>NW_026294551.1:27507070-28707070 GCF_007827085.1 Peromyscus californicus insignis
AAACAAAACAGCACACACTAGATAAGAGGCCTTAGGTGCTATCTTCCAGGGCCACTTGGCCCTGTCTCCCAACTGCTATGCCTGTGTGGCTTCAGGGAGAGGGCTAAGGGAGCAGAGGCCCGGCGGTCAGGCGGTGTCTGCCTAGTAGGGGACTGTCAAGGGAGCCAGCCGCACACACAGAGGACAACGCCTTTAGTAAGTAGGTTTGAGTGCCCACTAAGCATCAGCTCTCTGATTGTCTCTGCTGATAGGAGAGGATCCTGTAAGACAAGACGCAGGGTAGAAGAGGGCAGGCTGATGCCACTGCCCCGTCAGATAGACACCACCAGGCACACCCCTAGGGGCTACCCCCCAGCAAAGGTGCTTTCAAAAGGGCCACCAATCCATCTCTACCTCTCCCAAGATCCCTCACTGGAAATCAACTCAAGCCTAACCCCAGCAGAGGAACTCGGAGGAGAAGTGATAGTGTGCTCAGGATGAAAACTGCCGACGATGTAGGACACGAGACATTCCTGGTTCTTCTCAGCCTGGCCAAGGTGGGGACCAAGTAATGGGCCAGGAGAAATCAGCCCTGACCAAAGGGTTCTGGCTGGGCATCCGGAGGAACAAGTCCATCATTTCACCGTCTTACAGGCCATGTAGGAGGGAGAAACCTAGGATGCAAAGATGCTCTTCCTTACACCGCCACCAGCATGTGCCTAGCCTTCCTAGGACACTCCTAAAACGAAAGCCAGACATAATGAGATTTTACACCCAGCCAAAACTCGACAACTAGCTGGTTCAACAACAAGGTATGAGTCATTTTCTCATGTCATCAGGCTTTGAAAATTTCTTAGCACTAGCCTTCTTTAAAGAGAAAAGAGCCCTGATCGTAACAAAAGCTACAAATGCGTTATAGGAAATAAGAAAATGCAGATGAGTGAAAACCCTAACTAAAAGCCATGCATGCCCCACCCAGAGATCACCACAGTGCTACATATATCCTTGGTTTTCTCCATGCACACATGCACGCTTGTTGTTTATTTTTGCTTTTCAATCAATGATCTTCACTTGGGGATGAGAAGCACGCAGGGCCAGGGCAGTATGGCAGAACACGGAGGGGTCCTGCCCTGCCCTGGCCACTCTGGTGTGGCACTTGAGAAACCGGGAGAGCAAAACACAACAGGGTCTCAGACTTTCTAAACACTTCCTCAAGGACAGATGTGCGGTAGGCAGCCTCACAGGGATTGTCTTTCCATTTCTGGACATGTGCTGGGCTTGACAGGCATAGGGTGGCCTCACGAGCTCCCTCTGGTTAGGGGCCTCATCACTGCTTAGCTCAGGGACACGTGGGTTTTGGAGGGAAGTTGTGGTAAAACTGAAACCCCCAATATGACTGTAGGGGGGTTAGAAGACCTCCATGGAAAGCCCATGGAGACCCCATCCATCCCGGCTGGCTACGTTAAATCTGGAGCTCTGAGCGGGTTTCCTTTGTTCTTTTTTCCAGTGCTGAAACTTGAACTCAAGGAAGCACTCTGTCTCTCAACTATAATCCCAATCCTGACTAACGTTTCTTTCAACACTAAATCACAGCTAACGGTCAACTTTCACAGGGAGAAGGGACTCAAAAGAACTAGACAGGAGGGGGGAAACGTTGTTTCCCCTACCAAGATTTTATCCTGAAAAGAGAAATGTTTTTTGTGTACACACGAAGCACTTCTCAGCCAAGCTCTCCATCAATCACTGTGACTCCATATTTAAATGTACAACACAAGAAAGAACCAGTGAAACCATTTCTGGCTTCATGTCTGACTTCCCAAAATGTAGACCACATCTGCAGGCAGCTGGAGGACTGGGCCAAGAGAAGCCTTTCGGGAGATGTCACTGTGGGAAAAAAAAAAAAATAAGGACTACACTCTGTGTATCTTCCAGGAGGCAAAGGGTAACCCCAGCATGCATGCGCCGGCCTCAAAGAAGCAGGCTGTCGGGCCTCTGACATTTGCTCGGTTCTCAAGAAACTGCAGTTAGAAGAAAAGGAAGTAGTGTGAACTTTTCACCCTTATCTCGATTCTCTGAAGAGGAGTTCTGTAGGACTGTAGCATTCTCAAGACAAAACAAATCACCGGCAGTTACTGATCGAAGCATGTCTTCCTTTAAGATCTAATGGGGGCCTTTGTAAGAAGAACCCACACAGTAGCCTCCTCCCATAAAACAATACTCACCCCATGGCTGTTGGAAAGTAATAGGTTCCTTGGGGACATACAAACTCAAAGGATGGGCAAGCACCTTTTTTCCTTGCTTCACTTCTTATGGTAATGATTTCCATCAAACAGAAAAAAAAAAAATCATGACACCCAGTCAGCTTTTAAGTTAGCTTTTAAGGTTAGTGGGGCAAAGGGAGAACCAGACTGGGGAGGTTCATCTATACCGAATTTTGAAAGAGGACAACTATGAAACTGCACTCTGGTTTCTGTTCTGATTCTGTGCACCCCACACTCTCATGCATTCTCCTATGGGGCAGAGTCTCCAAGACTTTACAGTGATAGGTATCATCTCACGTTCAAAGGTGAACTCACAGCTGGGTGGGTGGTGGCTGCAGCAGCGGCGCACACCTTTAATCCCAGCACTCAGGAGGCAGAGCCAGGTGGATCTCTGTGAGTTCAAGGCCAGCCTGGTCTACAGAGTGAGAACTCATTTCTCCAAGGTCAAAGTGCAAAGTGAGGCCCTTTATTTCCCAAATAGAAGGTTTTTCAAAGAAAATTTCCCACACTTGTATCTTAGATTCAACTGTGGAATGACTCCCTGGCTGCCTTGGTTCGGGAAACCCTTGCTAGGAACGAGATGATCCTATCTGGGAACACTGCTTTAGTCACTGAGCACACTGGGGTGGCCAAGGGAAGATGAAGACAGTTTAAAAGAAAGACAAGTTCTAGTGAGGAGGGAGGACCAAACACCAAGAAAATAAGATTACGGATTATTTTCAAACCATCAAAATCATTTCCGCTTTATGAATGAACCGTTATTCATTTTAACGCTGTCCAATCTGCTTTCTTCCTGGCTTCCAGCAAACTTCTAAACCACACACGTTCAAGCAGCTAACATGCAATTTGACAGCCCCATTTTGTCGCCTTCCCCCACAAAATAAAATTGTTTCTGCTATTCCTCTTGTTGAATTAGTCACGTCAGTATTCTTTTCAATTCGTGTTAATTCAGAACTGTCTTTATGAAATTCTCGATATACTATCTCTATCATGAAGAGTCAACAGACGCCAAGACTACTGGGCCAAAGAATGTGGGGAAAAGGATATTTACACAATGCCAAAGTGTCCCCCCAGAAATCCCTTAAGAGGAGAATGATGTGCTTTCACAGTGGGAAATCTGGTGGTCACCACCAGAAGTGATCAAATTTAGCATGACTAAGCTGGAGGTACAACTCAGTGACACAGCAGATGTGTGTGAAACCCTGGTGTTCAATCTCCATACCTGTCTTCAATGACAGTATTACTACTAGGAACACTCTGGTAGTATATACATCCTAAAATAACAGTATGAAGACACAACTTTACTCATGAAAAGTTTATTTTTGTTTTGAGACAACATCTCATTATGTTGCCCTGGCTAGCCTGATACTCACATAGATTCACCTGCCCTTGTCTCTTGAGTGCTGGGATTAAAGGTGTGGCCGCCATGCTCATGTTCTTGTAGAAACACTTAACCTAAATCTAAGATATCTGACAACAATCTCTGACCTCCACAAGTGTACACACATGTACATGTGCAAATCATCTATCTCTCTCTCTCTCTCTCTCTCTCTCTCTCTCCTCTCTCTCTCTCTCTCTCTCTCTCTCTCTCTCTCAAGCATGTATATTCAGAGTAGGGGAAAACTCTGGATTGAGAGCCTTTTAAAAAAGATAGAACTGACTAAGATCCTTTGTTCTGAGGATGTAGGAAGAACACTTGCCTAGAATGTGTAAGGCCCTGAGTTCCAACCCCCAGACCAAGATTACCAGTGAGTCACTAAATGGGAAGTGTGAAAACAGACTAGATACTAAATGATACCCAGTCACAGTTAATTTCCTTAGGCATGATAACACTGTGAAGAAAACCATCTTCATTCTCAGGAGAAGCTGCTGGAGTAAGGAGAAAGGGACATGGTCATTTCAAAGAGTTCAACCAAAAGACTGTGTACAGATGGACACATGTGAGGGTCTGTCTAGACACATATACACTGATGGACACAGGGGAACAGACAGGCTTGGACAACTTGGTCCATATATCTAATGATAGTTCCAGGCTAGCCAGGGCTACATAGTGAGACTCTGTCCTTTAAAAAAAAAAAAGGAGGGGTGGGGGAAGCTGGAGAGATGGCTCAGTGGTTAAGAGCACTGACTGCTCTTCCAGAGGACCTGAGTTCAATTCCCAGCATCCACATGGCAGCTCATAACTGTCTGTAACTCCAGTTCCAGGGAACCCAACACCCTCATACAGATATATATGCAGGCAAAACACCAATGCAGCCAGGCGGTGGTGGTGCACACCTTTAATCCCAGTACCTGGGAGGCAGAGCCAGGTGGATCTCTGTGAGTTCGAGGCCAGCCTGGTCTACAGAGTGAGATCCAGGACAGGCACCAAAACTACACAGAGAAACCCTGTCTCGAAAAAACAAAAAACAAAACAAACAAAAAACAAACAAAAACCACCAATGCAAATGAAATAAAAGTAAAATATTAAAAAGAAAAGATAAGTTTAGCTGGAGAGTCTAACTTGACAATGGGAAGAACTAAACGCAGTCCGCTGCACTAATGAGCGAGATTGTAAATGATCTGTATGGTCTGTCCCTGAAAACAGGAAGAGACCATTACAGGTTCCTGACTCAATATCTGCCCTTGAGGGCAGAAGGTTGCAATCCTAAAGGGTAGAGAGGAGAGGGCTGCTGACCGACGTAGCTAAAGTGGAAGGTCAGAACATGAAGTATCATCTAGGGCAGCGAGAGAGAGAGAAGAAATGACCAAGTCAACGGTAAATACGCCTCACCGAGGCAGCTGAGACAGCTGTGTTGTAGGCTCCCACATGTCCCTGCCCACCTCCTCCCAAGCAGGAAAATATAAATAGTGCTCAATTTACCTGTGGCTGGCCACACCAGAAAGCCTGGTCACATGGCTGGGCAAGCTGCAGTAACCACCAAGCATACTCAGGAGCACGGAGGGCACACAGGTTACTAGCTTGCTACACTTCACTAGCTTGGACTCTGTCAGGATCCGCTGCTCTTAACTTTGGTTTTCATCCTGCCCTGGGCTGGCGTAGGGACACTTACAAGGGACAAAGGCTCAGTTAGGTTCCTCAGAACCTAGAATGTCAGTCACCCGAATCTGCTCTGCCTCATCCGTGAAAACCTGTGTGAAGGGTTTGGGGATGCAGCTCAGTAGTAGAGCATCTGCCCAGCATGTCTGAGGCCCTGGGTTCAATTCCCAACACTGTCAAAAACAACTGTGAACTACCTTGTCCCACTTGCAGACAGTCCGGGCATCTCTTCACTCCAGCTCTATCTATTTCACGTCCCCGGCTTCACAGGGGAGACACCACAAAGACTCTACATCCGACCCAGTGAATCCCTACCTGGGCCCTGACCTTCTGGAACTGAACTGGAAATAAATGGCAAATGACCGCGCTGTGCCTGGGCTGTGGAAAAACCCCAAAGTGTGCTGGGAGACATTCCAGGGCAGCCCCCTGCTCTGAAGTCCTGGTCTTGCCCTCCAGTTGTTCAGATTTCCTAAGAGAGGCGCAAAGGTTAGGCAGTGCCTCCAGGTAAGCCAGCCTGAAAAGCAAGGTTGGATGTTTAGAGCCTAGACCACAGCAGGGAGGAGAAGAAAGCAGCCAAGGGCTTGTTCCCGGGTCACCTCTCCACAGGCAGCTCCAGAGGCAGAGGGTGAGGCAACACACATTACTAGGGAGGTGACGAACCAGATCTTCTCCGGCAAGCTGCTTCATGGTAATGTCACCTTCTATAAGAGAAGGCTCGTCTTACCGATACAGAAGGATAATTGGATCCAGGGAAACAGTATGGGAGATTAATCACCCATATGTCCTATCCCAGCTTCTGAGACCCAGAAGGCAAGCTCAGTTAGTCTTTTTTTAAGCAGACAGCTCTGTTATCTGCACAGTGGCTCCCACACAGACATCTAAACTCCAGACAACCCCCTAGGAATTGGGGGTAGCCTCATTTCACCCTCCTCCTCCTTGCTGGTTGTCAACCACCCATCAGTTATTTTGGGTCAGCCATCAGTTATTTTGGGTCAGGACAAAGCCAGAATAGTGGAAGATACAGGCAGATATACAAAGAGGGTCAACGGAGGGAGTCCATATAACTTGATCACTTCCTAAGGGCAAACGGAAGCACTCACATAGTAAATGCCCACAGGTCTACTTCACATAGCTGGCTGGGCCATGAAATAATCCTTTAAGGACAACTTAATTACAGCCAGCGACAGCAAGCACCTCAGATAAAAGATATACACCAAAACTGAAGATTTCCAGAAAACTGCCTTTTAAAAAAGATTTACTTTTATTTATTTATTTATTTTAATTTATTTATTATGTATACGGAAGAGGATGCCAGATCTCATTACAGATGGTTGTGAGCCACCATGTGGGTGCTGGGAATTAAACTCAGGACCTCTGGAAGAGAAGTCGGTGCTCTTAACCTCTGAGCCATCTCTCCAGCCCCTTACTTTTATTTTTAACTATGGGTGTACTTGTGTGTCTGTGTGTGGGTTTGTGCATGTGCATACAGGTGCCTGTAGAAGCCAGAAGAGGGTGTTAGGTCCCACGGAACTGGAGCTACAGGTGGTTGAGAGCTACCCAATGTGAGCACTGGGAACTGAATTTGGATCGTCTATAAGAGCAGCAAGTGCTCTTCACCCCTGAGCCATCAGTCCAGTCACAGAAAACTGCCCCACCCCCACCAGGTTACAGAGTAGAGTAGGGCTAAGTGTGGTGACACAGATCTGCAATCCCAGCACTCAGGGGGCAGAGGCAGGAGGATTGCAAACTCTACAATAGCCTGGGCTACACAGTAAGAATCTGGCTCAACTGACCAAAATAAGTAGAATAGGGTTCACTCATTCCCTGCAGCATAAACAAAACCACAAGAATGGCTGAATGCCCTTAGGGAGCACAGCCAGAGAGCTGAAGTGGTTTGATGTGAGAGGGAAGGGTGGGATACAGCAAGGGCTGTCTGCTCCTCTAACCTTGCTTAGTAATCCCAGGCCCAGCCTTCTTGAGCCTGGGGTTAAGGGAAAGCTAGACCAAAGGGTACTTCCTTTAGAGTAAGCTATAACTCCTGTCCCACTTGGTACAACGTCCTGCATTAAACCACACAAACTCCCCTGAGGCCTACCATATTCACAAGGCAGAGGGTACAATAACTGCCTAGTATATGTCACAGAAAAAGCCATCTGGCCCGGGCCCCTACCCCGGCACCACTTCTGAGCCAAACTCACTGATTTGCCCCTCTGTCTTCTCCTATATAAATGTGCAGTAGTGTTACTGTATGGCTGTGGCACGGATGTGCCTTCTAATTCCCAGTATTTTAAGAAGTGAAGAGCTAGGTGACGAGCAGAGGAGAGTGGAAGAGTGCTTCATCTTTCAGAGAGGAGGCATGTTCCTCCAGAAGACACTGGACATGCAGAGCAAGCTCAGCACGCTGGGGCAACATGGAGCAAGGGCCGCACTTGCAAACACAGAAACTGGCCCCCAGTCGGTTCCCAGGTCTGATACCAATCTATCCAATTGGGGAGGGGCAAGCTACAGGCTCCTAAAAGGCAATCTAAGACAGAGGCAAAACCCTGACTTCACCCCAGCATGGTATGTGAACTCAAAACAGGTCCATAACTCTTGGGTATCAACTGTTCCATCTGTTAAGTGGGGAGAATAAGAGACATTACAAGCATGTAGAAGTAACCTGATAGTCAGATTAGTCTAGTATTTATTGGTTAAATGTTTATTTGGAAATGATTTAAAACTGATTGTTCAAGAACAAGTATACAGAGCCGGGAGGTGGTGGTGCACACCTTTAATCCCAGCACTCCGGAGGCAGAGGCAGGCAGATGATCTCTGAGTTTGAGGCCAGCCTGGTCTACAGAGCGAGTTCCAGGACAGCCAAGACTACACAGAGAAACCCTGTCTCAAAACAACAATAAAAAGAATAAGTACACAGGATACATACATAATCTTTACCTAGATCTGCCTACTAACACACATGCCCAATTGCTTTACTGATGGCTTGCTGTCACATGCATTTTACACACGCTCACATACTTTCCGACACTCATACTTGACACCCACAGGTTTGCTCAAAATGTGCGTACACGCACACGCGCGCGCACACACACACACACACACAAACACACACACACACACACACACACACACGAGAGAGAGACAGAGACAGAGACAGAGACAGAGAGAGAGTGTTAGTTTTATTCCTTGAAAGGACAGGCAACTATGACAAAATGGGATGTTGGCAATTAAGAGACAGCAAAAGGTTTTGTTATCTGGTGACGGTTTATGGACGTCTGCTCCTTTCCCTGCAAATGGCAGCATTTAAATGTCCACTGTTTTACATGGACAGTGACCACACAGTTTAGACAAGTTCCATAAAGTGATACAAGTCAGTTTCTATTCCTCCCTGTGTTATGGTGTATATGCACTTGTGTGTGCGCATGTGTGTGCACATATATGTACACATGGAGGCCAAAGTCTTCCTCAATTGCTCCTCCACTGTATTTTAAATTGTTGTTTTGTTTGGGGAGGACAGGTTCTTACTATGTAGCCTTGGATGGCCTGCAACTCAGAGACTTGCTCTTCCTCTGCCTCTTGGGTGCTGGGATTAAAATCATGTTCTACCACACCGAAACTTAACTTCTTAAATTATTATTTGTCTGTATGATATGGGTGGGGATACAGGGAAGTGCATGCCACAGTGTGCATGTGGAGGTCAGAGGCCAACCTTCAGGAGTCAGTTCTCAACAATGGGATTGAGGGACTGAGGTCAGGGCATCAAGCTTGTGAAGCAAGTGTTTTTAACCAACCGAGCCATCCTACCAGCTCTATCTCATTTTTGAGACAGGGTCTCTCACTGACCTGGAGCTCACAAATTCAGCTCGGCTGGCCAGCCTAGGAGCCCAGAGGTCTAGCTATCTCCACACCCCCAGTGCTGGAGTTAATGTGCACCAATGAACCGCGCTTTTCCATGGCTGCTGGGATCTGAACCAGGTCCTCAGGCTTGGGCAATGAGCACTTTACCAACGACGCCATTTCCTAGCCCTTCCTCCTTTTTTGTTTTTTTTTTACTTAAAGACACAAAAATTACAAAACAAACAACAAGAAAGCATTATATAAATGGAAACAACTTTATTATACAGAAGTGTTTTTAGAATACTTGCTAACTAAGATTTTACCTTACAAGGTTGTGAAGTAACTGGAGAGGAAAGACGACACACAAGCATACACACATTAGGACATGAAATAGTTCTATAGAGAGGAAAGTCACCTTGTAGAGGGGCAGGTTAACTCCAAGAAGCCGGCCAGGCAATGCTCCCTAGATGGAGCTTTTTCTCCCAGAGTTCAAGCCTCCACTGGGCCCCTATGGGATGCTATTAAATATCACAAGGACCCCACTCCTAGCTAACCAAAAGTAAGATGAGGGACATGCTTAGGCAGATTATGGAGAGGCTTCTTTCCCATCAGGAATGTGGGAGTGGTGGTGCCAGGGGCTACCCTACACGGAGGACTAAGTTGTTTTCATGGCAGAAAGCCACCTGTGCCCACCCCTTTCCATAGAAATGCACCATCCACATTTCACAGTGACATGTAAGAGAGACACCGTCTCTTATAAGCACGTGCCATCGAGACATATCTCCCTCATACAATTCCAGATCAGTACCCACAACTATGACTCCACCAGAGGCAGGAACATCAGTCTGCCCTCAGCTCCCCTCCTGTCCCTGGTGAGCTACTCATTCCGGATGGCAATTGCCAATCTCCAAACAGCCAGAAACACTCAAAAGTCACCACCATGTCACACACGTAGTGCTGCGCTGGCCACCATCTTCCCATTATCTACCAGTCTACAGCTCACAGGACAAGTTCAAAGTGTGGAAAACCCACTGTGTGAGCACCTCGGGAAGCTCAAGGAATAGACTTATCTTTGCAACCGATTTCCAATTCTCTCCTTAATCCGTTTATCGGGTGCACTTGGAGCCTGGAATAAGATATACAAACCAAAGGGAAACAAAAGCTGGAGATGAGCGAGGCGGTGGGTATGCCATGCCGGGATCAAGTTCACGACACACTTCCATGTGTGGGAAGAGACCCTTGCTTAATCAAGCAAAAGGGCTTTGTCAATCACATGGTTGTGGGCAAGTTATTTCTTTTTCTGGGTCTCAGTTTCCCAGTCTGCAAAAACAAGGAAATGCCACCCTCCCTGGCAGGACACAGGGAAAGCAAATGTAAAACATCTGAGTGCCAATTATGAGCAGCAAGAGAGACAAACAAATGAATACTGTCAAAACAAAGCTATTTATGTCTCAAGTTCTCTGAACAATACAGGTGAACTGGGGGCCTTTCAGACTTGGAATTCTCGGCTCTTACCATGGAAACAGCCCTTTATTACTTTTGTTGTTGTTGTTGTGAATCCAGGACGACTCACGTGACAGCTCCTTGTGCTTCCCTCAGGTTAAGGGGTACTTGTCCCCACGGACGTGGCTCCCACAGCCCTCTCCTCCCCTCTCCATCCATGCTACGCTGTATTGAGTATAAAAGACCTCTGGTTGCATCCTCTCTGTCATCTGTACCACCCACCAGCTCCCCACCTCCCAGGGCCTATGTGATATCTGATGGGCATGCGTTGAACAGATGCTCCCCGATCCCGGGACAGCATGACAGGTTTCTGCGAGCCTACAGCTGTGGGGCAGGGAACGCACGTGTTATCCACAGTGGTTCTCTGAAAGCCACGTGGACCATCAAACAGGCTCAGGAAACTCTAAAGTGGAGGGAGTGTGGAGGAGGGCAGAGGGAGGAAGGGGAAGAGGAGAAGAAAGAGGAGGGAGGAGGGAAGAGGGAGGAAGGGAAAAGAGCTGCCTGCTCTCCTGATCACATGTTCACTCTGCTCAAAGTCACACCCAGCTGGGCAGGTTCATTAAACCACTTTGTCTATGGCGACCCACAGTTGGCTACAGGGAAACAGACTGGATAACAGTCTAAATGTCTAGGGTTTGGACAATGATCATGAACACCTCTCTCCCGCATTTCTCCACTTCAGCAGGTGAAGGGAAGGAACAGCAATACCTGATGTTATGGGATGCCGCCTGGCATGGAGGAGGGGGCTTTCAACCTGATCACACTTGGGAAAGCCAACCTAAGGTCCACTGGTAGTTCTGTTGCCTGGCCTAAAAAGGCACCCACTCATTTTGTAATCCTGCTTTTCCTTACTGTACAGTAGAGCAATACCAAAAAATTGGTACTGGTCTATCTGGCATGAAAGACACTGGGCACTCCTCAGTCTCCTTAACCCATCAACCACGCCTCCTTCTAAGCCAAAAGCCAGGTAGTTCAGACTTTAAACAAACCTACAGCGGAATCCTATACATTGTCATTTTCCATGATTTGCCCCCCTAGGTGATTTGCCCCCCTAGTTTTAAGTATGTTAGGAAAAGAACCTACAGGCCTAGACCTCCATGGAAATGCGACATCTCTGCTACCAGCTGGGCTTGAAGCCCAAAAGCCAGGATGAAAAGGGGACCGATGATTTAGAGAACACAGCTGCTTTGTGGAGTGGGCAGGTTGTCCTGCAAGTGAGCCCGGAGAGGTGCGAGTGAGGGGGAACAGTGTACGGGGACTAAAAGTGGGAAAGGCCATTACAAGTGAGCCTGGAGGAGGTGTGACTCCCTTCTCCACTCCACTGCCTTTCCAGCAACTCAATCCAACAAGTATTTATTGAGCATGACACTCCCCATCTGCCCTGGCTCTCCCTCGGCAGAAGCACTCAAATCTGTTCAAGCTGTGGGGTGAGTTCCACTGTACTTGAACTGGAAACACGAGGCACCTACTTCTGAAAAAGGCATGCACACAGTTTACAGGATGGGGCAGAAGGGACTACGGAGATTTGAGAACACTGCTGAGCCGACAAGACTACAGCAGTGGCACTTTGTGTGTGTGTGTGTGTGTGTGTGTGTGTGTGTGTGTGTGTGTGTGTGTACAGTGACGGGGATAGAACCCAAAGCTTGGCACTGCTAAGCACATGCTCTCCCACTATGCTACATCCCAGGCTCTAAAAAATGTCACTTTTGAAAGAGAAAGGAGAGAAGACAATAGAAACCTAATTTAACTTTAGGGAAAATACATTGGCCAATTTCAAAGAAAAGAAAGAAAGAAAATCTATTCAAAAGCCAGTAGGTCTATAATTAGCCTTACCACATACTGAATATTCCTTCATTCTGCACCTTCTCCAGCTTGCATTTATAATTCATTTGCTTGTGGATGCGCTAGCACCTGCTTTTAGAGCTGTGTGTCAAATCCCACCTTTGGTCTCAACACTTCAATGCTGGCCTGAAGGTTGTCACTTCAGATCATAGGAGAAGGGATTCAGGTGGCCGAGCTGGTGATACACTATCTGTGCCTTAGCAAGATGGTTCCCTGGGAAAAGCTGCCTGCCATTAGCAGATAGGGAGCTATGGTCAGAGGGGAGGTACCCTAAACTTACAACTCTGCTCTGGCCAATACTGTCCACCATTTAAGATGACACATTCTGGCAGCCTCCAATAGAATGCACCCCCAACTCTTAATCATGGTCCAAATGCATGAGAGCAATCAAATCCCTCAGAAGACTCTCCCCAGGCCTCCACACACACACCCTTTAATAGGGAGCTGGAGGCATAAACTGCTACTGTGCAGGCGGGTGAAGCCTAAGGCACCCCATCCTCCTCCCCCAGTGTCAGCTGTCTAAGGCTCAAGAGCAAACCCACAGACCTGTGTGCCTGAACATGGCAGGGTAAGTGTCTGTACATGGCCAAGGCTTCAGCTCCAGCTTCCCTAGGGCTGGACTTGCAGTTTTCCTATTATGAAATACTCTGATAGTGCTCTTTTAAGTTCATTTAAGCTGCTCTTGATTGGCTGGGGTACTCCCACACAGGAAAGTCAACTGCAGCTTACTCAGCCCGAAGGATAACCATTTAAATGACTCCCAAGCTAGGTATTCAACTTGGTTGTGACTCTAGGGAGAGAGCAACGTGCTAGAAAGCTAGGATGTCCAGTGGGCACTGTGAGCTGGAAGGCTTCATGTTCACAGCCAGCTGTGCCCAAGAATGACAGCCGTCTGGAGCCCCATGTGGAGGAGGAACTGGAGCACAGATAATTCATGGACCTCAAATAGCATCCTCAACTCTTCCCTTTCCGAGACCAGGATTTGTTTTGGACCTAACCATGTGAATAGATTTGGCTAGTGTTTGGTTAATTCCTACTCTGCAAACCAAATAATGGAATCTCTGTGAGGCTGTAACTCAGGCAGAGCAGAAAGCTGAGAGTCCTTACTCTTGGCTTCTACTCCCTGTTCTACAGGGAAGAACAAATTCTGTAGCAGAAGAGGGCAGAAGTGATTATGCCAACAAGACATTGTCCACACTCCTTAAATTAACTTACTGCTGGGCATCGGCGGTAGTTAATTGTGACTACCACCTTGTCGGGGTCTAGAGTCATGGAAGAGACAAGCCTCTGGGTGTGACTCTGAGGGACTGTCTGTATTAAGTGAATTAAGATGGAAGACCTACCCTAAATGTGGGTGGCACCATCCCATGGACTGCCCAAAAAGACACTGAGCTGAGCGCCAACGTTTCTCTCTCTCTGCTTCCTGAGTGCAGATGTAATATAAGCCTCGGGTCCCTTCTCCTTGCTTCCCTGTCCTGATGGACTGCATCCTTGGACTATGAGCCAAAATAAACTCTTCCTTCCTTTTCGGTCAGGTATTTAGTCGTAGCAACAGGACAAGGAACAAATACAGTATCCCCAGGTTTACCTCGCCAGCCCTCAGAAGGGCTGCACACTGCCTATGGGACAAGAGCAAGACCAGGTAAGTCCAGGCAGGACCCGAGCCAGTGTCAAGCAGTGCTCGATACATTTGACAGTACCTATAAAAACTCCAAAATCAGACCTGGAAGAGGATGTCACGGCGCGAGGTCTGAATCCTTTAGCTGGTAAGAACCGAGAGGCAGCTGTTAAATTCTTAACAGTTCTCCTAAGATGGAGGGATAGCGCGGGCCCATGTGACTCAGGACACACTGACTTCAGCAGAGAAGGCCGGCAGGGCAGCAGGGGTCTCCTGGTTATTAAGCCCATCAACCGTGTTGACAACACTCGAATCCACATCACTATGAAAATTTTGTAACCCTGCCTCATGTTTCCTAGAGATCCCTATCTGGAACCAGAGAGAACAATATCCACTAACCACCACACCCCCACAATGTTCTCACTCCTCTTCTACTGGCCTCTTAACTGTGTAATATAAGAATTTCTCACGCTATCTAATACTGTGCTATCCAAAAAAACCAACCAACCAACCAAACAAACAAACAAACAAAAAACCAACCAAACAACAACAAACCTAAGAACACATGGACCCACACTCCTTTGCGTACCCAAAAGATAGGCAATCATCATAGCTAATGACATCCTAGAAACCGGAGACTTCTGATTTCAAGAAAGTCATCACTACTGATAATTATCTAAGGGTCAGACACTTCAGAAACGCACTTTTTACTGGCTGTGACTGGGCCGGGCAAAGCTACGGAAGGACATCAGTTAGCTGTGTCAGGCTAGGAAAAGCCTGAGGGTTTAATGCTTCCCAACAGAAGCTGTCCCAATCGCAGGTTACAGAGAGACAATTGTGGCTCTGGAAGGATTCTAACTGTACCCCCAAGCTTTATTATACCAAGATGACTCCTTGGCAGAGAAAGTTCCAACTCTATTTTAAACTTCCAGCTGTTTGTGGCACCACAGCCCACAAGGACACAGGCTGAAGAGCACTCTCTCCCAGGACCTCTAATATACAACCTCTTTGACATGGCTTCACACCCATCTAAACACCCATCCTCCAAGGGCTAAGTTTTCAAAACAATGCAAGGAAAGGCATTAAATAATTAGCAGTGACATCCCTAATAACAGTGACACCTTATACTCAGGAAATAGCCACTCAAGAGAACACTCCCTATGTCCCTCTGGGGAATTTGGTATTTTAGGGCAACCATGACTACTACCAGCTAGCTCTCAATGATCTGTTCAGAAAACTATAAGGTAATGAGAAAAATTCAATACAGGAGATAGGCCTCAAGTGATGTCTATATAATTTTAAAAATATGTTCTCTGCAGTTTGAGTTGTTAGGTTGAGGGTAGGGGGCCATAAGGAAAGAGAGGGAGCAAATTTGCTTAACAGTTAAGCTTTTATGTAAATTCAAATGAGCTCTGTCCACTGAACACATGTCACCTGACAACCATGGGGGTGGGAATCTGTATTCACAAGTGCTGGCCTTCCACAAAGCCTGAGAACTGACTAGAAACAGATGGTTCCTTTCCCCCTAAAATATGAGTAGGGGTACAGGATTGTTCCCGTCCTCTAACCTTAGGGTGTTCTGAGGATGTATACATTACACACTCTTGAAACTGATTTTTACATTGGTGTAAGAGTCAAGCGTACAGTTCGGAACAAGGATAGATGAACTTTTGTACAAAGGCTCAACTCTGCCACTGACAGCATGAAAACAAGACATAGCTAATGTCTAAGGAGTGTGGCTGTGTTCCAATAAAACTTTATTTACAAAAACAGGCTCAGGGCCAGATATAACCTACAGGCTATAATTACCAACCCCTGGTTTAAGAAAGTTCTGGTGGAGTATGGTGGTTCCCAGGCAGCATCTGGTTTCCCAGGTTGGCTGGAGAAATAATTAGCAAAGTTTAATTAAATGTTATCTTCATGGGCTGGGAGATGTGGCTCTGTGGTAGTGTTTGTGTAGCATGCACAAAGCCCCGGGCTCAATCCTTAGCACCACAAAACTACTGTTTCCATTCTAGGGATATGGAGCCTGAAAATTCTCCATAGGTATAAGATAAGACCCAGGAAATTCACTTCCTACTCCTGTTATATATTTGTCATCATTGGCTCTGGAAGAACACAAAAGTTAGCAGCCTCAAATTGGCTTCAGACACAAAGGAGAATTTAATCCAAGGGACAATTGTGGTAAGAAATGTATCCAGGGTTTCAATTACCCACCAGTGGCTCTTAGCTTTCTTAGAGTTGGCCCTCATTTTTCTCTTAGCTCTTCCAGCTCCAGCTCATAAAAATGAAGCCATTCCTCGCTTTATGAAGACATCCCTTCTGGATGAATGGTCACAGAAGGTAAACCCACTCTTTGCACCATAACCCTTTATATAAGGCCTAATCTGTCTTGTCAGGATCCCAGCAGGGCGTGCGGCGAGAGATAACCGCACAGGCAGAGTATGACATCATTTGGGATGGGAAACAGAAACAGTGACGACACTTAATTGTTCCTGAAACCCGGTCCCGGCTCGCAGGCCTTTTTAAACTGTTGTGTTTCCGAGCTCTGTTTAGAAAGTTCCTTTTAAAAGATGACAGAATAAAAACGCAAGAGGCCCTGAAATTCTGACACCCGCAGCACTGGTTTCAGACCAGTCTGGGTTTGCTCTCGGAAGCCTAAAAGGCAGTGGGCTCTCCCCAACAGTGCTCTTACAGTAGCTCAGTGTAGAGCACAGCAGTAACAGGCCCAGCAGCAGCAGCGGCAGCGGCAGCGGCAGCAGCAGCAGCAGCAGCAGCAGCACACACTTTTTACAGCATCTTTCGTGTGCCAGGCACTCCTCTCAGTGCTTCATGAACTCATTTAGTTCTTAGGATATAGATATTGTTGTCCACAGAAGAAAGGGAGTCCAGAAACTTCCTCAAGACTACACCAGCTGGTCAATGAAAGAGCCTGTATTCAACTAACCAGACGACTAACATCATTCTTTTCGGGGTCTATGACAGCAAGGAATTTCCATGTGACATGTCCTAATGGCCTAGAGGAAAACACTCCTGTCCCTTCCCAAGGCATGGAAGGAATAAACAACCTGAAGATACACGAAGGTGAGGCTAACATGCACAGGGCTAATAATATGCCCCAAGACAAAGACCAGGGGACTCTCCCCTCCTTTAATGCTTGGCCACAAAAATACCAATGGGCTCAGGCTACTATTTCCTTTCTCTCCCCTATCTACTGAAAACCTAAAGATAATCCTACCCCATAGGCAAATGTCTATTTAATACCTCTGGGATATTAACAGGTGGAGACACAATGGACCAACCAAATACATAATGCAGGGATCCACTCCATCTTCCCTAAGTCACCTGACAAGTTACACAGCCTTGTCTAGTTTCCTGTTTTCATCAGTGTCTTTAGAGACCCTGCCCCTGCAAAAGGAGCAGGTGGTGTGAAGAACCCAAGCATCCAAGCCGACATTCCTCCCCTCTGCCAGCACCCACCGGTGCTTTCCCTTTTCACGCTAGCTCTGTGAGACTCACCAAACAACTGCTCTGAAAATGGTCGCTAAACACTTTCTAACTACTGCACAGGCAAGGCTGCTGTCATTCCTACCAAGCGACATGGTTCTGGTGCTTGCTGCTCTAACTTCCCTGGGTCTCAAGGAAGCCCAAACAAAACCAACAGGTTTGTAGTCTTGTGGCTTGCTCTAGAGTTGATGGTAGGCATGAGTCTGTCTGGGCATTGCCTTCTTCTACACCACCAGATTCTACACATACTTTGACTACTTGGTCACCATCTTGCTACCAGATTTGACCAAGTTCTGCGTTCCAGGATGTGATACTAACACATACAGTGAGGTCCAAAGAGACCTGATGATGAATCCCATTTCTACCGAGCAAGTCTCTTGTAACAGAATACCTTCAGGAAGGGGCTATGCAACATCCAAGCTTAGTAATCTCCAGAAAGCTTAAGAGTCTGGTTTGGAGAATGTCACATTAAGATGGCAGGGACATAACTTTTGTACATTTGGTACAAACTTAGGCTTAGGAAGTGTGCAATGATCCTTTCACATCTGGTGTGAATCAAATGCAAACTTCACTTTTAACTTATTGCCAACCTCCTCATGCAAGTAGGTTCCTTTTCCGTTCCAAAGGGCCTGCATTTGTGGGTCCCATCACAGCCTTGAGTGTGCAAGCAAGGTTAAATTTGCTCCACCCTCGTTTCCCCACACCCACCACATCAAGCTGCTATTAAGAAACTGCTTGGGCGCTGTTCAGAAAGTGGGGTATTTGCCACAGCATACTTGATTATAAGCACTCCACTGCCACGTTGGCTGGGAACGCTCAGGACAAAACCACCCTCGGTGGGGGGCGAGAGGTATGGTGCAAACTGTCCGACTCCTGTACACAAGCACACACGCACAGGATGACTGGAATGAGACAGCCATATTAAGCAGGTCAAAAATACGGGGAACATACAACTTCTGGGCTACACCCGAGAGGAATGTAGAAAATCGGGAACAGAGGTGCGTTTGCACCGCAGTAAAAGCCGTTAAACTAACTTATTCCAACGGGCTGGGCTCAAATCAGCTCCTGGAAGAGGCATAATGGGAAGCGCACGTGAAGTGGTGGAGAAAGGAACTCCAGAGCCATAGAAAGCGACGCTGGGGCCAAACTCAAGCTGGAGAAGTAACACATGGCTCCACCCGGCTCTCTTCCATGCCCCTCCCCCTCACCGAGCAGGCGTCCAGCGCCCACCGGCTCCGGCTCCCAGTGAAACCCTCGGCTCAGGGCGCCCACAACACTCCTTGCACCCATCCCAGCACCTCTCACTCCGCCCGGGCAGACTCTTCGGGCCACTTTTCGGTTACGCCCCCCAAAGCTAGTTTCCATCTGCCAGGTCCCTCCCCTCCCCTCCCAGCTCGGACTCCCGGCCCCCTCCTTCCCGGAGTTGCACCCCACGTTCGCAGCTGCTCGCTTTCGCTCCCTCCGGCCTCGGACCTCTGCGCGCCCCCCTTTTCTCTTCCCTCACCGCCCATCCACTTCCTCCTCATACTTCTCCCAGTACTCTCCAGCCCCTCGCCCCAGCACCCGCTCCAGACCCGGCTCACCTGCGCGGCCACCCCCGTCCCGGCGCTGGTGCGGCTGCTGCAGCTGGAAGGGGACCGTAGCCCTGAGTGGCTGCAGCCCGGCCCGGGGGGAGCCAGCGGGCGCCGGTGGAGAGCATCCCCGCCGAAGACCTCCCGCCCCTCCGCGCCCGGGTCCCCAGGAACCTCCGCCTCTGCTGCCCGCTGCGGCCCCGGACATGGCCCACCCGGGTACCTGCTGCCTCTGCCCCAAGACGAGCCCCACACAGCCCCCAACCCCCGCGGCCGCTACTTATCTGCCCTACGGGCGGGACCGGCCCCCTCGGTCCAGAGTTTCAATTGGCCTATAGAGTTTCAGTACCTCCCCTCAACCAATCTTCGGCGGGGCTCTTCCTATTCCGAGGATGATTGGTCCATGTGCTCAGCCATCAACACAAGACCCCACCCTCCTGCTTTTCTTTTTTTTCTTTTTTTCTTTTTTTTAACGTCCTTAAGGCTGCCGATTGGTCCTTCTGGTAAAGGGCTGGTTCTCCGGCACCGCCAATGAGAAGGCTCAAAGAGGAGGATCGTCACACCCAGTCCCAGGTAGTATGCAAATATATGCCACGTGATGTCAGGCTGTGCAGGGGGCGGGGCTGGATGTGGGTTGGAATCAAACACTAATGAAATCTTTATATGGGGTAGTGTCAAACTCTAAGCAGTCCTAGAGGGACTGAGAAAACCTAACTTCAAAAGGCATTACATTTAGTTTAACCTAAAATGTTTTCAATTCTCATGAGATTTCATTGCTGTTGGCAAACTCCAAACTGAGAGTCTATATATTTATACAAGGTTTGCCTATCATTTGCATGAGCTTTGCATTAAATTCGTACATTTAGTGGCTACTTTGCCTCATGTGACACTCACATTTGTCTTTTAAGTTTCCAGGTCCCTTCCTGAGGCTGGTCCAATCTCAATAAAAACAGCTGTCAGCCTGTAAATTAACTTGAGACTTTAAAAGGGAGCTGGGAATTTCCCTTCAGAGCCATCCATTGTAAGTCTACCTAGTAAAACAAAGTGACTGATAAATCTGCCCAAGTTTGATAGTGACTCCATTAGGAAATTTTGGTCTTCCCAGTCCAGTGCTCTCTGACCTACAAATGAAAGTAAGACCGGATGGTCCCCAAAGAGAATACTTGCAGTTGTGAAAGTTATATGATATCATATATGTATATGATGTATCATATATATATATATATATATATGAAGGCATTTGCAGGAGCGAGGAAAAAGCATTAAGATACTATTAAAACTTTTTGCTTCTCAAAAGAACAATAGATTACCCTTGGCATTTTGCTCTATATATGGAAGACACAAAGTCAATCAACCCTGAGTTGTCTGTGAGAAGAGACCATCCAAGTAATTGGATAATTCCCTCTAGATTTATATTTAGTTATGAATTCTAATTTTGACCTTGCTACCGATTTTTCTTTCTATTTCAGTCTTTGCTGAGTTTAGTATTAAAAGAAAGGCATTCCCCTGGAGCCACACTTACTAATCAGAGGCGAGGAAGTAAACTGGGAGTGTGCTATGAGGGTCACTGTGGGATTAAATACTGAAAGCAGATAATACTCAAAATGGGAATTCAAGAGTTGGTTGGATATTAAAATCAGCCTATGAATGCAGAACAAATGGAGACAATAGAACACTCTGTAGGAAGATTTTCTTACAAAGACACTACTTTCATGTTTGAAGAATTTGCTCCAAGGTCTGACATACAGATTCTTTACAATTGAAGAAAACTACTCCTTTTCCACAAGGAGGACAAACTTTCAGAATGGAGGTCAGTGGAACAGCACTTGCCTGGCGTACTCAAAGCCCTAGGTTTGATTTCTGACATGGGGGAGGGGTGAAAAGAGCAGCTTTTATTCTCAATTTCAATTAGTTCAACATTTCATACACTTAAAAAAAAATCCTCATGACTATCTGAAAAGGGAAAAACATAAATTCTTACATGGTACAAGAAGAGAAACTGAGGCACAAAGGGTCCTTTTGACTCCTATCTCAACCCTCTATCAAGTCTTATTCCACAACCATGCCTCACACCCTCACTAATAAAGTCAACACCAAATAGCATCTAATATTCAATGAATTCCTTTCTCCATGCCAGATACATATCAAGTACTGTGCACATTACTTCATTTAGGGTTCATGGCTGCAACTGTGAGGTTGCTATTACACTCTCTGTACTGAGTCTTTGGAAAGAAGCATCATGATCATGGTTATTTTGCAGGCTGACCACAGAGCTGAGCCTCACTTGATCTCTATGGTTATAAAACTTTTTCATGAACTTTTTCTCCAACGATATATATCTGGCTAGTGTGCTGACATCCGTCTAGTATTTTACAGCTTTCACATCATCACTTTATTTAATTCTCACAATAGACATGGAATGTAGAAAATGCAAATATGATTGTCTTCACTCTACAAGAGGTTAGTTAGGTCACAGCGGCTGGACTACTTGCCAAAGATCTTTTGGCAGACACAGAACTTACAGTCTAGGTTTTTGACTCCAGCTTCAAATACTTTCCCAACTAACACTCAACTTCCTGACCACTGGAACTGCCTGAGAGGAAAAGGGTGAACTGTGTGGTCTCTTGAATATTTGTCTGATAATGTATACTATTTTAAGACTCCTTGCATGTATATAGATCCTTAGATAGTCTCAGGCCATGATGAGTGGTTTTTATCGGATGAGTATTTTAAGTGTGTGTTAATGATAAAAGCCTTGGACTGAGGGATTCTGAAACACATTAGGCAAGTGGCTTCCTCTCTCTGTGCAAGAATCACCCCTGATCCATCAACCTTACAGACTTGTCATAAGAATAAATCAACACATTATTTTATAGATGTAATTTTGCCTTGGAGAAAGAAGTTAGCTCAAAGAAACAAGATGTAAACACTTTTCCAAAGCCAAGATACCAGAATTGAGGACCTGGATGGTAGAAAAAGAGTTACTAAACGTGGCACAAATGAAGAGCTGGATCTAATGAGTACAGAAAGCTATGGTCTTTCTTGATAAGTTGCTGGCAAAAGACGCTGCAGTTGACCCTAGCTCAAGGCATAGAAGGCAGGCAATGACTCTAACTCTCGTCCTCTATTAGGTATCATGCCCAAACAGCTGTCTCTGGCTCACTTCTTTACACCTGATAGCTTCCCCTAGCACGGGCACGAGGGCAGGATAAGGTTGGCCCTTGTCTGCTTCTACTAATGAGAGTCCGCCCGTGGTCAGGGCTCCGAAGGGGCTGTGAGATGCTAAGGGGAGAGAGATGCTTCCCATTACAAGGCGCCTTCTTGCTTGTTACTGTTTTCATTGTCATCCTTATTAACATCATTGCCAACAATTCCTTCTTCACAGATTTGTTGAAATGATTACTATGTGTCACACTCTGAGCTCATGGAATAGCAAAACTGTTCAAGATGGGGTTCCTAAGAGATGACTCAGCAAATACCATCAAGTCTGACAACCTGAGTTTGATCCCTGGAGCCCACATAATGGAAGGAGAGAACTGACTTCCACAGTTGTCCTCTGTACCTCCACAAGCATGTCAGGGACACACACACACACACACACACACACACACACACACACACACACACACACACACACACACAAAGATGTGGTTCCTAGCTTGAGGTTCACAGCTCAGCAGGCTTTGAAGCCTATACACAGGAATGGTATGGGCCAGATACTATTCCAATTGGAGGTCATGACCTGGTTTCTGCTTTCAGAGACTTTGGATGAGATGTAGCTCAGTCAGTAAAATGCTTATCTCCCTGAGTTCCATCCCCAGTACCACATCGAACTGAGCATGGTTATACAAACATGCCTGTAAGCCTTGCACAGAGGATCAGGAAGGAAGATTAACAGTTTAGGATCATCCTTGGCGATTCTAAGATATATAAGACTCAATTACAAAAAGAAAAAAAAAGAAGAACAACAACTTTGGCCAGAATCAGGTACTTAAAAACATCAAAAGTGGAGGATTGCATACAGCAAATGTATCAATAGTCCTTCACTTATTGCAAACTAAATTGTTTAAGGTTTTTATTTGTTTTTGAGACAGTCTCACTATAGAATCCTGGCTGGCTTGAAACTCTGTACAGAGCAGGCTGGCCTCATAGAGATCTGCCTGCCTTTGCCTCCCAAGGGCTGGGATTGAAGATGTGTGCTGCCACACCTGGTGTTTACGGGTCCAGAAGACCCTTGATCTCAGATTGCTCTTGGGATGTCCACAGCTGCTGCAGGTAAGAACTCAACAAACTGGAATTATTTTTCCTGCAGGCATGATTCAAGATAGCCTTTCCTCAAGCAGATGCTGTAAGGCTCTGCGGCTTTAAAAGACCCTGAGGGATTGCCTAGGATAAAAAGGCTCTGGGAAAATTGACAGGTCAGACTCAGCAGGGAGGCTTTACTCTAGTGGCCACTGGATCAAAAAAGGATACAGTTGTCACAGCCAAGGAGAACTTCACAATTCTGAAGGTTGGAGTTCTGCGCTGGGCATCCATTTATGCCACAAATACAGCATTTCTACCTTCCAAAATATGACAACCAGGTGCAATTAATTGTTCAGCAGAGAGTAGAGAAGTCCTAATAGCCTTTCTTCCCTCGGGGACCAGCTCTGAACTTCCTGGTAAACGTCTTTGGCCCCATGGTTCTAAAATAATCAGGCAGAATATAAGATGACGCAGACACATAGTGTCTCTTTCTGACCTACCTCCTTTCCTCAGCCTCTGTCTGAAATGTCAGGCCCAGCTCCTCAGGGAACTAAATCCTGAGGAAATGGGGTCAGGGCTAAAGGAGCAGAACAGCCTGAGAGGAACTGGAAAGCAGGGTTAAGGGAATGAATGAGGTTATGGGAACAGAAGGGGGGGGGGGGTCCTATCCCTTAGCAACTTTTCCCATTCTGGTAGCTTCTCTCTCCCTGTATCCCTTCCCTTACTCCCACAATAACCAGCTGGCCTGGATTTTGACCTTCTATAGTCTCTCTGACACATTTTTGTCCCTTGCTGTGGCCCATACATTCTGTCTTCTTTGTTAGTCCTTTTTCCCTTTTC
Organism: Peromyscus californicus insignis; assembly: GCF_007827085.1. Taxonomy (NCBI): domain Eukaryota; kingdom Metazoa; phylum Chordata; class Mammalia; order Rodentia; family Cricetidae; genus Peromyscus; species Peromyscus californicus. The sequence continues at coordinate 27,531,311 of NW_026294551.1, forward strand.
CCTCTCCTTCCCTCCCCCTAACCCTCATTTTGCACTCAGTAAGAATCTACTTTACTTGTTAAACACAATCATTTGTTTGTTTGGTTTTTGTTGTTGTTGTTTGGTTGGATTTTTTTTTTTTTTTTTTTGAGACAGGGTTTCCTCTGTGTAGTTTTGGTGCCTGTCCTAGAACTCTCTCTGTAGACTAGGCTGGCCTCGAACTCACAGAGATCCGCCTGCCTCTGCCTCCCGAGTGCTGGGATTAAAGACCATGCCTGGATCAGGCTCACCTTTTAAAAGTGTACTCCCTTCAGGTACAACTGCAAGTTCCTCTTGGCATTGTTAGGTCACTTTGAGAGATACAAAACCTGAAGTTTGAAACACAGAATAACTAGGATGGCCCCTCTCTGTCTCTCTCTAATAATTTACTCTGTGTGTGTATGTGTGTGTGTGTGTGTGTGTGTGTGTGTGTGTGTGTGTGTGTGTGTGTGTGCAGGTTCCAGCAGAGCCTAAAAGGCATCAGATTCCCCAAAGCTGGGATTACGGGAGGGTGTCAACCACTCACATGATATGGGTGCTAGGAACCCAACTGGGGTCATCTGGAAGAGTAGCAAGTGCTTTTAACTTCGGAGCATCTCTCCAGCTCCAGCATTTCTCGTTTTTTGAAAATAGATAAGCACAACCAAAAAAAAAAAAATGTGCAGCTGGGCAGTGGTGGTGCACACCTTTAATCTCAGCACTCAGGAGACAGAGGCAGGCGGATCTCTATGAGTTCAAGGCCAGTCTGGTCTACAGAGTGAGTTCCAGGACTATATAGAGAAACCCTATCTTGGGGGAACAAAAGGAGAGAAAGAAAAAGAAAATAGATAAGCTTCCTAAGAAAACTAAAGTTATCTTGCTTTTGTTTTATGTGTATAAAAGTTTTTAATGCATGTAAGTATGTGCACCACGTGAGTGTCTGGTGCCCTTGGAGACCAGAAAAGGGTGTTGGATCCACTGGCACTAGAGTTGGAGACAGTTGTGATCCACCATGTGAGTGCTGAGCCTGTGTTCTCTGCAAGAACAGTAATCACTCTTAACCACCAAACCACAGTTCCATTGCCTTGCTTTTTGTTTTTAAGCTGGGGTCTCATATAGCCCAGGGCGCCTTCCAAATCATTATACAGTGGGGGCTGCTCTTGAATTCCTGATCCTCTTGCCTTCACCTCCCAAGCCCCACCATGCTCAGCTTGAAACAGGGTTGTCCTACTCATTACCTCACAGCCTGGCGCTGTGACCAGCAGGCAGATGGTGATTCAGAGCAAAAGAAATTAAAACACACATTAGGGCAGGTAATATGGCTCAGGATAAAGATGCTTGTGGCCAAGCTTAAAAACCTAAGTTCGATTCTTGGAATCCACATGGTAGAAGAAGAGAATCAGTTCTGCATGTTGTTCTTAGACCTCCATAGGCATGATGTGCTTGCTTACGCCCTTCCCCCACGTGTGCCTAAATAAATAAAAATACACTTTAGGGGGGCTGAAGAGATTGCTCAGCAGTAGGAGAATTTATTCTTCTTACAGAGGATCTGAATTCAGTTCCCAGCACCCACATCACGTGACTCACAAGCTCCTGTGACTCCAACTCCAGGGAATTTGATGCCTTCTTCTGGCCTCGGTGGGCACCCACAATCACATGCATATCCTCAAATACACATAAATAAAAACAATCCTTCTTATAAATACACTTGAAAGCTGGGTGTGGTGGTTCGTGCCTTTAATCTCAGCACTTGGGAGACAGAAGCAGGTGGATCTCTATGAGTTCAAGGCCAGCCTAGTCTAGCCAGGACAAAACAGGCTGTCACCCAGGGCAGCCAACGCTGCGCAGAAAACCAAACCAACCAAACAAACGAAAACCATTATAGGTCCATCATGGCGTCTTGGAGGAAGCCGTTTGCACCCCACACCTAAGTCCTGCCTCCAGGGTGAAAGTCTCTGGGGAGGTCATGTTAGTTCAGTACCCTCTCAGGGGACTGTGTATAAACCAAATGACACACTTGCTTCACTCCCACTGTAGAGTTCTCTCTGCTCCACCACTGTTCTCTTTTATATCCTTTATGTCTGCCTCAAAAATGTAACTGCCCCTGGGGAAGACGCTCCAGTCCTTTCGAATCCTCCATCTGATTTCACAGGCAGTTCTCTCACACCATTCGCCAAATCCTATCAAGGACACTGTGAATGTAACCCAGGGAGGAGTGGTTTGCAAGCTGGTCTTTACTCTGACCCTTCATACCCGGAGCTTAGGCTCCAGAGCCTGCTTTCAGAACCAAAGTTATTTTCTCCATAGGCGTTAGTCGTTAGTAGTGTGGCGCACACCTTTAATCCCAGCACTTGAGAGGGGGAGGCAGGCCGATCCCTGTGACTTTGAGACCACCCTGGTCTACACAGCAAGTTGTAGGCTAGGCAGGGCTACACAATGAGACCTTGCTTTATTTGATTGATTGATTGATTGATTGATTGATTAGTTTTTCAAGACAGGGTTTCTCTGTGTAACAGCCCTGGCTGTCCTGGAACTCACTCTGTATTTTTGAGACAGGATCTCACTATGTAGCCTTGGCTGTCCTGGAACTTATGATGTAGACCAGGCTGGCCTCAAACTCATATAGCTCTGTCAGCTTTATCTTTTGAGGCTTGATCAATGAGCCTTTCCCCTGTCCTGTGACTCCATCTTCTTCATCACCGTTGGTTTCCACTTCCTTCTCCAGTTGACAGTCTCCACATGTCCCCCGGCTGACCTTGTCGGATACTAACTATCCTCTCGGGACTAAGGGGCTTCAGAACCAAGCCTGCTAGTTCATTTCCTACTAGCTTCTAGGCACCTTTATTGTTTCTCCCAAGTGAAAGTGTGTGTGTGTTTGTCCTTTCTCTCCAACTCTGAGTAATGGGACCTCTGCCATCTCATCAGCAATGAGTGCAAGCCACTGCCCCAGCAGGGCTGAGGTGGCGTCAGTTAAGTATCTGTTTCTCTAACACTTCTGGTCACTGCTGAATGGAAGCTAAAAGCCATACGGACCAAAAGCAGGGAAGGCTCCAGGCTTTGTGAGGCCTAATGTTATTGTTGACTTTCGCTCCTCTTCTGCTCCTCCTCCTTTTTCTTTTGTGTGTGCTAGGTAAGTACTGTACCACTAAGTGACAGTGCCAGGCCTTAAAGAAAAAGAAAAAGCGTCCGCATGTACGTACGTACGTGTGTGTGTGTGTGTGTGTGTGTGTGTGTGTGTGTGTGTGTGTTATGCACATGGGTGTTTGTGGATGTGTGTGCCCCATGCATTTTTAGGGTCCACAGAAAGTTGCCAGGTGTCCTGCTCTATCACTTTCTAACTCATTCCTTTTTTTTTTGGGGGGGGGGGGGGGGTTCGAGACAGGGCTTTTCTGTGTAGCCTGTCCTGGAACTCACTCTGTAGACCAGGCTGGCCTCGAACTGACAGAGCCCTGCCTGCCTCTGCCTCCGGAGTGCTGGGATTAAAGGGGTGCACCACTGCCGCCCAGCCCTCATTCCCTTCTTAACGAACCTGAAGCTAGGCTGACAGACAACAAGCCTCAGTGATCCTCCTGTCTCCACGCCCTTACAAGTGCTTGAGTAACAGGCACCCAGCTATGCCCAGCTTTTTACATGGGTGCTGGGGATTTGAACTCAGGTCCCCAGTCAGCATTCTCACCCACAGAGCCATCTCCCCAGTCCCAATCCCAGGTCTTGTGGTTTTGTTTGTTTTTTCCAAGACAGGGTTTCTCTGTGTAGACCTGGCTGTCCTGGAACTTGCTCTGTAGACCAGGCTGGCCTCGAACTCACAGAGATCCGCCTGCCCCTGCCTCCTGAGTGCTGGGATTAAAGGCGTGCGCCACCACTGCCCAGCCCAGATCTTTTTTTAAAGAATCATTTTGGTGTTCCTCTTAGAAAAAAAAATTTTTTTTAAAGCTATAAATATAGAGTTAGGTGGAGAGTCTCAGAAGGGACCTTTGACACTGTTTCATTAGCATCTTGGTAAATCTGTTCTGACTGAAGGAATAAAGCCTGCTTACATCCCAGCCAACTCTTGAGATTGGGCTGAATTCCGTGCCTATTCCTGGCTTTTCCTGTGGATTTCCTGTACCTAACACATTTATTCCACAAAACGGCACTGGCGCAACTAAATGGCCTTGACAGCCAAGTCTCTAACTAATGAAAAATCCCAATGTGCTGGGTTACGACTCCTCCTACTAAGGTTACTTGGTGGCACTTAGAACAATGTTGTTTAAGCAGGTGGTTTCTCCTGCTATATACAGAAGGTCTTAGATTGTCTATTCCACCAGTGGTCTCCAAGAGGACCTGTTTCCATTCACCTTTGGCAAAAGCCTCACAGCTTACGGAGTAGCTTGTATTCTGTTTGGGGAGGAAGCAGCTTAGCCTTGCTTTTCCCATGCCACTTTGATAATATCACACACGCTGGCACCTTTCCTGGAGGTCCCACCCAAATGTTCTGTCCAATTCTCTGGCCTCCTGAGTTGGCCTAGAATGTTGAGTCAGAGTACAAATACCAACTCTTGTTGATTTCACGGCTCTAAACACCCAATTCTGAAATTTCCCAAACACATTAGAAATCCTGGGCTTCCTGAATCAGTGAGGGCATCTGTGAAAGCTCAGGGAGCCCCTTTACCTATAGGGGCATTAACATCGGGGCTCTAGACGCAATGTAACCATAATGTCATGGGCTATGTGCCCCTACCACACAGAACAGAAGACAGTAGGCATCTTGCACATTATCACATATAATTATCCTGCCGTCTTCACGATTACTCTATGTAGCGGACACGGTTACCCTCAACTCAGAGAAGTTAGGAGACATACCATACGAAGGGACACACAAAGTGACAGCTCCACCAGCTTTCAAAGATGCTGCACAGTCACTACTCAAGGAGGCAGTGTACTGGGACAGAGGCACCAGACCCACATGTGTACTCCTGACCCAGAGGTAAGGGTCAATACTAGGCCATAGAGGCCACACTAGTCTCGACATAGTACAACTCCCTCTGTCTCCCACACACCTAAACTCTGAAACTCTGATTTTGTTTATGCTACTTAGAAATTATGGAGGTGAGTCTGATAAAATCTAACTGCCCCCGGCATAGGAGTTTAATTTCTCCACTAAAATCTTGCCATGTGTGCTTTGGTGGCTAGGTTAGGGTCAAATCCGTTTTTCTCTGAGTTTCCTATCTTGGAAAAGGAGAGAAGAATGGGGGTTGGGGTTTACACTAACGAGAAACCAGAAAAAGACCAAGGGAGGGGGTAGGGTGGTGCTACTCTTTAAGGCCTGCCAGAACTCTGTAAGACGCATAGGTAGTGCGCCAGGACAAATGAGAGAGCTCATTGTAGGGTCAAAAGAGAAACTGATAGAGGAAGCCTAGGGAAAGGCTTGGACGGAAACAGCAAGAGTGAAGAGAAGAATCTATCCAGAGGCAGGTGGATCTCTGAGTTCGAGGCCAGCCTGGTCTACACAGTGAGTTCCAGGACAGCCAGAGCTACACAGAGAAACCCTGTCTCAAAAAAACTAAACAAAAAGAACCTATTCAGGGATGGAAGTGTGTTTTAATTCTGAAACCACTATAAATCCAAAGAGAAAAAAGGATCTGCCCCTTCATTCTGTCTCCCGATCTTGGACAGCAAAGTAAGGGGAACTCACGCCTGATTGGACTGTGCTTACTCCAGGGCCAGAAAACCCTGGCTGCGACGCCTGCCCAGCCTGCCAAAATGCTGCCAGGCACAGGGACTGGCCACCACCCGGTTGATAAGTGAAGGGTACCCCTGTGTGCTGCCTCTCTCTTTGCTTCCTGCCTAGTGTTCAGCCTCGGCCTGGCAGGAAGCCTCCAAGTGGGGCTTGTAGAGTAGGGCCCTCTAGACAGTACTTAAAACACAGTGATTTATGAGCTCCTAGAAGGGCCTAGGTGGGAAAGCAGAGAGGACCCCAGACTAGTTTCTAGGAAGCTTCAGCACCCCACTGACAAGAGTCAAGGTACTCATCTTCTTGATGTCTGTGACCAGGCCAACTTTGGGACAGGGTATAGCTTCACTTTTCCTGGGGCCCAAGACTCTGGCTCTGCGTTGAATAAGACCAGTGGAACTGGTTGGAATAAGACTAGTGGACGTCTATGCAAATCCTTAACCTTGAAATAAGCGAAGTGAGCCGCTCAGTAATGCTAGTTTTGTAGGTTTTTTTTGTTTTTTTTTTTTAGCATGAAAGAATTCTTTTGAACCCTCCATGGCTCCAAGAAAATCTATCTGAAATGTCCCCTCTTATGGGGCCATGGGGTTAAGTGCCAGGGACGGTAGGCTAAATGCCAGGGATGCTGGTTGCATGGCTCTTGGGAGCAAGGCTAACGGCATCCCTGCTGTGGACTCAGGAATACCAGGCCCAGGCACTGGTTGCCCAGAGAGATGCAGCCATTTTTACTTCTAACTGAAGGACACCACCTTCTGGGATTTCCCCTTCTGTGGCGGGAAACAGAGCAGCAGATACCCAAAGGCTCAACAGGGCCTGTACCCAAAGTGTCCAGGCTGGGAAGGAGCTCACATGAGCGCCCAGGGTAGGGTGATTTATGTAGTTCAGGATTTGGTTCCTGCTGGTGGAAAGAAGATGCATTTTGTGAGTGCTGCATGGTAATTGCCCTTCATAAGGATGATCTCAAAAGGTCAAGGGATGGGTCTTGAATAGCCCTAATGTCCCTGAAACGGCCCATTGTGTAGCTATTGTCTATACATGTAAAGGAACTCTTCTTGACCCTATTCATACTTGTCTCTTTTGGCCCCCAGGGTTTCCCAAGTGAATAATTACATACTACCTTATTCTAGAGCAAAGTCTATCTCTTTTCAACAACAACAACAACAAAAAGTTCAATACACATTTCTTGAGCTCCTACTATGTATCAGATATTATGCAAAGCTGGGGGACATATAGATGAATAATACATGGTCACCTTTGGAGGGAGTCTGAACCCTGGTTTTCAAAATATTTCCCAATGACCTTTGGAATTTAGTAAGCAAACCTGCATCTATCCCTTTATATTTCATACGCATGGATTACAAACTCAGTCTCCATCTTCCTGCAATCTTTTCTAAAACTCTTATTCATAGGGTATGTGTATATGTGTGCATGAGTTTGTGTGCACAACATTTGTGCAGGTGCCCACAGAGGCTAGAAAGGGTGCTAGATCCTACGGAACTGGAATTACAGGCCATTATGAGATGCCCAATGTAGGTAGGTGCTAGGACCAAAGCCTGGGTCCCCCACAAGAGTATCAGATGCACTTAACAGCTGAACCACCGCTCCCTTCTTGCACTCTTTTACTTTGGCCTCATATGGTAACCTTCACTTTGATCAATTTGGATGGCTTTCTCTGTACTCTAATAGGTCTTCCTTCGCAGACAGGATAACCAGAATTAGGCTCTATCCTTTAAATGCAAATACTATATGAATGTGTACACTGCTAAGTTAATTAACTTCCTTTATCCACTTATAGACCCAGTAGTTATTGAATGCCTGCTGGGTTCATGCATTCTATTAAGTGAATAGAATAGACACTGCCCTCACGGAAGCCACCATCTGGGTATGTGTTTGGGGAACAGACGGTTAAAGACCCCAAACATCACACAGATAAATATGTAACTACAAACTGAGACAAATGTTATGAAGAAAGTACAGGGTGCTGCTATCAGTGTAAAAGTGGTATTGTGGGATAGTCTAGAAGACTTAGAGAAGGTTCTCTTGAGGAAATGACATTTGAGCTGAGATCTGAAAGATTAGTGGACATAGATGAAGCAGAGTCCGGGGAAGAATGTTCCAGGCGAAGTAAAGAGCACATACAAAGGTCCTGTGAGAAAGGGAAGCAGCATCCCTCAAGAACTGCAGGAAGGCCCATGATGCTGTAGCACAGAGCATGGCCAGAGGGCTGTATGTGAAGGACATGGAAAGTCAGCCAGAGGCCTGACCATGAGGACGCTGCAGGCCTCTCCCACTGTGGGAAGGCACATGGGATGAAGGTTTGTACAAGGGGCTCCTTTTCTCAGGTTATTGCTCTCCTCTTTCCTCCCTTAGGAGCAATAATGATGGTTTGAACTTCGAAGAACTCTCTTTCCCAGTGTCCTGGCACAGTGTGGTTATGCCTGGGTGGCAGAAGATGTCCCCCACACTACTGGGTCAGCCTCTGTCAATGTGGACAGAAGGGCAGGGCAGAAGGTGGGTGGAGTGCTTTGCCTGAGGTATCAGCTCCACAGTGACGTTTGGAACAGCCCCAAGACTATAGTCCTTGTTCCCAGATAACTCTATCATACATGCCTTCCCACCCCCACTGAAATGCTCCACCTGTCCTGCCTCCTACAGCAGCTCTGCTCCCCCACCCAAACTGGGGAAGGTATCTGGAGAAGCAGTCTGACTCTGCCCAGCTCCTTGAGTCTTGTTCTGAGGCTCTCAGGCCACAGTTCTGTTGGGAAGTGTGGATATACACATATCCTAAAGCATTCCCAGAGGTGCTATGGAAGCCATGGGAGGGTCATAATGGTCAGACTTGGCCTTTTGGAAGCACTTCCTTCCTTTCATCTAGACTCATCTCCGGAGAATGTGGCTTGGTGCAGTGCCATCTGCTGGCAAGGCTGGGCAGGTAATAAAATGACCAGATGCCCACTCATCTTCATTTCCAGAGTAATAAGTATATCATCATAGTAGACCTGGTGATATAGGCCTATAATCTCAGCCACTCACAGGCAGGAGGGCAAGTTCAAAGGCCAGCTGGAGCTACAGAGTGAATTCAAGGCTGCCATGGCAATTTAGTAAGACCTTGTCTCAAAAAAATGCAAAAATAAATAAATAAATAAATAAATAAATAAATAAATAAATAGGGCCAAGGATATATATTGCTCAGTAGTAGGGTACTTGCCTAACATTTGTGAGGTCCTGGGTCCAATTCCCAGAACCACATATACTTCTGAGATTGGACTGGAGCCAGCTGGTTGGTACAAAGCTGAAAGATCAGGCTGGAGAGCTGGTTCCGCTGTTAAGAACGCTTGCCACCCTTTGGCAGGACCTCAGTTCAGTTTTCAGCACCCACGTTGAGCAGTTCAGAACTTGCTTAAAACTCCAGTTTTAAGATGTGATGCCCTCTTCCGGTCTCTGCCTGTACCCACAAATAAGTGACATATACTCACACAGACACACACTCACACAACACTCACATACATGAATTTTTTAAAAAATAAGAAAAGAAGAAGAGAGGAACAAAACAACACCTTAAAATAAAGCTTAAAAAGGGCAGAACAATCTAAAGCTGTAGGTCTGACCCCTAGGCTAGTTTGTGCTAAGTACTGAAAATACTTTTTCTAGTGGTGGCCCGCAACTCCCCTGCTGGCCGGTTGATTCTCATTTAGGTACAGTTAGTCAGAGGAAGTTTGGGTAAACACATGTAAATGACTCGGGCAGATCCATTCCTAGTCCTCTTTTCTGGGAAAGTTTATTTCCACAAATAAAAAGACTCATAGTTTAAAAATAGGAGAAGGCAAAGTCTTGTTTTTCTATTTTTAATTAATGAATTTATGTTTACTGAGATGGGGTCTCTCAATACAGCTCTGGCTGTCCTGGAACTCACTCGGTAGACCAGGCTGGCCTCCAATTCACAGAGATCCACCTGCCTCTGCCTCCCAAGCACTGGGATTAAAGGCCTGTGCCACCATGCCCATCCAGTCTTTTTTTTTTTTTTTTTTAAATCTCCTTGAGGTTGACTGGCTTGAGAAAACTTTGTTTTTAAGGTTCTTTCGGGTTACCAAGAAAATGCTGTCAACAGAAACATTCTCATGGTTTTACAATGGGTAGAAGAGAATAGCTTTTTTTTTTCCTTTCTGTCCTAAGGATAGCACCTCACAACTGCCAGGCAAACACTTCATCACTGAGATATGATCAGAGCGTTTAAGGTGAACCCTCAATACTATGTGGGGTAAGATATAACCTGACTCCCTGCTTTCATGCACTTTATGTACGCATTCTGTTCAGTTTCGCTCTTCGTCATTATCGTGTGCACTTGACAGAGTTCACCAATGGTGTGACTGGGAAGCCAAAGAGGAGAAAGCAGATAATACTAGAGAAAGAATTATGAAGCAAATATTCCGTCTTCTTAATAACAATTCCTCTGTAATTGAATGTTACTTAGATAAAGGCCACTCCACCCCCAATCTCATTCAGACTTAAAAATCAAGAGTCCATTAGAGAAGTTGGAAATGAACAGAATTTTACAGAAATGAAACACACACACACACACACACACACACACACACACACACACACACATACAACTAGAGCACCATCCTCCTAAAAAACAAAATCAAAAGTATGAGGGACTAGGAATGTGGCTCAGTTGGTAGAGAGTGCTTGCCTAACATGCACAAAGTGCTGGGTTCAATTCCTAGTACAGTATAAAAAGAGGTGTGGTGGCCTATGCCGGTAATTCCATCACTTGGGAAATGGATGAGTTTGAGATCAGCCTGGGCTACATGAGGCCCTACCTCATTAAACAAACAAACAAAAAAACCCAAACATTATTTGAGCTATAGTTTAAAATTTTAATTCTGGAACTATCTTGATTGGCATTCTTACACTAGTGACTATGCACAACTCTTTGAGGGAAGAAAAAAAGAACACATTTTTTTTTTTTTTGGTTTTTCGAGACAGGGTTTCTCTGTGTAGCTTTGCGCCTTTCCTGGGACTCACTTGGTAGACCAGGCTGGCCTCGAACTCACAGAGATCCGCCTGGCTCTGCCTCCCGAGTGCTGGGATTAAAGGCATGCGCCACCACCGCCCGGCAAAAAGAACACATTTGAGGGAGACATAAAAGCAGGAGGGAGCCATAGGTACATGCAGACACTGCAATGTTCTGATATACAAGACCCTGAATACTAGGGAAAGGAGAACACATCATACATCAGAACCGTAGTGCAATGTCACATGGTAGTTGTAGCTTCAGTTAGGAAAACCACAGAGATACATAGACAATGATGAATGTTCTAGTTTGCTTCCTTGTGGCTGTGGTAAACTCCAGGACCAAATGCAATTTGGGAATGGAAAAGGTTCATCTGGCTTCCAGGTTACAGTTCTAGGGAAGCCAAAAGCAGGAATTGAAGCAGCGCTCCCGCAGCCACCTTTTCCACACAGCCTAGGACTACCTGCCCATGGGTGACATCACTCACTTTGGGTTGGGCCCTCCCACATCAATCATGCCCCATTAAGAGGGCTGGAGAGGCCAGGCGGTGGTGGCACACGCCTTTAATCAAAGCACTCAGGAGGCAGAGGCAGGTGGATCTTTGTGAGTTCGAGGCCAGACTGGGCTACAGAGTGAGTTCCAGGAAAGGTGCAAAGCTACACAGAGAAACCCTGTCTTGAAAAATAAAAAAATAAAAAAAAAAAAAAGAGGGCTGGAGAGATGGCTCAGTGGTTAAGAGCACTCACTGGCTGCTCGCCCAGAGGATCTGGGTTCAATTCCTTGTATCTACATGGTGGCTTACAATCATCTGTAACTTCAGTTCCAAAGATCCAATACCTTCTTCTGACCTCCGAGAGCACCAGGCATGAAACATGGTGCACATACATGTAAGCAAAGTATTCATATACATAAAATCGTGTGTGTGTGTGTGTGTGTGTGTGTGTGTGTGTGTGTGTGTGTGTGTGTGTAGCTTTAAAGTAGCAGTAAATTTCAGAAAGTCTCACTTTCCTTATCGGCTTGTCTGGGTTAATAATTTTTTAAAGGCAGGGGGGACCGCAGGCAGGTGAAAGTCATGCTCCACAGCCCCCTCCTGCAAGCAGTTGGCCCAAGTTGATGACTTATTTGCTGTGTTCACTCAGCTCCCAGCTCAATACCTACCATCTATCATATGCTAAATATCTGATTGATGAATAAATGAAAATGCCTGCCATCTGAAAGTCTCAATCCATGCTTACTATGTGCACTCCACCTTGAAGTATTAAAAGGAATTTGGTTTTCTTGGAATCTAAAAAAATGAAGGGCCATCCATAATGACAATTCCCTGGTCTTCTTGATAAGTGAATTTGGGCACAGAGAACCCAAGGAGAGACAGTCTGTTAGAGAAAACCCAATTACACTGAGGAACATATGTTGCCCTGAGGCTTCTGCTGCCATAACAACATCATGTAACTATAACTACAGCCCTGGAGGGCCCTGGCCCCGTCAAATATGGAAAAGGATGTCTTCATCATAAGACAGCTTTGCGCTCAGATAGACTTCCCTGGAGGGTTTGGATCAGGGAGGGGAGATAAATGAAGTGGAAGAAAAGGGGGGTGAAGGTCAGGAGAGAAGAACTGCTACCAAAGCAGCGTAATGATTTTTTTTAGCAATTTTCAAAATGTGGCTATTTGACTGTTTAGCTTTGGTGGTTATTTATAACCCCAGCTGCAGAGGCGGGAAGCTGAGCTGGCGCCTGCTGAGATCTACCCAATAACTTCCCCCAGGGTGGGCTGAGGGTGGGGACTAGGGACGACACAAGAACCACCTTAACCAGTGGCCGGAACATTAAGAGAAGCTCCAGGCCATATCCAGCAGGGGAAAGAAAGAAAGGTCCACCCCGACTCTTTTTTTGTTGTTGTTAAGACAGAATCTGTGTATGTAGCTCTTGATGACCTGTAACTCTTTGTGTAGACAAGGCTGGCCTCCAGCTGCCTGCATCTGCCTCCCAGTGTTGGTATTAGAGGTATGTGAGCTACTACAGCTAGCTACCACCACCCACCACCACCACCCCTTTCAGCTGTGTCTTGCTATGTAACTCTGGCAAACCTAGAACTCACTAAGTAGATCAGGCTGGCCTTGAATTTGCAGTGATCTGAACTTGCCTCTGCTTTGAGGTTGCTGCCATTAGAAGTGTACTCCACCAGGCCAGACTGACTCTATTCTTTGTTGTTGTTTTTTGAGACAGGGTTTCTCTGTGTAGCTTTGCGCCTTTCCTGAAACTCACTCTGTAGCCCAGGCTAGCCTCGAAATCACAGAGATCTGCCTGCCTCTGCCTCCCAAGTGTTGGGACTAAAGGTGTGTGCCACCACCACCCGGCTCTGACTCTATTCTTAAGGCAGATGTAAAGAAGAAAGATTTTAACATGAATTATGGTGACATCAGCAATCTCTGAGAGTCTCCTAAAGGGATAGAGGATAGATCAACACTTTTGGCTGGAAGTTAGAGATGAGATGGGTCTAGTTACAGTAGCATTGTCTTGAAAAGGTCCAGGCAGGCGTCTCTCACTTTACAAGAGAGAGTACCTGAACAGAGGGAATGTCTTCTCCCTCATCCTGCCAGGAATCACACCTGGTCAGAGAAAAGAGGACGATGGCGGGTTCTTTGCAAGTCTTTCCTAGCTCGTCATCACCTGGCACTGGCGTCAGGAGCATTTAATTTGGTACTACTCCGGTCACTGCTGAGTCCTTTAGATGGCAAGCAGCAAGAGGGAAGCTGGAGACTGTGACAAGCCAAAGGTCCCAGCTTTCAGGAACCCTCAGGCTTCTGAAGCAGGCAATGAGCAATCACACTTGTATTTGAACTATGGCACCTATCATTTTACTGGCAAAGGACTATTTGTTTTAACTCTTTGAGTTTCTTTTAATAAAATCACTTTATTGTAATGAACTCACAAATAAAACATCACACAGCTAGATTAAGGGAGCTGCTCAAACACTTGCTGAGTCTCGAACTCTACCCTAAGCTCAGTGATCTTCCACAGCTAGAATGGCTATTCTCAAGCACTGGAACCGGGCTCAAAACTTTACACCTTGACTATCAGATACACCTTTATTCACTTATTCACTAGAAAAGAAAAAAAGAAAAACTATGACAGAATTGAAACCAAGGGGAAAAACTAGCCTTATATCCTCTTTCATGACTCATGTGTCCTTTTCCCTACACTCTGTCCTTCCTCATCACCTAATATTACTCTTTCTTGGTAACCGAGGAACGTTTTAGGGCCCTCAGAAACGTTAAGTGAGGAGACAAGACACAGATACAAGTGAAAACAATATAAGACACACACGATTGCCCCACTCTCCCTGTCCACTTCGGCTACTCTGACCTTTGGCTAAGGAGACTGCAGCAGCAGTTGAACTAATCTACTTCGGGTTTCCCTGCCACTCTGATCATTCCCCTAAAGGCTGCCAGAAATAAATCTCTAAGGTGCAAGTCTGATCATGGGATTGCTCTGCTGAAGTAGTTCAGGACCAGCCCACCACCTCCGATCCAGTCTCCTATCACGGCACAGAAGACTCCGCATGAACCGGTTCCCGGCACCATTGTGGCAATCATTTCACTCCTGCTTGCCAAGTAAGTCACCCCAGACGCCATGCTTGCTCCACACCTCTACTTCTGGACATGCCGAACTCTTTGCATGGAAAGTCCCCATTTTCTGTGTCATCCTATTAAATTCCATTTTTCATTCACCTCTTATGAATTTTCTCCTAAACTTTCCAGATGAAATATTCCACCTCCTTCTCTGTACCCAGTGGACCTTCCCTATACTTCTATTTTTTTCTCCATTTATTTAGACAGTAGTTTTGGTGCCTGTCCCGGATCTTGCTCTGTAGTCCAGGCTGGCCTCGAATTCACAGAGACATGCCTGGCTCTGCCTCCCGAGTGCTGGGATTAAAGGCGTGCACCACCGTTGCGAGGCTCTGTTTTTTTCATACTCCATAGCATTTTAGAACTATGAGCTTACTGGCCAGTTTCCCTCACCAGACTCAGCTCCACTGAGGGAAGAGGGTATTTTCTTCATCTAGGTGTAACATGATATCTGTGTTAATTGCTGGGTTCCTAAAGCTGAAGCGAGGTTCAACAGGTAAATGTGATCACTGATATGTACAAATACCCAACATAAGGATGTTATACTCATGATTAGGGAGACCACAAATACAAAAGCCTTTTCTAAGCTGGGCAGTGGTGGCGCACACCTTTATTCCCAGCACTCAGGAGGCAGAGCCAGGTGGATCTCTGTGAGTTCGAGGCCAGCCTGGGCTACAGAGGGAGATCTAGGACAGGCACCAAAGCTACACAGAGAAACCCTGTCTTAAAAAAACCAAAAAAAAAAAAAAAACCAAAAAAAAATTCTTTTTTACTTTTCTATCTCAGGAACTTGCTGAGTATCTCAAACACTCGTTTCCTTTATTGCTTAGAACCACTTAGTAAGCTGGTCATTAGCATGAACACTTCAAGATGAGAAAACTCACATCAACTTAAAAACTTGTCCAAGAGCAACACAGAGAGAAAACACATGACAGAGCCGATTCGAATCTAGGACTGACATCGAAGCCTCTTACTCGATGCTAGTAAAGCTGATGAATGAGGGGGATAGGAACTACGTTCGTCTAGGCTGGGAAACGGAGTGGGGAACAAATATCTAGTAAACTTTAGGAGAACATACAGCAGTCACTGCAAAGTAACACGTGACTGTGCTCTACTATCTTACAAACAGTAAATCGGGATAGACTTTCCAAAGAAAGAAAAGCAATTACAGAGGGTTGGTTGGAAGATGCATCCAGGCAGGAAAATCGTATATAAGGAATATTGGCTGGCAAAACAAAACAGTGGGGAGTGCTTAGGTGGTCAGTCAGATAAAAACAGTTCCTGTTTTTGCCATAACGAAAATAACTCTCAGCGTAAAGATTATAATTGGAGAGAGTGAGAAAAAGTAAACAAGATTTAAAAAAGAAAATCGGGAAACAAATAACTGGGGAGAGGTAAGCCAGCGAGAGAGGGAGAAGGGGAGAGAAAAGGAGCGAGAATGAGAAGGAATCCAAGAGAAGATGCCTTTAGGATTCTGCTTTCCCTGTTCCAAACATCCGCTCTCACTTCAAGAATACATATTTTTGCCAAAGATCATATTTCTATCCTAGTGTCAGTTTTTCATCTTTTCCAGAGTGCATTTTCAAAAGATAAGAATTCTATCTAAAAGGACTGTAAACTATCAAAAATATTGAACATCTGTAATGATGTAAATGCTAAGAATAATCTGACTGAGTAGCAAGCATTCACTGTGGATTGAACATGGACTGGGTACTCTAGAAAGGCCGGGACAGAAAAGGTAAATATAAAAGCATACATATATTTCTCTTCTTTTTTGGCAAAGGGGGTGTTGTTTTTTGAGACTGTTTCCTATAGCCCAGGCTGTCCTAGAACCATGTAGCAGCTCATAACCTTAAACTGAATCTTCTGCCTCCTGCTCCAAGTACTGGGATTACAGATATGTATCACTGCAGCCAACTTAAAATATTATTCAAATATAGTTAGGGAGTTACAACATTCCAGAGTAACCCCAGGAACACACGCATGAGTGTAAAAGAACAGTAATAGAATGAAATGAAACACATGAGCGTTAAAATAATAAGAGGAAAGAATGTGAGCCGTTTTCTTTCTTTCTTTCCAAGACAGGGTGTCTCTGTGTAGCTTTGGAGCCAGTCCTGGAACTCACTCTGTAGACTAACTAGGCCGGCCTCGAACTCACAGAGATCCACCTGCTCTGCCTCCCGAGTGCTGGGATTAATGGCCTGAGCCACCACCGCCCGGCTGAGCCATTTTCAAGTATGCTTTTATGTGAAGTTCAACCCACATAGACTGTTCAAAGGTATTTATGCTAAGTACTAAAAATGAAATACTAAACGCTGCCTGTGTCAACAATGGCTCAAGCTATCCCCCCAGGAGTGTGAGCTAAGGGTCGGGAACTTTTAACTCTGAAGAGTCCTCTGTTTAGCATATCAATCAGGGGTTTGTAGTCTGTTCTTTAAGCCTCTCTCCAGAGGTTAGGTCTCAGATTGAAATTCTGATAGGGGCTTGTGAACCAGCTCATTGGATAAAGGTACTTACTCCTTCAGCAAGCCTGGTGACCTGAGTTTGATCCCTGAGACTCCATAAAGGTGGAAGGAGAGAACCTACTCCACAAAGTCGTTAACTGTGCACACTCAGTCATGCGTGTACACACACACACACACACACACACACACACACACACACACACACACACACACACACTATTCAAGCAGACAAATAAATTTGGAACCAGAATCCTAACTTGGTAACTGAGCTTGCTTTGATCCCACCAAGTCGCTCCTCGCCAAGCCTTGGTTCTCTCAAGTCCCCTCAGGTTAAAACTTCAAGGCCTGCTAATCACTTTCCTGCCTTTTCTTTTTTGAAAGAGGGCCTGGCCTGTGTAGAACAGCTAGCCTTTAACTCAGAGATTTGTCTGCCTCAAAAAGCATGCATCGCCACGCCCGGTTCTAGGCTTTTCTTATAGCTCTTCCTCCAGCCTTAACCAGCTTCTCTTTCCTATGCCCTTTTATTATTACTTAAACACCCATTCCTTTTTTGCGGGGCTCCAGTGTCTTTAAAAATACTTTTTTCTCCACCTCCCACCTCCAATTCTTGGCTCTGGCAGTTGGGCTACCGAGGTCACATGGGCTGAATGGAGTTCAACGCTTCTCCGACTTTGGTACAGCACCTAGCACCCTTATATTGACATCACCTCATCGCCCCCTCTCCAGCCACCCAAAGCTCGCAAACCAAAGCAGAAAACCGCTCGGCCAGGGGCGTTTCACCGCAGAGCTAAATTGGGAATTCTTAGGCGCTACGGCATTCGGAGAACAGCTCTGCATGATCCTGTAACGTGAACGTAACTTACTCGCTGTTCTCTTAATGCAAGGACAATGTCTCCTCTACCAGACAGGAAACTTCATGACCGACATAACCTGCCAATCCTTTATTTAAGCCCCATTCACACCACTCCGGAACAAGAATAGGTCTTAGAACAGTTTCTTCGGCAAAATATTTCTTCCCAACTCGGAGTTTACATGATAAACGGAAACGTCCTTTGACCGATTAGGAAACGAAAGGGTTAAAGCTCGACAACCTGATGGATTCTGGGGTTTTCCTTCCTCCACGCCAGAAATTAAAACGACCAGGAAGGGAGATTTTGCCCAAGATAAAGATGAAAACTGTTAACTTCCACTGTCAGACGTCTGCCCCAAACAATCATGGCTACCTAGTCCCACAAAGGAGGCCACACACCGAACTAAAAATGGCTGGCCCAAGGTTTCATTATTGGTGGTGTTTCCTGCCCGACTCCAAAATGGCGCTCACTGGCCTCGTAAAAGTTGCAAACTTCCCAGTATCCTCTCTGGCCTAAACGTCAGGTGACGCGAGCCTCAGCCGGAAGTGAAGGAAAAAGCGCTTCAGCCCGCGGCGCCTGCGCAGAAGGCTCTAGACGCTGAGAGGCAGGAGGCACTTGGGATCGTCCGCAGGGTTTGGGACTGCTACAGAGGCCGCCACGGAGCCCGCCGGAGCCACCGTTCCTGCTGCTGCTGCTGCCGCCGCCCGAATCGGAACCGTCGGGCTGCAGCCGCCGGCAATGCCGCGACGGAAGGTGAGAAATAGCAGAGGAGGGATGGCGGGTTTCTAAGGCGAGTCGATTGAGTAACGTGACGCAGCTGGCCACGCCTCGCAGTGGTTGCGTCCCAACTTCCCGCTCCCCCAAGCCTAGCCTAGCCACCCTGCCTCCTCTCGGTACCAGACAGAAAAATGTGGGCCCGACCCTGGCCTCGGCCTACGCTAGTAACTATTCCCGCCCTCTGCTTGCCTGGATCGGAGGCGTTCTTGTCAATTGGTCGCCGAAGCGTCTGGAAGCATATTGATTGGACGGGGACGCCGCCTATTTGGGCTCAACGGTCACCTCCCCGCGTGCGTGGGCGGTGTCTGGGTCTGGCCCCGGTGCCCTGCGACTGGCTGTGGAAAATGCTGTCTCTCCTCCTCATTGGCCCAGCTTCGCAGTCTGTTCTTGTGGCGGGTGCGGTTTAGCGAGGCCTGGATTGGGTCGCCCGAGGCCCCGCCCTTCCGGATAGAGATGGCGATAGGTGCAAAGACGAGTTGGGGAGACCACTTTCCTTTCCAGGTGGGGGGCACAACAAAGCGGAGGAATGGGTGGTGGGAAAACCAGCGCCCGCTCCCAAGGGATACCTCGCAGGCCTGTTGCATCTCAGACATCGTCTTCCACTTATTTGTTCAGTTTGACATTGCCTAGGAAGTGCATTTTGGAAAAATAACAACACAAAACTTGTTGGAATTAGAAGGGTCCTTTGAATTTTGAAACCACACAAGGAAATATATATGATGCTATATGTGCTGCATGCACTTGAGGGTGCGGGTGCAGGCGATTGACGGTGTATGCTAAGGCCTGAGCAGGACATCTAGTTTTCTCTATGGCTTTCTTACTGAACCAGAAGGCTCTCCAGATCCACCTGTCTTGTCTCCTCGGTCCTGGGATTCTAGGCTCGTGCAATTTTTTTTTTTAATGCATGCCTGAGATCTGTACAGAGGCGAGTGCTCTTGCCTGCTAAGCCATCTCTCCAGCCCTGACCCTGCTCTTTGCAGTCTACAACTGAACATGTGGAGGACAGCTGAACTGTGTCTAGGCCACTTGTCAAGCAAAGGCAAGCCAGAACTACAGAACAAATGTAATGCAGTTCCTCAAATGTTTACTGACCACTTGCTACATACTAGTCGATAGGGATTCAAAAATTATGAATGATCACTGGTTTAAGGGTATCACAGTTGAGTGGAGAACACAGATAAAGACGTAACCACAGAAGGCTGCAGTACAGACTCTGCTTGAAATTATGTAGACTGTAAAGAAGCAGTTAACTCAAATAAATGGTGAAGAGCTGACTTTCAGGGTTAAGCCAGGAAGAATTAGTAGAAGGTAATGGATTCCCATCTGGGTCATTGGATGAGGTGACTTTAAAGATTGCCTTTTATTTTAGTGATACTCTGTGACTCTGGAGCCTTTATGGTCAGATTATGAATGAAATATATGGGTGGATAGATGGTTGGTATTAAGATTCCTGCAGAAATTATTCTTTACAGAGGATTTCCAGGTTGAATATTTACATTAATGTCTCTTAAAATGATTGAAGTTGACAGGTTGTATTTATGTCCAGGTAGATCAAATGTAAAGAACATATGTACTGGTATGTTGGAATAGGTCCAGTCTCCTTTTAGCATTTTCCAAATAACCAGAGTCCTGGGAAATGTAAATTCTTACTGGGTGTTATGGCACAAACCTTTAATCCCAGCACTTGTGAGGTGGATCTCTATAGTTCAAGGTACACCTGGTCTACTTGTAAGCTCTTGCTGGTGTAGTGGTACACACCCTCACATCTGTAGTCCTAGCACTCTGGAGGCTGAGGCAGGAAGATCACCATGAGCTCAAGGTAGACCTGGGCTATATGATAAATCCCAGGCTAGCCTGAGCTGTGTAGGAAGATCCTGCCTCAAAAACAAGAAAACCACCGGGCGGTGGTGGCGCACGCCTTTAATCCCAGCACTCAGGAGGCAGAGCCAGGCGGCTCTCTGTGAGTTCGAGGCCAGCCTGGGCTACAGAGTGAGTTCCAGGAAAGGCGCAAAGCTACACAGAGAAACCCTGTCTCGAAAAACCAAAAAACAAACAAACAAACAAAAAACCCAAAAAACAAAAACCAAGAAAACCTCAAATGTAAATATGTTAGTAACTTGTTTGATGGCAAATCTGTCCTGAACTATCCTTAGGCTATTTGCTTTTTTATGTATCTCATTTAGTGTAACACTACATTTCTATTTGCTGTGGAAATATTAATGTGTTTAGTGTGGGGGATATTTGCAGGATATATGTGTTCTTTCTAAAAAATCTAAAGAATTATTAACTCCAAACATACTCAGCAGCTTATTCTTTGAATAACGAATTTTGACTTGGAGCTAAGGTGTAGCTCAGTAGTGTGTGGTTAGCACCTTGAAGCCCCAAGTTCAGTCCCTAATGCATCCCACTCCCTGCCCTGCCCAATATATTAGGACTTAAGTTTGAAGTGCTGTAGTGATTTCAGCAAGTTTTCTCCTATTTCTGGCCTAGAAAAGGGCATAGTGTAAGTGCTTAAATGATAAAAGTAATCTTCATGGCTAATCACTCCTTAGGAGGCCAACTGACAATTATGACTAGGATGTGAGGTGAGTTTTAAAAAACCTGGCATATGAGACTGGAGAGACGGCTCAGTGGTTCAGAGCACCTGTGGCTCTTGCAGAGGACCTGGGTTCTGTTCCAAGCACCCACATGGTGGCTCACAGCCATTTGTGACTCCAGTTCCAGGAGAGTTGACAACTTCCCTTGACCTCTAAGATCACGGACATGTAGGCAAAACGGTCATACATATAGAATAGAATAATTTAAAAAAATCTGGTTTGACCAACTATGAGTCTTTAGTATAAAATTCCTTTTCTGGCACTTATAACATCTATGTGGCGAAACTTTTAAGGACAGATTGCTAAGAAAATAATTTGTATCTTTTTCTTAAATTCTTTTGGGATTAGAGTTATAGACCACAACATGATTGTTGTGTTTTTTGAAAGATTTTTTTTGCATGTATAGTGTGTGTATATGCATGTATGTAATATAGATTTACCATATATATGTAGGTAGGTACCTGGAGAGTCCAAAAGAGCTTGTTGACACTTCTAGAACTGAAATTACAGGCAGTTGTGAGTCCCTGTGTGGGTGTTGGGAATAGAACCCAGGACCTCTACAAGAACAGCACATATTCTTAACTAATGAGCCATCTCCTGCTTCATAGTTTGAAATGATGTATTTTTTTTAACGTGGGGCTTTTTGTTTGTTTGTTTGTTTTTTGGAGTCAGGGCCTCTCTGTATGTAGTTCTAGGTGTCCTGGAACTCACAAAGATCTTCCTGCCTCTGCTGGAGTTAAAGGCATGTGCCAGCATGCCCAGCTAATATGATTTTTGTTGATGGAGAGTGTGAACATAATTTACCCTGAAGTTAAATGGGGCCTAGCATTATCATTTTATACACTATCTTGGACTTTTTCTTTCTTTTTTTTTTTTTAAAGATTTATTTATTTAGTACACAGCATGTATGACTGCTGGTCAGAAGAGGGCACCAGATCTCATTACAGATGGTTGGGAGCCACCATGTGATTGCTGGGAATTGAACTCAGGACCTCTGGAAGAGCAGTCAAGGCTCTTAACCTCTGAGCCATCTCTCCAGCCCCCGGACTTTTTCTTTTTTAAAAGAAAGATTTAGTTATATTGTTCTTACTATGTGTATGTATGTATGAGTACAGGTGCCCCAGGAGGCCCGAGGCATTGGTTCCCCTGGAGCTGGAGTTACAGGCAGTGTGAGCCACCATGTAGGTGCTGGGAATTGCACTCTGGGCCTCTGCCTGAGCTGTATATGCTCTTAGCCACTGGGCTGTCTCTGCTTTTTCTTTTTTTTCTTACATGGTATGCTAGCCAGTCCATTTTGATTTGGGTGTTTTGTTGTTGGGTTAGGTGCTTTTATTTCCAATTTGTGCTAATCTCTTATGAGAGTTCTAATGATTCAGTCCGAATTGTTTCAGAATTAGTGATAATACAATAAGAATTACTTCTCTTTCCAAGTGTGTCTTTTTTGTAGGATATTCCAGTGAAATGTCTGAAATAAAGGACAGTTCTCTGAGCAGGGAGGGGAAGTTGTGGAGTCCTTTCTTACATTGGGACTTGGTACTTCAGCATCGTGGTTCATTTTACTTCCAGTGTTAATAGAAACCCACAGTAAATGCTTCCATGCTAATGTCTGGATCTATGGTATTACAGAGAAATGCAGGCAGTAGTTCAGATGGAACCGAAGATTCCGATTTTTCTACAGATCTCGAGCACACAGACAGTTCTGAGAGTGACGGCACGTCGCGACGGTCTGCCCGAGTCACCCGCTCTTCAGCCCGGCTAAGCCAGAGTTCTCAAGGTAAGAGTCAAATGTTCCTCACAGTGGACAGAGTGGTATCATTTTATTGTGCTAGTTCATAAGGAGACTAGTCCTTTGGCTTAGTGTAGATAATAGAATGTGTCGGAGTGTAAGGCAAATGCAGAAATAGCCCGTGATTCATCAAAATGATTCCTGTCGGATACCATGTCCTGTTTATAGGCTGTGGCTTGCATAGATTTAAGACACAGGTGTCCTGTCACTTTTTATTTTTTTTAAGACTTCATGGTGTTATCAGTCATCATAAAATGGTAAATTGGGAATTTATCACTTTGTAAAATGGCTTAGGGGCTTAAAATGCCTATTGAATGTGTTAGTGAGGCTTAATGCTTCTAAAAGCATGTTTAATTATGGAATGTAGAATCACATTTGTTAGATATAACAGTGTGTGAATAAATACCCAGAATTTTGCTTTGGTAATGAAAAAAACAAAGGCTTGTTCTCAGAAGGTAGTTGGAAGGCTCTTTAGTGTGCTTAGCCATTTGGGCTTATTTGGTGGGTAGCCTTTGCCCCTTATAGTTCTGTTCAGTGTGGAAGAGAGGTTTCAGATAATACGCAAAGGTGATAGGGTAAATGGGAAAGTGGCTGGGTGTAGTAGTGCATGCCTTGAATCCCAGCACTTGGGAAGCAGAGGTGTATAGATCTCTGAATTCAAGGCCAGCTTTGTCTATATAGAGAGTTCAAGGCTAGCCAGAGCTACATACTGAGACTCTGGTTCTCCCCCTGCCCCCCAAAAAAGTGTATTTATGTATGTATTATCTATTTATGCTAGATAGTTACAGATAGAAATATATGGATGTGTGTGTGTATGTGCACACATAAATAAATAAATGTGATTTGTTAAAGAATCCTGTGGAACGCCGGGGAGGGGGGGTAGGGGGTGGGGGGGGTGGCACACACCTTTAATCCCAGCACTCGGGAGTCAGAGCCAGGCGGATCTCTGAGTTCGAGGCCAGCCTGGGCTACCAAGTGAGTTCCAGGAAAAGGCGCAAAGCTACACAGAGAAACCCTGTCTCGAAAAACCAAAAAAAAAAAAAAAAAGAATCCTGTGGAAGCCCAGAGGGGGGGCAACCGCATTGTTGTCTAGTAGGAGTCTACTAGGATTTTACAAATTGAAAGATGAGAAAAATGTTTGAGGCAGAGGGAACCATATATGCAAAGAGTCCTAGGGGTTCTTAGAAACTATAATTAGCAATGCCCAAAAGGTGATGGATATTCAAAACAGCTAGACACATGAACTTGGGGTCTCTGCAGTTATTTTCTTTCCTGGCCACAGAACTGCACAACTCTTGAGCATCAGCACAAGTTAAGAACACCCTCCCTTGTGTGAAATATAGACAGCCTTGTGAAAAGAGCCCCTGAAAGTATACGGACTTGGGGACCTGGCTCTGTACAAACTGACCTCTCCTGACAGCTGGAGAATTTCAGCTTGTGTTTCACACATTGTCATAGGTGTTGTTGTTTAAAATATTCTTCACTTTCAACTTTGACTCTCTTCCCTTGTTGGAGATGTGAAGGTCTGTGAAGGCTTCACAATAAGTTTATGGGAAGAATTTACAGGGCTGAAGTGATGGCTCAGCGGCAAGAGCGCTTAGTTGCTCTTTCAGAATACCTGGGTTCAGTTCCCAGCACCCACGTGGTGGCTCACGCCATTAGTAACTCCAGGGGATCCAATGCCCTTTTCTGCTCATACACATAAAAATAAAATACAGCTTTAAAAAAACCCCAAATCTAAAACATAAGTTTCATTTGTTTGTTTTGAGCCAGTTTATTCTTATGTAGCCCAGGCTGGACTGTACATTACTATCATTTTGCCTCAGACTCCCAAGTACTAAGAATGCTTATATCAC
Source organism: Peromyscus californicus insignis (assembly GCF_007827085.1). Classification (NCBI taxonomy): domain Eukaryota; kingdom Metazoa; phylum Chordata; class Mammalia; order Rodentia; family Cricetidae; genus Peromyscus; species Peromyscus californicus. The sequence continues at coordinate 27,555,997 of NW_026294551.1, forward strand.
TAGGTCTGTCTTAAAAATTTTTGTACTTTTTGAATCCATTATGACTTCACATAAGAAAACAAGGATAATCAGAAAGAATAAATAATCCCCTAATACAGTAGTATTTATGTATTATTCTGTTAGCTTTAGGACATCTGTATTATGATGGACTGTAGCCAGGGAAGAAACTGGCAGTGCAGTTAGTACTGGTAAAGAACTCTGCTCATAATGTTGAGGAATATGCTGCTTGTCTGTCTGTCTGTCTGTCTGTCTGTCTCTCTCTCTCTCTCCCCTTCCCTCCCCTCCCCCATCTCTTCTCCCCCCTCCCTCCCACCCTCCCTCTCTCTTTTTCTCCCAAACTAAACTAAGGTATTTTTCTTTTTTATGGGAAAAGAAGCAAGCTTGGAGACATTAACTTGCCCAAGATGCCTCATATGGTTGCTGTGTGGAGTGGGATCGAATGGCATTCAGTCTTCACTACAGAGCCTAAATTCTCATGTTCTGCTGTTATGATATTATTACACCTGAGCTAAACTCCTTTGTCATGTGTTATTTAGTGAGATTGATATATTCTCAGGACTTGTTGGGTTTGGTGAAATATGAAGAGAAGGAACTGCATTCTTATTAATGGTGTGGATGGGAATAAAATGGTTTTTCTTCTTTTTCCTTAATTTTATGGTCTTTTAAAACTGGGACCAGATTCCAGCCCTGTTCGAAATTTACCATCTTTCGGCACTGAGGAGCCCGCCTATTCTACCAGAAGAGTGACCCGTAGTCAGCAGCAGCCCACCCCAGTGACTCCAAAAAAGTACCCTCTTCGGCAGACTCGTTCATCTGGCTCTGAAACGGAACAAGTGGTTGATTTTTCAGATAGAGGTAAGTGGACCTGTATGACTTGTTTGTATACAGAGGATCTGGTCAGTTGTCTTTCTGCTTTGACAGAAAGATACTGTCAGAGAGATACTGTCAGAGTTTAGGTAGGCAAACATTGTTTACCTGATTCCTGTTTGTTTGTTCGTTTGTTCGTTTGTTTGGGGTTTATGGCTTTGTGGTTTATGAAATAGGGTTCTCAGCATATAGCCTCAAACCTGTGATTCTCCTGCCTCAACCTTCAGAGTGCTGGGACTACAGATGTGTGCCACTATGCTCAATTTATCTAATTTCTTACTGTCTTGCACAGTCTATTTTGATTGCTAGCGTGTTAAGGTCCAATCAGCTGGAGTGTATTAGATTGGCTTTGTAATAGGGAAAAGGAGGTAGAGCTTTCTGAACCTCCACATGAAGAAGGTATGAGCCGTGACTACTAGTCCATTTTCCCTCCAGATTGTTGACTAGAAGAGACCTTTGGTAATAGACAGTGTTAAGTTACTGAGGTTGTGACTTAGTAGTTCAAGAGTCTTAGAGCACGAGGTGATCGAATAGATCTTACAAGCTACTGAGATTCTTCAGCCAGGCAATGTGGTTGGTTGATTTGCACAGTTTCAAATGGTTTGCCCAGTTACAGGGGTTTTTTGTTTGTTTATTTGTTTACTTTTTTGGTAGTACTTGGAAGTACAAAGATTTTCATATAAAAATCTGTACTCATTTTTAAATTTTCATTTATTTATTTTATGTATTGGTGTTTGGTCTGCATGTAAGTCTGTGAACCACGTTTGTGCCTGGTACCCATGAAGGACAGGAGAGGGCAGGGCCTAAGATCCTCTGGGATGGGAATTAAAATTGTGAGCTGCTGTGTGGGTGCTGGGAATGAAACCCAGGTCCTCTGAAAGAATAGCAGTGCTCTTAACCAATGAGTTGCCTCTCTAGCCCCAATACTTAATTTTTTGGTTGTTTATTTGTTTTTGTTTTGTTTGAGACACGATCTCTATGTAGCCCTGGCTATCCTGCAACTCACTATCTAGATCAGACTAGTTTTGAATTTACAGATCAATAGTTAATTTTTAAAACAGGAAGATCTGGGAATATTGGATGGCCATTTATCCACAGTAATTATTAACTGGAGCTGAATAATGTTATCATCTTTTGATAGACCATGAGATTATTTGACCATGTCTAACCCTGTAGGTATCTGGTTTGTAATCATGTGTGCAGTTGACCAGGTGTGGTGATATACACCTTTAATCTCAGCACTTGGGAGGTAGAGGCAGGTAAATTTCTGAGTTTGAGGCCAGCCTGGTCTATAGAGCTAGTTCCAGGACAGCCAGGACTGTTACACAGAGAAACCCTGTGTCAACAAACAAAACAAAGGGTGCAGTCTCTGGTGCCGGAGAGACGGCTCAGTGGTTAAGAGGACAAGAGCTGCTCTTTCTTTGCAGGGGTAAGGGGCAGATTCTCTACATATCCCTGTGTGTCCTGGAACTCACTGCATATACCAGGCTGGTCTCAAGCTCAGAGATCTCTGAATGCCTTTGCCTCCTAAGTGCTGGAATTAAAGGCACATACACTGCTTGCTCTTGTAGAGACCTGAGTTAGGTTCCTGGCACATGTGTCTGGTGTCTTACAACTGCCTGTAACTCCAACTCTAGGAGGTCTGACACCCTGTTCTGGCTTCTGCCAGCATCTACATTTTGCCCATGTACACATAATTAAAAATAAAATCTTTAAAAGAAAAAACAAGAGTATGGTATTTTTAATCCAAGCATTTGGGAGGTAGAGGCAGGTAGATCCCTATGTGTTTAGGGGCAACCTGCCCTACATAGAAAGTTCCAGGCCAGCCAGGAATAATAATAAATAATAAATAATGAGAGTCTTGTCTTGTTGTTGTTGTTTTAAAGACAAAGTGTGAATTTCAAGATTATGAGACCCCAGTAACTTCAGGCACCAGGCATGTTGATAGTGTACATACATACATGCAGACAAAACATTCATACACATAAAATAAGTATTGAAAAGTTTAAGTCAGTTTCATTTCTTTCCTTTTTTTTTTTGTAAGTCGGGGCTTGGTTTTGAGACAGGGTCTTTTTTTTTTAGATTTATTTATTATGTATACACTGTTCTGCCTGCATATATGCCTACACACCAAAAGAGGGCACCAGATTTCATTACAGATGGTTGTGAGCCATCATGTGGTTGCTGGGAATTGAACTCGGGACCTCTGGAAGAGCAGCCAGTGCTCTTAACCTCTGAGCCATCTATGTAGCCTTGCTATGTAGTCCAGACTGGCCTTGAACTCATCATAGAGAATGCCTGCTTCTGCCTCCTGAGGCAGGATTAAAGGAACATACCACCACACCCAGCTCATTTATTTTCTGTCCTGTGTATCTCCAGGAAGGGAAATAGGTTGGTTAGTTATTTACTTACTTTTCTAATAAAGAACGTAATACATTTGGTAAATGTACTTTTAAATGACAGTAAATAGTTTTAAGTTTCACTACTAAACAGCACTTGGACTGGTGAGAACACAGTTATCATACTTGTACTTTTGATAATATTTCAAGGACTTCATTTATATTCAGTTTTTGATTACCCTGGATTAAAAGCTTAGGAGAAACAGAGAAGTAGGTGAACCCCAATTTACATTCAATCAGAATTTAAAGTTACTCCAAAGTGATGATTTCGATGTCTTATAGCTGATAAGTAGCTAAAAATGACTGGTTAAGGTCTTGGAGGCTATAGACATAGCTCATTTGTAGCCTGCTGGCAGAGCGTGTATGAGGCCCTGATTCTCTTCCTAGGACTTCATAAAATGCTAGGCATGGTGGTACATGCCTACAAGCTCTGAACTAGGGAAGTAGAGTCAGGAGGATCACATATTTGAGATCATTCTTAGCTACCTAGAGAGTTTGGGCTGTGTGACACTCTGTCTTTTAAAAAAGCTTGTAGAAAGAGAACTGCAGAGTCCATAAACTCTTCAGTCGAGTGAATCTTCAAATTAAGAGCCCCACTAGCCAGTTCTACCAATTGCTTTTTCTTTAGAAACTAAAAATACAGCTGATCATGATGAGTCACCACCTCGAACTCCAACTGGAAATGCACCTTCTTCTGAGTCTGACATAGACATCTCCAGCCCCAACGTGTCTCATGATGAGAGCATTGCCAAGGACATGTCCCTGAAGGACTCAGGCAGTGACCTCTCTCACCGTCCTAAGCGCCGTCGATTTCATGAAAGCTACAATTTCAATATGAAGTGTCCTACACCAGGCTGCAACTCTCTAGGTGAGTGTGCCCCAGCTTTGTGACTGTTGGATGGTACAAGGAGCTCATTGTGATCCAGCTTTTCAAACCCTTCAGTGGTTGTGAACTCAGAGCAATCATGAATGAAAACTGTTCTTGGCCTGTTGTCCATGCATAACAACAGATCTAGTTGCCGGGAAATATAACTGTGATGAACTGTTCACTTCACTATGTGCTTTTCCCAGTGAAAAATTCCCTCCTTTCCTCAGCAGAGAGAAAAAAATGGAAAACAAGTTCTCTTGAAATGCATCATCATGGGGCACATGGTCGATGCTTATGAGGACTAACACATGTATAAGATACATAATATCAAGTATAAGATAATGCCTAATAATGGATGCACAGCTACAGCTGATAAGGAAATGAGGAAAACAGAATTCCTAAGAGGCCATAAATCTAAGAGCATATGCATGAAACCTGGCCTTTTATGACCAGGAGTTTCAAATTCCTATGGCTTTGTGTATTGAGTTAGTATAAATGGGAGAAACGTCTCTGATAACTGTCTTGTTTTCTCAAGACTTTTAACTTCTAGTGAATCACGTTAGGGTTTCTGGCAGTGATTTGAAGCTTACTTGTACTGCTTGAGTGAGCTGGGGTGTAGCTGTTGCGAGTGAGCCTTTGCCTGAAGTTGGAAGGTGCTGGCTGATAGATAAGGTGCCTTTCAGTATGGATTTGACAAACTTAGATGATTTAGCCTACTGTACACTTAGGCTATGGGGTATGCCCATGTATTTGTATATAGCACAGCCTATTCCTCCTGCACCCTAGTGAATCAAGCGGCCTGCAGTAAGTCAGATAGAGAAGAACATGGTGCAGTTTAGAGACTCAGTAAACTCAAAATGTCTGGGATGCTTGTGCTGTAACCTGGATGCTGCCTGTCTGTGAGCTCTTCTATTAAATAGAAGGACTACACTGCAATAAGGGTGAGCTGGGTGTGTGGCAAGTGGCAAGTGCCTCCTTAACTTCCGTACTGGGGAGACCAAGGGAGAAGGCAGTTGAGTGCAAGGCTGCTCTGGGCTATCTAGTGAGACTGTCTCTAAGTAAATAAGAAAATGATGGAAATATAATGCCCTAAACCAATAGCATAGTTGCTTATATTGTCAATCATTATGTGCTATATAGAATTAATTGTATGTGTTGTATTTTTCTATAATCAGCCTAGTAGGTTTGTTTATATCAGTGTGACCACAAATACATGAGTTGTGCATCCCACTTTACCCGTTGTGGCAACTGCAATATCACAAACTGATAGGAACTTTCCAGCCCCACTGTAATATTATGAAACCCTTATTTGTGTGGTGCTGTTTTTGTTTTTAGAGGTCCCCTGTTTACTGAAACATTAGGCAGTGTATGACTGCGTGTGGCTCTCTAAAGTTGTAATCTGTTTCCTCTCACTTCTTGCTGACCCTGACTGGCCTGTTCATCACTGTGTAGCCTACACTGGCCTCAAATTTATAGAAATTCTCTTTAAAAAAAAAATTTTTTTTTAAGATTTTTTTGTTATTTTGAGATTTATTTTATGTGTATGAGTATTTTGCCTGCATGTATGTATGTATACTGCTGCATTTGTGCCTGGTGCCTGAAGAGGTCAAAAAGGTTATAGGATCCAAACTGGAGTTACAGGTGGTTGTGGGTGCTCGCATCTGAACCTCGGTTCTCTGGAAGAGCAACAAGTACTCAAAATTTCTGAATCATCTCTCCAGCCCCCAGAGAAATTGTTTCAGCCTCCCAAGTGCTAGCATTACAGGCATGTTCCACCATGCCTTACTAAAAGTACAGTCCCAGAGAACTGACCACATGAATGTCGTAAATACCATTCCTTCATAGTTGGATTATTTTCACCCTTCAAAGCTTACTCTATGGATTATTCTGTGAGGTTTTTTTTTTTTTGAGAATTTCATACTGTATGTTTTGATCATATCCTTTCCCCCAGCTCCCAGATTCAGCCCCACCTCCCTGCTGTATAATTTAAAAAATCCCAATGTCTCTTTAACCCAAAAATTACAACTTTTCACCATGAAAGAATGGTGAACTTTTTGAAAGACATTTGTGTGCTGTGTGCAGGTGCATGAGCCAGGTGCACACACCTGTGGCAGGTAGATGAGGGTGTTGGGTGTCTTAGAAAAGTAAAGGTTTTTGTAGGCTTACAGTTTAGCTTGACTAGTTTATCTTTTTCCCTTATTAGCATTATCTCTTTGCTCTTTGAATCATGGTGTTTTATAATCCTCTTGGAAGAGTGTAGCAAAGAAATAATGTTCAGTTTTCTGTGTTTTTAAAGTTTATTGTATTATGTGTATAGAGGTGGGTGCACTTGTCACAGCATGGGTGTGGAGAATAAAGGAGGCTCTTCTCTCCTTCGCCTTTATGTGGGTTCCAGGGATTGAACTCATATTGCTGAGCTTGAGTTCCAGGACAGCCAGAGCTACATCATTAGACCCTGTCTCAAAACAGAGAGAGAGACACAGACACAGACACAGACAGACAGACAGACACTGCCTAAGGGGACCGAGGAAGATGGTTCTGTGGCTAAAAGTTCTTTCCTTAAAAGCAAGCCCGACAATGGGACCCTCATAAAGTGTATCTGTTAAGCCCAGCATTCCTACTACTCTGAAATAGGAGGCAGAGATAGAATTGTTATTGGAAGCTGGAGAGCCAGGAGTATAGCACCCAAAACAAAAAAGATCCTGCCTCAACAAGGTGGAAGGCAAAAGAAACAAACGCTGCATGTTCTCCTCATCTGCGGATCCTTTTATACACACTGTACATGTAAACAGATGTACACACGGGCACAAAATAACATGTAGAAGAACAAGAAAGGGTAAATAGTAGCTGAATAGGACTGAATGCAAGTAATGGACACTTAAGTCATGAAAGAGAGTATAAAGCTAATTCTCTAGTTTTTTTTGTTTTTGTTTTTGTTTTTTTTTTTGTTTTTTCGAGACAGGGTTTCTCTGTGTAGCTTTGCGCCTCTCCTGGAACTCACTTGGTAGCCCAGGCTGGCCTCGAACTCACAGAGATCCGCCTGGCTCTGCCTCCCGAGTGCTGGGATTAAAGGCGTGCGCCACCACCGCCCGGCTAATTTTCTAGTTTTAACTCTGTCATGGGTTGTTGGGTTTGTTGGTTGGAGAGAGGTGCATATATTTAATAGTGAAAGTATAAAATCCATTGTAAAACTCCACAGCTTTAGATTGGTTATCCTAACTGTACAGAAATTCATTGAAATTTCTGGTTATTTATTCCCTGTGTTTGTGTGAGTTTTTTTGTTTGTTTGTTTGTATGCAGGCTCTTTATAATATTAAGTTTTAATAAATTATAAACAACAACAAAAAAAAAACCAAGGTGAAGGTAAGAACCATTTTCCAAAAGTTGTCCTCTTCAGCACACACACATTAATAATAGTAATAATAACAACAAAACAGTAATAATAACACTTGTCTAGCTGGATGGCAGTGGCACATACCTTTAATCCCAGCACTCAGGAGCCAGAGGCAGGGGGATCTCTCTAAGTTCGAGGCCAACGTAGTCTATGGGGTGAGTTTCAGGATAGCCAGGGCTACACAGTAAAACCCTGTCTCAGAAAAAAACAAGAACAAAACAAAACAAAAACCTGTCTGAAAAGTAGAAGAATGAGTAGAAATATAGTTCTGTGATAGAGTGCTTGTCTAGCATGGCTTAGGCCCTGGGTTCTATTCCCATTCACCCCAGGAAGGAGAGAAGGAAGACAGGAAGACTGACTGCCTTTTAGTTAGTCATCCCTAGTGTTTTCCCCAAGAAGGCCTTATGCTAACTGCCCTATCTTAGAGTTTAGTTATAGAAGTCCAAACCTTTAAATATTCATTCTTCAAAAAAAAGCATGTTGAATCTTGTTCGAGATTATCCAAATATGTTTCCATTGGGTTGGAGAGATGGCTCAGCGGTTAAGAGCACCTGCTGTTCTTCCAGAGGTCCTGAGTTCAATTACCAGCAACCACATAGTGGCTCACAACCACCCATAATGAGATATGGTGCTCTCTTCTGGCCTGCAAGGATACATGCAGGCAGAACACAGTATACATTTAAAAAAAAAAAGTTTCAATATTGTAGAAATGGCCATTTTCTTCTTTTATTTGTTTGTTTGTTCTTTGAGAGAGGGTTTCTCTGTAGCTTTGCGCCTTTCCTGGAACTCACTCTGTAGCCCAGGCTGGCCTCGAACTCACAGAGATCCGCCTGCCTCTGCCTCCCGAATGCTGGGATTAAAGTCGTGCGCCACCACCCGGCCATTTTCTTCATTTTTAATGAATTTCTTTTGATTATTGAAAGAGGTTAAATGTAGATGAGGATGCTTTTGCATAGTAGAAAGAATAGTATACTTCTTTTAAATTCATTAGACCAGATTAACTTAACAAAGGTTTTATTCGTTTGTTTGGTTGGTTGGTTTTTTGTTTGTTTTTTGAGACAGGGCTTCTCTGTGTAGCCCCGGCTGTCTTAGAACTCATTCTGTAGACCAGGCTGGCTCTGAACTCAGATCCACCTGTGTTTGCCTCCTTGCTGGGATTAAGATACGCACCACCACCCAGCTGCAAGTCATGATCTTGACAGCACTTCCTTTTGGTAACATTAATTTGTTAAAACGCAAAGTAAAATAACAGCTTTGTTGTCAAGAAAAAATATCTCATTTTGTAAGTGTGCATGTTCTTCCTGGAAATTAAGTTTTCCCTCCTTTAACAGGACATCTTACAGGAAAACACGAGAGACATTTCTCCATCTCAGGATGCCCGCTCTATCATAACCTCTCAGCTGATGAATGCAAGGTAACCATGTGCTCCTTTATTCAGGGTGTGCTCTCGAATGCTTGCTGCTTGACCTGCACTTTGCTAAGCTCTCGGGGTACAGCAGTAACAAGGGGACAAGGTCTTGTTCTTCCATGTCAGTGGAAGAGCAATGAAAAAAAGTTGTTTTTTAACAAACGCTAGCTACACGAATAAATAAAAGAATTGTCATATGTAATGAATGTTAGGGAAGAAATTAATAGGGAGATTTATCTTCAGACTATTGGGAACTTCACCACTAGGACATTCATTCCCTTGGTAACTGACTTCATATTCTGCCAGGGACAAACCTTTTCTACTCAGGCAGAGTTTGCATAGTTGATCCCACTGTTCCCCTTTAGGTTTTACAAATCCGTGAAGCTGTTTTGCTTTTTCAACCATTTTCAAGTGTTCCTCTCCTGTTCATTTCTGCAGAACACTGTTCCTCTCTCTCTGTTACTATCAGTCACGTCTATTCTTGGCTAGTTCTTTTAAATTCTTCAAAATACAGTTCCTAAATAACCTTAGGGACTTGGTGTTGATGTGTTTGAGACTGGAGCCTAAGACCTCTTTTGTGCATTCCTGCGTGGGTTCCTGCTACCAGAATGGAATCGTGCTAATTATGGGGAAGCAAGAACTGCAAACAGTAATTAAATAGAGGGCTCAGGTAGTCTTTGGACAGGTTATCCAAACTAAGTACTTAGACTGCACCAAAGTCTCCGTTGCTTTTTTGTTCTTTGTTCACAAGGCCTGGTCACATGTTTATGCTTGTGTGAGCAGGTCTCATTTGGAAAAGAATTCAATTTCCTGTTCTCCTTTCCTCGGAAACTTGCTTGCATTTACAAGGTCTCGGGGTGGGGTTGGGAAAGTGTTTCTTCACACGTTTAAATTTTCACCAAATAAAACTTGAAATGCTTACAGCATGTATTTTTCATGTTGTCAAAGACCCTGCTCTTTGTTTTCATTCCAAAGCTGTCAAACAGACCGCTTCTGTGTTGGCTCTTGCTGTTGTCTTCCTTCAGCTGGCTGAGAGCAAGCATGGCGGGCGGTGTCAGCACCTGATTCGGAAGCTGACCAAACACTTGGACTTCTTCCTCTGAAAATAACTGTGATGGTGTTTCATAATGTTCCTCTCCTGCTTGTCTTCACATACCAGTCTGATAGTGCTTTGTTTTACACCAGTCTTCATGAAACATAACTTTGAAGAGCTTGGCTTGAAGCAGTATCTACAAAGTACCTTAAGCAATTTATTTTAGAAATTTGAGGAGAATTTCAAACTAGGGAAGAAAATCCTGAATAAAGGGAAACATTTCTGTTGTAAATTTTTCCTGTGTGTCCTGTACAGGGGAAGTGAGACGAGGATCATCCTTTTTACTCCTGGACTGTGTGCTTGGAGGAGGGCACTAGGAATCAGAGCCTTTGTACATGCTAGGCAAGTGTGCCATATTGAGCTACTTCCCTAGCCTGATGAAAGCTCTTAAATTTTAAATGGCCTGCATATACGTGATTGCAGTAAACCTCTTTATTGTCTTACATTTTTTTGTGGCTGCATGTAACTTTATGGATAACCAAGGATTCAGTTGACTCTGATAAAAATAAAAAACTAAAATACCTGTGATCAAGGAGTTTGCATTCTCATGGGGAAACCTGTAAATTAATAAGTAAATATAAGTTTATGTAATTATAAACACCATGAGAAACAAAAAGAGAAAGAGAGCCGGGCGGTGGTGGCGCATGCCTTTAATCCCAGCACTCGGGAGGCAGAGCCAGGCAGATCTCTGTGAGTTCGAGGCCAGCCTGGACTACCAAGTGAGTTCCAGGAAAGGCGCAAAGCTACACAGAGAAACCCTGTCGAGAAAGAGAGACTTTTCTAAGGTAGAAGTAACGTATTGCTTTTGCTAGAGGAGGTCAAGGAAGCCCTCCCTGAGATTGGCATGCGTAGAGACCATGGATGGTGTCAGAGTAACAATGTGTAAAGACCCAGGAGTGAAGATAACGAAGAAGGAATAATAAGTGCAGTGGCCGTGCGCTGGAGACAGACTGCTGGGCTGGAGAGTAGATTGTGTGCCGTGGAAGGAAATGAAGAAGCAGGATTGAGATCATAAAGGCCTGGAGGCCTTAACACAAAAATTCTGTTTTTATTCTGATGGCAATGGGAGCACTTGGAAGGTCCTGCAGAGGAAGAGTATGTCATTGAAAGAACTATTGAGCATGTGGCAAATGACTGGGGAAGAAAGAGATGACACAGAATAGATGGATTGAATGCCTGCTTAGTTCTTCCAGTAAATGGTAGCTTGGACTAGTGTGATGTTGGTAAAATGTCTTAACAAAGATTGAATTCAAAATGTGTTTTGAAGGGCTCAGTGTAGAGAAAAAGAAACTGGTTGATATATTGTGCACCCCAATAAACTTATCTAGGGGTCAGAGACGGAACAGTTACTATATTAAACATAGGTTTAGGCAGTGGTAGCACACACCTTTAATCCTAGCATTCCAGAGGCAGAGATCTGTCTGAATCTCTGAGTTCAAAGCCACACTGGAAACAGCCAGGCATGGTGACACACACCTTTAATCCCAGGAAGTGATGGCAGGAAGCAGAAAGGTAAATATAAGGCATGAGGACCAGGAACTAGATAGAGTCCCTGTTAAGTTTTTAGGTTTTTAGTAGCAGTTCAGCTGAGATCCATTCGGATGAGAATACAGAGGCTTCCAGTTTGAGGAAACAAGATCAGCTGAGGAATTGGCGAGGTGAGGTTAGCTGTGGCTTGTTCTGTTTCTCTGATCTTTCTTTTTTTTTTTTTTTTTGGTTTTTTTCGAGACAGGGTTTCTCTGTGTAGCTTTGCGCCTTTCCTGGAACTCGCTTTGGAGACCAGGCTGGCCTCGAACTCACAGAGATCCGCCTGCCTCTGCCTCCCAAGTGCTGGGATTAAAGGCGTGCGCCACCACTGCCCGGCTGTTTCTCTGATCTTTCAATGTTCACCTCAATACCTAGCTCCGGGTTTGTTTTTATTAGTAAGACCTTTTAAGATTCATGCTACAAGGAGCGAAGAATTACAAGTTTTGAATTGATCAGCTGTTAAGATGGTACCATTTGTTGATACTGCAGATGTGGGAAACAATGGTTGTCTGATTCGAGCCTGCTAAGTGATTCAACCCAATAAGCAGATGTGAGGTATCAGTTCTCAAAGAGTAAAACGGAAGCTAATGAGAGCTGATGTGATTTCTCTGGGGTGTTGTATCTACAGAGTTGTTTGCCTGTAGACTTGAATTCAGGTTTCCCCTCTTTCCTTTTCTTCAACCCCCATTCCCTTTCCCAGTCCTCCAGACAGGGCCTTGTCTCTTTATGCTGCATAGGCTGGTCTTGAACTCCTAAGCTGTCTCAACCTGTCTGTTAACTAAGACTATGGGCAGATGTCACCATGCTCATCCTGAACCCAGATTTTTCTGATGTTTTCTTCATACTTGGTCACTCCCTTGTACTTCTTCACAGTTTCCTGTCAGCATAGTGAAAGAAGTCCAGGCCAGAGTCATCCTTCTTACAGCAAGCCTCAACTGTACAGCATGTAGCTGGGATCATTTCTTTTCTTTGATATTTAGTGGCTGAGAAAGCACCATGTGAGCCTTGCCTTCATATCTTTCTAATGGAGATAGCAATAATCATTAATAAGAATACTTTTACTTTCAAGGAATAGTGCAAATACAAGGGATTATCACAAATTTTTTTTTTTTTTTCCAGACAGGGTTTCTCTGTAGTTTTGGTGCCTGTCCTGGATCTGGCTCTGTAGACCAGGCTAGCCTTGAACTCACAGAGATCCGCCTGGCTCTGCCTCTGCCTCCCGAGTGCTGGGATCAAAGGCGTGCGCCACTGCCGCCCAGCGATTATCACAGATTCTTATGCTTTAAGTATATGTAGTCTTAGAAACAGGTGAATTTATTGACATTGTTGATGGTTGCAGGTGAGAGCACAGAGCCGGGATAAGCAGATAGAAGAAAGGATGCTGTCCCACAGGCAAGATGACAACAACAGGCATTCAACCAGGCACCAGGTATGGGCCTTGTGAAAGCTCTGGCCAGCCAGTTTGAGGTCTGTCTTTTGGATCTCCTTTGCCCCATAACTGTCTCTGTAGGCAGATCCATGCCTCTTGTTTCCCATGGCACATCAAAATCACTGGTCTTCCAGCTTGAAATCATGTTTGGCTTTCAACTAGTAATTTTTCATAAAGCAAACACTTCTTTCTCATAAGTGGAGGAATCAAGCTATTTATAGTAATAATAGCAGTAGTAATAGTATAAAAATATTTTGGTTATTTGAAAGGCTACATTGCATTTCCATTTCCTCATTTTGCATCCTTATTTTAACCCATTGTGGTTGGCTCTCAAATACCTTTGACTTTGCTGGCATATTTTCAGCATTGTGGCATTTCCTCAGTATTTGACACTTGTCAGTTGTTCCAGTTTTTACTTCTGTCTTTCTGTGATTTGCAGAAAGCATCCTTGTTCTGTCCTAATCTTCCTCTTTGAGCATTCAGGCTGCGTAGATTGCACTTAATGCCTTGCTTCTTCCTAAATGACTTTGATCTTTCTGAGAACTCTGTATCATTACCAAGAAGAGATTACATATATATCCTTCAAGGCTTTGAGCAAGTCTTAGCTCTTATAGGAATTCTTCCAAGACCTTCTCCTGCAATTAGTAAATCTTTCTCACATATTCTTCTTGTGTACTTTCCCCCAAATGTCAGCCTTTGTGAAGTATTAGTCATAGCTGTCATCTAAGTATCTGTTTCTGCAGTTAGATTGTAGGTGACTAACAGAGGAGGCACAGTGGTAAGAAAGACATTTCCTTTCGGAGAGACATCTGGATCTGAATACTCTGATTCTCTCATTAGCTGTGTTGTCCTGGACAGGCCAGCTGGTAAACTTCATTTCTTTGTTAATATGAAGGAGTGAATAATGCCCACTTGTTGGGGTAATCATCTAGCGTGTGTCTAGTACCTAACCTCAGTGCTTGACAGGCAAAAGCAATCTGTAATAAATCCTTATACTTTTTTTTATTCTGTCATAGGTTTTATTTTTGCTATATTTCTTTGAATACCATCATTGATGGAACATTAAGTAACGGTACTTAGAATCAGTATTTATATAGTTAAAATAATCTTTATTTCTATTTTGGTAGAGATTTCCATCTTATTTTAGTTTTTTACTGGGAATCTTGCTGTATAGCCCTTTCAGGCCTGGAACTGGCTATGTAGACCAGACTGGCCTGGAACTTAACAGCTATCATTCTGCTTCTGCTGGGATTATAAACATGAATCACATGCTCCTCCTTCCTCCTTTGTGACTTCACTCTTCATTCATATTAATTAAAATAAATTTGCATTCCTGGAAGGGCAGTAAGAACAGTGGTTTGGGTGATAAAAGAACCTACTGATTTAGAATTGTAAAATTAACATATTATTAACTGTGTGGCTGTACTGTTTCTGGCAACTGTTTTTTCTTTAGGGAAAAAAAAATTTTTTTTTTTTCCTTAAGCTCAATATGGTGGCCCAAGCGTATAATCCCAGCACTCTAGAGACTGAGAGAGAAGGATTGCCAGCCAGGACTATGTAGAGAAGACCTTTCTCTCTTTAAAAAAAAAAAAAAAAGCCTGACATAATAGATTGGATTTGTAATTCCAGCACTTGGGCAATAGAAGCAAGAACAGAAGTTCCAGGTTTGAGGCCAGCTTGGGTTACATAAGATCCTAAAGGAAAAAAAAAGAAGAAAACCTTAAAATCAAATTCATAATGAGTTTTCTAGTGAGCATCTCTGTTTTGTTTTTCTTTTAGGCACCAACAGAGAGGCAGCTGCGGTATAAGGAAAAGGTGGCTGAACTCAGGAAGAAAAGAAATTCTGGACTGAGCAAAGAGCAGAAAGAGAAATATATGGTGAGGAGAAAATCCAGTCCTTACTTAACCTGAACCCCACATCACACTTGAGTCTAAGCTTCTGCCTTTCACATTATTTGGTTGTTTCCTATAAGAGGACTTCTGGGGCTCTTTTCTGTCACCTAGTACCCTCCCCCAAGTTGGAGCTGTTGAGTGGAGACAGAGGGATTTATATAGGGGAAACAGTTTATGTTTTTTGAAAATTCCATCCTCTAGGCCTGGGAGATGCAGCTCAGTTGGTAGAATCTTTTCACTATAGTTTTAAGTAATTACATTTAAGGAAGTGTGGCTCTGTAATCCCAGCTGCTATGAAGGCTGAGGCAAGAAGATGATGAGCTCCAGGCCTACCTGGCTACCAAGTGAGTTCTGGGCCAGCCTCAGCAATCTAGCAAGACCCTGTGCCCAAGTGAAAAATGAAGGGCTGGTCATATATGTCAAAGTGGTAGCATGTGCAAAGGGCCTCGGTTCAATCTATAATACTGGGGAAGGAGAGCAAATTTGCCTACTAGAACAAGTACTGGTGACATTAGAAATGTCTGTATACAATAAAATATTCACAGACTAGAGATACAACTGAGCACCAGAGCACTAACTTTGAATATAATAAGCTTTTTATAAAGAAAAATTAGCAATAGCATACAGGAGATTAATCTACCTAAAAATAGTCATAATTAGCATTTTATGAAATTTCTGGCTTTCTGTATTGTAACTGTGTAATTTGTCATTTTGATCATTATGCCCTAGCTCCTAGTTGTCTGTCTTTTCACTTAAAGATCTTGAACTAATGTCCTCATGTTAAAGTCTTCAAACCTTTTCTGCATAAAGTATAGCTTTTTAGTCAGGCTGTGATGGTGCATACTTTTAATCCCAGCACTTGAGATACAGAGGCAGGCGGATCTCTGGATTTGGTTCCAGCCTGGTCTACAGAGTGAGTTCCAGGACAGCCAGGGCTACACAGAGACACCCTGTGTGTGTATATATCTATATAGCTATATATGTGTGTATATGTATATGTGTGTGTATGTATGTATACATACATACATATATATCCATATATATATATCCATATATATATATCTTTGTAGGTAACTATTTTTACTGAAAATGTATTAGTACATGTTTTCTACTGAAATATGCCAGACATGGTGGTATGCCCGGAGACCAACCTAGGCAGCATAGTAAGACCCTGTTTCAGAAACAAACCAGAAGAAAAGGAAAGTCAGAAGTGATGACTCTCACCTGCAGGGAGGTCATGAGTTTGAGGCCAGCATGAGCCACAAAGTGATATCTAAGCCATCCTGGGCTATAGAATGAAACCCTGTCTTGGAAAAAAAAAAAAAAAAAAAAAAAAAAAGCAGAGAGATCAAAAATTATAGGATATTCTCAGTAAAAATCATCCACCCAAGATTTTATATCTATTAATGACGTGTTGATGTGTGTTTTCTTGGTCTTTTTCTGAGTTTTTTTTTTTTTCTTCATAGAATTGGAATGCTATTCTGCTTTGTCAGGAGAATAGGTCATAAATGTATGATTTGTAAGTTGTAACTGAACTTACTGAGAATCTGTAACTAAACACATGTAGTTTTATGGACAAGGTGGGCTATCATCAGGTCAGGGTGCATGTTTGTCCCTGCTTGCTTGCAAGTTAAGTAGTTGTGGAAACCCAGTGATGTCATTCACTGAAAGGCTATGATACACTCTTCTTCACCCAGGACACAGTCCTATAGGATGGGTAAGGGCTTAGAAGAGGTAATGAACCTTCAAATTAATACAGGTAGAAAGAGCAGATGATATAAAAACTATTGAGCTGTTTAACCTTACAGACATCTGCTTTTCACTAGCTTGAGATATGTTATTTGGATCCTTCCTGATTTAAAAATGCTGGATAGGAATTTTTCTTGTTACTGAGTGGTGGTGGCACATCCCTTTAATCCCAGCACTTGGGAGCAGAGGCAGGCAGATCTCTGTGAGTTTGAGGCCAGCCTGGTCTACAGAGTGAGTTCCAGGACAGTGAGAGCTGCACCAAGAAACCCTGTTTCAAACACCAAAAAAGAACTTTTTTTTGGTTGCTTATTTTTTGCCTTTTGAAATAGGGTCTGGTGTGGCACAGGCTGGCCTTGAACTTGCTAATATGTGGCCAAGGCTAGCCTTAAACTGATTCTACACTTCCCGAGTGCTAGGATTATAGGCCTGTGACACTACCCCGGCTAGTTTGCTTTGGTTTCTCGGTCTGGAGAAGTGGCTCAGTTGGTTGAGTGCTGGACTAGTGTGTAGGACATGCCGAGTTTGTTTCCTTCGCGCCGTGGGTTGGGGGTTGGGGCCTGCTTGTAATTCCAACACTTGAGAGGTGGAGGTAGGGGGGGTGGGGACTACATGAGATCCTTTCTCAAAAAGTAAGGAAAGGGGGAAGGTGCGTTGACATTTTCAAACTAGAAGAAATCAGTAATACTTAGAGCCTAAACTTGAAGTCACAAGACCAAATTTCAAAAAGAGTTATAACAGATTGAATCAGGTTAGCCGTAGGAAATGTTCATAAGGTGAGTGCTTTCTTCAGATGCTGATGTGTGTGTGAAATGTGGAATGTTCTTCCTGGGATGAGTCTTCCACTCCTAGTAACTCCCATTGCTTCTTTTCTGGGGGAGGTGGAGCCTAGAGCAGAGAGAGAAGGGCTAGAACCTGAATTAAAAGAGAAGCCTCCCTTTTCCTCCACTGCCCTTCCAGGGAAAGGATACTTGTAATGACCAGCTTGATCAGGTTTGAAAGTTATTTAAAACAGAATTCCTTTTATGTTCTTTTTGGTTTTTTCCAAGACAGGGTTTCTCTGTGTAGTTTTGGTGCCTGTCCTGGATCTCATTCTGTAGATCAGGAGCTCACAGAGATCCGCCTGGCTCTGCCTCCTGAGTGCTGGCTGGGATTAAAGGCATGTGCCACCATGGCCCGGCTCCTTTTATATTCTTATCTTTAATTTTTCTTGATGTTTAGCAAGACATTGTTAGAGATTTCAACTGTGCACTTGGGCTGGAGTTGTGATGTGGGAGCCTTGCACGTTTGCAGTCGTGAAGTCATGTCAGGAGCAGTTTCCCAAGGACCACGTCCAGCAGCTCTCCTTGCTGCAGGTTCCCTTCCAGACAGCGTCTTCAAGCACTAAGGCGGCTCAGAGGATCTGCTTACTTGTCAGGGAGTGTCACCAGCCCGATTCCAGGATCTGTGGTGCCTCCTGGGGGCTGCTGTCGTTTACATTGTTCAGATCCATATAGGGGTAGCCTCTGACACTGACCTGTTACCAGTTTGCCTGAGCTCAGTTCCCCACACCCAGTGTGTAAGTACTTTGTAAATAGCTTCTAGTTCAGCTTGGCATTCATGGGAATGAAAGAAAACAAGGTCTACAGACGGTATCACCCCTGGTGGTTTTCCTAGGAACACAGACAGACCTATGGGAACACTCGGGAGCCTCTCTTGGAGAACCTGACCAGTGAATATGACTTAGATCTTTTCCGAAGAGCACAAGCTCGGGCTTCTGAGGATTTGGTGAGTATCACAACCCCACACTGAGGGGAGGACCCTTATGAAAAGCCCTTAGAACTGCCAAGAAAGGTGATTAGCAACCAGTCTGATGGGAGTTGGGTGTTTTACTGCTGAGATCTCTTTCCTTCCCCAGCTGTCTTTAGAGACAGTCTTCCCATTTCCGTAAAACACATCACCCTCTTCTCATCCCTTCCCCTTGAGGTTATTCTCTATCTCCCTCAACTGGAAGATCCAGTTTGGCTTGAGGTAGTGAGGCTGGTTAAAACTCTGGGTGTCCTTTTGTCTTGGATAAAATTTACAGTTCTGAGAACCTCAGGACTTGGGGGGGCTGCAGCACCATCCTTTCATAGGGTTTCTTTTCATTTTTATAAATACATTTACCCTTAAAGCATGAAAATAACAGTGAAGAAAAATGGTAAGGAAAACTACAATCAGATATGTTATTGATTTTTGACACGGGGCGGGGGGGCGCTCATCTTGTTGTTCAAGCAAAATTGAAACTTCTGGGCTCATGCCGTCCTCCCACTGATCATATATACACTCCATATCTTTGCAGAAATGCCCCTTTTTGTTTACTTTTGATATGGTCTTGTTATGTACCTGTGGCTGGCCTAGAATTCACTAATGGCTGGTCACTGTCTCTACTGCTAAGATTGCAGTCATGTTTAACCATGCCCATCACCTACACAGACTACCCATGATAAAACAAATTAAATGTGCTCAAGGAAATTTAATTTGTAGTGTTGATTTCCTCTACTCCTTCCTTTTATTATATCAGTTGCAGGAGGCAGAGTTTGGTGGCTGCTCTGGGCTGGACTATTTATTGGTCGCCACCTCCTGCTTTTCTTTTCCATCATGAAGATAAAGCCTAAGGCCAGTCTTTCCTGGTTCTCCTGATGGTTACTACAAGTAATTGCCTAGTGTGCACTTGTAATGCTAGCACTTGTGAGGTGGAGGAACGAAGACCAGGAGGGCAGCTGCTGACAAACAGGCCTAACCTGAGTTCAAGCCTGAATTGATCCTCAAGATCCTCTTTTAAGGAGAAGACTGACTCCCTACAAGATGACCTCTGACCTCTACTTGCATTTACACACATACAATATAAAATTAGCTAAAAAAATTAAAAACAAACAGAACCAGGAATGGGCTAAGATTGTAGCTATTTTGGTAGGGTGCTTGCTGGGATCCAAGAAACCCTGGGTTCCATCTCCAGCACCACATAATTTGATGTGATGGTACACATCTGTAATTGCAGCATCTGGAAATGAAGACAGAAGAATCAGGAGTTCAAGGTCATCTTCATTATGGAGTACGTTTTTGTTTTTTGTTTTTTGTTTTTTTTTTAAGATTCCTGGGCAGTATAGCTGACAAGTTTTCTGTGTGAGCCACCTGATTTTCCATGCTCAGGTAACCCTCATTAGTGGCCATCTCATGGTTAGAGGCCAAATCTAGCTGATTTTTATAGATTAGCTGCCGGCCTGGCAGAGGCTTTTAAGAACAAGGATAATAGGGGCTAGAGATGGCTCAGCAGTTAAGAACACTTGCTGTTTTTGCAGAGAACCACGTTCAGTTCCCAGCCCCCTCCTGGTGGCTGACAGTCACCTATAACTCCCAATTTCAGGCATCTGATGACCTTTCTTGCCCTGTGCAGGCACTAGGCATACATGTCTTGCACATATAAGTATGCAAACAAAACATATAGATTTGTTTGCATATAGATTAAAAATCTAATTTTAAGGCTGGGCAGTGATGGCGCATGCCTTTAATACCAGCACTTGGGAGGCAGAGGCAGGTGGATCGCTGAGTTCAAGGCCAGCCTAGCCTAGTCTACAAAGTAAGTTCCAGAACAGCAAGGACTAAACAGAGAAACCCTGTCTTGAAAAACAACAACAACAAAAAACAAAACTAATTTTAAAATCAAAGATAAGGAATTCTTATTTGTTTTGGTTAAATCATTATTTGTTTTGGTTTCTTCTTGGCAATAGGAGAAGTTAAGGCTTCAAGGCCAAATAACAGAAGGAAGCAACATGATTAAAACAATTGCTTTTGGCCGCTATGAGCTGGATACTTGGTACCATTCTCCCTATCCTGAAGAATATGCACGGCTGGGGCGTCTCTACATGTGTGAATTCTGTTTAAAATACATGAAGAGCCAAACAATACTCCGCCGACACATGGTATGTTCTCTTGAGTTCCACTATTGTGACCATGGCCCTGAGGGTACTGTTAGGTGATTTTCCAGTTGTGTCCTAGAGATGACATAAGTGTCTAAGAGATGACATCTCCCAAGTGTCCATAGCAATGGAGTGGAGACTGAAGGAATTGAAAGTCACATTTCAGGGTGACTGTCCACCAGGACCAGTGCTGTATGGTCACATTAACTTCATCCTGTTCACAAACACCTTTTTTCTTTTTCCTTTCTTCTTTGTATCTTCCTCAGAATATTAATTTCCCCTCCCTACAGTTTGAGTTTGTCCCCAACTCCAAGAAAATACATATATTTCATTAGATAAGACAGGACAGTGTGCCTTATATTTTTAGGTGGTGGGTGTCTATGAAATGTGTGTTGAATGAATGCATATATCCACTTGTAATGGACGATAAAAGTAACAGAATTGATTGATAGTTTGTATTTCTGAACGTTCTTCATATTAAAATAAGAAAGATGTGCACACCTTGGTCCAGTGAATTGTGAGTATAAAAGTCAGATTTCAGGAAATGCAAGCTTGCTTATGTTCCCATTGCCACAGGTGTAATCACTGAAATGGCTTCTTTGGCTGGGCTAATGTTTTAAACAAATAGCTGTTGCGTGGGTTTGGTCGACATGGAAAGAACTGGCAGGAATAAGTGTAGCAGGCTTTCATGGACCACCAGCCCCCAAATCAGGACACAGAGACTTAATATTAGTTACGAATACTCAGGCTTAGTTTAGGCTTGTTCCATTAGCTCTTACAACTTTTTAAATCTGTTTCTCTTCATCTCCATTTTGCCTCAGGGCTTTTTAACCTTTCTTTCATTCTGTGTGTCCTACTTTCCTGCCTATCTGGCTGGCTGGCGTCTCCCTCTCTTTCTCCCCTTGAGCCTAGATTCTTCCTCCGACTTATTCTCTCTGCCTGCCAACCCCACCTATCCCTCTACTGCCTAGCTATTGGCCTTTCAGCTTTTTATTAGGCCAACCAGGTGCCTTAGGCAGGCAAAGTAAAACAAATGCAACACATCTTTACATAGTTAAACAAATATTCTGTTCCTCAGCAAGTAGGGGGAGGAGATAGGAACATAGATGGAACTTTGAAACATTTCCAGTTAATAAGTTTTTGAGTTAGCTGTGAAGATTGGAACAGGGTATCCAGGCTCTAAGCACACACACTCATGCAAGCACTCAAGCCCTCTGTTAGGGAGGGAGTGCAGTCTCAACTTACTGGGTAAGTACTAAACCATCTACTGTACCATCGAGCTACATTCCCAAACCTGGAGCATAATTCTTGGAGGGCGTGTATGATTTTTGTTTGTTACAAGTTGGGTCTTTAGCTCAGGCTAGCCTTAAACTTGTAGCTGTTTTCCTATCTCTGTTTCTTGAGTACTGACATTACCATTGTGGACCAACCACTATATCCAGTGGAACTTTATTTATTTATTTTTTTAAGATTTATTTATTGTGTGTTATGTCTACAGTGTTCTGCCTGCGTGCCAGATCTCATTACAGATGGTCGTGAGCCACCATGTGGGTGCTGGGAATTGAACTCAGGACCTCTGGAAGAGCAGCCAGTGCTCTTAATCGCTGAGCCATCTCTCCAGCCCAGAACTTTATTCTTGAGTTGTCAAAAAGTAGTAAATTGTTTAATAAGACAATTTCTATATGTGTGAGCTTGTGTGTGTATGTGTGTGCGCGCGCGTGTGCATGCATGCCGATGTGTGCACATGTGCATACACACCATGGCGTACATGTGAAAATGAGAGAAGAACTTGTGGGAGTCAGTTCTCTCTTGCTAAGTAAGTCCCAGAATTGAGTTTGAGTCCTCAGGCTTGGCAGCAAACACCTTTGCCTGCTTGGAGCTTTTCACTGGCAGGGTAAGAGAACTTGGCTTGCTGCCTAAGATGCTGCGTACTATCTTCACCATGAATTGAACATTTTGGGACTAAGAAAATGGGGTTACTTTGGAACCAAGTGCCTTCCAGCTTCCTACTGCTTAGCCAGGCCTCCTGCCTTTTAAGATAAGCCGTAGAAGGGCTTTCTCTTTCTAACATATGGCAGGAGGTGGGCAGCTATCGAGCGGCTCATGCTCTTCATCATTGTGGCTCTGTTTTCCAGTCTGAAAACAGTTGCTGGAGGCAGGATGGTAATGGGAAATGACTGGGAAAGGTGAGCGTAACATACTTAGCAACACTAAGCTGCCAGAATAAGCTGCTTAAGAATTTCCTGTTGGCATGAGACATTTTATTGTAAGCAAGGATATTCTTATTTATCTGGCTTTTACGTTATAGGTGATTTAATATCTTGGGCTGAGATAATGCCAAAAATAATCCAGACAACGTGAGCCAAACAGCCATAGAAATGCCATAGATATAGTACAACAGCTTAAGAAGGCTTTAACTTTTCTGAAAACAATTGATTTCACTGTCCTCAAGTGTGTTCAGCTGTCCATTAACTCAGTTAACCAGTTTTAACCTGCAGTTCCTTTTTCCCTCTGAAAGAACAGGGTTGTAGAAAAATCTGATTGCTTCATGTGGACTCCATTCTCTTGTAGGCCAAGTGTGTATGGAAACACCCCCCTGGTGATGAGATATACCGCAAAGGCTCCATCTCTGTGTTTGAAGTGGATGGCAAGAAAAACAAGGTAAAAAGTGGTGACTTGAGAGAAAGAGGTGCTAGGGTCAAGCATTGATGGGTTCCCATGTTTGTTTTGTTTTCACAAAACATTTGTGTGGACTAGGGATTAGTTCTGTTTCAGGATAGTGCTGGTTTGGCCGTTCTTTGCTTTGGGTATTTTCTAAACTCTTCTAGTGTCTGACCCCCCACATAAACTCTTTCTCTGCTTCCAGATCTACTGCCAAAACCTGTGCCTTTTGGCGAAGCTTTTTCTGGACCATAAGACGTTATACTATGATGTAGAACCTTTCCTGTTCTACGTTATGACAGAAGCAGACAATACTGGCTGTCACCTGATTGGATATTTTTCTAAGGTCAGCAGGATCTGGTGATTTAGAAGCTTAACAACCACAGCAGCATTATGGGTATTGGCGTTAGAGGGCTCAGACCTCTGATGGGGAAGCAGACAATGGTGATAGGCTTCCTGTAAGCCAAAGAAGAAGGCGGCGGCCAGCACACGTATGACAGATAACTTCATGAACATATTCTGTCTAGGTTCTTCTTCTGTTGCCCAGTGGGCCTGGAATTACTATGCAGCCTAAACTGGCATGAAACCCAGGATAGTCCTCCTGCCTCAATCTCCAAAGGGCTGGGATTACAGACATGAACCTAGATACTTGGCTGATACTCTTATTAGAAGGTTCTAGTTTATTTGATTTCTGTACTTGTGGATTGGAGCTACTACTGGCCTGGACCCTTCCTGTGAATTTAAAACACGTCTTGTAGTCGAACCAACTTTGCTGGCTTTGCCTTCCTCCTTGTTAGAGATTAAAACCAGGAACATATTCTAGTTGCTTGTTCTCCGGCTGGGTCATTGTAGCATGGCTAGTCCCTCTAGTGGTAATACCTCTTCATCTGTAAAAGGTACAGGACCACCACAGTGGCCTCCAGCACTATTTCAGAAGTACTTTTGTCCATCTGTTCTTTGTTGTGTGGTCCCGATCTAGATGTTTTAGTGCCCGAGGTTGCTGGGATCTACAAGACGGATAAAAGTATAACAGAGTAGCCCAGGAATGGACTCAGAAGTGTGCGATTTAATTAAAGAAATGACTGGATAATCTCTAAGAGTAAAGCTAGGGAGCTCTGAAGGAGGGAGGCCTTCTGATCTGACTGCTTTCTGTGAGCCCACACCGCATCTTCCCTGTGCGCATGTTTACCTGACACGGCCATGCTGCGTGTTGTACACACTTGAAACAACAAACTAGAAATACTGTACTTCTGTACCAACATCGCCTCCCAGCAGGGAAGTGTGTGTGAGAGAAGCCAGTTCTCCAGGCTTAGTAACCTAGGTGTGAGACTAAAAGCTTTCCTTATTGACCTAAAGTTGATAATGGTAAGATGGGAGGGGTGCTTGGATGCGAGGAAGAAGCTCCAGTGACCCGTAGGGGATTGTAAAGTGGAATCCATCTAACCTCAAACAGTCATACAAAGCAGGGTGAAGAAGAACAAGAAGCTGTTTCTGTGTTCATTTCACCCTGAAGGACCTGCAGCTTAGGTGAGGGCTATGACCAAACAGAGTAAACTCTGCCTGCGTGCTGTATTTTAACGTCTGAGTTTAACTGATGCACATTGCAATGGACTGGAGCTGTTAGTCCATAGAGTGTAAGGGCTTTCTTCCAGCACTCTCACATCCCTGCTCTTCTTTCAGCCTGCCTCTCTTTAGCCCGTTTCCATAACCTTTGGTTTGTATGTGGTCTCTCAGTTAATATGTAGCTAATAGCTCTTATTTTTCTTATGTTTCTAACTGCTGTAGGCCTATTTCAATGTAAGGGTGAAAATTCATTTGATGAAAATACTTGTGTAAAGACCCAGTTGCTCCTCTGGAACTTGTACATTCAAGAATGATTAATCTGTGTAATAAACTGATAACTACCATTATTATATATTTTAAAAAATATGTAAGACCAGATCCAGCTTAAGGTTTTCTTTCATTTTGTTGAGGCAGTCTCCCTATGTAGTCCTGACTGGCCTAAAACTCACATAGATCCACCTGCTTTTGCCGCCTCGGTGCTGGGATTAAAGGCCATCATAGCTGTGGTTGTGGGCTTTAATGTATTTAACAGTTTTAAAGTAATGTAACAACTTAATTAAAGTAAAAAACAATACAGCATACAATTCATCCCTTAAACTATACAGGGCAGTGGCTTCTAATATAATGACAAGTTGTGTGACTGGTGCAGTCCTCACTTTCCTTTGTTTCAAGAAACACTGCAGTCTGTTCCTCTGACCTTCCTGGCCCCTCCTACAAATTGGCTTATTCTGGATATTTATAAATGGAATCAGCTATTGTGTGATTTGGTTGTATTTTGATCTTCAGGGGAATTCTGTTTGGTTTCCTGTCTTCCCAATGGACAAGCTGTCTCTGAACGGTGCTTCTTAAAGAGGGTTTCCAGTAGGTTGTCCCAGCAATCTTAGCATTGGCGTGCTCCTGGAGTTGTCTCCCTAAATTGACACTGGAGGTCTGAACTGGAGACATCCTTAGGTTAATAGCCTTGACCATCATGATGTGGTAACAGCTGTGGGTGTCATAGTCACTTCCTAGGACTAACAATAATTTAATTTTATAAGGCCTTATAGCCTTATTTTTTTTTTTTTATCTAGGAAGGGAGTGATTGTGGTGGTGAAATTTTTGTTCTCAGTGCCTCATGATCTGCTTGTCTGTTCTTGATTTCAGGAGAAGAATTCATTTCTCAACTACAATGTGTCCTGTATCCTTACCATGCCTCAGTATATGAGACAGGGCTATGGCAAAATGCTCATTGATTTTAGTAAGTGATGTTGCTGAGCATCAGCTCTTCAAGGCTGGGACCCTGGGGATGTTGTTGGTCACTTTTGATGTGTGCTCTTGGTAGTTCGGAGCATGTAGTGGAAGTACCCTGACAGCTAGTCACTGAATGAACAAAGGGAATGGGGGCTACGATGACGATGACACGAACATTTACCAATGAATACAGAACCAGGAGTTGCTACTGAATCAGTAGCAGAGAATAATAAAGTAAGCTCTGCAGGATTATCCCATTTGAGACTGAGACAGCACAGATGCGTGCCTAAGGCTTAAAGCTGTCCTTTGATGCCTGGGATTTCACTTATGTAAGCACTTACAGAGGTAATCCATGTACCTGATGCGTGCTTTGGGTATTATACTCACTCTTCATTAATCATGGGTATTGGGTTTGAATTTGTCTACCCACTAATGTGTACCTCCCAGATTAATGGGGGGAAGGGTCTTATTACATTTGTTTGTTGGTTTGGTGGGTATATGTGGAGATCAGAAGACAACTTGCAGGAGTCTTCCTCCTCCATGTGGGTTCTGGGTTTGAAGTAAGATCGTCAGCTTGATGAAAAGTGCCTTAATTAAACTGTTATTTAAAATGGTTGTGAGCATTGTGCTGAAGTGATGGTCTTTAGCACGGGGAGACTGATAACGCAGGGATTAGATAAGCTCTCTGCAGACATGAATTACAGTACTATGAGTTATGAGAGCAGTACCTCTGAATCAACAGAGTGTGTTGTAAGATGTTTTTAAACAGAAGAGAACTTTATACATAGAAAGTTTGATGGCTCTGATCAGAGGCTCTCAAGAAGCAAACTTCACTCTTCTGTGAGCAGTGGTCCAGTATTCCTGAGTCAGCATTCCCAGTGCCTGTAGAGCATAACCACTGTGGCCGACAAGAATCAGCTGTGTGCTGCCAGCATCTGTCATTGAATTTTAGTCAGAGGAAGGATGGAGGTGGGGCTGAGCTGGCTCAGGGAGTGAGCACTGGCTGCTCTTGCAGAGGACCCGGGTTCAGTTTCTAGCACCCAGCCAGCAGCTCACAACCAGCTGTCACTCCGGGGGGATCAAATGCTCTCTTCTGGCCTCCACACATTGTGCACATACATAAATTCATACATGTAGGCAGACACCCGTACACATAAAATACAAATAAATGTTTTTCAGGTTTTTTTTTTTTTTTTTTTTTTGTCATGGGTATGTGTGATGTGCATGTGTGTTATGTTCACATGTGATAACGAGAAGTTGATGGTGTCTTCCTCCATTTTTTTATTTCCTTATTGACAGCATCTCTCACTAAAGTGAGAACTCACTTTGACTAGTCTAAGCTAGTCTGCATGTCCCAGAGATCCCACCTATGCCTCCAGAAAGCTGAGGTAACTGGCAGCCACCATGCCTGGCCTACTTTTATGAGGGTTCTGGGGATCCGGACTCTGGTTTTCATGCTTGCATGGAAAGTACTTTATCTGCTGAGCCATTTCTCTAACCCCTAAAAAAAATTTTAATTAATATTTATTTATTTATTTTGGTTTTTTGAGGCAGGATTTCTATGTATAACAGTTCTGGCTGTTCTGGAACTCACTCTGTAGACTAGGCTAGCCTCAAACTCACAGAGATCCACCTGGCTCTGCCCTCCAGGTTCTGGGATTAAAGGTGTGCACCACTTCCACCCGGCCATATTTATTTTTATTTTATGTACATTGGTGTTTTGCCTGCATAGTGTCTATGTGAGGGCTTCAGGTGCCCTGGAAGTGGAGTTACAGACAGTTGTAAGCTGCCGTGTGGGTTCTGGGAATTGAATCTGAGTTGTTTGGAAGAGCAGTCAGTGCTCTTAACTGCAAAGCCATTTCTCCAGCCCCAAGTAAAAAAAAATTAAACTAGACATGGTGGATCGAACATATAATGCTAACATTCCTGTCTCTAGAGGATTGCCACACTTTCTGGCCAACTTGGTTTAACTTTAAAAAAAGAAAAAGAAATGGTTGTTTTGTTTTGTTTCATTTTTTTGTTTTTCAAGACAGGGTTTCACTGTATATTTTTGGTGCTTGTCCTGGATCTCGCTCTGTAGACCTGATTCTGAGTTCAATTCCCAGGTACCTAAATAGTACAAGGAAAGAACTGATTCCTGCAAGTTGTTCTTTGATTTCCCCACCAGTATGCACACAAAATAAGTAAACATAATTTTTTAAGGCCCTCTCTCCAAAAAAAATATAAATAAATAAATAACCAAGTCTGTGTTTTTTCTTGGCAGGTTATTTACTTTCCAAAGTGGAAGAGAAAGTTGGCTCTCCAGAGCGCCCCCTGTCGGACTTGGGCCTCATAAGCTACCGAAGCTACTGGAAGGAAGTGCTGCTCCGGTACCTGCACAACTTCCAGGGCAAGGAGATTTCCATCAAAGGTAGGGTGCACTTGATGACAGTGGCCCCTGTTCTATCTGACCGTGACTAGAGAGCGTTGCAGAGACCTCACCGCAGGGCCCAGGACCCCAGAACTTGGGTCCTGGGAATGGCTCTAAAGTGGTTTCTCCCGTCTGGAGTTGTTAACACTCAGTTCTTGTAAAAACTAAGAGGAAGACCTGGAGAGATGGCTCAGTGGTTAAGAGCACTGGCTGCTCTTCGAAGGACATGGGTTCAATTCACAGCACCCATATTATAGCCCACAACCGTATGTAACTCCAGTTCTTGGCACATATGTGCACAGACATACACCCAGGTAAAGCACCCATATACATAAAATACATAACATACACATGTGAATATATATCATTTCTTTTAACAATCAAGAAGAAAAACTTTAAGGATTTTGAAACATTGGAATTTTAGGAAAGACATCTGGCCCTTGTACAGGAAGAATTTGGGGTTCCAGTTTGACCTTGATTTCTGAGGGGCTCAGAGTAGCTTTTTATGTTTTGTTTTTTTCAACACAGGGTTTCTCTGTGTAGCCTTGGCTGTCCTGGAACTCACTCTATAGCCCAGACTGGCCTCAAACTCACAGAGATCCACCTGCCTCGGCCTACCAAGTGCTGGGATTAAAGGCATGCGCCACCACTGCCCGGCCAGAGTAACTTCTTACCATTAAATCTGCTTTTGTTAGTTACTTGGGCTGGTCAAACATTCTGATCAGGTAGCCTAAGTACCACAGATTTGGGCTCTGGAAAACTATATGAAAGGGAACCCTGGGAGACATGGGTGTGGGGGTCTGTGCTTCAACTGGGATCTCAGTAGTTCCTCTGTTACAGAAATCAGTCAGGAAACAGCTGTGAATCCCGTGGACATTGTCAGCACTCTGCAAGCCCTTCAGATGCTCAAGTATTGGAAAGGCAAGCACCTAGTTTTAAAGAGACAGGTGAGAGTTCCCTCAGCTGCCCATGGTGTCCTTGGAGCTTAGCAGAGCTCATTGGGCTGCACAGTTTACTTCTCTTAGAGGGTATGACTGGAAGCTCCTTTTAGCCTGTGGAACCAGGACCAGCTGGCAGCAAGGTCCACGTAGCCTTTGTTGCTAAACTTATTTCCTCCTTGTCCTTATCGGAGCTTTTGGTAAGCTCTGTCAGATCTGTGTGACGCAAGCTAAGCAGCTTTGTGTGGCGTAACACTTCTGCCAGTCCATGCGAGTTCTCATAAGTTCTAGGAGTCTCAGAAGTGGGTTGAGATTATTTTGTCAAATGCCTCCTCATCTCATGCCCATTTTCCAGTTTTAGTTACTTACATGTAATAAGCATACATGGATTAATAGTTTTCAGTTCTCACTGAAGGCAGAATAGGAGGAAATAGATTAGAAAGGAAAGCAGTTTGCAAATCCAAAGATGATATCGTGTTTTACCTTTAATATATTATTGGAACCTGGGTGAATCTATTGCTAGTCATTTTGGAATCTGTTTTAAAGTGTGTTAGTTCCATGTATGTAATAATCGCTCCCTTATTCTTCACAGGACCTGATAGATGAGTGGATAGCCAAAGAGGCCAAAAGGTCCAACTCCAATAAAACCATGGATCCAAGCTGCTTAAAATGGACCCCTCCCAAGGGCACTTAAAGTGACCTGACATTCTGAGCCAGCGAGCCCCAGCAGTAGGAATCCGTACCCTAGGGATCTGTCTGTCATTTCTGTTGCTCTTGTGATTGGCAAGTACAGTATCCTTTGGGAAGGCCACCCCCTCAGGACTGTCCTGGCTCCGACCTTCGTGTACTCTGCAGACACTAGTTCTGAGGAACTGTTGTTTCGGCCTCAGTGAGGTTGCCTGGACGGATCTGTATCAGGCTCACGTGCAGATCCTCATAGCACTGACCCAAGGAGTTGTGTTATGGTACTGTACCTGTCCAGTCACTGGTTGTTCCCACCTCATGCTCTCTATCCCCATGAGGTTTGTTGTGTCCTGAACTTTGTGCTAGTGCTTTTTCCTGCCTGGTCGCCAGACCTCCAAACATGGTTGCCACCGAAGGGCCCTTGCCAGTTAATTCCTTACATAGTCTTCGTGAAGGGGCGGGGAAGAGGCAGCACTTGTGAGTATATGTGTGTCTACTGGGAGGGGTCCATTCACTTTGATTTCATCTCACAATCACTTATTTTTCTCCATTGTTTGTCCAATGACTTGCCTTTGGTCAGGATCAGGCTGGCCGGAGCTAGGTTCTCCTGAAGCATTCCCAGGGGGTCACAGCCCCTGGTCCAGTGAGATGGGAGAAGAGGAAGAAGAGGTGGTGACTTCATGTTCTCCTTTGTATTCACTTGTGGGCCCTGGGGCAGTATCTTGCTGGAAAGAAATGGATATTCTTTTTTCCACAGCAGAAAGTGCCCCTCTCTTCATTTCCTGCCCCTTTTATGTTGGCAATTGCCAAGTATTTTAACAGTTTATTTCGTGCCACATGTTAATTGATTTGTCATACTGCAGATATTCCCACCCGCCTTTGCCAGTCTGGTGTAGGGTAGCTGTACTTCCACATACGTTGCACTGATTTTGTCCAGAGCTTCCTGGGAGAAGTGGAAGGTGGTTGAAAATGACTTCTGTTTCTCAGCCCATGACTCAGCAAGACAGAGTGGCCACACCACTACGGTTTGCTTCCCTTTTCCACAGTGCCTCCTACAGCAGGCTGAAGTGCTTCTGTCCCTCCAAGAACTTCATTTCCCTTTTGGGACTTCACCATCATCCTGTTCTCTGGTTTCCTATTTTTAGTGGTGTTAAGTGAAGGAAGAAGTGTTCCCTCTAATTTCTCCCTGTCCCGTATATAACCTGCTATCTTGGGGCAGCTTTTGATGTCTGACATGTCACCCTTCCCAACTTGGTCTCCTCCAGCACTGCTGTCTTCACGTGGCACCCTCACCACAACCCTAACTCTGGTCATCTGTGCCTTTCTCTTGTCATCTCTCTACACTACTAATACTCACTGTGGGTTGGAGGGAGCTGAGCTGAAGCATGGTCAGTGGCAGCTCCTCCAGTTTCAGTGTCACTGTTAAAATTTATCCAAATGCCGCTTCACTGGGGGTTTTCTTAAGGGGTAAAGGCCTTTTACAGATGCTGAACCCTTCCCCACGTGTGGTAGAATGTGCTCTTCTATATCTACTCAATAAAGCATGTTCTCTGCTCATGTCTGATTAATCTGAGTGTATGATTGATCTGTGGTTAATGCTCAGTGAAGTGTTAGGAGTGGGGTTTGTAGCTGTGGATCGTTTTCCCCTGTGAAACAGATTGTTGACAGAGTCACTGTTTACTCTGAACTCACAATTGGTAGAACAAATTGAGTCTGCCTCCCCTTGGCTCCAGGAACTAGTTATGTACAACAGTGGCTAGCTGGTATAACATTCTTGGATTCTTCTGCCTCTGGTTTGGAATTGGAACCAGTGGAAAGTTAAGGTAGGGAGGGGTACCATGGATGCTCGTAGGAGGCAGAAACAAGTGTGTGCCTTTTTCTCCAAGTATGTCCACCAGTAGTGAGCTCTGCCATCTCTAATCATTACCCAACTCAGATTGTGCTTCTGGAAATAATTGTATATTGCTGTGTTTGCTCAGGCAGGAATAGGAGGTTGGGCACTGCCGTCTGTATGTTGGAAGGGGAGTGTTTGCTGGAGTGGTTTTTCTCACTGGCAGGCCCTCCTACTGCAGTTGGGAAATGCAGTGGAGAAAACCAGCTTCCCCTTCTATTCATCTTAGAACAGGGTTTGTTCAGGTCTCTGTGTTGTAAACATTCGCAGCCGACAGAGGGAAATTTTGTTCTTTCGAGGTTTGAAGATTGAAGGTAGTTAACATGGTCCATGGGAATTGAATGCTGAGGGAGAAAGATACACGGTCCTGGTCCTGTCTCTAGATGGGTCATCACCACTGAAGTCTGGCACTAACCAGTATGCAAGTGTTCACCTCCCTTGACAACCCACTTGACTTTCCTACCTGTAGAAGAAATCTGGAGCAATAGTCTGCAGTTAGTTGTTCCTGGGTCTCATTCCTGATAGCCACTCAGCAGGGGCCTGTGAGGGGTGGCAGTCTGTGTGCTTAGCACTGCTTCCCTAGACCCTGTGTTAGCTCCATGGAGTTTGCTCACACTGGTTATACAGAAGGAAACCTGGAGCCTGCTGCGACACAGGAGCCATGAGCCATTGTACTGTCCCCCGTGAGAATCTGTACAACCTCCGCCATTGTCTTCGTCAGCTTCAGTTCCCTAGTGTTTAACCCTCCTTCCTCTGCTAGGTACACACATACACTCGTTAGAAATAGCCATGTTTCTAGAGGCTTCTTTTGAAAGAATACTCATTCATCTGAGAGCTTTCAGATGCTGAATGAGAGAGAGCCTTGCTTCTCTTGCCTCCGAAAGCTGTGCTGTGGTGAGGTCTGGTCACCTGATGCCTCTGTTTTCCCATTTCTTATGGGAATAATAAGTCCTGCTGAGGCATTTTTAGCAGTGTAGTGTACACTTTGTAGAGCACAGTCGTGCTTCCTACTTGGACTTGGCTGTCATTAGTCCCTGTAGTTCTAGACAGGAAGTGTGGCTGGGATTAGGTACTGCTGGAATGAGTTATCTATTAGGCTGGTTGGTCTGGATCAATGGTTCTCAACCTTCCTAATGCTGCGACCCTTTAATACAGTTCCTCTTGTTGTTACCTCAACCATAAGACTATTTTCGTTGCTACTTCATAAGTGTAATTTTGCTAGTGTTTTGAATTGTAATGTCAGTATCTGATGCAGGATATTTAATATGCAACCCCTGTGAAAGGGCCGTTTGACCCCCAAAAGGGTCATGATCCACAGGTTGCAAACTGCTGGTGTAGATGTAGTTGAGGCTCTGGAGCATCTGAAACCTATAGACAGAAACAGAACACAGTTGGCTTACAGCGCACATCAATTCTGGAACATGAAACCAATGGCAATGAGCATTTTGGTTGCCTTCCAAGGGTAGTCCTAGACCTTCCCACTCTCCAGAGGGAGAGGGGTACCAAGTCAAATGATTAGAGTGGCTGTTCTTCCAGCATGGTCAAGCAGCAGGGCTCTGAGCCACGGTCATCTTTTCTGTTTGTTTCTGGCCTCTGGGAAGCTGACAAACGAATTCGTTTGTGTGTACACCTATGCAAATATGCACACATTTGTTTACAGTTCAGGAAATTGCCTTTGAAGTCCCTTCCCACACAAGGGATTAATGAAGTCTGATTGAGAAGCCTCTGTGGTAAAGCAGGAAACATGTTCTGGCTGCTTTACTCTTACTCGGGACTCTGAACTAGTTTTGGGTTGTGCTTGAACACAACGGATCCTGGTGAGTGGTGAAGTGTACAGGGAGGTCTGGCTCTGGCTTCTGGGCCTCACAGGGTGTGTGTCTTGAGAATAGAAGATGAGAACACCTTTGCTAAATAATAGGATGTGATGTGTGCTAGGAATTGGATCTCAACTGGTTTTACTTTCAGGTCTTTTTGGCCACAAGCTTGCAAATGGCTGCCTCTCCCAGACTGATGGGGGCAGTGTAAATTGCTCACTTCCTTTGTGGTACCTTAAGCAATGCCAATGAATGTCACTGAGCCAGAAACAAGGCTGGCAGTGAGGAAGTGCCCCCCACGGGGGGGGGGGGGGGGGGGGCAGCGCGAATCATCAGTTTGTCCCTCCCCTCCTGTGCCTTCAGTGCGTGCCTTCAGGTACATGTTCGGACGCTTGGCTTTGTTTACTTGAGCCTTGGAGTAGAGAAAATAACCTGGGCTGTTGACCACTTTGGCTCCCTGGTGCCTCCCAAGCGTTTCATGTGAGAGATAAACATCTGTTCTCTACAAGTCATGTTCCAGTAGGGGTTGTTTCTGAAAACGGTTTACCCTGGGCTTGCTCTGCCGCAGGTTGTTGGAGACTTGTTCTTACCTCACAGTGGAGAGTGTTAGACACTGCTGCATCCCTGTGTGTGTGGGGAGAGGCCCCTTGTTCTCTTACCTCACAGTGGAGTGTGTGTTAGACACTGCTGCATCCCTGTGTGTGTGGGGAGAGGCCCCTTGTTCGCTTACCTCACAGTGGAGAGTGTTAGACACTGCTGCATCCCTGTGTGTGTGGGGAGAGGCCCCTTGTTCGCTTACCTCACAGTGGAGAGTGTTAGACACTGCTGCATCCCTGTGTGTGTGGGGAGAGGCCCCTTGTTCGCTTACCTCACAGTGGAGTGTGTGTTAGACACTGCTGCATCCCTGTGTGTGTGGGGAGAGGCCCCTTGTTCTCTTACCTCACAGTGGAGAGTGTTAGACACTGCTGCATCCCTGTGTGTGTGGGGAGAGGCCCCTTGTTCGCTTACCTCACAGTGGAGTGTGTGTTAGACACTGCTGCATCCCTGTGTGTGTGGGGAGAGGCCCCTTGTTCGCTTACCTCACAGTGGAGAGTGTGTTAGACACTGCTGCATCCCTGTGTGTGTGGGGAGAGGCCCCTTGTGAGTGGTTCACTTTCTGACAGAGTGTGTCAGAATTGGGGTTTGGGGTGGTGGTTTGGTGCTTGTAGAACAGAAGCAGAAGCTGATCTGCAGCATAGAGAGACCAGACAGAACTGAGATACTCCTGCTGACAGCGCCAACCCCTACACTCGGGCTTCCGGAAGATGTCACTCCTAACCTACTCAGGAATTTGCAGGCTGGCCTTGAACTCCTGATCCTCCTGCCTCCACCTTCAAATGCTGGGACTTCAGGTGTGTGTTACCACACTCACTTGAGACATACTGAGTTTCAGAACTATAACTGTCTACTCAGGGTAGCTACTGTTTCAGTTACCTGTACTGTGTAGCTCTCTGGGGACAGACCCCTTGGGAGCAAGGGATGTGAGTCCTTCCAGTTACTCTCCAAAGCCTTTGCCAGCACTGCCATTGAGCTGGAGTTAGACTTGACTTTGAGAAACCCCTCCTTACTGAGAGATGAGCTCAGTACTTAGATCATCAACATTATCTTAGCCCTTGGCAGAGTGGGAATGGAGAACACTGAGAGGCAATGAACGGATAGTTCCTGACTAGAAACCTTTACAAAGACTGGCTTGGCTACGCATTAGAAATCACCCTGATGGAGACAGTGTGGTATGCAGAGATCAGGAGCTTGGGGTAACATGCCAGGTTTGAAAGAGGACAGGTGCCCAGAGTAGGTTACATCTCAGCTCTCTCCCAGAAGCTGTCAAGTCTTCCAAGGCTTTCAAATTCCCAGTGGTGTCTGAGCCTACTAGCCTACTCAGTGAATTTTATTTTTCTTAAACCTCCCAAACTTGAAGCATCAGAATAAAAGTCCCTCCCTTGTTGAGTCTCAAGTGGAGTGACTGTAGGGAACCATTCTGGGGTCACGACCTGGGTGGGTGTGCCGCTATGGTTGGAGTGTGCACCTGGGAGGTGAGCAGATGAAGGTATCAACTGGGAAATTCTGCCGTAAGGACCGACTCCAAGGAAGAAGTCCACCCTGTTCCCGACTCCCATATTCATCCTCATGTGTGAGAAGGAAGAAAGGCTTGAAGTTGGCTTAACGGGCCTTAACGGTAAACAGGAAGTCTTAGAACAGATTTATTATAAGTCTAGTGAAAGCTGGCTGGCTGGGCATGGTGCACAGCCTTGTAATCCTAGCACTCAGAAGGCTGAACTTGCAGGAGGATTGAAAGTTCAGAGCCATCCTAGGCTACCGTGTCTCCAAAAAAAAAGTGAAGACTACCTTAGTGGTCGTCTTGATTGATTTCGTCACCTCTCTTCAGTAGCCTCTGCTGTCACCACCCAAGCATTCAGACACCCACCTTCCATTCCTGTTCAATATACCCTACCCCCACCCCATCACACATACAGGGGATCAAGTTCCCCCCAGAAAAATAACCATTTCCTCTTTGGAATGAGGGACACAAGAGAATCATTTTTTTGTGGTCCAGTGAATGAGTGAATGACCTTTGTTTGCTGTTAACCCTGCCCACGTAATTCCAGTGTGTTTCTGGTTCAGCCCCTATCGTTTGTGTTCATGTGTGTACTTAGGTACTTGCGTGTATATGCACAGCATGTGAAGGCCAGAGGACAATCTTGGGTGTTGTCTCTCAGGTCCAAACACTTGTTGTTTTGAGGCTGGGTCTCTCGTTGGCATGGAGCTCACTGTCTCTGCCCCCTGCCCCCAGCACCAGGATTACAAACACACTACCTTGCCATTTCTCTGTCTTGTTTGTTATTTTTGTTTGTTTGTTTGTTTGGTTGATTGGTTTTTGGTTTTTCAAGACAGGGTTTATTCTGTGTAGCCTTGGCTGTCCAGGAACTCACTTTGTAGACCATGATGACTGACCTTGAACCCACAGAGATAAGCCTGCCTCTGCCTCCCAAGGGCTGGGATTAGAGGTGTGTACCACCACCACTGCCCTGCATTTTTTTTTAAGCTTTTATAAATTCTGGGCATCAAACTCTGAGGTCTTCATGGTTACATGGCAAGTACTTTGCTGGCTGAGCTGTTCCCCATCCCCTTACCAATCTCATTTCCAGTGTTTCCCCTTGGATTTCATTGTGACTAAGGGACTTTTTAAAAATTACACTTACTAACTGGGTATGGTGGCGCACGCCTCTAATCCCAGCCCTTGGGAGGCAGAGGCAGGCTTATCTCTGTGGGTTCAAGGTCATCCTGGTCTACAAAGTGAGTTCCTGGACAGCCAAGGCTACACAGAATAAACCCTGTCTTGAAAAACCAAAAAAAGAAAAAAAAATTACGTTTACTCATTTGTGTGTGTGTGTACATACATGTATGAAAAGCACAGCACAGGTGTGGCCATCAGAGGATAAGGGCTGAGAATTGGCTCTCTCCTCCATGACCGAGTGGGTCTCGGGGATCGCACGGGTTTGGCAGCAAGCGCTTTACTCTGAGCCATCTCACTGGAACAGCATCTTTTTTTCCCTCTCAGATAGTCTCAGCATGTTGTCCAGGCTGAATTCCTGGGCTCAAGCCTCAGCCTCCTAGAGCTGAAACTACAGATAAATGCCATCATACCTAGCTTCTGATGTCTCTAGACATCTCAGGGTCCGCTGTCACAGGCAGAGGGTGTCCCCCGCTAGTTTGGGGCTCTCTGAGGTTGGAGTTCTGGAGCTCTACCCTGAATGGGGACGAGCAGTTGAAGGGGCCACTTTATACAAGAAGATTGATGAGTGACCTAGGACCAAATTGTAATCGGGAATAGAGGGTGACTTCTTTTTAAAAAAAATTATTTTTTTTAGCTTTATTTTGTGTGTGTGTTGGTACACACATACCATGACACACATGTAGAGGTCAAAGGACAGTTTGGAAATGTTTGCTCTTTTCTTCCACCTTGTGAGCCCTGGGGATTGAACTCAAGTTGTCGGTTTTGGCAACAAGTGCCTTAACCCATTGAGCCATATCATCAGCCCAGATGGCGGGTCATCAGGAATCTAAGGAGAAGAGGCCCCTGACCCCACCCCCAGATGCACGCAGTGCCTTCCCCATCAGGATCTTTTCCCACCTGCGGATGGGTAATCTTAATCTGCTATTCTGAGATCCTGCCCTCTGCCTTATATGGCCAAGGAAGCTGCTTGTTACTGCTCACTCGTTTATTGAGCCCCACTGTATGTTGGGCATAGGATACATGGTGTGAAGCTTACCCTGTAATACATAGGCACGAGAGCTTGGGCGCAAGGGAGAGCTGGGTCACTCCAGCTGTGAGGCAACACTGCTTTGTGTGCCATTGCTACCTGATGTCAAGAGTCCTGGGAGAAATGCAGGGTTCAGTGCAGCTTGCCATGAAATGCCCGAGCTGAGGACAGAAGACACTGGACTGTTGGCCTGAGGTTCTTCAGCTGTGATGTTCAGGGAAAGATGGGCATGGCATCATTGGGGAAGTGTCCTTTAGGGCTCACTCTGAACCCTGGTCATCCTCTTCTGTGCCCAGGGAGAATGCTACACGTGGCTGGTGATCGAGAGAGTCTGGCCTTCCTCTTTGACTCCGGAGGCCATCTGTGGCCACTGCTCCAGCCCCTGCACTCTGGTGGTGTGTCTCTTGTCTGCAGGTTCCTAGAGCAATGAAATTACAGGTTTATCTGCCACGTCTCCAGCCAACCCTCGCTCATCATCCACAGAAAGGGGAATGGTATCCTAAAGCCCGAAAGAATTTCCTGAGGACATGGAACTGCCACTGACCAGGAAACTGGTTTTGTTACTAGCTCACTGTATGGCTTAAGACAGATTACTTTCTATCCCTGGAAAATGGTGTCTGTAAGCAGCCACCTCACCCCATGCATGTAGAACATTTATTTCAACTTAATATCGGGGTGAATTCCAGAGACTCTCTGGAAGACTCATACCCTGAGAAAATCTCAGGGGAGAGTTCATTCCTGTCTGTCTTCCCAATAGCCAATGTTCTATCTGGAAAGATAGGGAGGAGCCAGAAGTCAGGCAGGACATGGAAACTGGAGCTAGCTCAGTGTGACCTGCATCCGACCACTGTTGGATCTGCTGCACTTCTTGTGATGGCTCACTAGCTCTCTGCTCCTCCCCCAGCCTGAATTGTTTATTTTCATGCCTGGCTTCAGGGACCACTTAATGACAATTGTTGACTAAGAATTTCTTTAAATTCCCGACCTAGGAATCAACAACTAGGACTTTACAGACAGACAAAGATAGGAGATGGGCTCCACTGAACCTAGAGGACGTGGGCTAGGGAAGATGCAACTTCACCAGGGCTGGCGAAATGGCCCGGCCTGTAAAGGTACTCATCACCATGCCTGGCCACCTGAGTTGAGTCTCTGGCATATGATGAAAGAAAAAAACCAACTCTTGCAAGTTCACCTCTGACCTCCATATACATACTGTGGCACACACAAACACAAGTACTCAGCAGACCAGAAGGAGCCTCTCCCATCTCTTGTAACTCAGTTCCTGCCTCCCATGGACCCTTCTGCTGGATAGAATGGTATAGGAGGAGCCCATTCTGTCTGATGGCAGCAGACGCCGGGCCGTTTTCCCATGATGCTCTTGTCACCCGTTAGATGCCCTCTCCTACCTTCTATGGACAGACCTCTTGCACCAAGGAGGTCCTGCGCTATTCGTCCCAGCTGATACCCTGGTGAGGGAGGAAAAGAGGTAGAGAAGAGAGGAACAGGAAAGGAAGGCTGCCTTGGGCATGGAATAAGGACAGGCAGGGTAGAGCTGGGCC
The DNA here is from genome assembly GCF_007827085.1 of Peromyscus californicus insignis. NCBI lineage: Eukaryota > Metazoa > Chordata > Mammalia > Rodentia > Cricetidae > Peromyscus > Peromyscus californicus. Next base: position 27,595,610 of record NW_026294551.1, read on the forward strand.
TTCCAATTGCAGCTTTTCTCACTCGGGAGGTGAAGGAATGCCCTGGACCCGTCCATTCATCCATGGCTCTGCTCATCAAATCCTCCCTCTTGCTAGACCTTTCACCAATATTTCCATGCTCAGAAACTAGGCTGAGTGTTAAGGATGCAGAGTGACTGAAGCCCTGGGTCTTCTGTGTGGAGTTTCCAGGCTGGGAACAACAGCCATGTGACGTGGTAGGACTGCACAATGCAGTGTGCCGAGGGGACCACCACCACCAGAACATGGAGACAAGCTGTCTGCTCAGGAGGGGCAGGCCCACGTTAGCTACTAAGGATGGGGCAGTGAAATCAGTAATGGCCCCAGAGGGCATGAGGGGGCTAGGCCTGTTGCGCACAGCATTCAGGAGTTGTGGGAACAAGTTGGTGTTTGCTGTGCTGTTTTGTTTCATTAGAGACAGGTTCATGCTTTGTAGTCCGGGTTGGCCTATAATTTGTAATCCCTCTGCCTCAACCTCCCAAGTGCTGGGATTACAGGTGTAATCTGACCCCTCTTGTGATTCCCTTTCTGCTAAAGGGCTTAAGTAGAATAAAGCCTACTTGGATTTGCAGTTCTAACATCCTCAAGGGGCAAGGGATTGAATCTCTGAGCTCTTCCTGGTTGATTCATTTTCTTAACTCTGGTAATTCTGAAGCTCTGGCCCTGTCTCCCACCCCTGCAGGCATTCCCAGGGCAAGCATATCCCACCCTTTGGGGGAAATAAGCAGAAAATCCATCTTCTGGTCAAGTCACAGCAGCCCTCGAATGGTACCACAGTGCCAGCCAGGCATGCCCCCAGAGAACTTCACTGCTTGTTCCAGGGTAGCTAATGGCCAGCACAGTGTGCCCCGCCCCAGGAGCATGCTGAGGGTAGACCAGGGTAGCACTCACCCATTCTTTCCCTTGGCTGAATTGGACGTGTCCCTGGAAGGAGAAAGGGATGAAGACTGAACTGCTTCCCTGGAGGCTTAGTGAGAGATGTGAGGGGTTTTTCACAGGGACTCTAGGAACCCCATTGTCCTTGTGTCACAGTGAGAATGTGCTCATAGGAGGCAGTAGAGCATGCAGAGATTGACATCACTGGGACTTGGCATCAGCCAGGAGGCATCCTTGGGAAAGTTCTTATCAGAACCTCAGTCACCTACTGGGCATATGGGGGTGTTGTTGACATAGTGATCGGGCCATGGTGAGGTTCTGCTGTGCTCAAGGGCACAAAAAAAAAGTTTTTGAGACAAGGTCTTACCATGTAGTCTAGGCTGGCCTGGGACTTGTACTGAGCTTCCTGTTCTGCCTTCTTAGTGCTAGGATTACTGGCATGTGTCATACCCAGCCTGCTTAAGTATTTTGTTTGTTTTGCTTGTGCTGGGGATTAAACCTCAGGCCTTACAAATGGCAAACACACCTCTTTTACCATTGAGACCCATGCCTAACTAGTGCTTCATCTTTTTTAATGTGTGTGTGTGTGTGTGTGTGTGTGTGTGTGTGTGTGTGTGTGTGTGTACATACGTACATAAATGGAAGCCAGAGGTGAACATTAATTGTCTTCCTGAATCAATGTCCACTCTTTTTTGAGTCAGGGCCTCTCACTGAGCCTGACGCTCACCAATTCGGTTTGACTGGCTGGCCAGCAAGTCCCCAGTATCATCCTGTCTTTACCTCCCCGGTGCTAGGATGACAGGTGTGCTGCCTAGATTTTCATGTGGTGTTGAGTGCTAAATTCAGGTTCTCATGCGTGAGTGGCAAGCACTTTACTAATCGGGCCATCTCCCCGATTCCCCCCACCTCTTTTTTTTTTTTTTTTTTTTTTGAGACAGGGTCTCATGTAGCCTAGGCTGTCCTCAAACTCACTATGTAGCCAAAAATGACCTTGAACTTCTAATATTCTTGTGTCCACCCACCAAGTGCTGGGATCACAGACATGTGCCATCATGTCCCACTTATGTTCCATATTTTGACCTTTCCCCCACTGGTTGTCTTATGTTTTGCAAATTCTTGCTGTTATGAACAACTTGGCAATGAACCCTCCTGTGGTGCAAACATCTTAGGGCTCCCGTGACATTCTCATACAAATTTAAGATTCTCTGATGTGAAACCATTGGTCAAAAGTGTACATCCTTTAATCCCAGCACTCAGGAGGCAAAGACAGCCTGATCTCTATGAGTTCCAGGACAGCTTGGTCTACAGAGTGAGTTCCAGGACAGCCAGGACTACACAGAGAAACTCAGTCTGAGGGAAAAAAAAAGTACATATTTCCTACTTTAATGGATGCAGCCAGTGTGCTCCAAATGGACAGCACAAGTGCCAACTAGAGCATGTCTACTCAGGACAACAGTGTTGAAGAAAACAGCAAGCCAAGAAAAATTGGGCTCTGTCCAGTGTGACTTCTCTCTGTCTCTGGGATAGCTTCCCTGTTTCCAGTACCCTCAGGTACACAATAACTGTGCTTGAAGGGCACAGAACTGGCTGGAAAGCCTGCCTTACATCTAGATGCCACTGTCCATTTCCCAACACTCCCCATCACCCAGGTATGGAACCAGGGTGTAAAGCATCAGCCCTGCTCCTCGTGTGCTGGACAGCCCCTATATACCTGTTGCCATTGGCAGTCCCTACAGCATCCTGCTTGGATGATGACCAGTAGGGACAGTGGACCTCAGCATCCCATGAACACCCTCTACTTGGGGTTGCAGAAGCCACTCAGAACCACGCCCGCTCCCTTTGCCACTTACCCTCCACCCGCTTCCCCATCAGGCCATAGAACTGGCGAGTTCTGCTGCTCTTCGTCTCCTGAAGCTGGAGTTCAATGCTGGCAACAGGGATTCCCTGGAGAAGCCGAGAGTTAGCATTAGAGTATAGATCTGTTGAGACAGCGGAGCCATAACCATTTCAACAACAGCTTGGCACACAGGTCTTTTGTATATTTTACCCCAAACACTGTGTTAATGATGATGTAAAATTGCACCTGCTGTGTTCCTGGTACCGTCCCAAGCACTTTGATTTAGTAACTCACTAATTCTCACCCAAACCTCATGACAATAGCCCAGTATTATTGCTGTCAGCATTGTACAGATGAAGATATACAGGTAATGGAGATGAAATAGTATGTCCAAAAATAACTGAGAAGTGGAGTCAGAACTTGAACCAAAGCCATCTGGATCAAAGGGCAGGCTCTCAAACACTCAGTCAGAATTTCAATATAACTATAACTACCATTAAGACTATGGAGCTAAGGGGGCTGGAGAGATGGCTCAGCGGTTAAGAGCACTGACTACTCTTCCAGGGGACACAGGTTCAATTCCCAGCAGCCACATGGCAGCTGACAACTGTAACTCCAAGATCTGACACCTTCACATAGACATACATGAAGGCAAAAGCACCAATGCAAATAAAGTAAAAATAAATTATTTTTTTAAAAAAGACTATGGAGCTGAGCATGGGGGCATATGATGGTAACCCCAGCATTTGAGTGGCTGAAGCAGGAGCATTGTGAGAACAAGGTCAGTCTGAGCCACATAGCCAAAACACTACCACCATCAATCACACACATCCACACACAAAGGCAGAAGCAGGAGGATTGCCCAAAACTGGAGGTTAAACTAGTCTATTGTAGTTCCAGGTCAGCTAGGGATAAAGAGTAAGACTGTCTCAAAAAGAACGTGTGCCTGGTGGTGGTGGTGGTGGTGCACACCTTTGATCCCAGCACTCAGTAGGCAAAGGCAGGTGGATCTCTGAGCCTGGTCTACAGAGCTAATTGGAGGATAGCAGGGCTACACAGAGAAACCCTGTCTCAGAAAAGAACAAACAAAACAAACAAAACGTGTGACTCCTGTCCATTTTACATATGTGGAAATTGAGGTAGCTAACTAACCCTGATCAGGGTAACAGAAGAAGCTGAAGCAGGATTCAAAGGTCTTGAGAAATGTCATCAAAAACCAACAAAGACCTCACTTAACAGCAGGCCAACCAGGGCTAATGGCTGTTCTCTCTCCCATTATCCCAGATTTACCCTTCCCAGAGCTGGGCATCCAGAGAGGAGTCCCACATGGGGTCTGGGTGGAGCTATTGCCCTGGAAAAAGCCATTTTAATCCTCTAGTCTAGCCCAATTGGCAAATATCCTTTCCAACGGCTGTAAATCTAAGTTCTCTCCCCACCTCCCTCCCTCTGTGACCTTGACTCTCTGAGGGAGCACCGTTTTTATGACCATCTCTGAACTGAGACAGGTAGGAACCGCCTTTTCCAGCAAGGCTGAAGACAGGCCACACCCTCGAGGCTGTAGGCTGGGAGCTGGGGACAGCTCAGTGACTCGGGGCTGGTGTAGGATCACAGGACTCCAGGGATCCAGCTGGGAGTCAGGGAAGACCCATGGGCTGTTTGGGACTTGTCACACCCTGTTTCCATGATCGATTGTTTTCTAAGTGTTGGCCTAATTCAGTCTCCCAATCTGTCTCCTCCCTGAGATGTCAGTGGCTGGGGCAGCTGTCGCCAGCTGGAGTCGCCCAGCCTAGCCAGAAACCAGAGAAAAGTCTCTTTGGAGATTTAGGCCCATCTTTGAAAAGCTCACGAAAACCACTTTGCCTTAATAAAGGCCATCCTTCAAGCAAGAACTTGAAAGATCTTTTACGAATTAAATAGAGCAGACCCTTCTATCCACCAGGTTTCTGCTAGGGGAGGGGAAGCATTAGGAAGGCCATTCTGTTTTACTCAGAAAGCCCAGTGGTGGCTGCAGGCAGGGCACCCTGGGAACTGGGAGCCATCAGATCATCCCATTCGTAGTGACACTTAGCAGTCCACAGAGTCAGTCTGCAGGACTTCTGGTCACATATCTAGCCTCTCCTCACTGCTGCTGGATGAGCTAACTGACTGCAGGTGGAAGCCAGAGCGGCCAGTGCCGTGTGAAATGGATGACACTTCCATATGGCTGTAGCCAGTGTTCTCTATGATCCAACAGGACTTTCACACATTGCATGTCTGTCACTGACTCAAAAAAAAAAAAAAAAAAAAGTCAGCTCCAAATGAGCTAGGGGTTAGCTTCTCTCTCCCTCCACCTCTACAGGTAAGGAAACTGAGGCTGAGAGTAGCAGGAGTCCGTGGAGAAGCTGAGACTTGAACCCAGGTCTCCCAGACCTGTCCTCTCCCACTGCCCACCTTTCCCTAGTCAAACTAGAGAAGACCACCTCAGCAGGCCTGTCTGTGCACGGTTTTTATCTGGGGTCCGATCTTGAATCTTCCTCTTCTCCTTAGGCTGGCCTTGAACTCCCTATGGAACCAAGAATGACCCTGAACTTCTGATCCTTCTGCCTCGACCTCCTGAGTGCTGAGACAGCAGGCATGCACCACCATGCGGTTTTATGTGGTGGTTATGTGGATTGACCCCAGGACGCCGTGTGTACTAAACAAGCCCTTTACCAACTGAGCCACATCCCTAACCTCCCAATCCTAATAGCTTCCGGGGACCTTACATGGCCCAGCAACACACACCAACATCAGCTGAGTGTCCTTTCCATCCTGGGACTGTGGGGAGATGGGCTCCAGTTACCCTCCTGGTTCCTAGGTCAGGGATTGGAGCTCCAAGGCCAGGGCCTTCGCCTAGGTCAGAGGTATTGAATCTCAGAGTAGGTTGGGGCTCCAACTTTTAGATTTCTTTCCAGTGGCAGTACTTGGGAGTTTGGTAGTCACCACCATAGTCAAACACTGGTGCTTGTCGGGGGACCAAAGTGTTTCTTCTGTGTGAGACAGAATAGTAATCCTGCTCTAGTTAGTCCCTTGAAAATAAGTTCTCTGATGCTCAGATACAGAGTCAGAACCTAGCTAAGGTGGAAGCCATACTTTTGAAGCAGTACATCTTAGACAAGCTCCTTGACCTCTGTACCTCAGTTTTCTCATCTGCAAAATGGGGAAAACAATGGTAGTTTCCCCATGAAGTTGAAACAAGTTACTGTTTATAATATAGACAGTCGGGACAATATGAGGAACGTTGTAGGTGTTAACTAAGTGTTTCTATACACACAGCACACATTGTTGCTCTCACATGTACAAGCCGAAAGTGCCTCTGATGGCTGGACAGATCAGGGCTCGTGGCCTTGACCCTCCCCAGTCAGGGGAGTTGAGTAGCCTGCCTTTCAGGGTTTGGGGTACACTCTGCTATCCTGGCAGCCTCAGAAGGAATCTCCCAGCCCTCTGCCATGGGTCATCAGCTCAGAAAGGTACCTTCAGGTTCACGGTCACCCAGGACTCTGCTTCTGTGCCGAGTGTCCGTTCCTCTCTGTCCCCTGCTGTCCTGCACACTGACGGCCCAATCAGGAGACACAGGGCAAGGAGGGGCAGCATGGTGAGCAAGTGCTGCTCTGTCCAGGGAGGCCAGGAAGCCCCTCAGCCTGATGCCACCTCCTTCAGCAGTCCAGTGTGGGTGGAAATCTTCCCGTGTTCTCCGGGCTTCCCGGCTCCTCTGCTTCCTTCCTGTGGTAATCCCATCTTTGGTCTGCTTCACTAACTGTCTCTCTTCCTGGCTGCTTGAGCCAATCCCATCAAGAGCCTAGACCTCCCCATCGCCACCCCCAACATTTGATCCCAAGGCTTAACACCGATGCAATGCCAGCCTCACCTTTGGCTGGGTTCCCTCCTGTGACAGGTGCACAATGGCGTCGTAGGTGGGGCCTGGAGATTGCAGCTTGCCAGGGACAACCCCTAGGGCAGTATCTCTGCTGCTGGAAATGGGAAGTGAGCTGTATGGCGCTTCCCTTCCTGCACTCTCAAGGTTGGCCAGTATGTCACTGCCCATCAACCACTCCCTCTCCACCTCTTCTTCCTCTGCACTCTGCCCATCCACAGCCTCCGCGTGTGCTTAGAGCCCACTGCTTGCCCTGGGAGGTGCCAGTCGTTAAAGAAGCGAGGCTTCTTGCAAGTGGGAACTGAGATTTGCCAGAAAATGGCCTCTGAGTCCAAACATCAGCCATTGACCCTCAGTGATGTCCCACTATTGCCAAAATGACCTACCACTGCACCACACTTGTCCCCTCTACTTGTAGCCTGTGTGCCTCCCTGTCCCTCTTCTTTCTCTGAACTCCAAGCTCCTGAGTATGTATGCTCAGTCCCTGTCTGTTCAGCTCCTCCCTCTGCCTGGCCATCCATCCGTCTGTCATCTGTCAATCTGTAACCAGGGCCCTGTGGTCAGAGACCCAGGGTCCACTTGGAGCATCAATGTTGGATAGCTTTGTGACCCCTGGCTATAACTTAACCCCTGTAAACCATAGGACCCTCCTGGGTAACACAAGGCTGAGGATGAAGCGACATAATGCATGTGGAACATTCAGCAGAGTATGGAAAGGTCAATATTTAATGTCTGTTAACTATTGGTATTGTTACTTTTGTTTCTTTTTTGAGATAAGAGTTTCTCTGTGTAGCCCTGGCTGCCCTGGAACTCGCTCTGTAGACCAGGCTGGCCTTGAAATCAGGGATCCTCCTGCCTCTGCCTCCTGAGTGCTGAGATTAAAGGCATGTGTCACCATGCCCGGCTATTATTATTACTATTATTGACTGCATGGGAAGATGATGAAGATACTGTGCCTGACCTCGTCACCAGAAATCTCTGGTGGGTGGGTTGCAATAGGAATTGTTTCAGAATGCCAGCACATGCTAAAATGCAGATTTCCTGGTTCATCCCATCACAGGAAGTCACCCTGTCTTTTTTACTCAGCGCCCCCATGGGCAAGACACCCAATACCTCCACCCTCTTGTTTTAGGCTTTCCATTATCTTCCTTAACACATTCTTCCTCACAGGTACCACTTTTCCATCTTCATTATACACATGTGGCAGCAGGCAGGTCAGGCTTGATCTAAAGGAGTATTCTGGATTCCAGCGCCATTAGAGCTTGCAGGATGGCCTGCACGTGGAAGATGGCCTTCCCACTGCAGGCAGAGACAGATTGACCTTAGACCGTGAGGAGTTTATGAGCCTCAGTTTCCCTGATTGCAAACCTCCTAGGGTGGGGCGAGTAGTTCATGAATGACTGGGTAAAGGACTCGCAGGCACAGAGGAAGCCTGGGCCTCAGCACTGGTCTTGAGGCTCCCCACCTCGCTGGCGAAGGAGCCACCGTGCCTGGGGCAGGATGTGGTGGGCGCACTGTGTGGACGAGGCGGGAGGCATCGGGCAGATGAGAGGGCGGAGAGAAGAGAGAGAAAACCCCAAAGGTCCGGAAGGCCGAGAGGGAAGCAGGGCACCAGCTGGAAACCGCGGCTATTTGCAGCGTCGCCCTAGGTTTGCGGTCAGGCTGGGGCTGGAAGGCCCGGCGACCCGGTTCGCAGCCCCGCCCGGTGTCCTCGGCCACCCGGACGAGGCCCTGGCCGATGAGTCCCTTTCGCGGCGACGTTGATGCTCGGGAGGCTGCTGGGTTGGGGCACCGAAGCCAGAAGGAGGACAAGGCCACCGGAGGAGAAACGTGTGCGGGCCTGGTAGGGTAAGATTCTGGGAAAAACACAGTGTGGGCGGGGCCCCGGCAGGTTGGGGTGGGCGGGGCCCGGCAGGTTGGGGTGGGCGGGGCCCGGCAGGTTGGGGTGGACTCACGTACTACTCGGGCGGGCAGCGCCCTCCACCTGCCAAACGAGGCAGCGCCCAGGACGGGCCGAGCTGGCCGGCGCCCCCTATCGGCTGAGGCCGGCAACAGCCCTCACCGACCGATGCCCGCAGGATCAGGTCCGGAACAACCGCGTGTGGGCGGCCCGGTCCGGGGCGGCGCTCTGGCCGCGGGGCGGGTCGCGGCAGCGGTGAGGCTCTCTGGGCGCCGGGTGGGCGCGAAGGATTACTAAAGGCTGCGGTTTGGCCAGGATTACGGAGCCGAGAAGAAAAAGATGCAAGCGAGGAGGGATGAAAAAAAAAAAAAAAAAAAAGACGAGGGAGAAAAGGGAAACACTAGATCCCGCGGGCGAGCTGCGGGCAGGAAGCCGACGCTTCCAAGCGCCCACTCGGCCAGAGGAGGGGGGGGGTCGTGGGCCCGTTGCACAGGCCGGCTCCAGGAGGCCAGGCGCCATGGGTGGCAGAGTCGGGATTCGAACCTGGATCTGCATATGGCTCGAGTGTTCGTTCACCTCCTGGACCAAGGAACCGGAGTAGGGGAGGGCGGGTTTGGGGGCTCGGATGAGAGGTCTCGGCTGCGGAGAAGGAGCGTTGTTAGAGAACAATCTGGGGACACCAACGGGCCCTGCTTCCGTCCTTCCTACTCCCTTCCAGCGCCCCCACGTGGAAGCTTCCGACCGACTCGTCGCCCCTCCTAGACCACCTTGTGCAGGAGGGTCCGGAGCTACGTGCTGGCCTCTGAGGACCTGTTCTTTGCATAGAGGGACAATACGTTCTTTCCATTGGCGGAGGGGTAATGTGACTCAGGTCACCCCGGAGTCCAGACCCGGGGAACATCAACTATAAACCCTGTGCTTGGACCTCCATTGCAACAGCTTGGACACACCTCTCTCCCTCACCCCATTACCTTACTGTTCCCCTTCATTGACGATGGATTTTCTTGACACAGCAGGGCATCTGCAGAAGATCAGGCACACGGGGCAGAACTGTCTCTATCCACACTGGGAGATGGAGCCCAGAACTGGGGTGGGCAGATATTTGCCCACATTTGGAGGATTTAACCCAAATCTCTCAAGCTCTTGGCATCTTTAATCCTGTTAGGCCGTCGGCTTCTGCCTCCCCCCGTCTCTGGAAGGGTCTAGAAAGTGTGTTACCAAGTCCACTGCCAGCAGATCAAAGTTTGGTGGTTGTTTTATTTTTGGTTCTTTTAACCTTTCTTTTATGTGTATGGGTGTTTTGTCTCCGTGTTCTCTGCCTGTGGAGGCCAGAAGAGGGCGTTGTGAACCACAATGTGAATTCTGGAAATGGAACCAGGATCCTTCGCAGGAAAATCGCTGTGTTCGTTCTTAACCGCGGAGCCATCTCTCAAGCCCCCCATCAGAATTTTGAGAATGATCACGAGGGGTGAACCCCTGTTCTCCACCACCCCCATCACCAGCCCTTCCCTCACTATCAGAGACGCAGGCTCAGGGGTGCAGAGCCCGGGGCCTTCTCTCGGCTCCTCTCCTTTTCTCTCACCCCTGCAGGGCCCCCCCTCACACACATTTCTTTTAAAGTCAGACACCACCAGGGAAAAAGGAACGCCAGGGTGGGTGCAAACCAAGAGAGTCAGAGCAGAGTGCTAAGGTTCAAACTATGACCTGGTCACTTAACCATCGGTGGCGACCTTAGATAAGCTGCTTAACTGTTTTGAACTTCCCTTACTGTAGCAGGGGGGCGGGGGGGGGGGGACAGGGGGCGGGGTTATGGAGGCTAAGATGATAACACAAGAACGTTGCACAGCATTTGTTTAGCTCGCTGTCAGCATGTAATAAATGGCAGCAATTACAGCCGTTAATAATATAATTAAACGACAACATCCATCTACATTCCCTGGGAAAGCCCAGATTAAGGAAAGTCACTGGGGCATTCCCTGATGTTTCGCCATCCGGTTGCTTCTTAAAGATGGCAGCAGGGTGCCTGCCACCCTCCTGTGTGAGGTCTCCTCCTCAGATAAAGTTCAGCACCCTAGATCTTCAAGGGCGGGCCCAGGGAAGCTGGTGAAGCCCTGTGTCAGGAGTTCTGGGTTCTAGCGCTGCCGCTTGCCTCGAGGGGACCCAAGGAACCTTTCTGAAGTGCTCATCTCTCCCAGTGCCTGCAAGCCTTAAGCCCTCTAATCTGACCCCATTAGTGAAGGGAGAGAAGCTCTGTTTAAAATCCGCCCTCTCTTCCTGGAGCCTGGTCTGAGTGCTGGAGGAGAGTGAACTGCTAATTGAAAATGTCTATAATGCATTGCCCCTGGTCTGCTGAACGGAGCCTCCAGCTCCCACTGTCTAGAGAAGAGCTTGTTACTCTTGCCTGAAAAGACTGGTGTGGAAACAGTGTCTTGGAGTGGGAGCCTGGGTAGACGGACTCAAGGGGGACCTGGGGCTATCCTTGCAGGACGTTTTTTGTCCTGCTTTTCCTCACCACTACCTGGACACCTAAGCTACCACAACTGGGCGGGGGGGAGGGGGGCAGCTGGAGATGAGGGGCTTCCGTGCTCTCCTGGTTCCTTCCTGGATCTGCCCAACCCTACTATGGTCTGAGGTGAACATGGAGCAGATGGGGAGAGCTGTGGGTTGGGAGAGAATTCCGAGCCGTTTCTGGCCTGTTGTGCGAGCAATTAGGACTGGGACAGGCGGCTGTGGAAGTTAAAGTCAAGACGCTCTGGGTTCTCTGGGTCTACTAGGGCTGGAGCTGGGATCTAGGCTCTTCCTAGTGTGCCTGATCCCTGTTCCTGCAGTTCTGACCCTGCAGATGCAGACAACCAAGGTTTAGTTCACATCCCATCTCTGCTCAGCTCTTAAGGACTACAAAATTTCTTTTCTTAAAAAAATTTTATATTTTATTTTACCCATACAGGTGTTTAGTCTGTGTATATGTCTATGGAGCACTTGTATGCCTGGTGCACATGGAGGCCAGAACAGGCATCAGATGACTTGGGACTGAAGTTAAAGAAGGTTGTGAGCCACCATGTGGCTCCTGGGAATCCAACCACTGTCCTCTGGAAGAGCAGCCAGTACTCTTAACTGCTAAGAGATCCTTGCAGATCCCTGTTTGATTTTGGAGACAGTCTCACTTTGCAGACCAGGCTGGTCTTGAACTCAATCTTTCTGTCCCTCTAGTACTAGGATTATAGGCATGTTCTACCATGCCCGGCTGAGCCTCTCTTTAAAAAAAAGTTCACGCCGGGTGGTGGTGGTAAATGCCTTTAATCCCAGCACTCGGGAGGCAGAGGCAGGCGGATCTCTGTGAGTTCGAGGCCAGCCTGGTCTACAGAGCGAGATCCAGGACAGGCATCAAAACTACACAGAGAAACCCTGTCTTGGAAGAAAAAAAAAAGTTCACAAACAAGGCTCTGGGGCTTCCAGTCAACCTGGGCCATACATGGCTCTTCAGCAGGTGTAGTAGAGTTTTGTCTAGAGCATGTGTGTGCCATATGAGGAGGAGTGGAGACAGGTCACTGGAATAGCTCAGGGATGACCTGGGGTGGGGCTGGGCGAGGCCAATCTTGAGCTAGAGAAGAGAGGGCTGAGCTCAGTGACAGCAGAGGGTGTCCTGGGTTTGAGGTCTGGAGGACAGGAAATGAGAGGTCCTGGGATGATGAAAGAAAATATGTCTCAAGGAAACGGGATGCCTGAGTGCTCTTCTGGAAATGCCTGTGACTGTCCAGGGGGAGGTGCATGGGGCTCAGAGAGCAAGGCATGGAGTAATGTGAGGCCGGTACACGGGGCTGTTAGGGAACACCAAGAAATCCCCCAAAGCCTGGGGAGATGGCTGTTTGAGGACCTGAGTGCAAATACCAAGAACTCACATAAAAGTCAGACCGGGTAATGTGAGTCTGCAATCCCACATGAGATTCGAGTCGGGGACAGGAGAATTACTAGAGAATTTCAAGGACAGACAGCCTGGCATGCCCTGTCAGGGTGGAAGGCAAGAGCTGACCCCTGAGGCTGTCCTCTGAGCTCTGAGACGAACACATGGTTGGGGATGGGGGGCAGGGGACGCCCAAAGAAACGTGAATGAACTGAAGATGAAGACTGTGAAGTGAGTCAATTAGAGTCGGTACAGCAGCTGGATAAAACTAGTGTGGGGGGGCGGGGCTAGCATAGTAGGATGTCTCTAATGTGATTGTATCTGTTTCATACCATGGAAAACGTGCCCATTTATAAACGGATACATGCAGATGCCATGGAAGTCGCAAACACTTCTGAGGATAGAGGATCCATCTGGGAAGCAAATTACCTATGGAGAAGGAGAGTGGGAAAGAGAAGGGATCTGGAAGGGACACAGGTTGGCTCCATTTTTCTCTGCAAAGGGTTGGTGTTTAATTTTTTTAAAATTGTGCACTTATGATTTGTATGTGTGTTCATGGGGCGGAGGCATGTCCACGCCACAGCGTGTGTGGTCGGAGGACAATGCACGGGAGCTGGTTTTCTCCCTCCATTGTGTGGGTCCCAGACACTGAACTCAGGACATCATCACGGTTGACAGCAAGCAGAGTCATTTTACTGGCCCCAGTTCGGGTGTGATTCTGGTTTTGCACACGTTGGTATGCCTTATACAATGAGTACGTTCTGGAAAAGAAGACTCCAGTGGAAGTCTGAAACCATGGAGGACAGCCTCCCATGTGGCTGGGACAGAGTGCTTGCCTGGCATGTCTGAGGCCATGGGTTTAGTCCCCGGCAATAAGCAGGGATGGGAGGGGATGATTCATTTCAGTGGCCTTATTAGCCAGTGCAGCTGGAGGGGTAGTTAACCCCGAGGCAGGGGGATGACCATGTTGAATTCCGCAGGAGTCATTGAGTCTCCAGCGCCCAGGGGCTGGTGGGCAAGAACAGTGTTGAGGCTTGAAGATTTGGGGAGACTAAAGCCAAGCCCCAGTGCCTGGGCATGGAGAGTGGGTGATGCCCCATCTTGGCAGGCAGCAGGGTGAAGGATGCAGTGCCAAGCTGGGCAGAGGGGCTGCCAGGGTGGAAGATCAGAGGAGCGGATGGGGGTGCCGGGGCATTGTCAGGGCTTGAAGCAGGAGGCTGATGGGGGTGGAGTGTGGGGGATCAGCAAAGCTCGGGGGAGGCCAAGAGGAAGTGGGTATTGCCAAGCGTGTGGTGGGAAGCAGTTGGTGCCAGCTTGGGGCTGGGGGGCAGAGGGCATGGGTGGGTACTCTGGGCCTAGTCTCCTCAGGTCTCCTTCAGCTGTTCAGTTTTGTAACATACACAGTTTTGCTGTTACCATATTGTAGTATCCTGGAGTTTCAGGGTCAGAGGACCTTTGGGGCCCTCTGTACAGAAAAGCCATGCCCAGGGGTGGGGAGACTGGCCTAGGCAAGGCCACCCTGTGAGTCTAGTGACAAGACCTGAACTGGAGCTCCCCTCTGTGTTTGGGTGTGTGCCAACCCCGTGGGTTGCATGGTGGGGAGGAGGGGACGTATGAGAGGGGTGTGAGGAAGGGCTCCGTGCTGACCGGGGCCAAAAGCCCCACTGTCGAGCAATGAGGCCCAGATGCTTCCAAATGGGGCAGACGGAAGCCAGGAACACTACTGGGCACATGGAAGCCAGGAACACTACTGGGCACATGTTCTAGATCAACAGTGGAGTGGACCTTGTGATTCTGGGCCTAAGAGAAGGGGGTTCCACAGAATCTCCAGCTTTTACAGAGCAGCAAAAAGTGAGAAACTTTTATATCCAGTAAGAATTTATTTGTTTGTTTGTTTTTGAGATAGGGTCTCCATATGTAGCCCTGGCTGTCCTGGAACTCACTCTGTAGACCAGGCTGGCCTCAAACTTACAGAGATCTGCCTGCCTCTGCTTCCTGAGTACTGGGATCAAAGGTGTGCACCACCACACCACCTTAAGAATTTATTTTCAGGGGCTGGAGAGATGGCTCAGTGGTTAACAGCAATGACTGTTCTTCAAGAGGACCTGGGTTCAATTCCCAGCACCAACATGGCAGCTCACAACTGTCTGTAACTCCTGTTCCAGGGGCTCTGACACCCTCACACAGACATACATGCAGGCAAAACACCAATACACATAAAATTTTTAAAAAAATCTTAAAAAGAAAGAAAAGAATTTATTTTCAGAGCTGAGTGTTAATCTCAGCCCCCAGAAACCTGAGGATTGCTGTGGGTGCTAGGAATTGAACTTGGGTCCTCTGGAAGGGCAACAGCACACTTAACCACTGAGCCATCTCTCTAGCCCCAGAAGGCTGGTTTTTAAAGGAAACCAAATGCTCCATGATACCTGGACAGACTTTGAAAGGCAAAACACACGGGCTGGGGGTTTAGCTCAGTGGTAGAGCACTTGCCTAGCAAGCACAAGGCCCTGGGTTCGTCGGTCCTCAGCTCTGGAAAAAAAGAAAAGAAAAGAAAGGCAAAACACATTGAGAAGATGACATTGCCGAGTGTCTGAGGCTGACCTTTGTTAGCCTGTCTCAAGTGAGCCAGGACTTGGGTCTCTGAGAAGCAGAGATCCCTGAGGTGCCTGTACCTGCCTGGGGACAGAGCTAAGGGCTTCTCTCAGGTTTCCCCCGCTGTGGCCCCAGGAGCAGGAACTGGAGGTCAAAGGCAGAGATCATTTGGGATGTACCCCTTGGAGGACTTGGAAGCCCTTCCCTGATGTACAGGACAGCAGACTAAGGGCCAGGTGGAAGCCACGCAACCCAGAAGTTTGTCAGAAGTATGTGTGGGGCCTGTGACTGCAGGAGTTTGTGGCTTTCTAGAAGGGCGCTGGCTTAAGCCAGGCTGTCCCTTGGTGCTAAGAACAGTCCTGAGAAGGACACTCAGGGGAACGAGCCTGGCTGGAGAAAGATGGAGCAGTATGGACTTCCCTGGGGTCCTCTGGCCAGAGGAGGAGCCAGTGGTGGCCTGAACCTTGTACCATCTCCACCCTCTCTCTCTTTGACCCAGAGGTGTCTGACTGCTTTGGAAGGGCGGGGTATGCGTGGCTCCCGGGGTGTGCATGGCTCCCGGGGGCTGTAGGACAGGACGCATTTAGCCCCAGCAGTCATCTGACCCCCATGACTCAGGCCTGGCCCTGCCCGTGGAAGGCACAGGGCCAGTCTGAGCTCATCTCCACTGCCCGGAGCAGAAGTGGTAAACAAGTCCACCTTCCACCCCTGTGAAGAAGCAGAGACAGCATGAAATGAGGTCCCCCCCAAGACCCTTGCACCACTCAGGCACATGCCGTGGGTACCCCCGGGACTAGCTGGCATGTCCTGGGCTCTTGCTGTGGGTGAACCCTTGATTTCACATATCCATGGGGTTGCCCACAGCCAAACTTTTGAGGGCTGGAAGATGAACAGGGCTCCTGGAGAGGCTAGAGCTTGAGGGCTGAAAATATATGAAGCCCAGGCTAGGACTGGCAGTCACCACAAAGTGATACCTTATTTCACCTGGGTTTGCCTGCACCTGAAAGCTATGGGCCCCTTCTGGCCTCTGGGAGTCCTTGCAATGTCACAGGAAAATATTCCTGGTCTATTGCTCTAGCTTGCCTGGCTCACAGCAACATGGCAGGGACCGTTGTCCTCTGCAATGCCAGCCCTCTCTCGCTGAGGCTTCGGGTCCTTCTTCCTTTCTTCTTCCCCCTTTCCTGGCTCCTTTCTGTTTTTCCAGGCTTCCACTTTTCAGATCCCTCACTCTCCCGCCGTCTAGATGACTGTTATTGCCATTTGTAGCCACCAGATGGCACCAGCACATCACATGTTTTCCCATTGCCGACACCTGAGCACCTGACCCCGGGAGAACACACTACACTCCCCCACCCCTTCCTGAGACAGAGTTTCTCTGTGTAGCTCTGGCTGTCCTCTGATTAGCTCTGTAGACCAGGCGGGCCTTGAACTCAGCGATCTGCCTGCCTCTACCCTCTAGAGTGCTATGATTAAAGGTGTGCGCCACAACCACTCGGCTATACACAACATTCTTTTTGTTTGTTGTTTGTTTTGTTTTTACATCCCAACCAATGTTTCCCCTCCTTCCTCTCCTCCTGGACCACCACCACCGCCGCCTCCCGCCACCCACCACTCCTCCTCCTCTGTTTCTCTTAAGAAAAGGGCAGGCCTCCCCCAGCCATGGTATATCAAGTTGCAGTACACCATTCTTTTTTTTCCTGGTTTTTTGAGACAACGTTTCTCTGTGTAGCCTTGTCTGTCCTGGAACTCACTCTGTAGACCAGGCTGGCCCTGAGTACACACCATTCTTAACCCCTCACAACATCCCCACCCTGCCCAGTGCCTCTTTGAAACCCTGAGGTACCTGGTCAGGACATAGCTCCCAGCTCCCAGGCCAAGGGCTCTGCTGACTCCTTTAGGAGACTCCTGCCAGTGGGTCAAAGACTTACTCCTCACAGCTCATCCTTCTTAGGTATATACTAAAGGGACAAAACTCAGAAATGCAGATGGGACAGTACCTGTGTCGTGGAAGGGACTTAAATCTACACTTTGTCGGTTCCAAAACCCTGGGGATTTCTGAGTGTCAAGGGTCCCCAGATCAGGTCACCATCTCTCATACGCAGTCTCTGCCAGCACCCCTTTCACTGACCGTTGGGTTTCCTTCAAATCTGCGTCAAGGGGCTGGAGAGATGGCTCAGTGGTTAAGAGCACTGACTGTTCTTCCAGAGGAACCGGGTTCAGTTCCCAGCACCACATGGCAGCTCACAACTGTCTGTAACTCCAAGATCTGACACCCTCACACAGACATACATGCAGGCAAAACACCAATGCAAATAAAATAAAAGTAAATAAATTATTTTAAAAAATCTGCCTCAAGATAGGCTGTGATCATCCTGCACTGGATGCCGCAGGACTCAGAAACCTGGGTATCCTCTGGCATTTCCTGTGCCCTCGGTCCGTCTCTGCAGCTGATGCTGGCAAATGTGCTCTAGGATTCTCTGCTGGTGTGACCGCTGAGCTACAGGAAGATGTCTAGGCAGGCTTCCTGGAGGAGGCAGGCATCAGGACAAGAGGAATGTGGTCAGGTGAGGGCAGTATCCTCTGAAGAACTCTGCAGGAAAATTGTTTAGTGACCTTCGGGTATGTGTGTGTGGTGGGGGAACAGGGGAGGCTGGCTGCCGCAGTCCCGGAGTCAGCCTGGTCTCTCTGCTCACCCCAACTTCACCCCCTCACTCCCTGTACTACTGGGAGGCCACTGTAGACCAGGGGCCAGAGGACAAGGGTGGAGTCCTTCCCTGGGCCTGAACTGTATCCTGAACAGGCTGTGGCAGTGCCCAGGAGGAGCCAGAGAGTAGCTGCCACCCCCCATACAGGGTCCCTCTGTAATTAGGGCTATTTTTAGGTCCCTCTTCCTTCCTATTTCAGGCCTCTGGACTGGGTTTGAGAGTGGGCTGTCCTGGGGCCTCGGCCTGGAGCCGCTAAAGTAAGCCGAGGCGTGGGAGCTCCAGCCACAGTGCAGACCACAGGTGGGCGGAGTCCTGGTCCAGGGAACTCAAGACGTGGCCAGAGCAGGGCTGGGGGAGGAGGCGTGTCTTGGCTCATGGACCCCTCACTGATCTGCTCCATACTGGCCCATCCCTCTGGTCTCAACCCTGTTGGTCTGAATAGTTAGCCCTGGGCCTCAGTCTTTGAGTCTAAGATTGGGTACCCATTATCTTTGGGTCAGTGGCCTTGCAAGGGAGGATGCAGAATGTTCATAGTAACAATCACTGTTTCATATGTGTGTATGTATGTTTGTGTTGGCGTGCATACTGATGTGTGCCCATGTGGAAGCCAGAGGTCAACATTTTCCTCTATCGATCTCCACCTTTCAAAAGAAAACAACACCAACAACAAAACCCCGCATGGTCTCACTATGTAACCCTGGCTGGCCTGGAATTCACTGGATAGACAGAGGTCTGCAGCCTATGTCTCCTGAAGGCTGGAGGCAAAGATGAGCACCACAATGCCTGCCTGACCTATGTGGCCCTTCAAAAAGTATTTTTAAGTTCATTATTACTGTTTTGGGTTTTTTTTTTTGTTTTGTTTTGTTGTTGTTGTTTTTGTTGGTGGTGGTGGTGGTGGTGAGGGGTGTGTATGTGTGTGTGTGTGTGTGTGTGTGTGTGTGTGTGTGATGTATGTGTCTGAGTGCAGGTACATTCGTGCCACTGTGTGTGTGTAGGTCACAGGACAGCTTTTGGAATCAGTTTTCTTGTTCCACAGTGGGTTTGTGGGGTCAAACTCAGGTCTCAGGTTTGTAAGGCTAACACTGTAATCCACGGAGCTATCTCCCTAACTCACAGATTGCTCAGACTGGCCCCCAAGATCCTCCTGTCTCAGCCTCCCAACGCTGGAAATGCAAGAACATGCTGCCACACCAGCTTTGTGTGTGGGTGCTGGAGATCTAAACTCAGGTCCTCATGTGGATGCAGCAAGCATTTTGATTTCTGAGTTATCTCCCAGCCCCTACAACCAGGGTTTATTGAGCACTTACTGTGTGCTGTGCTGGGTGCTGTCCCAGCCCTTTACCTGTATTAATCTACTGTTGATCACGTTCTGAGGTCAGGATTATTTTGTCCTTATTTTGTAGATAGGGAAACTGAGATTCTCAAGTATCTCATCGCCATGGCCGGGCTTGGTCTCACATGACCTACTCTCTCATCCTTGTCTTTGATGGGGTTGGAAGAAGAATGGCATCTAGATATTGGTTCCTTCCTGGTCTATTTCTATACTCAGCTCCTTGGGTCTGGGGCCATTAGGCATAGCGTGGCCTGCTTGTCTGCCCAGGGATGGCCCCAGGCCTGTCCTGCAGGGGAAAGGGTGAGTCTCACCCAGCTGGTTCCAGTTAGGCTCCAGAAAGCAGGCAAGGGGTATATTTAGCCCTGGTTTCTTGAGGAGCCAGAGAGCTTTCATCCTTGGAGACGCCGGCCACAGTGGGACTTGGCTTGCCAAAGCTGGGCCTCTGGGCTGCAGGGCGGGCAGGCTTCAGGGCAGGGAGGGAAGGGTCCAGTGTGAACTGGCCTCTCCCTGACACTAGGAGGTGGTGACAGATGCCAGTGTCAACAGGGACAAGGGAGCTTGACTTTGATGGTGAGAATCTGTCCCTGAAGGTTGAGGGCTACTGAAGATACTGGAGGCCACAAGGGCACCTGCCGCATGTCCTTCCAGCCCGGGCACAGCCTGGCTTAGTACTTCCCTGGGGAGAGTTTATCCTCTGTATTTAGGCCTGGCCAAAGTGTCAGGGTCCATCCTTCATTCGGAGAGGTAGGCAGATGATAGAGCTTGGGACATAGGAAGGGATATCCTTTTCATTCTTTTTTTAAAAAGGTTTTTTTTTTTAAAGATTTACTTATTTTTCAAGATTTTATTTTAAAGTGTGTATGTGTGTGTGTGTGTGTTTGTGTGTGTACAGGTGTGCAGGTGCACACACGAGTGCACTGCCTAAGGAGACCAGAAGAGGGCATGGAATCCTGCGGAGCTGGAGTTCCAGGGGTTTGAGAGCTGCCAGGTGGGTGCTGGGAATCAGGTCTTCTGGAAGAGCAGGAAGTGCTCTTAACAGAGCCATCTTTCCAGGCCCTATTTATTAGTTTTGATTAGCCCAGGCTGGCCTCCTGCCTCCACTTCATGCATGCTAGTGTCACAGGCATGGGCCACTGTGCTCGGTTTTTGCAGTGCCGGGAGCAAACCCAAGACTTAGTCCATACTAAGCAAGCGCTCTACCGACTGAGCTACATCCCAGCCCCTGTTCGTTCTTTCTTTAAGAGACTCGCTCTTGTGTTTGATGTTCATATTTGCAGAGGGTGAGAGAGTTGGGGGCAGGTATCCATAGACAGCAGAAAGAGAGGTCATAGTGTGCAGCCTGTGTTGACGCTGTGGAAGGTGCTGGTGTTTCCTATACACCCTCTCTGTGCCTCTGGGCATCATGGTGCCATATGGGCTCCGGGCTGCCGCCTTGTTCCTGTAGAGGACTGTTGCTGGGTGTGAGGTGACCGCCGGTGACTGTGGCATTGCTCAATGTGGGTAGTGAGGATGGTGGTGACTCCAGTGTGTGTTTCTGAGGGGTTCCTGGGAGTGTGGTGGCTGAGGCCGAATGAGCTGCTTTAAAAGGCACCACTGTGAGTTTGCCTCTGTAAACACAGGGGGTTGCTGGTTGGTTTAGACTGTGTGTGTGTGTGTGCGCGCGCTGTGTGTATGTGTGTGTGTGTTGACTCTGAGTATGACTGGATATGTGACAGCACTGTCCCAGTAGCCACCCACACCTTCCCACTGCACACAAGGCCTGATCCCATCTGAGGGTCATGCCCCATTGCCCTTCCGGGGACCCCCACCCGAAAGCCACAGACCCGCGGGTCTGTGAGAGGGAACCCTACTCGCTGGAAGCGGCTGTCTCTCCTCTAATCCTTTCACCCCCACTCTCTCCAACCCATCCTCCACAAGGCAGGCTTCTACCTGCCCTGGGGCGGAGGCTGGGAGAGAAAGAGGAGCCGGCTGCCTGCCCGCCTGCCCGCCTGCCCGCCGCCCTCTGTCGTCTCCCCTAGCAGACAAAGAGCTCACCCTGGTCTCTGTGGGCGTCTGGGAGACGCTGGGGGGATTAGCTCCCCGCGCCGCCCTCTCCCCATCTCATGCCAGCCCACCCAGCTGGCACCAACACCTCAAGCCCAGGGGTGGTGCCCTTGCCACAGCTTCTGCATCTGTGTGTGTGTGTGTGTGTGTGTGTGTGTGTGTGTGTGTGTGTGTGTGTGTGTGTGTTTTGCAGGCCGTTGTGAGGTGGGTCCTGGGGTTTCACCTTCCATGCCTGGCCTGGGTTAGAACTCACTTACTTTCTCCTCTGCTTTCCCAGCCTTGATGCTTGGCAGTTTTGGGGTGCCTCGGCTGGTATCTGCTGCCCACCCCACGCATGCACTTTTTGTCTGGAGACAGGGAGGGTCTCATGTAGTCCAAGACTGGCCTCAAACTTTGTTGTGTAGCCAAAAGCAATTTTGGACTTCTGATCTCCTTGCCTTCAGCTTCCCAGTGCTGGGATTACAAGTGTGCATATGCACATCCAGTGTGTGCGGTACTGGGAATCGAAACCAGCCAGGGCTTTGTGCAGGACTAACTAAATGGGCTACATCCCCAGCCACCCCAACTGATATCCATATGTTTTCAAACCTCCCATGACCTCATTGGTGCACCTCCCCTACTGTTCATGGCCGCTCAGACCTCTCCCTCATTTTCTGGTCTTTGTGGGGCAAGGCAGAATCGGCTGTGAGTGGAGAGAGGGGAGCTCTCCAGAGGGGTGCGGCTCCAGAGGGTGCTTGGGATCGAATTGGAGGTGGCATTGGAAATTGCATTGAGTGGCCCTGGGAGCTGCATTGGGGGGTAGTATTGGGGTGACACTGGGTATTTTGGGGGGTTGGCACTAGGGGTGGCATCATGTCTGAGCTTTCTGGGGTGCTCCTTGTGATTTGTCCTCCATCTGGGGATATAAGGTGATGGTTGGGGTAACAGCGTCCCTGACTTTTAGACTTTAAGTATTAGCACCTTCTTCGTATTGTGCAAAACTAGAGATGGTCGGGGCTGGAGAGATGGCTCGGTGGTTAAGAGCACTTGACTGCTCTTCCAGAGGTCCTGAGTTCAATTCCCAGCGATCACATGGTGCCTCACAACCATCTGTAATGGGACCAAGTTCCTCCTGTTGTGCATGAAGACAGAGCACTCATATACATGAATACATAAATAAATAAAAACAACAACGAGAGATGGTCTTCCAAGCCCTTCTGTATGTACTGTGAGATTTCTGCAGCTGAAGCCTCCTTTTCAGAGGTGTTTAAAGCAAGGCTCTGAGCATTAAGAGATTTACCCAGCGGCAGTGGTTCATGCCTTTAATCCCAGCACTCAGGAGGCAGAGGCAGGGGGATCTCAGTGAGTTCGAGGCCAGCCTGGTCTACAGAGCGAGTTCCAGGACAGCCAGGGCTGTTATATGGAGAAACCTTGTCTTGGAAAACAAACAATAAAAAAGACACACACAGAGGAGATTTACCCAAAGTCACTGACTTGAGAGTCTGAGCAGCAGCACCTGCCCTGTGACCTAGGACCTTACTTCAGATGCCTCATAATCCGTGTCACCTGGCCCTTACCTCCTGAGGCCCTGTTCCCTCCACTCTTGTGTTCTTGGGAAACTGGAATGGGGACAAGCCAGGGAGAGCTGGGAGAGACGCCTGCCCTTCCCTGAGTCACACCTCACCTTTAAATAACTGAGGCCCATTCCATGGACAGTTCTCATTGTCCATCCCATACTTTAGGAGTATCCATGGAAACCTTCCCTCCTGCTTAGTGGGCTGAGATCTCCTTTCTTCTTGAGACCAACCCCCAGGGACTGGAGAGATGGCTAAGTGGTTGGGAGCACTTGATGCTCTTCCAGAAGACCTGGGTCTGATTCTCAGCACCCACATGATGGCTCACAACCATCTGTAACTTTAGTTCCAGGGGATCCAAGGCCTCCTTCTAGCCTCTGAGGGCACCAGGAGTCACGTGGTGTATGGACACAGCAAAATACACACATTCAAAATAAACAAATAAAACCAATTTTAAGTTTAAGAAGAGGTCCTTCACATCCTTCTCTTCTAGTAAATGTTAGTGCAAGGTCGGCCCCTGTCCCAGGGGCAGCCTGTCCCTGTCTGTTTGGTCTTCCATGGAACTGTGGAGGAAATGACCATCTTTTCCCAGGCAGTGTGCTACCAATAAGGAGGCTGGGATATCCCAATGAGGTGGGGAGGCCAGAGAGGTTGGGGATCCAGCCCAGTGTCTGGGATGTGGGAAGTGATCTGTGAAGGCAAATGAACACAGAGGGGTGAGTGGGCAGGTGACCAGATGGAAGTGGGTAGGGTGGAGAGGAGGCTCGTCGGGGTAGGCATTGTGGGTAAGTAGGACAGTGGATGGATATGTAAGGTGAAGCGGGAGGCAAGCAGGGTGTTCGAAAACTGGGTGGATCGTTAAGTCATGGGTATGCAGGTGAATGAGAAAATGGATGGATCATTAGGACAGAAAAAGGGAAACACGGATGGATGAGGGGAGAAGCAGATGGGCCTCTGGGCAGGTTTGGGGCAGGGCCTTTAGACGATGGGCCACGTGTGACACATTGGGTATGAATGTTTCACGACCTTGGTTGGTTTTTGTTGTTTGGTTCTGGTGTTTTGCGTCAGTGTCTCAAGTAGCCCAGGGTGATCTCTAACTTCCAACAGCCTGTGTAGTTAAGGATGACCTTGAATTCCTGAACCTCCAGTTTCCGCCCCCAAGGTGCTGGGATTTCAGGCATGTGTCCCCATACCTCATTTACAGCCTTGGTTTTTGTTAGCTCCCAATCATCTAGCCTGATGGAGAGAGACTAGGGTGTGGAAAAATATGATGGCTGGTTCCATCCCAGCCAAGGTCACATTCGGGGTGACTTTAGTCCCCCCCTCCTTGTGACATATGGGGGCCTGAACACTAGGGTGTGGAGTTGTACCGGTGGGAATGGCTTGCTCAGGGTTCGGCTCTGACTCACTCTCCTCCCCTAATCCTGACCCACCTTCCTTCCCCGTGAGGACAGCATGTGACCTCAGTGGGTGAAAGTCCAGGCAGAACAGGTGCCGTTCCAGAGCAGGGAAAAGGAATTGTCCCCATGAGCACGGTGGCCTGGAGGAAAAGGGGCTGGCCCAGCACCTGCCGAGGGGCGGGACCATCATGAGCTACGGACGGTGGCAAAATGACCTGACCGCTGAGGGTGTACACGAGGGGAAGGCAAATGGAAGCCGAGGCAAGGAATGAAGGGGCTGCAGATGGAGTGTGGCGCCCCCTAGAGTAAACGCTCCTCTGCCCTGCTGGAGTTCTGGGCCTATCCATAGGGAAGGGTCTCTTCTGCTCTCTTCTGGAAATGGCTCCCTCGGCAGTCTGTTGGTCCTCTGTCGATATAAACACCGACATGTCCTGAGAACCTGCTGGAAGCCAGGCACCTTCTATGCATGACCATAGTGAACTCTCACAATGTCCTTTTGAGGTAGAGAAAGTGGGTGCCTACCCACCCCACGGACGGACGAGAAAGCGGAGGAAGCTAAGGAATGCGGCGGGGGCATAGCTCGGTTGGTAGTGTGCTTGCTTGGCATTCGTGAGGCTCTTGGCTCGCTCCCCAGCACGGCACAGACTGAATATTGCATGTAGTTGCGCATGTCCGTGGTCCCAGTGACTGGGAGAGGGCAGACGTTCAAGATCATCCTCGGTACATAGTGCATGTACCGGACTATGTGAGACCCCATCTCAAAAGAAGAGGACGAGGAAGAATGGGGGAAAAGAAGAGGAAGAAGAGGAAGTGAAAGACGAGGAGGAGCAAGAAGGGGAGAGGAGATAGACGAGGAGGAGGAAGAAAAAATGTAGAGAAAGAGAAAATGGTCGCTAAAGCTAAGGATGTGCCCAGCAGTCCCCACGTAGACCAGGAGGCTGGGTTCCTGTCCCTATCACCTGACAGTCCTGCTTCATGCCGCCTGTCATGTCTGGAGCCATCCCTTCTCGGCTCCTGCTGGGGACCTGGAAGAACATACCAGAAAGATGTTCCAGAGACCTCTAGAGGATAAGGCCTGGGAACAAGGACATGGGCCAAGTGGGAGACCTCCAACACTGGCGTGCTGAGCAGAGGCAACATGATTTGGGAGTGAGGCTCCTAGAAGCCCTGTCTGGCCTTGAGGGATGTAGAGCTCTGCACATTCTTGGAAAAGCCGTCTGTTGCATTAACGCACTGAGGCCAACTTGCTGACCTGTGGCAGGAGACTGCTTGGAGCCATCTTGGGATGTCCCGTTGCCACCCAGACTGGTGGCATTCTCACTTGGGCATTCTTTGGAAATCACTAAAGCTTGGTGGTTTGGAATTTGAGGGAAAGAGTCATGGGGACAGGTTCCAGGGTGTCAAAGCTGAGTGGGTCAGAACCCACCTGAGGTCCCCAGGTATGGGCCTGAGAGATGCTAAGGACGCACTTCCTGGGAGATGGGGAGACGGTGGCTATGGGGACTGTGTGAGGAGCCTTTCTCAGGCCAGGGCTGGCCTGAACAGCAGCTTGCCTTGCTCCTGGAAGCCCAGGGCCCTGTCTGTGACCAAGGGGCTCAGGACGGCAGGGCTCTGGCTGTGTGAGCATCTGGGTAGAAGAGTGTTGGCAGACAGTGTGGTCCCTCCTTCGTCTCCCCTGCCTCTGGCCTGCCTCCTGGCCCTTTGATGCTTCCCTGGCCACAGACTTCAAACGGGCTCTCAGCCCTGCTGCCCTAGCCGCTTGCCTGCTGTAATTAGAACTCCCCTGAGCTCAGCAGGCCCTCTACCAGCAATGTTCTCCTTTCCCTCCTTGGAGTCTCTGCTTTCTCCATCTCTGGATCGCCCCCTGTTTCCAGCTCTGTTCCTGGTCTTCTGTCTAGATCAGGGACCAGTTCTGGATGGGTACCTTGAGTTCCCGAGGTTCTGGTTTCCCTGGGACACTGAGGGTAGTGGCGTGGGTGGGGGGGTAGATACCATGTTTTGCAGTTGACAGTGTTCTCCTTGCTCACAGTGTGTCCAACAAGAGCGTGGCATGATTGGTTATGTCCTTGTTATGGAAGAGTACACTGGGGTGGAAGCAGCTTCACATGCTGCTCTCCACGGCCCTTCCTATAGAGTGAGGGCAGGCTGGCTGGTTTGGGGACTCAGGGCCTCCCAGAAGTCAAGACTCAAGACAAAACACACGTCTCTGACTGGGCCTCACTCACTGGTTTTCAGTTCCAGGTAGTTTTTGCAGGTTCTAAGTGGTATAATGGGCATACATTGAGTAGATGGGGACCTAAGAGATGAGGAGTTACCACAGGGACTTCCGAGAGAAGAGCTGCCTGGGAAGTGTACAGGGATGCTTGAGACCAAGAGCTGGATAGACCAAGGATGTATTGACCAGACCTGGGCAAACAGGCCTGACCTACCATCCACAGATACGTGCGTGTGTTTGTAATTATGTATGTGTGTATTGTGAGGGATGTGGGCTCTGTGTCCACAAGCAGAGTGACTGTGGGCATGCTCTGCATGTGCACCGTGTGTCCAGAAGGGAGGGTTTATGACTAGATATGTGTGCATGAGGATGGTCATGTGAGTGGATGGGGGGTTTGTGAGGGCGATTGTGTCAATGGCTGAGTCCTGAGCAGTCCTGCCCGTGGCTATGACTGGATTCTGCCGCCGAGGGTGAGAGGACCGAGATGGGCTGGCACGGGACGAGGATGTAGCTCAGTCGCAGAATGCTCAGCTCCTGCGGACAAAGCCCTGGGTTGAATTCCCAGTGTCATATAAACCCGGCAAGCTGGCACACATCCGTTTTTGGGAAGTGGAGGCAGGAGGGTCAGAAGTTCAAGGTTATCTTTGGTTATATAGAAAGTCTGAGGCCAACTAGAGCATCATGAGACCTTATCTTTAAAAAAAAAAAAAAAAAAAAAGGCCATGTAAGAGGTGGCTGGGAATGTAGTGTGCATGGTGTGTTTCAGTGTGAGCTACGTGAGTACGTGTGTACACACGCCTTCTCATCTTCTCTAGCCCACTGAACTGCTTTCTTTCTTTCTCTCTCCATTCCTTTCTTCTTCCTTCTCTGCACCCACTGTATGAAGTTCTGTCCCCCCCCCCATTCGTGAGGCCACTCTTGCTCTCTTTGAAGTGAGGGGCACAGCCCACTCTCTCAGCCCAGGTCGTGTGTAGACTCAGGAGAGCCCCAGCGTCCCTCCGTCCCTCCGGGCTCTCTGGAAGCAGAGGAGTTGAAGGAAACGACTTCCTCTGCCTTCCTCTCCCCACACCAGCCCCAGGCCCAGAACTGTCAGCTAGGACCTGAGGGGAACTCCGTGGGCTGTGGTCCTCATCCTCCCTGTGGTCTGCAGCAGTTCCTGATGCCCTGGGTCCTGGGGATTACCTGCAAGGGTCTGTCTACATTCTAAGACCTGGCTCGACCCTGTCCCCTCCTCGGCAGCTTTGGCCTGTTTCCCTGACTCTGCCAGCGTGGCGGGGCCTGTGGTCTGAGGTTCTTGGCTGGGGAGGAGGCTGGAGGAGTGAGGGAGGGTTTTTTGCCTTTAGAAATCAGGGATTTGGGCTGAGGTTGGCTTGCTCATTCCAGACAGACTTGTCCAAGCACAGCTCTGCTGCTGGGTGGGATGGGCTCCAGCAATGGCCAGCTCCTGTTCCTCCTGCCACCCCTCGGGGGTGGCTGGCTTGTGGGTACACAGAGCACTTGCTCTGGAGAATCCTACTCAGTGGAGGCCTAAACCAGACCTAGGAACATCTCAGTATGATAGGAGGGATTAGGTACCCTGGACTTCCAGAGAGCTGGGCACATAGACCTTGAAATAAAGAGGTGCTTCTGAGTTAGACAGAACGAAGTACTGAGCCGGGTCTCCTGTAATCCTATAGTGCTCAGGAGTCTGGGGCAGGAGGATTGTGAATTTAGGGCCAGCCTGAACAAACAGAGCAAACGTTGTCTCAGTACCTCCCCTGCCCGATTTCCCCTTGTCCCCCAAGAAAACAACAAATGAAAGGAAAAGAGACTAGCAAGAAGGAAGGAGAGGGAGGGGACAGTCTTGAGTCAGGACCTGGGCAGCTGCCTGAAGGCCACCAGAGCATAAGAACAACCCGATCTGTCCCCCTAAAACCAGACTTGTGGACCTCTGGTACTTACTTCGGCCAAGGGACCTCTCCAGACTCTGAAGCCCACGCCCTGTGACATCATTTCCTGACAATTTTCTCTTTCTGCCTTGGTCTCCCACTGATGTTTTGGGGGAGACTTGCTACTTGGAAGCTCAGGGGACATGTAAAGGGATATCTGTGGTGCTCCCCCCAAAAAACACTCAGCCTTTTATTTTGTTGCTGTATTTTTCAAACGTTATTTACTTATTTACTCATTCACTTATTTTTTTATTTGTTTGTTTATGTGTGTGCGAGTGTAGGTGTGCAAGCCACGGAGAACACACGGCTGTCAAAGGAGGACTTTCAGGAGCTGGTTGTCGTCTTCTGCCTGGGCTTGGGGGGACTGAACTCAGGTCGTCAGGGGAGCAGCGCGGGTGCTTTGCAGGCCCAGACATCTCGCCAGCCCTGCTACTTTTTTTTCACATGTATTTATTTCGTGAGGGTGGCAAGTGCGTGCTTCAACGTACATGCGGCGGTGAGAAGACAGAGTCTGTGTTCTTCTTCCACCGTGTGGGCCCTCCGAGGGATGGAACTCAAGTCCCCTGAGTTGGCAAGCCTTTTCTGGTGAGCTCCCCCTCAAGCTTCCATCTCATTGCGTGAGCCCGGGTCTCACACTGCACCTCTGGCTGACCTGGGTGTCACAGCACAGCTCAGGCTGGCCTCCGATTCCCTCTGTAAATGAGGATGACCTTGAACTTGTGATCCTCCCGCTCCTGAGTCCTAGGATGCAGGCCTGAGCCACCCTACCTGTCTGTCATTCAGCTTTTGAGAAGGAGGCATGGTCCTCAGAACAGAGGCTGAGGGGAGTGCAGCTAGGGCCCCCATGTCTGGTCCACCTCCTCCTTGGTCCTGTGTTAATTATTTTTGCGTCACTGTGACAAAATAACAAACAGTTTAATGGAGGGGAGATTTTTGGGAAAGTGGCGGAGCTCCGTTCATGGCAGTGGGAGTGTGTGGCTGAGTGTTGACACAGTGGTGGATCAGGATTCAGAGAGAGAAGCCAACCGAGAAGCTGAGTATGACTCCCAAAGCCTGCCTCCAGTGATCTCCTTTCCCCAGCGAGGGCCCTCCTCCTAAATAGTCTCCTGATTCTGATTCAAACAACAATCCACTCTCTGCCTCCCTAGACCCTAGAAATCACAGACGCACCCCAGCTTCCTCAGAGGGGAGGATTATAGGACTGGGGAGGGGAGGGGTAGATTCCAGTGGAAAGAACTCCTAGGCTGTCCCTGGCCCAGCACTAGAGGGCTGCTGCTATGGGGGAGATCCAGAGAACAGAAACTTGGGGTTTCAGTCCTCACCCATTCCCAGTGTGCTTCCAAGGCTGCCTGTAGCCCCCAAAATAAGGTTAGGGGGTGGAGACAGACTCCTGGCACCCACTCCTCGTCTATTCAGAGGGTTCCAGAGTATGTATCACACGGTTCCTGCTCCAAGGAGGAGCAAGATGATGGGATGGCCAAGCATGGGCAGGTCTAGAATAAAGCTGGTGGCAGATTCTCGCCCTGCCCCCTCCTTGATGGAAGGACAAGGAGATGCAGGATCAAAGCAGACTGGTTTCCCTCCCTCAAGAGCGTGGGGAGGCCGTTGTCCCAGCCACGGCGCTGGAAACTGTCTTTGCAGCTGGCGGACACAGTCGTGTCTCAGGTGAGGGCTCGAGTTTTGGGAGGCTTTTCAGTTTGTCCTGAAGGACAAACGTCAGACACCATCGCCGTTTGGAGTTTCTCAGTCAGGCACTGAGATGGGTCAGCATTTCTCCCGCCCCAACCAGAGACACCAGGGTAGCCACCCTTGAGGCTCAGGGTAAGGATTGCATGGCTGTCTGCCCCTTAGCCTGGGTTCCATACCCAGCTCCCACTTCACCTCCATGCCTTTATTCTTTATCAAAGTCCCTGGATAATTTGGTCTCCCAGACCCATTCAGGGCAATGGTGTCTGCTTCAGACCCAGGGGCTGGAGCCGGTGAAGAACGGACAGTAGGAGCCAGACTCAGCTGGACTCAGACCTCAGCACCAGACCTCTTCAGGCTCAATGATCTTGATAGGAGTCCCACCAGGTCACTGCCCTCTTTCTCCCGGAGATGGGGCCCAGCAGGAGCAGCCAGTGGCTTGTGGGCAGCACCCTGTTTCTAGGGGTTTCTGGAAGCTGGCCCCAGACAGAGATGCCTCTCCATGGGCAAGTGGGAGCCCTTTGATCTGGCTCCAGCCACCCCAGGAACTCAAGTGTCAACATGATCCCTCCTGGTCATGGGCCAGACACTCCAGAGCACTCTCCTCCCCACTACAGCCCCCCACTAGAGAACCCTTCCTCTCTGGGCCCACTGAGCAACCTAAACTTCAATCTCTCTCCTTCCCTCTTTCCGCTCTGTACGGCACTGTTACTGTGTACCAGGCGTGTGTAGTAGGCACTTTACCCAAGTGATCTCATTAAGTCTACTTAATAGCAGGCATCAGTAATTTCCCCCAGTTTGGGGATGAGGAGCTGAAACTCAGGGGGGTGGAGTAACTTAGCCAAGGTCACAAGGTCTCTCTCTGCTAGGGAGCCAGCAGAGACAAGATCCAAACTGTCGGGTGCCCAGTAGGGCGCAGAAGAAATGGGCACAGAAGTGCTGTAGGGGAGCCGGCAGCTCGGGAAGGGCTTTGACTGTCTGAGGAGGAGCAAGCCTCAGCTTGATCTCAGATGTAGAGCTTCTAAGCAGAAAAACTACACAGGGAGAGCTGACCGAGTTCAAATCTTGCCGTCAGGATCTGACTGTGTGACCTCAGCAAAGTTACTAAACCTCTTTGTGCCTCCTTCTCCTGCTCTGTACAAAGAGAACAGAAACAGTGCCTTCCTCACAGGCTTGCTCGGAGGAGAGAGTCCGTGAGCTCTAGACGCTAGTGATGTAGGGCACTAGTACTGCATGTGTTTGGATTACCTGCTACCTCCTGCATACCCCTGCCTCTCCCTCCCCTATCCTCCAGGAGGAACAAGTGGTCCTGCCTTGAGTAAGGACATGGCCTGTGGCCTGAGCTCACAGGGGCCTGCATTGCTCGCATGCTGCCCAAAGGTCACTGCTGCATCCTGACTGTCACTCTTGCTAGAGTTTGCAGGTGTCTCCTGGGCAGAAGGGGTACGCATCTGAAGGAGGCCACACAGGGAAGTCGGAAGAAGAAGCAGTGTGGCCCAGTGGGACCCCCGCATCTTCTTGCTTTTCTGATGCCTGGGTACGGCTGAGGATGCAGCCAGAGAGATTCACGCTCAGCATAAAGGAAGCCTGTGTTGGGGGAGAGAGTCCCCTGGGGACTGGCAACACGGGGCAGCCTAGGGCTAGGAGGGAGAGGGTTGGTGGGGGGCAGCCTGGGAGGAGCGGAGATGGTAAGGAGGCGAGGTAAGTCCCACAGGGCCAGTGGATGAGCCTGCAGGCAAAGGGCCCGGCAGACGGCAAGGGAGCTGGCTGGCCCTAGCCCAGGGGAATGAAGACATCTGTCTGGAGAGCCCTAATCTTGCTCAGGAGAGGCTGGGGTCTCCCCCGGCAAGACAGCTGACTTGAACCTGCTCCTCCTCAGCTCTGAATCCTTTCCAACCCCATGAGGATCGGCAGCAAGGGCTCTTGGGCCAACCAGAAGGCCAGGGGCACCGAGCCCACAGAGCAGAGGGCTGTGTCAAGACCTGAGAGTCAAGGGACAGCAGGGTGGGACGTGACTGGAGCCAAGTCATAGGAGGTCTCTGCCAGCCCCTTTTCCCGTCCCCCCCCCCCTTACCATTTTTATTTCTTAAATTTTCATTACATTTATTTATTTATTTATTGAGGGTGGGGAGCTTGTGCGGTGCTGTGGCACACGCGCCTGTGTGTGTGTGTGTGTGTGTGTGTGTGTGTGTGTGTGTGTGTGTGTAGGTCAGAGGATACTTGCAGGAATTGGCTCTCACTTTCCGCCATACGGGTTCTAGGGATCAAACTCAGGTGGCCAGACTTGGCAGCAAGTACCTTTACCCCCTGAGCCATCTCCCTGGCCCTATCGGTTTGTTTCAAGACAGGGTTTTGCTTGTACCCGAGATGATCCTCCCGCCTTAGCTTACTGAATGATGACGGGCTTGTAGGTGTGTGACGGGCCTGTGGGTGTGTGACAGGCCTGTAGGTGTGTGATGGGCTTGTGGGTGTGTGACGGGCCTGTAGGTGTGTGACGGGCCTGTAGGTGTGTGACAGGCCTGTAGGTGTGACGGGCTTGTAGGTGTGTGACGGGCCTATGGGTGTGTGACGGGCCTGTAGATACACACGTGTATCTTCCCTTTGACTCTTCTTCTAGCGCAGTGCCCAGGCACAGAGGCTCTGAGGAACTCTCATCCCATGAGCTGGCCTTAAGACAGATGGTCTGGCGGGGCGGTGGTGGCGCATGCCTTTAAAATCCCAGCACTCGGGAGGCAGAGCCAGGCGGATCTCTGTGAGTTCGAGGCCAGCCTGGTCTACAGACCAAGATCCAGGACAGGCACCAAAACTACAAAGAGAACCCGTGTCTTGAAAAACAACAAAACAAACAAACAAAAAACCCAGATGGTCTGTGATTTCTTCCAGGGTACAGTTCCTAGTGACAGCAGTGGGAAAGAAGGAACCCCATAGAGGCTGCTGGACAGAAGGAACCCCATGGAGGCTGGTGGGACAGAAGGGACCCCATGGAGGCTGCTGGACAGAAGGAACCCCATGGAGGCTGGTGGGACAGAAGGGACCCCATGGAGGCTGGTGGGACAGAAGGAACCCCATGGAGGCTGCTGGACAGAAGGAACCCCATGGAGGCTGCTGGACAGAAGGAACCCCATGGAGGCTGCTGGACAGAAGGAACCCCATGGAGGCTGCTGGACAGAAGGAACCCCATGGAGGCTGGTGGGACAGAAGGAACCCCATGGAGGCTGCTGGACAGAAGGAACCCCATGGAGGCTGCTGGACAGAAGGAACCCCATGGAGGCTGCTGGACAGAAGGAACCCCATGGAGGCTGGTGGGACAGAAGGAACCCCATGGAGGCTGGTGGACAGAAGGAACCCCATGGAGGCTGGTGGGACAGAAGGGACCCCATGGAGGCTGGTGGACAGAAGGAACCCCATGGAGGCTGGTGGACAGAAGGAACCCCATGGAGGCTGGTGGACAGAAGGGACCCCATGGAGGCTGGTGGACAGAAGGGACCCCATGGAGGCTGGTGGACAGAAGGGACCCCATGGAGGCTGGTGGACAGAAGGGACCCCATGGAGGCTGGTGGACAGAAGGGACCCCATGGAGGCTGGTGGACAGAAGGGACCCCATGGAGGCTGGTGGACAGAAGGGACCCCATGGAGGCTGGTGGGACAGAAGGAACCCCATGGAGGCTGGTGGACAGAAGGAACCCCATGGAGGCTGGTGGGACAGAAGGAACCCCATGGAGGCTATGGGCAGTGTCCTCAGAGGAGATGGAGGAGGGGCTCCAGTTAGAGCCCACACAAGTGATTTTACCAAAGCATCTCTGCCTTCTCACATCAGCAGAGCCTGGACCAGGGCAAGGGGGTAGTACTTCCTAGGGACATGGGACATGTTCTTTTCCCTTTAAGTGACTCCTCACTAACAATTATGCAGTGAAAGAGACCCACGGGGAGTCCCAGGGACGTCCCTTAAACTCAGCGCCTCCCACGAACCATCAATGGGAACCACCCTTCACCATTTTTGCACCTGAGACTTTTTTGGTGCCAACAGATTTGATGTCAGTCCACACGGAGGGCTAAGCTCCGCCACTTACCAGAGGTGTGACGTGGGCCCATCCCCAAGTCCCTGGGCCTCTGTTTCCTCACCTGTGAAATGGGGCTAATAGCACTTGCCTCATAGCGTTATTTGGAAAGTGGCCAGAGGGTGCCTGTGCATAGAAACTGCTTCGTGGACGTTTGTGACTTATGATAAGGACATAGATACTTCAGAGCAATAATGTCTGTGATATCATGGTTTGGCACACACACACATTAAAGCAGAGAACTAAGGGTGGGGATGGAACTCCGTCAGGAGAGCACTTGCTAGCTTGCACCAAGCCCTGGCTTCCGTCCCTCACACCACATAAGCTGGGTGTGGTGCCTGCAATCCCAGCACTCAGGACATGGAGACAGATCAGAAGTTCAAAGTCTGGTCTTCCATCTATAGAGGAAGATCGAGGCTAGCCTAGGCAATGTGAGACCCTGTCTCAAAAAAAAAAATTTTTTTTTTAATATAAAGAGAACTATCAACAACTGCTAGGTCTAAACCTACCTTCCACACTGACCACCTTCAGCAACTGGCCCAGATGAACCTCTGGTGGACATTTTCCTCCCATAGTCTCCTCCTGAGTGCTGGAGTTACAGGCATGCACCGCCATACGAGGTCTATGTTTATTGGTCTCCTGTGACCATGCTTCGCTGTAGCAAGTCTGCTGTGGCCGTCAACGTTGCTGTTAGTATCACTATTCTAGACACAACATCTGTGCTGGTGGCATCTTCAGCCTGCCCCAGGAGCTGCTGCTCTAGTGACTCTGACATGGTGGTCATTCCCACAAAGACCCTGTATGTCACCTCTCGTGACCCAAGAAGAAAGGGGATGGAGAGCAGGATTGGGAGACTCCAGGCCTGTACACCTTGCCTGCCATCATCCTGCTGTTTGATTGGTTCGAATCCCCATTTGCAGGCAGAGTGACCAGGTAGGCTGAGAAACCCTCATAGGAGCAAGGATGTGAGAGGGTCCTCCATAGAGCTGCCCGCTGGAAGGGTGCAGGCAGCTGAAGAAGAGAGGTGCCAGAGAGACTGGTAGGATGTCAGCACATAATACTCACTACCCCAGTGCCCACAAGGCTCTGCCCAGAGGCAAGGTTTCACAAGAAGAAGAAGAAGAAGAAGAAGAAGAAGAAGAAGAAGAAGAAGAAGAAGCAGAAGAAGAAGAAGAAGAAGAAGAAGAAGAAAGAAGAAGAAGAAGAAGAAGGAGAAGGAGAAGGAGAAGGAGAAGGAGAAGGAGAAGGAGAAGGAGAAGAAGAAGAAGAAGAAGAAGAAGAAGAAGAAGAAGAAGAAGAAGAAGAAGAAGAAGAAGAAGAAGAAGAAGAAGAAGAAGAAGAAGAAGGTGTGAGTACAGCAGGCAGGGTCAAGGGCAGGCACCAGAGAAGACTTCCTACCAGACCCGCGGCTGATGGGATGTTCTAGGGGTAGCTGGTGGCAGAGTGGCATTGTTAGGGGTTCAAGACAAGGTGGCAGAGCTGGAAAGGGAACAGCAGGACTGTTGTCCTCTGCTCACAGCCCGATGTCTACATCCCAAGAGGGTGTGTGTGCGGGGTGTGCGTGTGCGTGTGCGTGTGCGTGTGTGTGTGTGTGTGTGTGTGTGTGTGTGTGTGTGTGCGCGTGTGTGTGTGTGCGCGTGTGTGTGTGTTAGTCTCCACTAAGCATTTATATGTGTGTTGGGAGAGAGGAAGAAGTCTCCATTCCTCTAGCTCCTGGGACAGAGCTACCTTTCCCACACTCTGGGGTTCCCTGCGGTCCTGGTGCACCTCCCGGTCCACCCTGTAGAGTCCCTGCCCACCACCTCAGCTCAGCCTATCCCCCTCACCCTCCCTCCTACATGCAGCCCGGGGCTTCCTTTGAAGACTCGCTGAACAGTGCTGTTCTAACCACATCAGCAGGACAGCAGTGGAGAAGGGCTGAGTGAGGAGGATTTCCCAGGCCAGGGACCTGAGCAAGCCCGGCTCCCGTCAGAGACACAGCTTGGGCATCTTCCTCATTGGCAGCTGTAGCGAGGGCCAACCCTGGGTGATGAATGCGTTCCAGACATGGGGCATCTGTTTTCCCATCCTGGCTGAGAAGAGCTGTGTGGTATGGCATCCAGTGTCGCACAGTGTCTGCCTGTGAAAGCATGTAGACTGTCCTTCGTACCTCTACCAAAGGCGTGTGCAGGGGGGAGGGGGGTTGTAGCAGCCTCTCTCACTCTGTGAAGAGCTTTGGTTACTCCGGTGGAGAAAGGATTTGGATCAGACAGCAGGAAGAACCTCACAGGTCACAGCAGTGCATAACCCCAATTAAATACGCAGATCCCAACTTGGGGTGTATTCAGTCTACTCGTTTCTGTGGGCTTTGCAGGGTCAGCCTGCTGCGGGGCACGTGACAGTGTATGCAGGGGTTTTCTGGACAGGACATAATTTGCAGGTCACGTAAAACGCTGCGAAGGACTGGCCACGGTGGTGCATACCCAGCAGTCATGAGGTAAAGGCAGGAAGATCAGGAGCTCTGGGATATCCTTGGCTACATAGTGAATATAAGGCTACCCTGAGCTACCTGAGACACTGTCTCAAACAAATAAACAGCAGGCGACCCTGAGTAGAGAAAAGCTTCACAGTGAGGCCCTTCCATGGTGATGGGAGAGGGGCTTGTCTGGCATGGGGTAGACTACGCCAGTAGCTTTGATGGACACCCGAAGGTCACCCAGTTAGCCCTTAAGGGTCATATAGGAGGTCAACCCAGGCACGCTCTTGCCTCAGATTCATTGCTCCTTTGCTTCACCAGAAGGCAGCTCCTGGAGTTAGGATCCTCGGCTTGGATCCCAGCATCTCTGTGTCTTCAGCTTCCTCATCCATGAACCCAGGATGACAGTGTCTGCCTTCCTAAGGCTGAGTTCCTCTCAGGCCGTCACACGGTGCATGGCACATAAATGCTGTTCCGTGGGCACCAGTTGTCCCTGCATTCACAGTCCTCCAGAAAGTTCTTTCTGCTGTCTGCCCTCCCCCTCACCTGCGGTCCTGACCGAATGTCATCTTTTTGGTTTACATTAGGAGGCAGGGTGGGTGGATGTGTCGGTCCCTTCTGGCCTCAGTTTCTCCCAGCTTAGAGCTGGTTCTGCATTCTGCTTCCCCCGTCCTCCCTCCCTGCCACCCACCCGCCCACCAAGCTTGCCTGGTGAGATAATGTCTAAGAGATACTCTGAGTGACTTGGAGGAAGAGGCCAGACAGTGAGTGACCAGAGGTGATTATCTGGCGTGACTAAGGCAGTGGTCTCCCTCCCCCAGCTGAGCCGAGGGAGGGACATGTGAGGCTGCCTGCAGTGGGGGTGCTCCTTAGAAACGGTTAGGCCTGGGGAAGTGACCTCGGGTGGAGGTGAGGAAGGGGTGAGGCCGGACACTCTGTTCCAGGTGGATTTGCACAGAAAGCAAATACAATGCCTTCTGCGTGAAGGAGCTCGGAGGCAGGGGCCTGGGCCAAACGGCCTCTTCAGTCTCTGGGTATTCTGTTTTGGATGGTCCTGTGAACCTCACCCCTGTCCCTTGAAGCCTGGGGCTAGCCCAGCCTTGGCACCTCGGGCCACGCTGTCCTGCGGGGGCTCGCTCAGCTATGGCTGCCCAGGCCTAGACTTGGAGTTGGAAGCAGGTGAAGGCTAGGCCCCGCCCCACCCCGGCCCTGCCCTCGGAGGCCGCCCCGCCCCCCGGCGGGCCGCATGCAGTTCCCACTCTGGCCTCTGGGTGCCGCTCGACGGCTGCTGTTGGTCCATCGCCTCCCTCGCACCCCGCCCCCCACCCCGGCAGATCCTCACCTTCCCGCGACCTTTTTCTGGTCCTCCCGTGTGGCCACCCCGCAGCGGCTGCTTGCATTTAGGAAAAGAGAAACAGCCACCCTTACGAAGTATTTTCACAAACACTTCATTTGATCCTTTTGTTGTTAGTGCGCTGACTGTCGTCCCATACGTACCTCTCTGAGACAGGAGGCAAGGAGAGGCCAGGTGGCCTGCCTCAGATCTACAGAGGAGGGAAGAGAGAATTGAGTCTCTGGAGCTGGGTCCGGGGGTGGGGAGGCTCCGATGCCTGCACTGGCTTGTACGGGGGTCCCAAGGAGAAGGAAAAGAGGCCCTACTCTTTTCCAATTATCAGTTAGATTTCCCCTTTGGAGGGCTATCCAAGGAAATCTCATTTGGAAAACAAATCCTAAAAGCAAACCATGCATATCTGAGCAGTTATGTCCAGGTTAGGTAAAGGACCCTGTCCCCTGCCATAGTCCCCGATTCAGGGTCCCTGCTCTCTTCCTGTTCCTGAGGGTCCCGCACAGACCCTTTCCTGGGGCAGTAAAGAAAGGGGGCGGGGGGTTAAGGCCTGTTTGCCATTGAAGGTGGCAGTGACCAACAAGTGGTTGGGGCAGCTCTACAAGGGTACACACACACACACACACACACACACACTCCCCTATCCATGAGGCAAGAAGAATGTCCCAGAAGTCATTGCTTCCTTCCTGTTGCTTTAAGAACCAGGCAAGATCTCCCCTGACCTGCCTCAGCTCCTCCCCTCTACCCCTAAATTATATTTGTTTTAACAAAATGTTTTGGGACATAGGGTGTAGCTCAGTGGTAGGCCTTGAGTTCAGTTCCCCAGGGCCTGAGGAGAAGATGGAAGAGATGATTTCATTTAAGGAGTTACAAGCTGGGCCTGGCGGCTCAGGCCTGTAATCTCAGTTGCTCCGAAGCTGGGGTGGGAGAATCATGAGTTCAAGGCCTGCTTGGGCTTCAGAGTGAGTGCCAGGACAAGTTAGTGAGATAGACAAATTTAAAAAGGGGCTGGAGAAATGGCGTAGTGGTTGAGAGAACTGGCTGCTTT
This sequence comes from Peromyscus californicus insignis, assembly GCF_007827085.1. NCBI lineage: Eukaryota > Metazoa > Chordata > Mammalia > Rodentia > Cricetidae > Peromyscus > Peromyscus californicus. The sequence goes on from NW_026294551.1 coordinate 27,634,395, forward strand.
TCCAGAGGACCTGGGTTCAATTCCCAGCACCCACATGGAGGCTCACAACCATCTATGCCAGTTCCAGGGGATCCAACACATCGTTTTGGACTTCATGGGCACAGTATGCACATGGTGCTTAGAGATACATGTGGACAAAACACCCATATACATACTTTTTTTTAAATTTTATTTATTTTTAATTTATGTGCATTGGTATTCTGCCTGCATGTGTGTCTATGTGAGGATGCTGAATCCCCTGAAATAGGAGTTAACAGTTTTGAGCTGCCATGTGGGTGCCGGGAATTGAACCTGGGTCCTCTGGAAGAGCAGCCAGTACTCTTAACCACTGAGCCATCTCTCCAGCCCCTTTATTTTTTAGTCAATAATTTTTTTTGTTGTTTTGTTTTTGAGACTATTTGTAGCCCTAGCTGTTCTGGAACTTGCTCTGTAGACCAGGCTGGTCTCCAACTTAGACATCTGCCTGCCTCTGCCTCCTGAGTGCTGGGATTAAAAGCGTGCACTGCCATGGCGCGGCTAATTAAAAGCTTTTTTTTCAAAGGGCTAGAGAGATGGCTCAGTGGTTAGGAGCACTTACTGCTCTTGCAGAGGACCCAGGTTCTGTTCTCAGCACCCACATGGTGGTTCACAACCATCTGTAACTCAAATTCTAGGGGATCTGATACCCTCTTTTTTTTTTTTAAAGAGATTTATTTATTCATTATGTATACAGTGTTCTGTCTGCATGCATCCCTGCAGGCCGGAAGAGGGAGCTAGATCTCACCACAGATGGCTGTGACCCACCATATGGGTGCCGGGAATTGAACTCAGGACCTCTAGAAGAACAGCCAATGTTCTTAACCTCACCTCTGAGCCATCTCCCCAGCCCCTGATACCCTCTTCTGATCTCTGTGGGCACTGCATACACATGGTACACTTAAATACATGCAGACAAACACTCATACATAAGATCAAAATAAATCTTTTTTAAAAAGTTAAAATTAAGTGGGAAAAGCTAGGGCTGTAAGTGCTTGTCTAGAGGCCTGAGGAAGGGATTTGGGGGGTTGGATGTCTGTGTTTCTATCACTGAAAACACAGTTATACTAGTGCCCCATGCCTGTCACAAGCCTCAAACAGAAGTCAGCAGGGTTCAGGGCATTCCCGAAGCCCTGCCTCTGCCAGAGGAATTAACAGTTGTGCTTCCTTCCAGATCGTTCTAAATATTACAAAAACGCTCACAGACCTGGTCATCTTGGCAAATGGTTCCTAACTCCTGAGCTGGCTCTGTGCACACAATGCTGGCCCTCCCACAGGGCCACAGGGAGCTTGCTGTTGTGCGGCTGTACTCTGACTAGTTTGGCTTCTCTCACCATCGTGTTCTAGCCTCCTAGGTGCCACTGGGACAGAAAGTCTGCTGGAATCCTCACCCTGGCGGCAGGACCAGCAGGGTGTACATTTGATTCTTAGCTACCTCCAGAAGAGGCACTCTGTCTTCTCCCTTAGAGATCCAACCCTAGGACAGGAAGGTCAGGAAGTTCTTCCTTTAGTCAAACTCAAAGCCTATGGAAGGGAAGCTGAGCAATATTCTTCCCAGATCACCAGATCTGGATCCTCATCCTTGAGGTGACAGCTGGCTGTGGTCTGGGATAAATCCTCTATCCCTACAGATTGGTATTGTGTGTGTTGGAAATAGAGGACCATTCCTCTCCTTATAGGACAATTCTTGCAGAAAGGGGAGAAAGTTCTGGAAAGGACCCAGGAAACTCAGCATAATGAGTACTGGCTTGTTTTCTGAGAGCTCTGGGTCGTGGAGCCAAGGGAACTTCCTGACTCCCAGGTCCCAAGGTTTGAGAAGGATACCAAGTCCTCTCAGCTAGGACTGGATATTTTGAAGCACTTATCAGATTTATACAAAGATTTCTCTCAGGTATGAGGGGGCAGTGGCTTCTGCACATGCCCGAGGGAGTGCAGGCAGAGCTTGGGAAAGAACCCAGCTGTCCCGCCCTCCTAAGTGGTCTTTGTCACTGGCTGGTTCCACCACCTGCCCCAGTGAGAGGCTTTAGGTAGTGGATGTCACTGCATACCCGTCTGTCTCTACACTCACCAAGTATCTCAGAATACCAAGGTGCTTGCAACTAAGAGCTGGGGTGTGGGGGTAAGTTTGGGGGGTTTACCCAGTCCACAGGACTGGGGCTACTCTGTTAAAACCCATAACCCAATACCTGTGATATGAGCCCAGCGCTCCAGCACAGTGCCCATCCCCTTCCTCCAGGACTGTAGCTTTACTCCTGGTCTTTGTCCTTGGAACACTGTCCACATCCTGGAAGCAAAGCCCTGTTGAATGCATGCTGCATAGTGTGGTGGTCTTGAGGCAGACAGTGGGCCTATCCCATGGGATATGGGAGGGCGGCCTGGGGAAAATCACTATTAGAAGCACATTCAAAGGGGCTGGAGAAATGGCTCAGGGGTTAAGAACACTTGCTTTTGCAGAAGACCTGGATTCAGTTACCAACATCACACAGTGGATCATATCCACTTATAACTCCAGTTCCTGAGGGTCCAACACTCTCTTCTGGCTTCTGTGGGCACCAGGCATGCACTCAATATACATATATACATGTAGGCAAAATGCTCAGACGTAAAAGTTTGTTGTTGTTTTGTTTGTTTTAAACAAAAACCCATTCAAGACTGGGGCTGGATGAGGTGTAACTCGGTTGGTAGATGTTTGCCTAACGTGCACGAGGCCTTGACTTCCCCATTAACACACTGCGGAGGTTCGTGCCTGTAATCTTCGACGGCAGCCTCTGACCCAGTGCCTGATGCTCTGTGACCCACAGGAGATGCTAGCAGGTGGGTACCAAATGACAAGCACTGGCCTTCAGGAGTGGCTGAGGAAGGAGGACAGGGGGTTCAAGGCCTGTTTGAGCAACTCAACAAGACTCTGCTCTGAGCAGAGCGGAGAAGGAGGCTGGAGATGGAGTTTAGTGGGTAGACATTTACCTAACAATGTGCAGGGCCCCGTTTCCCAACTTCAGCCCGTAAAAAAAAAAAAAGACACTTCCGGGTGGTGGTGAGGCACCATGTCTCTTTAATCCCAGCACTTGGGAGGCAGAGGCAGGTGGACCTCTTGAGTTGAGGCCAGCCTGGTCTCCAAAGAGCGTTCCAGGACAGACTGTTGCACAAAGAAACCCTGTCTCAAAACAAAACAAAAAATTTAAAAAACAAAAACAAAAGAGACACAGGGAAGGGTATTCATGCTCATCCACTTGGGGTGGGACCTTCCCCTCTTCTCACAGCACAGACTGCAATCAGAGCTTGCAAAGGCTTCTGCCCCTGCTCTAGATGGCCGGCCTTGGGAAATAGTGTCTAGGAGCCCTCACACACATACCAGGCCAGCAGCTCACTGGCCTGGTCCCCTGAAGAGCTTCCTACGTATCTTAGAAGCATGCTGGGCTTGGCAGGAGATATCTGTTGGGGAATGCTGATAACATGCAAGTTTTGGGGAGCTGTGGGGTTTGCATTTTGATTGCATGCTCCCTGTCTAAGGGAGTGGGGTCCCACGCCTGTGTTTGGAAAATGAAAATGCTAACTCCATCCCTTCTGTGGGAGTTTACCTGGTCTTTTTCTGTCTGGGAGGGACTCGGTTGGTTCCTGGAGAGGGACACTGGTGGAGCTGAAGTAGCCTGAGGGATGTGGCTGGTCCACTACAACCCCCCACTCCATGGCCAGGCATCTGCTGTGGTCTGGGGAGGAAGTGGGGGTGGGGAAACACTTGCTCAGGGGGAAGGGTCAGGAAACAAAGTGGAAATTCTGGGAAGGTGACTAGATCAGTTTGGGGATCTTGTGGTCATGCTCAGGTCCCCAGAGCCCCTTCCTTTTCTCACCATCTCTGCCTATACAGGTAGTGCTCGAGGCTGGGCTTTCTCCTAGGGCCCTGAGAAGTAGAAAAGAGCTGTGAGGGAAGTAGCACAGTGTCCCACAGTGGCGCTGTATGGGAAGGATGAATTTGAATTTGTCCATCAGAGAAGTCCTTCTTAATGTCTAACTTCAAATCTACCTGCTGACAAGAAAGACATCTTCCCCCTTAGGCTGGGGGAAGGAGAGGGGCCTGACTCACATCTGTCCTGTTTCTGAAGCTGATTAAAAATGTGTACACACACACACACACACACACACACACACCTCAACCCTCTCAACCCTGCCAAACCATATTCTCTACTGGGTAGAGAAGCTTCTGGCTTACTTATCCTGTGCTTCTCTGGGCCTTCTCTGGTCCCCACCCTCCTCCTATTCCCAACCCAGTGGAATGTCAGGAACCTCCTATTCCTGCCGACACCCTCTCCTCAACTCCAGGCTGGGGGGGGTGGGGGGGCAGGAAGACCAGTTTTTCCAGCTAGCTCTGAGACAGTGGAGAGACCTGCCCGCCCCCAGGGGCTCTTCTGAGCTCAGTCGAAAGGCAACCCAGGCCTCCTCGGAATGTGGCTGATCAGGCTCCAGCTGCCACCGACTGACTGAGGATGTTGAAGGTAGCCAAAGAGCAGAATTTCAGCTCCATCCTTCATTCCAGGTTTGGTTCCTACTCAGAGGCATTAACTACTTTTCACACCTGGTCCCCTTTCTTTGGAGCATGGGGCGGGGGTCTCCTGCCTCCCACACATAGTTGCTCCTCTAACCAGTATCTGGCCATCCTTCCTGTTCACTTGACACTTACTTGCCTCCAGGAGGCCCTCTCTAATTGAGAGTGTGGGGTCATTGCTTCCTCCAGATTCAGGTACCCAATGCTGACACTGTCTCCATCTCTGACATAAGCCCTGGCTGGCCCAGGGCTTGGTTCGGTGCACCTGGCTAGTAATACCCATCTGCCTGGCATGGATCTCCTGACCCAGCCTGTTCCTGCCAGCCAGGGCTCAGAAAGGCACATGAGGGGCCCTTTTGCCCCTTCATTCCTTATCCTACACCAAAACACAGAGTCACTTCCTTCTAGAAGTAGCTCCTTTACTAGCCACCCCCCCACCACCGCCCCCCAATGCCGTCATGGAGGATTCTCTCTGGAAACTTTTCTCCCTGGGTAAGCCTTGACCCTGGAGCCTCAGTCAAGTGCTCTCTAGCAGCCCATTCCTGACTTTCCCTGGGGGCTTTGGAGTCCCTGCTGGTCCGGGAGAGCTCAGTCTGATGCTTGCGTATGGTCGCTTTGGAGCAGGCTGGAGGTCAAGCAGGTGGTGGAGCGGGAAGAGGCCAGAGGCAAAGGCTGGATTCCTGCAAGGCAGGGACCCACTCGGTTTGTGACCGTCAGGCTGCCCTCGGGGCATGTGGGTCGGTAGATGCGGTTGCTTCAGTAATGTAATATTAACCTTAGCAGCCATGAGACCTGCCACATGCTGAGTGCCTACTGTATGCCAGGTCCTAAGAACTTCCATGGGTAATTTCATTTAGACCTTATGACGACGTCACACAGAAGGTACTGTTATGGTATTGTCCTTTCACAGGTGAGCAAACCCGGCTTTCAGCTCCCAGTTTGAAGGGACACGGTCTCTAAGCTGCAAAGGACCCCTCGGTGTTCTCTTAACACATGTGCTTTGGGCTCCACGCAGAGGCCTAGCCTTCCCCTCTCAGCGCGCCAGCGATTCCATAATCTAGGGGTGGAGCCAGGCTGGAGGCTTGCTTCCCTGGTGTCTGTTTCCTAAGGATTCGGAGAGGTGGAGTCAAGGACAGGAGGAAGTTCGGGCACATCAAGACAGCCCTGAGGCCCTGGAGCCCAAGTGTCTCCGCACCAGATAGGGGGCTCCATGGGCACATGTGGGGGCCGGTGTGTTCCAGGTTGGGAGGTGGGGAGCTGCAAGCAGACCTGACCCTCGGTGCTGGGGTTCTGGGATTCCTGTCTGAGGTCTTCTGCCGGTGCCCTTGGGGCATCTCTAGTGGGTGGGGCTGCTGTCAGGCTTCTGTTGTGATGTTCTGGGCGGGAGGGCGGGTGCAGCACAGGCCCTGACCTGGTTGGGCAGGTTGGCCCACCCTGAGTGGCACCTGTGACCAGGCGCCAACCCCACCCACCGCCCTTTGAAGTCATCCTGCTACACTCAAAGCCCAGCCCCAATTCTGGGTCGCCTCCCCAAAAAAAGGCTTGTGGGGTCTTCTCAGGAGAGAGCTGCTTTTGCCTAGGGGCTGTTGTAGTTGGGGGTGAGGGGGATAAGGCAGGCCTGGACCTGGCTGGAGCAAGGCCATCCCTCCCCCAAACCACAGTCCCTTTGGAGCTTGGTGCGAGGGTCTACTGGGATTGACAGGAGCCCAAGAGGGTGGGGGGGGGGGGAGATGAGCAAGGAGGAGGGGCTAAGAAATAGACAGGGTTTAAAGTCGGCCGCCTAGGTGCCAGAGTGATGAACCTTTGTTGAGGAGGCGGGTTCTCCTAAATCACAGTCGTCGTCCCCCCCCCCCCCGCACCCCACCGCCAGCTTGCAGTCAGTGCACGCAGTCTGCGATGTTTCAACCCCGGTCTTGGTCAGCGCGCCCCTCATGGCTCCGCAGTTGGATTTGAGTCTTAAGCGACACCAAGGGCCGTCGCAGCTTTAGGAGGAGTCCCAGCGCCGCCCCTGGAACTTGGCCCCCGCGTCGCTGTGCGCAGCGGGTTGGCTTAGCACAAAAGCCACCTGACTCCACCCGTCCCTCTTGGCACGTGCGGAGTCCCGGTCTCTAACCTAGTCCTGGCTCGCCGCCTCTCCCCGAGGGGAGCGACCTCTAATCCCCGGGGCTCCTCGGAAAACCATTAGGCGGCGGGGCCGCGCCCCGCGGGCCCCCACCCGGCCATTTGGGCGCCCGCTCCCGCCGCCCCTCTGTCGCGCTCCACCACCGCCAGATTTCTACCGCGGCGGCTGTCTGCTCGAACCCGGGACCGCAAGGCTGGGCCTCCTGCCTGTGCCTGTTGTGCCTGTCCGGCGAGGCCAGGAGCGCTGTGTCCACGTCTCGGCTTTCTGCCCCTTTCTGCCCTAGTCCTGCCAGTTTTGAGCTAGACTCTTTATCCGGCTACCCCATGATGGAAATGTCCGGAAGCCCAGTTTCTGCTCACCTTGGCATGACCCACCAACCCATCTCCCAGAGGTTGGTAGATAACTTTGTCGCTCTGAAGCTCCTTACCCAACCGTAAATTGGTGAATTAATATAATGAATGAAACTGGTTTAATAAGTGAATGGGATCTTACAGTGTAGCCAAAGTCAGAGACCTAGATCTCCCTCCAGACTAGTTAGGACCATCCATGACCTTTGTCCACATAATCTGGGGAGGGAGAGACAGCCACCAGTGACCTCCCTGCCTCGAAGATTCCAGAGGACAGGAGACAACGGTATCTGCTCCTGCCAGGAAAAAGTAAAACTCCCAGAGTGGGCCACTGGACTTGGGGAGTGAGTGGGGAGGTGCTCCCAGAGCTCCCAGTTGAGAGGACTCAGGCATGAGGATCAAGGGGAGGATTCCTCAGAAGGGTAGGGCCTCCCTCATCCTCTTCTTCTCTTGGTGGTTACAGATAATCTGCAGCTGTGGGGAGGGGGCTCCAAGCCCATATGACCAGGAAAGGGACACCTCATTAGTGATCCAAGCATCTCCCTCTCAGGTTGGATGAGATCTGCTTGGAGAAGATTAAGTCTTGACAATTGCTGAGCGGGCTGAATTTTTGGAGCAAATATAGCCAAGTAAATCATCTTCTAATCAGGATGGATGACAGACACAAGAGAAATATCTATTGCATGAAGCAATATGTGTAATTTAGCTGAATCTTGCTTTTCTCCTTGTGAAATTCCAGTCTTTATCAGTCAAGCCCATTGGTGTGTGTTTAATACTAACAGTTTCCATTGCTGTCACTAACCCAGTGTATGTAAAAGCACTGGACAGGCACGAGCTAGCTTACTTTCCATACTTCACCTATATGTTTCTTCAGGATTAGTTCAGGGCCACCATGCATGGGAATATACATGGAGGGCAGGAAGATCTTGAGGCCCTGGGCTACAGAGAAAGACCCTCACCTCAAAAGGCCAGGGGCTAGGGATGTGGCCCAATGACAGAGCCCCTGTCTAGGTGTAAAATGCCCTGAATTCATCTAGAGCACTGGGAAAAGAGGAGATGTTCATTTAGGGGATGTTTATCAAGTATCTACCGTGTGCCAGGCATTATTCTAGATGCTGGGGCTATGGGTCCAGTACCAACATCAAAAACAATCAAGATCTCTGTCCTCTTGAATAGATATTCTGGTGAGAAAAAGAGAAAAACAAGGAAAATACAGTCAAGAATGGCGGCACACACACACACACACACACACACACACACACACACACACACACATACACAGACATACTTTTTTTTTTGAGAGAGAGAGAGAGGGAGTCTCACTGTGCAGCCCTGGCTGTCTTGGAACTCACTATTTAGACCAGCCTGGCCTTGAACTCACAGAGATCCACCTGACTTTACCTCCCTAGTGCTGGGATTAAACCAGGCACACATGTATAATCTCAGCATTTGGATAGCTGAAGCAGGAAGATTCAAAGTTCAAGGTCATCTTGGACTACAAAATGAGGCTATTATTATTATTAGTTTCTCTGTGTAGCCCTGGCTGTTCTGGAACTTGCTCTGTAGACCAGGCTGGCCTCGAACTCATAGAGATCCGCCTGCCTCTTTCTCCCGAGTGATGGAATTAAAGGTGTATGCCACTACTGCCTGGCTATTAGTATTTTTTATTTTAGACATGTCTTGGGTGTATCCCAGCCTGGCCTCAAACTCAATACGTAGTCAAAGATGACCTTGAACTTCCGATGCTCCTGCCCCTATCTTAAGAGCTCTAGGATTACAGGTGTGCATCACCACACTCAGTTTAAATAGTGTGGAGCTCAAAACCCAGTGCCTTGTGCATGCCGGGCAAACTCTACACACTGAACGACATCCTGAGCTTCAGCAACCAGTCCCTAACCTAGTCTTGGCCTTCTGCCCATCAAATAGGAAGAGAGGTAGGCTCCAATAACAAGGTCTTCCATTTGAGTCTTGGGTGCTTTCTTACCAGTAGCCCTGACATCTGGCATGGGGCAGGGCGTATAGTGATTTCATAGTAAATGTTGGCAGAACAAATGGCAGGATATTAGCTAGGTGGAGAGACTGATTTTCTACCAAAGCCCACAGTTTCCAGAAGGAGATTAGGTTGCTCACTGTGGGAGGAATCTTTGCAGACCTGAGCTGAACCCCATAACTACAGAGGAGGAAACTGAGGTGCGGAGTGATGGCGGATGAAGACAGATGCTGTGGGGGAGGAAATAAGGCGTGCCAGCCTCTCTTTCAGTACTCTCAGAATTGGAACTGCCAAGGGCTCTTCTCTGGGCAGGAACCAAGGCTCGGATCAGCTGGAAATGGGAACACTGGGGTGTGTGCGAAGCCATGCTTATCTACACTATGGAAAAACCTGAGATAAATGGGGCCAGTTGGGGAATCGTGTGGGAAACCAATTACTGATGGAAGAAATGGTGGTCGGATCGGTCCCAAGGAGAGATACTAGAATTTCCCCCAGTATCTCCTACCCATCTGTCCAGTCTGTCCATCCAAATCTTACTCTCCCTGTTTTCTAAGTCCAAGCGTCTCAGTTATAAACACACTCGTACCCCCAGGAGATTCGCAAGCCATGCTGTGTCTTTCTGACATACTGATGCACCTAAAGAGTTTTCAAGAAAAAGTCAGCTAGAAATGTTTTAGAACACTCTGCCAGGTGGTGGTGGTGGTGGTGGTGGTGGCGGCGGCGGCGGTGGTGGCGGCGGCGGCGCTGCCGGCCTTTGATCCCGGCACTCAGGAAGCAGAGGCAGGTGGATCTCTGGGTTTGAGGCCAGCCTGGTCTACAGAGCAAGTTCCAGGACAGCTAGGGCTACACGGAGAGACCCTTTCTTGAAAAATCTGGATTGGAGAGAGAGAGAGAGAGAGGAGAGAGAGAGAGAGAGAGAGAGAGAGAGAGAGAGAGAGAAAAGAGAGAGAGAGAGAGAGAGAGAGAGAGAGAGAGAGAGAGAGAGAGAGAGACTCTTTTTATTAAAGCACATTTGGAAACAGCATAAAAGTAAAAGGTGTATGTACATAAATATACTTTTGTCATAAAGATAAGATATAAGGACTGGGGATATACCTCACTTGGTAGAGTGCTGGTCTCTTAGGCATGAAGCACTGCATTCAATCTCTGGTAATGAATAAATAGGGCACAGTGCGCTAGATGCCCATAGTCTCAGCATTAGGGAGATAGAGGCAGGAAGATTAGATGTTCAGGGCCACTGGGTGTGGTGGCACATGCCTTTGACCCTAGCACTCAGGAGGCAGGAGGATCTTTGTGAGATGGAGGCTATCCTAGTCTACATAGAGAGTTCCAGGACAGCCAGAGCTATGTAGAGAGACCCTGTCTCAAAAACCAAAAGGAGGAGGAGGAGAAGCAGAAAAAGAAGAAGAAATTAGAAATCGCTCAAGGTCATTCTCAGTGACTCTGAGGCAGACTAGATACCTGAGACCATGTCTCAAAAATAAATAAATGAATGAGTGAATGAAGCCGGCTCATGGAGGTGCCCCAAGCTGAACTCTGAGAACTCTTGTTGGCCAACAACCCACTGTGTTTCATTTTCTCGAGACAGTGGTCACTCCAGAATGAGGATGCTGGCCTCAGAGGCAGAGCCAGAGCGGAGGCAGGCTCTGGGCACCACCCCTGGTATCAAGCTGGCAGCGCCCTCCTTGGACAGGAGCAACAAGAGGGAGTGCTGGTTTCTAGGGAAAGCTGTTTGGAGCTTAGCGCACTTCCCCAGAGGCAGCGGAAGAGGATGAGTGTGCGTCCACAGGCTTGGGAGGCGGCAGGTTTCAGCAAGAGGAGGCCTGAGCTGCTGGCACCAGTTGGCCCCGGCACCCAATGCTCCGCCCAAGGCCAAGTGCAGGCTCGGTCGGCACGCTACCACTGTACCACCCTAGGGAGAGGTGGCTGGGTGCCAGAGGGGTGGCAAGAAGACACAGAGACAGGGGAGGAGGAGGAGGAGGAGGTCACAGGTTGCAAGCAGGGCAGGGACACCAGGAGGGTCAGTCCCGGAGACAGTCAGTTGCCGTCACCAGCCTTGCTGGGTGGAACCAGACAGACTGTCTGCCATCCCTGGGTCTTGGTGAGAATGGTTCTGGGAAACTTACCGAAGACATGGCTTTTCTGATGGCTCCTGGGGCCTGTGGGGCAAGCAGATTGGAGAGAGAGGAGGGACCCCGGGGCAGTGGGACAGTGTTCCAGCCTGCGGACCATAAACTGGTGTATCTAAGGGGGGGCCCTGCTGTGCAAGTTGAGCAGAACAGCTTTGGACTGATGGTACATGCTCATGGAACTCTTAGGAAGCACAAGACCGTGCTCTATGATCTTCACGGCACCGACTCATTTCAGCCTCAGCAGGAGGCAGGGATTCTGACTGTTGCTCACCTTGGAGGCAAGCACAGAGGCACGGGAAGGTTAAATTGTTCCATTTGCGCTGGGGAGATGGCTCAGGGAATAGTGTGCTCGCTGCACAAGCAGGAGAACCTGAGTTTGGTCTCCAGTACTTAAAAGTTAGGTGTGCCTGTCTGTAACCCCAGCACTGAGAGGCAGAGATAAGTGGATCCTGGGTGCTTACTAGCCGGCCAGCCTGGACTAAATGGCCAGCTCAGTGTTCAGTGAGAGACCCTGTCTCAGGCAAGATGGCGCAGTGGGTACAAGTCACTGGTCACCAAGCCTGACAACCCGAGTTCCATCCCCAGAGCCTACAGAGTGTGAGAAGAAAACCAACTCCCGTAGACTGTAGAGCCGTGGGATGCGTACGTATGTGCTCATACCCCAAAATAACAAATACATAAGTGTGATAAACCAAAGTGGTGGTATAGACCTTTAATCTCAGTACTCGGGAGAGAGAGAGAGAGAGAGAGAGAGAGGCCCTGCCACAAAAAATAAAGTGGTAGGTAGGGCTGGCAAGTTGATTCAGCAGGCAAAGGCACTTGCCACACAATACTGGCCCCCTGAGTTCAGTCCCTGGAACCCACATAAAGGTGGCAAGAGAAAACCTACTCCACAGAGTTGTCACCTGACCTCTACAAGCACATCGGGGCCTACAGCTTCTCCCCCCAAACACACACATACACAACAATATAAACAAACAAACAAACAAATAAATAAAAGTATAAACTGACAGGGGAAGACACCCAACATTGGCTCTGGCCTCCACATTTGTACAAACATCTGCACACAACTTCAGGTTCCCTGCACTGCTGGAAGACACCTGTTTGTGGGGGTGTCTGAGACTTGGTAACAAAGGCAGACAAAACATGAATAGAAATTCCTTCAAGTCTGTGCACACACACGTGAGTGTGTGTGTGCCTGTGTGTGTGTGTGTGTGTGTGTGTGTGTGTGTGTGTGTGTGCATTTGAAACAGGGTCTCATATAGGCCTTGAACTTGTTAGGTAGCCAAGAGTCAAGACTGATCTTGAACTCACGACCCTCCTGCCTCTACCTCACAAGTGCTGGGATTATGGGCTTTCGTCCCATGCCAGCTATTCCACTCCCCCTCCTCCCCCTCCTCCTCTCCTCCTCCCCCTCCTCCCTCCTCCTCTGCTCTCTTCTTCTGACAGTAGCCAGGCTGGTCTTGAATTTGCCACCCTTCTGCCTTAAGCCTCCCGAGCTCTGGGACTCCAGGCGGACGCACCAGGCCTGTTACTACTGAACAGAGCTACTGGGTGTGTGTAGGCCCCTCTGTGGTTGGCCCACATGAGTGATTGCAGTTCTCACAGTCATACAAAGTACATCATCTCCTACTTCACACACGAGGAAGCCGCTGTCCAGACGGATTATACACCTCACGGTGACATGAGACTAGGTGGTGGTCACAGAGCAAGGCAGTGACAGAACTAGCTCCGGACCCAGGTCAAGGTGACTCTGAGCCCGAGAGAGAGACCTGTCAGAGAAGGTGGGTCCACAGACCAGCTGGGAACCTGGCACTCAACTCCTAGGGAGAAGGTGTCGCTAATAGAAATGCAGAGGAGTCTGTAATGCCAGCCCTCTGGAGGCAGGTGGATCTCTGTGAGTTCAAGGCCAGTCTGAGCTACAGAGTGAGTTCCAGGCCAGCCAGAGCTGCATAGTAAGACCCTGTCTTAAGAAAAAAAAATAAAAATAAAAATCAGGCAATAAAAGAAACCCAGATGAAACTGAAGCAGGAGGATTGCCATGAGGCCAGCCTGGGCTACAGAGTGAGACCCTGTCTCCAAAACCCCAAAACATATAAATAAATAAAAATAGGAAGGAAGGAAGGAAGGGAAGAAGGGAGGGGAAGAGAGAGAAGTGGGGAGAAGCCCAGTCTTCCAAGGCATTCCTCTGAAATCCAGTTCATGGCCCTGCCCAGAGGGGGGCGCTCTGTTACCCAGGGAGACGAGTGCCTGGATTCAGGGTAGCAGGGACATGGTCAGTGGGGGTGGGATAGGGTTTGTCATAGGATACTTTTGTTTGTTTTCCTTTTCTTTCTTTCCTTATGTATTTATTTATTTGTTTTTTTTTTAATTTTTTTTATTTTGAGACACAGTCTCCTGTAGCCTAGCGCTCACGATGTTGCTGAGGATGACCTTGAACGGACAGTAGTCTTGCCTCAACCTCCCAAATGTACCACAACATCTGCCTGGGATTTTTCTCTTTTAGAGAAGTCAAGGCAGTGGCGGGGCAGGAGGGAGGATGGTCAGGCGTGCTTCCTGGTTCGTGCCTTTTCTCCCCCATGACCCTTCCTTCTTCCCCGTGGGCTCAGCTTCCAGCTCTTTCTCCCCTCAGGAACAGTGAGTCTCACCTGGTCAGAAGGTCTCACCACATCAGGTGCTGCCCCACTTTCCCAGAAGCCTATGCTCCACTCCCAGCAGCCCACCTGGATGGCAGGTTCTAAAGGAGGGCAGAGGGTAACAGGGTCAGCCTGCTGCAGGTTTGGGCCGGGGTGAAAGGTGAGCTGGGAGAGTCCTTAAGAGCCTTCCTGAAGGGAGGGATGGCTTCACCCTGAGGTAGGGGAGAGCAGGAATGCAGGAGGGGACCAGAAAAATGAAAGATGTTTTCTTCCCAAGAGCTAGCCTGCCTGGAGCCCTGAGGCCTCTACCTTCCCCCTAGTCCTCAGACAGGTACTGGGGTCCCTCAGCCTCACTCTCCTTAGCCTGGGCCTTAATGCTTCTGGGCCCCTGACTTTGTCCTCAAGGGTCAGTAATAGCCCCAGTCTGGCCACTTCCCAGAAAGACCCTCCCCCGACCAGGAGAGGGCTTGATCCATCCAGAGGAGGCTCACCGTACCCCTTTCTAGACCCTGGACCCCAGAATTCCTGCTTCAACTTTGGCGACACTGGCTGGGTCTGCTGGCTTTCTCTGTATTCCAGCTTCCCCACACACATGCTCAAGCCTCAGGCTCTTTCTACAAGGGGGGAGGTTAGGGAACCCGAGGGTGGACCACAGCACTGAGCTCCTCGACCAGCTGGGCACCCCTTCCTGGTGTAAAACAGGAAGGTGCTGTAAGGGTCAAGGCTGTTCACAGCCTGTCTATCTGACCCTGATCTCTGTGTTCCTAGTCTGCCTTCTGAAACCCCATGAGGGGGAGATGGGGGTGCTCTGTGCCCAGAGCAGCCCTCCTGCCACAGTGTAAGCCATCAGTGTGTATTTTGTCCTTTTTTTCTCCCTCCCCCCCCCACCCCCCAGTGATGGGGATCAAGTCCAGGGCCTCACACATGCTAGACAAGTGCTCTAACAGGGCGCTAAGCTGTCAGCCACAGCATGTGTTTCTGGTGCCAGAATTCAAGGGGTAAGCTAGGCATGGCGGCACTCTCTTATAACCCCTAGGCTGAGGCACGAAGGCTGTGAGTTCAAGGCAGGTCTGGGGTGAGCCCTTAGCGGGGATGGGGAGGTGGGAGGCTGGGGGATGGAGGGGTGGGGGGCCAGGGGCCAGGGAAGGAAGTCTAGGGGTACAGTGAATGTTGGCTGGACCTCTTGAGCTCGCTCTCCCAGTCTGCGAGCTTGTGTCTTAAAGGGACCTGAAAAAAAAAACTGCCGTTCCTAAGAGGTGACATGATCTTGCCCTAAAGTGTCCCTTGTCTCCCCTGGAAATCCTCTCTGCTCATCCCAAAAGTGTTCTTATTCTCTAGTCCCTGCCTTTGTTGCCTGCTTCCAGGAAGCAGATACTTTAGCCCTCTCTCTTCCTTCTCCCCAGGATCCCCTAAACAGTTGGACACTCTGTGCCCAGGGCTAGGGGCCCAGCAGTCACAGAGGAGAGGCAAGCCCAAGCCAGCTCCTGCGTCTCTAGAGAGGAAGACCAGCCCCAGCTCTGAAGTAACAGTGCTTCCATGCAGGAGGAAAGGAACCCCCCTCACCCTACCACCCCCCACCCCGCTCAGTGGGAGAAAGATGAAGCTGGTCCCCCACGTGTCAGTGAACAAATTGGGCCAATTTGGTGTGATTAGCGAAGAATTCACATCTGGCCAGCAGAGGCCTCCCCCAGCCCGGCCCAGCCTGGCTCCTGCTCCCCATTACAAGCTATTTTCTCTGACGGCTCCATTTGTCTCTGGAGTGGGGGATTTGACAGCTCCCTGGCCAGCCTGGGGGGCCTGGCTCTGAGTGAGAGGCCCAAGGCCAGGCTGCTTGTCCACCATGAGACCTGATGCCGTACGATGCCACACTTGCTACAGGTCCAGACACCTCTGCCGTGTGTTAGCGCACCCCCCAGCGCGCCTGTGGTGTCCTGTCACTGTGGTGTCCTGTCACTGAGCTTTCTCACCCAGATCTCCCTTGGGCCACAGTAGGTTTCTTTCTTTGCACCACACAGAGACTTGTGTGTGAAAGAAGCAAGGGTCTGGTGTTTTCTAAAAGAAAGCAGCTGGGCGTGCAGAGGGAGGGCCTGCTCCCCACTTCCTCACCCCTTCTGCACCCCGTACCCCTCCCATAATGCCTCTGATGCGGCCACTCCTCGGGAATGCCTGTGGAAGGCTGCTGCACAGCTGGAAGGCTCACCCCAGAAATGGCTTCAAGGTAGAATGGGGGTGTGGCCTTCAAAGTCTTGGGTCTTCCTCCCCCAGCAGTGACCCCAGGTTACCTGTGTCAAAGGCAATTTGGGGCTGTTTAAAGGAGTCCGACCTAGGGGTCACCTGGGCAAGTCTCCTCCTTGAGGAATTACCACCAGATGGCAACCTGGGGCTTGTCTCCTCCAAGGTGCTGGCTGCCTGGTTGGCTAGGTGTCTCCAGGCTCTGGTGTGTGTGTGTGTGTGTGTGTGTGTGTGCCATGTAGATATGTGTGCCTGTATGTGTAGTGTGTCCGTGGCAAGGTATGTATGCATTCATGTATGTGTGTGCATGTATATGTGCACGCATGTGTATGTATGTGCTTGCACATGTGTGTATTGCCCTAGGACATTGGTCCCTGGATGAGAAATGTCACTGGATAATTTGAGGAAGAGGTCCTAGACTTCTGTACAGCGGTGGGTGAGCAGCTTTGTTGTCACGGCACATCTTTGGGGGGTGGGCAGTGCGAGCATTTTGGGCCTCCAACATTTTGCAGTGATCATGGGTGGTGTTACAGAAGACAGGGCAAAGTGGGGAGACACTAACAGCCTCTTCCATCTCCAGTCTTCAAATCCGGCTAGAGGAAGTCAGCAGCCATCCTCCATCCCAGTTTGCTCCAGAATGAAAAGTTGCCTAGGACGTGGGCATTTCAGCTATCTCCAACAGCTGGTCGCTGTGCCCTAAGCCCAAGCCTCCGAGGCCAGGCAGAGGAATGTAAGGGAAACCAGTTTTCTACCTTGCTGCCTGCTTCAAAAAAATTTTCTTAATTACATTTATTTATTTATTTATTTATTAATTTATTTATTTGCTTGTGTGTGTGTGCACACACTCACATGTGGAAGTCAGAGGACAGCTTGCTGGACTCGGTTCTCTCCTTCTACCCCATGGGGCCTGGGGATCAAACTCAGGTTGTTAAGGCTTGGTGGCAGGCATTTTTACCCACTGGGTGTCATCCTGGATCTTATTCAATCCTTACTTGGATGTAGCTTGATTCTCTGTTATCATTCCTAAGTCCAGGGCTGTTTTTGTTTTTTCAGGGTAATGCCTGGGAAGGTGGGAGGAGGTTCTTACTTGGGGCTGGTGGTTTATCTCATTCAAGCTGAGAACCACAGCTTGGGGTGGATCCTAGTGACCAGATTGCCCTGCCCTCCCAGGGCGCCGACCACCCAACACCCATCTCTAATTAGCAGATGCACCTTCAGAACACCCACTGTTTGGCTGCTGGAGTTATTATCCCATTTTAGAGATGGGATAACGGAGAGAGGTGGAGTCAGAGGCCCCAGGCTGAGTTGGGGGAGAGAGAAGCAAGGTCTCCTGGCTGTCGACCCCTTCCTTCGAATCCTCAGCTCTGGAAAAACAGACTGCTTTCTTTTCTTCTTTCTTTTTTTTTTTTTTTTTTTTTTTTTTTGGTTTTTCGAGACAGGGTTTCTCTGTGTAGCTTTGCGCCTGTCCTGGAACTCACTTGGTAGCCCAGGTTGGCCTCAAACTCACAGAGATCCGCCTGGCTCTGCCTCCCGAGTGCTGGGATTAAAGGTGTGCGCCACCACCGCCCGGCCCCTTCTTTCTATTTTTTGAGGCAGGGTCCCATATAACCCAAGTTGGCCTCAAACTCACTCTGTGAGTGACCTTAAGTTCCCGATCCTCCTGCCTCCATCTCCCAAATGCTGAGATTACACGCATATGCTGCGTAGGCCTGGTGGACGGCTCTTTTCTTGAGGCTAGGAGTAAGGTCAGCCCTTAGGATCAGGCAACCTGCCAGTCCCTCCAGAAAGAGTGTTCTGGGCTCCACTCCCCAGACATCACAGACATAATGAAAGATGGAGGAGGAGGTCACCCTGGCAGACTAGCAAAGGCAGAGAGATCTTCAGAAAAATGTCAGTGGCCTCCAGGAAAGGAAACTGCGTGAGAGGCGGCTTTAAAATGTTTTGAAAAGAGAGCCCCGTTTCTGCAGCCTCAGCTGCCTCTCTCCACATGTCCCTGGCCCAGCTTCTCTGAAGTTTGGGTCTGCGTGGACATAGGGCCCTTAGACTCTACACGGAGAAAGCTGGGCTGAGCTTGCCCTTTCAGTGGAGCTGGGCTGGAAGCAGGGTTTTCAGAGAATCCATTTCTCCTAGTTCCCTATGGGTCTAAG
The DNA here is from genome assembly GCF_007827085.1 of Peromyscus californicus insignis. Taxonomy (NCBI): domain Eukaryota; kingdom Metazoa; phylum Chordata; class Mammalia; order Rodentia; family Cricetidae; genus Peromyscus; species Peromyscus californicus. The sequence continues at coordinate 27,652,556 of NW_026294551.1, forward strand.
GACTCAGATATGAATCCAGAGCCTCAAGCCTGCTCAGCAAATTCTCTACCCTGAGACCAGAAGCTGTGCATCAGAGGTCAGGGTCACTCAGCCCCCTTTTCTAGGCTGCCCTTTTCCAGAGTGCTTGAGTGGGCCTGGGGGTGGGGGGTGGGGGGCTCGAAGGAGGGGGCCTGGAATCTTCTTCGGGAGGTGGTGCTGGGCCTGGGGCTGAGCTTGTATCCTGGAGAGGATCATCTTAGGAACTGTCCTCTTCTGCAAAGCCCCTCTGCAATCTTGATAAGCTTCCTGGCCCCAAGGCTGAAATAGGGTATATCCTCTCAAAGAACAGTCCTCCAGCAGGACACCTTGGCTTCCATTTTGGAATTCGGTCTCACCTAGCTTCTCCTGGAGGAGAAGCCTCAGGTGGGGTGCCTGCCTGTTTACACCCTGTTGAAGTTTGCTTCAAGCCTCAGGCAACTTCCTGTTTGCACCAACAGGTCCAGAAGAGATCAAAGGCCAGGGCTGGTGAGTTCAGGGGCCAGGAATTGAGGATGGCCATCCAGCCACTGTGTCATGGGAGGGTGGTAGCATAGGAAGGACATCGGGAACAGAGCCCATCCCAGGGCCCTGGGCCTAGGCCTGGCTCGGTTGATCTTGTGGCGACATCTCTGGGAAGCCCTGAACATCCGGCCGTGCCTAGTCTCTGCCCCATCTGGGAGAGAGCACTACCACCTTTTTGATCTCTGGCGAGGTGTCCTGGCGCTTTCAGATGTCCTCTCTTTTCACAGAGCCCATCCAGGCCCAAGGCCTCAGCAACAGGACACACACACCCCCGCACACACACACACCCCCGCCCGCCCCCGGCCCCACTCCAAGATGGACCAGCCCCCTGCCCCTCCTCCGTGGCGGGCGTGGCCGCACGGCTGTCACTCACCGGGAGGAATGCAGACAGCAGGGCTGCCCTGTGGTCACGTCTCCGCCCCACAGGCGAGGTAGGCGCCCAGGTACCCAGCCTGTGGGCCTTGGGAGACCGCCAAGCTGCTGATGAAAGGCGCTGCCAGATTAACCCTTTCTTGCCCGCACCCCCTCACTGCCGCCGGCTGCTGGGTGGTCGCTGACCTGGAGGTGCACTAGACTAGGCATGGGGCCTGAATGGGCAGGCTGGAAAGAAGGGAGAGGCTTCAGCGCGCTGGCAGTGGGGAATCCCGGTGGCCGCAGACCCTCCACACCCATGTGCACACTTCTCTGGAAACAGGCCTACCAGTTAAAGCAGGGCTCTCCACTAGACACAGCTGTGGAGCACAGGGCAGAGTCCAGAAAGCCATGCATCCCTCTTCATTTTAGGAGCAGACTCAGCGCAGCTGTGATGAACGGACAGTGGGCTTTTTTTTTTTTTTGCTATTTCAAAATGCTTTATTTTCACTTGGTCCCGAGACTTGGGAGGGGCTCCAGAGCGGTTAACAAAGCTGCCTAGAGGTTCAGGTGAAGGTCCTGAGGCTGGCTGGTGCAGAGCAGAGAAGGGAGCCCCTTGGAAGGTGAGGCCTCCTAGTCATGCTTGAGAGTGAGCCTCTCGAAGAGGTACTCGCCCAGAGATGGCGAGGGCACACCGGTCTGCACTGGCACACCGGTCTGCGCTGGCTGCGGCCCAGTCACCCTGCGGAGGTTGGTCAGGTGGTTGCCCATCTTCTTGATGAGCTTCACCTCCACATCCAGGAAGTGGTTTTCCAGGAAGTCACCGCGTCTGTGTCTTGCTTCGACAGTGGGCTTTTAATACCCCCCCCCCAGGGTAGGGACCGGGGCCTGCCAGCTCTAGCACCCTTCATTCTGACCCCAAGTGGAATCTCAGGCAGATACCTGGCTGTATACACTAAAAGGGAGAGATTCTGGTCGGAGGCGGGTTTGTGTTGTGTTGTTGGTGGTGGTCCTGGCATCCTTGCTCTGCCACTCTCCCAAGAGACACTCCCCCCAACTCCAGGACCCAGGACAGTTTTGGAAGCTAAGAATGGTGTAAGATAGGTTTAGGCACTGCCGTCTTTCTGTGTCTTGCCTTTACCAACAATGCTAGAACTTTAGAAACTTGGGCATTTACTGAGTTGTGGGCTGTGTGTGTGTGGTGGTGGTGGTGGTGGTGGTGGTGAGGGTATTCTGGGGCCCTAGGGCTGTCTCCCCCTTCCTGGGTCTGGGTGATAGGCTCTCTGAGGAGGGCTATACCTTTGATCTTGGGGTCCTCATTCCTAGCCTGTGTCCTGAAGCCCGGGGGCTCATGGTCATACTTCACGTGTTGCTAGAGCCAGCACCCGGGCAGGTGGAACCGTGCTCATGTTCCACACCCCGTCCAAACCCTCCTTCCTTATTGTTCGGTTAAGAGTTCTAAGGATCCAGGGGCAAGGGGAAACCTTTTGTTCTAACTTGTGCACGAGTATGTGGTGGGCAGATGAGGAGAGCAAAGCTCTAGGGCTAAACCTGCTGAACCTCAAGTTCAGCCCTCCCTAAGCTCCACCCTCTACCCGCCAGTGAATCTTTCACAGATCAAATCACGCGTTAACCAGCAGTGAAATGGGCCCTGGCCTGAGAGCTCCCATGGCCTCTTGCCTCTCTACCTGAGGGGCAGGAAATGGGTAGCCAAAGGGGGAGGCTAACTGTCCACAGTCCTCACTGCCTCTGCTCCTTCGCCAGGGCCTCTAAGAACCTCACACTCTGGGGGAGCTATGGCACCCTAAGAGGGGTTTCCATGAGGCCTGGTGACATGGTTTGGGCTACAGTAGAGCTGGAGTACAGACACCAGAAAGAACTTCCTGATCTGTGTGTTCAAATGTGACACCTCAAATAAGCTTAGTCAGCCTGAAGGTGTTACCACCTCCAAGACAGGGGGCCCGGAAATTTGTAAGGTATTTATTTATTTATTGTTAGGTTCAGGCCGGCCTCAGACTCAGTATGTAGCCCAGGTTGGTTCCAAATCCACAATCCTCCTGCTTCTAGAGTGCTGGGATTATGGGCACGAGGGACCAAGCCTGGCTTGCAAGGCTTCCTCAGCGTCCCGTTCCCCGCGATCCATCTCTGGCTGTCAAGTCGGATCTTTTCTGCAGCTGCCGCATCAGTTGTTGGTGAGAAGGGTTCCTCTTTTACCCCGTCTCTCTCCTGACCCACTTCAGCCTGTTCTCACCAGTTCCCGAGACTATTGCAACAGTGGCTATTTCCCCTCGCTCCAGGGAGCACCCCCCCATCCTCCCTTCCCTCCTCCGCACCGCACGAAGAGACATCCTAGAACACAGGTTGGAGCATGCTCTCTTACACTCAGAAACCTTTGATGGCTCTCCCCATTGCCGGCAGGATAAAGTCCCAGCATTGCTTGGCATTTACAGTCTGCCCTGATCTGGTGCCAATTTACCTTGCCAGCCTGGGTCCCCATTTTGTACTTTACTCCCTTCAACCCTAGCCACATCCTACGGCTCGTCTTACCTCAGACCTGCTGCGTGTTTTCATGGCCGACCACCTTGGCACACCACACAGATGGGCTTGTTCCTGGCTCTTAGGGTGTTGTGGGGGAGGAGGATTAATCCCGTAATCCCATAAATAAATATGTCTTGACATACTCTCCTAAGCTCAGCCCGTCCTTAGGAACTCGCTCATGGAGAAGCTGGAATAGGGACAGGGCAGATTCAGATGGGGTCTCAGAGAAGGCTTTGAAGTGTGGGAGGCACGTGGTGGTAGGGGATTCAAGTTACCCCTTGAGTGGTGGGGATGTAAGATTTTGTCTTCCCTTCAGAATGAATGTCTCCATTTGTACACTGTTTTCTTGACATGTCCTACCTAGCCCGGTTTTCATCCTTGAGTCTTTTTGGAGCATGCCTCCAAGACTAAGCATCTGAGGAGAGAAATGTTACTTATTTATTAGAGTGCCACCTTGGCACAGAGTAGGCCTTTAACAGCCATTTCTTACTTCTGAAGTGCAAGTATGCCGACTCCTGTGTTGAATACGCATGGGAATGACGTTTAGACAGGAAGGGGTCTTCCAGGAGGTGTTCCACGAGGTTTGGCACAGAAGCACAGGATGGATGAGGAGTTAATCTCTTGGATATTCCTTTTGGTGAAGGTCTGTTCTTTCTCCATCCAAATGTACCCTCCACCAAGCCTGTTCCTTCCCAGGTACCTTGGAGGATTTTCTGAACACGGACCCAATGGCTCTCCCTTCAGATAGGTCATCCTTATGGGTGGGGATGGAGAGGGACTATGGGGAACCATGGTGTCCTCAGGTTGGTAATCCGATGATGCCCCAGCCACCAGGGTACCCCCTACAGGCTGCTCTGCCAGCTGACTACAGATTGAGAGAGGAAAGTGACCCTTCCCCCTTGACTCTTTTCTGCTGTGAAGTACCTCAAGTTCTGCACCCCTCCCCAACATGTCACAGAGGAATGGAGGAGGGGGCTGGGAGAGAGACAGGAGGGGAAGCTTGTCTGGGAAGGACCCTGAACTAGAGACTGTCTCTTGCCTCATGCTTCCCCTGCCCCACCAGGCAATTTCCCAGGTTTTCCAATTCTTCATAGTTGCCCCATCCCTCCCCAGGACCTTCCCATCAGTCCCATCAGTGTAAAACTGGAATCAAGCAAGATGGAGAAACTGTTGAAGCCGTGGAGATGGGAGGCCGTCCCCAGCTGATGCCAGCCTAGCCCCTTTGGGTCAGGTTCTTGATGTAAGCTCCCCCTTTGGGGATCCTTTTGAAAGGTTTACAACACGCCCCCACGGTCGGGCGTGTTCGCATATGCCCAACAGACACTTCCACCTAGCCAGTTCCAGGTCAGGATAGCCATTTCCGGGTCAGGGCATCTTGCGTGACCAAGATCCGTGACGTTCCATTGGCTACGTAGGCGCGCAACGTGGCCATGTGATCTACGCGCTTGCGTGTAGTAGTGATGCTGATCTGTCCACGCCCAGCCTTTAAAATCCGGCGCCATGTTCCCGGTTCCTTCTTCCTCTCCACACACGTGTTTCCCACAGGCCTGCTCACTCTCTGTCCCTTTAATAAAACTCTTGTTAGCGGATTCTGTCGTGTTTCGTGGCATTTCCTTGCAGGGTAAGAACACAACGCAGCCGAAAAACTAACATTTTGGTGCCGAAACCGAGCGGGCGCTTCCGGGCGCCCTGCGCCTGGAAACCCGTAACCGGGGACTGCAACACTCTGCTCCGTACGCGACAGACCGCTCTCCATTTTGCCTGACCGCAGAAATTCCATGCAACACCGCTTTCTCCGATTGGTGAGTCCCCCCCATTTTTCGGCCAGTGTAAATGGTTTCCTGAATCTGTGAGAACAACCGGTACCTCACCAGTATTCTTGAGACCGGGGGAACCCCCGACCACGGTCTTCATTGGCTGCGGTCGGCCCCTATCGCAGGCCTCAGATTTCTAGCCCTCTCCCACGTCTGCAGCCTGAGATATTTCTCGCGTTGGGACCACCGCCGTTGGGTGCGTCCTGGGGGCCACGTGGGGCCGACACGTTCATCCGACTTGACGAAGTGGCAGACGCTGTCCGGATTCCCGGGGAATCCTTTCCTCACGTGGCAGGGGCCCCCGCTTCTGTGGCTGACGAGCCAAGGAGCGGCTTGTGCCCGGGATCCGTCCTTGGCCTTGGGGACGCCTGGGGCCTTGGCTCCGGATCACGTTTGTTTTTTTATCGTTTTTATTTTTCTGCCTCTCCGCTGCAGACATGGGAAACAAGGCTTCCAACCCTGTTAGTCCTTCCTCTCCATTAGGCTGTCTTGTTGAAGCTTTAAAACCTCTCAGTTTAGTGCCTTACATAAAGATTCCTAAGCTAACTCATCTATGTTCTAAAAAATGGCCAAAGTATGCTTTAGAAAACAACAAAAAATGGCCGCCGAGCGGCTCCTTAGATCCCGATATTTTACGGGAGTTATCTAATTACTGTCAGCGCTCAGGCAGATGGCAAGAGTTGCCCTACGTTATAGCATTTTTCTTTCTCAGTGCTAAACCATCTCTTCTGGATTCCTTCTCTCCTGCTCATATGCTCCTGGCTATGCCTGAACCGGAGGATTCTCTGACTCCGGAATCTCTGACTCTAGATCCTGCTAACGAACCTCCACCTATTCGACCTCCAGCTCCAACTCCTAGAAAACCGTTCCTTCCGCTCCCCTTCCAGATTATTCTTCTTCTAAAGCTGCTCCTTCCTCGGCAGCGGCCGGTTCCAAAGGCCCTGCCCTAGCTCCAAACTTCACTCCTCCTACCACCCGCTCTCGGGCTGCTAAACTGCTGGATACCAGCCATCCAAAACCTTCCACTGTTCTCCCTTTGCGAGAGGTGGCTGGTGTGGATGGACTGATTAAAGTTCATGTTCCATTCTCTCTAGCAGAACTCTCTCAGATAGAAAGTAAGCTGGGTTCTTATACTTCTAATTCTGCTGCCTTTATTAAACAGTTTCAATATATAACTCAATCTTATAGTCTCACCTTTCATGATATATTCATGATACTTTCTAATAACTTACTTCCTGAGGAGCGCAGGCGGGTTTGGGAGCAGGCTAGGATTCATGCAGACGAAATTCATCAAACTAACCTCTCACACCCACCAGGAGCTGAGGCGGTTCCTGACCGAGAGCCACACTGGGATTATAACACCCAGGATGGCTGTCTAGCCAGAGATAGGTTTATTATCTGTCTCCTGACAGGTCTCCGTAAGGCTGCCCTAAAACCAGTAAACTATGAAAAACTAAAAATGGTTAATCAAGATAAGGACGAAAATCCGTCTCATTTCCTAGAGCAGCTCACCAAGGCTCTACTTCAGTTCACTAGCTTAGACCCAGAGAGCCCTGAGGGCAGGCAGCTGCTAATAACCCAGTTTGTCTCACAGAGCTTCCCTAACATTAGGGATAAACTTAAACATTTGGAGAGCGGCCCTCTAACTCCACAGGCAGATGTGCTGGTGATAGCGTTTAAGGTGTTCCATGGTAGAGATGAAAAAGCCCATAAAAGGAGCTGCCAGATGCTGGCAAGCACTGCCCGACCGGCTCCCCGAAAGCCATCTGGTCCCTGCTTCAAGTGTGGGAGAGAAGGCCATTGGGCCCAGGCTTGCACCACCGGCCCATGAAGGGCACCGACAAAGCCTTGTCCAAAGTGTTGCCAAAAGGGTCACTGGTCAGCTGACTGTCCTAATGTCCCAAGCGACATAGGAACGCCAGATGAAGACCACCCTCCAGCTGACTTTGTAGGCTTGGCTTACAGCGAGGACTGCTGCTGCCTGGTTTCTGCCCCGGCCACTCCCATCTCACACAGGGAACCTAGGGTAATTATAAAGGTCAATGGGCGACCCATCTCGTTCCTTTTGGACACCGGAGCTACCTACTCTGTCCTGAGAGAGTTTTGGAGGCCCACCTCTCCTGCTCGTCTCCCTATTGTCGGGGTTGGGGACAGCCTTATCTACCTCATCAGACACCACCACTCAGTTGCATTTTCAGAGGCATCCCTCTCTCACACACACATTCTTAGTGGTACCAAGCTGCCCTGTACCTTTAATGGGGAGGGATCTTCTAGCTAAGGTAGGAGCGTCCATTTCTTTCGCTCCACACATTCGCCTCATCCCAGACGCGCCAGCGGCTCCTTTACTTCTCCTCCTAGCCACTCACTCTTCTGACTCTAACAATTCCTTTCCCCTACCAGTCTCTCAGGTAGACACAGTCTCTCAGGTAGACACACAGAGCCGGAGGCAAAAAGGACCATCAAAAATATCCAGGCGGTAAGGAATAATGTAATACAATAATCTATCATTGTTCAATACTCAGTAACTGATAACCTGCGTTTCCTAAATGCTAACCTAATAAGGGAAACCGGTGCCTTAAATAAACTACCTCTAATAAGGCTTGTCTCAGATAGAAATTAAGCAGAGTACTAAGGCCAGATCTACCTCAGGTAAATATCACATGTCTCTCTCTGGACAGGCCAGATCTACCTCAGACAAATGCCAACTCCAAAATAAAATAATGATTCTTTCTCTCTAAGCCTTTTCTATGTCAACAGTATCTTGTCAAACAGAAGGTTCCCAGCCACAGCACGGATGGACAGCCGCAGAACGAGGGGACGGCAGAACTTCATTCCAGGACCTGCCCACCAACATCCCAGGACTTCACAAGATACCCTCTCATCCCCCTGCCCCCCAAGAGCCAACCAACGCCCACTATTCAGCTGGAAGCAGTCTTTGAGAGAAACGTCGCCCCCATACCCAGGCAACCACAATTTTTTTCTTTTTTAAAAAAGGAAGAGTCAGGGATGAAAGGTTTACAACACGCCCCCACGGTCGGGCGTGTTCGCATATGCCCAACAGACACTTCCACCTAGCCAGTTCCAGGTCAGGATAGCCATTTCCGGGTCAGGGCATCTTGCGTGACCAAGATCCGTGACGTTCCATTGGCTACGTAGGCGCGCAACGTGGCCATGTGATCTACGCGCTTGCGTGTAGTAGTGATGCTGATCTGTCCACGCCCAGCCTTTAAAATCCGGCGCCATGTTCCCGGTTCCTTCTTCCTCTCCACACACGTGTTTCCCACAGGCCTGCTCACTCTCTGTCCCTTTAATAAAACTCTTGTTAGCGGATTCTGTCGTGTTTCGTGGCATTTCCTTGCAGGGTAAGAACACAACGCAGCCGAAAAACTAACACCTTTGGTCTGACAATGGGTGCCCAACCTCTTCTTCCAGGGGACATGGATGCCGGCTTCAGGAAGCTTCTAAGTCTGAGGTTGTAGAGCCGCTCTGGTTCTGGGGACCTTCCAGGCTATGAGACACACAGGACAAACCAGGACATAGACCCTGAGCACCACTGTATCGGTCCAGTGAGGTGCCCAGCAGAGTGTCCACACCCCCCAGATTCTTCCTTTCCTCTGGGTGCCACGTCTGGTCACCACCCCACACTGTCTTGCTGTAGAGTCCAGGCCAGGGGTAGGGCTGGAGGTACAGGTGGCCAGCAGGTGGTGAGATCCAAGGAGGAAGAATGTGCCTGGGGCCTGGGCAGGATGTCACTGGACCTTCCCAGCCATTCCACCTCCTCCCCATGACCTGCTCACCCTACCTCCTGCCAGCCACCATCATAGTCCCTTGGCTAAGGGTCATAACTAGGTCCCAGCTTCCGTGTGTGGCCGTTCCCAGGAGGAGCCCTGGCCTCTAGACACAAGGGGCATCTTGTGGGACGTTAGTCACTGCTGTAACTGCCACTTCATTAAGCCTGACCTTGTGCTGCCTTATTTAATCCTGGCAGTTAAATACTGGATGACCCTCATTTTACAGGTGGAGACACTGAGGACAGTTGGGGAGATGGAGTTAGGGTAGGATACGACGTCCCTTGGCAGCCTATCCTGAGGAAGCTGTGGATGGGCCTCCTGGGGGCTGGGGGAGGAGCCAACAGCAGACCTGCAGCTCCAAGAGGGGTTCGCTTTCAGCTCAAGAAGGAATTTGTCCCTGCAGTGAGGGGGATGGGACCGGGCTGAGAGTGGGCTCAACAATGGGATGGGGAGCAGGCTCAGTGAACTTGGGCATGCTTTCCCCAGCGCCTCCTTCCAGCCAGGAGCCCCCTCTTTCCTCCCTTCCCCAAGCTGAGGAAGCAGGTGGGAAATGGAGGCTCCCTGGAATCCCTCAGCCTAGGCCGAGAGCCTGCGCCCAGCTGTGGCAGCTCAGATGCCTTGCTGTCTTGAGAGGGCCCTGTGGCCCAGGCTCCTCCTGGGAGTTGGATGCTTCTAATGCATGGGCAGCAGCCCAGCTTAAGAAATCCAGAAAGATGCAGCCTTGTTCTGCAAGACTTCTGTTCCCTGCTCCCCCCACTCCACTGCTTCTGCTAGCTTTCCTCCCAAACACTCATTCAGCCCTCAGACCACCTACAAACCACCCATTTGCCCAGACCACACAGCTCCTCTGCCCAGCTCAGCTCCCAGGGATAAGGACCTCCCCACCCCCACCCACTCAGCCTGTACCCCCACGCCTAATTACTACCTTGGCACCTCCAGGGCAGGGGCAGGGGGGCACTGACCTCTGTTTATGCTTGGCATTCTCTAGGGCAGAGGAGGCTTGTTTTCCTCTGGACATCAAGGGACAGAAGCAAATTAGAGAGAGACCCTCAACTGGACCCCCTCCGGTTGGGGCCACATGCCACCACCTGGTTCCTGGTTCCAGGCTGCTGAGGCGGGGCTGGTCAGGAAAGCATGATGCTGGAGGCTTCATGTTGTCTGGTCCATCCTTCGGGGCATGGTGAGGGGACAGAGGAAAGTCCAGACTCTGGTTCTGCCATGTAGGTGTGGCACGCACACTCGTGCACACACTCAGGTGCACACACGAAAAGCACTGCTCTGGTAGACTTTGACTTGTGCTGTTCCTTTAGGGCCCAGCTCCCCAAGTGGGAAGGATAAAGCCGCCCACCATGGTCTCTAAGCACTCTACCCGCTGAGGGCCCTAAAGCCCAAAGGGGTGCCTGAGAGAGGCCAATTGATAGTAAGGGGTCTTCTTGCAAAGAACAGGGTAGACCAGGTGGAGGCTACAGAAGGCAAAGGGCCAGAGACAGTGGACAGTGCAGGGCAGGCCTTATATTCCTCTGTGGGGGTGGGAGATGGCTGGAATGTATGTGTGTATGGGGTGGCAGGAGTCAAAAGCCCCCCAGGGCTCTGGGGACTGGTGTGCTCTGCTTCCTTGGGATCTGAGATAGTGGGAGAGAAGACACCTTTTTTGTTTTGGTTTGGTTCTTTGGTTTGTTTGTTTGGTTGTTTTTTTTTTTTTTTTTCCAGACAGGGTTTCTCTGTAGCTTTGGAGCCTTTCCTGGAACTCACTTTGTAGCCCAGGCTGGCCTCAAATTCACAGAGATCCTCCTGGCTCTGCCTCCCGAGTGCTGGGATTAAAGGCGTGTGCCACCACCTTTTGGAAGGCTTCAGACAACTCCCTCTGTAGCGGCTACCCTGACCAAGGTCCTGCTCAGAGAGGGCAGGGACCAGTCTCCATGCATTACCCAGCTCAGGCCTGGCTCAGAGGGTGCTTAGGAAGTGTTGAATGAACCTGGAATGACTGTGGAGAAACTGAGGCAAGCATGGATAGGAGAGCAGAGCCTGGGCTCAGGCTGAGCTGCAAGGGAGGGGTAGGAGAATGGAGTAGGTGCCCGTGGGTTCACCCGTACCCAGGCGGGGCTGAGCCAGGCTGAGGCCTTGAGGCTGGGGCCACCAGGGCTGGTCCAAGGCGGATGAGGTGGTCTCTGTGGGGTCCCTCTCAGGATCCCTTCTTCCCCCATAATTACTTCTGATTAGCTTTACCGCAACAGCCAGACTGCAAAAGAGAGGGGTGTTTGGGACATGGGGGGAGGGGAGGGGACAAGGTTGAACAGAACACTCAGGACAAGCCCCGGCCCCCAGCTGAGCTCCCTCCCTGGAGCAGCTGAGTACACACACACACACACACACACACACACACACACACTCAGAGTGAAGGAGAGGGTAGATGGGAGCGCACTGGAAAATTCTGAAGGAGCCCCATCTACACAGGCTGGGGAACTACAGTAAGCCAAGGGATCAGATCCTTTAGACAACCCAACCATGGCATTAACCTAAAATGCCCCTTCATAGCACCAAGGAGGCAGGGTAGAGGGCAGAACTTCAGACAGAAGGGATTTGGAGTTGGCACATACTCCCCCTGAGCAACTCAGAAAGTTCTTCCTGCTATCTGGCTATCGTTTCTGCTTAGGCCTTCCTGAGTGGAAGGACCGTCAGACAGATGTGCCTCCGTCTACAGAGTCCCTGTCTTCCACCTGCTCTACTCAAAGCACTCCATGTAGAACCATCTCTGCAAGCCCAGAGGCTGGGGTCTCTCGGCCTCTAACTCATGGTCGGATCTCCCTCCCCGTTCCTCGGCAGGCCTGGCAGGTGCCGGCTTAGGCTACTCCAGTCTCCCAGAGTCATACTCTGACTGTTGGGACAGAGAGCTGAGCATTAGTACTAGAAGTAGGTTGGAGGACAGTCTAGGTCTGCTTTCTGCCAAGACCCTTCCTTGGGGGAAACTTGCTACACAATCAATCGTATCAGTTAGCCATTTTATTGTTTTTATTAAAAATATTTTGGGTGTACATGGTGCTCGGGCTCGAACCAGGGTCTTGAGCATGCTAGGCACATGCTCCATGGTAAACCCTTGTCCTGTCAGAGTCTCCCTAGATACTTCAGGGTTGTCTCAAACTTGTAATCTTCCTGCCTCAGCCTCCTGAGCCTTGTAATCCCAGTGAGATTACAAATGTGTGCCACCATGCCCAGTTTAGCTAGCCACTGAAAAACAAAACGTTGCTGGGTGCGGTGGTGCACGCCTTTAATCACAACACTCCAGAGGGAGAGGCAGTTTGAGGCCAGCCTGGTCTACATAGTGAGTTCCAGGACCGCCAGGGATACACAGAGAGACCTTGCCTTAAAAAAAAAAAGGGCTGGCGATATCGATCAACTGTATGTTTACCTAGCATGCACAAGTCCCTGAGTTCGATTCCCAGCACAGCATAAACCAAGTGTGGTGGTGCATGCCTGTCATCTCTGTACTTGAGAGGTGGAAGCAAGAAGATCCATCAAGGTCATTCTCTACTACAAAAAGATTGATCCCAGTGTGGGATACATAAAATCCTATCTCAAATAATCATCATCATCATCATCATCATCATCATCATCATCTTATGTATCCAGGTGCAATGGCTTGCTCATGCGTGAACACACACACACACACACACACACACACACACACACACACACACACACACACACGAGGCCAAGGGAAAAGGATGACAAAGTCAAGGCTAGTCTGAACGACATAGGGAGCCTGTACCTCTGAGCATGGGCTTATATGTTTAATATACACGCTGCATTTGGGCCCCTGTGGCAGTTCAGTGGATGCCTTTCTGTGGAGCATCTACTCAACCCTGACCTCTGGCAGCCTCCTCATAGGTAACAGAGCAGGGGGGCGTCACGGGCTAGGTGATGGCTCTCTGGTGGCAGAGGGCTGCCTGGAGGAGGACGCACTGGGGCTGGGCACCGAGGATGCCGTCCGGGCGGCGCTCCCACGACCCGGGCAAGGCCGTCTGGGCGCCCGTCTCCGGTCTCGGGGCCTGCGGTCGGGGCACAGCGGGGCCGCGTTTGAGCCGGTCAGCTCCCTGCGGAAATTACAGGGGCGCTCGGCACTGCGGTCGCGCCCCCCGGGGCAGCACCCGCTGGTTGGAGGCGTTTAAATTGAAAGCAGCTTTGGGGAGAGGGGGCGGGCGCGGGCCGGCGAGCCAGGGGAGGGGGCGCCGGGCACAGCGACCCCATTGTCTGCGCCCTCGGAGGGGCGGAATCCTGCGGTGAGCGCGGCGGCGCCCCCTCCCCGCGCGCGGCTCAGAGCCACTCACAGCCGGTTCCCACGCTGCCCAGGGCCTGGCGGGCTGTGACCGTGACTCAGTCTCCACCTGGCCCCGACCTGGCACCAGCCCTACACTCCCCTCCGCTCTTTGGTTCGGTTCCCCCTCCAAGGAGGCAGAAGACCCTTCGATCTGATCAGGTGTCCTTGGGTCAGGGAAGGTAGGGAGGCCTCGGCTGAATCCGTTGCAAGGCTCAGTCACCTTCTTGGGATTTATCTCTACTCTTTGGGTCACAAGGTCTTCCCTAAAAGGGAGAATATCTCACCCTAAATGTCCCCCCACTCTGGGCAGTTTGAAGATAGTTTGAACACATGTATGGAATAGGATTCCAGCAGGAGGGCACGGCCAGCATCTGAGGGGTAATGCCCAGCTGCAACAGCCCTCCTATGTGGTGATTACATGCTTGTAATCACAATCCTAGGGAGTGGAGGCAGGAAGATCAAGAGGTCAAGGTCATCCTTGGCTGCAAGTTCGAGGCCAACCTGGGCTACATGAGACCCATCTCAAAAAAGAAAAAGAAAAAAAAAAGAGAGAGAGAGAGAAAGAAAGAAAAGAAAAGAAAAAAAATAAGAGGAAAAGGAGGAGGAGGAGGAAAAGGGATCTCACTTCTACTTGTCAGGAGGTATGTAGGAGGTATACTGGTGTGCTAGTGTGGGCCGACAGAGCAGAGGCTGGGCAGTCCTGGTAAACTTCCTGGAAGAGGGAAATGTGGAGCCCAGCTGGGAAGCCTGGAGGCTGAACAATGTTCAAAGGAGAGAGGGTCAGGAAGTGAGGTGGAGCCCAGGAAGCCAGGCCATTGTAAAATGAACAGGTCCTGCTGGAGTAACACGATTTGGAAAAGAGAAGGTAGGCGGTGCTAGGTCCTGGTACAGTCTCCTGGGTATGTAGAATGCTCCCTTGTGTGGCTTCCTAGTTCTTTTTCATAGGGCATTGGGCACCTAGAGGCTGTCCCTGGGCTCCTGGCACCAGGTGTGGGGAGCTGGGTTTGTTGTTTCCTGGACTGGCAGCCACAGAAGGTGTTTGCCAGGCTTGGTGCCCGGGGACCATCTTGCAGAGCCATGTGTTTCTGCTCTGCCTTCTGGAGGTCCCCAGTGGGTAACCAGGTATGGGATCAAAGATGGTGGCACCAGTTCCCTGTTACAAGGAGCCTGAGACCCACATGTGGTTGCGACGAGATGGGGGCCTGCTGCTTGGAAGAGGGGGCTCCAAGGAAGACTAAGATACAGCCTGGAGGAAGGAGACTGATGAGGGAAACAGAGAGACCAGGTCAGGGCTCTCCTCAGAGGTGTGGGGTCGCCAGAGTTCTTTCTTTGTCCCTCCCGACCTGTGAACACCCCTCCCTCCCCGAGACCACATCCTTTCCTCCAAGAAGTCTTGGATCTGGCAGATGAGGCAAGATCTCCAATCACGTTTTTTTTTTTTTTTTGTTTTTTTTTTTTTGGTTTTTCGAGACAGGGTTTCTCTGTGTAGCTTTGCGCCTTTTCCTGGAACTCACTTGGTAGCCCAGGCTGGCCTCGAACTCACAGAGATCCGCCTGGCTCTGCCTCCTGAGTGCTGGGATTAAAGGCGTGCGCCACCACCGCCTGGCTCCAATCACGTTTTTAATGACCAGACTGGAGACTGGGTTCTGGGCTTGACCTGACCTTTTTCACCCCTCCTCCTGGCCCTGAGTCCAGAGGAAGAGGTTTTCAGCTTGGACAGCTGATGGGCATTCCTGTTGGGCTGGGGAAAGAGGGGCCATGGAAAAAGGAATAGGGATCCAGGCTAGGGATAGTGACCACAGGGGCACCCCTGCTCAGATCACTGGCCAGGCCATTTTTCTCAGGGGGGCTAGGGCCCAGCTTCCTGTTGGATAGGAATGGCAGGAGGGATAGGAAAGCCCCATCCCCACAGCTGAGTAGCCCCAGGGATTCACTCCTGTATACCCCATCTTTCTCTTTGGAAGAGCTCAGGGTATCTGCCCCCCACCTCTCCTGGGCATTCTCCCTCAAAGCCTGGATAATTCCTTTGCTGTGGGGCAGAGGAGAGTTGGAATGGTAAACTGAGGCTCTTAGTGCCTGGACATGCCCTAGATACCACATTCAGAGCTAGTAGCTCTCGGGGACTCTCCACACTCAGGCCAAGGGCTCTCCAGAAATCCTTTAAGATACTTTTTTTCTCCCTTCTTCCCTGCATCCCCTGACACCCATCTCATACTTCATGTCATCAAAGACCAGGCAGGCTTCTTTTCACAAACTTGTTTATCTATCTATCTATCTATCTATCTATCTATTTATTTATTTATTTTTACTGTGTGTGTGCAGGGGCACTTGTATGGACGCCAGGAGACGAATTTGCAGGATGACTTCTCTCCTTTTCTCTTTATGTGGGTCGAGCTCAAGTTGACGCTAGTTGACAAGCACCCTTACCTACTGAACTAGCCGCCTCCTGAACTCCACACGGGCTTCTTACATAGTTTCCCTGTCCCTCTCCATCTATACCAGACTGAGCTGGGAAGGGAGTGTGTAGACCACACAGTTTGGGACTTTAGTGACCTGTCCTGTCACGCCCTACCCTGCCAGCCTGCCTCCTGGGGGTACAGTCCTGAAGCTGAGTCCTCTGCAGGCGCTGGACCCTGGATGACTCTCTGGATTCAGCACCTGCATGGATCCCATAGAATTCTGGGAAGGGAATACAGCTGGATTGGACTAGAATGAGGCATATTCACCCTCCGGGGCCATCCCCATTATCAAAATGTCCCAGAGCAGGTGCCTTGAGCAGCGACAGTCACAGAGAGCCCTTGTTGTCAGGAACTCAAGCCTGATTTGTCTGGAAAGGCCAGGCTGGAGGAGGAGGGCCCCTGCAGATGAGAAAGCCAGGTGCTCCAGGTGGCCGCTCAGGGCTGCTGTAGGCTGCAAGAATGTAATGTTACGATCCAGCCTCTGCACAAAAGGGGATATCGGTGACAGCGGCCATAGTGGCGTCATTGACACCCCTTGTGTCCTGCTTCCTGTGGATTCCTGCCTAGAGTCAGAGCCCTGCTTCTCTTCAGAGACCCCTGCTGTGCTTTTCTCTGTGCTGGGACCTGAACTCCCCTTGGAGCCTCTGCCATGATGCTGCCCCTCTGTCTGTCCATGGCTTTAATAATTTTTTTTTTCAAGACAGGGTTTCTCTGTGTAGCTTTGGTGCCTGCCCTAGATCTCGCTCTGTAGACCAGGCTGGCCTCAAACTCACAGAGATCCGCCTGGCTCTGCCTCCCGAGTGCTGGGATTAAAGGCATGTGCCGCCGCCGCCGCCGCCGCCACCACCACCACCACCGCCCAATAATTCTTCTAATAACCTCTTTAATCCCCAGCAATCCATCTTGGTGTCCTCTTGAACCAGCTGCCTCACCCCAAACCTAACAACTGTGTAGTCCCAGAATCTAAGATCCTAAATAGGATGTGGTCCCTAGGTGCCCAGATGGCAGTGACTGGCACGGTAACAGCTTCAGCTGCTGGGCTACCCACCCAGCTCACGGCCTGCTCTATCTTGAAGGTGGTAAGACATGGGAAGTCAAGCACAGCACTGGACTCAGGTGAAGGCTGGATCCTCACAGAGGAGCAATAGAGACCACAGTCCCCCTCCTTGCCTCCATCTGGGCCTGAAATGCCTGCAGGAGAGAGGAAGATGGGCAGGAAGCTGTGGAAAAAGGGTTGGTCTAGTTGGCTAGTGGGGGTTGGCCATTCCAGGACATTAGGGTGCCCTGGAAGGGACATGGCATTGTTGGTGATGGTTGGAGGGACTCAGGAGACAAAGAATGAGGAAGAAGTCTGGTTTGGCTGCATTCCCCTCCTCCACCAGCCTGGCTCAGACCCCAAAGGCCAAATAGGGCTCTTGCGTAGCTTTCAGAGAGAAACTGCCTCCTGGGCTGCACTTCTCCAGGCCTTAGCCCTCTGCCTCAGGCTGGAAGTCACTTTCTGCTAGGGTCAGGCGGAACCCTGGGGAGGCCCAGCAGTCCTCTCTCAGGACTGATTAACAGCAAACAGCTGGAAGCAAACATCTGCTCTCCCCCTAGGGGAAGCCAGGCCTTGTTCCACAAGTTAGCAGAGACCTGTCCCTGCTGAGGAGCCAGCACGGCCTTCACAGGCCTCCTCAGAGTCTGCACAGAGAGCAAACACCGGTGAAGCACCAGCCTCCAGGCACGGTTTGCCGAGGGGGAAAGCTGGGACACCTGCAGGTGCAGGCCCCCACAGCCCCACAGAGGTCACAGGGTCGAATGGCTCTTTTCTGCCTTTCAGGGCCTATTGGGAGTCCGTGTAGGAGCTGGAGTATCTGTGGGGTCACTCTCAGGAGGCAGGGTAAGACAGCATGGCTCCTCGCGGCTGGCAGCCACCCCAGGGCGGTCCTGCTCTAGCTTCTGACTGGCTAGCCAGGTAGTAATCACATGGGCACCAGGGGGCATGGAACAGCCTGGGAGATAGGCCCTGTGACTCCCTCTGTTTTACGGTGAGAAAACTGGGGCTCAGGAAGGTAATGTGGCTTGCTCATTACGCAGCTAGACACAGAAGAGGTGCTATTGATACCCAGAACTTTTCTGTCAAGCTCTCTATGCATCCTTTTGGTGGATACAACTGCTTTCCTGTGGTTCTCCATCTCCCCTGTCAGGGTCCAGCTGGGCTGGAAGAGCAAACCCTCACCTGCCTGCCCCCTGACCTCCTCTTGTCTCATCCCAGAAGGATCAGCCCAGGGCACTGCTCCCCTAGGCCAGCTTGGCCAGGCCAGGTGTTGGGGCTGCCCAAGGAAAGATCAAAGGTCAAGCAGTGAATTCAGTGTCCTCTGTGCTCAACCCTGTCACACACCGGGGTTCCATTGCCTCTGTGGTCAGAAGGAAATGTCTTCTGTGATATCCGGTGTTTGGAAAGCGAACCAAGTACAGGTTTATATTCTGTCACTTGCTCACTATAGGGCCTGGGGCAAATCACTTACCCTCTCTGAGCCTCATTGTTGGGATCTATAAAGTAAGGCATATCTATCAGGCTTTGGACTAAGAACAGGACCAAGTTGGAAAGGATGGTCAGGACACTGGAACCGTGCCTTGTTGTTATTATTTGCTGGAGAATCTAGAGGGTTGTTTGAACAGAGAGAGGCCTGGAAATGTGGGCAAGTCTCTGAAAATGACATGATTGACAGGGGAAGTGTCTAGATTTTGAAGGAAGGATGGATGGGTGGATGGGCTTCTAAGACGCCAGTCCTCTATCCCCACCCCCAACCTCAGGGAGGAGAACATTCCTCTCAGGTCTCCCTGCACTTCCAGATGCCTGGGAGCCTGACCTGCCTGAGAGCCCAGCCCACCTGGGAGCCGGACAGGCTTCTACCTCTCCTTTGAGTCAGGGCTGCTGGAGGGACCAAGGGCACCCATGTATTCCTGTGAACCGTGAAGCCCCTCAGGGGGCTGTTTCTGAGGTCCCACTGGGACCTGTGAGAAACAGGTGACTCAGTGGAGTGGCTTTGAGGCTGAGGGGCAGAAGCCTGGGTGGGGGTCGGCTGGTGGCAGCTGTCCTGTCTACACTACCAGCCCCTGTGATGTCCTGGATCAGCGCCTGGAAGACAGTCGTATCGTTTTCCTCACTGATATCTCCATCCCCATCCTGAGGCCCCAGAGGCAGGCTTCCTGGAGACCTCCTGAACCCCAGCCCTGTCCCTGCTCCTGGAGCTGTGGTCTGTCCAGAGAGGCAAGCCTTAGTGAGACAATGGCCCTCTGGCATAATGGAGAGAAGCTGGAAGTGAAGGGGGAAATTGCAGGCTTCTTGGGGGAGGAAAGACAGATGGCCTGGAGGGAAAGACGAGGGACACCTGATCCTTCCTGCCTTGGTGTGTTTCTCCGCACCTCCCCACCCCCTTCCACCCACTCGCCCGTTTTATATCTGTTTCTTTGAGCAGGACCTCAGAAGTCATTCCCCAGTTGGCTCCAGCTACTCCATCACAAAATGGGCCTAAAAGACCAGCAGTGAACTTCTGGTTGCCATCACGCAAGCCCCTTGCTGTAGACGTGGACGTCCCTTGCTCCCTGTTGCCTACAGGAAAACACCTATATCCCTTCATCTGTCTTTCAATGATCTCTACTAGTGGGCCCCCAAGTCTTACCCATGCTAATACATGATAACCTAAATTCCCTTTCCACCCCCTCTCAACCGACGTCCATTGTAGGCTTAGAAACAACTGCCTTATTGATGGAGGCTGTGGTCACTGCTCCCGCTGACGGAGTGATGGGGGGCTTCTTGAATGACTGGGGCACAACGTTTTTTGTGTCTCCAGCACTCAGTAGCTGGTACATAGTAGTTGCTCAATAAGCAGAAGCTAAGCCGGGCGGTGGTGGCGCACGCCTTTAATCCCAGCACTCGGGAGGCAGAGCCAGGCGGATCTCTGTGAGTTCGAGGTCAGCCTGGTCTACAGCGCGAGATCCAGGAAAGGCGCAAAGCTACACAGAGAAACCCTGTCTCGAAAAACCAAAAAAAAAAAAATAAAATAAATAAACAGAAGCTAGTCGTTGAATGAGTCAGTGGTGAGCAGACCCCGCCCTTTAGCTTGGAAGACTACTGTCTTCTTGTCGCTGTTTGCCAAAGTCTCACCCATCCTCTGGAGTCGTCTCGGTGCCTCTCGACCCTAACCCCATTCCTGAAGACCCCATCTGTGACGTTAAGCCACTGTGATGGAATATTCCCATCACCCTTGAGCCCAGTGACCTTCCCATTGCCCCACGGGCTTTTTGAGGCCAAAGTTCAGTGAGTTTCCCTTTACATTACTGGGCTATTTTCTGTGTTGGTGTGACCTCAAGGCTTTAAAATTGACAGGAGTGGTGGTGAATTCCTGTAATTCTGGACCTCAGGAGGCTGAGGCAGGAGAATTGTGAGTACAAGGCCAGCCTGCATTATATACCAAACTGACGCTCGTCCAGGATCACCCAATTAGATGGGTGTCCGGCACAGCTCAGGGACAGATTCACAGTTTCAGCTTCTCGAGTGCTTGTAATCCCAGCACTTGGGAGGCAGAGGCAGGCGGACCTCTGTGAGTTTGAGGCCAGTGAGATCCTGTTTCAAACAGAACAGCCCACAAGCAACTGACGTCGCAGCCAGTGAAGCTTCCTACCTTGTTGGAGTCTTCAGATGAGGCTTGAAGAAGCCCTGAGCTGTTGCTATCCCTGATATAAACAGCATTTTATTTCTTTATTTTGAGACAGCTTCTAGGCCAGGCTGGTCTTGAACTCCCTACATAACCAAGAATGACCTTCAAGTCCTGATCGTCCAGTCTCCACTTCCTGAGTACCTGTATTGTAGACATTCACAACTGCGCCCATTTTATAGGGTGCTGGAGACCCAACTCTGGGCTTCTTGTATGCTTGATAAGCATTCTCCCAAGTGAGCTGCATCCCCAGACACTTGAATAACTTGAACGCAAGACAGCCACAGTTGTCTTGCACCTGCTCCTTCTGCATGTCTGTCGTACAGGGAGAGGGCGGACCCACCCCCTGACATTAGTAGGTCAGCCATCAGGGCTCTGGCATACTTGTATTCCTTCCAGAACAGAGAAGGGCTCCATCAAAAGCAAGAAGTGGCCCCTCCTGTCCCGGAGAGCTTGACTCCCACCCCTGAAGCTCTCCTCCTCCATGCCCCCTGCTCTGGCCCCAGAACAAGGAGCGGAGTTTGGCTGTCTTCCTCGTGGGGACCCCTGGCCTCATCTCTGGGGTCTTGCCCCTGCTGCTGTAGAGCAGGCTTTCAGCCCCCACCGGGTTCACCTGCTTGGCTTCAGTCCCGGTGGACACAGAGATGTTATCCCTGGGGAAATGGGCCTCAATGGGGGCATTGTTCCCTCCCCTTCCAGAGTAGGATCGGGGAGGGACAAGGCAGAGACTGGGAATGTCCCAGGTACCACACAGGCCTGCTTTGTCCTCCTCCTCCCTCTCTCCCTGCCCTCCTACCTGACCAGCCCCCTCCCTTTCACCTACCACCCCAGGCTTCCTCCAGTGGTTCCTTCACACCTTGGGGCAATTCAGCTGCTGCATGGGTGGGGCTCAGGGTGGCCCTGGGCAGTTGTGTGGGAGCAGGGTGTTCCCACCACATCACAACACTCTTCGGAGCCGAGCCTTTCCTTGGCTACGGCCATACTCGCCTGCCCAACTTGCCCGTGTGACACCAATGACCCAGGAGCCCTATGTCCTGGGAGACCTTGCCTCAAGGAGCACCTTGCTGGGGATCACCTTACTTAGGGAGCACCATGTCTGGGAGGAGGACCTTGCCTGGAGAGCATAATGTCTGGGGAGATCCTGGCTAGGCAGTATCCTCCCTGGGGAGCACTCTGTCTGAAGGGACCCTGCCTAACGAAGCATTCTGCCCTGAGACCGCCCTACACAATCCTCTTTATTCCCTGTGCAGACTTGGTCCCATCCCGGCTGCTGCCTCATGGAGATTTCTCGGTTACCATCACATGGATAGCCTGTCAGGAGGACAGATTAAAGAGAAAGATCAGTTCCCACCATGCGCAGTGCCTGTACCTGTAGCCCCCAGTACTGGGGAGACTGAAGCAGGAGGAGCCCCTGAGACTGTGAGTTCAAGGCCTGCCTAGGTAATTTATCCAGACCCTGGGCTCATAACAAAAGTAACAAAAAGATCACTTCCTACGAGCTGACCCAAGAGCCGAAACTCCTAGGGCCAGGTGTGGGCTCAACCAACGGTTAGTCATGTGACCCAGGTAAGTCACTGTACCCTGGAGGAGGTCTCATTGGTCTCCCGTGTAAAAGTGCCCATCAGACCATCCTCTCCACGTTCTTTCTGGGCTCTGACCTTGGTGAGCACTGAGTCTGTGTGGCTGCTGCCTGGAAGGGGAAACCGGGCTGGAGATAATAAAAAAAACAAAAAACAAAAAACGAGCCCTCCACCCTGCTCCTACCTCCTGCCTGAGCTTTGTCCCCAGAGCAGACTGACAACCGAAGAGAGCTAATGGAAGCTGCCCGGCTGCAGGTGACACTGATCTCCAGATCCAGATCCAGTTTCTGCCCTCGTGGCCCCCAGGCCCCTCACACCTGCTGGGTCCCCTTTGTGCGTTAGGCTGGGAGCACTGGATGGCTTTCATCCTCCTCCGGCTCCATTCATGCCTTAAGCCGGGCACCGCCCCCTGCCTCCTGGCTGGGTACTACTGTGGTGATGGCTGCAGGCTGGCCAGGCGGCACCCAGGGCCTCTGCTGTCGCTTCCTCTCATCTGGAAAGATCATAGCAAAGGGAGATGGGGATACAGGAGGAAGACACCGTGGTTCCTACTCCGTAAGGCAATTGGTCAGTTTTGGGGGGGTCTGGGTTTTTTGCTGACAAAGGTGCAATTTTAAGGAAGGCTTCTTGGAGAAGGGACATTTGTCTTGTGGATTTGATGCGCACTTAAACCCAACTGGGGAGGGCACGCTTAACTACTGAGAGAGGGCTAGATAGTTAAGAACCCTTCAGACCTGAGTTCCCAGGACCCATGTTGGACAGCTCACAACTGTCTGGAACTCCACTCTTCTGGCCTCTGAGGGCACCCATATTCATGTGCAAATACTCACCCCCCACACACACATACACATTGTTAAAAATATAACAAATCTTCTTTTAAAAATAAGCTCAATGGAGGGTGTGTGAGCAGGCCTTGCTGTTCCTTTCAGGACTGACTAGAACTATTTTTCATTGATCCATCCATCCATTCATCTATCTACTCATTTATCCGTTCATTCATGGAGTATATACTGACAGGGATCTGCTGTAGGTATGGAAGACACAGCCTTTGCAGCATCTGTGCCCTTGAGTGGAGGAGGCAGGTCAAAAACAACAGAAGGATAGGGGTCGGTTATGTCAACGGAGGCACAAAATTAAGATGGGTAAAGGGACAGGAAGTGGCTGAGAGATACATGTGATAAGGAACTCAGTCGACCTCCTCCTGGAAGGTGATAGGAGCAGAGAGCCAGGTGGAGAGCTGGGGGAAGACTTCTCAGGCAGTGGAAAGTGCAAAGGCCCTGGGGTGGCCCTGGGGAGGGTTTGCTGTGTCAAGGATGGCAAGGAGTCCGTTGGGGATGAGTGGAATGAGAGGAGGGGAGGGGGTAGGAGATGAGTCTGAACTCAGATCTTACAGGACCTTGTAGACTGTGGTTATGACTTTTAATTTTATTATGAATAAGATAGATAAGGAAAACAGACTGGTGCTCTCCTTTGGGAAATTGGAAGGCCTACCTATCTGTTCTTCCTTACTGCCTCCCAGGCCTAGAAACATAGCAAGAGTTATGTTTGGGGATCAGATAAACTGATCCACCCATCTGCCTGTCTGTCCATCCATCCATCCATCCATCCATCCATCCATCCATCCATCCATCCATCCACCTGACAAATACCTTGCCCTATTCTGCTCAGGGTGGCGGCTACTCACTAGCTGGATGGCTTCGGGGAGGTGACTTGTCCTCCTTGTCTGTAAAGTGGGGCCAGTTACCTTTGTTTCTTACTGTGGACACTTGTGAAGGTTAAGCAAGGTCCAGCCCTTGAGCCCTTTTCCGGTGATGTTGGTGGACTCATGCTTCTGTGCTCCCTATTTCGGCCCTTCTACACAAGGCAGGAAGTCTGACCTGTGCCCCATTTCTCTGGGGAGCCCTCCCAGAAGGGTGTCCCTGCACTGTGACATCAGAGCTTGCCAGTGCTTTCCTCACTTTTTTTTTTTTCTTGGTTTGTTGAGACAGGGTTTCTCTGTGTAGCTTTGCGCCTTTCCTGGAACTCACTTGGTAGCCCAGGCTGGCCTCGAACTCACAGAGATCCGCCTGGCTCTGCCTCCCGAGTGCTGGGATTAAAGGCTTGTGCCACCACCACCTGGCGCTTTCCTCACATTTTGCCAGGCTGCTCCAGACTTGCTCTGAGTTCAGACTATGGTGTTAGAGCCCTGTAGAACTTTCTCTCTGGGCTTCTGCGTGCTTGTCGTCTTGCCTCTGTGTGGCAGCTAGGGCTGCCCACTCAGTGCCCTCTGCAGAATGGCAGGCATCCATTTGGAGCTGTGAGAACTGAGAGACAAAAGCCCAGAGAAAACTTCCAGGGAGCGAAACCTGGAGAAATCCCAGGCTTTGAAGCCCTGAGAACTCAGAGAGTGAGGTACATTGAGCAAGCCCTAGCTCTAGCCTGGCCTCGATGTAGATTGTTCAGTCACTTCCTGTGCCTGGGCCTCAGCTTCTGAGCTGTGAAAGAGGGCCATAACACATGGAGGGCTAGGCATCCTCTTGGGGCACCTGCCTCCCTCGGGAGTGTGCTTTTCAGGCTGTGGCAGCCAGTGAGGAGATGCGAGGGGATGCATGCTGCCTCTTTTAGGTGTGTCCTCTGCTCCAGACCCAGGGATGCGGGCGGGCAGAGTCCTCAGAAACAGTATCAAGTGTAGGTGTACTTTTGTATGGAGTGAGAATCTGGAGTTCCTCCAGATTCTCCCAAAAGATGAGGGTGGGAACACAGAACGATATGAGACAGAAAGGGCTAAGAGATCCAGAACTTTCCATTGCTTGGTTCACATTTCAAAACTGATTCTCCGTGTTTAGCATGCTCTCAGTATTTTCTCTGTGTCAGGCCCTTCGAGGGAGTCAAAGACACATGCGGACACCCACAAGATGTGCCCCTTGACTGGGGGTAGTTCCCTGGCAAAGTGTTTGCCTAGCATGTGTGGGGCCCTAGGTTCTACAGGCAGAACTGTCAGAACAAAAAAGCTGTTCCCTTCCACTTGGTGAGGGCAAGCCTGTGGGAATGTGGCCCTTCACAGGTCAAAGGGCACCTCCTCTTCTTGTCTTCTCTGGTCTTTCTACTCCTCTGGGAGAGACAATTCGGAAGAGGTGCTTCAGTAAGCTTGAGGACCAGAGATGCTAGTGACTATCCCAAAGTCCCACAGCAGATAATCTGGGACTAGAAAGGAAAGCCACTTCCCCGGGGCTGTCTTGCTTCTTGTGAGACTAGACCTTCCTCCTCCTCTTCTTCCTCCTCCTCTGCCTCTTCTCCTTTTTCTCCTTCTTCTTCCCACTCATCTCCCTCCTCCCTCTCTTTTCTATCCCCCCTCTCCTCCTTTTCTTCGTCCTCACTTATTGCCATCTTTTAAGGGAATCATCCAGGTTCATCCCAGGAGCCCCCATATCTTCTCTAACATGGGGTCTTGCAACATGCACCTGCTGAAACTGGCCGGCTGGCATTGGGCTGGAAGGTACAGAACATGTACCTAGCATGTGAGGTGAGGAGAGGTGGGACACCTGATGAAGGACACACACACACACACACACACACACACACACACACACACACACACATCCCCATCACAGGCTTTTTGATGTTGCTGAGGATAAGCTGGGCCTCAGCCCACGCGAAACTCTTCACACACACACACACCTCCAGCTCCAGGCAGTCCCCTCAACCTTGTCAGGAGCTGGCCCTGTGCCTAGGTCTCAGCCCAGGGTACTGGGTGGCAGTGAGGGGCGGGAGGCTCCGCGTGCCTCGGTATTTATTTATTTGTAGGTCCAACTTACACATTCCAGGCTCTGATTACCCTTGGGGGCCGGGAGGAGGGACACGCTGCTGCTGCCTGGGCCTTTGATGTTGGAGAGGCTAGATGGTGAGATGCTGAGGAGTCTCTGCTTCTTTGGGGTGTGTGTACTTGTTGGGGAGCCCTAGTGATGTCACCTCTACAGACCAAGGATGATAGGCTCCTGGCCAGGCCCAGGGGTAATAGAAAGGGTCAGAAAGTGAGAAAGGAAAGGGCCACTTCTCGGGAGGGCTGCTTAGCTCACAGCCCAGCTGCCCCTGTTAGGGCTGCAGCCGTGGCCGTGGTTTTAGGAACATGTACATGCTCCAAGGGCAAAGGCAGAAGTTGTCCAAGGCTTGTGAGGAAGGACCAGCCTCTACCCTACAGAGAGGCTCAGACAGGGACCCGAAGAGAGTAATGCAACCCCCACTGAGGTCAATGTTAGGGAGTCAGGGGCACTGAGGGAGAGTCTCTCATATCACCAAGGTTCTGTCAGTGGACCCTCTTGTCTCTCAAAGGGATGCCCATGGGTGATGAGGAGTACTTACCCATGTGAATGATTGAATGAGTGAGTGAGTGAGTGAGTGAGTGAGTGAATGAGTGAGTGAGTGAGCGAGTGAATGGAGGTGTTGACACAGATTAAAGACAGGAAGGTGGTGTGAAAATATCACACCACCAAATGCATGAATGAATGAAGAAATGACACAGGGAATGACAGCTAGGTATGTACTAGGATGAGATGCATGATGATGATGGTGATAGTGATGATGATGAGGATGAAGAAGAAGATGAAGGTGGTGTTGGTGGCGGCAGTGGTCAGCTGCCGCCACCAAGAGTCCATCCACTGTTCCTTTATCTCCAGGATAGGATTTGAAAAGCTGCCGATGTGAAATAGTAAAGAATGGCCTTGTTTCCCTACCCAGATGATCCATGATTTAATATCCATATTTATACTGGGTGGTGGTGGTGCACACCTTTAATCCCAACACTCACGAGGAAGAGGCAGGTGGATCTCTGTGAGTTCTAGGCCAGCCTGGTCTACAAAGTTCCAGGACACCTGGGGCTACACAGAAAAACCCTATCTCAGAAAAAAAAATCCATATCTACTCCCATTTACTTTTTGTTGTTGTTTGGAGATAGGGTCGCATTAAGCTCAGGTTGGCCTTGGACTTCTGATTCCCCAGCCTCCACCTCCCAAGTGCTGAGATGACAGGTGCCCATCACCATCCCTGGCTTTTTTTTCTCTCTCTCCCCCTCACTCTTATTTTAATATTAGTGTGTGTGTGTGTGTGTGTGTGTGTGCTTGTGTGTGTGTGTGTGTGTGTGTGTGTGTGTGTGTGTGTGTTACTGGTGATAGAGCAGGTACTTTGCTCTAGTCCCAGCCGTGCACCCTCTCCTGAACAATTCAAGGACACCTCTCAACATTTCTGTGTGTATTTCCCACGAACAGGGCTATTCTCTTCCGTAGCCAAAGTGTAGCTATGTGTTTCATCACTTTGCTTTAATAACGGTATTTCATTTGACAAATCTACTATTCACAACCATATCCTAGTTTTGCTACTTAGCCTAATCTGGTCTTTGTTTGTTTTGTCTTTTGAGATTGATTACTCTTATTTTAATTATGTATGGAGAGTGTAGCCCTTGGAGGCCAGAGGCATAGCTCTGCTAGAGCTGGAGTTAAGGTAGCTGCAAGCCCCTTGATATAGGTGCTGGGAACCAAACTTTGGTCCTCTGCAAGAGCAGCAAGTGCTCTTAACCGTCTCTGAGTCAGGTCTCCAGCCTCAGGTTGGTTTCTTTTTAGATAAGGTCTCACTATGTAGCCCTGGCTGGCCTGGAACTCTCTGTGTAGATAGATGAAAGGCTTGCCTCCAACTTTTACAGACATGTGCTACTATGTCTGGCCTATGGGCTTTGACATTTTTATTATTTGTGTGTGTGTGTGTGTGTGTGTGTGTGTGTGTGTGTGTGTGTGTGTGTATGAGAGAGAGAGAGAGAGAGAGAGAGAGAGAGGGAGGGAGGGAGGGAAGGAAGGAGGGAGAGAGAGGGAGGGAGAGGGAGGGAGAGAGAGATGTGTGGATGTTTGCATGTCACATGCATAGACACTAGAGGACCACTGTAGAGTTGATTTCCGGGATAGAGCTCAGGAAAGTTGTAAAGTTTGCACTGTAGGATGGCAAGCGCCTTTACCTGCTGAGTCATCTCACAGCCCCTAATATGGTCTTTTTACAGGATTTGCCCCTGAGACTCATAGGGATTCACACAAAGGAAGAGACAAAACATTGACGACTAGCCAGGGACACAAGAACATGAAGAGTGGACACTGAATGGGATGGATGATAGCACTCATAAAGGAATGGTCCCAAGTCCCCAACAGGCTGGGGCATTTAAAACTTGGCAGGGCTTGACCTAGACCTGGACCCCTTAACTTACCAGTATAAGGACCCTCCTCCTCCTTCTTCTCCAGCCCCATTCTGAAAGTGTTCTAGTGTCTGGGTGCCCAGCTCTCCTGAGCTTCCACACTGGCTCTTGAAGACCTGGGAAGTTGTGCCTCACCCCAGGCATGACAGATGTCCACACAGCAGACAGAAGTCTGTGTGTCAAGTTGCCCAGACCAGTTGCCTGCTGTGTCCCCAATATGCAACGGGGGTGGGGGTAGGGTGGAGGCAGGGAGGGCAGGCAAAACTCTATGTCACTTGTTCCAGATGCTGCAGCTGGTGAGTCCTAGGCTTCGTGGGGCCAGTAGGAAAGTGGTCTCCCAGTCCCAGCAGGCCTCTGTGATTCGTGATGGGCAGAGTCTTTACTCAGAGCTCCCCTGGGCAACTGAAATCCTGCCTGTCCTCTGAGACCTCCTCTGGAAATATCCCCTTTTGCCCTTCTGAAGGGTTCTAGCCCCTTCCCCACACTCACATTCTAGCTGGAGAAGGGATCCAGCAGGGCTGTTCACACACGTGCCCATGCATCAAACAGTGCCCGGAAACCACCTGATATCAGTACCGCTTTGTGGAGTGAGTGAGTGAGTGATGGATGAGTAACCAGTTCTGCTTTCCATCCAGCCAGAAGACCAAATCAGAACCTGTTCTTACACTTCTCGGGAACCACCAGATACATTTCTGGGCTGCTAATCATGAGGTCTGAGGCTTTTGTTTATTTCCTCTAATGACCAAATCCAGTCACCTCCAAACAGCTCCCTGGGAACATGTGGAAGGCTCTAGAAAGCAGAGGGTGGACAATGGGAGTGAAAGGGCCTATTCTGTATTCCTGCTCAAGGCCCAGTGGGTCGAAGACAAGTGTTTTAACACCAAGAGGGACTTCTCCATATGTTTTGGTGTATCCTGCATAGTTCCTTGGTCCACCTGTGTTGAGACAGGGGGATGTCAGAGACAACTTGCTGACCCTCACAGATGGCCCATTTGGGCCTCCGCGGCCCATCCAAGCCTCTACCGGTCAGGCGTGGGTGGCTGAACTCTGCATGGTTGGCTCAAGTCTGCATTCACTGTCTGCGCCAACCCGGCCAAAGGTGCCCCCCACAGATGCTTGGTCTGGGACAGTGTCCAGACCTTGGTCCCCAAGGTCCTCCCACCCCTGCTGGACAGTGGCCTCTCCCAGTGACTCAGTCCTGACGTCGTGGGGCAAGCGGAAAGGCCATGGGCGTGGGAGGTGGTGGCTCCCTCCCTCCTGTCCTCACTTCCCTGGTCTCAGTCCCCATAAACTTCTTCTCTCTTGACATCCCTGTCCTTTCCCATGAGCCTTTGGGCTGGCAGTTATGGCCTTTGTCCGTGGCAGTGTGCCTTGTGTGTGCCTGGACGTGGGTCAACGTGGCATGAGAAGTAAAGCACACGAAAGCTCAGGTCTTGTATCTTGTCCCCTCTCTCCATACCCCACAACGACACACCAATGGGGAACTGGGGCTAGCTTGACCCCTCAGCTGTCTGTGCTCCAGATTCTAGATCCTCTGGCCTGCCGCCTGCTCTCAAAGTCCCCCGTAAGTGTGTGATCCCAGCTCTTGATCTCCAAAGTGGAAAGGATCCCTGGTTCCCCAACCTTCTCCCTGTAGGCCAAGCACCCAGAGCCTCCAGCTCTGCCCTGCCCACACCCTGCCCAGTGGCCCCCTCCTCCACCCACTTCAAAGCCCAGAGCTGGCAGCTGCTAATTACATGCCCCCCCCACCACCCCTCGCTCGTTAAGTGTCATTAGCCCCAGTTTACAAATGGGGAAACTGAGACGGGAGAGGTGGAGGACGTCACCCCCTCCATCCCCACCTTGGCTCCTAAGCCGGGGCTGGCACAAGGTCTGGGCGACCCTGCCAAAACTTCCCTTCCTAGGAGGACTTGGGGGCTCAGTGGCCCCCACTTCCTGACTCTTCCTGTTCTCCTCTCCTTCCCTTGTAGCAACAGTAGGCTTCGGGCAGAGCTGTGGAGCCCCTGGCGTAGGGTAGCATAGAGCTTCTCAGGAATCATACACAGCAAAATGCAAATAGGGCCCCCAATTACTCCAGAGTCAGGGCGGTGGCACGGGAGTAATAAGACTTGGGGAGTGGAGGGACCCCCGCCCTCCTGCGCATCTGCTTGCCAGAGGCCCTTCATGGGAAGGTGTTGGTGATGTGGGGCTGGGGGAGGTGGGTGGGAGCCATGCTGACGCTGGTGAGACCCTGGAGGGCTCTGAGTTGATGCTGTCAGCTGGCCGGCCCTGCCCTGGGGACGAGAGAAGCCCTGAGTGTCAGCCCTCCGTGGGAAGGCTTCCCTCTGTGGCTGGGAGCAGGGCCAGCTGCTTGACCCTGCTTGACTCAGCCGACTGGGGCTTGAAGGTCTGTGAGAACTCTAGAATGTCCCCCAACAAAGAGAAACAATGGTTTTCTTTTTTTTTTACAGACAGAGAAACTGAGGGAGGGGTGTGATTTGCTCAGCAGGGATTGCACAGAGCAGGAAGAAAAGGCTGAATTTGGAGAACTCAGTCAACATAACTACGGGGAGAAAACGCTGGAGAGTAGGGAGCAGATGCGGGAGTGTGAGGGCTCTTGGGGAAAATGCATTGGCTCGCAGCTGTCACTTTTCAAAGTGCTGGCCTCTCGCTTGAATCCCTTGGCTTCCCTCTCCTCCTCCTCTTTTGACTGGGTTTCAGGTAGCCCAGGCTTCCAAACTCACCACCTTCCCGAAGGTGTCCTTGAATTTCCCATTTTCCTGCCTCTACCTTCCAGACGCATGTGCTACTGTGCCTGGCTTCCGTGGCACTGGGAATCAAACCCAGGGCTTTGTATCTACTAGACAAGCACTCAAGTAACTGAGCTACATCCCCAGCCCTTCTCATGATAAATTCCCTTTTATCATGGGATTTGTGGTTCCTATTGACAAGTCCATGACAAAAGGGACATACTAATTGGACCACTAGTTTTTGCTTTGTTTTGTTCTCATGAGTCCATGAATGCACTGGGGTCGCCACTGTAGCCTGAGAGACAGAGAGCTGGCTTGACGAACTTTGGACAGCCGTGACAAAGGGCTCTGACCTAAGTAGCCAGTTGGTATACCAAAAGGCATTCTGCCCTGTCCAGTCTCTACTCTGCGGTGGAGGAATGTCTCTGGCGAGCACCCTTGAGGGTCCCCCCTCCACCCTGCTCTCAGCATGGAATGAAAGGCCCGTGGACTTTGTCTGTCATCATAGGAAGATCCCACATCCGGCAAGGCTGGCACTGACATTGCAGCTCTGGACCAGGTGTGCCGCCTCCATTTGTTATGCCCGGGTCCCTGCAGCTGTAAAGATCTCCCTGAGATCTGGGGTAGGGGAGGGCTGTGGGAGGGTACCTAGAAGTAGAGAGCCAGAACCTCCCGCCTATCCCTTCTGTCCCATGCTGGCTCCTTAACATGCTTTTCCGGGACAAGATCAGTCTCTTGGGCGTCCATTTGATCTGGCAACTCCTTGTAAGGGGCCAGTCGTGGCTGAAATGGCTTGGGAAGGACCCTGCAGTAGGCCAGAAGGTTGGGTGTCTGGGGCCAGCAGACAGCAGACTCCACGAAAATGCTCAGTGCGTGTCCCTACCCTCTCTTCTCCCGTGGCTTCCACAGTGTGAAGGCGCTCTGCTGTGGAGTGTGTGGCGAGCAGACCTGCTGCGGATCCGTCCAGAGCGGATCACTGTAAGGACTCTTCGCTGCTGATAGGCATGGTTTCAAGGTCTGTGCCCCCTCCCACGGAGAAAATCCTTACCCAGCCCCTGTTGCCAGCCGGAATCTCTCCTTGCGCCACACCTTCAACAGTGAACTCCAGGACCGGGCTGCTGTGCCTTGTGCTACCAAGTCTGGGCTCCTAGCCACCTCTCCATAGACAGAGGCTTGTCTCCTTGGGAACAAGACCAGAGAGGTGGCAGGACAGAATCTTGTGTAGCTCCAGCTTTCTTAGCCACCCCTACTCTAGGGAGCTCCGGAATGTCCCTGTTCCCCAGTTAGGTACAGTTTGGACAGGGGTCACAAGGCAGCCATGTTCCCATCAAAACATGTGTGCTACTGGTCCAGGGTGAGGTACTTCTCCTTCCTGAGCCTCCGTGACACCAGGTCACCTCCAAAGAGCCTTCTGGACTGAACAGTCCATCAAATGCTCAGAAGTGAACTTAGTAGAGAGCCCTGTGCCCTTCAGTGCATGGATGGCCACCTGTGCCAATCTGTACAAATCACCCGTCTCTCTCTGCTGCTGCTCTGACCCCTGGTCTCATCTCTTCCCTAAATGACCTGGACAAGGAACTAGTGCAGTGAACAGAGACCCTGATTTGTCTCTGTGGTCCTTTCTCCTGACAAAGGGTCCGTCACATAGCGCATACTCCGTGAAACCTTGTTGGAGTGAAATGACCACGAAGAGTTGGGAGGGACCCTGGTGGGAAGGGCTGTGCACGGGGAGAGGCTCATTGGGACGTGGAAGGAGGTGAGTCCCACAGAAAGGGCAAAGGGGAGCCCAAAGAGGGTGCTCATGCCCAAGGTCACACGAAGGTGAGGGGAAGAGCTCTGACTTGAACCCTTGACTCTTAACCCCTTGAGGTGGCCAGCTAGCAGGAAAGGTTTGGAAGCAAGGATGGATAAAGAGGATGACTCCTGGTCCCCAGAAATTTGGGTTGATGGAGAAAGCCTCCTGGTCTGTTCTGGACTGGATGAGACCACTCTGGGCTAGGGGCAAGAGACGTGATGCAAAAGTCTCTGAGTGGTTCCAATTGCACGACCCAGGAGGGAAACCAAAATCCCAGAGGGGCGCTCAGAGCCAGGCTCCCTCAGGGAGCTGAGGTTCAAGGTCAGACTACTCCTGATGCTCTCCCCTCTGAAGTCAAGGGTCGGGCACCTGGGGGAGGTTTGGGGATAGGGTTACATCAGGTCCCGTGACACATCCCCCATAGAAGATTAAAGAATCACCCTATAGCATGCCTAAGGGGCAGAGCCAAGGGCAGCGACTGAAGATGCAGATTGCTGCAAAGTTGCTGGGATTCCAGCACCCACCCAGTCTGCTTCTCCAGTATCTAGCCCACCCCCACTGTATTGGTTTCTGAGGCTTTTCTCCAGGCCACTGGAGGGGATGGCTGGTGAGCTGCTAAGTCTGGGAACCCCTTCTTCTTTTTCCTGAGTCAGTGGTTTTGACAGCATGACTTTGGACATAGCCCCTTCTGAGAGACCAGTCAACTGAGCTATCCCATCACACATTTGCCTTCTGTTTGTAGATAAAGCTCCCCAGGGTGATGGGGCAGAGATATCGACCAATTGACTGTTCGCCTGTACTCAGGATAGATATTCTCCTGTACTCAGGACACAGGATCGGAGGACAGCAAAGCACCGTCTCAGTGGATGCTGGGAGGCTGAGGCGCAGAAGGAAAGGTAGATGCGTGAGGGTGGGGAAGTCTTGGCAGGTTTCAAGGAAGAGAGACTGGGACACAAGAAGAGAAGGGGGTCAGCTTCCGACTTCAGACAACTCTTACTTCCTAAACTACGCCCACCCAACTCTGCCCAATGCCAGCCTCCAACCAGTGCTGGAAAGCAGGGGTCTTGGGTGTTGCTTGAGGCTAAGACTCCAAGGCCCTAGAGAAGCTAGCTGGCAGCCTGAGAGAGACATGGAGGAGAGAGAGTGGGAGCCAGGAAGCCTTTGTCCTGAGGCCAGAGGGTCTGAGGGGGTGGATGGAGGATGGTCATTCCTCACAGAGCTAAGGGAAGGATGTCAGGGGTGCGGAGCCCAGACACAGGCCTGGGGCCGGAGCCCGAATGCACTGTCCACCCTGTATACACACACACACAGACACACACAGAGACATACACACACACACACACACACACACACACACACACACACACACACACACTCACACCCCCGGCTCTGCTCTTGGCTAGCCTGGCTCCCAGCTCTTCCCAAGCCAGCAGCCTCAGCAAGAGCCCAGAGAGCAGGGTGCTGCAGCTGCTCTGAGGTTCACAGGAGCCTTGGAGGGGGTTGATGGGAGACTGCCAGGCGCCGCTTAATAGGATTTTAATTATACAGCTCCAGTAAGAATTTTTTCCCCCCTGGGCTTGGGCCCTCACAGGCACCTCCATCTCCACCTCAGCATCTTCCCAGCCAGGGCAGCCCACTCTCCCAGGCCCCCCGCTGGCAGCCCTCACCCACGGAGGGGGGAATGCTGGCCTATCTCCTAGAGGCTCAGGGAGGGCCTGGCATCTGCCCCCCAGTAATCTTGGGCTCCTAGGGAGGGCCTTGCTTTAGGGAGCTGCTCCTGTGAGATCTACATCCGGGACTCCGCGTGGCCAGAACAGGGTGTGACAGCCACTCAGCAACCTGATGGCCTCGGTGCTCATTTTTCCAGGGTGATTCTGCCCCACGCTAGGCCCTTTTGCGATGATTGTCTCATGTGACGCTTACAACTCTGCAAGGCAAGCCGGGCAGATGGAGTGATAATCTCCACTTTACAGATGAGGAAACTGAGGGCCCAAGAGTGAGTGACTTGCTGAAGGACACAATGAGTAAGGAGTCTGGACTTCCGACCGACTCCAAGCTCCATGTCCTGCCCTTAGCCCGCACTGCCACTGTGCTCCAGTTAGAAGAAGCTGGGTCGGGTGTGCAGGCCTTGCTTTAGAAGACATACTCAGGTCCGCCCAGAGTAGTGTCCCCAGTCTTCAACCCTAGAACCTGGGAGGGGGAGGCAGGAGGATCAGGAGTTGATGAAGGTCATTCTAAGGTACTTAGTGAGCCCAAGCTGGTCTATATAAGGGGAGGGGGGAAGCAGAGAGGAGAGGAGAGGAGAGGAGGGGAGGGGAGGGGAGGAGAGAAGGGAAGAAAAGGGGAGACAAGTCCCTCATCCCCTCTCGTCCCCTCTCCTGTTTATAACATGAGCCGTCTTATCCCTTTAGTCTGAGTCAGGTCCCTTTATTCATGCCGTCACAGCTCCTGAATGTGACTGCTATAACTCAGTCATACTGTGCCGCACAGCTGGTTATCAGGAAAGCCTGTCATTAGCCTAGCATGTCCTTGACCCACCAGGACAGAGCTTCCGGGTACCCAGTGACCTGCTTGAATGTAGGTGGCCCCTCGCCCTTCTCTCTCTCTCTCTCTCTCTCTCTCTCTCTCTCTCTCTCTCTCTCTCTCTCTCTCATCAGACAATGTCAACAGTCACAGGCACATCAGTGTGACCGACTTTCTCAGCAGCAGCATTTTGAGTAAGACATGCTTTTTTGTGTGTGTTTACTGGAATTTTTTACACTATTACTTTGTTCTAAACATACACAAAAGTTTCAAACAGAGAATCGAGAATTCTCATATGCCCACCACCGTCTCTCCCCTGTTTTTGCATACTGTATCAGCTTATACCATTTGTCATAGCCGAGAAGCAAACTTTGGCACACTACTAATTAAATTCAATATTTCATTTGAACTGTACCATTTATTACACTTTTAAACGCCATAAGAAATACATGGATACATCTATTTTTTAACTTCAGTTTTATTTTATGTGTGTGGGTGTTCTGCCTGCATGTATGGCTGTGCACCACTTGTGTGTCGTCGGACTCCATGGACTGGAAGTATAGATGGTTGAGCTGTCATGTGGATGCCGGGAACTGAACCTGTGTCGTCTGGAATAGCAGCCAGTGCTCTTAACTGCTGAGCCATCTCTTCAGTCTCTATGGATGTACTTTATATGAGATTCAACAGTGAAGAAAAAACAGCATGGACCTCTCTTCATCCTTTTCTCCTGCACAGGGCTAATCCTGTCCCTTTATGCCCTGTCTTTGACGTCACATAGTGGGTCTCTGGCTGTAGCAGCCACCACCTTGGGCCAGTCTTCATCTGCAGCAGGAGAATAGCATTTTTACCTTCACCTGATGGTACCCAGCCTACTGATCCTCACTCAGTTCAGACTGTGCTTCCTCAGGCAGCCCCTGGGACACACACACACACACACACACACACACACACACACACACACCCCACATCATCCGTTTTTTGTCTTGTTTTGTGTTGTCCCTTACCAGGGTGAGGACAGTTGTTACCAGTACTCTCTTGCTCCACAGCTCTGGGAATGGAATTTGGCGCTGGAGCTGAGTGAAGAAGAAGCTAAGGTTTCAGGAAAGCCACCTGTCTCTACCTGGTAGGAGGCTGTGTCCCCCAACACAGTGGCAGAGCAAGCAGGATAGTATAGGAGACTCAGTGTCCGCTGCTAGGAGCCTACAGTCTGTGTGGGAGATGCTCACCCATCTAAGCCTGGATTCCAAAGGACTTTGGCCAGACCCAACCAGATGTGTGTGGTGATGGGGGTCTCTGGACACAGCTATAGCCCATCTTTGCTGGGGGGGGGGGCTTTGTGCATTTCAGCTGCAGCAGGGGCATGCCCAAGTAGACCTGGGCTCACCCCTGGCACGAGGAGGAGGAGGCTTTTAGCCCTTCCTGCCTCACCTATCACTCCTTCCTCAGAAAGCCCTAGAGGGCAACTGTGAGCTGTCTCTGAAGTCTGCCCCCCCTTCTCCAGGGCATGGTATACTGCCTCCCACCTAGCCTCCCGCAACAGTGCCGCACACCACCGATGCTACCTAGGGCTTCTCTTGGGCCTCCCTATCATAGCTATCTCATTCCATACTTTCCCGAAGGCCCTAGGAAGAAGACTGAATGAGGCCTGTGGTGATAATCTGTCCACCCCAGGAGATGGGCATCTTAACTTGGCACTGCCCCGTTCGTCCATCCTCATCTTGTCCTAGGACTGCCTCTGCCAATCCCAGGCAAAGGAGGAAAAGTGAGTGGAGACGATGTCTGCTATCCCTGGCCGTGTCTGTCCCTCCACTTGTCAAGCCTTTTCCCAGGGAGGGGAGTCCAGAAGCAAAGGACAGTGGCGGTGGATCTCAAGTTGTGGGTATAGGTGACACTGTGAGGAGGCACCCCGATCTCCATCTGCTGTGGGGCTTAAGCCCAGGAGAAGCTGTGGAGCTGACTGGTGGGGGTTGGAGGACAGCATCGTGGCCGGCTGCCGTGGCACGAGATGAAAGGGCGAGAGTGGGGCTGTTGGCAGACGGACAGGCGGGCCGAGTGGAGGCGTGGGGTGGGGGAGGGGAGATAACCATCTGCAAGAGCTGCCAGGTGTAGACATGGAGTGTGGAGGACGCCCGGGTGGAGCTTTAGCCCCTGGGATCAGGGCAAAGAGCTTGAACTTGGAAGGGTTCCCTGTGAGGTCATCTTGTCCAGCCTGAAGAGCCTTAAGGCCTGGACCACAAGCCAAGCAGGTCCTCTCTGGGGATGGCTTCTGAGGCTGGGTGCACCTTTCTGGCACCAGTCAGTCTCCACCTTGTATCTATTCCCTAGTAGTGTTTCCTGAGGTCTAACTCAGAGCTGAGTCTCTGCATCTAAACGGGAAGCCCTCCACGAGGAAGGGCCTCGTCTTTTGTTGGTACCTCGCTTAGAGTGCTGGAGAGAGACATCAGCTAGCTTATGGCTGGGTCCATCTTGGGCATTTCTTTGATTCTGAATTTTTCTGATTTTATTGGTATTATTGGCTGGCACTCCACCCTAGTCTCAACCTTGGAGAGAAAGTTCCAGAATCTCTCTTAACTTCTCTACACTCTCCCTATCTCCTCTAATCTGAGCTTTTACCTTTACTCACCTGGAAACTACTTCCTCAGTCTCCCCTGAAGTCCATACCTCCTCTCCTCTTTCTGCCTGTCCCAACACAAGAGCTGTGTCTCTGCCTAGAACCCTTCAGTGAGCGCTGCCCTCCAAGCCAGAGGAAACCCTGGCACCAGCCCTGCTAAGCACGAACACACAGAACCAACCTCCGTCAAAGAACCCCTCTTAACTGGAAACATCTGCCCTTGGGACTAACACAGAGAGAACCTCACTCGAGGGCGTCTTACTCTTAAGTTTTGATTTTTATTTATTATTTATTTATTTTTGAAACAGGGTTTTTCTGTGTGACCATGCCTGTCCTGGAACTCTCTCTGCACACCAGACTGGCCTCAAACTCAGAGATCTGCCTGCCTCTGCCTCCCGAGGGCTGGGATTAAAGGCGTGCGCCACCACTGCCTGGCTAAATTTTTAATATAAAAAAAAGAAACCATGTCTCCACACTAGAATTGAATGTGGAAGTTATACAAATGCTGGGGTAAAATAAAAAGAAATGTGAGGGGGCTGACTGCACAGTTCACCGACGGAATGTCTGCTTCCCACGTGAGAAGCTCTGTGCTCCATCCACAGTGCTGAAAAAGAAATGATGTGTGTCAAGACTTTCAGACGACAGAAACACGGCAGGTGTCTTCGTGTTTTGTTTTTGTTTTTGAGACAAGTTTGAAGGAATCTAGGTCAGGCTACCTTAAATTGCCCATGTCACTGAGGCTAACCTTGAACTTCTGATCTTTCTGTCTTTGCCTCCTGAGTCCTGAGATTACGTACACACCACGCCCAGTTTTTGTTTTGTTTTGTTTTTGGAGACAGGGTTTCTCTGTGTAGCTTTGCGCCTTTCCTGGAACTCTGTAGACCATGCTGACCTCAAACTCACAGAGATCGCCTGGCTCTGCCTCCTGAGTGCTGGGATTAAAGGTATGCGCCACCACTGCCCGGCACCAAATTCTCTAGTATAGGGTTGGGGGTGGAGCTCAGTGATAGTGTGTGTGCTTGGTATGCACAAAGCCCTAGGTTCACTGAACAAGAATGCTTGTTAACCCTCTTTAAGACTTCTGGGTTCACCCCACCTATGATCTGCAGAAGCGCATCAAGGGACCTGCCCTGCAAACCCAAGGCTGCAGGATCTCCACAACACAGGGCGGCAGCGGGGTGTCTAGGAGAGTCCTAGTGGGGGCCCAGCATTGGAAGTGTAGTGGAGACCAGGAGCCTCGAACCAGACCAATGACTCTGCAACCAACACTTGCAAGTAGAGACATACGGACAAAGGAGTATACGGCGTGACTTGGGTTACACTGCGGCTTCCAGGACAAAAGTTTTAATTCCCCCCCCCCTTTCCCTTTCTTTTCTATCTTTCTTTTTTATTTATTTCATTTTATTTTTATTTTTTTGTTTTTTGAGACAGGGTTTCTCTGTGTATTCCTGGCTGTCCTGAAACTCACTTTGTAGACCAGGCTGGTCTTGAACTCACAAAGATTCACCCAGCATTTGCTTTGTTTTTTTGAGACAGTGTTCTGCTATGTATTTCTGGCCGGCCTGAAAGTTGTTATTTAGCCCAGCCTGACCTTGAACTCACAAAGATCTACCTGCCTCTACCTTCCAAGTACAGGATTATAGGCATGTGCCACCATGCCCAACTCAAAGCATTGTGTTTTGTAAAAATATTTCAGGTATAATTAGATTTAAATGATTATAATTACAATTTTAGATTTGATTAAATATTTTTCTATCTAGTCAAATTAAATTTCTGCTTATTAGTTATAGTTCACATTCCACTTCAATTTTTAATAGTTAAATTAGAATTTTCTTTTAATTCGTGGAGGATAAATATTTCTCACTGTTTGGGAGGACAGAAAGTTGAAGGTCACGACACCAGTAGATTCAGTGCCTTCCTAAGGCTTCCCAGCTTCATTGATGGCACCTTCTGGGTTCTCCATGCAGGAAAAGCTAAATCAGAATAGTTTAATCACATAAATACTAGCCATATAAAAATTATGGCTTTACCTTTTTTTTTATGTTTTTTTGAGACAGTTTCTCTCTGGTAGCCCTGGCTGTCCTAGAACTTGCTCTGTAGACCAGGCTGGCCTTGAACTCAGAGATTCGCCTGCCTCTGCCTCCTGAGTGCTGGGATTAAACTTGACTGCCATTACAGACACACACACAGAATTGTTGTTATGAAGGAATAATGTTAAGGCAGGTAAGAAGTTGTCCTATTATTGATTTCTGAGTCCCACACCTAGAAATCTTTCTTTTTGCACTTATTTATTGTGCATATGTGTGTTTATATGTGTGCATGTGCATGTACAAGCCACTGTACACTTGTGGAGGTCAGAGGATGACTAACAGGAGCTGGTTCTTCCTCTCTATGGACTCCAGGGATCAGCCTCGGGTGGTCTGGCTTGGTGGTAAGTGCCTTTACCCACTGAGCCAACTTGTAGACCCCATTTGGTCTTTATGCATTTTTCATTTGTTTGTTTGGTTTAGGTTTTTTGTAGTTGTTGTTTTGCTGTTTTTGGTTTTTGAGATAAGGTCTTACCTTGTAGTCATTGCTGGTTTGGAACTTGCTATGTAGACCAGGCTGGCCTCAGACTCACAGAGATCCTCCTGTCTCTGCCTTGATAGTGCTGGGAATAAAGGCAAGAGCTACCATGCCCGACACATTCCCGTTTTTTTTTCTTTAATGAGGCTAAGGATGACACCAAACTTCTGGTCTTCCTCTTTCTACTTCCCAAATGCTGGGATTGCAGGCACATCCCACCACAACCAGAGTCAGAACATTATTTAATTATTTATTCATTCGTTAATTTTTATGATAGGGTCTCGCTATGTAGCCACAGGTGACTGCAAACTCATGATCTTCCTGGCTCTCTGCCTCCCAAGTGCTGGAATTACAGGCATGTGCCACCACACCTAGCTTATTTAGCAATTTATTATCATAATGTGTGGCCTTCCGATTGTACTTAGGTTTGAACCACACATGCTTTAGAGGTGGGCTGTCCTGTTGCTCTCCATTGCCTTCTGGGCTCCTTGGCATGGTCCTAAAAGGTCTTCCCCATCCAGCATCTACCTACATCATCTTCATGCCAACCTAGAACAGGGGGCCTCCCGGGACACACAGACGTTTTGATTTGCCTGCCCCGTCTGAAATGCCCTACTATCCCTAGATACCGAGTACCAAACACCAACTTCTGCTCACCCTCAACCCACTGTGCCTCTCCTGGCTCTGGCAAGCAGCAGGTTCCCTCCCACATGCTCACTCTGCGGAAGCAGCTCTTTTGTCATACAGCAAGGTTCGCAGGTGTAAACTGGCAGGAATCGGTGGCAGGGATGATGGAGCCTCTATGGAGATCAGTGCTGAGCCAACATCTCTGAACCTGTGGACTTGGGCACTGAAGAAATTCAAACTAGCCGAGGACATGGACTCTGCCTGGATATAAACCATGGAGGAGGGTCCAGAGAGCCAAGGTTCTTACTTGGCCCGACTGCCATCTCTAAGGATGGTGACTGGTAACCAGGGGCTCAGTGAGGACAGAAGGCAGAAGATAAGGGCTTGGCCCTGCAGCTGTGGGGAAAAGGAGAGGAAAGAGGTAGCAGGAGGCGGGGGTAGGGAGCCAAATGGGCAGGGGTGACGTGGTAGCCTGAGGATGGGTGGGGTGATGAGGAAGCCACCGTGCTACCCATAGCCACCAGCTCGTGCAGCAGAGTTGGGGGCAGGTGAAATGGGGGGGGGACCTCTCTTTCTCAAACTCGCCATGTGCCAGGCCTGTGTTGCTGCTTTGTACCTCATGTCATTTGAAGTTCTAGAAACTTCTACTCATGACCCCTTTTCACTTGGGTATATAAAATAGGAATACAGGGGGTAGGGTGGGGGGAGCAGGAGGAGAGAGGAAGGAGGGGTCTGTGGTTGGTATGTGGAATGAATAAAAAATTTCTGAATAGATAAATAAAATAGGAATGCATATAAAATTTAGTGATCACCAACCATAAAGACCTTTTTTTTAGGAGTGGGAAGCTGGCTCAGCAGCTAAGAGTATTTGATGTTATTCCAAAGGACCCATGGTTCCGTTCCTGGAACCCACGTGACAGTTCACAACCATCTATAACTCTAGTTCCAGGGACTCTGTTTCCCTCTTCTGGTCTCTGCAGACACAGTGCATAGATAGACACACATACAGGCAAACCACTCATATACATAAAAATAAATAAATGTATTTTTAAGAGTTTTATTTTTAGGCCTGGAGAGATGGCTCAGTGGTTAAGAGCACTGGCTGCTCTTCCAGAAGACCCAGGTTCAATTTCCAGCACCCACATGGTAGCTCATAACTACCTGTAACTCCAGTTCCAGGGGATCCAACATCTTCACACAGACATACATGCAGGCAAAACACCAACACAAAAAAAAATAAATAAAAATAAATAGGTCATCTTAAAAAAAAAAGAATTTTATTTTAGCTGGGCAGTGGTGGCAT
Organism: Peromyscus californicus insignis; assembly: GCF_007827085.1. NCBI lineage: Eukaryota > Metazoa > Chordata > Mammalia > Rodentia > Cricetidae > Peromyscus > Peromyscus californicus. The sequence goes on from NW_026294551.1 coordinate 27,695,005, forward strand.
ATGGTTTTGATCCCAGCACTCACTGGGGAGGCAGAGGCAGGCAGATCTTTGTGAGTTCAAGGCCAGCCTGGTCTACAGAGCGAGTTGCAGGACAGCCAGGGCTACACAGAGAAACCCTGTCTTGAAAAACCCAAAAGAAAAAGAAAAAAGAAAAAAGAACTTTATTTTAAATAATTCTTTTGTGACATATGATTTTATCATTTCTTAAAAGCAAAAGTGTGTTTGCATACTAATGAGATGGACATTCTTACTTGTTTTTACATAATTAAATCACAGAGTGGTAAGATGACTCCGGGTAAAAGCATGCACTACACATACCCGACAATCGGAGTTCAACCCAGATACCACAGTGGAACGAGACAGCCGGCTCCCAGAGCTGTCTCATGGGGAGTTGGAGAGATGGCTCTCTGGTTAAGAGCACTTGATTTTGTAAAGGAACCGAATTTGCTTCTCAGCACTCATGTTGGGCAGCTCACAACAACCCCTAACTTCACAACTTCAGCTCCAGAGGATTTGAAAGTCTCTTCTGGCCTCTGCAAGCATCTACACTCACATGCACAGCCCTCTCCCCCCAACAATCACACATAACTATACACCTAGCTCTGGCCTCTGCAAGCGTCTACACTCACATGCACAGCCCTCTCCCCCCCACAACCACACATAACTATACACCTAGCTCTGGCCTCTGCAAGCGTCTACACTCACATGCACACCCCTCTCCCCCCAACAATCACACATAACTATACACCTAGCTGCAGGTAAAGTAAATCAAAGCTAGAGAATGGGCTCATCAGTTAAGAATGCTGTTCCAGAGGACCTGGTTGGATTCCCAGCACACTTGTGGCTGTCTGCAACTCCAGTCCCAGGGGATCAGTACCTTCTGATCTCTGAGTGCTCCAGGCAAACATGGGGTGCATAGTCGTACATGCATGCAAAACACTCATACACATAAAATAATAAAATAAATACATCTTAAAAACAACAACAAAAAACAAAAACCATTTTTTTTCTTAAAAGTTGTCCTTTGATCAGGCGGTGGTGGTGCATGCCTTTAATCTTAGTGCTCAGGAAGCAGAGGCAGGGGATCTCTGTTGAGTTCAAAACCAGCCTGGTCTAGAAAGGAAGGAAGGAAGGAAGACTGTGTGCCATGGCGTTTGTACATTTGCACTCACACATCACACACACTAATCACAAGAAATTAAATAATTAAATCTTGGCTGCTTATTTGATACTGCAGAATGTAGAGCAACCTTAACATTTTTCAGGGTTGATTGATATTTGAGAATGCTGCTTTTCATAAATACAGAGCACAAAATGGCAGAAGGATTTGTTTGTTTTTGAGACAAGGTTTTTCTGTGTAGCCCTAGATGTTCCAGAACTCACTCTATAGACCAGGCTGGCCTGAAACTCACAGAGAGATCTGTCTGCCTCTGCCTCCTGAGTGCTGGGGTTAAAGGCATGCGCTTTTGAGAATCAGTTCTCTTCTTCTACTACCTGGGTTCTGGGGATTGAACTCAGGTTATCAGACTTGGGGGCAAGCAACCTTACCCACTGAGCCATCTCAGGGGATGTTTAGGGCCATTTTAGAAATTGCTAAAAATTCTGTCCTAATCATAAGACAAAGTTCACAGAATAATTTTTAAAATTTTTATGTGTATTGGTCCTTTTCCTGCATGTATGTCTGTGTACCTGTGCACACCTGGTGCCTGTAAAGACCAGAAGAGGGTGTCAGGTCCCCTGGAACTGGAGTCACAGAGGGTTGTGAGCCACCATGTGGGTGCTGGGAATTAAACCCAGGTCCTCTGGAAGAGCAACCAGTGCTCTTAACTACTGAGCCATCTCCCCTAAATTTTAGATAAAGTCTCACTATGTATCCTGGCTGGTCTGGTACTAGCTCTGTAGAGCAGGCTGACCTTGAACTCACAGAGATCCACCTGCCTCTGCCTCCTAAGTGCTGGGATTAAAGACGTGCGCCATCATGCCTGGCCTTGAATAATTTTTTTGACTATGCTCAGGAGAGCATCTCAACAGCAATTTTATAATCCAACATGCTAACAACATAATCCAAAGAGCTAGTAGCTTGATAATCACATGCTAAGAATGATGCTAAGAAAATATTTAAAGGTTTTGTTTTTTGTTTGTATATTCTTTGGTAATCAAGCCATCTTGTTTCTTTTCTTTTTCTTTCTTTTTTTTTTTTTTGTTTTTTGTTTTTTTCGAGACAGGGTTTCTCTGTGTTGTTTTGGTGCCTTTCCTAGAACTCACTCTGTAGACCAAGCTGGCCTTGAACTCACAGAGATCTGCCTGGCTCTGCCTCCCAAGCGCTGGATTAAAGGCATGTGCCACCACCGCCTGGCCAAAACACGCCAATTCCACACATACAACTGTGTGTTATCTGAGCCAAGGTGTTGCGGGTAGTGTTGATTGACACTCCTTGCTGTGGTGTCTGCTCACAGGGCTAAAACCCAACTCTGTGTTCAGAACCAAGGCTGCAGTGAAGTTGTGTGACACACACAGGCTAGTCCTACCAGAAATACCTTGACTCATGATTTGGAATGAACTCCTGGTCATTGCATGTTCAGAAACTTCTTACTGTTACCAAATTTTTGTGGCACATAATTAGTTGTGTGTGCCAGTACTTGGGAGACTGAGGCAGGAGGATCTCTGAGTTCTATCCACCCAGAGATGTGAAACCCTGTGAACTAGTTTCTGTGCCAGGCACTGGGACATAGAAATGGGCATAGCAGTCTGGTTCCTGCTAATAAGAGTTGCTCTCCAGGCAGGCAACTCTCTGTGAGTTTGAGGCCAGCCTGGTCTACTGAGAGAGTTCTAGGACTGCCAGAGCTGTTACACAGAAATCCTGTCTGGAAAAACAAAACAAAAACAAAAACAAAAACAAAAGAAGGAAAAAGAAACAGGAGGCGCCCCAGCCTATAGAGGTCGACCCACATGTGGAGAAAACTATGCAAGGAGAGGCCAGAGAATGGGAGTGTGGGGTGCAGTGACATCACTAAGGGTCTTGTGACAAGTTTGAGGACTTCAGAAGGGCAGAGAAAGGGCTTCTGGTTCTTTGGTGGGCTCTGCCTACTCCTTAGAGGGAGCTGGGAATGAGACAAGGAGCCTGGAGCACCCAAGACTAAGGCCAGTGGCTCCCAACCGTGGTAGCAAAGATCTGGCACAGCAGGGCCTCCTGAGAACCTCTCTGAGGCCCACCTGTGCCCCACGACAGTCTCAGTACTCAGTCTTGCAGGTACCTGGATGCCCCGCCTTTGTGCATCAGTGCTGTATTGCACCCTGTTCCTTACCTCTGCCATGAGACACTAGCAAAGAAAGGCAAGGGATGCTGAAGGCTGGACCAGGGAAGAGGGCTAGAGGTCTTCCAGGAGGCTGTTGAGCTGACGACTTCAGAGTCTGAGCAGCTGCTCACAACACACTGGAACAGGTTAGCTAAGCAAGCCGGAGCTCTCGTTATTGGAATCTCAAGGCGATAACTGAGGGGTATACCTATGAGGAGAATTACAACAAAAGGAATTGTAATTATAAAAACACAACTGAAAGAGGGGACTCAAGAACTAGAGTCTGGATTGGGAGACAGCACTGATGTCTTTGTTTGTTTGTTTTTACTTTTTGAGACAGGGTTTCTTTGTGTAGCCCTAGCTGCCCTGGTACTAGCTCTGTAGACCAGGCTGGCCTCAAACTCATAGAGATCTGCCTGCCTCTGCCTCCCAAGTGCTGGGATTAAAGGCGTGCACCACCACCGCCCGGCCAGCGTTGATGTCATATAATAAGGTTACAGGAATCCTGTGAAGCTGAGTAAGCCAGTAAGGATCTGGAGAAAAAGCTGAGCATGGTCATACATACCTACAACCCCAGTGTTGGGAGGTTGAAGCAGGAGAATTGCTGTGAGTGTAAAGCCAACCTAGACTACAAAGAGCTCTAGGCTAACCAGGGCTTCATAGTGAGACTTTGCATGTAATTAAAACAGAACAAAACAAAAAATAACAAAAATCAATGCCCTCCAAAGATCTAGAGAAACAAAAAAGTGAGGAGAAATGCTTGTGATCTAGTTTAGAGAGCAGTGAGGAGCCATATAGGGTACCAGAGCAGCGGAGCGGAGTTTTAGAAGGTGATCTTGACAGCACTGAGCTGGACCAGATTGGGGTAAAGGTGTGAGGACAGGGGAGACCAACCACAGTGCTCCCCAAATGCAAGATGTTATGTTTGCATGTGCACACATGTGTGCTGTGAATAACGGCAGGAACCTTCAGCGATGAGGTAACCAGAAGTCACTGGTTTGAACTGATTTGAACGTTTTCTAGGTATGAAGTAGAGGCTGACCTATCCGATCTCTCTGCCCCATTTCCAAAGTTTCAGTCACATTTGGGAGTGTATATGGGTGTGTGTGCACACTCAGGTGCCCGTGAGTGTGACTGCTCTCCACCACATAACTCCTGTGGGACTCTGTGGTTAGCAGGCATGAACACTGCTGTGACATGATGTTTAAGGTGACACTGGCCTCTATGTGAGGATGTAGCTGAGAAGCATGGGATGGAGTCATGCAGGACCCTGTGGGAATTGGCCAAGCCAGGTGTGCCCACAGGTGTGTATGTGTGTGAACGCATGTAGGTAGAAAATTGAGATTGGGGAGGGTCCAATGGTAAGAGAGGCTATGTGAAGGAATTTTGCTCGGCAAGTGAAAGGCTAGACAAGCATGTGGCTGAGTAGGGCTCTGATTCTCAGTGTCGGGACACCTGTGTAGGGAGATGCCATGAACGAGACCCCTTCCTTCCTTCCTTCCTTCCTTCCTTCCTTCCTTCCTTCCTTCCTTCCTTCCTTCCTTCCTTCTTTCCTATGTGTATTGGTGTTTTGCCTGCCTGCATGTCTGTGTGAGGGTGTTGGATCCCCTGGAACTGGAGTTACAGACAGTTGTGAGCTGCCTTGTAGGTGCTGGGAATTGAATTTGGGTCCTCTGGAAGAGCAGCTGGTGCTCTTAGCTGATAAGCTATCTCTCCAGCCCCCAGACCCCTTACTTATACACCAGTCTATTAAACTCTCTATTTCTTTTTTTTGTTTTTTGTTTTTTGTTTTTTTTTTTTTTTGTTTTTCGAGACAGGGTTTCTCTGTGTAGCTTTGCGCCTTTCCTGGAACTCACTTGGTAGCCCAGGCTGGCCTCGAACTCACAGAGATCCGCCTGGCTCTGCCTCCCGAGTGCTGGGATTAAAGGCGTGCGCCACCACCGCCCGGCTGAACTCTCTATTTCTATGGAATTGCACACTACATACATTTTTGAAACAGGGTCTCACCTAGGCTGTAGCCCCTTAAACTTACTATGTAGTTGAGGGTGACCTTGAATTCCTGGTCTTCCTGCTTCTACCCCTTAAGTGCTGAGCTTATAGGCATGCACCACCATATCTAGTTTATGTGGTACCGGAAATCACAACCTCTGCAGTGCGTGCCAGGCAAGTACTCTACCCACTAAGCTACATCCCAGCCCAAGTGGTATGTATCATTGTAAAGAAGCTGGAGAAATGGCTCAGCGGTTAAGAGCACCGACTGCTCTTCCAAAGGACCAGGGTTCAGTTCCCAGCACCCACGTGACAGCTTACAACTGTCTGTAACTCAAAGATCTGACACCCTCACACAAACATTCATGTAGGCAAGACACCAATGTACATAAAATAAATTTAAAAAAAAAAAACCAATTTCCAAGAACCTTGTCCAGGGTCATACCACTGTGCAAGCAGAAGCAGACCCCAGGACTTGGGACTAAGAGAATATCGATAGCTTTAAGACTGGGCATGTCGCCGGACAGTGGTGGTGCATCCCAACACATGGGAGGCAGAGGCAGGTGGATCTCCGTGAGTTCGAGGCCAGCCTGGTCTATGGAGTAAGTTCCAGGACAGCCAGGGCTGTCACAGAGAGAACAAACCCTGTCTGGAAAAAAAGAAACAAACCAAAGACTGGGCACATCCTTTCAGGCACTCATACACCTGTGGGACCCCAGGTGAATGTCCATCTGCTCCAGTTCTCAGCCTCCATCCTTGACCTCATCCTGGTCCATCCCACCATCTGCAGGCTCAGCTGTTACCCAGAACCTCTCTGCCTGCACTGCCTTGCCCCTGCAGCCCCCTCCTTGAGGCCCGGGAACAGCTCTTTGGGCACGGTCCATGCCATGCTTCCCTAGCTAGCCGCCGCAGTTATTGTCCTGGTGCAGGAGGGCGAGGGGGTGGCTTGTGGGCGTCATGACGCCGGGCTGTCTGCCCTGCTCCTCCTCTTGTTATTACCTCTCCTCCAGGCTCCCATTAGCCAGCCTGCCCCAGAGGCTGCGGAGCACTGCGAGCTCCTCGGCACCTTTGTTCCTTAATTATCACTGGGGAGCCCCACTCACCTGCCTGCCACTTTCTAAGAAGCTGTCTGGCTCCCCTTGGCCGCCCGGCACCTCCAGGACCTGAGCCCCTACACCCCTGGGGTGGGAGCTGAGTCTAGCAGTGGCTTGCCCATGTCTCCAGCAACACACAGAGACTGGGGTTTGGCCCAGTCTCAGCCCCTGGTGCAAACCTTTTCTTTTTGTCCCTTCTGCCTCCTCTGGGAAGTCTACCCTGATTAACCTGTTTTAGCTGTCAGAACTGATAGGGACTTTAAACCATCCGGCTACCCGGATTAGACCACCTACTGAAGGTACTTAATGAATAGTCAGAGAGCAGAATTAACCTTTGCTTGAATGCCTCTTTGAATGGGCAACTCACTCCCTACTAAGGCAGCCCGTGTTAGCCTGAGATGGATGGGGCTGTTTAAATAAAAAAATCACTATCTCTTTATACAGTGTTCACCTCTTGGCAGCACCCTCCAATTTTCATGGATTTTCTAGAGCCGCCTTGCTAGGCTTCTGAGTCTACTACACTCAGCCCTGTCCTCCATGCTGAGGTTCGCTGATACCCACCATGGACAGGCAATCTCCCTGGCTCTGTCCACAGGCACTAGGTATCCCTGCTCCATTCAGGGATGCATCCTTGCACCAGCTCTAGCCCCTGGCTTTCCTCTGGCCCAGGCCTCTGCTGCTGTTCCCCAGTAGGAAGGGCAAGGGAGGAGGTGAGCGCTGAGATGCCTCGGGCCCAACAAGCTCCAACAGTCCATGACCTCCAACCACCACCGCGGAGGAGGGCTCTGGCTGCACACAAGGCCCGGGCCGGGGACCCGGGGAGTCCGTGGGAGCCCCAAATCTCCTTCCAGCATACTGATCCTGGTGATTACTCCCTGACGTGGTGCATTGTGGACACAAGGACTCACAGGCTAGCTCCAGATGGAGGGACAGGAGCTGAGCTGACCCATCCACTCACATGGGTTCTGTACCCGGGGTCTCTAGGGTGTTGTGCTCTTTTGGGGAGGCCAGGGGAAGCTAAAGATGATTCTCAGAGCTTACTTGGTCTTTGCATTGCCCCTTCCCCACAGCTGAACCAAGGAGGGAACAGACAAGAAGGACCCAGTGTTCCATTCCACGTTCCCTACTCCTCCCATCCCTCCTCCACCCTCCTCACTCTCCACTCCAGCCCCGAGATGGTAGCATGAGATAGGCTCTCACTCTGTAGCTCAGGCTAGGCTTGAACTATAAGAACTTCTTGCACTCCTTACTGGTGTGCACGGCCATGCCTGACTCCCTACCAGTTTGGGTCCCCTTGAAGGGATCCCTGTCCCCCCTTTCACAGTACTGGGGATTGAACCTAGGACCTTGTGCATGCCAAGCATACAATCTATCACCTAGACACATTCCTCCAGCCCATAGGCGGCCCTTTAAAATGCATCTTTGTGTTCTTCAAATATGTCTTCTTCGTTTTCCCTCAGACTGGGGTTCTGTGTGAGTAGAGTCATGCCTCTGTGTTTGGACTGGGACTCTTAGGGGACAGAATACTGCTTCTTCCCAGGGAGCAAAGTGGCATCTTCCCTCAGACTTGGGCCCAGGAAGTGTGATGACAGCCGCTCCACCCCCAGACTTGCCTCTGGACAGCTGATGTCCCAGGAGTGCCTCGGGGATGCCACAGGGTGCCTGGCACACGCTGGAGGGTGCATTGGACAAACAGCAGCTGGGGTGGAGGACTGGAGTCAGAAGGCCACCTCCAGCCACCAGACCGTGACCTCAGCAGGCTGCCTGTGTTGCTGTCCGGATCTGACTCAGTCCATTCCCTGGGCCTGCTGCTGGGCGGCCATGCCCAAAGCCAGCCCCAGGAGGCCACTAGTTTGCAGGAGCTCCACCCTGACAGAGGCCATCTCCAGCCTTGCTTGCCCACTAGGGGTTTCGACAGGATGTGGGGAAGCCAGGGGGCAAAGGTCACCTGCTGGCCACTTGATCCCTACCTCCTTGGATCTTTCTCTCTCCAACTAGAAGATTTCAGCCTTCTAGTATGGCTCTGGACGGGCACCCTCCTTCAGAATCCCAAATACAGCAGGCACCCCACAGCAGGCTGGGGCAGAGGGATCCCCATAAGGTAAAGGAGGCAGTTTCTCCACGACGATTATTCCTGAGGTCACCTTAGAATCTTCCTCTTTAGATATAAGTGAAGCCAACTCCTTTAGAATGTTCTAGAGCCTGGGTCTAGATGTCTGGAGAATTCTGAATACGGAGGCCATTGAACTCCTGGTAGGAAAAAGAGAGAGGTGACCTCAGCTGACATAACCACTCATGCCTTACTTAGCCAAAGGCTCTCAACTCAGTGTGCCTCAGAGGGCTCTTCCTTACTAACCCCCCTCCCCCAGTCTGGTAGCCAGCCTCCTGCATCACCCAGAAGCCATGTACCCTGCAATTTCTGGGCCCTGCCTGCCTCTGGAGCTCCCACATCTCCTCACTCATCCCACTCCAGCCTGGGCCATCTTTCTCTTCCATTTGGTTATTGAATTTCTTGACTTATTTATTTGAGGAGGACCAGCACGCACGTGTGCCGCAGGGTGCATACGGGAGTCAAAGGACACTGGGCAGGAGTCCGTCTTCTCCTTCCACCATGGGGACCTCAAGGATCAAAGTCAGGCCATCAGGCTTGTGTCAAGTGTCTTTTCCCACTGAGCCATCCCGCCGACCCTAAGTCACCTTCCTGTAGATCCTCACGTACCCCAGGGCAGTCTTGGCCTCCAGACCTTTGCACCAGCCGTTCCTTCCAAGCAGAGAGCTCTTCCCAACATTTCCCCTTATTTGTGCCACTCAGAACTTAGGTGACATCCCGAGACTGTCCCATGTCCCACCTGAGGTGGTGTCCCGGGTCTCCAGGGCTCTCATCTATCTGTCTTATCCCTCCCTCCAGCTCTCCTCATACTTGCAATGAGGTTCTGGCTCCTTGGTTATTAACTGGCCCCTCTTCTGCTTGGTGAGATCCTGGGTCCTTGGTGCCTAGTGTGGGGCTGGCCTAACCAGTGCTCCAGGGATGTCTGCGAAGTGAAGGTGCATCCTGGGGAGGAAGACACACACATAACCCTCAGACTGGCAGAATTTAGTATAGAGAAAATCCTCAGAGATGCGTGACTAGAATTCAGGGAGCATTGCCAGTCTCTTGGGAAGAGGGATAGGGGTGGGGCATGAACTGGCATGCCCTACCACCTCAGAACACAGGTCTGGGTATGATAGGCAGATAAGGCAGGATCCCCTGTCACAGACACACCCCATCTACCATTCTCTGAATGTCCACAGTTCAGATGGGACAGGAAAGTGTGCTCCTTAAGTCTTGGGGCCAGGCACCTCCACTGAGCTCTGAGACTGGCTTTCCAATGCACAGGGTTCTTTCCACCTGGCCACTGTGTCAGACCACAGGTCACAACCCCAGGCCCTCATTCTGCCTCCGGTCCACTGTGGCTTCCCTGTTCCTCCCTGGGGGAGGCAGGACTATCCCTCTCACTCACGAAGCCCTCCATCTCATCAACAGCTGGAGAACAGGTTTGGGGCTCTTCATCTCTTCAGGCCAAGATACCACCTCGGGCCCCCAGAGCAAATCTGGCAGGTGGGGAAGAAGGGCCCATGTTCTTCCCCGCGTCCTCTCCAGGGACTCCAGGTTGTACTGGCAAGTGCATGGGCAGGAGGCAGCTCCATCCACGTTGCTCCTGTGTGTCCTTTCCTGTGACCTCACAGAACTCCACTTTTTCTCTTTCTCCCTCTAGAAAATGGAAATCATGGCATTTATTTCGGCAGGTTGCTGGAAGACCAACTGGGAAAACACAAGAAGCACTTAGCAAAATTCTAGAAAGCGCGTGTTATTTAATAAATGGGAGGCTTGTTCAGCTTTACTCCCCTACTCAAGAGCATGCTGTGGTTCCTCTTTGCTACACTGATGGACGATCCTCTGCCTGGCTCTCAGGGCTTTCCAGTGCACGCCCTGATCTCTTCATTCCACTCTCCAATTCCCGCTTTCTCTACTGTGTCCCCACTGAACATATTCTGCTCATCCCTCTGCCATGCTCTTGGCCAAGCTGCCCTTCTTGTACCCCTTGTTACTTTACTGGTCTTGCCACGATCCTTCTCCAGGAAGCCTTCCCGGACTCGCTTCTGTTTGGACTGTTCTTTCTGCCCCAGCCAGGAACAGTAGCTGTGCTATCAAAGTGGCTGGCTATTTCCATGTCTACACATGTCACCAAGTGGGCACAGAACCCCTCCTGGGCGTCCCTAGAATCTGCTGCAGCATTAAAGCACATACGACTCAGTAAATAACAAACCAGCTGCACTCTGGAGCGCTTCATATGGCAGGGGAGCAGGTGTGGGAAAGGCTCCTGGAGGCGCGAGGAGCTGGGCCTCCCGGCATCAGGAACTGGACTTGGTACCTCCAAAGCCGCTCCTTGGTCCCCACCACCCTGCAGGGTAGTAGCAATCCCATTTTACGGATGGGAAGATGGGGGCTCAGAGAGGTGCTGTGACTTGCCCGATGTCACGTGGCTAGAAGCTGGCAGGGCAAGGTTTGGGGAAAGGCATTCCAAGGGTGCAGTCTGCTCACAGGCTCCGGGGAGGAAGGCCGGGGTGGTGATGTTGGGTAACAGTGAACTGACTGATGGGGCAGTGAGGAGCATGTCGGGGAACGCACTGGTTTGCCCATTTGAAGAAGAGGAAGGCTCCAGAATCTTTTTTTTTTTTTTTTTAACAGCCTAGAGAAAAGTAGCAAGGACCTTCTGAGGGAATTGGTTGTAGCTCCAGAATTTTCTTTGCTCTTTATTTAATTTTTTAATTAGTTAATTACTGTTTTGGAGACAGGGTCTCATTATGTAGGCAAGCTGGCCTTGAACTCATTCTCTAGCAGCCCAGGCTGGCCTGGGACTTTCAGTCCTGCCTCAGCTTTCTGAGTGCTGAGATGACAGAAATTTACGGCAGAGGCCTCAGAGGCCAAGAGGTGGCACTGGTGATCTCGGGGTGCTGGGCACACCTCCTCTCTGTAAAGGAGCTTTGTCAGTCACATATCCAAGTGACTTGCCCAAAGTCTCCATGCCACAGACTCTGCAAACTGTCACACAGCCGTTGTCCTGGTACACGCAGGGTCTGACCTCCGCCTAGCAGCACTCAGTGAGGTGCCAGCCTGGATTCTGCCATTCTTGGCCCCTGACTCAGAGACCCTTTCCCGTTCCCCAGCCCCGCTGGCTAGCCTCCCTGTGGGCAGCTGAACTCAGCTGGAATAACATGGCCCCTTCCCTCCCACGGGCCCAGGACTATTTACGGCTCACCAGGGCCTTCACGCCCATGAGCTCACTGGAGCCTCCCTATCCGCCCTGGGAACCCAGAGGGCCACACACCAGATCTCCATTTCACCCACTGGGAAACTGAGGTTGGACCATAGCCAGGGACTGCCCAAAGCCCAACCTCTTGACGTTTATATTCTCCCAACACCCCTAAGTTGGAACGGGGGAGTCTGGGGCTGGAGCCAGGTGGGTGGAGGGTTTGATCTGCTGAGCTAGCCCATCCCAGGAGTTGCAAGGAGCTGCAGGGGCAGCAAGCCAGGATGGCGGAGGTGGAAGTTTTCATGTCTTCAGCCACTGGCAGGGCAAGGGCCTGGCAGAAACACCTTCAGGGAGTTTAGGGGAGAGTAGGGCCTGCAAACTAGTTCAAAGCATAGTTGGACGGGTTACCTAGGTGAAGGCCAAGGGGGAAAGGAGGCTCCAGCCTCCAAATTCAGCCTTGGCAGCGAGACATAGGCAGTTGTATGTTGGCTGCAGCAGGAGGGACATCGGGCAGTAGACGCCAGGGTACTTCCCCTCCACTGACTGCTTAGAGCGAGTTCCTCCGCCGTGGGGACTGGGCTCAGTCCAAGCTCTCCTGTGTCATCTCGTATAGAACTGGAATTCCTCAGACCCTCCACTTCTCCAGTCCTTCAGACCTCCCAACAATTTGTTCCCTTCCTCCTAGGTCCCGGTCAGTCACCCTCCAGGATTCTTCTCCCTGCTAGTGGGTTCCAAAGGGCCCTGAGTCCTTCCCAGAAGCCTCTAGGATTCCTTCCCCCCCCCCAAAAAAAAAACCCTGTATAACTCTTTGTTCTGGGTTCTGAGAAGAGAAGTTCCAAGCCCCTGCAAGACTAAAGGATGCTTGGGGTCAAGGACCATGTTCTCTTCCCCATCAAATGTGGCAGCCTCTTGAATAGTTCTCCCAGCTTCCACTAGGGCAGGCTCTACCTATAGGGGGCGCCCACACAGTACTGTTGAAGCTCCTGCTGGCTCAGGGCACTATGAATCACCCTAAGGGAGATGGGTCTGGGAACCAGTATGTGGCACCCAACTGCTCCAGCACCCTCCAGTGACCTGTGGAGACCCGGAGGGAGAACTTTCAGACCAGGAGGGAGGCTTCTAAGTTGGGGTAGGAGGGTGGGAACTCGACAGTGACACCCAAGAAGGCATCTGGACCTTCCCGGCTCACAGAAGTGCCTGGGTGCTCACAAGACTCACGTTTGTCACTGATACTGCTTTTTAAGCAAAGCCCCAACCAAGCCATCCCTATATCCTTCCCCAAGTCTCTGAGAAAGAGTGATGAGTCAGCTGCAGCCGTGAACTCACCCTAGGCAGTAAAAACAGAAAACAAGCAGGTTCTCCCCAAGGAAGGGGGAGGGGAGGGGGAGGGACAGGGATTTCCCATGCTGTGCAGAAGGCATCAGCTTCGTTTGAAGTCCTCAGGAGTGAGGCAGCGTCCTTACAGCCCCTAGAATCTCAACCACATCAAAGCCGCCGAGGAAGGTGTCACATACAGTCACAGTCACACAGTGACCAAGCGAGTCCCTCAAAGGAGAGCACAGTGACACACATGGTTGACTTGAGGCCATGACACCCAGAGACCCGCCAGGCAGTGGCTTCTGAATGGTCCCACTGAAGCAAGCTCATTCAGACTCTCAGACACACGTGCAGACATCTCAGGGTCCCACATGGCCGCATGTATCCATGACGGCTGTCTCCATGCAGTCACACGCAGATCACGAGCAACAAACCGCAGCTATGTAGACAACCACCTCCGCCTCCATCTGCCCAGCGCCCGTTGGCTCTCAGAACCTGTCTCTGGGACTCACACACAAAGCACAGGGCAATGCTCCTTTCTATGCACATGGTCGCACAAACACAGCCACAAGGTCTCATGCAGCCACAACCGCATGGCTCCCACACGAGGGGCAGAGCCACACCCAAATCACAGGGAGTCACACACACACACACACACACACACACACACACACACACACACACACACACATTCTGTGACACACCCACCACATCCAGTTACACACTAATCAGATGGCCTCGGCCACATAAGGATCAGACACACCATCACATACACCGTCACACAGACACATGGATCCATGAAACCTCTGGCACTCAGTTCTGATGGCAGTTGGGCCCTGGGGTGGGAGCCCGAGAGTGTGATTCACACAGTGCCCCACCCCTCCCTCCTCTTGGTGGCCCCTCCCTGGCATCCTCCTCTGTAAGCACTCACTGTGTGGTGTTGGCCAGGCTTTTTGGTGAGACCCCATACCTTGCCTTAGAGAGGCCTGAGTACCACCAACAATGCCTTCAGCTCAAACGTCACTTGTACTGAACCAGTGAATGAAGCGTTCTAAATAAGACCCCTATTTCCCATGGGGGGGGGTATCTACTTTTACACGAGAGAATTTGGTCTAAACACCTACCTGTTCCAGGCTTCAGCTCTAAGAACCTGCCCACATCCCACACTTTAATTCCTTTTGGAGGCTGGAGAGACGGCTCAGCAGTTAAGAACACGGGCTGCTCTTCCAGAGGACCCATGTTTGATTCCCAGAACCTATCTGAAGGCTCCCAACTCGCTGTAACTCTAGTTAGTTCTAGGGGATCTTGTACCCTCTGACCTCTGTAGGCACCAAGTAGTGTACAGGCACATATACAAAACACCAATTCATATAAAAAATTTAAAATTTTTGAAAAATTTTAAAAAAGAAAAGCCTCCTTTGGTTTATCAGGATTTGCAGGGCTGGGTGCTAAATTGGGGTGCTGACTGATTCTCACATGATTGGCACTACTTATGACAGAGGTATGGGGGGACAGACCCAGGAAAGACTCCCTGTGAACTTGGCCTTTTCTTTTTGGGGGGAATGAGCTTTGAAAGATAGTTTAGGCCAGGTGTAATGGCGCACACCTTTAATACCAACACTTGGGAGTCAGAGGCAGGCGGATCTCTGTGAGTTCAAAGCCAGCCTGGTCTACATAGTGAGTTCAAGGACAGCCAGAGCTACTAAGTAAGACCTTGTGTATGTGTGGGGGGGAGGGCGAGGAATCAAAAACAAACAAACAAAAAACAAAAAGTGGGGTGGTAGTGGTGCATGCCTGCACTTGGGAGGCAGAGGCAGGCAGATCTCTGTGAGTTCAAGGTCAGCCTGGGCTACAGAGTGAGTTCTAGGACAGCCCGGGTTATAACACAGAGAAACCTTGTCTCGAAGGAAAAAAAAAAAGACACACTGTACTAGAGTCTAAACAGCTGAGTTTTCATCCAGTTTAGTATGTCACCTTAGGCCAGTCTTGTCCCCTCCTGGACTCAGCTTCTTCATGTGTCTCCTGAGGGGCACTGTGCTGAAAAGTTTTCCCATCAAGTTGTTTATTAATAGGCAAACTTCCAATTCCACCCCATCTCTCCTGCTTCCAGAATTCAAAACCCGCTGGTTCTGGGGACCTCAGATGTTTTCTAGCTCTAAGGCCCATGGCAGTTGAGGGACTGGGGACATAGCTATGCAAGCATGAGGACCTGGCTTTGAATCCACATAAACCCTGGACACAGTACACATGCCTGTGATTCCAGTACTGGACAGGAGGAGACAGGAGTATCCTGCGGCTCCCTGGCCAGCAGTTGAGCTGAACTGGTGAGCTCCAGGTTCAGTGGACAGCCATTGAGAAAGACACCTGATGTTGATGCGCGCACACGTGTACACACACACACACACACACACACACACACACACACACACACAGGGACCATGGTAGTTGAGCAGCCCCACAGGGTGGAGGCTGAGGGCTTGTCCACAGGCTGCCAACGGCCCCTCCCTGCCCTGCTGGGCGCCTGGCACTCAGAGGCCACCACCATCTTCCAGGCTAAGCCACGTCATCTTGCTGGTTTGGAGGCTTGGGCCAGCTCAGAGTTTGTGGTTGAAGCAGGTGGTGACCGAGTCAGAACTTTCCAGCCCCACACTCTGCAGAGGCTGGGTTTCCAGGGTGGGCTGGACTATCTGAGGATTCCTGCCACCTTTAGAGACATAAGGATGCCAAGGTCCTCCAGGACCCAGGACAGACTGTGTCTCAATCCCAGGCCTGGGAGTGGGGTGACTGCCCAGGAGGGGACGGAGCAAAGGCAAGGAAATTTCCTGAGACCTCATAGAGGGTTCTGTTTGGTTTTCACTCGGTTTCTTCTGTTGAGTCAATCTGCTTCCTGATTCTACTTAGCTATTTTCCTGATACTTAAGGCACAGAATCACACAACATTAGTGGGCACACAGCACATTCTTCTAGCCTATGATGCAGCCCCCAATCACACACATCATCACCAAAACTATGTTACTGGCTTTCCATGGGTCGGTGCTCTGCTGGGCCCACAGCATTTCATTTTATCTTCTAATAGCCTCATGCATGGCATGGCTGTTATTCACTCCATCCTACAGATAAGAAAAGTGAAAATCGGAAATCCTAAGCCACCTGTCCAGGGGCACTTAGCTAATAAATTAGAGAGTTGGGGTTCAGATCTCTTGGCCCTGCTTTAAAGTCCTGTCCTTCAACTACATCTCACAGCCTCCGTGGGAACCCCGCTACACACAGGGCCTTGCAGATACTTAACAAGACAGACTCTATGTCCATGTTGAAAGAAGCCAGTCTAAAGCTCAGCTTCTCATTGCAGCAGAGGATACAAGATGCACCCAGGACAGGGAAGGACTTGGGCTGTTCAGAAAGCACATTATTAAAAATTGCCTTATATGGTACCTGGATCTACATTCCTGTGGCTTCTATTTGCCCTCTTGCATTCTGGCCTTAAAAGTCAGAGAGGGCCTGTCAGAGAACTCAGCAGTGAAGGTGCTTGTCACCAAGCCTGGCAACCTGAGTTTCATCCCTGGGACCCATAGAGCAGAAGGAGAGAGCCAACTTCCAAAAGTTATCCTCTGACATCCTCCCTAGTGGTGGAGTGGGGGGGGGGGGGGGGTAGGTGTGTGAGCACACAAATAAATAAGTGTAAAGAAAATTAGAATTTTTAAAAATCACAGAGTACTAGGGGTTGGAGTATAGTTCAATGCTAGAGTATTTGTCTAGCATGTACATAGCCCTGGGTTCCATCCCCAACACACAGAAAACAAAACAAAATAAAATAGTCACACAGGCCAGGTGATAGTGGTACCAACCTTTAATCCCAGCACTCAGGAGGCAGAGGCAGGGGATCTCTGTGAGTTTGAGGTCAGCCTGGTCACAAAGTGAGTTCCAGGACAGCCAGAGCTGTTACACAGAGAAATCCTGTCTTTTCTTTTCTTTTTTTTTTTTTTTTGGTTTTTCGAGACAGGGTTTCTCTGTGTAGCTTTGTGCCTTTCCTGGGACTCACTTGGTAGCCCAGGCTGGCCTC
The DNA here is from genome assembly GCF_007827085.1 of Peromyscus californicus insignis. Lineage (NCBI taxonomy): Eukaryota > Metazoa > Chordata > Mammalia > Rodentia > Cricetidae > Peromyscus > Peromyscus californicus. The sequence continues at coordinate 27,712,055 of NW_026294551.1, forward strand.
GAACTCACAGAGATCCGCCTGGCTCTGCCTCCCGAGTGCTGGGATTAAAGGTGTGCGCCACCACTGCCCGGCCGAAATCCTGTCTTTTCAAACAAACAAACAAACAAACAAAAAACCACAAGAAATAAAAAACAAAAACAAAAAAACAGTCCCGCAGAATTAGTGGGCAGCACCTCATGGGTTTGCAGACAATTCTGACCTCCTACCCCCTTTGTGGGACCAGTTGCTTGTTATGCTCCAAGTCTTGACTGCTCATTGTCCTGCCTGTCTGCTGGGGTGTGGCTTTGCTCCAGCCACCACCAATTCTCTTGCATGGCCCAGAGAGACCCATTAGCAGCTGGCCGTTGGTGTCTTCTCCGTCTCTTCTCCTTTGTCCACGTAAAAGTCTATCAGAATGTTCTGGAAAAACCCAGAGAACCGCTCCCCGGAGTCAAGAGGCTGGGGTTCTAATCCCAGCTCTTTCACTTCATTGTGCAACGTTGGGCAAGGCCCTAGGCCACTCTGAGCACTGGTTTCTTCATCTGTAAAATGGGGACAGAAATACTTGCCCCACCTGACAGGGCGAGGCTTAACTGAGGTCCTGAGTGTGAAGGCATTCCACATGCCACCCAACAAGGACCCTCAGAGGACACAGGAGGGACTGAAGGGGACTTTAGGAGTGCCTGGACAATCAGAGTCATCCTAAGCATCTCAGGATGCAGGACACGGTATCAGATGCTGCCTGTGGGAATGGGGAGCTGGGAAAGGCCTGGCTTTGGACCTGCATGAATTCTACCACCTGGAGTGACCCCTCCAGCCATCACCAAGTCCTCTGGGCCCAATGACATAATAACAAGGCCAGACTCCTGGGCTTTTAATTTTCATTTTGCTTTGCTTTTGAAACAGAGTCAGTCCCACGTAGCCCAGGCTGGCCTCAAACTAGCTGACGCTGATTTTGAACTTTGGATCCTCCTGCCTGGACTTCTTAAGTGCTGGGATTACCAGCTTGGACCACAACACCTGGCTGTATGTGGCCCTGGGGATCAAACCCAGGACTTTGTGTATTCTGGGCCAGTATTCCGTCAAGTGAGCTGAACTCTTCAGTCTTGGCTCTTGTTTCTTGAGACCGGGTCTTACTATGGAGCCCAGGCTAGCTTTGAACTTTCGTGTGTGTGTGTGTGTGTGTGTGTGTGTGTGTGTGTGTGTGTGTGTGTGTCACTGTGACTATCCATGCACACCCATGCTGAGGGTAGAGGAGTACATTAGGTGTCATATTCTATCATCGGTCTACACCTTTTTTTTTTTTTCCTTTGAGACAAGATCTCTCACGGAAACTGAATCTTGCCATTTCAGCTAGGCAGACTGGCCAGGGAGAGTTCCTGAGAGCTGCCCATCTCCACCCCCAACACTGGGGTTAGTGGCATGTCCAGCTTTTACATAGGTGCTGGGGATTTGAACTCAGGTCCTCTTGCTTTCACAGAAAGCACTCTTAGCCACTGAGTCACCCCCAGCCCTCAACCCCCAGCCTTGAACCTTTGATCCTCCTGCCTCGGTCTCCTGAGTGACAGGCATGTGCTGCCACACCCAGAATACAAAGACCTTTGAAATCAGGTTGGGTCTGGCACCGGGCACTGGGGCGGGTTCGGTGGGTGAGCTGAGGAGGGAGTCTGGATATGGGAACCCCAGACTTCGTGCAGATACTGGGTAATTTACTGAATCTTCACAGTCCTCGGAGCCAGGCTTGTGATTGTGTCACTTCACAGATGTGGAAACTGAGACACAGTGACATTTCACTTGTCCAAGTCACTGCAGGGTGGAGGCAGGATTAGATTCAGACTGACCGGGTCTCCAAGCTGGTGTGCTCCACCTGGCTGCATTGGAGGAAAGGCTGGTTTCCAAGCTGTTCTTCCCAGAGGAACAGACCGAGGGAGACGGAGCAGCTGGGCCCTTTGGCAGAAACCCGTCTCTTGAATGTCACCCTGTGGCCTCAACAGAACCCGTGCCACTGGGATTTCTGATAGAAGAGACAAAGTCACACCCACACCCACACACACTCAGTGTCATCTATTTATTTAGTTCGTGTTCACAAATTGTTTAGCACGCGTCAGCCCTGTCCTAGGTGGCATGCTCACACCTTGAAGGACTCTATCCATGTCTTGGAGCAAACCCCACCCAGAGCATGGGAGAAAGAAGCTGCCTTTCTAGGGAAAGTCAAGAGGCAAGGGTGGTACAGTCCTCCACAAGGGGACTCTGATGGGATGCTGGAATACAAATACCCATCGAGAGAAGCTAAAAGCTGAAGGACAGCTTGGTGTAGTGGCCTCGGTCTGTGATCCCAGCACTTGGGAGACTGAGGTCAGCCTGGGCTATAGAGTGAAACCCTGTCTCAAAATAACCGGCGCTTAAGGCCAGTGTGGTTCAGAGGTAAGAAAACTAGAAGGAGCCAGGCGGTGGTGGCACACGCCTTTAATCCCAGCACTCAGGAGGCAGAGGCAGGCGGATCTCTGTGAGTTCGAGGCCAGCCTGGGCTACCAAGTGAGTTCCAGGAAAGGCGCAAAGCTACACAGAGAAACCCTGTCTCGAAAAACCAAAAAAAAAAAAGAAAAAAAGAAAAGAAAACTAGAAGGAAAAGTATGGACATGACGAGTGTGCAAGCCAGGGTGTCTGAGAGGGAGGGTCCCTCAAGGGATGCCTGGAGAATTCTGTTTCTTAGCCCAAGTACCTAGTTTATAAGTATTTCATCATGTGTTGTGGTTTTTGTTGTTGTAGTTTTGTTGTTGTTATTGTTGTTTGAGACAGGGTTTCTCTGTGTAGCCCTGGCTGCCCTGGAACTCAGAGATCTGCCTCTCTGTAGACCAGGCTGGCCTCGAACTCAGAGATCTGCCTTCCTCTGCCTCCAGAGTGCTGGGATTAAAGGTGTGTGCCACCACTGCCCAACATGTTGTGTATTTTAAATTCACTACTTTACACACACACACTGCGTGACTGAACTCACTGACTGGACTCTACATCAATCTCCCCTGTGTGCTATAGACTGCACTGAACAGCTTCATAAGAAGAGCGCACTACCTGAGTGGTAGCAGTCGCCTCTAATTCCAGTACTGGGGAGAATGAAACCGAAGGCTACATGCTGAGACCTTGTACCTAGAAAGAGAGAGGAGGTGAAGGGAGGGAAGGAGAGGGAGCAAGCTGGAGCCCCAGGGGTCCAACCCGGAGAGCACCTTTTCCAAGGCAGGACTTACTCCCTGAAGTGCTCAGGGTCCAGGAGGGTCAAAGGTTTTTCTCCCCCAGGTTCACTGGCAGAGCATCTGCCTACCTACCGTGCACAAGGAAGGCCCCAGCACAACACAAATAAATAAATAAATGGGAAAAACTGAAATATACAAAACAAAAGAAACACCACGTTTTTTTCCAGGATTGTCTGAGAAAATTTGAGCCCCAGACTCCAGAATTTGCCCCCTCCCCCACACCTTCTCTCAGCCCAGCGTAAACCAGAGTGGAGTCAGGAACACTGAGTCAGAAGGCCTGCTCTAGAAAGCCAACTCTGGGAACACAAGTCAGGTTTTCCCTGACAAGACATTTCAACTCGAGCCTCAGTGTCTTCATCCGTAAAATGGAGCCAGGAAACCATGTACTTCACAAGTTGTTACAAAGCCCCATTGTCAAACACTTTAGGGAATACTGTGAGCACGGCATATGTTTTAATACTTACTCTATTTTTCCTTTTTGAGGTGTGGGGCACAAGTCATGTCACACATATGCAGGTCAAGAGGACAACTGGAAGGAGCCAGTTCTCTCCTTCCACCAAGCGGGGCCTGAGCCATGTTGCTGGCCCACACTGCATACTTTTAAATCCTCAGGCATCTGTCTCCCACCCCAACCACTTAATTTTTCAGGAGGGACTCAGAACAAATCCTTACTCTGAAAGTTGCCCCAGCCTCAGCTTCCAGTGTCCCAGCCTGGAGCTTCAGGTCTGAGCTTCACAGTGATTCCAGGAGCGAGTTTACCGAGTTGGAGGAAGCCAGGCCGGCCGGGGAGGTGGCATTCCAGGCGGCATGGCAGCAAGTGAGTCAGGGCTGGGGCGGCCCTTTCTGGGTCCCTGGAGGTGGGGGAGGGCTCGCCTCTCTGGCTCTGGGCCCAGGCTGGGTTGCTCATTTGCATATATCTGCATGTATGTTAAGTTTCACCTGCTTACATTGGCAGGGCTGGGAAAGACACCTGTGCAGAAGATGCGGAGATCCAAGTGCGCGTGGCTGGCTGCCTGCTGGAGCATCAACCCGGAGTCTCGGTCTGTGCTTCATGGACCCATCAAATGCTTTGAAATCTCTGAACACATGGCTTCTTCCCTGGGCTCCCCTGGTTGCCTAGGCCAGGAACTTCAGCCACTTTGCCCCTCCATCCATCGAGCCCACTTGGGGGTTGTCTTTGAGACACTTTTTCTTGGCTCCCTTCCTCTCTGTTCCCTCTGCCACCATACCACCGTAGTTGGAGGATTCCCGCCTCACTGAACACCTGACCCATTGCAAGTGCCTCTTCCTCAATTCTCTGCCACCTGACCCCCTTTCCTCAATCCGCCAGGGTACCCAAGGCACTCCTGGGACTTTCCTCTGCTTCTATCCGGGTCCTGCCTTCCCACCACTCGAGGCCATCCCAACAGAGATGGGAGAACACTGAGATCCTTCACAGTGCATGGCCTCCCTAGCTCCTGCCACTTTCTTACCCTGCAGCTGGGTGAACAGAGGCCCCGTGCGTGCTGTTTCTGTGCCTCAGTTTCCTTACTTGTGAAACAAGAATAAGAACGGGACTCCCTTCCAGGGGTGTGCAGCACATGGATTCCAGTAGTGACCAGTCATTTATTAATATTAGTTCTTTTCTTGCTGCCTTCGTAGAGGACACTGACCTCCCGGAGTCTCCTCCTCCCTCTCTGGCCTTCCTCTGCTCTTGCTGAATGAGTCTCCTCTGGAGAAGACAGTCCCCTGGCAGTTCCGATGGCCAGCTGGCTGAGGATTCCAAGTGCAGCTTTTAGAAAGGGTATTTGGCCCTTTGGTGCCTCGATGACCTCATTAGTAAAAAGGGGGATAATGTAGATATCTGTGTTAGATATCAGCTCCACCTTACATAGAAATATTGTGATAAAGAGAGGCATTTAAGTCCTTAGCAGAGTGCTTGGCACACAGACAACATACGATGGTGCAATCATGACTGTTATCCAAAACGCAGGACTCAAACTCCTGTAGTGTCCCTTCTGCCTTTAAGACCTTGGGACAGGCTCCCCCACGTCCCTTAGTGCTGTCTCCGAATAACAAGCCTTCATCCGGATCATCCGGTGTCCCAGACATCCAGAGGACCAGTCCTCCACCTCCTTTGTGTGGAAAGCAACTAAGGCCCCATTGGGTTGAATGACGGTTGTGGGTTGTGAATATGGCTCAGCTCCCCCTCCACACTCATTTTGAGGCACATGCCCTCCAGAACTTGGGCTGCAGAGAGCTAATGGACAGTCGCCACCGCCTCCCTGTCACACCCATGTACCCACAGCACAGAGGCTGGGAGGAAGGAAGGGCGGTCCAGTCCAATCGGCCTAAGCTGCTGCAAATGTTAACAGTGCGTTTCCACATTGTACTCACTTTCCCAAGGAGGCCACTGACCCTTGGCACAGCCCCCACCCCACATCACACACTCCTCTGCCCGTCCTCTCCTCTCTCACCACCTTCTCCAGCTCCTTTCAACAGCAGTTGAAGAACTCCAGGCGGGGTGATCCTCTTCCAACTGGAACTGCAGAAGGTGTTCACTGATGGGGAGACGTAGCAGACACTGCTTTTACTTCCACCGACCACATGGGCCTTGGCCCCTCCTCCTGGACAGCCTTCCCGTTCTTTAGCCCAGTGAGGGTGGGCTTGAAAGAGAGGGAGAGGGTGACAATGAACTGCTTCTTTCTCTCTGTTGACCCTCCTGGTGTAAGCAGAGTCTTTGTTTCTTGTTTCTTGTTCATTTTGTTTCTTGTTGGGCAGGTTGTGTGTCCTTCTGCAGACATGATTATTTGTCTCATTTGACAATTTGACTCATGGGAGTGAGGACTGATTTTGCAGGTCTCCCGGGGCTGTCTGAAGTGTGGTGCCCCCCAAAGCGATATTCTCCCATCTTCCCAAACCCAGAACTACAGAGGTGAGACAGATAGTCCCAAGGTCTCTGCAGTTCAAAACAGCATCCCAGGATGGCCAACACCCTACCTCCTTTTAAATAAAGAAAAAAAAGTGCAGACTGACAGGGAATCTGATCTCCAGTGTCCCTGTGAAAGCAACAGCCCCCACCTGTATAGAGACCCTTTGCTACCCCAGGGGGTCCGGAAGGCGTGGTGGCGTGGGCAGTGCGTGTGAAGAGGCGCTCTCTCTCTCTCTCTCTCTCTCTCTCTCTCTCTCTCTCTCTCTCTCTCTCTCTCTCTGTGCGTGTGTGTGTGTGTGTGTGTGTGTGTGTGTGTGTGTGTGTGTGTGTGAAGGGTATGGTCACCTATAAGCGTGCGCCGGTCCGTGTCTGTGGATTCTGCTCTGTGTGTTGGGTATCCCCTGCACACGCTGGCTTCATCATCCGTTGCCCGTTACAGGCATTTTCTAGCTCCACGTGTCCCCTTCCAGCCTTCACCTACGGCTGGCTGGAAAAGCAGAAAGCGGAAAGCCCAAATTTCTGTGCGGTGCTGGGGTCTGAGGAAGTTTGCAGACCTAGCCAAGCCGCCTTCGTTCCAGACCCGCGGAATTCGTTGCAGGCGGGTTGGCTCTCGTGTTGGCTTGCAAAGTTCTTGAGGGTGTCTGGCGCTCGCTCCGCCGGGCTGTCCTCTACCAGGCCGGCTCCCCGTGAAGGGCTCTCTGTCCACTGCTGGCCCCTGTGGGACACTCTGCCGAGAAACCCTGCACCACTCACCCGGGTCCAACCCCAGTCCCCGTGCTTGGCACCGAGTGGCTTCCCCGCAAGCCTAAGCACTTTCTTCCAGCACTCCCGACTTGGAGTAACCGTTTTCTTTTGGGGACCGTGTCCTGGTCGAAGAATTACTCTTAGTTGAGCTCTTAGCATAGGTGACTTTTCATATTCTTGTGTATTTGAAATGCCCGGGTCAATCTCAGGTAGACTTCTTAAAGTTACACAAAGAAAACAGGGAAGGCAGGAGTGGGGTGGGGTTGTCGCTGAGATCGTGTGAGGGTGGGGGAAGACTCTCTCGTAGGAGCCCCACGCCAAGCGGTTCCTGGGGTTCCTGGACCGGGTAGCGCTGACCCCAAGACTTCTCCCCTCCTGATCCACGGGCAGCTTCTTTAGGATTATTTAGAAAATAACACGTAGAAAAAGCTCTGTGGGGGGTGGGGCGGGCGAAAGTGGAAGTGGGAGCAAAGGAAAGCCCTAGCCAGGACTTCAGAGGCCTTCAGCCGCCACTGTAATACCACGGCTCGCCATCCATCAGAAAGAGGAAAGGGGACCCGGTGGTTCTGAATCTCACGCAAAATGGGATAAGGGACGCTATCTTCTAGGAGGCGGCTCCTTCGCCAGGCCTCTGGAACCCGGGGCGCTACCACAGTGCAGAGGCGGATTGGTGGGAGGCTGCTGCAAGATTGAATTATTTAATTTCCCCCAAACCGAATTACAAAGGCCCCTCCAAATAGAACTTTAAAGCTTGCTGAAAACAGACAACAACAAAACCAAGATTTCATTTCGGAGCCGTGACCACGGTGGAGGAGAAAGGGCGTGTGTAATTCCAAAGTGACCCCCAAGCCCGCAGAAATCTGGTGGGGAGTGAGAATCTCTAATCCCCTGAGCAGATCGGTTCAGGTGCGGACTGGACTTGTAGTTTCAGAACTCCACGCCTGACCCAGGTAGCACAAGCCACCCTTACACTGTACTGAGCCCAGCGAACGTGCTGGGAAGCCCTGCCCATTCGCACTTGTTTGAGCCCAGCCTTGGCTGTCAACTGCCCGGAAAGTTCGCTGTTTCGCTGTTTCGGAAGAGGATGATTCTGCTTAAGGAGGAACCCGGACACAAAGCAGCCTCAAGCAATATATCCTTTCTGCCTGCAAGTTAATAAAACCCAAGCGTGAGCCGGCCATAGTGGCACAGGCCTTTAATCCCAGCACTTGGGAGTCAGGGGCAGATGGATCTCTGTGAGCTGGAGACCAGCCTGGTCTACTGAACGAGTTCCAGGACAGCCAGAGCTACATAGTGAGACCCTGTTTCAAGAAATAGAAAAGACCCAAGCATTTGCGGATATGCACTGAGCACCAAGAGAATCCACCAAGGTTGCCCCAACTCCCCAGCCTCCGCTGCTACCTACCCCACACACTAGTTTCCTTGCCACTGGCTCTTCTAAGCAGATTAGTTAGTTCCTACTTTTGTGGGCTGCAGGAGCTATTTGTAGTAACAGAAAAAGGTTATTTGTCCTTCTTCCTTCCTTCCTTCCTTCCTTCCTTCCTTCCTTCCTTCCTTCCTCCTTCCTTCCTTCCTTCCTTCCTTCCTTCCTTCCTTCCTTCCTTCCTTCCTTCCCTCCCTTCCTCCTCCCTCCCTCCCTCCCTTCCCTCTTCATCTCCTTTCCTCCTCCTTAGTTTTATGTTCTTGGATTCTGGATTTTGCAACAGAGGATTAGCACCTCGGTCCAGCCCCTCCTCTCCTTCCAGTAGGAACTGGCTGACCAAGCCAGCTACTTGGAAGCTGAGCTGGGATGGGAACCCGGGGCTTCCCTTTCCCCACTCTCATCAAACACTGCTCTCCCTAGCCCATATGCCATCACTTCTGCTTTTCTTAAGGTTGAGAGGATGACCTCTGGGGGGCGGGGTTCCCACTTAAGATGTTCAAGGTCCAGCAAGTGCTCGGGTTCCTCATCCTCTGGGAGGTGGGATGAGGCTGCTGATGGCGGAAGGAGAGAGGTAACAGCTACCCCCTTAACAGGGTTTCCCTGAGGGTGCAGAGCTTATAAATCCCTTGACTTCAGGGTGCTCCTAAGAGCATGGGCAAGCTTAGAAGAGCCATTCACTGGGGACCTTACTTTGGAGGGGATGCCAAAGCCGTACACTGCAGAGCCTGCCAGAACACCTACCTCTGCCCTTCTTAGGTCCCGCACAGAAAGGCTTCTGATTGCCTGACTCTGGAGGTGTCCTCCATCATCCTTTCCATTCTAGCTTCAAAACACCCCCTTATGAAACCTGCCCTGACAGCCAGCCCCACCTCAAAGGACATTCTCTTCCTTTGATTCATGCAGCCAGAGAGGCTATCCTTGGGAACACAATGGAGGCCTCCCTTCTGAAAAACAGGACAGCCAGCTTGGCAGTGGTGGTGCACACCTTTAATCCCAACACCCAGGGGGCAGAGGCAGGTGGATCCCTATGAGTTCTAGGCCAACCTGGTCTACAGAGCGAGTCCCAGGACAGCCAGAGCTACACAGAGAGACCCTGTCTCAAAACAAACGCAAAAACCAAAAAACCAAAAACCAAAAGAACAAGATAGTGCTAGAGAAAGGAAGGCTTGGGAAGCAATGCCCTCAGAAGTTCATAGCCCCAGTTCTAAGGCATGATTGGAGCCTGGGGAAAGGTGGTCCCACATGAAAATAACATTTACCTACCAAGCAAACTTCCCCAGCCAACCTGAAAAAGAGGGTCTAGTACAGAGCCCCCTCATCAGAGCTCTAAGATTACAGGGTAGAAAACTCTATTCCAATATGCAAAAACTCTATGCCAAAATGCAAGCAGGCATTTTCCTGGAGAAACTAATTTCTGTCCTATGGGGAGGGGGGTTAAAAGCAGATTACTTTTATCCTGTCCAAGAGTTTCAGTAGTCCCTATATATTCCCTGGGGTGTTCTCTTTTTATTTATTTTTATTTTATCTGTAAGGGTGTACTGTCTGTGCACAACTTATGTGCGTACCTGAGAACCAAAGACCAGAAAAGGGTGTCACATGCCCGGGAACTGGAATTGCGTGTGGTTGTGAGCTGCCCTGTGGGTGCTGGGAATCGAACCCAGTCCTCTGGAAGAGCAGTCAGTGCTCTTCATCTCTCCAGGCCCAGTCTTGGCTTTTTCTCTAATAGCTGTCTTCTTTCCCAACACCCTAAGATTGCTACCTTTCCTCTGAGGCCTAATTGTGTGTGTGTGTGTGTGTGTGTGTGTGTGTGTGTGTGTGTGTGTACACAAGTGTGAAGATGGCTTGTACAAGGGATCAAGTGTGTTTGCTTGGGAATCTGTGTGGACTTGTGAGCTAAGGGATAGAACTGGGCCATGGTGGTGTGTGCCTTTAATCCCATCCCTACAGAGGCAGAGGCCATCAGATCTCTGAGTTCAAGGCCAGCCTGGGCTACAGAATTAATTTAGGACAGCCAGCACTACAGAGAAACCCTGCCTCTAGAAACCAAACCAAACCACAGCAAAATAACTGTCTCTCATTATGTGAAACTGCATAGGTATGTGGGGGAAAGGTATCTTCCATAGGGTCGGTACATGAACATATATATTTATATGTTTGGATTGCCTTATTTTTGAGACCGAATATCAGTGATTTGGCTTGTAATACATATGTTGAAGGCAAGCACAGTGCTTTTTAAATTAAAAAAAAAAAGTTACACTTCTTTGTTTTTGTGTTATGTGATGTGTGTGGGTCCATGCACAACAAAGCCCACATGTGGAGGTCAGAGACTGACTCTTGGGAGTCTGTTCTTTCTCCACGTGGGTTCTGGGGCTCCAACTCAGATTGTCAGTTTTTATTGGCAAGTGCCTTTATCTGCTAAACCATCTCATCAGCTTTAATACTGATGAGTAGAGTATTCAAAGAGTCGCTCATATTTGGATATGCAGATGTATATGCGCCACACCTTAAAGTCTGGGTTCCCGCCTGGCAGTGGTGGCGCATGCTTTTTATCGCAGCACTCAGGAGGTGGTAGGCAGATCTCTGAGTTTCTGGCCAGCCTGGTCTACAGAGCGAGTTCCAGAAGCAAAGGCTACATACACAGAGAAACCCAGTCTGGGCGTAGGGGAGTGGGGGAGGGGTGGTTCAGGGCCCGAGTCTGTGATTGCAGGTTCATTAACGAGCCTCTTTTCGTAGAGAGATATTTGTATATGACAGCATCTATGTGGTGCTTAGGTGACGTCCCCGTGTATTTTTGCACATGTGGCAACAGATGCTTGCATGCATGGATACATGTTCATCAAGGCCTTGTTCAGAGGCAGGTCCTGCATACAGCCTGGAAGTGCAAAGGAGCTAGCCATATTTTCTGTGTCCTCTCAGGAGCCACTAAACTAGATTCACCCCCACTCCCAGGTTTTGTCCCAGTTCATGCGAGGCTACAGTTTGAGCAGAGTGCCAGGAAAGGCGGGGCTCAGGAAAGGCGAATCCCAGACAGCAGATTCCCTCCCGCAGCCTCAAGGGCCTGCAGGAGCTGTGGTGTCGCAACCAAACCGGGGCCCCTGGCGGAAGCGGAAGCCTGCACTGGGGGTGGTGAGGCGCAGTCGCGGCGGTCGCGGCGTGCCAGGCTCTGGGCACCCGGCGGGGGCGTGCGCGCCACGCGCGTGCGGGGCAGGCTGGGCGCCAGGCGGCACCCTCCAGGCCCCAGCGTCTGTTTACCAACAAACTGCCATCGCTCAGCAGCTACGCATTCCGACGCGCTGAATAAGCGGCCGGCGCTGGCGATCTGCTTTCCACTCCCTCGCAGAGCCAAGGCAGCGTGGGGCCGTGGGGACCCGTGCGACCCTCAGAGCGCGGGCACAGGTTCTGAGTCCGCGCAGCGTCCCTAGTCACCGTGCATCTCCCCACGCTTCTTGGCCATCCCAGGCCCAATTTCCTAGCACTCTGGACATGGTTACCGAGATTTCCTGACTCCACTTGTCCCCCAGCAGCTTGGAGTAGGAGCCGAGGTGCACCGCCCGGAGCTCATGCACTGTACCTCTCCGGTTTCCCCGGTGTATGCTAACTCGGGGGCGGGCCCATGAGGTCACCGTGCGATAGCCAATCCCCGGTGTCTAAGTGGGCGGGGGACTCCGTGTGGTCCCGGGAACCGAACCCAGAGGAGAAGATGGGGGCCCAGAACTTGGGGGGAGGGGAAAAGCCATGGGGCACCCACCAAACCCCTTTCTCGGATGCGAGCTCTCCTCCAGAAGAGGATCCGAGATACATTTTCCCTGGGATCTGAAGTGTGGGGGTGGCTTGCTGGGGGTGGGGGTTCATCTGCCTCAGTTCTGGAGACTTTGAAAGGTGTTGGCATAGAGAGTAGACGGCGTGCAGGGCCATGACCTAGGCCCTGTGGCCTGGCACGGGCCGCAGTGACCTCTTTACCCTGTCCCCTTCCTGGCCGCGATACCTCCAACGTTGTCTTCCCGGACCTCGCCCCCGCCCCGTCGGTAGTGGCTGCCTACCCGCTTGGCTTGTCCCCCGAAACCGCAGCTTCCCCCTATTTGCCCTACTCCCAGCCCTATGGCCACCTCCTGTCCTTTTCTTACCCTGGGCCAGCAACCCCAGGAAACTCCTACCTGGCCAGCCAGCAACTCTCGGCGGCGCGGCTCTTCCCTTCCACCGGCCAGCTGAACGCCCGCAGGAACTTGAAGCAGGTAAGTGTGGCCGCGGAGGCTCTTCTCACTCTTGGGGCCTGAGTTATGTTTTCATAAATTTCGCCCTCTTCTGCGTGCACGCAGCTAGCGGGATTCAAATGTTAACTCGGATTCCACGGAATCTGCGGTGGGGGGGGGGGGGAAGGGATGGGGGAGGAGCGGAGGAGCAGATCTAGGTTTCCTTTTAAAAATCCGACCTGGTTTCGATTTGCAGTTATGTGAAGCCAGCGGGGAGGGCCCCCTACCCCAACCCCCTGGAGCAGTGGAGTTGTGCGTGTACCCAAGTGTAACGGAAAACTGCTTGAATCTGGATATGGGAGTGGAGCCCTAGCTCTTTTCCCGCGATTCTCCCCATCCTTCACCCCCTTCCCGACCTCAGCCTTCTCAAGTCCTGGTCCCAGAAACCAGCATGCAAGCCAAACCCCACTAAACAGAAATCAGTTCCCAGCTGGAGGTAGGTAGGCAGCTAGGCGGGGCTCCTTCTCGGTTTCTGGGCCCCACCCCCTTTTTTTTTCTAGAGGTGCCTAACCTTGTCTGGTAGCTGGCCCCTGAAGAATCTGGGTGTAGGACCCGACCAACCATTGTTCAGAGCATGAAGTTACAGCTTGGTCAGTCTCAAGGTCTTTCCCTGGCCACTTGAGCCTTTCACTTAAGCCAATCCTACCACCTTCACCCTTAACTTTGGAATAGAGCAGGCCCAGTTCCTACTGCTGCTTGCAGCAAGTCTGAGCTCCAGAGAAAGGGCTCGCTGGAAGGCCTCGGTGAAGGCAGGACTAGCTGGCCTTCCTAGGCCTGACCTTCGCATAGCCGAACCGACTTCTCAATCCCATTGCATTGCTCTGGTTGTCCTTGGCATAGTCCCCAAAGATGCACATCTCTCTGCCAGAGGACTTCATAGTAGTCACCCCCAAACCAAGATGTTTCTCTCCTTTTCTCTTGTTACTCTGACATAAATTCATGAACCTCCCCAGAAAGGGAAGTCACCCTTAGAATGGGGTCTCCAATTCCTGGTTTTATGGTTGGAGAAACTGAAACAGGGAGAAAGGATGCAAATTCACTTTCCTTGAGGAATGGAGCCAGGAAAGGGGATTTTAGGGAACTTCTTAGAACCCCAGAAAGTTGACCCTTTCTGTGGCAGAACTGGGGGTGGGTCTGCTGGGTTGCTGGGTCTGGTTGGAGGAGAGACAATGGGGGGGGGCAGGGTTTTACATCCCTCTTGGACTTTTCTTTTTAGATATGCTAATATATACTGGGGAAGTAGGATCCTGAGTTTGAGGACAGCCTAAGCAACTTGATATATATGATGGGTGTGTACATGGGGACAATGTGCGTTTTGGGAACCTGACCTTACCTGGGGAGAACTATTCTGGCGATAAGGTGGAGTTGTCGGGTCTGTCTTCCGTATTCTGCCTTCCCTTGCTTGGTCCAAGAACAATAGAGTGGAGAATTCTTTCTATTACACACTTTACCCGGATCCAACGAAAAACCACAGGCGCTCCCGCGTTCACAAGCAAGTACGTCTTTAAAACAGCCCTTAGCACCTCATTGTTGGAACTGTGTGGACCCCCGTTCCTGAATGAATGACCGGAGAATGATAAAGGGCTTAGGGGTCTCCTAAACCCACTATGTGTGCAACTCCGGCCCAGGGAGGCTCTTGGCTCGAAGAGAGCCGAGAGCCTCACCAACACCCGGTTAAGGCTGCGGGTGCGGCGGCCGCGCCTCCAGCGAGGCCCTGAGGATCCGTTATCGTGACCCGGGTAGATCCAGTTGTGACTTGCCACAACTAGTGTGGAGAAAGGCAGCTGTCCCGGAAGGCACCTGGAGGGTGATCTGCTCTGAGAGTCCAAACTTCAGCAGTCCAAACTGTCTTCCTTCTCTCTCTGCGCGTCACCACCCGAACTGCGCGGTCCATGCAGCCAAGGAGGCGCGGGTGGTCGCTTGGCTGCCAGCCCCGGGCGAGCGGTGGGGTCGAAGCAAGAGAGGCGAGGCGGGACAGGCTCGGGCAGGAGCGGAAACCCAATGCCTTTTCTGGGAATCGACTGAGGATGGGTTCGAAGGGTAGGATCTGAGAGCCCGCAGCCCCCATGGCCACGGGTGAGAGATGCGGAGGTGAAGGCAGAGGTGACTGCGGCCTGAGGGCGGGGTGAGTCGGGTGAACCCAGCTAGGGATGGATGGGGAGCGGAAGGACGGAGCTACTCGCTCTTGTCTGGGGTCTTCACAGCAGGCACCCGAGCATTTTGTCATCTTGGGCAGGCATTTTGCCTCTTCATCCACCTACTTCTCTCATCCTGTGGGCAGTCTTAGTAACTCGTAGAGTGGTCCAGGCTGGGACAAAGATTTCAAGAATGGAAACCCAAGGCCTCAATCCTGGCGCTACAACCCGCAGCAGAGCTTGGAGAACCAGGCTGGCAGGCAGGGATGGGGTGGGGGGTGGGGAGGGACAGGACCAGATCTTATGCCGCTGCCCCGCAGCTCGGCCAGAAACGATTTGCATTGCGGGTTACTGCGTTTTCTGGACCTAGTCACTTCCCCTGCCATGAGGGAACAGTTCTGTGCTTGCAACCTAGAGGAAAACAGGGCTATCACACATTAATCTGGCTTCTAGATCCCTGAAAAAGTCTCCTCTGAACCAGCAGACGGTGGGGACGAAAAGGATGGTCACTTTTACTGCAGGGTACGCGAAGGTTCACTTTTCCTCGCCTTGATACTGGCATTCAAGGCAGATTTATACAGACCCCTTTGACACTACCGCTGAGTTTTGAGTATTGCTTTTAGGTTCCTTGGGCCTTGGATTAGCTGTCCTCCTCATTGTCAGACCTTAGCTCAGCCCTCCAGGAGTCTTTTATCCGACTCTGTTCTAAACAAGTACCACGGTAGCTGCTGAACTCCGACCTCCCACTGCGGGAGCCAGGGTATCCTTGCTCAGCGCCCTTAGCATTTTTCTGTTCCAGGGTCTTATAATGGTAGCCTCACCAGGGCAAAAACTGTAGCTTGAATTCACTGTTGCTGGTGGACATATGGGTCCCCCCACTGCATACACATTGAGACCCAGGTTGATGGTGGTGGCTGCGCTGGTTTTGCTGATTCCCCATGGCATGAGTCTATGGAAATACCTGACTTACCTGGTCACTCCACATGCTTACAACAGTCTTCTGCTGCCTCGCAGAATCAGAGAAACCGGTGCTGTCCCTGGAGCCCTGCCAGCAGCCCCTGACCAGGCAGGCAGCTGCACGGACCTAGAACCATCTACTCCAGCCTGCAGCTGCAACATCTGAACCAGCCTTTGCAGCACACACAGTACCCAGCCCTGCCCGAGAAGGCTCAGCGGGCAGCGCATCTTGGACTCACCCAAACCCAGGTAGGACCAATCCCACCCCCGAGTGCAAAGCTTCCTAGTCCCTGGTTTCTGAGAAGTCCCGTGATTCTGCTGACACAGCTCTCCATGGAGTGCCAGTAGCTGATCCGCAGCAAGGGTTGGGGGCATGTACTAGAAGTGAATTGGGCACGAGAAGAGGAGGGCACCCAGACCGGAAGTTGAGACTGAGGGACTTCCAGAACTGGAGGGCTGGAGCAAAGGTTCTCAGGACTCACTCTCTGTAGCTAGGTCCCTTTCCCATTCTCAACTTTTTTACAGGCACTTCTCTTCTGTCCTCGTTTCTTCCCAAAGGTAAAGATCTAGTTTCAGAACAAACGCTGCTCCAAATACAAGAAGCTCCTGAAACAGAACTCTGAGGAGCAGGAAGAAGACTTCTCTGGGAGACTCCCCTCCCTGTCTCCCTGCTCTCCAAATCGTCCATCCATCTGGGATCTACTCAAGGCAGGCGCCCTGCCTACCAGGGGCTCCGACAGTGCCTTCAGAGCCTGGTATCGGCATCAGCCCCCAGATGAGCTGCTTCTGCCTCAGATGATCTGAGTCTGGAGAAGGTCTGGTCAGGCCCCAGCCTTCCTGTCAAGCCCAGGACTAGCACACCTGCTTCCCTTCTGGGGGGAGAGGAAACCAGCTCCAGATGGATTTTCTCAAGACAAGAAGAGAAAGGAGAAGAAAGAACGGAGTGGAAGTCTGGGCTCTCCCAGCCAGACAGCTAAATCAAAGGCTTTCGTCTTTGCAACTGTCCCCAGTGCTGCCGTGGACCTGGCATCTCCCTCCAGTGGGACAAAGGCTTTAGAGAGAGCTTCGCTGGCTAGTGTTCAGGCTGCTCCAGTCTCGACACCCCATCCCTCTTCAAATGACTGCAGCCCCACCACAGCCTAGGATCGAAGCCAGGGAGAAAACAAATATTATTTCTGGCCTGCACCTTGGACCCTACCAGCCTATCCACGAACAAAACCGGAAGTGGACACAGAGTCTCTGTTGTTGGCCACCATAAAGTCCCTGTTTCTCATCTACCGGTTATTGGTGGTGGTCAGCCTGTTACCTCCCTAACTGGAGGTGTGGTCCAATGGTAGAGTAAGTGCTTAACATGTAAGAGGTCCCAGCACCAAAAATATGGAGTGCTGGCCTGTGGGCACTTGGTATTTCTCTCTTTTAAAGGGTCTTCTGTCCCATATCTACCCATTTTGAGTTGACAAGTCCCAGGCGTAATCATCCATCTAATTCAACAGGTATGTGTTAAGAGCACAGGCCCCTCCATCCTTGATGCCCAACAAGTTCAACTGCACATATTCTTGGAAGCCTAGAAGGAGACATGGACAAACATTTCCTGGATCCATTCAGGTATAGCTGCCTCCATAATGGGGTAGGCTTAGCACGTCAGCTCCTCACAGTTGCCTCTATCCAAGAATCTGTCCGAATTCACCATTATTCTGTCCGCATCCCCAGGCACTTGCCATCTCTCAAATCACAAGCTTCAGAGATTAAAATGTATACAAAAAACAAAACAAAACAAAACAAAAACCCTCAGAGTCCTGGGTGTTAGGAATGTTTGTCCCCCTGGAATCATCCTGGTTGTTGCTGGATGCTCATCTTTTCTCTGTCATCGGATACATCTTCCCCTTGACCAGAAGTCATAGACACTAGATTCTTTTTTTAAAAATGATTTATTCTCTTTATTTTATGTGCATTGGTGTTTCGCCTGCACGTATGTCTGTGTAAAGGTATGTGGGTGCTGGGAATTGAACCCGGGTCCTCTGGAAGAGCAGCTGGTACTCTTAACCACTGAGCCATCTCTCCAGCCCAACACTAGATTCTTATTGTGCCTCTGGCACTAGCTAGCTCTGTGGTTCTCGCGCTGGAATGTCATAACAGTGCCCATAGCATCATACGAAATGGGAAGATGCTCGTATAGGGAATGGCCAAGGTCGGAGTGGTCTTCGCCAGCAGTTACCTCCTGTGCCAGCTGTGGAGGGAGTCGGGCACCTCACAGCCACCACGTCCTACCTTCAGGCCAGGCTCACCTTGGGAGAGGACTGAGCTAGACCAGTCCTTCTGGAAGAAGTGAGCTGCTGGGGGTGGAATGGATTCTGACTACAGAAAGGGGTCGGGGAGAAGGAATATTAGAAGGAACTGGAATTCTCCATCTAATACACATCTATGGATCTCCTGCTGGGTAGATCCTAGGAATACCACTGTGACAGGGACAGATGCTTCAGGCTAACATGTGGCTGAACGGATGACTGGAGGCAGTGTGACAAGAGGCACAGCAAAAGCAGGACAGAGGCCATGTGGGCACCGTCCAGAGGCCAGCGTGGGCTGATGAGGTTAGGGCTGGGTGAGAAGGCTGGTCAGCTCCCAGAGCATCAGGACCTGGCAGTACCATGATTCACTTTACGCCACAGCTCCCACCACGCATACAGCAAGAGAGGTGGGCTGAGGACGAGGTCAGTCATTCAGGGAATTCAGCCCAGAGTAGCCCCAGGGGCTGGGGAGGGGCCTCCGATTCCAGGCAAAAGGCTTCAAAGAGTGGCTTCCCTCCCACCGCCTGAACCTGTTCCCAATCACAGCCAACTGAGGGCACCAGTCCCTGCCTGAAAAGCCCAGTAGGGCACTTTGAGCCAACCCCAAGCTAGAAGGAAACTTTGGTTTGGGGTCACAGGGAGGACGAGGGTGGGGGTGGGGTATCAGTGGAAGTGTCTCACCTAGGGATGCCTACAAGCATTCCTTCTTTGCCCCCCACTACTGGGCCAGTGGTCACACCCACTCCCCCAAAGACACACAGAAGATTTCCCTGTGGAAAGCAAACTTCAGATCATGGAGCAGTGCAGAGTGAGCATGCCCACTGGAAAGATCTTTTCTTTTCAGATCGTCCCCCTGGCCCTGAGACCCTGACTCCATTTATCTAAGGGGTGGGTGGCTGGCCCCGATGGATGGCTCCTCTGGGTCTTCTCTGAGGCCAAGGGCCCTGGGGATAGCTGTTCCCTGCCATACAGGCTACACACTTCTCTTTCCACAGAGCAAGATAAGATCTACCGCCCCATCTCGGAAAGCCTCCAAAGGCAGATTAATTGGACAGCCCAACACGAGTCGCATCGTTAAAACAACAGCCTGGGTTGTAAAGTTAAGTAGCAGTACTGTAATTGCTCTCTCAGTCCGCGACCAGCTGAGCCTGGGGCACCCCCCCTTCCCTTACCCCCGTGTGCCCTTTCCAGGGAAAATGAGCCTCTTTTCCATTTGGGAGCTGGTCCAGTTGCCTGGGACTTCTAGGTGGTGATGCATCTGGAGGAATTCCACGAGGAAGGGTGCCTCACCTCCACCTCTCCAGCCACCAGGGTTACTGAGGGGGATCCCCGTGACTTCTTCCCAGGATGAAGCTCCATTTGGGGGACACTGGATCAACAAAGGAATGGGAAGACTGAAGGCAGCCTTTGGTCTCCAAAGAGTCCTGGCAGTGGTGCTTGCTTTGTGACTGTGGGTGAGTTTCTTAACCTCTCTGTGCTTTATTTCTTATCCCCTCAGACAAGAACGGTAATAGGATCGGCTTCGCCGTGTGGCTGTGATGATGAAATAACATGGTGCCCAGAACACAGTGCACACTTTGTAGATGACATTCACGGCGGCGGCGGCGGCTGCGATGACAGCAGGGGACAGCTCACTCAGAGGGTGAGTTCCTAGAACCATCTATTTACCTCTTGCTTAAGTAGATAGCCCTGCCTTCCCAGGGTAGGGAGGAAGGACGGGATTGGAAATATACCCCAGCACCTCTCAACCACCACTGTTGGAAGGACTCAGGCAAGGTCCCCCACTCAAAATGGGCAGCGGCTTGCCCATCTAAAATCAGCAGAATGGGCCGGGCGGTGGTGGCGCACGCCTTTAATCTCAGCACTCGGGAGGCAGAGCCAGGCGGATCTCTGTGAGTTCGAGGCCAGCCTGGACTACCAAGTGAGTTCCAGGAAAGGCGCAAAGCTACACAGAGAAACCCTGTCTCAAAAAACCAAAAAAAAAAAAAAAAAAAAAAAAAAAAATAAAATCAGCAGAATGGGAAGTGTGTCCGGGGTATGTTCTGTCACTTCCACGGTCTCAGCCCCAGGAAAGTGGCCTCCTTCTGGGTAGCTCACCCCCCTCCCCACTCCCCTGTACTATTTTAAGGTATAGCCCCCTGTTCTCTCCCCAGACCAAATGAGATTCAATTAATTCAATTAAAGCAATTTTGGAAGCAGCTCCTGAAGGCTTTGGATGTGAGATAATTACCAGTAATTTGCTTCTGTGAAGAGGAAAAGGTTACGTAGGGTCTAGAGTGGAGAAAGAGGTAGCCCCCTCCTCACCAAATGCACCCAGATCGAGAAGGATTCCACACAGCAATCTTAGCTGCCCTCTCCCATTGGCCAAATTGCTTGCAGGTGGGAAGAGGGAGACCGTGGCCGTGGGAGGAGGGTGGGAAGACACTGGAGTGACAGGCTGCCCCTCCCCCATCCCTGAATCCGTTGTGCCCGTGTGAGGTGGGGGTGGGGAGCTCCTCCTCCCCCACCCCCACCACACGACAGGGCTCCGCAGCTCCAGCAGCTGATTACTCAGCCCCAGCCTCCCTGGATTTCGGATGCCTGGGCTTGCCTCTGGGATTGGATCCAGAGGCGATGGAATGTTATCCAGGTAGCTGAGGCCTGTGTAGAGGGAGCTTTGGAGATCAAGAACTTCCCTAGAATTTATGGGGGGTATGGGTCAATGGGGCAGGAAGCATTGGAGGTGGGTAGTGACTACCTGTTCTCAAGTCTCACGAGATGCCCTTTCTGTCTCCTCCCACAACCTCTTCCCTTGTACTCCAGCCCTTTCTGGTTCTGCCCAGTGTCAGATCGAAATCCCTTCCATTCTCTCGGTGGCAAATCTACTGTCCGCTTTCTGGCCCCAGGGCCACTAGTTTCTGCCTCCCCGCAACGCATATTACAGGTAGGTGTTCCTGTCCCCCCCTCACTTTGCCTGGGATAGCCCTCTCCTCGCCATCCCCACCTCACTTTGCCTGGGATAGCCCTCTCCTTGCCAGGCCTCAGGTAGTCTGGAAGCTGAGGAGGGTAGGGCTGGTGCTGGAGGAAGCTGGAGTGTCCCATTCCTTGGGATCCCCTGTCCCAGGACATAATGCTTTAACAGTTAGGATGCCAAAGACAAAGTCACTCATCCGGAAATGTCCACCGTGTGCCCTCTTCTGCCTTTGCTTCTCTCATTCCCAGGAGTCAGTCTGTCAGCCCTTTGTTTCTCCCCCCTTCTCTCAGCTGCAGGGCTGCTGGAGGCGGGGCCAGGGAGGAATTCCCTCAGTGAGCCCTTGATGGCTGCTGCCTCTTCACAGTGGGCCAGCTTGGCGAGGGAAGCCTGCGTCTCTACTACCTCGTGCCTCTACCTCCCATGTCCCACCACCACCACCGAGCTCAGATCCAGAACAAATGGAGGAATAGAAAGAACTCCTCATTCCAGAGTTCATGTCAACAGGCCGGCCTAAGGACCCTAGCACAGAGGTAACTTGAGTGTTGGAAAGTGGAGACAAGATCTGTATAGTTCAAGGTCATCCTCAGCTACATAAAGTTCAAAGCCAGCCTGGGCTACATGACACTCTGTCAAGGAATAAGTGGGGAGGGGGGGTTGTGGGGGAGTGCAGAGAAAAAGAAAACTAAGAAAGAGCCTGGTGTGATAGCATCTGCCTTTAATTCCAGCATTCTGGAGTCCCAGGCCAGCCAGAGCTACACAGGGCACCCCGTCTCAAAAATAAGTTAAATAATAAATAAATAAATGTACATCTAAAAAGAAGAAAAGAAATCTGCAGGTTCTCTCCGCCTCATTTCTCACCCTCCCTCTCTCTCTCTGGGTGCAATGTGTGCAGGAACACAGATCTCTTTATTTCGCTCCTCTGGCTTTTTTCTTTACCCCATCCCTTTTCCTGGCTAATGTTTTCTGGACATGTTTCCCTAGGTGTTGCTGGAGAGGGAGGCTGAATGGCCACAGAAATCCCATAAGTTGATGATTTCATTTTCTTTGCTCATAGAAGCCTTGCCAGCTTCATTCTCTGAGCTCTGGCTAGAACCCCCATCCCCAGATCCTCTTGGCACACCCCATGGCTCCCAGACATGCCCATAGCATCTGGTACTGCGACTCATAGGCTAGTTAAGGGTGAGGGCTTTCCTCTGGACTTCTCCATGAATCCTTCTTTTCCCCTGCTCTGACACCGGCTTCAACCTGAAGGAGGGACCAAGGGACCCAGGGTCCCTGGCTGGTAAAGAAGGCTCCAGGCTTGGAGGCCTGTGTTCGCTACTGCTTTCTGGGTGACCTGGACAAGTTACACACTCTCAGAGACTCACATGACTCCCTCTTAGCTAGGGGTGGGTGGCGTTATCATCACTTTCCCTCAAGGCTAGAGTTTTCTAAGGCAGACCTCAGAGTCTCCCGGGAGACTGACAGCTCTCCAGGAATACAACTCTGCTTCCTTGAATCAGATAGGATGCATTCTGTAGCTTTTTGCAACCTCACAGTAGGCTGGAAACGGAGCTGCTGACCCCCTGAGTCACGGAGCCAGGTCTGGCCAGCCCAGAAAGGGTAAAGGAGTGGACCCCATGGAGGATGGCAGGTTTTCTGGTTTGTCTCTTTCTGGTGCCAAGCCTCAGCTTCTCCAGCTCCCAAATGGAGAGAGATGAGTTCACTTCCAGGGAATGGGTGCTGCAGATTCCACACAGGACGCGTCCCCATCTGGACTGGCTCCCTTTCAGAGCTCAGCTGAGACCTTAGGAAGGAGCTTGCCATTGCCCAGAAGGAAACTGTGCTGTCTGTGGCCCCCATCGGCAAGCCCATGACTAAAACACAGGGCAAATGATTAGGTCAAGTGTGCTACCCTGGTCTCTTTCCCTGTCCTGCTTCACGCAAAGGGAGGCGCGATGATTTACGTGCTCCCCCGAGACCGAGGTTGCCAGAGGTCACAGTGAGGCTCCTGGCTCAGTAGCTCCTTCCTCTACTATTTACCCGGCTCCCAACCCTGACGCTCCCTTTATGAGAAGGGGCTGAGCGCAAAGGGGTGGGCAGAGGCCAGAACCTGGATAGGCAGCTCGGATTCTCGTCCCTCCCCTTCCCACCAGTAAGGCCTACACAGCCCGGGCCCATTCCTCTCTCTGGACAGAGGACCAGCTCTTGGTCTCTGCAAGCTGGGGCCTGCCATAGACGGCTCCTCCCAGCCCTGGAGCTGTCGGGAATTCTTTGCACCAACAGATCCTCAGGGAAGCCAGTCTGCAGCAGGCTCCTGACATGCCTCTGCCTCACTCCTGTCACACCCCCTGAGCCCAGGGGGATCAGCTGGGCCCACTGATGAGGGCCTTCCACCCTGTGACCCTAGGCCTTGGTCTCACCTCCTCAAGGCTTATGCCTCCTTCCCCAAACCTGGAATTCTGCCTTAAGACTCAGCTCTGGGCCCTTCCAGCCTTTGGCCAGTCCATCTGGAAAATAAGAAATAAACCCCCTGCACTGCTAAGGAAATTTACCTTCTCTCCTAGACACAATTTATCATTTGGTCCTCTAGAGTGCAGATGCTCAGCCGAGAGGCCCAGGGTCTTTATCCCTCTGGGTCTTTATTTCCCCTTCTCTGCATCAGGGTTAATGAGCAAAACGATGCATCCAGGGGCCAGGGGTTTGGCTCAGTTGGTAGAGCATTTCCTTTCTTCCTTTCATCCATCCTTCCATCCTTCCTTCCTTCCCTTCTTTTTCAAGACAGAGTTTCTCGGTGTAACAGCTCGGACTGTCCTGGAACTCGCTTTGTAGACCAGGCTGGCCTCGAACTCACAGATAACTGCCTGGCTCTGCCTCACGAGTGCTGGGATTAAAGGCATGCGCCACCGCCGCCTGGCCTATCAGCTTGCTTTCTTTTCTTTTCTTTTTTTTTATTTTTATTTTTATTTTGCAATACAATTCAGTTCTACATATCAGCCACGGATTCCCTTGTTCTCCCCCCCTCCCGCTCCCCTCACCTTCCCCCCAGCCCACCCCCCATTCCCATCTCCTCCAGGGCAAAGCCTTCCCCACAGACTGAGATCAGCCTGGTAAACTCAGTCCAGGTAGGTCTAGTCCCCTCCTCCCAGGCTGAGCCAAGCGATCCTGCATAATAGCTTGCTTTCTTATACAGCCCTGAACCACCTGCCCAGGGAACTGCATTTCCCACATCAACCATAAATGAAGGGAATGGCCCCAGACAGGCCCACAGGCCAATCTGATGAAGGCAGTTCCTCAATTGAGGTTCCCTTCCCAGTGACTCTAGTTGTGACAAATACTAACCAGCACAAGGGTACACTTGCACCCCAGGGAACCCAAAAGCATTAAAAACGTTTCCTGAGTTTAAGTCCACCTCCATAACCTTGAACCCCACCTAGAAACTGAAAATGATAACATGTGCTTCATGAGGTTATAGTGGGACTCGGGCTGGGTATAACTCAGTAGCAGGGTGCCTGCTTAGCACGTAAGGCCCCTGGATTCCATTCCCAGCCCTCACAAGAAAGTAGGGGTAGGCCGGGCGGTGGTGGCGCACGCCTTTAATCCCAGCACTCGGGAGGCAAAGGCAGGCGAATCTTTGTGAGTTCGAGGCCAGCCTGGTCTACAGAGTGAGATCCAGGAAAAGGCGCAAAGCTACACAGAGAAACCCTGTCTCGAAAAACCAAAAAAAAAAAAAAAAAAAAAAAAAAAAAAAGTAGGGGTAGGATTAAATAAATAAAAACACGAAACTGGACTGGTGGGGTGGCCCAGTGTGTAAGGTCACCTGCCACTACCAACATGACTACCTGAGTTCAACCCCAGGACCCACATGGCGGAAGAAAAGCAGCTCCTGAATGTTGGCCTCTGACCTCAGTGTTGGCCTCTGACCTCCTGCGTGTGAGCTCGCACATGGATCAGTGAATACACTCAATACAAATAGTGTTTGAAAACTCCACAGAGTGTGGCACTGTGGTGACCGCTGAGCAGGAGAACCTTGTCGTCAGAGTCTCAGCCGGCCCCCCTGTGCTTCTGTCGGTCTCTGCTCCAGAGCCTGCCTGGGGGGGGGGGGGGGGGTCTGCTGCCAGCAGAGCCTGAGTGTGAGCAAGATGTGAGCAGTCTCCCTCAGACTTCCAGCAGCGTGTGTGAGTGAGGGAGTGTGAACTGCTCTGTGGTGAGGGGAGGCAGTCACACAGGAGGTGGCGAAGGGGAAGGTCCTGCTGTGCTTCCAGGACAGTCCACTGGGCCTGAGGAAGATAGCTTCCAAGGAGGTGAGGTCGAGCCTGAAGGTCACAGCTAACACCGAGGCAGGCAAGGCCTCTGACTTCTTTTATTTGTTTATTATTTATTTGTTTGTTTATTTGGTTTTTAAAAACAGGGTTTCTCTGTATAACAGTCCTGACTGCCCTGGATCTCGCTCTGTAGTCCAGGCTGGCCTCAAACTCACAGAGATCTGCCTGCCTCTGCCTTCCAAGTGCTGGGATTAAAGGTGTGCACCACCACCATCTGGTTTTTTTTTTTTTTTTTTTTTTTTTAATTATTTTGTTTTGGGACAGAGTCTTCATGGCCAGGCTACTCTCAAAGTCACAACTCTCCTACATCCTCCTTCTGAGTGTTGAGATTGCAGGTATGTGCCACCATGTCAGCCCAACTTCTTCATTCATGAAACACCTCCCTACCTCCAACCCCAGAACACTTCCATCAGGCGTGGGAGAAGGGGAGAGCAACTGTTTTCTTTGGTAGTTGATTGACATCTAGAAATTCCTGGAACTCTACAGAACTGAACACACACACACACACACACACACACACACACTCACACACACACACATACACACACATGCACCCTCACACACGCTCTCACACACACCCCTCCTAAGATTAGGAGGCATACTATGATGGCTAAATACAGCATAAATATACGGCCTCAGTAACAGTTCTCTGGTGTGGCAGTAAAAGAGGGACCGTCCCCCCTTACAAGGGAAATGTAAAACAACAAGCAACTGTCAGGGGCACCCGTGGCTCCTCCACTGTCCTTTCTGCTGGTCCCAGGATAAGCTCTGTTCTAAGTGACTGTCCTTTTACAAAAGCTGAAGCACGGCAGATTTACATCGGACTCAATAAAGCACTTTTACCATAGAAGGAAGAATTCTTTTTAGAACTTGTGCTCATGTGTGCGCACGTGTGTGTGTGTGTGTGTGTGTGTGTGTGTGTGTGTGTGTGTGTGGAGAGAGAGAGAAAGCATGCATTCATGAGTGGTGTGTGTGTGTGTGTGTGTGTGTGATGTTTGCAGGCACAAGGTTGCTACAATTTTTTGGTAGCTGGTTCTCTCTATCCCTCTTGTTTCTGCTGTACGGCACCCTCCAGGCTAACTGGCCTAGGGCCTTCGGCCGTTCTGGGGCTATTCTGTTTCTGCCTCCCACCTCACTGTAGGAATGCTTGAATTACAGATATACACCCATCCTTGTATCAGGCTTTTTTTTTAAAACATTGATTAGTTTCAGGAACCAAACTCAGGTCTCCTCCGGCTTGTGTGGCGAGCACTTTTATCCACCAAGTCATCTCACCAGCCACATAAAGAAGAATTCTACAGGAGACTACCTCCCACAGACGAGGAAGGCCCACCTTCGAACCTCCATTGGGGGTCCTAACACCTCCCTTGGGTCAGCAGGAGTGTCTGAACTGCCCGTAGATGATTTAGTAGAAAACTAGCAACAGTTTGGGCTCTCATCATGGTGCCAAGCCCTTCTCATGCCTGGGCAGCCCATTTCAGTTCTTCAGCAGTCCTAAAAGAGAGAGATGATTAGTTTCATTTTATAGGCGAGTGAAAGCAAGGCTCAGAGAGGGCAAGTGACCGACCTGAGGTTACACAGCCTCAGGTATCTCGTCTGTAAGATGGGATCATAATGGCACTGGCCTTGCCAGGTAGTTATCAGGATTCGATAAGACGGGGCTCAGGAAAGCTCTTGGCACGGAAGCTGTGTGCCTGGCACACAGTAGGTCCTCAGCGAGCACCTTCCTGGCCCAGAACTTTGGAGCAGTTTCTTCTGCTTCCTTCCTACCAGCCTGTTCCCTCAGGCCTACACACTCCTCCAGCTGCCCCTACCCCCTGGACTGCGGATGTCTCATCCTTCCCTCTTCTCCTGTTGGTGATTCCTGAGCTCAGGGCACAACTGACTGGCCCCGGGGGTGGGTGTGGGACCGTGCCACACGCGTCGCATGACGTGGCCGGGCGCCCTCGGTGTGGTGCACAAGGAAGGGTGTACTGTTGCTGTTTGCCAGGTGCGAGGTGAACTGCCTGGGGGGGGGGGGGGACGCCCCTCCCTCCCGGCAGCTGATCCTCCAGGGTGTGGAGCCTCCTGCTTACTCAGCAAACACTGCCAGTCCTGCACCGATTTGTCCTGGGAGACAACCCAGGAATTTGGGCCCACAGGCCCCACCTCCTGTTGGCTCCCCTTCTGAGGCTTCCCCCTTCCGGGGTGCCCCCAGCTCCTCCTCACCTTGAGCAGAGAACAGCCCCTTCCCTGGTGCCTCCTGGGCCTCAGCATCCTAGGACTCTCCTGGGGTTCATCGGGTCAATAATCTGATCGTGCACCCCCAGGCACCACTCTCCAGCCTTTTGGCTGACTGAAGAGAGCTCTGGCTGGGGGGTGGGGTGGGCGGGGGCGGAGCTCTTGGTTCTGCAGTCAGTCCAGATGTAGCCTGGTACAGGTGCAGGGGCCCCAGCACCCACAGCTTTCTCAGCCTTGCTTTTTCTGTGTGACCTTGGGTAAGTAGCACAGCCTCTCTGTGCCAACTTGCTGATGATTAGAGGGCGCAGTCGCAGTCGGTTCCTCAGTTACGCAGTGACGGTGACGGTGAGCCCAGCCTCCCTCCACTCATCTCCACAACCCCAAGGGCCTGCCTAGCTGGAGGCAATCATTACTGCCCCCACCCAATCGGGCAGCCCCTCTGTTAATGCCGAGAGCGGGCCTGTGTGAGGGTCCCGGGAGGGAGCTCTCCGCCTCTGTGAGTGCTTCATGCCCTCAAGCTCACAGAGCATCCTGATATTCCAGCTGCACAAGACACCTTCTGGGCTGGGGCAAGGTGCCCAAGGCCCTGCCCTGGTGTCTGCCCACTGGTTTTCTTTCCCCGGCTGACTCTGTCCCTAGAGATGTGTGGAGGGAGCATTCCCCAGGCTTCTCTCCTTCCAGGCCGGCAACTCTCCCCAGGGTGGACAAAACCATAGCACAGCCCATGCCTGTGTTCTGAACAGGGAGGGAGTGCTGGAGGGGCCATGCTGGCCCTCTCGGAGCTGAGCAAGGAGAGGCCTATCCAGAAGCTCTGACTTGGTGTGAGAAGCATGTCTGAAGGACAAAGGAGAGGAACTGACTAGGCAGATGAAGTTCGGGGGGGGGGGGGGGGGGGGGGCTTCTGGGAGAGGAGGTGCGGGGCTCCCAGGAGGAAAGCTTGCCTCCTCTTCGTCCTTCACTTCTTGACCCACACAGCTCCCCCAGCCTCCCACCTTCTCCTCCTGCTCCTCCACCAGAGCCCTGCTCACCATCCTCTGCCCGCCTCCTCTGGGCTCACAGAGGAAACTCATTTCCAAGCACTTTTTGGCCTCTAAGCCTACCAGTCTCGGGCTACGGGGTGCTGGAAACAGCTTATTACAGCGATTAACGCTGCAATTAAAGCTGGAAAAACAGAGGCCATATGCTCCCTGCTTGGAGTGGCTCTCCCCCTCCCCCAGTCTGCTCTCCCCTTCCTCTCCAATCTACCCTGGGTTTAGTAATCCAACCAGGGCCCTCAGATAGGAGCTGGGGAGCAGGCTCCTTGCTCCACTACCCGGAATCGCCCCATTTCATGGGGGGGTTTGCAGGAGCAGGAAGTAAATTGTAGTGGTGGTAAGCTGCCATGGGACTGGTGTATGGAGGCTGAATTGGACTCTCTTTTTTGGTTTGTTTGTTTGTTTGTTGTTGTTGTTGTTTGTTTTTCGAGACAGGGTTTCTCTGTGTAGTTTTGGTGCCTGTCCTGGATCTCGCTCTGCAGACCAGGCTGGCCTCGAACTCACAGAGATCCGCCTGGCTCTGCCTCCCGAGTGCTGGGATTAAAGGCGTGCGCCACCACCGCCTGGCTGAATTGGACTCTCTAAGATCTCCCAGAACCTAGGAGCTCCTCAAGGACAGGATTATGACAGTCCTTCTCATCCACTTCCCTAAGAGTTGTCTCCTCCACCCAGAGGGACAGGGCCTTTCCTTCTCCGAGTTCAAGGTGTCGGGGCAGCTATTGGCCCCCCAAAGAGGCTGGAAACAGCCGGAATACTGTGTTTTATGAGTTCAACATCCAGGAAGGATCCAGGGATCTTCTGAGCCTGGTCCTTCCCTCCTGGGCTCTAGCCTGACATCACTCAGGATACCTTCTCTCCTAGGCTTTGTTCCTTTCAATCTACTGGGGGAGATGGGGTCCTGGGGGAGTGTTGTGCAAGCCCAGGTCTGTGCAGGGCATGTGCCTAATCATTCAAGACATTGTTCAAGCTACCCCTCTCTGATGCAGCCTTTCGAGGTTTGTTCCCCTTCCGCCCCAGCTTCCCAGCTGACTGTGGGCCTCGGAGGGCTTCATCTGCTTCTGGCCCTGAAGGTCTCGCTCAGCTCAGGGTCCGAGGCCCTTCCACAGGCTGTGCCTGCCATCCAGCCGGGGAAACAGAGGCTGGTGGTTCAGCCAGTGTGGCAACGCGGAGATGGCCAGTCAGCCAATGCTGTGAGTGAGGTTAGGTCCAAGGCTGAAAGGAGAGCACGGCTGAGTCGCCTTGCCAGCAGCCACTTCCATTCACTAAGCAGGTTTAGCGAGTGCTGGGTACCTTGTTAAGCATTTTACTCAGGTTATGCCACTTAATCTCCCCCCCCCCCCCCAGCTCTGTCGGTTGGTAGGATCATCCCTATATTACCGGTGAGGAGACCTAAGTTCAGAAAGGTTAAGTGACTTGGCCAGGGCCACACAACCAGTAAAGTCACGAAGGCTGGATCCGAAAGACTCCAGAGTGCACATTCCTGACCACAATGTTAAGCTGTTCTTAGGACTTGCCCAGAGGAAGAAGGCTGGCCCTCCCTGCCCTCAGATCTCTGTGGGAAGACACCTGCTGCAGGACAGGCAGGTGGAGCTGCTGCGGTGACTCCAGCTTTCCGACTCTGCCGGGGTTTTGCCATTGACTGAAGCAGAAAGTCCGTCCAGAGGACGCAGTCTCTGTGCAGACCTGGGTTCAAATCCCAGCTCTGTCTTAGATTTGCTGGGTGACCTTTTTAGCCTCGACTTTCATTCTCTCCCTTTTGTTTTTTGGTTTTCCGAGACAGGGTTTCTGTGTGTAGCCCTGGCTCTCCTGGAATCCACTCTAGACCGGGCTGGCCTCGAACGCAGACATCCCCTGCCTCTGCCGGGATTAAAGGCGTGCGCCACCACTGCTGGGCTCGCTGTCTCCCTCCCCACCCCCCTTTTTTGTTTATTTGTTTGAGGCAGGTTCTCACTATGTAGCTCAGAATAGCCTTGAGTTCATTATGTAGCTCAGGCTGACCTTGAATACACTATTTAGTTCAGGCTGACCCTAAATTCTCAAATCTCCTGTTGCAGTCTCCAGATCTCTGGGATTACAGACCTGAACCACCATGTCCAGCTTCTCCTCTTCCTTCCCCTCCTCCTCTTCTTTTTTGGTACTAGGTATTGGATCCAAGCCTTCATGTATGCTAAGCATAAACTCTACTACTGCTGGTGTCTCAATTTTCCCATCTGAAAAATGGGTACTATCCCGCTCACCTGCCAAATTGTCATTCACCAGGTATTTTACCAGATGCCACCTGTTACATAATATTAAGATTTGGAAAGCGGTGACCCTCAGGCAGACCGGGGTTTCCTAGTCTGCCCCTTCTTCCCTGAAGAGTGTCCGGAGACGATGTGTGTAGTCAAGCAGTACCTGGAGGAAGGTAGGCTCTGTAGTCCCACCTTGGCCTGCTGCCAGGTCCCTCCCCCAAACTCTTGTCCCCACGGGGCTCTTCATCAGGGTGGGTGAAGGGCAAGCTGACCCCTGGCCTAGAGGTGAGGAGAGGAAGAAGGGGAGGTTGGGGTGGGGCTGACCCCACGGGAGGTCACCTGGGCAGTTAATCCAGCCTGACAGAGCTGGGATGAGCTGGGAGGAATTAGGCCCTTACAACATCCTTTCATCCGTCACCGCCTGCCTGCCCGCCCAGCCTCCCTCCTTCCTTCCTCTCTCTGCCCTTTTCTCCTCTCTCCCTCCCTTTGCTGGCAGCCCAGCCCTAATAAAATGCAGTGTCTCCAGTGAGTCTGCCCGGCTGCCGCCTCGCTGCTCCTGCCTGCACGCAGCCCTCAAACCAAAAGCTCAGCGCAGCCCCGCCTGGCAGCTGCCAGCTTAACCCTTGCCAGTCCAAGCCAGTCACATGGGCGTGGCCTCCTCCCAGGCTGGCTTGCAGGGTGGGTGAGGCCTACTTGGAGAGGTGCAGGCCAGGGTAGGGGCTGAGGTCCTGTCCTGAGGACAGGGCTTCTGTGTGGCATGCACTGGGAGCCAGGCTCGTTCTCTGTCTTCTCATCTTTACTGTGTCTCAGCCCCATCCTCCCCCCAGAGACGCTGCCGTCTGACAGGACACTAAGACCAGGCGGTGGTTCCAAGCTGAGCTGGGTCACAGTGGCTGCTGGGTGGTGTCCTGACTTTCTAAACAAGAATGCTTCTGTGCATGTGTGTCTCATGATAGGGGAAGCTGAGTGTATTCTGCATGTGTGTACTGGGGGCCCGAGCTCTCTTTGGTTTGTTGTTATGTTAGTTTGATGTCACCTGTCTCAGGTGTGTGTGTGTGTGTGTGTGTGTGTGTGTAAGGGGTGTCATTTTCCTTAAAAGGGATGATTTTCTTCAAGTGTGACTTTGTATGTGTGACAAGAGATATCACTATCTATCAGATAGGAAGTTGCATAGTATGGTCGTGCATCTCTGCCATCTCCTGGTACACACACACACACACACACACACACACACACACACACACACACACACATTCAACCTCCTCTCAGAAGCCTTGGAGTTGGGATCTGGAAGAAGGGGTCAGCATTTCCAGCACAGGCAGTCAGTGACGGTGTCTAGAAGACTCCCAGCCTCGGCCACACCCTTCCCAAGAAGGCGAACACAGACCCCCCTCCCCCTGCCTCATCGCTTCCCAATCCCAGTCTGAGGTCCACCAGCTATAGGGCAACTCCTCCGGTCGGCTAGTCCCACGCTCACCCACGCTAAAAGGGACCGGCAGGTGGGTGAGGGGCTGGGAGTGCCTGGGCGTGGAGGCAGGGGGTTTTACACGCGTGTGCAAGCATGTCTATGTGTGAGCTCAAGATCAAAGAGCAGCCCCGGGGTGACCTGGCAAACCGGGGTGGTGGTGGCCGAGGACAGCTGACTGACAGAGGGCAAGCCACCAAGCACAGTGGAGTCAGGGAGGCCTGGGTGGGAGCCGCCTACTCAGGCCTGCTCACAATGTGGGCAGCCACAGGGTCAGGAGCACCTGCCCCCCAGCTCAGCAGCCTCTAGAAACTCGGAGGTCCCTCCCCACTTAACACATCCCACAACTCCAGGCCTCCGGTCAGAGCTGCCTGCCACTAGTCTCCAGTTCAAAGAGCACTGTGGTTATTTTCTTCTTCTTCTTTTTTTTATTAACATTATATATAAAGACTGGTCCAGTACGGAAGCAGAAATGAGAAGGCTGGGGAGGGGTGGGAGCTGGCTTCATTCCTGTCCCCTTGGGGTGGGACTCGGAGACCCACCACATCTCTCCTTACTCCTGCACCTCCCACGAAACCCAAATCCAGCAGGAGCCCACATCCCTCTTTCGGCTTGCAACACACAGGGAGATTGGTCCGGGAGGACCAGGGTCACATAAATAGGAAACCACAAGGGAGGAGGCTGCTTCTCTTGGTCGCTCTTAAAAAAAAACAAAAAAACAACAAAAAAAACCCATACTATATATATACTACAGTCTTTTACCTCTCCTTTTCTTCGATGTCTTACCACATCAGGGGCAGAAGAAAGTTAGCTTTGGGGGGACGCCTGGGCCAGGGAGAGGCATTGGTACCAGCCCTCCAAGCAGCCAGCCTCACCCCTAAGGCACTGAGTCCTAGGCCTCCTCTGGTCTCCTGGTCCTCACTTGCATCCTTCAGCTGGAAAAGCAATCCATTTCCAAAGCTGCCCGTGAAGGGGGTGTTTGGGGATTCGTCTTGCTTGGTATATCTCTGCAGAGAGTTGGGGTTTGACGCCACCCCCCCCAGACTGCCAACTTACTGGGAGAAAAGGAAGGGGTGAAGGGGGGCAGGGAAGGCAGAGCAGAGCTGCCCGCCACGAGATGAGTGGGATTTGGTCCTAACTGGTAACAATGCCCTTTGTTGTCCTATGTTTCAACAGCTTTTAAAACCAGAGTTGTGCAAAGTCCTATACATGGAAGAAGAAATGGGGTCCTTAGGAAAACCACGAGTGGCCTTTCTCCCCAGGGGAGGGGTGGAGGGACAGAGACGGCTCCTTTGATTCTTCCCTGGATATTAAAAGGTTCCCTCATGTGGGGGAGTTTTCTTTGGTTTAACCCTCAAAGCTTCAACGAGGGCAGGAGAGCAGAGAGTGCTAGATCAGGCCCCCACCTTGAGGATCAGCCATGATGTGTTGTCCAATGTCTTTCAAAGAGTGGCTCAAGCGTGGGTTGGGAGCCTCGGTGGCTTAGGTCCGGCAGTGCTGGAATCCAAGGCGCCTGGTGCCCCAGCACAGGCTGGACCTGCAGATACTCCGGCTCTCCCCGTTTTGGAGATCTCGACTGTGTTTGAAAGGCTGGAAGGTGATGAGTCATCTAGAAGGCAATCCAGGTTCCTGGAGCAGAGAGCATGTGCTGTCCCCACTGGAGTGAAATGCCTCAACATCTGGAGGGCACCCCAGCCTAAGCAGGGGGAAGGAGGTTGGTTTTGGGGGGGGGCATCCTTGGTCCATGCATATCTCATCTGGAGGTTCTTGGGTCCCTGGAATAAGGGACAAGGGAGGGGGAAGGGACTCTTTCCCCTGTGCCCCTTGATGATTCCTGAGTGTCGCTAGGATAGGGCACCTTCTGCCTGGTCCTGGGGGTCCTTCGTTGCGGGGGCGCAGGCCAGGAGGGTGCTCAGTACACAGCCCCAGGGTTAGGCGGGGGCCCCGGGGAGGCATGGTGCAGGGTAGCCGGCTGAGGCGGCTGCTGCTGTAAGTGGGGTCCGCTGAGGTTCTGTGCGTGGTACCAGGAGTTGGTGGGGTCTTCCAGGTAGTTGGGCGAGGCACTGTATGGGAGCGGTGGGGGCAGCTGATTGCGGGCGGGGGCTGGAGTGGAGTGGGAAGACGTGTCCCAGAGGGCTGGTGACGGCGGCGAGTTGCAGGCCATGGAGTCGCTGTTGTTAGGGCTGTGCTCCAGCGGCACCTCTCCGTTCTTGTAGAGCTTTTTGAACTTGGAGCGGCGGTTCTGGAACCAGATTTTCACCTGGGACAGAATAAGAAAAGAGCAAGTAGTCAGCCTCTCTGGGGTGCCAAAGGGAACCCCACAGGGAGCCCAGGCTGGAGAAGGCGAGAGCAGTACCCAGCCTCTCGGGAAACCAGGCAAAAACCCCAGGACCTCCCCTCCAGAGCAAGCATCTTTCTTTCCAGTTGGAAAAGAACTGCGGCTTGGAACGTTCTACTGGTCCGGTTCGCCGCTTCTTCCAAAGTGCGACCTTAAGCAGGTTACTTCACCTCTCCAGCCTCACCTCCCTCTCATTGCAAAACGGGGACCATGACAACACTGTCACCTATCTCCAAGGGTCACTGTAAGGCTCAAGAAAGTTAAGACATATAGAAAACTTAAATATACAGCAAGTCCTCAACAAAAAGGCACCCTAAAGCTGGCAGTTTGTGGGCAAGCTTTGCCCACGTGAGAGGCCTGAAGCCGAGGTTCGCAGATACACAGGGACAAACACACACCCACACAGGTATCTCCATACTCGGCAACATACCCACTCACAGCCTCACACAGCCACCAGCCGGTGAAGCTGTAAATGCACGCAGATGCACCCAGATAAGCACCCCAACATGCACACCCCCATTCACGTACAGGCACGAGGGGTTCTTGGGTTCTGACTGGGTATTGGAGGTGACCCAGGGACTCAGGAGCAAGTGAATTAGAGTCCCTAAATTTCCCTTGGGGTATCTCCCCTTCCCCCTGCTTCTCTCCACCCCATGACTGGTACAAACAATGAATCAGCTCTTCACCAGGTGACCCAGATTCCCGATGGACCAGGCCCCACGCAGCCCAGCCACAACCGAGGCTAGTCTGTCAACACCTGTAGAGAGTCAGGCACCCAACATTCCTCCCCAGAGCAGTGAGACTTCTTGGTGTTTAGGGACAGGTAAAGGGTTTGGGGGGGGGGTAGACTCCCACTTTCTGACTTTATGGCCTTTTGGTGAAGAACCTCTCGGCTTGACTTTTAGCAGAGGCATTTGGGTGTGAAGCAGGACCATGTTTTTATACAAGCATACACTTTAATGTATGAGCTAACTGGTGCTCCACAGATACGTGCCTTCTGTTTGCAAAATGACCCTTAAAGGACCCCCCTCACTCCTTATGTGAGTATTCTCTGGCATGTCGCCTGTGTGCCCTACACGCACATACTTCGTCTGGGAGAGAGACAACGCGGACTTCTACGTCCTGTAACATTGCTGAGGGCCTTGGGAGCTGGGAGTTCTTGGGGGGGGGCAGGGGAGGACATTCTTCTGTGACAGACATACCCAGTCGCATAAGTTCACAAAAATGCACACTGCACCCGTCTACAGTCGCTACTGTAAACCTCTCTGTCAAAGCTGAGACTCGTCACTCAACCCACAGGCAGGAGTTCCTGCAATCTGCTGCGGGGCAGGGGTTTGGGGGTGGGCTGAAACGGCCAGCTAGGCTCATAGGTACCTAGGGAATCCCCGGTCCCTCGTGCTCCCATCTGCCCCCAGGGACCCTTGAGCACTCAGTACTCACCTGCGTTTGTGTGAGGCCCAGCTGTGCAGCTAACTCGGCGCGCTCGGGCAAGGCCAGATACTGGGCTTTCTGGAACCGGCGCTGCAGGGCAGCCAGCTGGTAACTGGAGTAGATGGTGCGCGGCTTTCGGACCTTCTTGGGTTTGCCGTTCACCATGCGCACCTCGGCTTCTGGTTCCTCTTTCACCGACACTGCAAGCGGGGGGGGGGGGGGGATGCACCAGCTTAGCTTCGGCCTGCGACCCCTGCACTCTCCGAGACCCCCCCCTCGCTGTCGGACGCCGCACCCTCCGGCCCACTGATCTCCCCTGGACTTCTTTGGAGCGTCGTGCCGCCCGCGCCCAGGGAGGGAACCGCGGCGACCCAGCCGGACCGGCGGCCGCCCACGGCGCGGCGCTCCCAGCTCCGCACCCCGGCCCCGGAGCGCCAGCCCCGGCGCCAGGAACCGACTGGGCGAGGACCGCGCGGCTTCGCTCGCTCGCGACGCCTTCCCGGCTCAGCCCCTCGTCTGCGGACCGTCCTCTAGTGACCCACCTAGCTGGCGGTGGCGTCTCCCACACCTTCTAGTCCTCCCATCCTCTTTTAATAAGCTTCCTAGTTCAGGATAATTTGTTTCAGAAAAATTACAAGGATAGTAAGGCATTCTTTGTTTTTTTCTTCCTCCCTCTCCCTCCTTCCTTCCTTTCTCTTCCTTTTCTTTCTCTTTCTTCCCCCCTTCCTTTACTTCCTTTCCTCTGTTGCTTTCTTCCGTGCTTGTCCTGACTGTCCTCCCTACATTTCTGTCTATCCCCACCTCTCTCTTTCCGCATCCCTACTTCTCGGTCTCTCCTTCCTCCATTTCTGTGACTTCTTTGGGTCTTTCTCCACGTGCCCTTCGCTACTCCGAGTCTCCCCAGACGGCGTCCTGAGGAAGGGTCTCGGGGCCT
The DNA here is from genome assembly GCF_007827085.1 of Peromyscus californicus insignis. Classification (NCBI taxonomy): domain Eukaryota; kingdom Metazoa; phylum Chordata; class Mammalia; order Rodentia; family Cricetidae; genus Peromyscus; species Peromyscus californicus. Next base: position 27,748,897 of record NW_026294551.1, read on the forward strand.
CTCAAGCCCTCAAAGCTACCGCGGGCGGCTGACTCAAGAGCCCCCAAGATCGAAGCTTCCCCCGATCACCCAGAGCGCGCTCTCTGTGGCCCCAGCTGCCCCAGAATCTCCAGGAGACCGCGCAGCGCACAGTACCCCCACACAGTGTCGCCCATCCTCTCTGGGGGTCATCTAACCCATCTCCTTCAACTCTTCTATTTCTTACCCTCCACGTTTCCCTAGATTTCAGCTCCCATTCCCAGACTTCCTCTCCCTTGGGGACCTTCTAGCGCCTGGCACCCTCTCCACAACCCCGGCGTCCTCACCTGGGTCCTGGGCAGGCAGCGGCTGCTCCCGGTACGCTCCATACTGCCTGTAGGAGCCCCCGTAGGTATATTCCGACTTGGGCGAGTAAGCGCCGGTGCCAGCGAGCCCATTGAGATTGAACTGGTGGTGGTAGGTGTAGGGGTTCACCGTCTGGCCGTAGGGCTGGCCCGAGTAGTAGTCATGCTGGGGAGCGCTGTAATAGCCCAGGTCAGTGACCGAAGACTCGGGCAGGGTGGGCGAGTCCTTGGAGCCCGCATGGCAGCTAAGCGAGCTGGAGATGTCGGTGAGGATGCTGCTGAGCTTGCGATCGAAGGAGCCGCTCATGCTGGCGGGCGCCGCGGCTCCCCGGGCCTCCTCCGAGCAGCGCGGAAGCGGGCGGACGGGAACGCCGGGTAGGCGGAGGAGCCCAGGTGGGATGTGTGTCCAGAGGGCGAGGGCAGGGCCTGGTCGCGTCGGGGGGAGGGGGTGGCCGAAGGGCGCTTAGACCATCGCCGGTCGTCGGTCGGTCGCTGCGTGCCTCTCTCCGCGTCCCAAGCCACAGTCAAATGCTGCCAGCTCCGCCCGGCCAGCCGGTTATAGACTCAATGTTGGAGTCGCAGAGGGAGGCTCCTGCGCGCTGATTGGCTGCAAGTCTTGCCTTCGAGGCAAAACATGCTCGCGCTTTCTCACTGGCTCCCCCAACCCTCTTTGTTGTTACCTCAAATGCACACACACACACACACACACACACACACGCACACGCACACGCACACGCACACACCACCGACACTACCACCACGTTCCTCCTGTGTTCAAGCCCAGATAAATCCTCTGAAGCAGGGGCTGTGTGGAGGGGGTGACTATGCAGAGCCCCCAGGAGCAACCCGTCTGTTTTCGTGGCTAGGGGTGGGCTTAGGTGAGATGAGGAAGGAGGGGAATTTGCCCATTGGGTATTTGTGGGAGGAGGTGGTCCTTGGTGATGTATGTGTGTGCTATGCAAATGACAGACAGATAAAGTGGCAAAGACCCAGGGTCGGTGAAAATACTTTGATCATTTTTAAAATCCGAAAAAATAAAATGAAAAAGAACTTCCATGTTTTTTAAAAAAGTTTGAGTATATTAATATATTATCTTTCTGACACTGCAGTCATGAAATGTTTTTAAAATTATGAAGGAAGAGTCTCGCCAGGTAAACGCACCCTGGGCCTGCAAACGTCCTCAGTTGAGCTTGATAGCATCCTCCTGGAGCAAGGCTGTATGGATTTAGGGGCTGCTCTAGAGAATGGAGGCACCCCAAATATAGGTGTGCAGTTTCAGAGATGGGCCAGGTTGAACTGAAAGAGCGACGAGGCGGCAGTCCCTATATATAGGCAGGCTTTCTGTGTACCTAAGTAGGTCTGGGGGCCGGTTCCACACAAATGAGACAGCGCTCGGGAGGGCGGACTTCGTTAGGGGTTAAGGATAGAGGATTTTACATGTTCCACAGAATCCAAAAGGTCTGCGGTGCATGTAAGAGTGCCTGTGAGAAAGTGTGTGTGTGTGTGTGTGTGTGTGTGTGTGTGTGTGTGTGTGTGTGTGTGTGTGGTGCGTGGTGTGAAGCAGTGGGAGCACACACAGGATTGTGAACTACCACCGTCAGTTGTGCATGCCGGAGTGTGCATAAATATCTATCTATGGAGATCCATCTATCTCCAATAGTTAAGAGCTATGGCATGCCACTCAGCTTCTTCCCTCCGTGGAGACCCGGATGAAGAGGCCCCCATCTCCTAGACCATGTCTGGCTCTCAAAGTCCGTTCCCAGGTAATACTTGCTGTTCCCGGTGCCAAACCCAAACCCATTTCTCTGTTGCATCCCCACTTCTCCCCAGCCTATCCCAGGGGGAAAGAGGGCTTCTCCCAGTTTCAAGTCCTAACACCCCCACCCCTCCCGCCCTCTTTACCCTTCTGGCACAGTCCCCCTTGCTCTGCCTAGCCAAGACGCACCATGTCGAGGACACGCAGTGCCAGCGCGCCACCACGTGGTTGCTCCTGGGCCCTGCAGTCTGTCTTAAGGCCCCAGTGGAACTAGCCCGCAGAGAGGAAAGGGGTCTCATTCTGTGCAGAGTGTGTAAGGGGCTCGGTGGGTCTTTCCGATGCCAGACCCTGCCACAGGCTGCCGAGCCTGGAAAAACTTGGGCTTGGCGGGGCAGAGGGCCTAGGTCGGGGCGCAAGGACAGGAGTAGGTGACCGCCTGGCCTGGGCCGCCCCGGGAGGCCGCCGCGTGGGAAAGGTGGGGGCGGGGGCAGGCGAGGAGAGCGCTATCTGTCTGTCTATCTGAGCGTCCCCCCAGCTCCTATCGCCCGCCGCTGCGAGCTCGTGGCGGGGCGAGTTGCCACCCGCTCTGGATGCCCTCTGTTCTTCTGCCAAGAGGGCGCCCAAGGAGCCCGGGGCGTTGGGGGCAGGAAGGGCACTGGGCTGCCGGTTCCCCTCCCAGGATGCGAGCGGGGGCGGCGGGCAGGGCCTGCTTTGGAGCCCCCAGCTGCCCACAGGGAAGGGACAGCGTCGGGCAAACCCTGTCTCGTAGGTTCGTTCATTCATTTGGGGTGACAGGTGATTAGAAGATCTCTCTCTCTCTCACCCCACCTGGGCCTGGCCCTGAGCAAAACATGGGTGAGCATAGGAGCCTTGGGGTTGTAGTGAGTTATTTTAGGGTAATTTCTAAGGTCTGTTGTACTCTAGAAACGCACTCAAATCACAACATCAGCAGCGTTTAAGACTGGGTGTGGTGGCACACACCTTTAACACTAGCAGAGGCAGGTGAATCTCTGTGAGTTCAAGGCCAGCCTAGCGAGTTCCAGGACAGCCAGGGCTATGTAGAGTGATCCTGTCTCCAGGAAGAAGGAGGAGGAGGAGGAGGAAGAGTAGGAAGAAGGAGCAGCAGTGTTTTGTTTGTTTTGGAGACAGGGTTTCTCTGTGTAGCCCTGGCTGTCCTGGAACTCGCTCTGTAGACCAGATTGTCCTCGAACTCACAGAGATCAGCCTGCCTCTGCCTCCAGAGTGCACTACCACACCCAGCCAGCATTATATTTTTTAAATATTTTTATAATTTATTTAAAATTTTATGTGCATTGGTGTTTTGCCTGCATGTATGTCTGTGTGAGGGTGTCACATCCCCTGGAACCAGAGTTACAGACTGTTGTGAGCTGTCATGTGAGGACTGGGAATTACACCCAGATCCTCTGGAATGAGCAGCCAGTGCTCTTAACCACTGAGCCGTCTCTCCAGCCCCAGCTACAACATTATTTAAATACTTGTTTGGTGGTGTGTGGTTAGCACCTGGTTCCCTGTTGCGTGGTCTGCTGGGGACTGCCTACCCCATTCACCATTGTCCCTCGGATACCTGAGACAGTCTTTGGGAAATGTTTGTTGAGTGACTAATAAAAGGAGCTGGATCCCCTTTGTGCTGTTCTATTAGAGACCAGGTAGAGACTGAGGCATGCTTGATGACACCTGAAGCAGGCACAGGACTGAAAGAAATGAGTCCTGAGTTGTCCCTGAGGGGTCCCTCAGGCCTGCAGGAAGGGAGCCACCAACAGTAAGGTGATAGCTGGGTGGAGAGGTAGCCAGAGGATGCAGTAGGGATGGTGTCATCCACTGGACCTCATCTGGTCCGGCAAGATGAGCAAGTGTCAGCTATACAGTCCTGCTCCTGATGGAGGGGTGAAGCCAGGCAGCTGGTGACAGGTGACGGACCTCTGGCAGGCTGGCATGAGTGAGGAGGGGCACTGGCTGGTGTCCAAGTCAAGGTCTATTGCACACACTGTCTCTGGCATGGAGAAGAGGTGCCCGCTGATGGCACTGTTTCCTGGAGACCAGGTATCAGGCCGACTGGGCAGAACAGGCACTGTTCGCAGAAAGCCAGGCAGAGGGGTGGGGAAAGGATGGAGGAGCCAGAGGTTGTGTAGGCGGGCTTGCTTTCTTCCTTGCCTGGGGACCTGGTGCCATCTAGTGGTCATAATAAGAAAGGTCATGTCTGACTCCTTGGGAGGCTGGAAATCCACCTCTTACAGTAACAGGACTGGGTTCCCATAACCCCTTCTGGCATTACTCTTTGGTTTCCAGCTTCTCCTCTGTCCACCCGTTTTTGTTTGGCCCATGGCTCTTCTTTTTGGGTTTCTTACTTTCAAGTCAAAAGGCAATTTACACATCTTTCCAGAGTCTCATCCAAGCAGGGTCCTTGCGGAGCCTCCACACTGTATCACTCACTGTCTTGGGTGCTGACGAGCTGACCTTCAAGACAGACGTGATGCCCCTCTTCAAGGGGCCCAACTTCCATCCTGGGAAGGAGGCCCTTGGGGGACCAATTTCACTATGGTGTGGAGAATGATGGGTGGGGGTTGCACATGCGGATAGAGAGGCCACACCCTTTATAGGCAGAAGGGCATCTGAACCAAGCCCTGGAGGAAGAGTGGGGTTTGGTCTATAAAAACAGTGATAAGAGGAAAGAGTGACTCCCACTGGGACCTCTGCTGGAAGACTGGGCAAATGGTAGTGGAGCAGCCTAGACCATAGTATGAGTTGTCAGTGGTGGGGAGGCCCTAAAATAAGGCAGGGGTGGAGCCAGGGACCCAGAACTCAGTCCGGAAGTGGAGTCAAGACCATGTACTTTATTCATAGGCTGCAGGGAACCATTAAAAATTTTAACTGGAGGGCTGGAGAGATGGCTCAGAGGTTAAGAGCACTGACTGCTCTTCCAAAGGTCCTGAGTTCAATTCCCAGCAACCACATGTTGGCTCACAACCATCTGTAATGAGATCTGGTGCCCTCTTCTGGCCTGCAGGGATACACACAGACAGAGCACTGTATACATAATTAATAAATAAAATTGTTTAAAAAAAATGTTATATCAAAAAAAAAATTTTAACTGGAGCTAGGTGTGGTGGGGCACACCTTTAAACCCTACACTCAGGAGGCAGAGGCAGGCAGATCTCTGTGAGTTCGAGGCCAGCCTAGACTACAAAGCGAGTTCCAGGACAGCCAGGTTTACACAGAGAAACCCTGTCTCAGAAAAACAACACGTTTTAACCAAGAGAGGGACAGGATGGGAGTTTCATTCTAGAGGCATCCCTGGCTGCTCTGTGAACCAACAGTCATCAAGACTGAAGGCTAGAGGCCACTGCACTAGTTCAAGCAAGAAGAAAGCATGGTCTGGGCTAAGGAAGAGGTGGTGGGTGAGAAAGAATGGTTTGAAGGACCGTCAGATGCAGGGTCATGGGGCTTGGAGATGGATGGGGTGTGAGTGGTAGGGAGAGAGGAATGGAGAGGTAGCGCCCGATCTTCAGATTTGGACAGTGGAGTGAAGGTGGATGTGTTCTGTGGGCAAGAGAAGAGCATTAAGAGTGCTGCAGGGTGGGGGAGAGGATGCACTCAGCTCACTGGAAGGAAGCAGCCCTGCAGACGTGTGCACAGCCAGATCCCTGAATTCACATAAATCTGGGTGCATCCGGCACCCAGACGGAGGAGCCCAGGCCGGAAAGCAACACACCCAGCACCCAGAAGTCCTGAGGACAAACACCACCTTGATCAATATCAATGGGATACACAAATCAGATCTTAAGATTTTAAGACTTATTTATTTCATGTTATGTGTCTGAGCATCCTGCCCAAATGTCTGCCTGTCCACCATGTGTGTGCCTGGTACCCAGGGAGGTCGGAAGAGGTCCTTGGATCCCCTGGGACTGGTGGTTGTGAGCCACTATGTAGCTGCTGCTGGGAACTGAGCCTGGGTCCTCTGCAAGAGCAACAGGTGTTGTGTTCTTGGCTTCTGAACTGCCATCCCAGCTGCTTTTAACTTTTGTGTAAATGCAAGTGTGCAGGACATACTCTTTTATCTCTGTCTCCTCCTTTTCCCTCCTTCGCAGCGCTGGGGATGGCCTCAGGGATGCCGAGCACATGCTGTATCACTCACTGAGCGCCTGGCTCTCCCGGCCCCGCCTGGTCTTTTTCACTCAACATTGTATTGTAAGATCTATGCATGTTGTAGGGTATATTATAGGCACATTCTGTGCCAGCCTCTTGTCATGGACTACATCACCACACATTTATCTGCTCTACAGTTGACAGGTATTTGGGTGGCTTCCAGTCTGGGGTGATCCTCAGTATCGCTGAAGAGGACTATTCTTGCACCTGTCTCTTGGTGCACGTGTGTTTCTGTGCCTGAGGGTGGAATTGGGTGCCGTGTGGCATGTCTATGGGTGACTTGGAAGATCCTGCCAGGTAGTTTTCTGGTTGAGTCTGAGCATCATCACTGAGACACCCTGGAAGGTCTGTCCAGCCCTGGTTGGCGACAGGCCACATGGTTCTGAAAAACTGATTAGCAGCCAGGCATGGGGGCACACGCTTTTAGTCCCAGCACTCAGAAGACAGAGGCAGGCAGATTTCTGTGAGTTCAAGGCCAGCCTGGTCAATAGGGAGTCCAGTACAACCAAGATTACATAGAGACCCTGTCTCAAGTAGAAGGAGGAGGAGGAAAGGAAGGGAGGGAGGGAGGGAAGAAGGAAGGAAGGAAGGAAGGGAGGGAGGGAGGGAGGGAGGAAGGGAGGGAGGGAGGGAAGAAGGAAGGAAGGAAGGAAGGAAGGGAGGGAGGGAGGGAGGGAGGGAGGGAGGGAGGAAGGAAGGAAGGAAGGAAGGAAGGAAGAGGAGGGAGGGAGGGAGGGAGGAAAAGAAAAGGCTAGGAATGGGAACTGGGAGTTTGGCATTTTATGATGGTGGAGCCTCTGGCATAGAAGAGATGGTCTGGGAGGGGCCAAGGAAAGTGGTAGCTGGTGGTCAGAGGTGGCAGGCAGTGCAAAGAGCCCTGAGTGGTGGTGGAGGCTCTGAAGGAGAGCTTCCAAGAGGGGGGTGCGGCCATCAGGCTCAAAATGGGGCTGTGTGGCCTGGTTGGGGCAGCGTAAGGATGCCGTCTCTCATGGAGTCGGTTGGTGCCATGGGGAGGAGCAGGGGCTGTTTACAGCCAGGGCTGAGGGAGAGTGGGTGGAAGGAAGAGCTGGGCAGGTGCAGACAGCTCAGTCCTGTCCCTGGTGGAGGCTGGAGAGGGCCAGAAAGGGCGGGAGCTGGAGGGTGCTGGCTTGTGGGGAGCAGGGGTGTGAGTGTTTAAAATGGGCACAAGCCTGTTTGATGTCGCTTGGAGCCAGTGGGTGCTGGGTGCTGGGTGCCGTTCCTGAGGAGGTAGGCGGGAGGGAAGAATCTGGAACCCCATCAAAGGGGTGATCTCTTGTGTTGAGTCAGGAAGGAAGATGAAAAGATAAGAGGCAGCTCTTACTCTGGGCCAGGCTCCGAGTTCACACACCGCTCCCAACAAGCCTTGCGGCAGGCACTCTCGTTTCTGCCTTTTGACAGAAGGGGAAACCGAGGCACAGAGAGGATAAGTAAATGGTGGACTCAAGAATTGAGCCCAGTCTTTGTCCCCCTCCTCCTCTTCCTTTGAGACAGGGCACCCTTACTGTGCACCCCAGGCTGGTGCAGAACTCAGCATCCTCCAGAACACGGGGACTGCTGGCTAAGCCAGGCAGTCTTAACTTACTGGGAGCCGGGCAGCTTGGCCTTCTTGTTTATCGGTTGAAGGTTATTTGACGAACACAGAAACTGACCGTGTGGGTATTTGCTAAGGCAACCCTTGAACTTTTCCATATGTTTAAGATATCTTAGGGTAACAAGGAGTGTTCAGGCTGTTTGGGGCTCCCCACCAGTACATATGCAGTGTATGTCACGTGACGTTAAGCTGTCTTAACTGACAGGGCCAAAGGTACAGGGAGAGTAAACAGAAAGTCTGTTGTGCGAACTCTGCCTGTTCAGCCAATGACTTTGGGGTACAAGCCCTAGGGTGTGGCTTTGTCTGCATATGTGACCCCTTAGGAGCTGAGAGAGGAGTCATGCTCTCTCTGCTGGGTAGCCAGGACCGCGTCAAGCAGGATGGAGCAGCTTGCAGTCGGTCCCCATCCGGCCCCGCCCCCTCCCCCTCAGAAGGACAGGACCATGGCAGCTGGACCAGCAGGCTCAGCAGCGGTCCTTGTTCTGTATTAGTGAGTCTGTATCCCCATTGCATCCCCTTAATGAATTAATAATAGACCTCTGTGGATTGTCACATTAAATGTCTACAAGGGATCTGCTACCAAGGGGACTAGGAAAGGACTGGCAGGGTGACAGGGTGCACAGGAAATTTCTGGGTGTGCTAGTGCATTCTGTGGGGTGAGGACACCATAAGGTTGTAGGGACTCCAGGGAACGTGGTGAGGAAGCTAGTCTCTGGGCTGCAGAGGGCAGTGGGGTTGACCAGGCAGGGTAGAGGCACACTTTTAATCCCAGCACTCAGGAGGCAGAGGCAGGCGGATCTCTGTGAGTTCGAGGCCAGCCTGGGCTACAGAGCAAGTTCCAGGGCTACACAGAAGAAAAAAGAAAGAAAGAAAGAAAGAGAGAGAGAGAGAGAGAGAGAGAGAGAGAGAGAGAGAGAGGGGAGGGAGGGAGGGAGGGAGGGAGGGGAGGGTGGGAGGGAGGAAGGGAGGAAAGAAGGAAGGAAGGAAGGAAGGAAGGAAGGAAGGAAGGAAGGAAGGAAGGAAGGAAGGAAGGAAGAAAGGCAGGGAAAGAACCAGTCAGGAGCAGGGGTTGTTCTTCCGGAGTCCAGGATGAGTGGGGAGGGAAAGGAGGAATGGAGTGAGCGGCTGATAAAAAGAGGGTAAAGTTCAAGGTTGGAGGGCCCGAGGTCGGGGAGGGCAGGAGAAGATGCTGGAAGAAGTCTCCCCACACCCACCAGAACCATCAAACCAAGTTCCAGCGCATACCAAACGCTGGAGGAGATCGTGGGGCCGGGGATAGGAACTCTCACTCACTGATGGAGGGGAAGTCGGGGAATTCCAGATGTGACGGGCAGAGTCTTACAAAGGCGAACATAAAGGGCTAGGACGCAGCTCAGCTGGTGCAGTGCTTGCCCAGCACGCATGAAACGCTGGGTTCTAACCCCAGCACGGCATAAAGTCGGGCATGGCGGCTCATGCCTGTAATCCCAGCACTTGAAAGATGGAGGCAGAAGAATTGAGAGTTCAAGGCCAGGGCTTCGGAGACTGCGCCAGCCCATACAGTCCTTTGATCTCCAGAATTCATGCTAAAACAAAACAATGAGAACAAAGCCGGAGGGGTGTGTGTGTGTGTGTGTGTGTGTGTGTGTGTGTGTGTGTGTGTGTCAGCGGTGGCGGCGGCCCACACCTTTAATCCCAGCACTCGGGAGGCAGAGGCAGGCGGATATCTGAGTTGGAGGCCAGCCTGGACTACAGAGCGAGTTCCAGGACCGTGTGTGCCACCACCACCACGCGGCCGAAATGGAAACTTACATTCACACAGCAGCTTGCACACAAATGTCACAGCAGCTTTTTTTTTCTAATGTCCACGAACCCAAAGCGACCAAATGTCTCAGTGAGTGGAGAACGAAACTATGGTGCACGCAGGTTAAAAAAGAAACTGAGGGGGCTGGAGAGATGGCTCAGCAGTTAAGAGCACTGGCTGCTCTTCCAGAGGACCCAAGTTCAATTCCCAGTACCCACGTGGCAGCTCAGAATTGTCTTTAATTCCAGTTGCAGGGGATCTGACACCCATGGCCAAACACCAATGCACATAAAATAAAACTAAATTAATTTTTTAAAAAAAGAGGGGCCTAGAGAGATGGCTGAGAGGTTAGGAGCACAGGCTGCTCTTCCAGAGGTCCTGAGTTCAATTCCCAGCAACCACATGGTGGCTCACAACCATCTGTAATGAGATCTGGTGCCCTCTTCTGGTATGAAGAGTTACATGCAGGCAAAACACTATACATAATAAATAAATAAATCTTTAAAAAAAAAAGGGGGGGGGGGCTGGAGAGATGGCTCAGCAGTTAAGAGCACTGACTGCTCTTCCAGAGGTCCTGAGTTCAATTCCCAGCAACCACATGGTGGCTCACAACCATCTATAATGAGATCTGGCGCCCTCTTCTGGCCTGCAGACATATGTGCAGGCAGAACACTGTGTACATAATAAATAAATAAATCTTAAAAAAAAAAAAAAAAAGAGCCACCAAGTCATACAAGGATGAGGAGCTTAACCTTTCTGGAACTCATGATCCTCCTGTCTCAGCCTCCAAAGAACTAGGACTATAGGGGTGTGTCACCATGCCCAGCTTTTTGTTACAGTTAGTAAGAATGTATATTTCAAAGTTGCTAAGAGAATAGATATCATGTATTTTTGCTACTTTTCTTTTCCTGTAAATGGGGGGAGAGGGCGGGGGGGGGGGGGTTGGAGAATCAGTAGTCCCAGAGATTCTGGGGCAGGGAGGTGTAAGTAGTTGGGAGTTGGGGATTTGAGGGCAGTGAAGCTATTCTGCACATACTGTAGTGTCAGACTCCTGGGATTAGTCATTTGTCAAAACTCAGGTACAACACAGTGAGTGAACGAACACTGTGTAAATCGTGGGCTTTAGTTCAACATAAACCACCAGCATTGGGAAATGCATTACGGTAAGTGTGTCACATTAATGCAGGAGACAGCAACAGGGAGCGCTAAGGGGGGAGGGGAGGTGGCTCAGTGGCTGAAGGTGCTCCTTGCAAGTCTGCTGGTGTGAGTTCGAGCCCCAGATCAAACACAGGAAGGCGGAAGGAGGGAAGTGACTCCACACAGTGTCCTCTGGTCGCCACACATACTTCATAGCACTGATGGCCTCACATCCTCACATCGTGCACACACACATTCTTAAAAGCACTGATGGTCACACATCCTCACATTGTACACACATACACAACAATAATAACACATTTAAAAGGGGGGAGACGAAAAACTCGTTGTACCACCTGCTCAAAATTTATCTGCAAAAATAATCTAACTTTAGGAAAATGAGACAGAATTATAAAAAAAATGAGAACTATGGAGCTCATCTATTCACTGTCTGTGACTTAGCAGGAAGACCCACGAGTTAGCCTTTGGTCCCCAGCCTGCCTACATCCACCAGTTGCCTGTGAAACACATGTACTAGGATGATGGCCTTCCAGTAAGTTCCTTCTAGCCTTTCTTTTCTTTCGGTTTTTTGAGCCAGAGTTTCTCTGTGCAGTCCCGGCTGTCCTGGAACTCACTCTGTAGACCAGGCTGGCCTTGAACTCACAGAGTTCCACCAGCCTCCTGAGTGCTGGGATTAAAGGCGTGCGCCACCACCGCCCGGCTTCTGCTTTGTACATTTTGGCTGGTATGACTATGTCACAACTCTCTAAAACGTTGGTTCTGGGGGCCAGAGCAATGACGCAGCAGTTAAGAGCACTGTCTGCTCTTGCAGAGGACCAGGGTTCTAGTCTTAGCATTTACACGTGCCAACCCCACCTGTAACTCCATTTACAGGGGATCTGGCGCCCTCTTCTAGTCTCCTTAGGCACACATGGTGCAGGTGTACATGAAGGCAAAGCTCCAACACACATGAAATAAAATAATAAATAATCTTAAAAATGAAAAGTCGGCCACCTGAGGTTGAGGGGACTGGTTACTTTCTGCAAGTCAGGACCAGTTGGATACCTTAAAGAGTCCGGTGTCTTCAGGTCTAAGGTGCTGCTGTAGAATATTTTTAAGATGTGTTACATTTGTTTATCTGTGGAACATTTATTTAATGAGGCAAAGATGTGTTGCATTTGTTTAACTCTGTGTTACTGTGAAGCTGTGTTACTGTGTCTGTCTAAAACACCTGATGGTCTAATTAAGAGCTGAATGGCCAATAGCGAGGCAGAAGAAAGGATAGGCGGGGCTGGCAGGTGGAGAGAATAAATAGGAGAAGAAATCTGGGAGGAAAAGAAGAAAGAGCAGAGAGGAGGAGGATGCAAGGGGCCACCACCCAGCTACACAGCCAGCCACTGAGTAATAGTGAAAAAAAGTAAGAAAAGAAAAAGGCCCAGAGGCAAAAGGTAGATAGGTTAATTTAAAATTGGGAAAAGCTGGCAAGAAACAAGCCAAGTTAAGGCCGGGCATTTATAATTAAGAATAAACCTCTGTGCGTTTTTTATCTGGGAGCTGGGTGGCAGGGCCCCCCAAAAGAATAAAAGAGCCAAAGAGTTTAAAAAAAAAAACAAAAAAAAAAACAATGCGGGGCGGTGGTGGCGCACATCTTTAATCCCAGCACTCAGGAGACAGAACCAGGTGGATCTCTGTTGTTCGAGGCCAACCTGGGCTACAGAGTAAGTTCCAGGAAAGGCTCAAAGCTACACAGAGAAACATTGTCTCAAAAAACAAACAAACAAAAACAACAACAACTGTAGATAAAATTCTAAACAGTCTTAGTAAATAAGAAACATAGAGCCAAACACAGAGGAAATAGCCAAAGAGATCAGAGCAATAGCCATGACTAGCTTTAGCTTACCACCAGCAGTAGCTTCCCCAGAAGGAGTTTTTTTCCTGTCTGACTTGTGGGTTTTTTTTTTTTTTTTTTAAAGATTTATTTATTTATTATGTATACAACCTTCTGTCTGCATGTATGTCTGCAGGCCAGAAGAGGGCACCAGATCTCATTACAGATGGTCGTGAGCCACCATGTGGTTGCTGGGAATTGAACTCAGGACCTCTGGAAGAGCAGTCAGTGCTCTTAACCACTGAGCCATCTCTCCAGGCCCTGACTTGTGTTTTTTATTGCCTTTCTGTTCTGCCTTCTTATTGGCTCTAAGCTCAGCCACATGACTTCCTCATCACTGCCTATCTATACAGACCTCCAGGTCTCTATGGTTGGTACTGGGATTAAAGGCTCGTGTCACCACGCTTGGCTGTGTCCTTGACCACCTAGAGACTCTGTCTGCCATGTGATTGGATTAAGGGCGTGTGCTACCATCGCTGGACTTCTGCTTAATGGCTATTTGACCTCTGATCTCCAGGCAACTTTATTTATTTACATACAAATAAAATATCACATTTCATCACAAATAAAATATCACCACCAAGCCGGGCGGTGGTGGCGCACGCCTTTAATCCCAGCACTCGGGAGGCAGAGCCAGGCGGATCTCTGTGAGTTCAAGGCCAGCCTGGACTACCAAGTGGGTTCCAGGAAAGGCGCAAAGCTACACAGAGAAACCCTGTCTCGAAAAACCAAAAAAAAAAAAAAAATATCACCACCAACAACAGGTGTCCCACGGGTCCCTTCTCTTAACCGGATTGCATGTCCATCTCCTAGCAGTCCTGGTAAGAGAAGCAGTTCCCGTGACATGGACCTGGGATTGAGTCTCATTAGATACCACTGGGTCACCGGGCGACACTCGGGAGGCAGAGGCAGGCAGATCTCTGTAAGTTTAAGTCCAGCCTGGTCTACAGAGGGAGTTCCAGGACAACCAGGACTGTTACACAGAAAAACCCTGTCCCCAAAAACCAAAAACCAAAAAAATAAGCAAAAACCAAAACCACTGGGTCACACACCTATCCCCAAACCAGTGAATGTCTCCTAAGGGAGGGGCCGGTCTGGGTCGCTGGCTCACCCTCTTGGTGTAAGCCCTCCCGTCCAGGGGGAGTGAGGGCCCTTCCCAGAAGAGGGTCTGGATGCTGCACAAGCAGAGGCATCAAGGCTGGCCATTACTCCCTTGGCAGGGGAGCCAAAGTGCTTTCCGTTAAATCCTTTTGGGCTAAATCCCTAGAGCAAACAAACATGTATCCATTTTATCACTTACGGTATTACGTTGAAATGACCTATCGATGTTTCTCTCGCTGGGCAGCAAGCTCTCAAGGGCAGGGATGGCATTTGCTTCCTACCCTATCCTCTTCATCTTGCCCTCGGCCAGGCATATACCACAGTCACAAGCTGGCCTCGGGCAGCCTGTGCCAGGTTTACTCTGGGCTGGCACACTGTAGTACCGAGTTCAGATCACCCTGGGCTATAGGAAACCCTGTCTCAAAAAAAAAAAAAAAAAATTTTTTTTTTCTTTTTGCTTCCTTCTCTTCCCAGATTCCTTTAGCCCAGTCACCTGGACTAGGTGATGAATCCTGTGACAACCAGTCACTTCCGGTTTGGAAGCCACACTGATTCATGTGTTTCTCCTCTCCTTTCAGCCCATCTCACTAGGCGCTTGCTGAGTCCCCTAGGCTTTTTCCCCTCCAGGTTCAACGCTAATGGTCCCCCGTCCCACCCCCACCCCCGGCTGATGCACAGGCACCAGGAGCCCTCTGTTCCCAAGATGGGCATATGGAAGGGGCTAGGCTCCGTGAACCGCTAATTTTATGTGCAGCTTGTCTGTGCCGTGGAGTCCCCAGACAGATCCTGGGATGTGTCAGTCTCTACAACTGTGTAAGCCAATTCCTTGTAATAAATCTCCTGCGGGGGCGGGGGGGGGGGGGGGGGGGGGGGGGCCGTGTCACATAAATTCTGTTTCCCTAAAGGTGGATACAGGTACCCTCCCCAGAACACCTGGGTGGAGCAGGTAGAGAAAAACCCCCAGGGTTTTATCTTATGACAGGAATGGACACAAAGAAAAACAACTGCCAAGGTACCCGCCTAGCCCCGTGAGCTCGGTAGGAACTCCCAGTGGTTAGACACGTGTGTGAGACAGCCTGGTGGCCCGGGCACTGCTTGAGCTGAACCCGGACTCTACAGAACCAAGAAAGCAGGTGTGAAGCTGAGAAAGTCCCCGGGATGGGCACTGGCTTCCTTGGGACATAATTGAGGTTTCGTGGGCAGAGCACCTCAGCCAGGACTGGGCAGGGAGAAGGAGTCGCTCAGATACTTCTCCCACTTGGTGCTGTCAAGCAGGCTGTACCCTTCCAAGGCCCCTCCTCTGAGGGCCTATGAGACTTTATTTGCCCCAGTTAAATTGGGGGTCCTATACCTAATGAGGGGATCAGAGTAAATATCAGTGATTTCATCACACCTGGGCGTGTCCTCCCAAGAATAGAGCAAAATATTCAGTAGAGTGTCCATGCATCCTGCTGCTGGCTCTGGAGGCTGAGAAGCAGGATGAAGTGGAAGAGAGGGTGGAGGGTGAGGAGAGAACGTTATCCAGTACAGGCAGACAAAGCCCCAGCATGTTAGAGTCCCAGTTCCAGTAACGGAGGAAGTGGAGCTCAGAGAGGGAGAGAGACCTGCCCAAAGTCACACAGAGATGCCTTCTGTCTTCAGGGCAGAGGCATTTCCTCCAAGTGGAGCCTCTGAGCTTGCACCTAACCCTGGCGGTTCTCACCACCGTCCCCAGCCAACAGTGGAGTGTGGCTCTGGGCCGGCAGAAGCTGCCCTCATCCCTGGGTGAGAGAAGCCAGGCAGTTTCTTGAGTTGAGAGGCATCATTTGACTTCATAGACTCAGAAGTTGGAAAAGAGATGAATGGCAACAGCCAGAGTTCCTTACACCCCTCCTGTTGTGGTGTGGGGAGGGAAGGGAGACCTGCCCACCCTCTCTCTGTCTGGGGGTATGGGAGAGGGGGGGAGATCAAATTGCAGGTGGATTTTTTCCAAGCATCAGGAATCTCTTTTTCCAGGAAGAAAAAATAAGAGGCTCGTGGCACACACCCGTAAGCCTACAGTTTCAGTGCTTAGGAGGACAAGATGGAAGGATTGTGGGTTCAAGGCTAGCCTGTGAAAGAGTCAAATTCCAGAGTCCTACCCTGTGGGGGAAAGCGCTTATCGTGGCTGCAGTTGCCCTAGTCACCACTAGGCGGCAGGCCCGCCCACTTCCAAAGAACTAAAGGCTGGGAATTATGGTAACTCGGTTGGCTGATAGATTTGCTTATTCATCTTTCGTTCATTTATTCGATTATCATCCATTCATGGTTTTTTACTCCCCAAGCACATATGACTCCTCACATGTGCCACCAGGCACTGTTTTCGGTGTGGCCAGGACAAGGTGGATGCTCTAGGCACTTCACCCTCCCCTCTCCGCTCAGCAGCTGGCGCAGGCTGTCCCCTCCGCCAGGTCTACAACGACGGCAGGTGTCTGAGGGCCAGGTCTGAAGCCGCATGGCCTACTGCCTGGGCTGCTTCCCGCTGCAGGCACTTGGGATGATGCCCCTATTCCTTCCTTCTGTAGCAGAGCCAGCGGGCAGAGGGGCCCTGAGCAACGTTTGGATCGCTTCCCCATATCAGGTCACCCGCAGTGGGTCTCAGGTGTAGCCACACAATGGTCCCTAGGGCTGAGGTTTTCTCCATCTCTCTTCTTCCTCTAAACAGGCTCAACCTCAAACCACCAATCCCAGCCCCCCTCTCCTGCTGCTTCCTCCTGCTCTCTTCAGCAACTTTTTCTAGAAGTTTATGTCCAGGGAGCTGAGGGTGGATAACAAAGAGGCTTGGACCTGGGGACCCATCTGTTTTCTTCAGCAAGCCCCCACCCCGACCCTGTGCGCCCATCCTCCCCTCCCACCCCCAGGATTCATTTCGAAGTCACTAGTTTCCTGTGTGTAGGATGCATCCACTCTGGCTGTTGACAGATTCTCTCCTAAGTACATCCTCTAGAAACCAGAGACTTCGGGTTGTACACTGTCCAGGCCTGAGTTCCTTGCACACAGCCGGCCTGCATGGTCCAGATGAAGGTGGTCTGCATTCCTCAGTGAAGGTAATTGCACACAGCTGTGAAGAAGGAGGCCACGCGGACCTACCTGTGCCAAGTCAGGGTGGTGTGAGGAGGTGACATTGAAGAACTCACCCAGTACATGGCACCCTCTGTCTAAGGAGCTACCCTAATTTAAAGAGGAGGTGCCCGCTTCCCACCCTAATAAGGACCGCGGGACCTCCGTTGACTCTGAGGACCCCTGGGCCCAGATGGATGGGGAGCATCTTGGAACCCCATTCTTTAAAACAGGTCCCTGCCTCCCGAAGAGATCTGCCACTCCTGCCCCAGCTTCCTCCTCCCTCACCCCAGGGTCCCGGGCCGTGACTCACAGCCCAGCTCAGCTGGGAGGCATCTGGCTATGCCCACAGCTCTGGCATCTGGCCGCTGACCCGGCATTCGAGGCACTCTACTGAGACCTTCCTAGCAGTTCCCCCTCCTCATTAGCGTGGACTTCACCGGATCGCCCCCCAAGTACATCCCATCTAAGGGGTGGGGTAGGCCTGGCGCCCAGCAGCTCCGGTGCCAGGTGGAGTGGGAGTTCCTCTCTTATCAGCTCATCGCATTCCAGGCATTCCCGCCGGGCTGAGTGGGGGAGGTGAGCCGGGCAGAAGAATGCTGGGGGCCTTAAAGTCCAGGGTCTGGGTCCGGTTGGCCTTAGCTGGGCTCCTGCGGGGCTGGCCCTGCTCCTCTCCTCTCTGTGCCTCTCACAAGACTCCCTCCACCCTGTGCACAGCTCCACAGTCTCCTCTCGGTGGCTGTCCCCCCCCCCCCCCCCCCCCCCCCCCCCCCCCCCACCCGCTCTGTTCCTTTCTTCCCCTCCATTTTCTCAGCCTTCTTCTCTCTGCCATCGCTGAATGCTGGTGAACTGAGACAGGTGAGTAGGGTTCTGTTCAGGCCCTTCCTGCTCTGTGCCAACCTTCTGTGTGTCTTGGGTCTAGGACTTGCCCTCTCTGGCCATAGGCTCCTTCCACTCTTGGGAACACTGTGTTCTGGATCCCAATCTCTAGCCCCTACTTCCGCTCCCCAAGAAACACACACACACACACACACACACACACACACACACACACACACACACACACAAAATCTGGCTTTCTCTGTATCCTGGAGAGATTTCTTTCCAAGGCTTCCTTCCCATCTTTACAGGGCTAAAATAGAGGCCAGCCTCCCACCTGCTCCCAGGCCCCTTCCTCTCCAGCTGCAGGAGCGATGCCTGCCAATCTCCCCACAGCGTCTAGGTATTTATTAGGTCAGTACTCCAATAGAGTTGTCCTGCTCCTAAACTTGGGTATGCTAGCCAAGTGCTTCAACAATGAACTACCAGTACTCCAATAGAGTTGTCCTGCTCCTAAACTTGGGTATGCTAGCCAAGTGCTTCAACAATGAACTACATCCCCAGTTATTCTCAGCCTGTTTTGTCAGAAACATAGATGTTTATGTCTTTCCTCCATGTTGGAATTTATTGAATAACCAATACATCCGCAAGCTACATGGGTTTGATTGGCAGCAATTTGCCAAGTGGTCCTGATTTTTCCTGTGGTTGCCAACATAGTTTCTTTATGCTAACTATTAATATCAGCTCTCAGATCACACATTAACACTTCATACAATAGCGGGGTGGGGAGATCTGGGGGGAGGGGATGGCTCATTTGTTTGATCCCAGCACTTGGGAGGCAGAGGCAGGTGGATCTCTGTGACTTCTAGGCTAGCCTGGTTACAGAACGAGTTCCAGGACAGCCAGGGCTACACACAAGAAATCCTGTCTCAGAACAAACAAACAAACAAAAGCCCACACAGATGCACTGGTCACGGATGGCCCGGAGTGCGGTGGTGGAGTTGGAAGAGTGTCCTGCAGTGGGAAGCAAAGCTGACCTGAGGTTTGAGGAAGTCTGTAGAGGACCAGATAAGGAGTCTTACTACAGGAAGGAAACCAGATAAGACATTTTATGAACCACAGGCCCAGAGCTACTCAACCACACAGCTGTCAAATGCAAGTCCAGGTGACGGCCGTTCGAGGGTCAGTCTGAGACGTCATTCATGCCGGACGTCATTCATTCATGAGCAGGAGAAACCGAGCTGAAGCTGGAGCGTGGAGACGGAGGCAGGAGTCTTATGATGCAGTAATAGTCCTGGACATAGTTTGCCACAAGTGACCAGGCGGCTCTTCAGTGTGCCTGCCGTATTTCGGTCTTGGGTGCCAGGTAGAGGGTCTCATGGGGGAGGTGATTGATGAGCTCTGATGTTTGTGAGGATCAGGATCATTATTTCTTAGCATAAATGAGTTATTTGTGCCTCCTGGTGTGTTGATGACTGGTTATTGGTGTAAACAAGATATAGAGTCATGGGGCAGAGATGGTTCAGTCTGTAAGGCACTTGCTGATGAATTTGACCGTGTGAGTGCCATCTCTGGGCCCCATACAGTGCAAGGAGAGAACCAGCTCCCAAAAGTTATCCTCTACATGTATGGCATGGCAGGCACACACACAGGTGCACACACATACCAAATAAAAAAATAAAAATGTGCCGGGCGGTGGTGGTACATGCCTTTAATCCCAGCATTCAGGAGGCAGAGGCAGGTGGAACTCTGTGGGTTCGAGGCCAGCCTGGTCTACAGAGTGAGTTCCAGGATAGCCAGGGCTACACAGAGAAACCCTGTCTTGAAAGAAAAACAAACAAACAAATAAACAATTAAAATAAATAAAAATGTAATGGGAAAAAAATAGCAAGATGTGGTGTGCACACCTTTAGTCTCAGCACTTGGGAGGCAGAGGCAGGTGGATATCTAAGTTTGAGGACAGCCTGGTAAACAAAGAGTTTCAGACCAACAAAAGTGAGACCATGTCAAAAGAAAAAAAAAAGGACACAAAGTCATTTTTTCTTTGCATTTATATCAAAACGAAGTAGTTCAGGTCAGGGTTGTTGCTTGATAAAATGGAGTCACTCCAGGGTAGGCATAAACTGAAGGTTGGCATTGGCACAACACAGAGTGACCTGGAACAGTGACAACCTGTCCTTGCTAGCCTCTTAGCCCACTAGTTTTTAAGAAAGGGACTCACTTTGTGGCCCAAGCTGACCTTGAAATTGCAATCCTCCTGCCTCAGCCTCCTAAGTGCTGAGAGTTTAGGTGTATACTATTATACCTAGCTTACGAATTTCTTAACTAGGACACCAGAAGTATCTAAGTATTAACGAGAAATTTGAAAAAATTATTATTCATTAAAATTGGGGTTAAGCTATCATTAGAGAGACAGAGGCAGGAGGATTACAAGTTTGAGACTATGTCATCAGTCTGTGTCTCAAAGAGAAGAAAAAACGTCACCATTCAGCAAATGTCTGAGGGGGACTGGAGATGTAGCAAGAACTAAGCGGGACCTCACCTAGCATGAAGCCCTGGATCTGTCTTCAGTACCCGAAAAGAAAAAGATGGCGTGATGATAAACCTAAAAAATGCACAGTGGGTGCCTTTCAGCGGCTCCCACCAAGGTATACCGCTAAGCAAACACACCACACACAACGGAGTTAGAGCAAGAGGTTGACTGGGGGTGGGGGGAGCAAAAGGCTGTGTTGGACTGGGGACATGAGAAAGGCCGACAGACAGACAGACAGGCAGACAAGAGGAAGAGAGGCAAGAGAGGAAAGAAGAGACAAAGAAGATAAGAGGCAAGAGAGACGAGAGCGAGCTGTGCGGGGCGGGCGGGCACTTTTAAGGGGTGCACACGTCGTACAGGTGGGAAGGCGCCCGGCAACAGGTGATGACGTAACTGCTTTGGCGGCGGAGGCGGCTGCTGCTGCAGCAGACTCTAACAGATGGAGGTGAGGGAAGTGGAGCTCTACAGTGAGCAAAAATGAAAAGGCCCCACAGGGAAGTGAACCAAATTCTTTTGGCAACTGGCGGAGTCTGCACACCACTGTGGCATCAACTAGAACTGAACATTTGCAGTCCCCTGTGACCCAGCAACTCCATTTCTGGCCACATCCAACAGAGAAGCACCCGCAGTGTCCTGAAAGACACGGGCAAGAGTGTCCGTCACAGCACCGTTGTCAACAATTCAAACTAAACAACAACAACAAACAAACCTCAGCTGTCCATCAACGGTGAATATATAAATGGTGTCATATTTCTATCATGGCATACTACTCAGCAGTGCAAAAGAGTCACCGCCCCCAAGAACAACCTGGACCAATCTCACAAGCATAACGATGAAAAAAATAAAAACAACCTATTACCGCCACCACCAATGACAAAGGAGCCGGAGAGACGGCTCAGTGATTAAGAACACTGGCTGCTCTTGCACAGGACCCCCTGTTTGATTCTTTACACCCACACGGTGGCTCAAAAACCACTTGAATTTCCAGTTCCAGATTTAAGACCCTCTTTTGGCCTCCTAGGGCACTAGGCATGTTTATGGTACACAGACATACATTGAGGCAAACTACCCATACACATAAGACAAAACGAAATAAAAATCTAGACGCCCAGGGCACTTATCCTGTGGTTGTGTGACAGCAAGTTCAAAACAGGCATAACTAATCGATGGTGCAGAATGCAGAGTGCAGCGACATGCAAGAAGCCAGAGGTTAGCAGGCGGCGTAGGAAGCTCCGGAAACGCTGGGAGTATCCTATTTCAAGACCCGAGTTCTGGTACTCATGTGTGATCTCTTTGTGAAAACCCATGCGATTTTCTGTCTTGCTTTACATCTCAATAAGGCATTTCCACTGAGGGATGAGGAGCTGGTTGAGTGGGTAGTACAGTGTTTGCACCATAAGCGTAAGGGCTTGAGACTGAATCCCCAGAAAGCTGGCCACGGTAGCATATGTCTACAACCCTGACGCTCCTAAAGTGCAGTCAGAGGTGGAGACAGACAAAGCCCTTGGGCCAGCTAGCCTGCTGCACCAGAAGCCAGCAACATAAAAGAAACTACGCCTCCAAGTGGAATGTGAAGCGTGACACCTGACGTTGCCCTCTGACCTCCAGGACACTCCGTGGCGAGCACAAACCCACATTCAGGTAGGAGTGGGAACACCCTACCTACTCCCCACCCCCCAGGAGTTAGAAAACTTTTCCATTAAAACAAAGGTGGCCTAAAGAGAGCTATTCACCTGTCCGGAGTTCCACAGCTCTGAGATGGGAAGTTCAAAGCCCCAGCTTCTCATTTCTAGTTTGTCCTCACTCTGAATGACTTGGGACAGGTCGCTTCCTTTTCTGCAGCCCACTTTCCCTTATCTTTCTTTTTTTTCTTGGAGCTGAGGACCGAACCCAGGGCCTTGCGCTTGCTAGGCAAGCGCTCTACCACTGAGCTAAATCTCCAGCCCTTTTTTCCCCCCTTATCTTTATAAAGCATGAGCAACAACAAGAAGAAGAAGCCACACAGGCACTGCACTGGGTACAGTAAAGGATTCCCCTGAGGAAGACATCTCTGTTGGGCCTTCCGGAATGTGAAGAGGGCAAGAGAGGCAGGTCTAGCTAGCCTAGAAGCTGGGACAAGTGGAGCTTCCGGAGAACCCTTCCCAGGGTGTTCCTGAGAAGAGCTGAGGGCAGAGACAGAAGAATGGAAACCCCAGGGGCAGGCAGAGCACACATAACTGCCAGGGGCCACACTGGGTAAAAGCTGGGGGAACATGGCTGCCAGGGTCTTACTGTGTAAAGGGCTGGCTCCTTCCCACTACCCCCACCCCCACCCCGGAATGTGGCAGGCCCCAGTGCCTTGGGTGAGATATCCCAGGGATGTGGGGAAATGAAAGGGCAGGGTTTGGTTGCTTTCCACACCTGGTCTGACAGGAGTTCAAAGCCACTGGCTTATTCAGGCTGCTGAGAGGTGGAGGAAGAGGAGGATGCTGGAGAGCAGGCCAGCCAGAAAGGAGGTTCCCTTGTGTTTTCCAACCTGAGCAAGACAGGTGAGTCTAGAGGTTTGAAGAATCAGGGGCGATGGTGACGGGGCCCTTGGGTTACACAGAGAAACCGCAGGTAAATCAGATGTGGTTCTGTACCCACACAGGTCAGGGAATCTTCCCATGTTCCTTCCTGCACTACTGAGGGCTGAGAGTCAGCTCTTCTGGCTAGATAGGAAACACACACACACACACACACACACACACACACACACACACACACACGCTCCCACACATGTTCACACATGCACGCTCACACACACACATTGGAGATCTATCTGCCTGGTGCAGTATCCACAGGCCCAAGGATAGCCCCACCTCCAACCCCAAACACACCTGACTGTCCCCAAAGCAAGCAGTCAATGTGGGTCCCAGACCTCCAGGAGAGTCAGCTGGCCCTGAGCAGTAAGGAACAAGGTTGTAGCTGCTTGCAGCAGTTCAAGGGTAGCTTGGAGGAGCTGCACTCACCATGCAAGTCTGTCCTCTTGAGGGGGTGCACTGGCTGGTTTTGTGTGTCAACTTGACACAAGCTAGAGTCATCATCAGGGGATGGAGCCTCAGCTGAGAAAATGCCTCCAGGAGATCCAGCTGTAAGGCATTTTCTCAATTAGTGATGGGAGTGGGGGGGCAGCCCATGGTGGGTGGTGTCCTGGGCTGCTGGTCCTGGGTTCTATAAGAAGGGGATCTGAGCAAGCCAGTAAGCAGCTCCCCCTCCACGGCCTCTGCATCAGTTCCTGCTTCCAGGATCCTGTCCTGACTTCCCTTGGTGGTGATTAGCAATGTGGAAGTATAAGCCGAATTAACCCTTTCCTCCCCAGCTTGCTTTGTGGTCTTGGTGTTTTGTGGCAGCAGTAGAAACCCTGACTAAGACGGGGGGGTGGGGGGGTGGGGGGGGTAGGGGGGTGGGGGGGCACCTGCCAGGGCACCTTTGACTGTGATGTTTCCCAAGGACCTCAGTTCTCACAGAATGATCACCAGCCTGGCCCAGGCCATCAGTACAAAAAGTATAAGGGAACATATTTTATAGTCTAGGTTGCATGGCACATCGTGGTGCAACTCTGGAGTGGCCGAAGCACAGACAGGAGGTCACGCTGTGGGGCTGGAGGCGGGCACTGCACATGGGCTCTGTTTGTGGGACTGGAGGCGGGCACTGCACACGGGCCTGTTTGCTGTGGTCAAAGAGGCTCCAGTCAGCATGAGCTGAGGATCTACAGGGATGGGCATGTGTGCGGAGCAGAGGAAGCCCTGAGTGAGTGTGCCTTGTTGACACGGGCACAGCCATGCCAAAGACCCACTGCCTCAGACCCAAGGGAACGGCAAAGCCTCCCCACCTCACCCCTGGGGTGAGGCTCTGAGAGATGGCAAAGCTTTCTTCTTGTCTGAGTATGAATGTTGACGATGAGTCCAAGTAATCTCCTGTGTACAAAAACCAGCAACTGCAGCCTCCTGGATCACCAAAACCTGAAACTGTCCCTCTACTCACACCTAGCTAACCCCTCCCCTGTGCTGGGTATAATGAACACCCCAGTCTTGGGAGCAGTGCAGCCTAGTCTTGGATCAGCATATGACTACCTGTCCAGTGGGTTTCCTTGGCACCTGTGGAAATGGACTCTCACTTGGCAAGGACCAGTAGTTCACAGGACAGCATAGGACTTTGCAAAATTCATGCAGCTTGCAGGCTCTTTTCTCTCTCATCATACTTTGTCAGTCACACATGCAACAGCTGTAATTTTCCCTGGAAATTCCGTTCCCTTTCAAATATTTTCCCCCGAGATTCAGCAGGGGGTTAATGCTTCTTAAATCTCTTATCTGGAATTACTGACTACAACTCTCAATCCTGGGAACCTTTCTGACTCAATGAAGATAGTTAGGTACATATGAGAAAACAATACTTGGAGCCAGGCGGTGGAGGCGCACGCCTTTCATCCCAGCACTTGGGAGGCAGAGGCAGGAGGATCTCTGTGAGTTCGAGGCCAGCCTGGTCTACAGAGTGATTTCCAGGACAGGCACCAAAACTACGTGGAGAAACCCTGTCTCAAAAAACCAAAAAGAAAAAAAGAAAGCAACCCTTGGAACATTAACCATGTTCCACAGTTCAGGAAAGGAGAGCAGGGCATGCACACACAGACTAGGAAGAAGGCCTCAGGAATACACAGGGTGCTAACTGTTCTCTGGACACCAAGCATAGGATCATTGGTAGGATCTGGTGTGCTCCAAGAAGAAAAAATACAATGTAAAACGTGGGATGGATAGATCCATCTTTATTACACGTAAGAGCTAATATTGGTGGAAGAAGTATGGTATAGTGAGATGAGAAAAGAGTGCTTTTATCAAGGTCTGCCTTTTACAGAGAGAGTGAGACACAGGACCCTCTTGTAGAAAAGGGAACTGTCTAAAAACATATCTTGCAGGCATGAAAGCATTGTCTGGGTTTGAATACTGCTGTCTTTAAGGCGTTGTGCCCGTGTCTATGACGTTGTAACTTTGTAACCGCAAGTCGCCGCCAGCTGACATAAGTGCTGTGAGAGCAGGATGTGTCTGGCTCGGTATTTAGTCAAGCCTGCAAAACGCTGAACGCTATGTCTAGAATAAGGTTATGCAGGGGGGCTGGAAGGTGCATTTGGGGAAGCATAAAGGGGAACGATGGGGGCTTTCATAATGATCACGATGTATTCCTTAAATCGTGATGTATTTCTTAAAGTCAAAAATAGAAGTCGATAATAGAGCTGTTGTTCATGTAACCCTGGTAAGAAAAAACTCTACTAAGTATAAATAAAGACGGCCTGAGCTACGGGGGCCGCTTGAGTGCAACCCATTTGGTGGTCAGTAGTTTTCCTTATGCCAACGCCCCTTCCCTGTCTCAGGCCCTGAACCCAAGCCGAGGCTGGACCCTGGCACCCCAGGTCCTGTGGCAGGGTAGGTGTGTTCCCTCAGAGCTAGCCCACCTGATCCCAGCTTTTCTGTATGTGCGTCCATGTCTCTTTGTTCCCTCACTACCCCAGTCAGGTTTCACCGACGTGGCAGGCATGGCCTCTAGAGCAACAGAGGTCTGGGGTTATGTGATCCTTTTCTTCAAGACTCATCTCCAAATGTTCTTGTCAGAGAGGTCGACTCTCCCTCATCTGATAGCCCTAATCACTCAGAACACTGACACACTGACATGCCTCATTTTGGGGTGTCTCTTCACTGATGACTCTCATGAACTGGAGGAAAAGGCTTAGGGTCGTCTTCAAAGCTTTAGTGAGGTGCCGAACATGCTGGAGTGAATCCAGGGTCTCCTGCATTCCAGACAATCACACAACCTCCCGCTGCCAGAGGGGAGCTCCAGCCCCTCCAGGACTCTCCCCCCTCGCCCCACCCCCTTCATTCTTTCCTTTCTTTCTCTGACAGGGTCTTAGGTATCCCAGGCTGGCCTTAAAGTGGATATATAGCTGAGCATGACCTTGAACTTCTGGTGCTCCTCTTGAGGAAACACACCACCATGCCCAGTTTAAGCAATGCTGGGGGAGGAATCCAGGGTTCCTGCATGCTGGTCAAGTGAGCCACTTCCGAGCTATGCCTCCAACCCTTCCAGGACTTTCTAAGTTGACCAGAGGGGAGTTGGCTCTGAAGGAGGGGGGTTGGCAGAGAGTGGTAGCCATAAAACAAGAATGTTCCAGAAGCCGGGGAGGCAGAAAGGGACATGCGTGGCTTGAGCAGGGGGCTCAGACCTCCGTAACTGCCCGTTTGCCGCTCTGATCTCAGGGTGGGCCTGCTCTTGCTGCACTGTCCAGGACCCCAAAAGCTGTAGAAAATGTAACCAGCTGCCCCTAGGCCAGCTGAGTTCAGGACTTATTCAGACCCACCCTCGCCTGTATCCAGTCCCAGCCGGTCTGGGGAAACAGAGGCAGCAAAGGAGCACAGGTCATATCCTATATGGGAGCCCTGGAGTCAAGGGGCCCCTTCCCCTGACAGACCTTCCCTGGACTGTGCTGGAAGGGACCTCGGGCTTCTTCTCTGAGTTTCTACTCCAAACTGGGCACTGGGTGCTGAGGGAGATCAAAAGGACAGTGAGGTATTGATCCTATGCTCTCAGGACTGAGTCCAGAAGGACTGAGAAGTTCCAAGAAGGACACTCTTAGGAAGCCATGAAGGACTCAGTAAAAGATGCCAGCGCAGGCTCCCTCGAAGAATACAGCATCGTTTGAAAGGCTTGTCAGGCCGGTGGGATGGCTCAGGGGGTAAAGACCCCTGCTGCCATTGTGATGGAAGGGAAGAACCAACTCTGGCAAGTTTCCTCTGACCCCCACATGCATACTGTGGGGTGCAGGGTGTGTGTGTGTGTGTGTGTGTGTGTGTGTGGTGTTGAAAAGAAATACATCTTCGAAAAAAATGAAGGGGACTCATGGGGATGAAATGAAGAAGATTTCAAGAAATACATCTTTGAAAAATGAAGGAGGCAGATGGGGCTGGTTTCCCATGGATCTCTGGGCTCTGTGGGGGGAAATGATCTTGTCAAGTGAGGCTTATTTGAAATCCAAGTCTAGCTGCATGAACTACACCAAAGAGGAAAAGTGTTCCTGTCTCTATCCAAAGCACCCACTCCCATCCCGGAGAGCCTTGCAAGGGACTGAAGGGACAGTGATGGCTAAGGCTATGGGCCCTCCACACTCCAATAGAATCCATGGCCACTTCTGGCCCACTTCCCTTCTTCCTATCAAGCCTCTTTTGGGTGGGTGGCTTGGACTCCTGTCCCAGCCTGTCTGCAGACATGAGTTTGGGAGAGACAGGAATTAAGGGAGAGGGAGACAGGAAAAGAGGATGGAAGCAGGTCATAGGGCCAGAGAAGGGGTGGGAGAGAGAGACAGGAAAAGAGGATGGAAGCAGGTCATAGGGCCAGAGAAGGGGTGGGAGAGAAGGATCCAGAAGGGAGCCTTAGGCAGGGCCCTGGGGGATTGGGCCAGATACCCAGACTGGCTTGGACCATCGTGAGAAGCACCTCTGAAACACCCAACAGTGACTTCTTAACTTTGAGGGGGGAGGCACTCCAACCTCTCACTAACAGGTAGTTCTGGGGTGTCACAGGGTGTCACGTATGGTACATCCAAGTGCCCTGAGAAGTAACCCCGTTGTTAGGCTGCTGTGCCCAGGACAGCCCCTCTCCGTTCCTGTCAAGACTCTTGATTACTTGTTCCTGTTTCTCTGCCTCCAGGGCCTGCCTCCTGCCCAGGATGTGAGGCAGGCTGAGGCTCGTCTGACCCCACCTGGCCCTGGGGGAGTCCCTGCTTGGGAGCTGGGTAAGGCGAGGTAGGGCGTTAGCAAGACTGCTCGCTGCTCCCACCCCTAGTCCAGGAGGCCCCCTTCCTGCCCCAACTCCCCCACCTCTCCAAGAGAGCAGGCTCCAGCCTTGGGATACAGCCAGCTTCCTTCAAGGCGGGTGGGCCACAGAAGCTACTATTTCTTAAATCACCCCCCTCCACGCCCACCCCAGGGCTACTGCCTCCCTTTGTCCCCTCCCTGTGCCTAGGGCTGCTTGAGTGAGACAAGAGTAATGGACAAAATGCTGCAGGGCCTGACCCCAGGTCCTTGGCTGCAGGCCCAGCTCCAGGAACGCTGTCAGTAAATATTTGGGGAGTGAATAATGCCCACCCCTCCCCCCACCAACAGTCAACTCTTTCCTGCAACAGAAACCCTTCCTTTGAGAGAAGGTCTTGGGGGCCACCCCTTTACCTTTTTTTTTTTTTTTTTTGGTTTTTCGAGACAGGGTTTCTCCGTGTAGCTTTGCTCCTCTCCTGGAATTCACTTGGTAGCCCAGGCTGGCCTCGAACTCACAGAGATCCGCCTGGCTCTGCCTCCCGAGTGCTGGGATTAAAGGCGTGCGCCACCACCGCCCAGCCCCTTTACTTTTTTGCTGAGAGAGCACCAAGGGTCTGGGTGCTGGGGCCTTCGGTATGACAGGTTTGAAATAGCCATAGGGCAGCTCCATGTCAGTTATTTCCCTGCCTCTTAAAAAGTGACTAAGGGGTTGGAGAGATGGCTCAGCAGTTAAGAGCCCTGGCTGCTCTTCCAGAGGACCTGGGTTCAGTTCCCAGCAGCCACATGGCAGCTCACACCTGTCTGTGACTCCAGTTCCAGATCTGACACCCTCACACAGACATGAATGCAGGCAAAACACCAACGCACATTTTAAAAAATTAAATTAAAAAAAAATATATTGAGCCAGGTGGTGGTGGCACACACCTTTGATCCCACCACATGGGAAGCAGAGGCAGGTGGATCACTAAGTTGGAGGCCAGCCTGGTCTAGATAGCTGGGGATACACAGAGAAACCCTATCTCAAAAAAAAAAAAAAAAAATATATATATATATATATACACATATATATATATGCAAATATATACATATTCATGTGTGTGTGTGTATATATATATATATATATATATATATGTATGTATGTATATATGTGTGTGTGTGACTAAGACTAAGACAGCTATCTGCATTTACTCCAGGCTGGAAACCCTAGACCATCTCACGGAAGCACAGACTTCTTTGGAATGCTTGTTCTTTCTGAACTCTAACTTTTGCCCTCCCAGAAGCTCTTACTCGACTCTTGGAGAGAAATGAACTCTAACTGCTCTTTGTCCCCCTCCCCACCTCTTGGAGTACTTACTGGGTGTCCACTGCCACCCCCCACCCCACCCCTGCTCCTGATGGGGACACAGCTCTCATTCGACTGACTCTGACCTCTTTTTTTTCTGGCCTGGGATCAAGACGGCAAGGATGCCTTCAGAGGAAGTCACCGACACTTCAACACTTCGCACAGCAGGTAGGGACCCTTCAGCTTTCTGCTGCACTGAAGAGTCTTCGTGTGTTCCCTGGCAGGACTATTACGGGATATGAAGGAGCTACGTATGAGAGCATTGGTTGGGTTGAGTGGGAAGCCTGGATGCTAAAGATAACACAACAGTGTGTGTTTCTCCAGGTTCGATCCCTTATGTACAAAGCCACCCCTAACCCCACGGCAGGGGACATTCTTATTATTATGTAATATTGGGTAAAGTTGAGTCAGCACAGTGGCAAGATGCTTGTGATTCCATAATCCAGAAGCGGAAGCAAGAAGTTAATAAGTTTGAGGCTAGCCTGGGGCTACATGGTGAGACCCTAGCTCATTATGGAGATATGGTAAACTAAGACTCAGTTTCCTGATCTGTAAAATGGAGATCATAGCCCCAGGGGCATCTGAAACCCTAGCACTCGGAGGCAGAGGCAGGAGAATCACCAGAGCCCAAGAGTTTGAGACCAGTTTAGGCGACATAATGATCCCCATCTAAAATAATAAAACCCTGGACCTTTCGAAGCCACCACCCTCTGACCCTGACACTTTCCCACTCTCAACCCCGGAGGGCTACTAGCCCAGTTTCTGCTTCCTAGTCACCCGTCCATGTAGTCCCTATAAAGTAGCCTTTGGTGTCTGGCTTCCTTCATTCAGTGTGTGTGGTGCTTTGAATGAGCGCGGCTCCCATAGGCTCACGGACTTGAATGCTTAGTCACCAGGGAGTGGAGCTGATTGAAAGGATTAGGAGGATTAAAAGATGTGGCCTTGTTGGAGGAAGCGTGTCACTTGGGGTTAGCTTTGAGGTTTCAAAAGCCCATGCCAGGCCCAGTCTCTCTCTCTCTCTGCCTGCAGATCAGGATGTAGCTCTCAACTACTTCTCCAGCACCATGCACGCCATACCTACCGCCACGCTGCCCTCCATGACGGCAATGAACCTGTAAGCAAGTCCCCCAGTTAAATTCTTTCTTTATAAGAGTTGCCTTGGCCATGGTGTCTCTTCACCTCATTAGAGCAGTGACTAAGACAGTGTTTTCAAGGTTTGCCCTTATCGTTCCCTGCATCAAATTTCACGCCTTATTGCCAAAGAAAATTTCATGTGGGTGGACCATATTTTGTTTATCAATGGATGCTTGAGCTGTTTCTATATTTCGGCTATTATGAATATTCATGTCCAGGGTTTTGTATGGGCTTGTTTTGTTTTCCTTGGGTATATATAGACTTACAGGTAGAAAAACTGAGTCAAATGGTGTTCTCTCTACCTAACCCTCCAAAGAAATGCCGGCTTTTTTTTTTTTTTTTTTAATATTCTTACTATTAGAACTGGAAGTTCTGATTTCTTTCCTTTTTTCTTTTCTTCCTTCCTTCCTTCCCTTTTTTCTTTCTTTCTTTTCTTTCTTTTTTTTTTTGACATGGTCCCATGTATCCCAGGCTAGCCTCAAACTCAATATTCAGTTGAAGATGACTTATACATTTCTGATCCTCCTGTCTTATTTTCCAAGTGCTGGGATTACCGGCATGCACTGCCATACCCATTTTATACAGTGCCGAGGATCAAACTCAGGGCTTCATGCATGCTAGGCAAGGACCCTACCAACTGAGCTACACTCCAGCTCTCTCCATATATATCAAGTCTAGCTACCTCTTCAGTCCTACCTCGCTTCATGAGGAGGGAGTGGTATCTAATTGTACTTTTGAGTTGCATTTTCCCACAAAATCATTTTGTGTGCTTACTGGCCCTTTCTCTGTCTTTGGAGAAAGGTCTATTCAGACTTGTTGCCCACTCTTCAAACTTATTATTGTTGAGTGTGTGTGTGTGTGTGTGTGTGTGTGTGTGTGTGTGTGTGTGTGTGTATGGTAT
Source organism: Peromyscus californicus insignis (assembly GCF_007827085.1). Lineage (NCBI taxonomy): Eukaryota > Metazoa > Chordata > Mammalia > Rodentia > Cricetidae > Peromyscus > Peromyscus californicus. The sequence continues at coordinate 27,780,285 of NW_026294551.1, forward strand.
GTATACGGGCACATGAATACCCCAGCACATGAGTGGAGGTAAGGGAACACTTTTGTGAAGCAGGAGTTGATTCTCTATAACGTTGACATGGGATCCTGGGACCAAACTCAGGTCATCAGACTTGCGCAACAAGCACTTACCTCTGAGCACCTCACCAGCTCTCCTTTTTAAAAGGATTTATTGATCCTATTTACTGTAGATGAGTGTTTTTCCTGTCGGTATGTTATGTGCACCATGTGCATGCCTGGTGCCCGTGGAGGTCAGAAGAGGGCATCAGATCCTCTGGAACTGGAGTTATGGATGGTCGTGAGCCATCGTGTGGGTGCTGGGAACTGAACCCGGGGCTCTGCAAGAGCAAGCATTCTTAACCACTGCACCCTTACTCAGCTCCCAGTCTTCTTGTTTTTGTTATTGAATTGGCCTTTTTTCTTCTTTTACATATCCTAAATAAAAATCCCTATGTGAGTCATAAAATTAATATTCTTCCTCTCTCTCTCTCTCTGAGACAGGATTTCTCAGTGTAGCCCTGGCTGTCCTGGAACTCGTTCTGTAGACCAGGCTGGCCTGAAGCTCACAGAAATCTGCTTGCCTCTGCCTCCCCAGTGCTGGGAGCGAAAGTGTGGGCCACCACACCTGTTTTTCAAAAATGTGTGTATAAGCCTGCATGAGTTTCTGTGGACATGCAGGAACCCGTAGAGACCAGAAGAAGGTGACAAATCCTTTGGAACCAGAGTTACAGGTAGCTGTGAGCACCATGTGGATACAGGGAACTCTAGGAGAACAGTAAGTCCTCTCGCTGCCGGCGGGCCTCCCCACCCCAGAGCCTCGGTTTTTCCTCTACCCCAGAACTGCACTTCCATCTTAAAATTTAATGATGCTCAGTTTGTGTTGTTGCTTATGCTTTTGGTGTCATAGCTAAGAACTGTTACCAAATCCAAGACCACAAAGATTCACTCCCATGTCTTAAGAGTTTTATAGGTTTGGACCTCCTATTTATGTTTTGATCCTTTTTTTTTTTTGAGCAGACTTTTATGTAAAGTCTGAGGTGGGGGTTCAGCTGCATTCTTTTCCCTGTGGTCATTCAGCTCTCCCCTTGTATGTTTACAAAACTCAGGGACTCTAATGCCCCAGGAAATACCAGCTGGGAAATGCCAGCCTCCAAGATCTCAGGCCATGGGACCTGAGAGGGTGTCTGTTCTGAACACAATGCTTTTCTCCCGTCCACTTTGCTTATCACCACGACTCCACTCACCTCATTTGTACCAAAATATATTTACTGAGCGCCGCCGCCGTGTGTTGGGCTGAAATAACAAGTTTGGGAGTGTGTAAAAGAATGGGACAATTTTGTCAGCGCTGGAAGAGGCCCAAGCGGTGGGGTGTGTTCCAAGACATGCTTTGAAGGATGGAAGCCTTCAAGACTCACCCAGGGTCACCAGGTGGCACAGGGCCATGCGGTCTAATTATCCCCTCCCCAACGCTTTTGACCCCCGCTGGCTGCACCCTCAATACCTATTCATTCAGTAGGGCCCCTGTGTCCGGCCTCGTGCAGGCCCTTCTGAAGCCAAAGGGACAAGATCCCTGGAACCTTGCCCAGTGTCTCTCCTCTAGGGACCTAGGGCGGGGGCTAAGCCTGGCAGAGCTATCTTGGGCTCCTAGAACCTCCCTTTCCCGAGCGCCCCTTCCATGTAGGGTCATCCCTTGGCCCCAGCCCAGCCTTCTCTACTCCCTTAGCTGGAGCATTGGGAATGCGAGGCAGGCGACAGGCAGCCAGGGGCACAGGGCGGGCCGAGAGGAAAGGCCCGGGTCCGGGTCATTTCCTGGCACCCTTGTTTGCCGCGTGCCCCTGACTTCTGGTAGCTGTTTCCGCCCCGCCCACAGCCTCCCTGTCTGAGTGGGCAGCTGGCCTGGAACTGGAATCCTTCCATCCTCAGATCCTTCCCTCAAAGCCCAGCAGCCCCTGGACCTGGTGAGAATGCCCCTCCTGGACTCGGGCATGTCACTGACCCAGTCAGGGCCTTTGCTACCTTTCCGGAAAGGGAGTCACCATGGCTTACCTCCCAGGCTTTTTGTAGAGAATAAAGGATACCCAGCCGCTGAGCGGGCTGACCCAATGAGCGAGCCACTAAGAACTGTCATCCCTCTTTCTTAGTCAACAGCTCTCCACTTTCTTCCTTCACCAAGTCTCCCAGGATGCCCCCTTTCCGGACTCCATGTCACCACACTGGGGTCTTAATCTGAGTCCTGGGGTAAGCTTTCTGGGCTTCTTTGTGACCGGGGCACCACTAACAGCAGCCTATGCATCCAGCTAGCTCTTGGATGTCTACTTCCTTGACCCAATGTCCCACAGAGATGAGACCTGTGGTGGCTTGCAGGGAATACCGTTTTCTTTTTCCTTTTGAGACAGGGTTTCTCTGTGTAGCTTTGGAGCCTGTCCTGGATCTTGCTCTGGAGACCACACTGGCCTCGAACTCACAGAGATCCTCCTGCCTCTGCCTCCCGAGTGCTGGGATTAGAGGTGTGCACCACCACCACCCGGCAGGGAATATAGTTTTCACTGGAGCAGAGAAGATTCAGTCATGCTGTCCTTCTCCAGTCCAGGCAGAGCACTGTGGTCAGAGCTCCAGGCAGGGTGCGTGGGGAGAGAGTCTGAGCTTGCTTTCCTTGAGATCCTGCCCCCCCTTTTTTTTAAATAGTATTTTTATTTTATAATTAACTTAATTTCACATATCAGCCACGGATTTCCCCATCCTCCCTCCTCCCACCCCCCAGCCCTCCCCCCCAATCCGCCCCCCACTCCCACCTCCTGGAGATCCTGCCTTTTAGAAGCAAGTCCACCACAGCCCCTCACTCTCACAGCTGCCATTATCATCTCAAATAAAAACACCATTTGCTCAGTGATCACTCAGTGCAAAGCCCCGTACCATTTCTAACTTGCCGCAGTGAATCTACAACTGTGGTGCGATTATTTAAATTAAATCCATTTTACAGATAGGAAAATCGAGGCACAGAGAACATAAACTATGCCCAAAGCTAATAGGTGACCGAATACGGCAAATGTTTCTCCAGGGAGAATCCATGGGGTTGCCCAAGAAGCCTGGGGGATGGTGGGTTTTTACTGCCCATGAAAGAAGGGCTACAGTCACCAGGCAGAGGAGGGCTGGGGCCTCATAGGCAGAGAGCAGCCAAGCTAGAGGTCTTGAGAAAGTAAGGAGCAGGCATGGAGCATTAAGAACCACCTGCCTGACTGGCTGGGCTGTGTGGGGAGGACCATGGTGAAAGCGGGTGGGGTGGTCCATGGAGGAACTCACACTGTCTGGGAAGGGCTTGCTTGCTCTGTGTGTCATCCAGGCTGGGGTTGGGGGAAAACAGACTGATCTCACAGAGTCCAGGTGAGAAGGCTTCAAGAGAAGCATAGGCCTTGGGCCAGATGCCAGGGGCTTCCCTAGTCCAACTCCAGTCCATCCTCTGGAGTCCTGAAGTCTGATGTGCACTGAGCTGAGTTCTTTCTTTCTCTCTCTCTCTTCTCTCTCTCTCTCTCTCTCTCTCTCTCTCTCTCTCTCTCTCTCTCTCTCTCTCTCTCTCTCTCTCTCTCTCTCTCTCTCTGTGTCTGTGTGTCTGTGGTGCACCCCCATCACACTCCCTGGGGATGGGCCAGGACCTTGGCCCTCTTTACACACTGGTAGGTCAGGTGGATACCATTTGCGGGCAGGAAAACAAGATTATCGTAAATGGATAAAGTGGAGGCGCTGGGGCTGCAGCCAGGCCACCTAGAGAGCTACACAGGACTGAGAGGGATGGAGGGCGGCATTAGAAGGCCTGCAGGGATTGGCACCAGAAGCCTGGTCAACATCACGGGGAGAGGGCTTTTTGCTGGTGTGTTGGTCTAGACTGCCACAGAGTCCCTCTGGGCTCTGGACTCTCTGTCTCCATCCCCATCTTGGACCTTGGTCAGGTAACTCGCTGTATTTCTGTCTAGGAGACCCCTGTGGTTCCACAGACTCACCGCCCAGTCTGTTTTCTGTGTCTCAGCCCTCATCCTTTGTCTCCTCTTCCTCCCACTAGGAACCAGCTCCAGCTCACACATCCTCATCTAAACATCTCTCAAGTCCATCCGCATCTCTCCAACCCCTCACACTTTTTTTTTTAAACCTTCATCCACCCACACATGATCTCCTTGATGCCCTGAATAATCTCCAGGTTGCCGACTTGTTGCCTGGAGTAACCTTCCCTTTGGGTGCAGGCTGATGAAACCCTACTCTTGAGTAGAGCATCTGGGGCTTCCTGAGCATTCCCAGGAGCATCTGGGCTTGTGATTTCCGCTGTCACCCCGGTTCTTACGGCCCCTTCATCTTTTCCGCCGCATCTGCCTCTCAGCCCCTTGTCCCCTTCGCTGTAACGGTGGTGAGCTGTGCTCTGCCCTTACGCTGCCCCCCAAGGATGTAACCTAGAGCAGTTCTGCCATTGAGGGAGTAGCCTTGATGTCCTCCGAGCCTCATCTGTCTCCTCCATTCAGGAGAGTGGTCTGGGGTGGGCGAGAAGGAAGGGTCAGAAAGTAAAACCTTCCTCTCCGTCCCATGGAGCCCCTGCCCTGCCCCCACCGACCCCACTAAATCTTTCCTTGTCTCCGCCCTTTCCCAGGCTCTGGCCCTTCCTCTCACCCCCTTCTCAGTGGTCTGACTCATCTGTGCCCTGGGCCCTCATCTCTGGCAATGCTGTCACATCCTGCCCTCTCCCTGCCCGGGGGGCGGGGAGGGGGGAGGAGGAGGGCTACCCTTGCCAGGTGGGCCTCCTAGTATCTTAAAGCCCCCGAAGGCCAGTCCTTCACCTATCCCAGAGGGTCCTAATGATGAGCTTTTCTGTGAGTCTAATGGGAGAAGGCCCGAATGAGAGGGGTGAGCTGTGGCTGCCCGCTCTAAACCTGTGTGGAACCGCTCTGCCTTGCCCACCAGGTTCCGGCTTCTGGGAACACAGTTTGTTTCTCACTCGGCCTGCCCTCGGGTGGCTGTCTCCTCAGCTCTGCACCAGCTCCCCTCTAGTCTTCAGGTCAGTGGTCGCTATGGCCACTGCCTCCCTGCAGGTGGTCCCAGGAAGGGATGGGGGCGGGGAGGTGTCCACCTGTATTACTCAGGCCCTAGGTTATGCAGAGCAGGCCTGGAGGAGGAAGTGAGTCAATGGGCATAGCAACTCACGCCTCAAAATTCTGACTTTCCTTTTCAAGCCACTGAGCCAAAACGTTTGTCCCGACAGGATCCTGGGGTGGAGGAGGGGCTGGCAGCCATGGATGTTAAAGAGACAGACAGCCTCTCGCTCCATTGCATTGGATTCCTCGTTGGTGGGTGGAGAGCCATATGAGCTTGTGGCTGACTGAGGCCAGCTAGACATGTAGGAAGTTGAAGACCTGCTACGTGTGGAGGGCTGTCACAGGGCTGGGAAATACAGGGGTCCTCTAGGGACTGTGACAGCTGCCACTAGGGTGTTAAGGACTGGGCCTTACTTTCGCTGCCTCAACAAACCTGTGAGTTTGGCATCTTTGTGCCCAATCTATAGACAAAGAAATTGAGGCTGAGGGAAGTAAAGAGACTTGTTTAACGTCACAGTCCCACCATTCAATAACTGTCTCAGGCTCAAAGTCAGTGCAAGGCCTGGAAGTTTCCAGTGACTGCGTCTGTTGTGTTGGTCTGTGCACACGTGGGTGTGAGGGACAGAGTCACCGAGAGAGTGGAAACTCACCAAAGATTCTGAAGACCAAACACGTGGACATTTTCCAAGTGGTCCAGTAGGCAAAGGGCATATTCCAGGCAGAGTGGCCACCTGTGAGGGGTGCTGGCGTGGTGGACTGGCCTTTCTTGTTTGGGGAATCCCCTTGGGAGTGGAGGGAGATACAGAGACGGGCTGGGACAGTAAGGGGACAGGAGGAGCAGCAGGCTGTGGAGGGACGCGTGGAGCCTGGAGGAACTCTGCAGATGTTGTCAGCATGTAGAGCAGTAGCCTGCAGGGGTCATGGGGAGGGTGACCTGTGCTGGAAGAGTGATGGGAGGAGACAGTGAGGGCCCAGGCGAGGAGGGGTTTGAATGAAATGCAGAGGCCTAGCTCAATAGGTTATGGCTACCACTGAAGAGAGGCCAGGGCCAAGGACCAGAGCTGACACAGCTTCTGCCCCTCTGAGGCAGTTGCAGCTGGAGGACAAGAGGAGCCTTCCAAGAGATGGAGGGACCGAAGCCAGGTTGGCCATGATAACCCCAGGGAAGGTCCCAGCTGCAAAACAGGGCCGACAGGTGACTCAGAGGCTGTGACATCTAAGCTTGAAAAAAAACACAAGGTATCAAAGAGGACTGGGGACTGAGAACAGAGGAGGGACAGAGGGACAGCGGGAAGCTGGAGGCAAGAGGCAGGGTGGTTCCCTGGAGATCTGGGAGGGACTCAGAGAGTGGAAGTGAAAGTGTGAAAAAAACACACAAGGTGAGGGCAGGCAGATGGAGACCAGGGAGGGTGCAGCCCTTGTCCCCATGGGCCAATGAGCAGGAGGAGCACAGGCCAGGTTTCCAGCTGAGAGATCTAGGAAGCAAGAGAGCTGGGAGATGTGGGGGCGGGGTGGGGAGCTGGGAGGGGGAGCTGTGGGGGGGACGTGGGATGGGGGAGGGTTTTGAGATCTTCTGCTTTTCTTTTTTTTTTTTTTTTTGGTTTTTCGAGACAGGGTTTCTCTGTGCAGCTTTGCGCCTTTCCTGGAACTCGCTTTGGAGACCAGGCTGGCCTCGAACTCACAGAGATCCACCTGGCTCTGCCTCCCGAGTGCTGGGATTAAAGGCGTGCGCCACCACCGCCCGGCGAGATCTTCTGCTTTTCATTGACTTTGATTCAGCAACTACAGCTACAGGTTGGGGCTTGGAGTGGGGTGCTGGGTCAAGACTTACCACCGTGGGGGTCTCAGATAGTAAGAGCGGATGAGATCCAGGTGTGGAGGCACATGACTATAATTCTATCACTTGGGAGGGAGCCTGAGGTAAAGAGGATTGTGGGTTCAAGGACAACATGGGCAACATAGGGAGACTCTGCCTCAAAACTGAGCCAGCCGAGGGGTCAGCAAGATGGGTCAGCAGGTGAAGGCGCTTGCTTCTAAGCCTGATGGCCCAGGTTAGATCACCAGGACTCACGTGGCATATGTATACACACATGCACAATACATACATACATAATACATACATGGGAAATGAGCCAGTGGGACAACTTTTACCTAGTTGTCAAGGAGACACAATGGTTGGTTATGGCAAGCCTTTAATCCCAGCACTTAAGAGGCATAGGCAGGCAGATTTCTGTGAGTTCTAGGCCAGCCTGGTCTACATAGTGAGTTCCAGACATCCAGGGCTATGTAGAGAGACCCCATCTCAAAAACAAAACAAAACACAAAAGGAAACACAGTGGAGATAGGTTTTCCTTTGTGGTATTTGTTTCTGTCATGCTAGAGACAGAACTCTGGGTCACAAGCATGCTAGACATCACTCTACAATCTACCTAGAGAGCACACACACACACACACACACACACACACACACACACACACACACTGCCTTTGTTGTTGTTGTTTTTGTTGAGACAAGATCTTGCTGATTAGCACCAGCTAGCTTCAAACACACCATCTTCCTTCCTCCACCTCATGTCCAGGCAAGCCTCGCCATGTCCAGTGGTTTTGTATCTTTATTTCTGCCTGAGCACACAATCAATCGTATTTTTTTTGTTGCATGCATGTGGTCAGGTTTTTGTTACTGTGACAAATGCCTGAGAGAAACAGTTTAAAGAAGGGTTTATCTGTTCACACACCGAAGGGTTTCAGCCCATGACCACTTGACTCCTTTGCTGCTGGGCTGTGGGGAGGCGGCACATCACAGTGGGTACATGTGATAGAGACAGGCAGCTTACCTCATCACAGACAGGAAGCAGAGAGACAGGAAGGGGCTAGGGCCGGACATAGCCCCAAGATGAGAAGATGACACATTCAATGACCTACTTCCTTGGGCTAGGTCCACCTCCTAATGCTTGCATCACCTTCCAGAAAGTCAGCACACGCTGAGGACCCGCTCTTAAAGCAGAGCTGGTGGTGACACTTCCTATCGAAGCTGTGACAGTAAAACACAGAGATTGTCACAAAGATAACAAATCAAGTCATCAGTAAGCCACAAGGACCTCTGCCTCTAGTAGGGTAAGACCAGGCGCGTTAGTTACGTGGATTACCCAGAGCAGGAGTATGTATTTCTGCAACCTGGATGCCACCATTCTATCTACCAGGCCATTCTCTAGGCATAACTCTCCACCTATTTTATCAATCAGCCACTGGCAGAAGGATAGACACAGGCATGTAAACTTCACATACCATGTCCCTGAGGAACTTACTGTGGAGGAAAGGACCTGTCTAGGAGTCAGGATAGCCCTCAGGGTGGCTCCTGTCATATAAGAGAGTGCTCACATCTGCTCCACCTTGGCCATCTTAGTGTTTTCAACTGAAAACTGGGTGACACCTCTGTGTCACAGGACTTTTAGAAAGGACCACATATAAAGAGCCAGGTGATGCCGGGCGGTGGTGGCACATGCCTTTAATCCCAGCACTCGGGAGGCAGAGCCAGGCGGATCTCTGTGAGTTCGAGGCCAGCCTGGGCTACCAAGTGAGTTCCAGGACAGGCGCAAAGCTACACAGAGAAACCCTGTCTCGAAAAAACCAAAAAAAAAAAAAAGAGCCAGGTGATAATACATGCTCAATAAATATCAGTTCCCTTTCCACGTGCACATGAAAATTTCAGAAATGCAGTCACACAGGTAAACAGGTATGACTATACAATAACATACAACAGACTATTTGGGGATACGTGTCCTAATGAACATTTCTTTTGAGGAGGGTGTTTGAGACAGGGTTTCTCTGTGTAACAGCCTTGGCTGTCCTGGCACTCACTCTGTAGACCAGGGTGGCTTCGAACTCACAGAGATCCACCTGCATCTGCCTACTGAGTGCTGGGATTAAAGGCGTGCACCACCACTGCCCAGCTCCTAATGAACATTTCTATAGGGACTCTCCACCTCTAGTGAAAAAGAGTGGGAGTGGGTGGATAAAGTCCCCACCTGCCCAGATTTTTCCAGCTGAGCATAGAATTTGGCTAGTAAGATTCAAGGACAGTCAGCCCCCTATTGCGGAATATTTGTGTATGCTGTAAAGATGTGTCTCTGCCGAAGGTACCTTGTGATTGGTGTAATAAAGAGCTGAATGACCAATAGCTAGGCAGGAGAGAATAGGTGGGACTTCCGGGCAGAGAGGACTCTGGGAAGAAGAAAGGAAATGCCAGGGAGATTCTGAAGAGGTCAGACATATGGTACAGAGGAGAGGTAATGAAGTCACGTGGCAGAATGTAGATTAATAAAAGCTGGTTAATTTAAGTTCTAAGAGCTAGTGGGACAAGTCTAAGCTAATGGCCAAGTTTTCATATTAATAAAAATTCTCCATGTCATTATTTGGGAGTTGGCGGTACAAAGAAAGACTCGCTACAGTTCTCCCACCACCAACACACACATGGAAGGAACTCAGCCTGTGGGCCCACAGCCTCTCCTTCTCAAAGGGGCCATCCTGGCTTTACATCAAGAGCGTTGCAGAGCCCATTAGAGTCAGGAGCCAGACAAGAAAGGAGGGGGCCTTGGGGTCAAGCCAGTGTGGACTCAAGGCTATACCTTAGGCAGTAGGAGGAAACGCTACTGGAAGAGGCTGGAAGAATGAGAGGTGGTCAGCTGTCAGAGTTACCCTTGTTTGGGGTAACTCACTAGGGCCCCAAAAGGGACATTGCCCATTAATGCTCAGAGCCCCCTTGCTCTTTAGCTCCCCTACATCAGACCCCTCACTACCTGTGCCTGCAGTCATTCTCTTACTCACACACCCTTCTCCTTCCCTCCTCCCCTGGCCCTGTTCGGCCAGCTTTCCACCTTTCCTCCATCATCATCTTCTTCTTCTCGAGACAGGGTCTCTTCTGTGTAGCTCAGTCTGCTCTGAAACTTACCAGTTAGACCAGGCCAGCCTCGAGCTCTCCCTCTTCCTACCTCAGCCTCCCCAGAGCTGGAAGTACAGGTGTGCACCATTGCACCTGTCTTTCCTTGTCTCCATGCTTACATGCTGGTCCTTCTGTCTGTCCTGGCCATGCCAAGCTCATGCCGTAAGCAGCACACTTTCTTTCTTTCTTGTCCTTTTTTTCTTTTTCTTTAGTCTTCTTTCATACAATAAGCATGCTGTTTCTAATGGCCCCTCTGGCCTCACACACACCAACTCCATAGCACAAGACATGTTAGTTTAGCCTGTTTAATATTGGGTTTCCAGAATGCTTCCTGGAGTCTGGGGAGATGGCTCAGCTGTTAAACGCTAGGCTCAAAACCAAAAAGACAGAGGAGGGGGCCGGATGGAGGCCTGGCTTCCTAGCAGAAATCTCTACCTTTGTTAGTCCTAGTGGGGGACTCAGGTCTGATCTGAGGCAGAGGAGGGATTTTTGCCTTGAGGCTTGAGGTAGAGAAAGCTGAATCTGGGTCAGTGGAAAAGGAAAACTGATAAACATATTCATGCTCAGCCGCGCCCCCCTCCCCAAGTAATTTGTATCTTCTACTGGAGCCAGAGAGTGACCTGAGTTTAGGTTCAGTAGCAGAGTTGGTCTATTTCGTTCTGCAGATCTGAGGAGCCTTGAGACACACTGAATGCTGACGGAGAGTAATACCAAGATGTTTTCTCCAGGCTTGAGGCAGGAAGGTAACTTTGCTAGGGTTAGAAGTCAGGTTAGCCGCTGCTTAGTCCCAGCAGCAGGCCACGATGTGTCCTTGTTATTCCTGCTGCAGCTGCCCAGGGCTGTGTAGTCACACTGGTGTGAACACAGTAAACGCTCCAAGAAGAACGGAAGCCGTCTTCTGAGAATATTGACATTGTCACTGTTCCAGCTGGGGAAACTTGACCCCAAGTTAGGCCAACTTCTGCATTTCTTTTCTTGAGGTCTCCCATTCCAGGCCTGTTTTTCCTTTGACACCCCCTCTTCCTTCTCCCAGAAGTCTCCCTGACTCCTACATAGAACACACAGCTTGCATGTTGTGGTAGTCACCTGCAAAGGCCGAGGGACCTCATCAAAGGTTTTATTCAAATGTCAAGATGGATAACACTACTCATGAACCAAGAGAGCATGAAAGGTTTTATTGTTTGCAGAAAGGGAGTCTCTCAGGACAACAGGTCTCAAATGGCTTGAGAGCCAGGAAGGAGGATTTTCACTGTGGTTGGGGGTGAGGGAGGGCCTCTGGGACACTCCTTCCCTCAGACAATGAAGGGAGGCCCTGTCTGTTCTGGCAGGCTTGTCCAGGTGTGAGCCATTAGGGAAGAGAACTGGGAGAGGCCTAAAGACTGTCCAAAGATGTATCAAAAGCTGAGCTGAGGCCCGTCATTTCACATGCATCCTATGTTTCTAGGCGGGTCCATTCCCCGTGAGGTAAGAGCAGACAGTGTAAAGTCAACTGGAGGCTTGAGATGATGCTGTCAAGATAAAGTCCTTTGGAACAAAGAGTTTCAGCCCTGCGGCATGGAACTGGGAGTTCTCTCTCCAGATCTCCAGCCCAGGCTCAGACAGTCCAAGGCTCCCTCCATTCCAGTCCACCCCCCATAGGTCTGTTCAACACTTCCCACATTCCTCAGTTGGGTCTGTCTTCTACCAGTCTCCCAGCTCCTGCTCCCACGTTCTTTCTGAACACTCCTTTAGACTGGAAATGCCATCCCTCATCCCTTTCCTGCTCCTGGTCCTCAGATCGGACCTGCTGGTCCTTCCTGTTTGGGATAGTTTATGAGATAAGGCCTGGCATGGAGCCCATCTGTCATCATCACATGACTCAAAGCTATTTTGGGCAGGACCCCTGTCTACTCCAAGTGTCCATCCCGCCCTCCTGGCCCTGGCCATGGGCATTCCTCCAGAAATAAGGCCAAGAACCAAGGGAGCTATCCAGAAGGGCAAATTCAATGGCCCAACTTGCATCTAGCTTAGCTTCCTACTCCTTGACTCCAGATGTCTCTTAAACCTTTGGTAGCTTTAGGGCAGGAATCAAAGCATGAAAGAGGCTGAGCAGTTCTGGAAGTCACAGCTCAGATTAATACCATTCTAAGGGCAGCCAGGGACAAATGTCCTCTCCTAAATGCCACAGAGACACTGTTATCACAGCTGCTCTTGTTTAGGTATGTCTGACTGTCTGAACAACATCTGCCTGGAGTTTCTCTTAAAGACACAGCCGTGGTCAAGTGGCTTCCAGTTCCAGCTGTGCCTTACTCTCTTGCCATCATTTGTATGGCTTTGGGCATCCAAATACACTCCTGAGGCTTTGTTCCCTCATGAGGCAAACAAGGACGACAATCCTGACTTTCACAGGGAGCCTGGAAAGATGAAGTGAGTCTGCCCTTGAAATGATTTGTAAAGCTTCCCAGGCTCTGATTCTAAAGTGGTGCTCCTAACTGTACCTGGTTGAGGATGCTTGCTGCTCAAAAGCCAATCTTCAGAGGCTAGCCTGGGCTACATGGTAGATGTCATACCAGACTGGCAAGATGCCTTAGTATGTAAAAGCACTTGCCATGTGAGCCTGATGACCTGAGTTCAACCTCCGAACTCACGTAAAAGTGGAAGGATCGAGAAGCAGTGATCCCAAGAGGTTGTCTCTCTTTTTTTTTTTTTTTTTTTTTGGTGTGTTTGTTTTGTTTCTTCTCCTCTGTCCAGAACACCGCAATTCACTTTATCTCCTGGGACTAGTTCCTGTATGTTCCTAAAACAGACGGGCTGCTTATCAGGAGCTAAACAGCACAGTGGTGAGTATGAATTAGTTTGTAGGGGAAGACAAGGAAGCAATGTTACAAAGGTCATCGGATCTTCTGGTATCTGCAAAGCTACAGGAAGATTGATTGTTTAGCAGTTACCATTTTAACCATTTAGGTGGGGCTTCTGATTAGAATTCACTGTGCCAGGCAGAAGCTAGGGAAGTAGTTTTGGCCAAGGACACTCCCCAAGGAGAGGCCCTGTCACTCCAAATGTCACCAAAATCTGATTTGCCCTTAAGTGTTAATCATTAGCATAATTGTTAAGAAGGGTTCTGGGGTTAGATCCTGTGCTATTAGAATCCTAACTGTGTGGCCTCAGCCAAATGACTCGACTCCCCTGGGCCTTGGTGTGCCCATCTTAAAGCAGAGGGCACCTTGATGGCTGCTGTGAGGACGTAATGACTGCAGAACGTGTCTTCCAGCAGCTCACCTCCACTCTCACTTCTTAACTCCAGACTCATCTGGGCTGCTCCTGAACCAAGGCAGCCGCTCAGGGCTGCAAAGCATTCAGACTTGCTTTCTGAAAGAAGAGCTGCTCCCTCCATGGCTGTGTTTACAAAGGAGCATCCCACCAACACAGCTGCCTGATGTAGGGACAGCCCTGCTCCCCCATGTAAACAACAGGTACAGACCCATGACATCGTGGTGACAATGGCCAACTGTCGGTAGTTGTCAGGAGTAAAAAGGCAGCACTGTCTCTAAGGGCTGCTCCTTTAGGTTCGAGGGATAAGATCATCTATGTGGAAATGAGCCTCTTCTAAGGTCACACTGCGTAGGCAGGGAATTGGACCCAGAATGCACTGGCTTCTCACACACCCAAGCAGAATCCCCTAGGATGGGTCTATTGCCTGCTTTCCTTTTTCCTTGCTGTGTGTATGTGACAGGCGATAAAAAATGACCAGAAAAAGTAGTGTTCATAAGTGAAGCAGTTAGCATCGTTCCTGCTGCATATGATGTTTTCTTCTTATTGTAAGAACACATAGAGAATGATGCTCAGGGAAAATGAGTCTTTGTTCTGCAATAGGAGAAACCTGAGTTAGACTCACAGTCCATAGTGACCCCTTGGAGTTCTCTTTCGGTTTGATTCCTTCCCGGATAATGAGATCTTTGAGCCTATCCTACCTGTCTCCACCTGACACCACCTAGAACACGACTGTAGGAGTAGAGGTCCCATTCGCTGCCCTTAGAGACAAATGCTGCCCTTTGCTAATTACAATTACTGATGAGTTATCATCACCACCGCTAAATATCTGTCTGGCTTTGCGGAGGAGCTGGCTCCGGCAGGAATCGGGATGAGAGGAGGCGGGTGGGCAGGAGAAATACTCCTCCGCACATAACATCGAGGGCACTGAGTATGAAGATGAAAGTCCAGAGACCCGTAGTCACCTCTTAGGGTCTTGCAGTGCGGCAGAGGTCCGCATTCCAGGCAGCCGGGCACCGACGACAGTTCAACGAAGAGCCAACGCCTGGTCTGTCCAGTCGGGACCGTGGTGGTGGCCTTGCCTAGAACGGCCTTTCCAGTTTGCAGCCGCAGCGAAGCACCAGACAAATCCCACCTCCGGCCCCGCCCGTCCCATCGGTCTTGCACCGAAGGCGATGCTTCTTGGGAGAAGCAAGCCGCTGGGAGGGGAAATCCGGGCTTTAAGGACTCCCGACAGGTGTCTGAGAGAGAGGGCGGAGTCAGGGTAGGAATGATGGAGAGGGAGGGGCGGCGCTGCCCCTTTAAGAGGCGGCGGCCGAGCGGGGACCTTTTCTCTTTCCCCGGAAGGAAAGCGGAGCCCGGGCTGGGCGCGCAAGGTGGGGAGGTGCAGGGCTGGGCAGTGGGGAGGCGGGGCACGCTCAGGAGAGAATCCCTCCCTCCTGCCCTCCTGGCGGTCGAGGGTTTGCCTTTTCAGATCCTCCACCTAGCTGAGATCCAAAGAGCTAACACCGCCAAGGGGGCGCGGCCAGGACCTTCTAGGGTGCGGGGTGCCCGGAGTCGGGCACGGTGACCTGTCCACCGGACCATGTCCACCGGACCAGCGGGAGAGTAGATCTACAGCCCTGAAAAGAGGAGTGGAGAAGCGCCACCCCAGAGCAGACGTGAAGCTGGTCCGGACCAGGGCAAGAAATTGTCTGGGACTCCGGTCGCAGCGGCGCTGCGGGCTCGGGTGTCCTCTGGCGGCGCCTGGAGCAGGTGAACCGTTCACCACCCCCAGTGCTGAGCCCTCTTGTGCTGTCGGCCCGCCCGGCTCGCACTCGCGGCCATGGGCCCCAGACCCCGCCGCGCGCCCCGCGACCCCGGCTGGATGCTCGGCACCCTGGCCTTGATGGTGGCGGCTAGCGGCCGGGTCGCCTTCGCCTTCAACCTGGACACCCGATTCCTGGTGGTGAAGGAGGCGGTGAACCCGGGTAGCCTTTTCGGCTACTCGGTCGCCCTCCATCGGCAAACCGAGCGACAGCAGCGCTACCTGTAAGTCAGCCTGGCGGCAGTGAGGTGGGGTGAGAGAGGGTATGTGTGTTGATGCCTGACCTAAGCTGAGTCGAACGGAGCCCTGGGCCCACTGACTTCCAGGCCTGCTGCTGCTGGCCTTTCCTTGTGAGCCAGGATTAAGGGGGCGGGTACACCCGCAGCCCTCCGATTGTGGGGCTTGGCGGGAAGTGGAGGATGGGGGGCAGTAATCATAGCAAGTGCTGACCTGGCCAGAACCTGTCTAGACGCGGCCGCTCCACGTTCAGACCTCTTTGGAGAACAGAAGTAGGGTCTCTGTTGCCCAGCACCCCGAGGATCCAGTAGCTAACATTAGCTTCTTCCCCAGGCTTGGAGAAGCCTGTAAAATAAACACATATCACACCCCTCTTCCTTTCCGCCTGGGGAGAACCCGAGATATATGCGTTTAAGCCCCCATTACATCTCTCATTTAGTCTGTGGCCACAGCAACCACGCCCTCTGCAGAGCCAGGCTGGACCTCTTCTCAAGGGCTTGGCATTGCAGAGTGAGGTGATGAAGAGGCTGGGTGTTTGGAGCTGTCCAGAGGCTCCCTCTGACCCCTAGAGGAACGGACAGTAGAAGACAGAGGAGGCGCTGTCTTAAGCCTCAGAAGCCAGAGCCCACCCGGAAGCAGTGGGGTACTCCCACCAGACATCTCCCTGCATTCCACAGATTCATGTTGAATCAGCAGCCCTGAGTGTGTTTGTTTTGGTTTGAAGAGGGAAATGGTGTTTTCTCTTTCTTCTGCTCTCCTTTGCAACAGCTGCAAGAAGCGGGAAGAGCTAAGCAGAGTGGAGGAGGGGAGGAGATTGCGTCCAGCCCCCTGCCCCTCCCCATGCACACACATGCCCAACAGGTCACATCCAGGTGTCTGAGGTTTCTCTGCATGGGTTCTGTGTGCTGAGGTTGACTAGCTGAGGGAAGGGGGTGGCCAGAGGAGGTGAGGCTGCCCAGGGAAAGACAGTGATGATCACACAGACCCCCTTCTACCTTTTTGAGCTGGATAGCCTACCAGGCATTGATTCCTACCTGGCCTCTGACAGTTACTAAATTAAAAGACACAGTCAAGGTAAGAGTGTTGAAACCACCCTCTGCTCTGACTTGGGCCTGTAGAAACTTGAGGAAGTTTGGAATGTTCAAAGTCCAGCTCACTTGAGTCTTTGCCTCTGCCCTGCTGGCCCAGCCCCTGTGCGTACTGCCCACCTGGACTTAGCCTCTACCCTACCTGGCCCCTGCAGAAGGTAGGGCTACCACACCCTTCCTGCCCTGGCCAGGCAGATTTAACCTTCCACCTTTCTGAGACTCTCTGACAATGGGTAGTTGCTACAGTAGTGGCTTTTCCTCCCCTGTCCTAGCCCAGAATATAGTTTTCCTACGTTCTGATGTCGAACGTGCATGGCCTGAGTTAGGACAGTGGAAGAGACCTAGAAAGAGTAAAATATAATTTTGCACGCACGCACGCGGGCACACACACACACACACACACACACACACACACACACACACGTACGTTCTGTGACCTTGAGGAAGATATTTCCTTCCCTGGGGTCAGCTTCCTGCAGGATGAGGTTGTACCTGGATCTGTATGCTTCTCCCTTTCCCTGCCAGCCTGTGAGAGGCACCTTGACATTGTAAAGGGAGAAGCTGAGTGTCCCTGTGCCTGTCATCTTGGCTCTGTCTCTGACACCTGAGCCTTTGCTTCCTCGGTGTTAGTGGTGCTTTGATGACATAGTGTATCTAGAACGGTCCTGGCGTGTCCAGTTCTCCAGTGGACACCAGAAGGCTCTGGGGCCGAGACCAGGCTGGAGGTGAACCTCTTCTGCCTGTGGGTCGTACCCAAGTTGGCCAAGTGAAAGACTTCTGCTTTCCTTTCCAGGCAGCTGGGGAGAATGCTGGAACGAGTGGACTCTGAGGGCAGATGGGTCTTCTCTCTCTTGCCCAGAGCTGCCTCTGTACCTTAGCTCTGTCCTCATCTAATGGGGTTCAGCTCTCCAGCCCTTTGGGAGAAACAGCTGGGATTCCCTACAGCCAGCTGTGTAGCCAGATGTGAGCAGCTGCCCAAGTATTCTAGGGAACTAATAAGTCAAACTGCAACCTCAGGTTCTGTCAGCATCGAAGTCCCCTTGGAAGGGCGGTGTGGCTCATGGTCCTTCCTTTGGGGTCTGCCAGGGGTTCAGGGGCTCCTGAGAGTATGTGCACAATCACAGGTTTGTACACTGTCCCTGGGGGATCAGGGAGGGGAGAGCATACATAGCTTCTGTGTAAAAAGCCAAGAGACACTCTCTTGGCTGCTATGACCTTTATCTCTATGCTGAGTACCCCACCCATAGCCCATGCTTGATAGTGAGAATCCAGGGCAGACCACTCACTTTGGGCTTATTTATTTATTTGAGACATCGTCTCTCTTATATGACTCTGGCTGTCCTAGAACTCGCCTTATAAAACCAGGCTAGCCTTGAACTCACAGAGATCCACCCTCCTCTGGCTCCCAATCTGTGATTAAAGGCTTCTGCCCCCTCGCCGGGCTCACTTTGAGCTTTTCGATGTGACATGAGCTCTCTTCAGAGGGAGAAGAGCTGCTCATTTGGGAGGTGGTTGCTGACCCCCTGAACCTGCCTTGTTGCCCCTTCTTATTCTGGCCCGCCCTCACCGGTTGATTCCTCTGGGCCCCCTCTCCCTTTCACTGTTGGAAAGGAGGGTGTCTGGGAAACCTGGGAGGGAGTGGCTTCTGGAAATGAGGTCATTCCCGAGGTAGGCAGGGCCCTGGCTTACCTGCTCTGCTCTCTTGAAACAAGCTCCCTGGACAGGGCGGGTTCCCGGCAGTCTTCATGGCTGGAGCCAGTAGAAATGGTACAGCAGCTGTGGCTGTGGAAACAAGGCCTACATCTGGTTTATCCTCCTCTGCTGCCTTCCTCGGTGGTCATTCTAGGCCCAGAGGCTTTAAAAAGGGCAGGAGGTGGAGGAGGGCTGATCTTGCAGAAAAGGAAGCCGCAAGGAGGGATTGGTGTCCCGTGGGGTGGCATACACCTGTCATGCGAGGACTCAGAGAGGAAGGCAGGAGGATTGGCAGTTTGCTGGATGTCCAGGCCACACAGTAAGACCCTGTCTCAGAACAGGAAAGGAAGAAATCCATCGCAGTGAGGTGGACTGAGGTTTGATGAATGCCATAGAGGGTCAAACATGGAATACCTGCTGGAAAGCCGGGAAAGAGGAGAAACGAGGAAATCAGTCTCACCCTCTTTCACTCAGGGCCCTGCCAAGATCTCATTCTTCCATCTTTCTCATTCTCTCTTGTTGCTCTGGTTCTAGGGCTGAGTCACCAGGCGGGAGGGGGTTGGGTAGGCAGCATGAGGAGGGGTAGAGGAGGATGGTGAGGGCTGCAGTTTCAGCGCCACAGGAGAGCCTCTGGGGAGGTGGCTAAATCAGGCAGCAGGGCATAGAGCTGGCATCCAGGAACTGACCTCCCCCCTACTCAGGCTGGAGCAGCTGCTGCCTCCCCTCCTGCCTCTACCCCTTCCATAGGAGGGGCACAGTGACCAAGACCCCAAGAAAGGCTCTGGGGATTTCCCCAAAATCTTCCCATAGGAGCCACCACACACCTCCCTGAAATGAAGTTGAATCGTATAGATTTTCTTGGAGCATCTTTCCACTCCCGGAGTCCCGAGGGGCTCTTCCTCTTTGGGGTGAGCCAGCCTGGTGCCCTGTCTCTCTTGGGTCCCATTCCCCAGCCTTCTCAGATCCTGCCATTTTCTGTGCAGTTATTCTATTAGCTCTGAACTGCTTGGGAGGAATGGAGGTGTAGAGGGCTGGTCAGGGTGAAGAAGAGTCCCACTCCCTGCACTTAGAACTCAGGGGCTCCCCTGAGGCCAGGTGGGGCTTTCTAGTTGGAGCCAAATGAAAGGATGAGGAGGCAGCTGTTGAGAGAGAGCCCTTGATCTTCCATGTCACCCACATCTGCTTCCGGGAGCGCTCTCCGCTCCTCCTTGCCCAACTTGACTCCAGGAGAGGGATGTCCTATCTCCTGAGAGCTCCATCTAGGCATCCCCACGTGCCTTTGCCCCTTCTGTCTGTGGATGGCAGTTGGGTTCAGTGGTTGTCTGGGAGAGGTCAGCTTTTAGATTTTTTTTTTTTTTTTTGGTTTTTCAAGACAGGGTTTCTCTGTGCAGCTTTGCGCCTTTCCTGGATCTCGCTCTCTAGACCAGGCTGGCCTCGAACTCACAAAGATCCACCTGCCTCTGCCTCCCAAGTGCTGGGATTAAAGGCGTGTGCCACCACCGCCTGGCAGATTTTTATTTTTTACCTGAACCCAATAGTACTACCTGCTGTTCATTTACATAGTACTTTACATTTCAATTGACGTACCAGTAAGGTTTGTGCCAGTCTTGGGATTCCCTAACCCTGATCTTACATATACCTGGCTGTGGTGGGAGGACGGTGGACCCTACCCTCTGAATCCCCCTTCCTCCTTCCATGTGCAGGCCTCTGGCTGCAGACTACTGCATCCTGGGCTGGGAGCCAGAGGGCCTTAAAGGGCCTCTAAGCGGGCCAAGCGGGAGCTAAAAATACTCCAGGGGGTGTGGGGGTGCTCCCAGTGGAATCTCTCAGGAGGAGGAGCCTAGGGATTAGGGAATTGGCCCCTTCCCAGTCCCCATCAGTGGGCACAAGGCTGGCACCAGACAAGGATAGGAATGCGAAGACTGCATTGAGTCTTATTCTAATCCAGCCATAATTTATATTTGGCTCCGCCTGGTCCATACCTCAGGCAGCTAAGAGGAAGGGTCCCTCAGTCCCTCCTGGTGGAGGCAGACTTGGGAGGCATGGAAACCCTGCTCTTCAGTTACCCGCTGCCACATGGGTTAGGCAGGACAGTGGCAGCCATGAGGGTAGTGCATGCATTGCACTGTATGCGCCCAGGGCCCCCTTTCACCCACGGAAGCTTCCAGCTCTCCAAGCCCATTGTAGCCGAGCCCACCACCAGCCGACTCTGAGCATCTCCTCTAGATGAGCAGAGGCCAGCATCTTCCTCCCCTCCCCCAGTGGCTGCCTGCTATCCTCAGGATGGGAAAGTCCTACTTCTGTTCACCCCTTATTCCTTCTAAACAATGAAGCCGTCTGTCCTTTTCTCTCTGCTTCAGGTTCCCTAACCTGCAGTATTGGAATTCCTGAGTCCCCAGAGAGACTCGAGTCAAGTTAGGGCCAGTTCTGGTACCATTAAAAAACAAAAAACAAAAAAAACCCCAGAGCAACAGTGTTCACACCAACCATGTCTTCTCAGTCAGAGAGCCCATTTATTTTCCCCAAACCCTGGAGGAGGGGGTTTAGCTGGGATTCCCATTTTACAGATAAGACACTCAAGACTCACAGGGAAAGGAAATCACTCATCACAACACCAGTCTTAGAGCGGGTTCCTCGCTCCCAGGTTGAGATGTTCCCACAGGCCCTAGCTTCCTCCTCTCGTTTGTCAAGCATGCCAGGGGGTGGGTGTGTGCCTGTGTTGAGCCAGGGTGGTCAGGCATGTACCCTCCCTAGCCTGAACAGAAGTCGTTGGCTAAAGGCCTAGCAGCTGTTACATCTGTTCCCTTACCCCTCCCTAGGGTGCTCAGGACACTGTGTTTGGGGAAGCTTTGCCTCTGCCCTGAGGAACAGCCACTGAGGGTGATGTCTGAGCTGCAGCTGTGAGGTGCAGGCAAAGGTCCACCCCTTTCCTAGCACCTGGAGGCAATGCATTCCTGACTCCCGGTAGGCGGAGGCACCCCAGGCCCCAGCATGCCCGAGCCCTGCCCTACCTACACCCTGCCGCCCTCGCCCTCGCAACCAGATCCTAAGCAGGGCTGTAGGCACAGGCGTTGCTCAGCACTTCCAGACTGGCGAGAGGCCTGGAGCCTGGGAGCCTCAGGGCCACAGTGTTGCTGGGCTAAACAGAGGGGCACCTGGGAAGTTCTGCCACCCAGGAGGCTGAGTTGGAAGGAAGGTGGCAGAGGGCATGTTCTAATCAGAATATTGAAAGGCTACAGGGAGAAGATACAAGAAATAACTAGGTTCTGAAGCTGCGCTGCCCCAGATACTATTTGCATAGCCTAGCCTATGGTAGTTGGAGATCTTTTGCAAATACCTGAGGGTGGTCTGAGATAGGATTTCAGGGCCGATCCCCTGTCTGCTCTGCTTAAGTCACCCCTTTGGTGTGGGATGGGGTTCCAGGGTCTAGCCCCCTTGTGGGAATTTCTTGATGTTCCTAAAGATGGATTCTGGGGATAAGATGATAGCTCTTGTCCACTCCCACCCACATCGATCTGCTCTTGGGCCACACTAGCATCCAGCCCCACCCCATACCTGTGTGCTTGTCTCAAGGAGGGGGTGGGGCAAATGGAGGCATCGCTCAGCTCACTTAGAAATCTGTGCCTCTTAGAGCTACGTGCTCTATGGTTTCAAGAGGAGAGAGCCAGGCTTCCAACAACTCACCCATCCTTACACAGATTCTCTTTTCTGCCTTCCCCGATGCCCCGGGACTTGAACCCAGAACCGTCATTCCTTCATGTCTGCCTTTATCTCCGAGGCCAAAGGATTCCTTCAAAACCCCTGATCTGGGGCTGGGAATGTCCTTCAGCTGGTAGGGCGCTTACCTAGCATTCTGGAAGCCTTGGGTTAAATTCCTACATCAAACTGAGCATGGTGGTACATACCTGAAAATCCCAGCATTTGAAAGCTGAAAGCAGGGGGATCAGAAGTTAGAGATTATCTTTGAATAGGGAGCATCCTAGCCTTAGCTATATGAGACCCTGTCTCAAGAAGAGAATGAAATACAGAAAAAAACCAGGTCTGGTCTTGTCCCTGCCTTGCCTGGGGTCCCTCTGTGGCTCCTCTAAGGCCTTTGCCATGGCTTATATACCTCCCCCTTCACGTTCTTCCCTTGCTCTGGTTGTAGAGAGGGCTGGTGCCTGAGTCACTGGCTTGCACATACTGTACCCTTGTCTCGGGAACCCTTCTTCCCTTCTTCATTGGGTGACCCTGGGCCATTGTCCTCACACTCAGGCCGTGGCACCCCATGTACAGACTTCCATGCTTTCCTTATGACAGGCTCTCCCGGAAGACAGGACCAAGGTTTTATTAATGTTCCGTCCCCAGAACATGGTCTGGAGCCCATGCATAGTGAGGGTTGATTTGCAAGTTGGCTGGAGGGAGGCTTGGGAAGTCTGGTCCACCTGCCTCCCTTTCCCAGGCTTCTGGCTGGTGCTCCCCGGGACCTCGCTGTGGCTGATGGCTACACCAACCGGACCGGCGCTGTGTACCTGTGTCCCCTCACTGCTCTCAAGAACGATTGTGAACGGATGGACATCTCAGAGAAAAGTGAGGAGAGGCTGGGAGCAGAGCTAAGTCAGGAGTCTGGCAGGGAGAGCCCAAAGAGAGAAGAGACAAGGCTACCTTGTCAGCAAGGCAGGGTGGCTCGTGCCTGTTATTCTAACACTTGAGGCTGAGGCAGAAGGACAGCAAGAACAAGGCTAGCCTGGGCTACATAGTGAGTTTCAGAATAGCCTGAGATATACATGGAGACCCTGACTCAAAAAACAAACAGACAAAAAAAGCAATGCTGGCGTGCTTTGTCTTGTCTGCTTGGGAAGAGGAGCAGAAAAAATCGGAAGGTCCGATGGTACGAGCTTGGAGCAATCACAGGCAGGACATAGTGAGGAGGGAGGGCTGCCCTGGGGGGGGGCTTCGAGCACTGGAATATGGAACGAGGGACCTAGTTCATGAGCCCTCCCATTCCTGCAGGTGACCCTGACCATCACATTATTGAGGACATGTGGCTTGGGGTGACTGTGGCCAGCCAGGGCCCTGCAGGTAGAGTCCTGGTAAGTGAACACTTAGCGTCATCGTCCCAGAGCCAGGGAGGACAGCGGAGGGTGGCAGGGGACCCTCTGTGCATGGCTGGGGCCTTTGCAGATGCCTATTTCTGTAGCCTCACGTCTTTGTAGGCCTGTGTGTTCCCTGATCCCTGTACTCTGGGGAGAGGGTTGTCTGGCACTCTCCCAAGGCTGGACATGGCGTGGGTCCTGTGTGACCTGCATGGATGCTCACCATTCGTGGGAAAGAGCAGAGAGAACTTGGAGGGGGAAAGGGCAGAGAGAGCCCCGGGCAGCTGGGCGCTGGCAGGCACTCCTTCCTGGGAGGTTGGCTGCCGGAAGAAGCACAGCCCTGGTGACCCTGGCTCACCCTGGCACTGATTTGAGTGCCACTCCCTACTGTCCATTGTCACCTTCTGCTGCAGACCATTCTTCAATGTCAGCCCTTGGGGATCTCAATTTCTGCGTCCCAGACTGACATTATTGAGATGTATATAAACCTTCCATATAGTGAGAAGGGCAGGTATTAACTTCTTACAAGCTTTGACCCGTGATAAGCCTGTGTCAGTAACGCCCATGAAACAGCATATTTACATCACCCCCGAAAGTTCTCTGGTCCACCCGTGAGCAGTCACCAACTCCTGTAGCCATCCCTGCTGTGATTTCTGCCCTTTGAGCACCATGGCAAGCTACAGGCTGGCAGCCAGTTCACCAGACCACACTTTCGTACCCCCTGTTGTTTGTGGGTGTGAGCCTAGAGGTTTGTCTAAGTGACTGTAGACTCTGGGATTAGCTGCTTCCCCACCTTCACTCAGTCAGCAAATACTTAGTCAGCACCTGCTGTGTTCCGAGCACCAGAAATTTAGCAGTATCTAAGGATAGGCTCCCGTGAAATGCCAGTGGTGTTCACTGCTCTGATGGACAGAAAAGGGCTACTGTGTAGCCCAAAGGCTAATTCAGAACGTTTTTGACCCCCTGGAAGCTGGCTTTCCCTCTTAGCCCTGGCTGCCCCGAACTCACTCTGTAGACCAGGCTGGTTTCAAACTCGGAGATCCGCCTGCCTCTGCCTCCCTGGTGCTGGGATGCAAGGTGGGTGCCACCGTGACTGGCTCAGAGTCCTTTTTTTTTTTTTTTTTTAAAGATTTATTTATTTATTATGTATACAGTGTTCTGCCTGCACATATCCCTGCAGGCCAGAAGAGGGCACCAGATCTCATCACAGATGGTTGTAAGCCACCATGTGGTTGCTGGGAATTGAACTCCGGACCTTTGGAAGAACAAGCAGTGCTCTTAACCTCTGAGCCATCTCTCCAGCCCCCCAGAGTCCTTTTTAAGTTTATAGTTTGGCTTTTGTTTTTTATGTTTGTTTTGGCTTTGCTAGGGATCAGACCCAGGGTCTTGAAAACGGTAAGCCATGATCAGCCCTAAAGTAACTCTACCGTTCCACTGATTTTCCCAACAAGTGTATATGATGTGGGACTGGAGAGACAGCTCAGCAGTTAGGAGCACTGGCTGCTCTTCCAGAGGATCAGGGTTCAATTCCCAGCATCCTCATGGCAGCTCACAACAGTGTGTAACTCCAGTTCCAGGGGGATCTGATGCCCTCTTCTGGCTTCTGCAGGCCCAGACATACATGGTGCACAGACATACATGCAGACAAAATACCCATACAGAGAAAATAAGATAAGAATAAATTTAAAAGTTACTATGTGAGAAGAGCTTGTGCTTGGCATATAGTAAGTACTCAGTAAGTGTTCACTGCTGTTACGAATGCTATTATTATTATTATTTTAAATGATCCTTTCATTAAACAACAGGATCATCTGGGGACTATCTCCCTGAAATGGCTCCTTTTAGCTCCAGGAGCCTAAGCCCCACATTCCCTCATCCTTCTCCAATTCCTTTCACCAAGATCCCTCAGCTACTCTCAAATTCACACCTCCTGGCTTCCCCAGATCTGCTCCTGGTCCTTGATTTCTAAATAATGGAAAGGGGATACAAGTTTCAGTATCCCCACAGGAAGAAAAAGAAGACAGTGTTCCTCTTTGGCCTCTGATTCACAAAGCCAGCAGTGCCCAGGGTGAGACATACAGCTTGCCATGGGTTCCCGGATCCTGGCTAAGGCCAAGCGTCTGTGTGTTTGGGGATCCCTAGGTCTGTGCCCATCGCTACACCCAGGTGCTATGGTCTGGACTAGAGGACCAGCGGCGTATGGTGGGCAAGTGCTACGTGCGTGGCAACGACTTACAGTTGGACCCTGGTGACGACTGGCAGACCTACCACAACGAGATGTGTAACAGCAACACTGACTACCTGCAGACCGGCATGTGCCAGCTGGGCACCAGCGGTGGCTTCACCCAGAACACTGTGTACTTCGGTGCCCCTGGAGCCTACAACTGGAAAGGTGAGGACCCGGGAGAAGGAGGGGTGACAGAAACCACTTGTCCCCAGTAAGCCACTGGGACAGATCTTTACTCCTAGCACTCAGGAGGCAGAGGCAGCGCTTCCAGGGCGAAAACTCTGTGAGTTCGAGGCCAGCCTGGTCTACAGAGAGTTCCATGACAGTCAAAGCTACTTAGTGAGACCCTGTCTTGGAAACAAACAAACAAATAAATAAAAACAAAGTATAAATGAATAAGGAAACCTAGGTTGGACTGTGGCCTGTCTGACATCAGCTCAACCTCTGGGAAATTTTACAATCATGCTTCTGGTGCAAAAAAGTAAAACCTTAGCTTAGGACTTGTTAGAATTAAGAGCAAAACTGGCTGGCAAAAAAGCGCCACTACCCTGTGATCCTGGCTACTCAGACGCCGAGGCAGGAGGATGCCATCCATAATCCTGCCTGGGATATTGAGTTCAGGCCCGGCAAGGGTAACATAGCAAGACCCTGTTTCAAGATAAACTAAAAAAAAGGGAGAACAGTACAGAGTTCAGTGGTAGAGCACCTAGCTTAGCTTATATGAGGGTCTAAGTTCAACCTTCAGAACCACAAATTAAGAAGGGGAAAAAATGAGAAAAAGTCTTCTCTTTCCCAACCTCCCTCATCCCATTTCCCAGTGTTCATCATGTCTTAGGACTCCTTCCACACTTATTTTAGTATTTTTAATGATTTTATATATATATTATATTATATATATATATATATATATAATATAATATATATACTTTTGTTTTGTTTTTCGAGACAGGGTTTCTCTGTGTCGTTTTGGTGCCTGTCCTGGATCTCGCTCTGTAGACCAAGCTGGCCTGGAACTCACAGAGATCCGCCTGGCTCTGCCTCCTGAGTCCTGGGATTAAAGGTGTGTGTCACCGCCACCTGGTTTAATGATTTTTAAAAAGATTTATTTATTCATGTATTTTATGTATATGAGTGCTCTGTCTTCATGAACATCAGAAGAAGGAATCTGATCCTATTACAGATCGTTGTAAGCCACCATGTGGTTGCTGGGAATTGAACTCAGGATCTCTGGAAGAGCAGCCAATGCTCTTAACCATTGAGCCTTCTCTCCAGCCCGCCTTATTTTAGTATTTATAGATATCTTCTTAAAAACAAACAGGATCCAATTAAATGCTCTGGTCTTCCACTTTGTCTTTTCATTCACCATAAGCTAAAAGCCATGTTTCAGGTCAATACATACAGGACTGTCCTTTTGAGGTCATAGAAGATTTCATTGTCTCAAGATTCTTGCTTAAAGGGCTGGAGAGATGGCTCACCACCCACACGGTGGCTGTAATTCCAGTTCCAGGAGACCCAACGCCCTCTTCTGGCCTCTGCAGTCACTGCATGCAGGTGATAAACATACATGCAGGCAAAACATCCATACCTATAATCACATCAACCAGGTGTAATGTACATGCCAACAATTGGGAGTCTGAGGCCTGAGGATCATGAGCTCAAGGCCTGTCTGATCTCCTGGAACTGGAGTTACAGCATTGTGCGCCACCATGGGGGTACAAGGAATCAAACCTGGGTCACCTAGAAGAGCATCAGCCAGTGTTCTTGTCCACTGAGCCATCTCTCCAGCCAGCCTTCCATCATAAAATGCTTAAAGAGGGCCGGGTGGTGGTGGCGTACACCTTTAATCCCAGGACTCGGGAGGCAGAGAAAGGCGGATCTCTGTGAGTTTGAGGCTAGCCTGGTCTACTGAGCGAGATCCAGGAAAGGCGCAAAGATACACAGAGAAACCCTGTCTCGGAAAAACCAAAAAAAAAAAATCTTAAAGAGGATGTGGTTTATCAGCTGGGCAGTAGTGGTGCATGCCTTTAATTCCAGCACTCGGGAGGCAGAGGCCTGTGGATCTCTGAGTTCGAGGCCAGCCTGGTCTAGAGTGAATTCTAGGACAGCCAGGGCTATACAGAGAAACCCTGTCTCGAAAAACCAAAAACAAAAAAACCCCCCAAAAACAAACAAAAACAAAAACAAAAACCCCACAAACAAAAAAGCAAAAACCAAACAAAATAAACAAACAAACAAAAAACCCAACAGTGGTGATTTCTAAGTGCTCATACATAACAGGGGTTATTGTTGTCAAGAGAGGCAGGCATGGTAGAGGGAAAAGGTAGTGACCAACACTTTCTGCTGCCTTCCCCAATCTTCCTGCAGGAAACAGCTACATGATTCAGCGCAAGGACTGGGATTTATCTGAATATAGCTATAAGGGCTCCGAGGACCAAGGAAACCTCTATATTGGTAAGCCCAGTGCTGGTGGCCCACTGGAGAATGGAGGAAGCCAATTTGGTCCCTAACGTACTGACCCTTTGACCTCTGGTGTGCTGTGGGGTGTGACTAGTGGCATTTAGTTCAATTAGCACACACTCACTGCACCCTGCCTGCATGTGTGGCTCTGGCCTAAAACCTCCAGATGCAAAGTTAGTTGTGTCGTGAAGCTCAAAAACCCAGTCTGCAAGGGAGGCTACGGCTGGATCTGTGGCCCACTGTTTTTTTTCTCAACTGGAATAGAGGACTAGAAGATAATAGAGGGTGGGTAACTAGAGGGGCAGGTCCAGTATAGAAGGGGACAAGTCCACTGGGTCCTTGATTGAACCCCCCCCCTCCCCTCATCCCAGGGTACACGGTGCAGGTAGGCAGTGCTGTCCTCCATCCCACGGACATCACTGTTGTAACGGGCGCCCCACGGCACCAACACATGGGCGCTGTCTTCTTGCTGAGACAAGAGGCAGGCGGAGACCTGAAGAGGAAGCAGGTGCTGAAGGGCACGCAGGTGGGCGCTTATTTTGGCAGCGCCATCGCTCTGGCAGACCTGAACAATGATGGGTGAGAACCTAGGGACATGGGACATCCTCTGGGCCCGGAGAGAAAGGTGGGGGGGGGGGGGGGGGCGGGGCAGGGGTGGCAGGCTTGCTCAAGCTAGGTCAGGGAAGTAGAAGCTTTGCATTCGCACACTCACTGTTTTTAGGGTCTTGCGATCACACTTGATGGGAGTCTGGACATTTGCATGACACCGTGCTTGCTTGTCTGTACCTGTCAATCATGCCTGTCATCCATAAGGTGCCAATGGGGAAGGAGCTTTTCCGGGTGTGATCTCTGCCTGCATGATTTCTCCATGACGCGGCTTTTCTGTTTGGTGGGTCTGGTTGGCCTTCTCATGGCCGGGGGGTCAGGCAGGTCGTTTGCTCCGTTGCATGGCCCTGGCAAAATCATGCTCATTCAATGACAGTTCCGTCGTGTGTCGGGGGCCAACCTCACACTCTCATTCCCACTCCTCCTGTGCAGGTGGCAGGACCTCCTGGTGGGTGCTCCCTACTACTTTGAGCGAAAAGAGGAGGTAGGGGGTGCCGTCTACGTCTTCATGAACCAGGCGGGCACATCCTTCCCGAACGATTCCTCCCTCCTGCTTCATGGCCCCAGTCGCTCTGCCTTTGGCATCTCTATAGCCAGCATCGGTGACATCAACCAGGATGGATTCCAGGGTATGAGCCTGCACCCCGCCCTCAGCACCTCACTGACTGAGCACCAGTTGCATACCAGACTCTCTGCTCAAAGGGGTATTGGAGAGGATGTGCAGAGGATGCTGCAGAGGATGCTGCAGAGGCTCACCTAGAGTGGGGGATAAGTGGCTGGGCTGAGGGTACACAGAAGAGAGGAATACACAGCAAGCAGCATGAGCATAGGAACTTGCCATGTCATATGTACTACCAAAGTGTACACTGGGGACAGGCTGGAGAATGCTCTGAGAGCCAGGCAGAGTAAATGGGGCTTTTCTATCTGCGGCATAGCGAGAGCAGGGTGGGGAGGTATCCAGAGAAATGGTTGGAGCAGGGATGTTAGATGATGGCTTGACACTGTGGAGGGTGATTCCGGAGGGGTGTGAGATGGAAGCAGGTAGGAAACCTGGGGAGGTAGGACCAGGAATGTACCCTATCAGGTGATGAGAAAGGGATGGGGCCTTAGGTACAGTGGCATTACCTTGCAGGTGCTCTGCGGGATCCGGGAAGTCACAGGGAGGACACGTCAGGGTGTGAGCCAGGTTACTGTGGGAGCACTTAGCTCACCAAATGCCAGTTCTCCGACCACCTCAGTTTCCCAGAACACAGCTGAGAGCCGAAGGACTCTTAAGAGGCAGAAATGGATAGAAGAAAGGCCAGCCAGCAGGCCCAAGCTCTTCCCACAGAAGGGTCACTGTTTTCAGTGTCGGGGCCACTTATTCTCCCTGACTCCCTTTCCAGTTACCCAGGCCTTCTCAGTTCACATGTAGCAGATGAGTCCAGTAAAGACAGATCATCAAACGTGTTGAGTCTGAGGAACCATTGCTTAGCATTTTAAAAGTCTTGACATTTGAAGGTCCATTATACTGGACAAAGTGCACTGTGGTATTGTAGTTATAATCCAGCTTCTGGGAATTTGAGTCCGCTCATCTACGAAGCAGGTGAATGATAGTAGAGACCCCCACGGCATTCTTGTAAGGGTTAAGTGAAATGGATGCTGTGACTGCTGGCAGTGATCAGTGGGAAATGGCTTCTTTCCTGGCCTTGATAGTAAATGTCATTAGAAGAACCAAGGTGTCTGGAGAAGTGGTTGATGGGGGATAGGGAAGACGGGAAACACCGGATTACGCTGGGGAATGTGGGACACAGCTCTGTGTGAGCTACTAACCTGCTGTCTGACTTGGAGGAAACTTCTTCCCCTTTCCCCAGCCTCCATTCCCACCAGAGCTCGGAAGCTATGAAGTTCCCTTCTGCTCTGAACACTTCTGCCAGGCTGAGGTCACTGCCACGCTGGGCTCAGTGGCCTACAGCACAGAGTGAAAGAGCTATGGGGCCCGGAATGCCTGGTGACCCTGCCCTGTCTTTCCTCCCCAGACATTGCCGTGGGAGCTCCATTTGAGGGCTTGGGCAAGGTGTACATCTACCACAGCAGTTCCAGGGGACTCCTCAGGCAGCCCCAGCAGGTATGAATCCATGGGGACGTGTCTGATACCCCTATCCCCCAGGGCCGCCTCCTCCAAGCATGTCTCAGAGCCTGCCCCTACCACTTCCTCTTGGCTTCAGATAGTCCATGGAGAGAAACTAGGACTGCCTGGCTTGTCTACCTTTGGCTACTCTCTGAGTGGGAAGATGGATGTAGATGACAACTTCTATCCAGACCTGCTAGTAGGGAGCCTGTCGGACCACATTGTGCTGCTGCGGTGAGCTAGGAGACTGTGGGCAGGGGCATGTCCTTCCTCCATCCTCATCTTTATAAAGCCTCACCCCTGTCCACCTTCTGCGGTGATCCACAGAGACCTGAACCCCAGCCCTAGCCTGGGGTAGGCAGGAAATACTAATGTCTGCCTGCTTTCTTGTTACTATAGGGCCCGGCCTGTCATCAATATTCTCCAAAGGACCTTGGTGGCCAGGCCAGCTGTGTTGGACCCCTCACTTTGTACTGCTACCTCCTGGTGAGACTGTCAGCCCGGTTCTTCCTGCCCACTCCTTATGTCTAGGCAGGCCCAAAGGGCCTCAGGCCCTAAACCGTCCCCTGGACACTCCTGATGTCCCACCCTCTCAGCAGCGATACCTTCCCTATCCAATGTCATTTCAATTCAAAGTTCCTTGCAGGAACTAATGTGTGAGCACAGGGTTAGGAACAGGAGCTCCGGAGCATCTGGCTCAAAGCCCAGCCACTCATTGCTGGGGGAGAGCAGTGGGGGAGAGAGCAGGGTGAACTCCGAGGAGTGAGCGCTGGAAGGAAGGGAAGAGGGATGCTCTTAGGTAGATGGGTGTGGGGAAGGAGACTCACCCTGGGCAAATAATTAGTCCGAGTCTCAGATAACATACAAAAGGTAATAACCAATTCACAGAGTTCTGAGGTAATTAAATGAGACAATGTACAAAAAAAGCCCTAAGCACAGTACTCTTTACAGGAAGTGTTCAAAAAACTGTTGCGAAGAAAGTGGAAAAGACTGTGGTGACCCTGAGGGCCTTTGTGGCTATCAGTCTGATAGCAAAGGGGACTACTGAGCGGAAAAGCAGGGGGTGGGTGACAAAAGGAAGCTCTGGAGATTCCAAGACCTAGGCAGGGCCTTCAGTTGCCTGATAACATCAGACAAATTCCCTCCCCCTCCCCCACCTCAGTTTCCTCACTGATGACCTCTAGAAACAGATTGAGAAGTCACCACAGCTTTGCAGACCCCCCAGTTTTGCTCCTGACTCCCCCCCCACACACACACAAGGGTCCTGAGTTCCCTTTGCCCAGCACAAGAGTGAGAAGTAGGACGCGGCTGTCCCTCCCACTGTGACCAGGCCTTGCTGTGCGTCCCCCCAACAGTGTTCAGGTGGAGCTGTGCTTTGCCTACAATCAGAGTGCTGGGAACCCCAACTACAGGCGGAACATCAGTGAGTGCCGGGCACGGGGTGCTCAGGTGGGAGAGATGGGGGGGGGATGCTCACCTGGCCACTTGCTGACTGCCAGGTCTGTCTGCAGCCCTGGCTTACACACTGGAGGCTGACCGGGACCGCCGCCCACCCAGGCTCCGATTTGCCCGCAGCCAGTCAGCCGTCTTCCATGGTTTCTTCTCCATGCCAGAGACACGTTGCCAGACACTGGAATTACTGCTGATGGTGAGGGAGACGCCGTGGGGTGGGATGGATGGGGGCCTCTGAAATCTCTGGAAGAGGTGGCCAGGGTCCCTCTAAGTCAAAGCGGAGGGACAGAGGTATCCCCAAAGACAGAGGATAGGGATGGGCAGGATGGTGACAACACACAGCATGTCTCGCGTGGTAGAAGGGGTGGGATACGCCCGGGGTGGAGATGGGGCCAAGGGTTTATCACCTTGGGAAAGAGATGTTGGCTCTGGTCCAGTCTGGAAAGAAGGGGTCCCCGACTCAGGACAAGCTCAGTTCCTCTTTTGGGCATCATGGTGTAGGGGGAAGTGAACCTGGAGATCCGTAAAGGGAGCACCCATCTCTAGGAAGAAAAAGCTCCATCTCCCGAGGAGGCGGGGCAGTACAAGATGGTAGGACTCATTTGGTGACCGGATTAGTGAGGATTCAGCTTAACTAGGGGGGTTCAGGGTAGAGAGAACCCTAGCTCTCCCCTGGGGCTTACTCTGGCTAGGGTTTAGCGAGGTAGGAGGATTCAACCTGAGGGCTGGGTTCACCTCACTGTCTTCTCCAGGACAACGTCCGTGATAAACTCCGTCCCATTGTTATTGCCATGAACTACTCCTTACCTGTGCCCATGCCGGATCGCCTCAAACTGGGGATGCGGTCTCTGGATGCCTACCCAGTTCTCAACCAGGCACAGGCTCTGGAGAACCACACTGAGGTGAGCAGGGCCTACCCCGGGGCCAGGAGGGCTGTGGGGTCAGAGGGTGATCTGGGGCGCAGCCCCCTCAAGCCTCCCACTGTCCCCAGGTCCACTTCCAGAAGGAGTGCGGGCCGGACAACAAGTGTGACAGCAACCTGCAGATGCGAGCGGCCTTCGTGTCTGAGCAGCTGCAGCCTCTAAGCAGGTGGTTTCTGGGTGATGCCGATTGGTCACAGGCTAGGCGGGGCCTCATTGGCTGGCAGAATTGGGGCGAGGCCTCACTGGCCAGGGGTAGGGTGGTTGTGGGCAGAGGGGCTTTAAAGCGCTGTTAAGACTGCATGGTAAGACCTGGTTGGCCCGACAGTGGCTTTCTGACACCCCCACCCCCGACGGAGGCCCGAGGGGCGGAGCCTAGTGGAGGTGGGGCTTTTGACTTATTAGTTCAGGGCTCCTCTTCAGGCTCCAGTACAGCAGAGACACTAAGAAACTGTTCTTGAGCATCAATGTGACCAACACGCCGAGCCGCGAACGTGCCGGGGAAGATGCCCACGAGGCACTGCTCACCTTGGGGGTGCCGCCCGCCCTGCTACTATCCTCCGTGCGCCCAGTGAGTGCCCGCCGCCCAGGCTCAGCCCAAAGCTGGCTTCCTGTCTATTTGCACCCCAACGTATATGACATCTACTTGAATTATCCTTTGCTGTGGTGTGCTGACCTCCTCGGGGACTGGGCACCCTCCGCTGCTCGGGAGACAAGTCTTTAGGGCTTCTAACCGTGCTCCACAGCAGACGGGAGACAAGCATAAATAACCCTGACCTTCTTTGCTGTCTTTCCTCAGTCCGGGACCTGCCAAGCTAACGAGACCATCCTGTGTGAGCTAGGAAACCCCTTCAAAAGGAACCAGAGGGTGAGACCTGGTCACATGTTCCACTTTTGTAGGGTCCTCGGGCGAGCTCCTAGCCACCTTACCTGCCCGGTTCATGGGATTTCTTGAAGTGAAGGACCAAAGTGGAGGAGGGGAAGGCCCAGCAAGGGGGTGAGAAGAGGCCAAGAGACTAAGCAGTGGAGCCACTAGGGAGCTATGCATGGTTTTAGGGTAGGTGCACGCAAGGAGACCCTATTGGCCGAGCCCTGATGCTGTGCTCACCACTACACCTAATGCCGCCTCTTTTATCTGATGTAGTATCTCAGTTTTCCCTAATACAAAAGCTGTCTCACAGAATGGGAAACACAGGCTTAGAAAGATTCAGTAACCTGCTGAAGGTTGTGCAAAAGTAGCAGAGATCCCCAAAGTAGCAATGATGTCACCCAAAGAAGAGACAGGGAACCAGAGATGGATCAGGAAGAGGGATGGAGGGTCGCTCGCTTAGATCTTCCCATGCCATCCATAGCCCCTGCTGCGATCCAATGCTCCTTTCTGTTACCCTGACCCTTGTGCTAGGTGGAGCTGCTCATCGCCTTTGAGGTCATTGGGGTGACACTGAACACAAGGGACCTTCAGGCACAGCTGCAGCTATCCACGTGAGTGACCCTGTAAAGCTAGTCTGGTCAGGGCTGAGCTCACGTCCTGGGTCTCCTTACCACCTGCATTTTCCCCCTAGGTCAAGTCACCAGGACAACTTGCAGCCCATGACCCTGACTTTGGAGGTGGACTACACACTCCAGGCTTCACTCAGCTTGTGGGTACCACTCTGCCCCTAGTCCTCTGTGCCTGAGCCAGGGCCTCCCTGCCCTCAAGGTGCCTCCTAGGCTCCTCTGACACTTCTCTTGGTCTGGTGTCCTCTTGGGTCATCTTTTCCTAATAACAATGGCCACCATGATGGTTGCATTATTATTTCCTGTAACACAGGTAGGAGGGGCCGAATTGACACCCGGGGCTAAGGTGGTGGTCTCTGCCCTTTGTTTTAACTTTTCCACTTTATTTTATTGATATTTATCTTTGTGTATGTGTATATGTGTATGATGTGTGTTTGCATGTGCAGGTGTGAGAATGCAGGAATGTGCATGCTGTGGAACACATGTAGAAGTCAGAGGACCATATGAGGCAGGGGGTCTCTTGCATACATACACCACAATGCATATGCCAGGCTAGCTGGCCCGTGCATTTCCTCAGGGATCTTCCTGTCTCCACCACTCATCTCACATTAGGAGCACTTGCATTACAGATGTGTGCTACCATACTCGGCTCTCAAGTGAGTTCTAAGGGAATTAGAACTCAGGACCTCACACTACCATAGCAAGTGCTTTACCCATTGAGCCACCTCCCCAGACACCCCCTTTTTTCTTAGATTGACTTTATTTTATGTGTATGAGTGTTTCCTCTGCATGCATGTATGTATGCATCATGTGCATGCCTGGTGCCCCTGAAGGTCAGAAGAGGGTGTCAGCTCCCCTGAAGCTGGAGTGACAGATGGTTGCTAGCCACCATGTGGGTGCTGAGAACTGAACCCCAGTTCTCTGGAAGAGCAGTAAGTGCTCTTAACCCCGGAGCCATCTCTTCAGCCCTTCCCCCACCTTTTTGAGAGCCCACCTTTCGAAGATGTCAAAGACATCTTAGTGACTTTGCATCCCTGCTTTGCACTGGGCCAGCTGTTACTGACTCCACCTTCCAGGCAAGGAAACTGAGGCTCAGAGAGGCTCTGCAGTTTGTGTGAGGGCACACAGCCGGCGTGTGGTAGAACTGGGGCTTATGCATCAGGGGAACTGTAGTCAACCAGCCTTGGCACTGCAGTCCCCTCTGGCAGGGCTCCAGCCTCCTGTCCGCTTTGACTCAAGTGTCTTTCTGACCCTAGGATGACGCATCGGCTACAGAGCTTCTTTGGTGGGACAGTGATGGGCGAGGCTGGCATGAAAACTGTGGAGGATGTGGGAAGTCCGCTGAAATATGAATTCCAGGCAAGGGCACTTCTGGGGTCCTGGTTGGAGACTCTTAAGAAAGGCAAAGGGGAGATTGTTCTGGGTCTGGGGTTCAAAACTGGGAGGGTTGAGGGTTGTTGAGTTATAGGGAGTTTTCCAAAAGACGGTAACCGTGACACACAGGTCATGTATGCCCACAGGTGAGCCCCGTGGGAGACAGGCTGGCGGCCTTGGGCACACTGATCCTAGGTCTGGAGTGGCCCTATGAAGTTACCAATGGCAAGTGGCTGCTGTACCCCACGGAGATCACCATCCATAGCAATGGGTCCTGGCCCTGCCAGCCGCCTGGAAACCTTGTCAACCCTCTCAACCTTACTCTCTCTGTAAGTCCATCAGCAGGGATGTTCCATGTACATCTCATTTGCATGCCGGAGAGCAGAAAAGCCAGTATCTTCCTCTGCCACAGGTCCTCTTTGGGAGCCTGAGTCCCCTCTGCCCCTTCCCTGTCTCCCATCAGCTATTCTTTTTTTTTTTTTTTTTTTAAAGATTTATTTATTTATTTATGTATTATGTATACAGTGTTCTGTCTGCATGTACCCCTGCCTGCCAGAAGAGGGCACCAGATCTCATTACAGATGGTTGTGAGCCACCATGTGGATGCTGGGAATTGAACTCAGGACCTCTGGAAGAGCAGCCAGTGCTCTTAACCTCTGAGCCATCTCTCCAGCCCCCCATCAGCTATTCTTATCTCTCTCTGCCTTCCCAACAAATCTCTGCCCTCTTCAGGACCCTGGAGACAAGCCACATTCTCCACAGCGCAGGCGGAGACAACTGGATCCAGGGGGAGACCAAGGTTCCCCACCTGTCACGCTAGCTGCTGCCAAAAAAGCCAAATCTGAGACTGTGTTGGTGAGTGGCCAGGGCAGAAGTGGGGAGAAGTACACATCCTGACACAAGGCGCATGGGCATCGGGGGCCCCACAAAGCGAGGGGGACAGAGACCACTCACCCAGAGACACTGGTCTACAGAGGTGCTGTGGACCTGGGTGTGACAGGAAAACAGATCCACCTCCTACCCTAAGGAGCATCCATCACAGTGGCGCTAGAGAGGAGCTGCTGGCTGGATTCCAAGGCCTCACACCATGTTGGGGTGCTGTTTTGTTTGGGCATTTGGGCTGGGGAGGGGCAGGAGGAAGTGTAGAGCAGGGTGCCCTCTGCAGGAAGAGGTGGAGAAGCAAATATGGGGACCCAGGGAAGGCATAACTCGCTAGAGAGGTTGGAGGGGTATCCCAAGCCAACAGACAATACCCAGAGTATTTCTGAGGCTGGGACTTGGCAGCCTGAGCAAGGACTATGCTTCACGTTTGTGTTCCCTGAATCAGATGAGTTTGTCCCAAGAATGCATCTTGAACGTATGTTTGAGAAGTAGAGGAATTTGTGTGTGAGCAAAACAAGGAACAAACCCCTTTGTCACTCAGGGGTGGGATGAAGTCTAGAAGGGTAGCAGGTGAGCAGAGCCAGCATCAAGTCTGGAGACCCAGGCTGGCTCATGTCTGTGCATCTCCTATCTACCTCAGACCTGTGCCAGCGGCCGCGCCCGCTGTGTGTGGCTGGAGTGCCCCATTCCTGATACCTCCAACGTCACCAATGTGACCGTGAAGGCGCGGGTGTGGAACAGCACCTTCATTGAGGTTAGTGCTGTGTTGGGAGGTCTCCACTGTCATCCACCTGGGTGAGGACAGTGACAGGGAGGGATTGAAGCCAGCATGTGGGGTGTGTGTGTGTGTGTGTGTGTGTGTATGTGTAGTGTGCAAAACTGTTGTGTCCTGCACAGTTGTGTGTCTATCACCGTAGGCCACATTGGTGTCATGATTGTGTGTCTGTGCGTGAGTGTATAATGCTTCCAAAATGACCTCTCATGTGTCCATTACATTCTACCTCTGTGCCTTTGCCTCTGGCCCTCCCCACTGGAATACCAGCTTTTTTTTTTTTCTGTCTCTGTGTGTGAATTCTCTGTTCAGCCATCAAGGCCGCCATCAGCCTTCACTTCTCATCACTGAGATCTTATCTAACTTCAACACCTGGAGTCTACTCTCTTGAACTGCACATGCACAGACCTTTCTCAGAAGTTACATATGTCTGTCATCTGTCCTGCTTGGATGGGTTATAGTCACTCTCATGCCAACCTTCTCTTGCTACCTAGTCTCCCGCCCCCCCTTTTTTTTGGCTTAGAACTAGACTCAAATTTTGTGGCCTGTGTGGTTGGTTTCTGTTGTATGTACTCAGTTTCCAACACTGGACCACAAAGGTTGCCTTAGGCAAATGAAGAGGCGTGGCTATGTGCTAGCAACAGGTGCAGGGGTAGATTTAGTCCATGAGTCTGACCTAGATTATGACCTTCCCCATCTCTCCTGTCCCAGCATCAGCACAGGACCCAGTGCCCAGATGAGTGAATGGCATGCATTTGTGTGTGAAGGAGAGGCTGGATGACAGGTCTTTTGATGGTGCTGCCTCATAGGGTATTGAAGTGGGTAGAGGTTAGTCAGGAGGGAAGCCAAGAGAGACTTCAACAAATAGTTCGGACCCCTCTATCTTTCTTGTAGGACTACAGAGACTTTGACAGAGTCAGGGTGGATGGCTGGGCTACCTTGTTCCTGCGAACCAACATCCCTACCATCAACATGGAGAACAAGACCACATGGGTGAGTAGGTGTGTTAGCAAGGCCAACAGTCTCAGGCCAGGCCACACAGCACAGGACATCTCTAAGAGGACACTGATGCTGGCCTTGATGGTATAGGCCAGCCATCCTAGTTTCTTGGGAGACAGAACAGAAGGGTATTAAGTCCCAGGTCTGCCTGCACTCCAAATTCAAGGCCAGTCTGGACAACCTACGATATTGTCTCAAAACTAAAAGTGTAAAAGTGAGGGATGGGGAGATGGTTCAGTGGGCAAAGACCCTGCTATACAAACACGAAAACCTGAATTTGGATCCTCAGCACCCAAGCACCTAGTTAAAAGCTGAGTGTGTTGATACGTGCTTGTAACTTCAGGTGATAGGTCAGTGATGGCAGGTGGATGCTGGGGACTTGCTGGCCAGCCAAATTAGGCAAACAGTTACTAGTTCAGTGAGAGACCCTGACTCAAAAACAAAAAAACAAAACAAAACAAACAAACAAACAAACAAAAAGGTAGAAAATGATAGAGGAAGACATCTAGCATTGATTTCTGGCCTCCAAAAAGGCACACAGGAGGCCCACACATGTACATGTGTACACACACACACACACACACACACACACACACACACACAATTTTAAGGGGGGGAGGGACTGGGCGTAGTGGCTCACATCTTTAATCCCAGTATTCAGGAGGTTGAGGCAGGTGGATCTCTTTGAGTTCAAGGCCAGCCTGATCTACAGAGTGAGTCCCAGGCCAGCTAGGACTACATAGAGAGACCCTGTCTCAACACCCCCCATAAGAATAATAAAATAGGGCTGGAGAGATGGCTCAGAAGTTAAGAACACTGGCTATTCTTCCAGAGGTCCTGAGTTCAATTCCCAGCAACCACATGGTGGCTCACAACCATCTATAATGAGATCTGGTGCCCTCTTCTGGCCTGCCGGCAAATATGCAGGCAAAATACTGTATATATAATAAATGTATGTAAAAAAAAAAAGAAAACTTTATACTTAAAAAAAGAATAATAAAATAAATAGATAAATAAAAATTTTTAAAAAGGCTGACCATGGTAGAGTACTCTAGAGGCTGATACAGAGGATTGACCCAAGTTTGAGGCTAGCCTGGGCAACTTAGTAAGTTCAAGGACAGCTTGGTCTACAAAGCAAGATTCTGTCTCACAAAAATCAAACAAATCCTCGATAATAACATCATTCGTATGAATGGCTGAAAAGGTGTACAGCCCCATGGGATAACACATAACAATAAACATACAACAAAAAAATTAAATTATGAATAGAAAAAAAAAGCCAATATTCTCTTTGTTAGATCTTTTC
Source organism: Peromyscus californicus insignis (assembly GCF_007827085.1). Classification (NCBI taxonomy): domain Eukaryota; kingdom Metazoa; phylum Chordata; class Mammalia; order Rodentia; family Cricetidae; genus Peromyscus; species Peromyscus californicus. The sequence goes on from NW_026294551.1 coordinate 27,820,054, forward strand.
AAGTCATTCCAGTTCAAGTAAGATTCAGGAAATTCCAAAGGGGGGAGAGAATGTTCTAAGTTACAGCTGGAAGAAGAAGTATGGCAGATGGCTAATAATTTCTTGTGAAAAGGATGCAAGTGGAAACACACAGGAGATACACAGAACGGAGCAAATGGGAGGTTGATGAAACACTCCGTGATGCATTTCCTGAAGTAAACCAACGGGATGAAAAATTAGTCTATATGAAATTGTAGATCTATGTACAACAAAAGGTGATAAGCTAAAAGGACAAGTTCCAAAGGAACGTGACAAAGTATGCATATATTTTAATATTTCAATGTAGAAGGTAATGTATGTGTGATGAAATACAAGCATTTAACTTGCACATAAATAGAATAGGAGCTGGAGAGATGGCTCTGCAGTTAAGGGCGCACACTGTTCTTGCAGAAAGCTTGAGTTCAGTTCCCAGCTCACATGTCAGGCAGCTTACAACCACGCTACCTCTCCCTTCAGCTGATCAGACAACCTGTTCTGAGCCTGCACTCACCTGCACATACCCACACACAATACACATATAATTTAATGTAAAACACGTGCATTTGTATAATTTAATATAAAAAGGTAAACCTTTTAGCTGGGCATGCTTGTGTACACCTTTAGTCCCAGCACTCTAGAGGCTGAGGCAGAAGGATCCCTCTCTGTGAGTTCAAGGCCAGTCTAGTCTACATGGCAAGTTTCCAGGCCAGTCAAGGCTACATTAGTGAGACCCTGTCTCAAAAACCAAGCAAACAAACAAACCTTAAAAAAAAAACAACCCACAAATAACAAGCAAGAGTTGTTTGCCTATCTGATTGGAAAATACTAAAAAGAGAAATGCTGTCTGGTGATGGTACGTGGTGGGAAATGCTACTGACTGGAGTATAAATTGGTGGCTCCTTTGTGGAGATACATTTGTCAATATTCATTAACATTTAAAGCACCCATTCCCCCAGAGCTAGCACATGCTCACATATTTCAAGGAGCTCATCGGACGAGCATGCAAAGATAAATATATGGGGGTATTTTAGAGCATCGTTAATAGGAGCAGGGAATTGGAAATGATCTAAATGTCTGTCAGTAGGAGATTGGCTCGATAAAATGTGGTCCGTTTCTACAATGACTGTGCGGTCCTCAGAAGAGATCAGATTGGCCTTTATCAATTGAGAGGGAAAGAGGATGGTATTAATAAAAATGGGGAAGACAAAGCTTGCCGGAGTGTGCATGTAGTGTGGTCCCATCAAATGTATTAAATATATGGAGAGAGCTGGGGAGGGCAAATGGGTGCATGCCTATAATCTCAGCGCTTGGGAGGTTGAGACAGGATTAAAAGTTTGAGGCCAGCCTGGGCTAATATAACAAGACCCTCTTACCTCCTGCTGGGATCACACTGCTAACTACTGTTCACTGTGGAGACAGTTTTTTTCCCCAGGGCATCAAATTACTGGAAGCCTTTCATTTTCTCTGTTACCTGTGGTTTTTTTTTTTTTTTTTTTGGTTTTTTCGAGACAGGGTTTCTCTGTGTAGCTTTGCGCCTTTCCTGGTACTCGCTTTTGAGACCAGGCTGGCCTCGAACTCACAGAGATCCGCCTGGCTCTGCCTCCCGAGTGCTGGGATTAAAGGCGTGCGCCACCACCGCCCGGCTTTTTTTTTTTTTTTTTAAATCAAAATCAAAATAATTACAAAAAGGAGGCAGAGGCAGGCGGATCTCTGTGAGTTCGAGGCCAGCCTGGTCTACAGCACAAGATCCAGGAAAGGCGCAAAGCTACGCAGAGAAACCCTGTCTCGAAAAACCAAAAAAAAAAAAAAAAAAAAAAAAAAAAAAAAAAAAAAAAAAATTACAAAAAGAAGTGAAAAGCAAGCACAGTTGTCTAGAGACGTTCTACTCCAAAAATTAGAAATGCAAACACTCCAAAACCTGAAAAACTTTTTGAGCCACAAATAAAACAAAATCCCAAATCTGACACATTTCTAGTCGCAGGCATCTCTGGTGTGGGCTATTTAACCCACAGATACACGTGCATACATGGACACACCCAGGCCATCATTTGCCATGTAACAGGTGTCACTCTGAGAAGTCTACTCATGCTATCTTTAATCCTGTCCAACAGCCTATGAGGTAGGGGATTATAATTCCCAGTGTACAGATGAGTAACAGAGAGGTTGAGTAACTTGTTCAAGGCTACACAGCCAGTGGGATAGCAAGGCTGGACTTGAGCCCAGGTAGCCTGGCTCTCAAATGCATGCTTTTGGCCATGTTTCTACACTGTAAAGCAGCCACCAGTGATCTCTTTCCCAGAGCACAGGAAAAGATGCAGAGAGATGAAATTACTAGTCCAGGGTCACGCGGTTTATCAGGAACAGAGCTGATATGCAAGTCCAGATGTGTGGATCACAAACTCAGATGCCAGGCTGCCTATCAGATCTGAGGCTGTCCCTCTGGCCAAATCTGGGCCTAAGAAACTGGACACAAGGCCTGCTCCCCTCAATGAGTACAGCTGGGCCTTTTTCTAGTCACTGACCGCCCCCTACCGGCTGTAGATCAAATAACAGGGCTATGGGCCCAGTAGGGACAGAAAAAGTGACTGACCGGAGGAGGGTCTCAGCAGGCTGGCCCCTAGCTAAGTCACATCTCTCTCCTCTGCAGTTCTCAGTGGACATTGACTCAGAGCTGGTGGAGGAGCTGCCTGCTGAGATTGAGCTGTGGTTGGTACTTGTGGCCGTCGGTGCCGGGCTGCTGCTGCTGGGGCTCATCATCATCCTGCTGTGGAAGGTAGAGACTCCCAGCCTACTGGGGCTTCCCACTTCAGACCCCCTGCCAGCGCCAGCAGGGCTCACCCACCCTCCCTCCATCCCACGGCTCTGCATCCCATCCCTCATCTCCATCTCGGCAGCCCTTTTCCAGATCCCCCCCCCCCCCGCGCCCCCGGCTCCCAGTGCCACCCACACCTGGGGAACTGCAGGCTGCTCTGGTGTCTGGCCACCCACCACGCTGGGCCCAGGACGTAGCCTTCCAGGTTCCCCACCTCTAAGCCCCAGCTCCCCCGAGTGCTGATGGCCGGGTCTACCAGCACCCCTGACGGCCGTCCCCGCCTCCTCCCTCCAGTGCGGCTTCTTCAAGCGAGCCCGCACTCGTGCCCTGTATGAAGCTAAGAGGCAGAAGGCTGAGATGAAGAGCCAGCCCTCAGAGACAGAAAGGCTGACCGACGACTACTGAGGGGGGCACCCCCCTGCCCCGGCCCACCCGGGTAACACGGCCTATGGGCCTCCTCTCCAAAGCCCCAGCTGGCTGGGGCTTCTGATTCTGTCCTGTCTGCTCCTCTTGCCTCAGGGCCTGCTTGGATCTCACTTGTCTACCATCTCAAAGCAAAGGCCACCCTGAGTACCTCCCGGGACCCCCACCTCCACCTGGCTCTCGGGAGCTTAAAATCCCAAGAGCATGCCTTGTAATCCTTCCAGTGAGCATGCTGCTTTCTGGGGGGCTGGAAAAGAGAGACAGTCAGGGCTGGACCCCACCTCTGTCTGATCACCAGGCATGTCCACAATGACTCTAAGTCCTATCCCCTCCCACAAGGAAGGAGAGGACCAAGAACTTTTTGTCCTGAGTCCCACCATCTCCCTGGGATAACCCTCTTTCCTACCCCTAGCACTGGCCATTGAGATCACCCTGTCTTCCTGGCCCACAATCTCGGTGTCTGCTTGGTCTCCGCCTGCCTCTGTTCTCCTCTGTGTCTTCCTCAGCTCCTCCTTCCTCTGGGCCTGGGGTGGGGATGTTCATCCTCCCATCTCATATTGAGGTTGAGATGTTTGAGTTGAAGCCTGCTGTAAGCACCATAGGAGTGTGTGTGTGTGTGTGTGTGTGTGTGTGTGTGTGTGTGTGTGTGTGTGTGTTGGGGGGGGGAGCATCTTTTCCCATTTGAATGCTGGATACTGACACAATTTCTCTTCTGCCTAAACTCCAGTGTGACTTCTTTAAACCGACCCGATACTACCGGATCATGCCCAAGTACCATGCAGTGCGTATCCGGGAGGAGGAGCGCTACCCACCTCCAGGGAGCACCCTACCCGCCAAGAAGCACTGGGTCACCAGCTGGCAGATTCGGGACCAATACTACTGATACCTTCCCTGTCATCCCCCTCGCCCCCAGTGCGCCCTTCCTTCCTATTTATCATAAATTATGACTCTGACAGTCCAAAAGGGGCCACACATTTGGCTGGCACCAGCAGGCTCAGGCATCTATCCTCCTTCAGTGCAGGCATGTTTTCTGGGGCCTTAGAATCTCCTTCAAGACCTTGCAATGCTCAGCTCTGCACACTGGACACACACACACACACACACACACACACAGGGCCTACTGCTAAGGGCCTGTTCAGATGCACCATGGAGGGTGCCGTGTCCGAGCTTCTATCTGTGCCAAAACCAAGCCAAAACGCCTCTACTGGGAGCCAGGAGGAAAAGGTCCCTGACGTGGTGACGTCTCTCTTCCACACCGGATCCCCCTTGAGCCATTGTCCCTGGACTGACTTTACTGTCCAGAATAAAACTACTGACGACAAGGAGACAGTCGGGCCCAGCTGCAATTCCTGGCACCCACTGGAGAGGAGGGCCGCACCAAAAGGGATGTTCTTATGACTTGTATGCTCAGACTCAAGAGCAATGGACTAAAAAGCAAGTCCCTAGAATGGGCTTTATGAATGGATCTCCAAAACCTTGGCTACAGATGGAGTTGGCAAGAAACGCAGCCCAAAGGAACAAGTCGAAACCATGGACAGCCTGGACATACTGTGCTGGGGCTGACCTGGAGCATGGTGGCATCCTTCAGAGAGCAGGGTATCAATCCTGGCCCAGCAGCAGATATTGGCAGGATGCTGTGGAAGATACTCCTGACCCGTCCTGGCCACCTCAGCCTGAGCAAGGCCTGGAGAACCCACAAGACCACGTGGGGTGTGATACTTGAATGTAGGGCAGGGGAGAGCCCAACCCCTGGCCCAGCTGGCCAGACTTAACTCTGCTCCCTTGACCACAGAGATGGTATTCTGAGCTGCCTGTGACTTTCTGAGAAACCCAGCCCTCGCCCTCCCCTAGGAGCTGCATCCCCATTCTGGCAGTGGAGGCTGATTCCCAGGTTCTCTCCCGAATCCCTGCCCATAGGCAGGCCCACTCCGCAGCTCTGCCCCTCCACGGTACTATAGCAGCTTTCCCTACCCTGTGCCTTCTTTGTATATGGGCTTCTCACTAAAGTAAATAAACAGTTCCCAGTTTGTACTGCTGCATCTGCACCTACCCCAGTCTCAGTTCTAGGGGTGATGGCCTCCCCTAGCTGATCCCTTGATGATGGACCTAGCACTCTACGGCATGCCCCCAATCTCAGTTCTGGAGGGGTGATGGCCTCCCCTAGCTGATCCCTTGATGATGGACCTAGCACTCTACGGCACGCTCTGTGTGGAGAACTTTGATTCAAGCACAGAGTTCACTTTATGGAATTCCAGTTCTGGGGGAGCGCTATGGGGGAGTGCTTTCTTTATGTGTCAAGAGTTGTGGGGCCAGACGGTGGTGGTACAAGCCTTTAATCGTAGCACTTGGGAGGCAGAGCCAGACGGATCTCTGTGAGTTCAAGGCCAGCCTGGTCTACAGAGCGAGATCCAGGACAGGCACCAAAACTACACAGAGAAACCCTGTCTTGAAAAACCAAACCAAACCAAAAACAAACAAACAAAACAAAAGAGTTGTGGTCTGTTCCTGCTGTGTTCATTTTGACATCAATTGCTTCCATCTATTGCTAGGCTCTGGCTTGGATTTGGTCATGGGGAGGGAGGGGAGTTGAGAATGGGCCCCATGTAGCCCAGGTTGACCTCGAACTCATCCTCTAACACGTGCTGAGATATCAGGTTTGCACACAGAGTGGCTTTGGGGAGAAGACAGAGTTAGAGTTATTCCGTATACTCTGCTTGGTCCTTGAAAATGCACTCACTGTGTCAGCATCCCCTACTTCCTAATTGTTAGGCTGGCAGATGTCTAGAGATCCTGGCTCCCGGCCCTGGAGCCTCTCTGCCTACTTCACGTCCCTTTTCACTCTGGCTCCACGACATGCCAAGCACTGTACCCAGTGCTGGAGATAAGGCAATGGCTAGGTCAGACACAACCTGTGCCCCCTAAGCTAAAGTCCAGTGGGAAGGAGCCATGAATCAGCAGTTAACCCTCAGTGTGAGCAGCTTTCTCGTCTTCCTAAGATCTGAGACCTAAGGAGGCATGTAGAGAGCCCAACACCCAGGCCAGGAACTCAGCAAAGGCTTCCTGGAGGAGGAGAAGATGACCAAGCAGCCCAGACCTGAAGAATAGGTACAGGAAGCTAAGAAGAATGAGCCAGAAATACCTCTACCTCCCCCCCCCCCCCCCACTAAGATGAAGATAGGATTGTCAGTGGGTTGGAGATTCGAGGCTGGGTCAAAACTGCAGGTAGATTACAGTGTGGGCAGTTGAGCAGGGGAATGTGAAAAGATGAGCCTAAGGAATGGGGCCAAAGCAGGTATCGGGACAACTGGAAAGGCTCCAGAAAGAGGAGGAAAGGAACTGGAGAGATGGCTCGGCAGTTAAGAGTGCTTCCTGCTCTTGCCGAGGACCTGGGCTGGGTTCCCAGCACCCACAGCAGGCAGCTCATAACCCCCTGTAACTCCAATTCCAGGTCATCAGTGCCCTCTGGCCTCTACAGAAACCCGCATGCTCGTGGTGTACATAAACACACTTGGGCACACATACCTCCAGATCATAGTCTGTTTGTTTAAATTTGTTTTTTCAAGACAGGGCTTCTCTGTGTAGTCCTGTCTGTCCTGGATCTCACTCTGTAGACCAGGCTGGCCTCGAACTCAGAGAGATCCACCTACCTCTGCTCCCCGAGTGCTGCGAGACGTGTGCCACCACGACCCACTGATTTTTTTTTTTTTTTTAAGTAAAAAGACTGAGCAGAGAACCAACAAGGTCAGGTTTGTAGTTGAGAATGTTTGCCAACTCTGCTTTCCTAGTTGTAGAATGGGGATAATAATAGAGTATAATAGAGCTTTTTAAGAATTAAATGAGAAGCCAGGTGGTGGTGGCAGAGACAGGTGGGTCTCTGTGAGTTCGAGGCCAGCCTAGTCTACAGAGTAAGTTCTAAGACAGCTAAGGCTACACTGAGAAAACTGTCTCGAAAAACAAAACAAAACAAAAAATTAAGTGAGATAATCCAGGCAAACGGTGCCTAGCACACAGCATTACACTTTCCATAATGAAGCTTTGTTTTGTCTTGGCTACAGTTATATACTGTTATAATTTGCAGTGTGTGTGTGTTGGGGGGGTCGCCGGTTGGGAATCAAACCAGTGTGTCACCACCAGCTCAGCACCGGTCCTCTGCTCACTTTTTGAGATTTCATTAAATTACTCAGGCTGTACTTGAACTCACTCAGGTGGGCCTTGAACTGAAATTCTGTCTCAAGCAGAACTGTCTCAAGCCTCCAAGAGTAACACCAGACCCTCCTAAAGGTCAAGCCTTGACCCTGCTGGTGTTTTGGAACAAAGTTCAGCCCTTAGCAGGGAAGGGTGGGTCAATAAACAAAGAACTGAGGAACCTACGTTGGCCCTGAGAGTGGGAAACATACTACGTTTTACCAAAAGAGGGCGCATGATGTTTTGCAGGAAAGAGGCCCGGGCTACTAGGAGTATTGGGCTGAGCTCCCGAGCTCATAATTATAATAAGGGACTTGTACTAAGGAAGCGAGCGGCACAGATGGCTGTCTTCTCAGGCTAGGTACACAGAAGGTTGCCTTCTTTTTTTTTTTTTTTTTTTTGGTTTTTCGAGACAGGGTTTCTCTGTGTAGCTTTGCGCCTTTCCTGGAACTCACTTGGTAGCCCAGGCTGGCCTCAAACTCACAGAGATCCGCCTGGCTCTGCCTCCTGAGTGCTGGAATTAAAGGCGTGCGCCACCACCGCCCGGCGAAGGTTGCCTTCTTAGGTGGTTGTGGCAAGACGTTCAAGGTTTTATGTTCAGTCAAACGAGCTAGGGAATAATAAACTGCAACTTCCTAAAATTAGCTCCTGCCTCCGCCTCTGCTAGTCCAGAGGGGTTTTTGTTGTTGTTTTTCAAGTGCTAGGGATCAATATAGGGCTTCATGCATGCTAAGCAAGTGTCATACCCTCTGAACTACACTTCCACCCCAATTTTAGATGTTTTTCACATGAGAAAAGAAAACGCCACCTCTTCCTGGGCCACTTGGATATTTATGGGAGCTAGCGGGTTCCACGCTTACAGGAGAAAGTAAGTAGTATAGGCTTGCATCCTGGTTCCCAATTTCGCAAGCGTTCTTTCTGGGTCCATCACAGGAGTGGAAAACCACCAAGAGCTCCCCTATGGCAGAACAGGTGGGCATCAAGACAGGTGAAACAGGTGCCTTTAGGAAAAAGACAAGGCAGGGAAGACAGGGTTAAAGGAGAGGGAGAGAGAAGGAGACGCGGGAAGGAGCCAGGGAAAGGCAAGAGTAGAAGGCTAACCGAAGGGTTAGCGGGACTCTGGGAAAGAAGGGGTTAACCCGGGGCTCGCCCCCTTAGAAGTCTAGGGGAGTTAGCGGCGGGAGGCGGGACTTGAGACCAGCGGCGGAAAACAACAGGCCACCTCCAGCACCTACGCGGTTAAGGGGGTGGGCCCCGAGGAGAGCCACGTGTCGAAGCGCAAGGCTATTGGTTCTCCCGGAGTTGTTTGTGCGCGGCCATTGGAGACGTCAAGGCGCAGGGACAAGCCGATTGGCTAGGCGTTGGAGGTACAGCCAGGGCAGGGATAGGGAGGAGGCGGTCGAAGCGCTTCTCCGGGCCGAGCTGGGCCAAGCGGAGGGCCGGTGCCAGCTCCTCCAGCTCCGGGACAGCAGCGGGAGCCGAGCCGGAGCCGCGGGCGCCGTCGCCATGCGCTGGGTCCGGGCGCTGTTGAAGAATGCGTCCCTAGCAGGGGCGCCCAAGTACATCGAGCACTTCAGCAAGTTCTCTCCGTCCCCGCTGTCCATGAAGCAGTTTCTAGACTTTGGTACGGAGTCAGCGTAGGTGGGCACAGGGGGCGGTGGGCGCGGAGAAGGAGACCCTGGCAATGACAGGGTAACGACCCGAGGAAGAGGTTCTGGGTGGCTGGCGGGTTGGCTTGGAAGAGTATGGGCAGGAATGGGTAAACGGCGAGGCAAGCCTGGCTGCCCAGAAAGAGTTAAAGGGTGCCCCTTCACACTGTTATTAAGAATGGGGGCTCGGGGAAAGCGTTGGGAGGAGTCATGGAGAGTAAGAGGCAGTGGGGGTATAGGACCCCCATCCAGACGTGATAGAGCTAATGGGGGATCCTGACTACTGAGAGTGGGAGACCAGGAGTAAATAGGGGACATGCTGCTGGGACTGCCAGGGAGATCCAGTCATCTGGAAGACCTATGCTGTGCACGGAGGGTGGGGTACTTCTGAACTGATCGAGGAGGGAGAAATCCCGGGGCAGCTGGGAAGGGGGCCCTCTGAGTAGGAGGTGCTGACAGGAGGAGCTCCCCTGACTGGTGAGCCTCCACCCCTGCAGCTGCCCACTGGGCAAGGACACTTGAAGATCAAATCTGTTCTGGCCTGGCAGCCGTTTCTAGTTGGGCAGAGCCCAAGTTACCATGAGGTAGTCAGGTGGCTTACATCTTCCCATGGCTCTCCCTGGGTTTCTGAAGATCACCCACTACCAGTGTTCTGGGGGTGGAGGTGGCTTTGGGGCAGGAGAAAGCTGTGCCAAGTGGTGGATGGAGACATTGTGTGTCCCTCTCTGTCTACATGGCATTCCCATGGTGCCAGCTGGTGATCAGGAGTGGGCCCAGGTCTTTCGAGAGTTGGCTTAGGTTACAGCTGCGTCACAGACAGGAAGACAGGGAGGTGGCAGACGAGAGTTGGGCACCTGTTTTCCAGGAGTGCCTTTGTGTCCCTGTTCTGTTGGAGTCTTGAGCTTCGCCTGTGTGGGAAATCCTTCAGGACTCACTCTCAAGCCCGAGCAAAGTGTCACAGTTGGAAGGGGCCTGCAGGAGCCCAGCCCACCCGTATGGGGAAAACTGAGCCCCTCAAAAGGATGGTGGCATACCCTGGGTAACCGAAGCGCAGCCTGGTTTTGATCCTGGGTCTCCTGTCTCTAGGCTAACACTACTCATTCCTCCACTGCCTGTCCCTCTTGACCCTGGACCAAGGTCCCCATTTGCTTCACAGATGGTCATTAGGCATGGCCAAGTCTCCATTGGCATCCATCTGTTTCCTCAGCCTGGATGAGATGGGCTGCCTCAGGGATATCGTTGAGTTCCTACAGTCCTGGGGGTCTAGGCACAGCACTCCAGGGAGGGAAGGATTGCTTCGGTACCTCTGCCCCCTGGGCAAGTTACCTGAAATCAGTGCCTACCTAGAGGGATGGGCAGAAAAGTGAGGTGACTTAGGCCAGGACAGTTCAGAATGAGCCCCAGGAACATCTTGTCTCCCTGGTTAAAGAGATGGGGTTTTAGCTGGGGCTCAGTAGGTGATACCTCTCCTGAAGTGTCAAGCCGGGTGGTGGGTTCTCTGGGGGAAGGCTCAAACACTGCTGTGTTAGGAGGGCTGCCTTACTGTGTGCCATGGATAGGTCACTTGGTCATTTCAGCCTGCCCAGCCTCCACATGTGTGCCGGTTCCTATGCTTTGCAGCTATTGACTGGCCCCTCTCTTACCCTCAGGATCCAGCAATGCCTGCGAGAAAACTTCCTTCACCTTCCTCCGGCAGGAGCTGCCCGTGCGCCTGGCCAACATCATGAAAGAGATTAACCTGCTGCCCGACCGAGTGCTGGGCACCCCCTCAGTGCAACTGGTGCAGAGCTGGTGAGCTCCTGCGCATGACATCACCCCTCCATTATCACCATGTTCTTAGGTCAGAGGCTAAAACAGAGGCTAGGCACAGGGGCTCCAGGAGACTGGGGAGTTGGCCAGGATCACGTGGAAATCCTCAGCTTGAGCAGGGACAAAGGTCAAGTTCAGTCTGTGTCTCACCATTCTACTTTCTCTAGGAAGCTAGGGTCCATCCAAGGAAGTGCAGCTTTCTCAGTTAAGAGCAAAAGTCATGCTAATGTCAGCAATAACCCTTGGCCTGCTCCGGGAGCCCAAGGCCCTGTTTGCCCAGGTAACTTGGAGAAAACAAGAAACAAGAAGACGATGCAGTTATCCAAGTGGCAAGACAGTTATCTGTCTTGAGTATTGGGAAAGCACTCAGTTAAACACAGACAATACAGTCCCCGAAGAGTTCAAGGGCAGGGATCAAGTTTATTACAGGTAGCCGTAGGCACAGAACTCTGTCTGGAGCTGGGTAACTGGAGGTCATTAGCCAATAACCTCACATGAAACGTAAACAAAGGTGTGTCTGTCCCTGGGCATGTCCCTGGCTGGTCATCAATAGATTTTTGTGGCAACTGGACAGAAATCTAGTCTTCAGGATTTGCAATGCGGGATGACCAAGGTTCCCCTAGGACTTGGGAACTTGGGTCATACCTATGGACCCAACACTGTCCCGTGTCTAAGCAAATGGCAGCTGACTATGCAGCTCAGTGATAAAAACATGCCTTTTCCCAGCATGCCAAAGCCCTGGGTTGTCCCTCAGCAGCTGAGAAGTAGTTTGGGCCGTACTAGAGGTGCAGGCCTATCATGCCAGCTCGAGGGCTGAGGTAGGACAATCATGATTTTAAGGCCAGCCTGAGGAATTTAGTGAGACCCTGTCTCAAAGTAAACAAAGGGCTGAGACTGTAGGTCAGTGGTAAAGCAGTTGCCTGCTCTAGATGAGGCCCCGTGCTCAAGTCTCAGGATCACACACACACACACACACACACACACACACACACACACACACACACACAAAGACTCAGCGGCAGGGCAAACAACATGCAGGGCAAACGTGGAGTAGCCGTGAGCAGGGAAGGCTAGGGCCTTTTTGTCTGTTGGTTGGTTGGTTTATGAAATGGCATTGATTATGACATCTCCCCTTGCAGAAGTGTCCATTTGGACACTTGTAAAACACCAAAGTGTAGATGGAACACGTCCGCCATAACCCTCTCTCCTACAGTCCCCGCCAGGGTGTTCTGCAGTTCTTTGGTGCCTTCCAGCATTGTGTGTGCACATTGGTGTGTATCTCCCCGGCTTATTCTAGAGAGACAGGCTCCAGTAAGGGACAGGGTTGCACACACAAGGCCAGGTGTGTTTTGGGTGCACAATGCATGCCGACGGAAGTCATGGGGAAAACGGAGCAGGGTGGAGGCAGTACCTGTTTTCCTAGTGGTTGGGAGGTTCAAGCAGGAGGAGAGTAAGTTCAGGAGTTTTAAGACCAGCCTAGGCAACAGAGTGAAACATGTTTCAAAGCAAAACAAACGGGAAAATTGAAATGGATACACAGAAGGACTTGGATACTCCAAAGCTAGAAAGAAGTGTGGGGGAGAGGGTGCTGTGACTATCACTGAGAAGGTAAAGGGTGGGTGGGGGGCAGGGTCTGATTTTCAGGTGGCCCGGCTAGGTTGCTCATCACTGAGCCCTACACCGGGAGGTTCAGGACCACTGAGCCAATCTGCGTGTCTTATCACAGGGTGGCCGAGCTGAGCCGTGGGGAGGAGACAGAAGGTACCATCTGTTCTCCCAGCCCTCCTCCAGTCTGTCCGGATGACTGGCCTGGCTGACTCACCAGCTGGTCTCTAACTTCATGACAGGACTTCTCAGACCCCTCCCAAGACACTGTTCTGAGGCATTCAGGAAGGTGTGGAGGGCAGGGGGCCGCTGGACCACCTGTGGCTCCTCTTCCTGAGTCTGTGAGACATCTTGGGGCTTAGCCTGACTTATTCTTGGAAGGAATGCCAGGACACAGCAGGCGGGGTAAAGTCAGAGAAAACACTTCCCTAGTGGATGGTTCAGCATACGGGAGCATGCCAAGGGGTTTGCCATGACCCCAAGCAAGCTGGGAAGGAAAGGGTTCATTTGGTATACACTTCCACATCATAGTCCATTAGTGAAGGAAGTCAGGACTAGCTGGCACCCCATGGCTTACTCAGCCTGCTTTCTTATAGAACCCAGGACCACCAGCCCAGGGATGGCCCCACCCACAATGGGCTGGACCCTCCTGCATCAACCACTAATTTGAAAAATGCCCTACAGACTTCCCTACAGTCCAGTGTTATGGAGGCATTCTCTCAGTTGATGCTCCCTCCTCTGCAGTGACCCTGGTTTGTGTCAAGTTGACATAAAACTAGCCGGCATACAGCTAGAATTTGGACAGTACCAGCCACAGTCCCATGCTTCTGGGCAGCCACCCCTGTAGGTCAAAGGTGGTATTATGTCGGAAGTTTCAGAGGCAATGAAGCAATGAGGACAAGGGGTATGCCAAGAAGACAGCATACCTGAGGGTGTTGGAACATCAGGGGCCATTCTAGATACCAATGTAGATGGTCTGCAAGCTTAATGACTTCCCTAGGTCCATTCTAGATACCAATGTAGATGGTCTGCAAGCTTAATGACTTCCCTAGGTCCATTCTAGATGCTGACGTAGATGGTCTGTAAGCTTCATGACTTCCCTAGGTCCATTCTAGATGCCGACGTAGATGGTCTGTAAGCTTCATGACTTCCCTAGGTCCATTCTAGATGCCAATGTAGCTGGTCTATAAGCTTCATGACTTCCCTAGGTCCATTCTAGATGCCAATGTAGCTGGTCTATAAGCTTCATGACTTCCCTAGGTCCATTCTAGATGCCGACGTAGATGGTCTATAAGCTTCATGACTTCCCTAGGTCCATTCTAGATGTCGACATAGATGGTCTATAAGCTTCATGACTTCCCTAGGTCCATTCTAGATGCCGACGTAGATGGTCTGTAAGCTTCATGACTTCCCTAGGTCCATTCTAGATGTCGACATAGATGGTCTATAAGCTTAATGACTTCCCTAGGTCCATTCTAGATGCCGACGTAGATGGTCTATAAGCTTCATGACTTCCCTAGGTCCATTCTAGATGTCGACATAGATGGTCTATAAGCTTCATGACTTCCCTAGGTCCATTCTAGATGTCGACATAGATGGTCTGTAAGCTTCATGACTTCCCTAGGTCCATTCTAGATACCGATGTAGATGGTCTGTAAGCTTCATGACTTTCCCTAGTGAGTGAGTCTCTCACCGTCTCCAGATGAGAGATGGAGGCTCAGGAAGTGAGGAACCTTGGCTAAAGTCAGTTAGGGGAGTAGTGGTGGATTTGAACCCAGGTCGTGGGTTCTGGAGGCTGCATTTGGGAAGGGACAGGAAAAAGGCTTTGTATGGGGTTATGCCCTAGGGCGGTGATTTCCACATTCCATGCAAGCCTGTGGAAATGTAGGGCTCACCTACAGGAATGATACATCTCCTGGTCCTACCTACGTGCTACCAGGGTCCAGAGAGGTGTCCATTGGTTCCTCTCAGGAGGAAGACCACCTGACGAGGCTTGGACAGGTGGGGAGGCACCTCTAGGAAACACAGCCAGTGAGTCACACCCCTGTCACTGAGCTTTGTGGAGTTGGAAGGAGTGTGTGGAGGGGGGGTGATTCAGTGGGAGAGGGTGTGGGTGTGGGTGTGGTGTGTGTGTATGGACATCACCCTCTCACCCACCTCCCTGGTTTGTCCACAAAGTGTGTGGACCCCAGGCTCTGCCTATGGATAGCCCCCCTCCCACCCTACAGAAGCCAGGTAGCCCCTGTCCTGAGCAGACAAAGAGGCAGAAGGCCCACCAACAGGAGCTGGAACCTACAGTAATCCAGCCAGCCTGTCCCTCCTGGCCCAAGCTAGGTAGCCGATGAGTAGCCCCACAGGTAGTGATCCCCCAAGGCATTTTTTTTTTTTGGTTTTTTTTCAAGACAGGGTTTCTCTGTGTAGCCTGGAACTCGCTTTGGAGACCAGGCTGGCCTTGAACTCACAGAGATTTGGTTTTTTTTCGAGACAGGGTTTCTCTGTGTAGCCTGGAACTCGCTTTGGAGACCAGGCTGGCCTTGAACTCACAGAGATCCACCTGGCTCTGCCTCCCGAGTGCTGGGATTAAAGGCGTGCACCACCACCGCCCGGCCCAAGGCATTTTTTAAAGCTAAGTCCTACGCCACCCTGAGGCTCCTGCTGTGAACCCCATTTTGCAGTTGGGCTGGTGCATCCTAGTGGCCTTCGGGAACAGCCAGTGTCCAAGCCCGAGCCTGCTGCCCACTCACAGAGTGACCCCAGATGTGAGTGAGATACGTCCACTGTCTCCCTTCATGCCAATAGCCATCTCCCTCACGTGGCCGTGGCCTGGTTCACACCCTTGTCCCCAGCTGCTGTTGATGCCGGTCCACACCCACAGATACACACACTCTTTACACTTACACACTCGCTCCCTTGGCTCAGCCATCTTTCCACTCCCACACACTACTTGCAGGTGGCTGCACACCCTTCTCCCTCTGCTGCTTGCCTCTCCCTTCGGGCCTGCATTCCACTCCCTGGAGGGTATTGTCTAGGGGGTGGGTGGGAGTGTCTCTGTGTTATCTTTGCGGGGGATTGGGAACACTAGATTTTACCAAGGAGGGCCTTCCCCTCCAGACCTGGATGCAGACTCTGCCTTTAGCCTGCCTCTCTGCCCTTCCCTGGCTCTAGAGAGGGGCTACCCAAGTAGCCCATGCCAGTGTCTCTCTCTGGAGAATCCAGCTCTATCCTAGGTAACATGGAAGGCCAGGCCCATGGTACCTCAGGGCTAGATCATGGGCCCTGAACTAAATCCTCCCGTGGTCCCCCCTGGGTCACAGGGCTACACCCAGCACTGTTTGCCTATGGAAATGGCTCTTTGAGGGGCAGACAGGGATGTGAGTCTCCACAGTGTCCCCACAGCAACTCCAACAGTACTACCTTCGTCAATATGTCCGGCGCCCTTTGTTCATGTCATTGCCCATGTAACCAGTTGCACCTATTCCCTTGGAAGTTCACCACGCAGCCCTGCGTGGGCTTGGAAACTGGGACCCTGTCCATTTCTACCTCTGGGTGTGCACAGAGCCTCCTGCCTCTGACCCTTCTGTCCCCACCCACCTTGGATCTTGAGCAGGGGTCATGTGGCCCCACCTTCTAACTGTTGCCACCTCCTCTGTCCCCTTCCCTCTCCCACACGTTCACACTCGTGGCTTCTCTCCCAAGCCCCCTCTTCCTCAGGGCCCCTTCATCTAGCAGCGATTAGAGGCCGGATGTGGGCCTCCGAGCCCAGGTAGGCAGCAGTGGTCAGGTCCTAGCGGGAGCTCCGCGAGGGTCAGCTGTCACACCTCTCTGAGGAGGCTGAGGTCCTCCTGATGTAGATGTGTGCTGTGGGTGGGGGTGAAGACAGTCTGACAGGAAGCTGGTCTCTCTCTGTCCATCCTGTCCCCAGCTAGTGAGCCAGAAGAGCAGCTCCCACAGGTCTCATGCTAGGAAGGACAGGGAGGAGGAGCCTGTCCCTGCCCCCAGTGCAGGGTAGCCTGCAGCTTGGCATGACTCGTAGCCTGGGGCACAGGCGGCAGTGGAGCTGAGCATCCCGAACGCCGCCCCCCCCCCCCCCCCCCCCCCCCCCCCCCCCCGCCCCGTGTGGTGGGAAGTAAGAAGAAGAGCTTCCACCTTCCTGGTGGAGAAACAAACCCAGAGAAGTTCCGTGGCTTCCCCGGGGCCACACCAGAACCCAGGGGAACTAACTCTTCTCTGATGTTGGTTGTGGGATGCAGAGAGAAGGGCATTCTGCACACAAGAGAGCTTGAGTGGAGACCGAGGTGAGATCCAGAGCAGGGGCAGCCCTGTAGGTGGCCGGAGCTCTAGAGACCCATGAGGCCTTGCTGGACGCCTACCCAGCTGGGACACTGCTCAAGAGTTCATTCTTGCCTCCCTTTTTTTGGGGGGGGGGGACAGGTTTCAAAACAGGGTTTCTCTGTGTAGTTTTTTGGTGCCTGTCCTGGATCTCGCTCTATAGATCAGGCTGGCCTCGAACTCACAGAGATCTGCCTGGCTCTGCCTCCTGAGTGCGGGGATTAAAGGCCTGTGCCACCACCGCCCGGCTCTTGCCTCCCTTCTTAGAGGGCTGAGTGCTTTGGAATAGGTCCTGATCTAGTGTCTCCTCAAGAGACACTGCTGGACCTCAAGAGCTCTCCCTGACAGGGCTCCAGGTAGCCCTTCCCATCCTTAGGCCAGAGGTGTTTTTGTCATAGGGAGCAGAGGGAGGCTGGTACTTTCACCTTTCCAGAACAAGCTACAGGCCGGGCCTATCTGTAGGGGAAGCTAAAGTCATACCTCAGTGGGGCAAGGGGTCAGTGGTATCAGATTGGCACCATCTGCTGCTGCAGGCAGACCCACCTCATATGTAGACACTCAGGAGAGGAGACCTGGCCCTCTGGCCAAGACTATAGGTGGAGCAGACAGCAGGGTCCACCCACACCCACCCTGCTCACTGGTGTTACAGGGAAGAATGAGCCTCCCGGGTCCCACCTAAGCACAGAACTAGCCACACCTGCTCACCTTTCTAACCTGGGGTTCCCTCGGCAGGTCCAGGTCACTGTGGGGGAGGCCCTTTGCCAGCTAGCTGCCAGATACACCTGTAGTCTATTAGACGCCTTAGCCCCCTGTGGGAGGCGCCAGGATCTCAGTTTATAACAGTGCCCAGCAAGGCAGGTGGATACCTGAGCCCTCGGTTACTATGGCCTTTGGTACAGTTGGGCCTCAGTCCCTGTTCTATGCAGCCTCAAGGAGGGGGTGATTTCTGGTCCCTCCTAAGGTTGCTGTTACAGGGTTCTGAAGCAAAGAAATGTGCTGGAAGGGAACTATCGGATGCAAGGTTTCCTTGTACAACTTACTAGGTTGTCAGGGAGACCTAGAGCGGACAAAATGGAGTGTTGATTGTCAGCCGGTTCAGCTCTGTGTGCTACCTACTGTGGTGTCTGAGGGGGTGGGAGGGAGCTTGTGTAGTCTCAGCTGAGCTCATGGCCTTTCTCCCTTCACACAGGTATGTCCAGAGTCTGCTGGACATCATGGAATTCCTGGACAAGGACCCGGAGGATCACCGGACCCTAAGCCAGTGAGTGAGCACCCTCTTCAGGGACAAGAAGGCGGGTGCAGGCAAGGACATCTTGGTCAGGGCCCCAAAGATGGAATGCCAGCCGGATGCAGGGAAAGGCCCCTACCTTCAGGGATACCCCAAGAAAAGGGGAGACAGGCTACTTCTGGGAAACCCAGGTCGGCTGGGAGAGATTGCAGTCTCCAGTTATCAGTATGCCAAGCAGATGTGGGAACCCTGCCCTCAGGAACAGACCTTCAGAGGAACTAAGAGCTTTAGGTGTGAGCAGGAAGATGGATGGGCAGCTGGGAGAATGAGGATGGGCTTGAGGCGGGCGAGCACTGTGCCTCCGTGGGGCTGGGAAGGATAGAGAAAGTGAAGAAAGTGAAAGGAAGTTGAGAATAAAGGAGAGCCGGGGGTGCCCCCAAGCCTGAGACTGGATAGGGGCAAATGTCTGCCTTCTCGGAAGGTTCACCGATGCCCTGGTCACCATCCGGAACCGGCACAATGACGTGGTGCCCACCATGGCGCAGGGAGTGCTGGAGTATAAGGACACTTATGGCGATGACCCGGTCTCCAACCAGAACATTCAGTACTTCTTGGACCGCTTCTACCTCAGCCGCATCTCCATCCGCATGCTCATCAACCAACACAGTGAGCTCTGGAGGCCTCGGAGAGGGCAAGGGGTGCGGGCAGGGCATGCCACGGAGGGGCACCACCCCTGACAGGAAAGTAGGGGGCCCCCCACTTCAGCCACTATGCCCAGAGGCCTAAGTACCATTCAGGAACTGAAGAGTTACTGGTTTAAGTCAGGTGTGGTAGCACATGCCTTTGATCCTAGAACCTGGGAGGCTGAGACTGGAGGATCACATGTTTGAGGCCAAACTTAGCTACATCGTGAGACTTTGTCTCAAAAAAAAACTTAAATAAATAAAAATAAGCCAGGCATTGGTGCTGCACATGCCTTTAATCCCCAGCGCTTGGGAGGCAGAGGTAGGTGGATCTCTGAGTTTGAGGCCAGCCTGGTCTATATAGCGAGTTCCAGGATAGCCAGGACTACACAGAGAAACTCTGTCAAAAAGAAAAAAAAGTACACTTAACAGGGTGTGCTGTGGGAGAAGCCTTTGGGAGGGCTGCTGCAGGGCGCAGAGGCTCTGGAAGGCCTGACCTGGGGAGAAGACAGGACTTGGGGGGCATGGCTAGCACAGGCCTACAGAGCACTTACAAATGAGGTGCAGGGTGGGATGTTTAGGGAGACAGAGGCCTAGGCCCCGTGAACTAGCCAGCAACGCCCTTCCTTCCCTCTGCCTACAGCCCTCATCTTTGATGGGGGTACCAACCCAGCTCACCCCAAACACATTGGCAGCATCGACCCCAACTGCAGCGTGTCTGATGTGGTGAAAGGTGAGCCCCCCCATAGGTCCGGCCCACAAAGGAGCTCCAGGGACCCCTCCCAGATTACCTGGCCAGAGGGTGACCCATTCCCAGTGTGGGGGGGGGGAGGGGCATGTCCCCATGGGTTTCTTGTTGGTGATGCCCAATGTTCGTGCATGCTGCGTCAGCCACCCATAACCTGAGTGGTTCCCTCTCCTCTCAGATGCCTATGACATGGCCAAGCTCCTGTGCGACAAGTATTATATGGCTTCACCTGACCTAGAGATCCAGGAAGTTAATGGTAAGCAAATGAGGCTCTGTGCGTGTGTGCGTGCATGTGCGCGTGCGCGTGTGTGTGTGCATGTGTGTTAGGCAAGCTGGGTGGAGGATCAGGTTCCCCTAGAGGGGAGCTGTTCTGTGTTACTAATTTGTTGGATAACTGCTTATTACTCGGCACATGCAGCATGTAAAGAAGGCAGGCAGGCTCTTGCTCTCACAGAGCTTACATTCTTGGTGCTGGGGAGGTTGGGACCTGTGACAGTTAACCACTGAACATGTAAATACAGCAGCTAATTTCAAAGCCTTGTAACTGACAGGCTGATGTCATTGTCCTTGTAAGTGAACAAGGACATGATGTGGGGTCAGAGGACAAAGGCCAGGGAGAGTGATGTGTGATTGGGATACCTCCCCGGAACACAATGGCTTAATTAAGAGATGCCTGGGTGGCCAGCCCCAGGTGGAGTGGTTGGAGCCAGAACCCCCTCCCAGGAAGCTGGGCAAAGCAGGACTGAACTTGTACCTTCCAAGGGTTGCTAGCTACGGCAGCTTGGAAGGGACACAGCCACATGTTTGTTACAGCTGTGGGGAGAGGGAGGGAGGTCTGCTCTGCAGGAAGGAGGGCCGCAGGGTCACACTGTAGATAAGATTGTGGAGGGTTACCTTGCGCTGTGCTCCTCTCCGTGGTCTTGATTCCCACAGCAACCAACACCAACCAGCCCATTCACATGGTCTACGTCCCTTCCCACCTCTACCACATGCTCTTCGAGCTCTTCAAGGTAAGAAGGCTGCCCTTCTCAGGGGAGGCGGGGAGGGTCGGCCCTTGGCCCTCAGCTTTGGTGGCGCGTCCCTCACTGTGTCCTCCATCCCCTCCCCAGAATGCCATGCGGGCCACTGTGGAAAGCCACGAGTCCAGCCTCACTCTCCCCCCTATCAAGATTATGGTGGCCTTGGGTGAAGAAGATCTGTCCATCAAAGTATGTGACCCTTGACTTGACCTGGGGAGGTCACAGGGATGAGGGTGAGGAGTAGAGACGATAACCCTGGAGGGTATCTCACTGGTCCCTTGTCTCCTAGATGAGTGACCGAGGTGGGGGTGTCCCCTTGAGGAAGATTGAGAGGCTCTTCAGCTACATGTACTCCACAGCCCCCACACCCCAGCCTGGCACTGGGGGTACCCCGCTGGTGAGATGGCTTCCTCCAGTCCCCCTGGCTCCTGCTTCCTTAACTTCCAAGCATACTCCACCTTCCCCATGGCGGGGCGGTGACGGGTCTCCTGTCCTGAATCTGGTCCTCCCATCTCTCCGCTGCTAGCTGAAAGCCCCCTGCCTGCTGACCATCGGCCCGTCGCCTATCTGTTACTTTTCCTCAGTGCTCTCTCTTCCCTTTCTTCGCTTTATTGCTTCACCAGCACCTCTGTCCCACCTCCCGTGGATAGGCAGCGCTGGGCTTAGGGAATGGGCTCCAAGGTGCTCGCGACCACCCCGGCCTCCGGGTAGAGCTCTCCTGTCCAGCTTCCCTCTCTGCTTCCTCTCCAATTCCCCTGCCTGCCACCGACTCCCATCTGCTCCAGAAGTGACCCTTCCCCACCCCTGCTCCATCACCCCTGCCTGTCCCTAGCCAGGCATCCCCAGCTCCCTTTCTGACCTGTGGCTTATCTGCAGGCTGGCTTTGGATATGGACTCCCCATTTCCCGTCTCTACGCCAAGTACTTCCAAGGGGACTTGCAGCTCTTCTCTATGGAGGGCTTTGGGACAGATGCTGTCATCTATCTCAAGGTGAGGCCCGCGGGGAGCAAGTTTGCTGCTAGCAGGTTTCTACCTAGCCCTCATCCTGCCTCCAGACTCAGAGCTGGGCCTTGGCTCAAGCACTGTAACTTTAAACTAACGTGGTAGGGAATTTCAGGGGTTCCAGGGTCTGTGAGTAGAGCCCCTTTTCAGAGGACTCAGGCTTGGAAGAAAGGGGGCCTTACAGATCTTGGCCTTCCACTGAGAGGCAATGTGCCCTGGTAATTGATAGAGACCACACAGCCCAGCCTCCTCCCTCTCTCCTTTTTACCTCCATGACCTTTGAGGGAACAGCTTTCTGGAATGGACCAGAGCAAGATACAGAAGGTTCAGACCCTTTTAAGGGCTTTTCTGGGTCTGGGGTCGTGTCTCAGCTAGTGTCTGGTTATGGGGCTGACTTAGACATGGGTTAGGATGCCAGGGGGAGAGATCATCAGGGCCCAGGTGGGAAAGGGTAGTGTGCTGAGGAGTGAGGAGGAATCAGGAGGCTGATGGCAATTCTCCCTAGGCCCTGTCCACGGACTCAGTGGAGCGCCTGCCTGTCTACAACAAGTCTGCCTGGCGCCACTATCAGACCATCCAGGAGGCCGGTGACTGGTGTGTGCCCAGCACAGAGCCCAAGAACACATCGACGTATCGGGTCAGCTAGGGGCCTTCTCTCCCTGGCACCTGGGAGGATGCTGCCACCTCTGAATCCAGCCACCACAGGGACCTTCCCTATCCCCTGGGGTACAGAGGGTGAAGCTGGGTCTCCCTAATGGCCAGGTCTGTCTTTGTAGACATCTCAGTGACCCATCTGTGGTGGTCCCTAAGTGCCAATCTGTCTCTATGGAGACGCCTCGGGGGTTTCCCTGGAGTCTGGTCTCCAAGGTGATGCTTGAGGGTTGTAGATGGCTCTACCTGATGGGGTGCCCCAGAGACACTTCTCCACGGCAGTTCTCCCAAGACCAGAGTTGTCCGTTTTCTACCACAGACCCTGGGTCCCCTTCACTGCCTGCATAGTCCTGGCCTTCCAAGTGCCCTGCTTGCCTTAGCCCCACACCCTGTACAGGTATACTGGGCTGTGTTCTTTGTCAATGTTAAGAAGGGTGGAGTGCCCTCAGGTCTGGAGAGATGATGGAGGGGCGGGGGTGCACCCTTGACCCTATTCCTACGGCTTCTCTATCGCTACTCTGGGCATTAAGGTTGCAGCTGGGAACTTGAGAGTGGGTAGTGGCTCTCATCCAAGGCCCACTTCTAAAGTGGGGGCACCTGAGAAAGCCCAGAGGTAACCCCGCCCCACCAGGATTCCAAGGCGATCTTGGCAATGTTTGTGATGCTTCCTAAACCCTTGCCCAGCATGTCCTCACATGCACACCTCCCCTGCCCAGTGTACACCCACCCTGTCCTGCCTGAGCTTTAGACCCCACCCCCCTGTGCCCACCATGTGTGCGCAGGTGACTCATCCCCAGGACACCCCATGTACATAGTCAGTTTTGTAATCTCAAATGTCTCCCCCTCCCCCTCCGCACACAGGGGTTAAAGCTGTGTGCCCCTCCCAGTGGCTGGGACGGTGACAGTGACATCCACAGTAAATAGATGAAATGAGACTGGTGCCTGGCTGCCTTGCTGGGGGAGGGGGAGTCCACACATGCACACCTGTGAAGACTGGTCCTCTAGGATCACCTGTACCCAAGACCTGGCCTAGCTGGTAACCTGAGTACACCACAAGGCAAGGCCATCCCCTCAGAACACCTGGCAGCCCATCGCCCAGTGGTACTCAAGGCATAGCTTAGTCACTCGTCCCAGACAGAAAGATCATTGGTGTATGGTAAATATTTATTGAAAGAAGTTGAGAACCATCTTCCCCTTCACATGCAGGTGGGGCACACTTGGCCCCTGACAGCTTTAGGGGCAGTAGGGCCTCCACCCTCCCCACCCAGTCTAGATAGTGCCAATGCCCCTATACCTTAGTTTCCCTCTGAGGCCCCTCTCCCAGTACAGATGGCTCAGCCCAAGCACAGGGCCCTGGCCTTCAGCCGCTTCCCCAGGCAGGAGAGAGGGAGTTAGCATGCAGGTCCTGTCCACCCCTCCAGGAAGCTGGGAGGGATGGGAGTTTGTCCTCAGAAACCTCCTGGGCCCAGTAGCAACCGACCAGCACCTGAGAAGCTGGGTCAGCATGGCAACTGGACCCTCTACCTCTGAACATAGCCTTCACAGGACATGTGCCAGACCCACCCAGGGCTGGCCCAGGCCTCCCTGTAGCCTCGCAAACCTGAGCCAGCAACGTTTGTCTGCTCTTGGCCCACTGAGGCCCTGACACACCCCGGGGCACCTGGGGAGCTGATGGACCTTTCTGATCCAGCAGCTTCCAGGCCACCCTCAGATTGTGCCTCTGCCCGGCTGGGGTGAGTCACCAGTTCAGTGCCACATAGGCACTAGTCGGGGGAAATGTCCCAGGTCCCCAGCAGCTCCCATTTATCCTGCCCCCAGAGAAGGCCCAAGCCCAAGCACTCTCTGAGGAAGTGGATTCTAGCTCTGTGAAGGGGTCAAGGACCCACTCCTGACCCAGTGGAGAGGAGCAGTGCCATCCTGCCCGCTGGATCCTGCAGGGTAGTGAAGGGGAAAGAGGAAGAGCCCACTGCCCCCCTTCTGCAGTCCTCACAGAGGCCAGCTTACCCCACCCCACCCCCGCACTGCTCCCTCTTCTCCACTTGGAGGAGGTGTCTGGGGATCTACCCTGAGTGACACTACTGCAGTGCCCACTGGCCTCTCTGGGGAGAGCTGCTCTCCCACCACACAGCCACCTTCAAGAGCTGAGGAGACACAGCTCTGTCTCCCGTCGGGATGCCCAGGCTGCTCTCTGAGCCTAGGAATCCTGGTCATGTAGGGCTTCTCTCGAGAGCTCACTTCCTGTTCGGTACCACTCTAGCCAGAGGGAAGAGGTTCAGCCTGAACCGGGCTCCTCCGGGCTCCAGATTTGCTGCGTTCCTGGCCTCTGCCCTCTTCATCTGCCACCTGCTTCCCCCTGGAAATCTGTGCCAAACAAGTCCTCGAAATTGGGTTTATTCCTGGGCCCTCTCCCTGGGATCTCCCTCCAGAGGACTCGGTCCAAACAGGGTGAGAGGGGTCCTGTACCCCAAGAACCTGGTGCCTAGACCCTACTTCCCTGGTGAGGCCCATGCAGGTGGCTGCAAGTGCGCCGGGGTGCCAGCCCCGCCAGCCGTCCCTAGCTCTTCTTGGCCTCATGCTCACGGCGCCGCAGCTTCTCACGCTGCCGGGCGGTCTTCTCTTGCGCCTTCCGTTCCTTCTCAGCAGCCGCTGCCAGCTCCTTCAACTTCCGCTTCACCAGCGCCCGGTCATGCGAGTTGCTAAGCCCCAGGCTCTGGGAAGAAACCCAGAATGAAGGGAAGAGGCCCAGAACACCCCTCCCACGTACTCCCCCCGCAGACCTCCGGAGTCTGCTCTGAAGAAGGGCCTCTGCCTAGGGACTGGGCCTCAAGGGAAGAGGACTGGGTTGCAAGTGATCATAGAGATGACCACTGGCACTAAGCCATCTGTGCCCCATCCTTGGCTCCAGATCCTCAACCTAGGTGCCATGACCCTGCCCAACCTCCCGAGGTCCTCAGGATGGAGAGCGATTTGCTCATGGTCACACTGCTAGGCGGCAAGGTCTCTCCCCATTTCAAGATTTCCTGTGGGGTTGTCCTTCAAACCCAGGAACCTACAGGCGTTGGAAGCTACCTCTCTACACTATCCCCTTAGCACACCCCTAGCATCAGGCTCTGAGACTGAATGTGGCGCGGAGCTGGCCAGGAAAGAGGCCTGGCTTCCCAACATTGGACGGTAGTCCAAAGGGCAAGGTCAGCAACACCCGGGCTGGAGCTAGGTCAAATGGAAGTGGTGGACTTGAGTTTCAACTCAGACTGGGGAGTCACACTACACTGCAAAGATTAGGTCAGACCCCTGCATCGAGGTCAGAAGCCAGGCCGGCGGCGGCTAGACAGGGAGAGGAAATCCCAGGTCAGTTCAGAAGACAAGTCAGGGCCAAAAGTCAGGACAAAGCGGGTCCTTATCTTGGAAGGCCACCTCAATCTGGCGTATCTCGCACCCTGACCAACCTTCAGTCTGCTCCCATCCAGCTGCAGGAGCTGCGGCCCATCCACCTGTCGGGCAGCAAACTCGGCAGTATACTGTTCCAGGTTGAGGCTGCGCAGCCACTGGCCCACCTGCTGGCTGGTCCAGTGTTGTATGGTGGGGAGGGACTCGTCCAGGAACTGCGGTAGAGACGGGGAGAGTCAAGGGAGCCCGGCCTGTGGCCAGGTCCCCAGCAGGTCCGAAGGCTAGCCTGGCTCACCTCATCCGAAGACTGGGACAGCGTGTGGTAGGGATAGGAGCACTTGGACTCCTGTCGAGGACCACTGGGGATCTTGGGGCTGCTGCTGGGAGGGGTGGAGTCATCACTCAGGGTGGATTCCTGGACAGAAAGGGATGTGTGCTGAGGGGCAAGTTCAGCTACCCGCCCCCCCCAGCCCATCACCTTGACCAGATGGACCTGAAATACTGGACTAGACACCAGCAGTAGTTCCGTGCTCCTGACCGTGAACCCAGACACAGGCTGTGATGACTCAAGGGACACACCAGGACCTGAGCCCTCTAGGAGGGAGCTGGCTATCCAGAGGAGCTGGCGCTAACATTGAGTCGAGCAGAAGGACTAACAGGAGTGGAGGAGGCTAGGTGCTGCTGCTGCCTTCAGGTGGCCCACCAGGATTTCCCCAAGACTGGGTCACGTGTCCCTGTTACATGGAACCCCTCTCCTAGGCCTCTTGCATCCCGGCTGGTGGGTACCCTCATTGGCCTCCCATCTCTGTGAGGACTTGGGCCGTGTCTCACTCAGCAGGGTGTCCCCTGGGACCAGCACAAAGGAAAGAAGGGAGGGACTGAGGAAGGCTGCCCGGTGGTCAAAGGACAGAGTTGTACATCAGAAGGGTCTCCCCCTGAACCCCGAGATTTATGGTTCTCCTAAGTCCTGGCACCACACATCTGTGCACATCTGGGAGCAAGCCCCTTTTCTCTGGGCCTCATTTGCTTATGTACGGTGCAGGTAATAATGCCTGCCTTGCCTACATCACAGTGAAAGCCACGCATGAGTCCTGGGCTTCGTGAAGTCTAGCCGCCTGTGAGCGTATGGAGACATTAGTGTTGCTTGTGTGGATGGTTCTCGTTTCCTGGGGTCTGAAGCTTTCAGAGCACTAGGTGGGGGACCTGCTCATCTCTCTGTCTCTAAAAAGGTCCCACCATGCAGGTGGCCAGCTCTTGATGGTGTAGTTCGGGCCTGACTCAGGCAGAAGAGTACGAAACAAGGGGGCCTCAGAGTGAGCAGCAGGGACTCGGTGCGCCCACACCAGTGCCGAGTGGAGGAAGCAGTGTGAATGGGTACGAATGCACGAGCCAATGAATGAATGAATGAAGCCAGAGAATATGGAAGTCATGAGTCACTAGGTGACTCTGTGGAGGGACAGGATGGGTCCCAGAAAAACCTAGGTCCCAGTCCAAGCCCAGATGAAGTATGTCCTTGTCTTAAGGCTGGAAGCCAGTGTGGGACAAGAAAGTCTTGGGGTTCCACTGGCAAGCATGGCACACTCTTGTAGCCCTAGGCCAGCCTGGGCTACAGAGTAAAACTAGCCTCAGGGGGCAAAAAGACAGATGGAAAGGAGAGTCGGATGATAAGAGGGAAGGAGAAGAAGAAAGGAGCAAAGACCCGGGCTTACCTGGGAAGCTGATTTCTTGGGGCTGAAGCCCTCATGTTTGGGGGGAACAGGCCGGGGAGGTGGTGCTCCCTGAGGAAGCAGAGCCTTTGCCACTGTCTGTGAACCAGGAAAAGGGCAGGAACGGGGAGCTCCCTGTCCTTCCAGAACCTTCTACGGACTCCCTGAGGAGAAAACATTCAGCATGGTGTGGGTGTCCCAGGAGAGGATGGGAGCCGTGGGTGGGTGCCGCGGGTGCCTCTCACCTGCTGCCCATGGACAGGCGGTTGCTACCCTTCTCCTTCCGGCTCTTGCTGGTGGATGCTCGGCGGAGAGTGACCCTGTAAGGAGGCAAGGGGAATGGAGCATACCTGCCCACTGTGATGTTCAGACCCCAACAGCTCCAAGGACCCATGCAAGACCTGCCCCTCACTCACCCCAGGTCCAGGAACTTTCTGCGAGTCTTCTTATCCAAGCCGATGGTGGGGCTGGCAGGCTCAGGGGGGCTGGCATCCCGGCT
The DNA here is from genome assembly GCF_007827085.1 of Peromyscus californicus insignis. Lineage (NCBI taxonomy): Eukaryota > Metazoa > Chordata > Mammalia > Rodentia > Cricetidae > Peromyscus > Peromyscus californicus. The sequence goes on from NW_026294551.1 coordinate 27,847,807, forward strand.
GTCATCTTTAGAAGAGGGGGAAGAAAACAGCTAAAGCGGTGGTTTGCTTGCCTCCTGCTGCTGCCCATGTGGGGTGGTAGACATTTCTTGACTTAGAATTAGACCATCTGGCTCTGGGGTTCTTCACTAGCTGTGTGACCCAGGAGCAGACACTCTCTCTGTTTTTGAGTTCCCCTTCATTTCAAACATAGAGACATGCCCATTTTACAGTATCTAATAGAGCCTAGGCTTTTGCCTTTTACAAACTGTAAAAGCAAGCCGGGCAGTGGTGGCGAACGACTTTAATCCCAGCACTCAGGAGGCAGAGCCAGGCGGATCTCTGTGAGTTCGAGGCCAGCCTGGTCTACAGAGCGAGATCAAGGACAGGCACCAAAACTACACAGAGAAACCCCGTCTTGAAAAAGAAAACAAAACAAAAAAACAAAAAAGCAAAAGTGTGAAAGCACTTTATAACTGAGAAAACAGGGCTATGAATGTTTGTTTTCATTTGTTTTTGAGACAGGGTCTCAATGAAACCCAGGCTGGCCTGGAATTCCCTATGTGGCCTTGGACCCCTGATTTTCCTGTCCTCATCTCCTGGGTACCGGAATTACCGGAGTACATCACCATATGTGGTGTGCTGTGACCAGGGCTTCCTGCATGCTAGGTATACTACTGACTTTATCTTGGCCATCTTCTAACTAGCCTTTCAATCTTGGCTCAAACGTCACCTCCTCAGGGAAGCCTTTCAGGTCAGGCGAGACTCTTCAGCAACTGTGCGTGTGTTTCCCGGCATACCTTTTATTACATTTGTAACTATATGTTAATTACGGGGTGGTTTGATTGTTTCTTTCCTAAGCTACACGTCCCCAGAGGCCAAGGACTGTGTCACTGCTCCGTTTGGTCCCAGAGATGTCTGTCATATGGTAAGCTTCTGTAAATGAAGAATGGAACCTGCTGGCCATCCTTCCACTTCCCAAGTGGCCACCATACCGGCTGGCCAAGCTGCAGTTCCCGTGCTCGCCCGCAGGGGGCGTCGCGCCTGCCGGGCTCACCTTCGCTGTGCGGCTCTGCTCGGGGATAGCGGCGCACGAAGCTGGGGGAGCTGTCCGAGGAGGGTGCGGAGCGCGGGGGCGAGCCGGAGGTGGCCGCAAGGCCCTCATGCGAGGCGGCGTTGTGCAGGGGCCGGTAGCGGGCGAGGGGCGAGGGCGGCGGCTCGTCCTCATCCAGGCTGCGCCTCAAGCCGGGGGGCTCCAGGCAGAAAGAGCCGCTGGCGGGGGAGCCGGGGCCCGAGTGCAGAGGCGAGCGCAGCCGGTGCAGGGGGCTACCGCAGCCGTCGGTCACCTAGAAGAAGGGCAGCCGCTCATCCAGCGCCCCCCCTCCTCACTCCCTGGGGCCTGGAGGGTGGGTTCCTTGGGCCAGGGGATGAGGAGTGCCTGAGCAGTGACAGGGGAGAAATGGGTGATCACATGAAGTGAGGACATCCTGCTTCATTTGCTAACGGGCGGGATTTCCCCGATTCCTGCGGCTCTCCGCTTCTTCATCTGTGAAATGGGCTAACACTTTTTCTACAGAGGTACAGGAGCCAGAAGTGAACAGCTCGCTGACCGTGGGGTGGATGACTGTCAGATCTCTGGGGGCGCACTTCCCTGGAAGGGGGTGGTGGTGATCCAGGGGGCAAGAGGTGAGTGTGTGTGTGTTACCCCAACCTTGCCTCCGGGCCCATCAGAGCCTTCACCGTCCTCAGCAGAGCTGGCACTATCACGCAGCCTGGAGCGGGAAGGTCGGTGTCTCCGGCCCTTGGCCAACAGCTGGGCCCGGGCTTTGTGTAAGCTGCTGTCCAGTCTGGTGGTCTCTGGTACAGCCAAGTCCAGGTCTGCGAACAGAGACCAGAGCCACCTCAGATGGCCACCCTGACTCACACCGCAGACATTAAGCTGGTTGCTTGGGAGTGCGGTCCACCAGGACAGTAGGTCTCGGAACCCCACCTGCTAGCGCCTGCACATGGCACAACATGCCTGCCCCCCCCCGTGGGCGTGGCTGGGCTATGTGCAGACACTCACAGAAGCGGCGGCGGGGGGGGGGGGGGGGGGGGGGGGGGGCACACCCGCCTGGATCCTAAAGTCTGGGTGAGAGTTGGGCAAGCATTGACATGGGTGGAAAGTAGAGAGTAGGGATGGCACCTCTGGGTGGCAGGAAGTAGCTCTGTGGGGACCAGGGGGATGAATCTGCCATGCACCCAGTGGGATGCGCGCGCGCGCGCGCACACACACACACACACACACACACACACACACACACACATCACTCTCCTCCTCAGAGCTCCCTGGCGAGGGGAGGCTACAGCATTTGGGATACGTTTACAGCAGAGCCAACTAGGACCCAAGAAGGTAAGTGATGACTGGAGCCACTGGCTAGTAACAGTCTGGGGTCTGGGGGTGTGGCTCCAGAAAGGGACCCTCCTGGGGACACGCTCTTGCTGTGCCACACTCAGGACTGTATTTAAGGATAGCATGAGGAAGAGGGGCACCCACACGCCAACGTCAGTGTCAGGAGCAAAGCTCCCATAGGCCCTTACAGCTTGTCTCTTGGGTCCTGGACTCTACCGTCCAGTGCTAGACCCTGCTAGAAGCTGGGGGGAGTCGGCACCTGCTGGGGTGTGCAGAAAGCACTCCGTGGCCACACTTTCACGTTTTGTTTGCCTGCCTGGTAACGGAGCATCACTCTTGTTCCGGCCCTGACCTTGGTACTGGGGTCTTCCCGGGCTTCAGGATGGGTCAGTTGGTTCCTGTTCACCCCTTGCTTAGTATCTCTGGGGCCCCCCACTCCATCCTTCACTCTCACTCTTCTTGCCTGCTCCTCTCTCATCTGTAGACATGCCAAAGGTACCCCTACTTAACGGCCGCTTGGTCTATTCCCAGCCCTGACTCCTCCACTAAATAACGGGCCTGAACGCAGAAGCCCCTGCCAGGGAACCCACAAACCAGCCCCCAACCCCAGTGCCTCAGCCAAACATAACCCATAAAAGCACACCCTTTTGCCTTTAATCCCAGCACTCATGAGGCAGAGGCAGACGGATCTCTGAGTTCAAATCCAGCCTGGTCTACAGAGCTAGTTTCAGAACAGCCAGTGCTACACAGAGAACCCTGTCTAACACACACACACACACACACACACACACACACACACACACACACACTCATTGGATTGCCTTAACCAGACTTGTTGCCTCCTAAGCCAATCAATGGTCTACCCCAGTCATCCAAGTCGGACAGCCCTGAGCTACCCTTCTTCCCTCAGCCCTCCTAGACATTGTTCCCACATGTACGCTGCTCCTTGTCTCCTCTGCTGGATATTCAGCAGGGTCTTCAGTTCACAGCCTTTCTTTTCTCCCATGGCTCTCCTCCTGGTTGGTCTCCCTATGCTGGTAAACAGTGGGCTCCATCCTTCCTGCTACTCAAGCTAAACCCTGGGTCTTTTTTGACTCTCCTTCCCCCCCTCCCCCCCCCACCTTACCCCCTTTCTAACAAATTAGTTTAACTGTATTCCTGTTAGCTCCACCCTCAAAATAGCTAGTCCTGTTGAAATACAGAGGGGAAGCCTGAGACTGTTTTCAATGAGAGTCAAAACGATCCAGGGTAATGGAGGTGAAGAATGGCAAGCCTGGCCAGGGGGTGAGCATGGTGTGGGTGGACCAGAACTTGAGCACATGGCAGGGTGCATTGTGTTACTTTCTCTACTTCTGAGGATGTCTGAGGTTTTAATTTTTTTAAACTATTATTTAGCTGTCTTTGTGTGTGGGGGGGTATCTGCATTTGGATGCAGATACCCCCAAAGTTCAGAAGGAACTGGATCCTTCTGGAACTGGAGTTACAGGCTGCTGTGACCTGCCTGACCGTGGGTGCCGAGAACTGAACTCGGGTCCTCTACAAGACCTGTACCTACTCTAAACTGCCCACTCTACAGCCCAAGCTCTTAGGTTTATCGGTGAGTTTACACACGCATACGTGTGCACATACAGAGAGGAGTGAGAAAGAGGAGGGGGGAGGAGGGGGAAAGAAGGGGAGGGGCGGGGAAAGGAGCACCAGGCCTAGGTCCCTGTCCTCTCACACCTCTGCCGTTCCCTGGCCTCCTGCTCTCCGGTCACGGTCACGTTTAGTGTTTTCCAGCACATCAGCCAATGATCCTAATGCTGTGGGGTGTCAGCTCTGTCACTCCCCTGCTCAGAACCATCTCAGGCAGAGGCAGAGCCAAAGTTCTCTTGGGGGCGGCCTTCGAGACTCAGTCTGTGTTCCTCACCTCCCTGTGCTTCTGCCTCCATCTGCTCCTTCCACCCAGTCTGCACCTCAAAGTCTTGGCATGTATAACACCCTCCCCTATATACTCCAGAGCGCCATACCTGTCTTTTCCTGTATCACACATCACTCTCTGGCATCCCGAATACCTTTCTTATTTAAGCTTGCCTCTTTCCACCTATGAGACTTTCAGCTCCATAAGCACAGAGCTTTCCGTCTATGACTGTACCACAGGCACTGGACAGCACCTGGCCCATAGCAGGTGCCTAGTGGATATTCTCTTAAAGACAGAAAAGGGACACCTAAGGAACTATCCTGAATGGACAAGAAAACAATAGCGACCAGGGATACTGCCTCAGATTTGGTTGCCAGGCTGAGGCCTGGATGGCCATAAGGAGATTTGGGGTTTTTCAAGACGGGGTTTCTCTGTGTAGTTCTGGCTGATTTGGAACTTGCTCTGTAGACCAGGTTGGCCTCAAACTCAGAGATTTTGCTGCCTCCCTCTGCCTTGTGAGTGCTGAGATTAAAGGTGTTCGGCACCACTGCCTGGCCAGAGGAGATTTTCTAAGGAGAGGGAATGGTGTAGCCCTGGGCTTGAGGTGTCAAGGAACAGCCTGATTGAAGACGGTAGACTGAGAGGCCCTGGCATTTGTCCAGGGGTGTGGTGAGGGGCTGAGAGGGGACAGCTACTGTCAGGACTGCTCTTTTGGATCCAGATGTGACTCATTTGGGTCCTGATGAAGAGCATCCCGGTTCCCTGGAAGCAGCCCGAAGCCGGTAATAGCTCACACTGCTCCAAGTGCTTCACAATTACCGGTCACTGAAACCTCCTACAATCTCAGAGGAAAAGACTCGGGATCCCCAGGGCAGCCTTAATTTGCCCAAGAGCATAGAGCTGGTAAGAGCTAGCTGGGGTCAAAGACAGGCAGGCTGGCTTGTTTGGAAATATCAGACACATCAGCTGTGCGATTTCTGAACAGAGAAGGAGGCAACATTGTGTCGAAACCGTCATTTTAAGGGTGGAGAAACTGAACTCCGACAAGAGAGGTCTGGTCAGTTGTGTGGAGGGAGTAAAGGTAGTGTCCAGGTCTCCTGGCCCTTGGGCCAGTGCTCTGACTTCCTCTCCACGGCCTGCACCCAGCTGGTATCCAGCCATCTGCGTCAGGGTGATGGGTCCTTGCTCCACATGGCAACATGGGTATTACCCATAGTCTGGAGAGCAAAGGGTCTCCCGAGGGCGTGGGGGGTACAAAGCAAAGTGGGGCCCAGTCTCACCAGGGTCCCTCAAACCCTCCTTCCATCTGTTCCCTTCCCAGCCTCCCCCTCTGGGCTCTGGGCAGTGGGAGTGATGAGTGATGAATATTTAATTGTTTTCTTATGAGGAAGCACTCCAGGCAGTGCCCAGCTACCTCAGCAGACAGGAGAAAAACAAGAAAGGATTGGTGAGGAGCATGGGGTGGGAGGTGGGGAGAGAGGAGACAGAAAAGCCCTCCCCTCACTAAGGGAAGCTCACCTCTGCGGACCTGCCAAGGTTAGGCTGGACTTGTGTAGGGCCAGCCTCAGAGATGGAGAAATGCTGCCGGGGGTGGGGTGGGGGGGGGGTGGGGTGGGGGTGTAAGCGGGGTGGGGGGTGGGGGCTGGGAAGGAGCAGTGTTCCCAGAAGCACTGAGACAACACTACTGGCATGACCAGGGCCAGTGGCGACGGCAAGGAGGAAGAGAAGAAAGAAAGGCAGAGATGGGAGGAAGCAGGAGAAGCTGGAGCCCTCTGGCACCCCACGTTAAGGAGCCCCTGGGAGTTACACACAGGAGTCATCCACTCAAATCTAGCGGAGGACAGCTTGTCCACAACACAGCCACAGAACTGACAGCTCTGCCTCTCTAAATGGTAGTGTATATGTGGACACCAGTGGACGCTGAAGGCATGGGCAGACAGAGACATGGAGGCCCTGCGTGTGCGTGTGTGTGTGTGTGTGTGTGTGTGTGTGTGTGTGTGTGTGTGTGTGAGAGAGAGAGAGAGAGAGAGAGAGAGAGAGAGAGAGAGAGAGAGAGAGAGAATCTCAGGCACTTATATATGTGACTTGGAGAAAATGTATGAACTGTATGAACTGTCTGAACTGGAGTAGACAGAGGTTTAGCCCAGTGACTAAGGACAGGGGTTCTTAGCCCAATTCTGCTGCTAACTTGTCATGAGATTTATTTATTTTTTTCATTCATTCTCTGGGCGCATATGTGTGTGAGTGCATATGCACGTGTGCATAGAAGCCAGAGGTTGATGGCCTCAATCCCTCTCCATCTGAGTTTTTGAGACAGGGACTCTCACTGAACCTAGAGCTAACTCACACAGTTAGACTGTCTGGCCAGCAAGCCCAGGACTCCTGCCTTCCTGACGCAGCACCAGGATTACAGGCGTGCACTGCTATGTCAGTTTCATTATTATTGCTGTTGTTGTTGAGATAGGATCTCTCTGTGTAGCCCTGGCTGTCCTGGAACTCTCTATGTAGACCAGGCTGGCCTCAAACTCACAGAGATCCACCTGCCTCTGCTTCCCAAGTGCTGGGATTAAAGGCGTGAGCCACCACGCCCGGCTTGTACTCCGTTTTTATGTGGCTGTTTGGCACTGAACTCAAGTCTTCATGCTTTGATGCTATTTTTTAAAAATTATTATTATAGTGTGTGTGTGTGTGTGTGTGTGTGTGTGTGTGTGTGTGTGTGTGTGTGTGTGATAGTACACATGGAGGGCAGAGGATAACTTTTGTGGAGCCGATTCTCTCCTTCACCCTTTATGTGGGTTATGGGAATCAAAGGCGGGTTGTACAGCTAGGGCCTTTATCTGCGGAGCCATCTCACTAGCCTCCATGTGATCTTTTCTTTTGGAGCTGAGGACTGAATCCAGGGCCTTGTGCTTGCTAGGCAAGCGCTCTACCACTGAGCTAAATCCCCAAACCCCTCCATGTGATCTTTAAAGCAAGTCACATCAGCACTCTGCATCCTACACCCCTTGTCTGTACAACTAACATTATTTTAGAATCAAAGGACACCCTGCATGTGAGATCAGTTGCACACCATGTCCTGAAGTGCCCTATCTGCCCTTATCCCATGCCATGCTCAGTAGACTTGAAGGAAGGGCCCCATCGCTAGGTCTACCGCTAGACAGAAAGTCACACAGAACTTACCAAAAACTTCATCCACAGGTTCTCGGAGCTTTGAGGAAGCCATGACTCAAGAGAGCTGGGAAGGATAAAAAGGAGAGAGAGAGAGAGAGAGAGAGAGAGAGAGAGAGAGAGAGAGAGAATGACCCTGGATAAGAGGTTCAAGTTGGTTGTGGCAGTAAAGTCAATAGCTTCCCGATTCCCACCCACTCACTGCCTTCCTTTCCTTAGAACTCTCCCTTTGGTCCTTGGAAGAGAAGCTGAGGCAGGAGACATTAGCAGGAAAGTCAGAGCAAAGCCACTCCAGGGCACAGACTCAAGCCAGCTTCTCGGAGTCTAACTACTGGCTGTTGACTTCACATAGGTCTCTGCATTGCCTTAGGCTCTCCAATCACTAGCTCCCCCCGAAAGCCTCCATCATCATCAACTGTTCAAAATCAAATCTAGAAGTCATGGAGATTAGTAAAGCCAGAGCTCTCGTTTTACACAGAGACAGAAGAGGAAGTGGCTGGCCCAAGATTTCGCAGCAATTAATAGCAGGTACAGATTTAAAACCCAGGTTCTTCCATCCATTTGCCTACCTAGCTTTCTATTTATCTGCTTGCTGTCCTTCTCTCCCTCCCTCCTTCCCTCCCTCCCTTCCTCCCTCCCTCCCTCCCTTCCTCCCTTCCTTCCTCCCATCCATCCATCCAACATCTATTATATCCATACATCTACCCATCTTTGCATCTATCAGCTGTCCATCTTCCATCCATCATCCCATCCAGCTCTTCCTCCTCCATCACTGGGGCCCTCGCCACCCGCTTTTCTGAACTGTGTGGGAAGCTGGCATCACCAGCAGGGCCGTTCACTGTTTCAGACAGAATCCAAGTTCTCACAGTGCTTGACAGACTCACAGATGCAACAGGGCATTGAGTTTTCACAGCAGAACATCTCTGAAGCATTCAGAATGTTCTGGGAAGGAGTGCTGATGGGCAGAGTTGGGCTGTTGTTTGGGTTAGGTGTCTGTTGTTTTGTTGTGGGAAGCAAGAAGAGCAGGAAGGCAGGAAGGAAGGGAAAGAGGAGAAATGCATCAGAAACACCTTGGGTGGGCTTCCTAACAGGTGTAGGGAACACGGATAAGAGAGGGAAGGGGCTGGAGAGATGGCTTAGTGGTTAAGAGCACCGGTTGCTCTTCCAGAGGTCCTGAGTTCAATTCCCAGCAACCACATGGTGGCTCACAACCATCTATAGTGGGGTCTGATGCCTTCTTCTGGCATAAAGGCATACATGCAGGCAGAGCACTCATATACAATAAATAAAAAAATATTAAAAGAGAGGAGGGAGAGAGGGAGGGAGCACAGGGGCCACTGAGGGCTCAGGGCAGGGAGACACTGGATGGCTGAGACCTAATCTCCAGTTCTTTTGAATTCTTTGGTCTCACTGGACTGGACCACATGCCCTCTGGCTCTCCTATCATGTCATGTACTTCACAGACATCACGTCTCTATGAGCTGCTGGGCTTGGCTTGCCATCTTGGTATCCCCCACTTTACAGGTGAACCTTAATATACAATAGCTCAGAAGCAGACGCTGACCCCGTCTCCTGCTTCCCAGCCCTATCCTAGAGGCATGACCTGCAGTTTCAGTGTCGCTCATGAGGATACTCTCGGGGGAGGCCTGGGGTAGAGGGAGGGGAGCTGGTCTGCACTGGCTAGGATTAAGGCAAGCATTAAAACCACCTCCACTAGGCTTCAGGGATGCTTGGAGCTGGGCCAAAACATGCCATATGGGAGAGGTCAGCAATGGCTCAGCAAGGACCCCTTTGCCATCCTTGAACTCTGAGAACTAGTAGCCAAGATCTAGAATATTCCTTCCTGGCCCGGGAGGCCAGATGAGAACATAGGTTGGCCCTCAACATAAACTATCTCTCTTCATTGGATCACAAAGCCTGCTCTGACTAGGGTCCAGCTGCCCCTTCTCCTGACTGTTGTCTTAGGTTGGGCTCCCCCCCGCCCCACCCCTCAACCCCCACTTGTCTACACTGTTTGAAAGCCACTTCCCCAATCCCCGAGGAATGGAGACCTTTTCATACTTTACTGGTTTCCTGCTTGGGTCTTATCTCTCCTTCTCAGATGAGCCATGTGCTCTCCTCTCAGACTAGAGACTCAGGACAGGAGCTGCTTTTCCCACCAGAATGGCTGCTCTCTGCAGACAACACGGAGAAGGCCAGGCCATGTTCTTTATTGAAGGCTCCAGTCCAGGGGTGAGCTCCTGATGTGCACCGAGGACTGTTTTAGCCCCTTTGGGTGGACTGGGGCCTCCAGCTCAGACTCTCAGCCCATCCTGATTCAGCACAAACTGCTTTATTTATCTCTGTCTTTAATGGCCAGCTCCTACAATTGCAGAGGAGCAGGGGGCTTTCTGCACTATCCCATGTGAAAACTCCATGGAAGCGTAATACCCGGGAGATCACCTGCCCCAGCCACCCAAAACCCAGCCTTGGAAAATTAGATACCCAGCCTCACCCAGCCTCTCACTCCTACACACACCCTGTCACTCACAGGTGTTCAGCTACACAAGGGTGCAAACGAACCTGTTCCCTTGGACAACCTTTGGGTTCCTTGTCACCAGACCACTCCCTTCCCCAACAGCTACCAGTTCCTAGAGGACCCTTAGTGACCTCTGACCTTTCTCTGGGAAAAGGAAAGGCAGGTGCTTTCCAAGCCACCTGGAGCCCAGGGGAAGGAGAAGCAAAACAAAAGGTATACAACCTGGGACTGGAGCAGAAGGAGCAACTAGCGGACCCAGAGGTGGAGACTGCCAGCCCACAGGGAGCTGAGAAGAAAGCTCAAGAAAGAGCAGACCCAGGAGGCTCCGGAAAAGCAGCTGGGCAGCCCCGAGGCCCCACCATGGGGTGAGAGAAGAACAGAACCCTGCCCCACAAGCCAGAGGCGAGGAGGGGGCCCAAGGAGAAGAGAGGGGAGAGAGGGGGAGAGGGAAAGGGAGACGGAGGGAGAGAGGCAGCTGACAAGTCGCAGAAGTGGGTGCCCGGCAGGCTGGCATGGGGGAAGCAGTTGTAGAGCCACGGAGGCCGTGCCCCTCCCATGGCACCAGCCTTCAGCCAGCCCAGGCTTGGAGCGGTCCTCAGGAGTTTGACAACCCATCAAAGCGCCACGGAAGATGGGTTTGGGGGACAGGGCACCTACTCCAATCATAGAGTCCCCTCTCCCTAATCACAGAGGGTTTCTCCAACCCACCGGCCCAACTGCCCGGGTAGGAAGGAGTTAAGGCCTCTCCCCCTGCCCCCACACCAGTTTCTCTTTCTTTTTCTCTTTCTTTTCTTTTTTAAAAATTAATTTCCTCAGGCAGGAGGAAGGGGATTAGGGACACAAATCCTATTTCAGTTTCCTCCCGACAGCCCAGCTCCCCAGTCCAGTGAGGTCTCCCTAGGGATAGAGGAAGAAAGGCCCTTGTGGCTTATATTCATCTAGCCACCCTGCGGGGGTCTCACCTTGAGTCCAGCAGTCTCTGGCCCCGCTTCCCCTTCCACCCTAGGGGTCCCGGCCCCTCACCTCCAGCATCCGTCATTTTCAGCGTCCAGCGCCCCGGGAACCCCTCAGGCCCATGGTGCTCGAGGCGAGTACCGGGCGGGAGAGGGGCGGAGGACTTTCACCCCGGCCGCGGGGGGCTCCGGGCGGGCTCGAGTCGCTCCATCCCAGAGTGTTGTGGGGGGGATCGGAGGGGAGGGTCCCAGAGCTGGAAAGAATGGAGAGGCGAGGTGTGTAGGGATGCAGGGAGAAAGGTCTGCGGGAAGCAGGAGGCGCGGGCGGGGCTGGACCGGGAAACCTGACGGCGGGAGGATGTTCCGTGTGTGCGTGCGTGTACGTGTGTACGTGTGTGTGTGTGTGTGTGTGTGTGTGTGTGTGTGTGTGTGTGAGAGAGAGAGAGAGAGAGAGAGAGAGAGAGAGAGAGAGAGAGAGAGAGAGCGAGCGCCTGAGAGCCAGAGAGCCACCTCCCGCCCCGCCCCCGCCAAGCCCCGCGGATCTAGGACCCTCGCGCCACAGGCGGATTTGTGCAGCGTCGCGGTGGCTAGGTCCGTGGGGGTCGCCTGGGATCAGGCAATGCGGGGGGCGCTTGTGGGGATGCCGGTCGCCCGGGAGACAAAGAGCGGGAGGGAGGGAGGGAGAAGAAGGAGGCGGGGCGGAGGCCGCAAGGACCGCGGGGAGGAGGCGGCGGGTGCCCGCGGCGGGGCCCGGGATCCCAATTGCGCCGCTACTTCTTGGACCGGCGGAGACGCGGCGCTAGGGAGTCTGCGCGCTAGGAGCGGGCGAGTGGCAGCGGAGCGACAGGGGTGGGGTGGGGGGGGTGGGGGGGTGGGGGGCGGTCCGCTTCGGGAGGCACGGGGCTTTCCGCCTCCTCTGCAGGGTCTGTGAGGGCCCTAATTCTCTCGTTCTTTGATTCAACAAGCATCCGCTGAGCAGCCAGCCTGGGCGCGGAAGCTGGACGGGGACCACCGTGGAACAGAACAGACCTGGTCCAGTGCTGTCGGGGTTCAGCCCAGTGGGATTTCCCAAGACTGAAAGCTGTGGGTGCCGGAACGAAAAAGACACTTCAAGTTCTGGAGGGGGCGTGCACCCGAGGCACTGGAGTAGGGCACAGGGAGGATTCCTAGAGGTGTGTGGCTACTGCAGGCCAGGCTACGGGAGACTTGCTCATGAACACTGCTGGGTGGATGAACCAGCGGGGAAAATGAGCTGGAGCTGGAGGGTTGATTCATTCTGCTACCCACCCCGCCCTCCACCCCCAAAAAGGCTAACCTAGGAGGGAGGAGCTTCAACATGCATTTTAGGAAAATTCGTTGGGCACCCCAGTGGAGAATGGACTGCAGGGGGCAGCCGGAAGTCTGGCGCCAGCCTCAAGGGATTGCTGGAAGATGACAGCAGTGGGCATGAAGATTAAAGATCAAGCTGAGAGCAATTCTGACTGTAGAATTGAAGGCACAGACAGGGTTTGGAGCCGGCTGGACAAAGAATTGAGAGAAGGCGGGGTCTAGGATGGCTGTGGGTCTTGGCTGGGGGCCTGGCAGTTCTGGAGCTAGGGGGTAAGGGGATGGGGTGGATGAGCTCAGACTTAGACCTGGTGGGCCTGAGATGGTGGCGGTGGGTGTGATCACCAGCTACCTACCATGCAGCAAGACTTAGGGCGTACTTGGGACCAGGTACCAAGTACCAGGCGTATTTCTCAGATTCTTTAACATCGCCCTCCCAATTAAACGTAAGGTAGGGGCTTCTCTTGTCCTCTAAGATACGCAGGCCAGAGACTCAAATAGAAAATGGTTTGCTCAGGAGCAAGTGATGACCTTAGTGCGAGTTGTACAGTCCAGAGAGCTGGAGAACGCCTGATGGCTCATGGGAATGGAGGACTGCCAAGGGTGGGCAGCAGCGTGGTGAGCCAAGAGTTCCCTAGAACTGAGCGAGGACGTATCAATGGAGCTCAGAGCATCTCAGAGCTGGAGGACCTCTGGGTATCTTAGAATTCTGCTGAAAGTCTGGTTAGACTGTAGAGTCATGTGGAGGAAATGTCTCTGGTGACCACCTGTGCAGGCAGACTCTAGGACAGTGGTTCTCAACCTCCCTAACGCTGAGACCCTTTAACAGTCCCTCATGTTGGGGTGACCCCCAACCATAAAATTATTTTTGTTGCTACTTCATAACTGTAAGTTTGTTACTGTTACGAATTGTAAATGTTTTTTTTTCTGATGGCCTTAGGTGACCCCTGTGAAAGGGTTGTCTGACCCCCAAAAGGGTCACGACCCACAGGTTGAGAGTCTTTATAGGAGGTGTGTGTGTCTCAGTGCCAGAACGGGACCCTTTTCCTACTCAGGCCTGAGGCGCTGGGATCTGGGAATATCCGTTTGATATCCCTCCTCTGAGGCAAATGTTGGGGTGGTGACAGATGTGCTCAAATTCCCAGGACTCGATAGATGACGGGAGTGGATGAGTTGGGGGGTTAAGAGGACAAGCATCACAGTCTGCGCACACCCTTGACAGCCCCCCAAATGGACTTAGTTCGTGTGTAAGTCACAGCTCAGGCCTGACAAACTCCCAGAAAAGCCATACACAAGGTCCCCAGCCATACGACACACTCAAACACGAAGTGCTATCTAACCATCCCCTTGAACACCTAGTAGAGGTCCCCTCCTCACATAGTAAGTACACAGGGTAGGTACAGGCCACAGGTCTTCCCCTTTAGACGCTGCTTGGCCTGTCAGACGAGACCTTATCACAAACCCATTTGTCCCCCCCACCCAATAAGCCCAGCTGCTTCATTTCTTGGCAAGGTTTCCTGAGCGGGGACTTGGTAGGTTTCTGGTTCAGGGATGATGATCTAACCTAGGCATGACGACCCGAGACCTCGTTTAGGGACTCTCTTATGGAAGTCAACCCCGCCTGGATCTACCTGCAGCATCCCCAGGGCTCCCAATGTTCCAAGGATGGCCCGATGGGAGGGAATGTCCTGAGAGGCCACCGCCATTGCTAGTTCCCGGATGACTGTGAGGTAGGTGTCAGAGCTGTGCAGGACTTATATGGCCCTGAGGTGCAGAACCAGTTTTGAGGGTAGTTAACAGGAAGCCACTATTTGGCTTGTCAGGAACAAGTTCTGTGACAGAATTACCCGCTGGGAGAGGCTGCCTCAGGGGCTGTTAGTGGAAGTTCTTGTGGAGACCACTCATCTCTGGTGCTGTCAGGGGTTAAGCAAAGTGATCTGGAGACTGGGACTTTTGTTTCTTTTTTTTCTTTTTTTTTTTTTTTTTTTTTTTGGTTTTTCGAGACAGGGTTTCTCTGTGTAGCTTTGCGCCTTTCCTGGGACTCACTTGGTAGTCCAGGCTGGCCTCAAACTCACAGAGATCCGCCTGGCTCTGCCTCCCGAGTGCTGGGATTAAAGGCGTGCGCCACCACCGCCCGGCCGGGACTTTTGTTTCTTATCGCAAGAAGGGAAGATGAGACTCGCCCGGGGTCCAAGCTACTAAAGCACAAGATTGCCTCCCAGCCCCTGGACAAGAAAAGGCTGTGCTGTATACTCCAGGGCTCATTACATTCTCTCCTGGAACTCACCAAAACTTGTCCCTGGAACTGGGACCTAGCTAATAGGGCAGATAGGACTATATGATGCCTCTCAAGCCAGCCCAGGAGGGCCAAAGAACATTCTCTGTGACCTTGGGGACAACAATGCTCTGAAAGTTACCTCCTAGGTCACCCTAAGAAATCTTTGGTCCTCCTGGTACTTCACAGGAGACCTCGGGGGTCTTGCAGACTGCTCAGTTCTCAGGGGAGAGGAGTTGTTTTCCAGTCCATCTTCTGGCTTGCTCGAAAGACTTTGTGAAAGGGAGACCTGAAAAACTGTCTAGAGACCCCACGAAAGCTGGGCAATGGTGGCAAGCGAGTTTGCTGAGATGGGCTGGAGAACTAAACTGGCACTGAGATCATCTCTAGGTCCTGGGCAAAACTAGAAAAAGGTGGGGAACTTCTAGTATCCCTCCCTCTCCCCCTTTCAGCGCATCAAGAAACCAGGCAGCAAGGCTCTGGGGGCTGCTTTTATGGGGACGACCTGACAGAGGGCATGGTCCGTACAAAACCAGGAACAATACATACATATATATATTATATACAGAGACGGGGGTCCTCCAAGGGCGGGGCAAGAGCGCTGCCGGTCAAAACCGGAAGTACATCGAGGACCCGCCCACCCGGCTCCGCCCCCTCCATCTGCCTAGGTGAAGTGCAGGGGCCGGGCACTGTGACAGCCAGCTCTTTCCGGGGAGTCGGGGAACGTCTAGGGGCGGGAGAGGGGCAAGAAATACTGATTGATGGTATGGTCTATTTACAGGGGTCTAGGAGAAGCCAAAAAGGACAGAACAGGGTTGTTTAAAAACAAAAAAACGAACAGAAACCTAGGCTTGGGGCAGGGGTTGTGGAAGTGGCAAAATGAGATGGATTTTGAAAGGGGAGGGTACCTGAGGGGGTAGGTCTCACCTCCCTTGGTCCAAGCCCCAATTTGGGGTTAAAGTGGGGAAACTGAGTCAATTTCACTTAGAAAGCAGGCTGACGGCAAGCAGCCCTGGTCTCCAAAAAGATTAGTAAAATTTTGCCCTCCAGTGAAAACATTGGAAAACAGTGGGGGAGGGGAGGAGGGGAGGCTGAGTTTCTTTGATGGTAAAACAAGGCTTCCAGGTGTGGCCCTGGGCTGGGCCTAGCTCCCTAGTGAGGGCTCTGCAGGCCCACCACCTAAGCTGGCCTCCCTCCCTCCTGGCATTCCTAGGCTAGACCAAGGAACCCTGAACCCCAGAGTGGCCTCAGGACAGTTCCAGGAGGAGGCTATGGCTATTTGGCACCTGGGAGAGGGGAGGCACAAGGAGAAGTTGAGGGCCGTTGCCCTTCCTAGGAAAGGGGGGCCGGATTCCAGGTGTTTTGGACTCATCCTCTTGCCCACTCCGGCTCTCCCCGCACCCCACCAAGGATACATGAGAAATCAGTGCAGGACCAGGCCCAGCCTCTGGCTCAAGGGTGGGCTCTATCCCTCCTGGGATGGGGAGCAGGGGTGGGAGATGTTGAGGCAACCCCTCCAAGCAGGAGGCCAGAATGCAACAGACAGCACAATGGTAGGGAAGAGAAAAGGGCCAAGAAAGTAGAATCTCAAGTCTAGAGGCCCAGGGGCCACATGGGCCCGGTGGGCAGGGAGCAGCCTCCAAGTGGTGAGATGCTGGGACAGCCCCAGCTCCACTCCGGTCCAGAGACACAGGCTGGAGGTTGTAAAGTCTGGCAGTTTGGTCTGCAGGTCCTTGTGTCCATCCACCACCCAGGTCAGCTTCTCTCACTCGGCCTCTGTACCTCAGCCCCATAGAACAAGGAGGCCACTCTTCCAGCCACCATTGTCTGCCCGGGCCACCCTAAAGGGGCCTGTAGTATGGGCCCTCTGGTCCCTGAAGCTGAGGGAGGTGGGGTGGAGGAGTGTGGGAAGTCGGGGCACCTGTCCCCAGGCTGGTAGGGGAGGGGTGGGGATTGAGGACAGGGAGGGTGAGGATAATGGGAGGGGATTATTATTGTCCAGTCAAGGAGTGACTCCGGTTAAGTAGAATTGGAATTCCTCAGTGTTTGCAGGTTTCCTTCCAGTTCTGAGATCTAGAATACAAAGACAGGGGGCATCAGGCTTGGCCACTGAGCGTGGACCCTGCCCCCACCTCCCAGCTCTGACCCTAAGCTGGGTGGCCAGCAATACAGTCCTTCCCAAACAAGAGCAGAGTGGCGTTCTTTGACTCTGGCTTCTATGCTGCTCCCTCTGGAGGCTGCTCAGGGCACCCAGGCTCTACCTTGTCCAGAAGCTTGTCCATTTCCTCCTTCCTAGCTAGCTCCGACTCTTCCAGTACCCGACGCTGGGCAGTCTCTTTTTTCAGGAACTCGATCTCCCTGGAGACAGGCGAGGAACAGATGGTGGGTTAGGGTTTATGGTGTGGCTTCGGTCCAGGGAGGAGGAGGTTTTCCCAAGGTCACTAGGGCCTGGGTCTGGTATTCAGCCATTCCAGCTCAGGTACCCCACCATGGTGCCCTCTAACTTCTCTACTCCTTATCTCCCTACTCAGCTGGAGGAAGGCTGGGGTGGGGACTACCACTGAAGGGCCTCTCCATCCTGCCTGGGCCCAGACGCAAAGCTCCTCACACATACTTTTGCTGGTAGTCCTTGATGAGACGTTTGGCCTTGCTGTACTTGCGCTCCAGGGCCTGATACTGAGCCTGAGTCTCCCGCAGGTGCTCGTCCACGGCCTGGCACAGGCTCTGGGCCTCACCCCAGTAGCCCTCCAACTTCTCCATCCGCTCCTTGTTCTCCTCCACACTCTGCTCCAGCTGGGCCTTCTCCACCCGCCAGCGCCCTTTCTCCTGCTCCAGACTCTGCAACTATGAGCAAAGAACAGCCCTGGGTTAAAGGCCACCAGAGTGAGCCGTGGAGCCAACAGTCTCCAGCAATGCCTGCACCTGTGGAATCTACTGGCCCCCAACTCCTAACTCTCTGAGGCTGACCTCAGAGTTCTCCCAGGGGTAGGAGTCACTGATTAGCAACTTCTGCCTTATCCAGAAGATGGGAGTGATATGCCTCAGGGCTAGTGAGATGATTGATATGAAACAGTCACCACCAGCTCTGCACCCTCTGCAGCCCTGGCGTGCTGACCAGCCCCTATTCCTGGAGATTCTTGAACGATCTAGCCCCTCTCCAGCTCTCAGGTAACTGGTCTGCATTCTTCTCTCCTTACCATTCCTCAAGGCAAGGCCCCACCTCCCACACCACCGCTGTGCACAGAGCCCCAAATCCCTACTAGCTCCTGCCAGATCTTGCACCTAACTTCCAGCCCTACCTCCCAGCTTTTTACAGGTACCAGGCCCTCAATGGGACCCTCCCCCATCCGAAGCCAACTTTCCTGGCTTGCTTGCCTGGGAGAAAGTGTCACTGCCTCAAGGCAGTCCCAGTACTCAGTTTCCAGTTCCTGGTTGTCCTTTTTTTCTTACCCACTGCAAACACCTCATGCTTTCTAAGCTTTGATAACTCAGGCCTTCCTGCAGACCCTGGGACTTGCCACAGGGCCTTTGCAGGTACTGTTCCCTCTGCTAGGAATGCCCCATCTATCCTTCCTCAGTACTCTTGCTGTGTATCATTTTCCCAGAAAAAGCCTGCTGCGACTTCAGTAGGGCAGCACCCTCCTTCCAACTGGATGGGGTTCTTCCTGCTCTAGGGACTCAGTAACCCTGCTCCAGGTAGTAACAACAGTCAGTGGTGTGCCGACTCTTTAGATGCACAAGGACAAGAATCAGCTCTGCTTTTGCTCAACACTGTGCCTGAAGTGGCATTAGCTGTCCAGAAGCTACCCTAGGTAGACAGACTCAATTGAATGCCTCTTTGCTTCCCGGGCCTGAAACCACCTGTGACCCACCCTCTGCCTCAGGCCCTGAAAACACCCTCAAACATGTAGCCTCACTTCCCTTCCACCTTGGCCTGTACTCTGACTCACCCTGTCAGGCTCTGCCTAGGCTTCTAACCAGTTTGTCCATATCCAAGGCCCTCTTACCCTTGAGCCCTGCCCCCCACCCCCATTTTCCTAGGTGGTGAACTTCCAAAAAAAAATCTCTAGGGGCCACAGCTCCATGCCCGCAGAACCAAGCTACAGCTCTTGGAGGGCTGAGGTCTATACAATGCCATTTCTAGCCTTCCCACCACCCAGCTGCCCCTGCCCTCTCCCCACAGGAACACCTGCCATACCCTGGCAGGCCTCCTCTCAAAGGCAGCTGCAATCTCCCTCCTAGGCACCCATTCCCTGCCCTCCTCCATCCACGGGGGAGAGAACACACACATCCCTGTTCCGCTGCATCTTCTTGGCCCCCCGGGGATCGGTTTTTCTCCCACTACCCTGGAAACCCTGTGGGAGTTGGGACTCCTTCAATATAGAGTCTGTGTGTCTACGACGCCTGGAGTGTGTGGGGACGCAGTGTGCTTGTAAGCATCTGGTAGGCATGTACAGCAGCCATGTGTGCCACCAGCTGGCGCCGTCAGCACCAGCATGCGTGCCGCTGGCCCAGGTGACAATGTGCATGTCCTCTGACACTCTTCCTAGGCCCGGCAGCCTGAATGGTGGGTCATGTCCACGCGTTTCTGTGACCTCAAGGGCAGTGTGGATCTACCTGTTCAGGCCAACCAGTCATACATATATGAAAATAATGTCTGTGCAGACAGGAGGGTGCAGGGGTCTGGATGAACGGGTCTGGGGATCCAGGCTGGTATGCGTCACTATGTGTACCTCTGTGTACTTTAGGTAGTCAAAAAACTTCTCTCTTATCCCTAGGCCTGTGCGGAGTGGATGAGCGTTGAACAGTAAACTCGGATGCCAACAATGAGAGTTGGTTTATCTCCACGGACTTGCTGACACTCTGACTTCTGACTGAGCACCGACCCTAGACCAGGCTGCAGACTTCCTGTATCTGCTGCAGATGTCCATGTAGCAGCTCACTGGTTTCTCTCTATGCTGCTGGCAGTGCTTTCATACCTCACCTTACATATGATGGGATGGAGACCCAATTAATGAATAGGGGAACAGATGGGCCAGAGCTTGGGATCTTAATCCTGATATCCCTGGCCTCACAGTAGCCCACGGTGGAATGTTGTGTGTTGGGGTGTGTGTGTGTGTGTGTGTGTGTGTGTGTGTGTGTGTGTGTGTGTGAAGGCAGGGTTTCTCTCTCCAGCCCTCAAGTCCAGATCTTCAACGTGCACCCACACGCACATGTACATGCACACCCTCACCTTCCGCTTCAGCTGCTGGATTTCCGCTTCAGTGACAGCATGCTTGATCTGGAGCTGCAGACACAGGGTGGCACTCAGTCCCTAGGGCCAGCTCCCCGCCTGCCTTCACCCACCGCCCAGGGCCCTTCCTCCAACCTCCTTGAACTTGTGCACCAGCTTCTCTGGCTCCATCTCCACAGGGGACAGTGCATCCTCATTCTCTGCTAGCTCGAACACCTCAATGGCCATTTCGCCCCCTGGGAACGTGGGGCTCAGTTCTTCATCTTCATCAGTGGCGTACTCTCCTGTCTGTGGAGGGATGCAGGCAACGTGGACCCGTTTACTCCACCTCCCTCGGCAACCCTGCTGCCAGGCTTGATACCAGCAGCAGGATGCTCATGTCAGACTGGGGGCTAGCCAGGGGAGTCTCCATGGCTAGGATAGGCAAACTGCAAGACTCTGAAGAAACTTCCTGGACTGTTTTCCCCATAACATAGCTTCCTTGAGGACCCAACCCTCTCCCGCGTTCAGGTTCCCTCGATTAGGGGCTCTACCCTGCTCCCAGAATAAGGACTCAGAGGGGACTATGTTTTCCTTCTAGTTACAGGGAGACCCTCTGAAGACAGAGAGTG
Organism: Peromyscus californicus insignis; assembly: GCF_007827085.1. Taxonomy (NCBI): domain Eukaryota; kingdom Metazoa; phylum Chordata; class Mammalia; order Rodentia; family Cricetidae; genus Peromyscus; species Peromyscus californicus. The sequence continues at coordinate 27,868,160 of NW_026294551.1, forward strand.
GGACTCCTCCGTTTGACCAGGGGGTCCTCTGAGGGGAGGGTCTGCTTCTCTCTCAGACCATAAGGTCCCCCGGGGTTTGAGTTTCTTTAACAGGCCTGGAAAAAGGAGTTGAGGCCAATGGCTGCACTGCTTCATCTGGCCTCCAGAGGGCGAGCATGCAGAGTCCCTACCTCCTCATCCTCCTCTCCATACTGGGCGTATCTCTGCTCCATCATCTCCCGCTGCCATCTCTCCTGCTCCAAGGTCTGCTGAATTAGCTGGGCCACTTCGCTCTGTTCCCCAGGCCGCTCCCGGCCAATCATGAACCTGCAGGGACACCAGAGTCATCTGTCATCCTGGTGTCATCCCAGCCTGTCTACAGCTGGGCATGCCACTGCCCTCCTGGTGGTGTTCCCTCCCTCCCTCCCTCCCAGCCTAGGCCCTCCCAGGGGAGGTGAAGTGAGAGCCGGAGTCCAGAAGCTGTGGAATTAATAATGAATGGGGGAGCTGGGGCTCTCCCAGGGCTGCCTACCCGAAGAGGCAGGAAGACCTGCTAGCCTTCCCGGCCACTTTTGGGAAGGGGATGTCAGCCAAACTTTGGGCTGGGCTACAGGGGAACGTGAGCTCAGGAGCTCTCAGCATAGGAGCATTTCCCACCAAAGAGAAAAAACACAAAACAAAGCAGGGGAGTGGCCAAAATGACCCATCCTAGGGGATGGGGACTAGACCAGAGAGGTGTGTCTTGGGTGTGCTCCAAGCCCCTGGTCAGGAAGGGGCAGGATGATGGCAATTGCAGATTAGCATGGAGAGGAAACAGTGGGACTTCCAGGCACCAGCTCCTCCTCCCCAGCCACCCACATCCTGTTACTCTCCAGCACCCTTTCCTGGGGGCAGCACCCCTCTGGGGCGGGGCAGAGAGTGATCCCCAGGAGTCCTGCCGGAGGTGCACACAAACTTCTATTCAACCCAATGGAGCAGCCTTACCAACAGGACATGGCGTGGACCTGGAGGGAAGAGGAAGCTCTAGATGGGGGAACCTAGTTTGGCCGGCAGTCATTTGGTTGGCAGGGAAGGAGAACAAGCCCAGAGAAGAGCATGGAGGGACATGAGCCTGAGTCCCAGTGGTGAGCAGGAGCCAGAGATCCAGGGATGGGAAGGCAGGCCTGGGGCGGGGGCTGCAAGTCTAAGACCCTCTGGCAGGGAACTGGTGCCACGAGGGGACTAGCTTCCTGCCTGTCCCCTCTCTTGGCTCTCACCGCACTCGGCCCTTGGTGTTCCTGAGGACAGAGGCTGCGAAGCTCTGGGTCACTCCCACCAGGCTTGTTCCATCCACCTCCACCAGTAGATCGTTTACTTGGATCCTAGAGGAAGTGACATTTGTTAGGGTGTCATGAGAGGAACAGGAGGTGGGTTAAGGGTGGACTCTTCCAATCCGAAACTCAAGGCTCAGTCTGGCATACAGTTCTGGCATAAAATATGTGAGGACAGAGAGAGCCAGGTGTCTGGGGCCATGTGAGGCGACCAACAGGCAGCATTGGAACTCATGGACATGGCTGGGAGGTTGGCAAAGCCACGCCTAAGTGAGCCTTGGGGAGGCAAATCCCTGAAGACTACCTGTCCTGAGGACCTCATGCTGTTATTGAACACAGCTCTGATTGTTGCCATCATGGTCACCACGTCCCTCATCATCTATGGGTTGTCTGAAAACTCTCAGGGGGCTTCTAGCCCCTCACTGGGCAGTGTTACTGGTACTTACAATAAATAATAGTGATTGACTTTTTCCAAAAATTGCTGCTGGAGCAGATTAATGATTCAACCCCCACCCTTAGAAATAATTTAGACATGTAGAATTGTTAGTAAGGTTAGGTTAAGGTGTTTTTGTTAATGGCTTTGAGGTAGAAAATCTTGGAGAACAATTTAAAGTTTAGAAAGGCACTTAGTTGAGTGAGGGAAATGTTGAGGTCAAGAAACAAGAAACAAAAACAGCCTGGTTATTATCAGCTGACGTGCCTTTCTTGCTAGGATGGGTTGGTGATCAAAGGTGATGATTAATTGCTGGTACCCATTTCTGCCCTCAGCTTCCTGATAGAAAAAAACTGTTGACAAATGGGCACGTACCCTGAGGACTAAAAGTACAGCTGACTTTCTTTGTTTTCATATGTAAAAGTTTAGATTTGTGTGATTCAAGATTTTTTTTTATAAGATTACCTTTTAAGATAAATAGTAAGATGATTGATCCTTTCCTTGTAAACTGCAAAATATAGCCTGCTAATAAAGGAACTGGCTGAGAAAAATACCTTGTTTGCTTACACTCTGTTAATTTATAACAAGTTGCTTGGACATGAATGTATGTGGGTTATTGAAAATAATTTGTTTTTCACCTGTAATACATGAAATGTTTAATCATGTAAGGGAAATGGGAAACGTGTTTTTTTTTTACTTGTAGGCAGAGTTTTCCCATCCCAACAGCCATTTCCAAATTACCACACTGAGGCTTATATTACATATAAATGCTTGGCCAATAGCTCAGGCTTATTATTAACTAGCTCTTACAACTTAAATTAACCCATTTCTATTAATCTACATTTTGCCACATGGCTCATGGCTTTAAGAAGGGTTATTCCACAGCATTTACTTGTATTCAGTGTAATCATTCACTCAAAAAATAGAAAGTAACCACATTTGTAATATTATACTGCTTGAAAGATTCTGATGGGGTACATAAGCTGTAAGGGAAAAAACAAGTTAGTTAAAAGGAAGACATCAAGAGAGACAGAAGGGATACATCTGGATAGAAGTTAAAAAAAGAAATAAAAAGATGAGAGAGAGAGATGATAGAAAGACCCTAAAGGGGTGTGTGTGTGTGTGTGTTTGTGTGTGTGTGTGTCCCTTTTCCACCAGCTCCAGAGAATTAAGTTTTACTCTCCCTCAGATAGAAAAGTCAACTGAGTGATTAGTCCACTGACTCTGTGGCTCCTCCTCAATCCTGAGCTGCTGGAGGCTGGCCCTCACAATAGCAGTCGGACAACACAGCTGCAGTTATCCAGGACCAGAAAAGGTGGCAGGCACACTTCCTGTAATCACATCATTGTCTCTTCAGTCACACTCAGCAGGGTGCTGTGACATGCTCAGAGCTCATTCCTACACATGCCCGTGTGCTACCACCCCAGTGTCCTCCCAAATGCCTAAGACCCAAGCATGCCCCTTTCATGCTCACACACCAATCCACACCCACAAAGTTGCACACTTCCAACACAATTCAGCTGTGGGGGTGTCCTGGCTCCCCACATGGAAGAGGAAGATGGGGCAGTGGCCTCACTTGGGAGGGAATGCCAAAGATGGGGGAAGACTTGGGCACCTCCTTCCTCCACTTCCACCTCCTGGGAGGTCTTAGGCTTCTCAGGGCTTCAAGTAGAAATGGAGAGAATGCCTGATGGGAACAGTTTTCTCCCGGATAGCCCACATTCTCATGTGGGCACTAGCCCATGATGTTCCCACTCCTGCTTTACTAACAAACAGGCGAGCGACCATGGCCAAGCTCTGGAAAGGGAGGGGAGGTAAATGCCAGAAAGGATGCCATCCTTTCTGTTCCTGTTGCCCCCGTGCCACCCAGGCCATGGCAGTTAAAAGCCCTCTGAGTCGGGCACCCATGACTCTAACAACATGACCCTATAGTAACCCAGCCCTCAGCACTCATCTGTCACATGTGGGTGTCAACTGTTCACAGCTTTCCCAAGGGAAAGCCTTGCAGCATTTCCCACTTCCTCCCCCCTGCAACACACACAACAGAAAATCTGGCAGAGAGGGGCATGGATGCCAGACCTCTTGTGCCCTTCATGATCCTTCAGAGAATGCCAGTCCTCCGATCATAGATGTTCCACACAGGCACACACAACGAGCAACTTCAGCCCCAGAACATGGAGCCATAACTAGCCTAATCCTATCCATACCTGGATCCCTGGCTATCTACATTCCTGCCGTTGGTTTCCAGACTTAGAACCCCTTCTACTCAGGCTGGGGATGTAGCTCAGCTGGCAGAGTGCTGGTCTTGCATGCATGCGGCCCTGAGTTCACAAGGAACCTTTTACATTTGTTTTTGTTTCTGTAAGACAGGATCTCACTATGTGGCCCTCCCTGGCTGTCCTGGAACTCATTATGTAGACCAGGCTGGCCTCGAACTCACAGAGATCCACCTGCCTCTGCCTCCCAAGTGCTGGGGTTAAAGGCGTGCGCCACTATACTTGGCTGCAAGGAACCTTTTATATACTCACTCTGTCTTGCTAGTTCCTGCTTGGCCTCCAGCTCTCATTTTCAATATCAATCACTTCCTCTACGAAGCCGGCCCGTCAGAGGGGGCCAAGCCCTCCTATTTTGCGCCTTCGTATATTCTTCCCTATTCAGCCAGTTTGTTTGTTCTGTCTGGTATCTGTCTACTTTATTACGCTGCTTGTTTTCTGAGGGCAAGGCCTTCCACACTGACTGCCAGAGCCTGGCACCAACCCAGCGAGAGTCAGGCCCTTAGTATGTGTTAAGGGAAAGAAATGCGAAGCCTTATTCCAGACACACAGCCCGTGTTCTTCCTACTAAAGCCAACACACACCCTAGGCCAGTACACACGGTACTAGGTACAGCCTAGCTTCACACCCCTCCCCCACAGAGTGTGCAGGCCCCGGGGAGGGCCTCCATCTGTTCATGGCTGTCACCCCAAAGCCTAGCACAGCACCTGCACAGCGGTGCTCCTTGAATATCCAAAGACACACGTACCACGCGCAGGCCTCCTCGAGGCTGCCCCTCAGGTGATAACTGCTAAAAGAGACTTGAGGAAGGGTGCGGAAGGAGGGTGGTACCTGCCATCCCGATGGGCTGCGCCACCCTCAGTCACGGTCTTGACGAAGATGCCCAGCTTCTCCAGGCCCATGTCGGCTCCGGCCCCCATGCCAATGATGCTGATGCCCAGGCCCTCAGAGTCTGTGAGGCAGAAAGGGAGAAGCCATGGCTGGCAGGGATCCTCTGTCCTACACCCACTCCAAGGTACAGTTTCCTTTCAGAAGTCATCCCCACACTTAGCCGCCCCATGATGGGGAAAGACCCGTGGTTCTGCCCACCTCCTTTTTTTGCCAGGCCAACTCAGTGGGACTACTTCCTGCCCTTTGCCCTATCCAGTGAGCTGACAGGCAGCAGGGTGTGTGAGGGTGGCTGGGGTGTGGCACACTATTGTGTGAGCAGATAAGGGTGTGTGGCTGGGATCGGGGCTGAGCCAGGATTCAGCCCTAAGCCTTTTGGTCTCTCTTCAGCTAGTCTCTCTATGCCCAGAGCTTCAATGGCAAACACGGAGACCCATTGCCTAGTCACATCTGCCTTGTCTGTCCCGTGGTTCTCTAGCATCCAAACATAACGACCCTCCCCGCAAACACTCCCTGAGGACTGGTACCCCTATCTACTAGATGCCAGGCCTGGGGAGCATCCAAATTCCTCTCTCCCAGTTCCAGGCTCCACTAAGTCAAGTAACCACAGGTAATGTTGACTGTTCCTGCCCAGTGTATCCACTTTCACTATGCTATTGCTGACCCCATTATTGGGTCCATCATCCATTATTACCCCTCCCTGTACCCACGCCACTGGGATCTTTTCTTTCTTCTTTCTTTCTAATTGTTTTTTTGTTTGTTTCTGAGACAGGGTTTCTCTGTGTAGCCCTGGCTGTCCTGGAACTCTCTCTGTAGACCAGGCTGGCCTGGAACTCAGAGATCTGTCTGCTTCTGCCTCTCAAAGGCATGTGCCACCACCGCCTGGACCACTGTGATCTTTCTAGACTAGCTTTCCCAGTCCTTACAATAGCTCCCAATCCCTCTCAGAAATGACTATGCTCTCGCCATGGTCCACGCCACCCCGGTCACACATTCATCCTATGCTGAATGTACCTCTCTGCTCTACCCCACACTTTCCAAATGGCTCCTCTTTAGAGCTCAGCTCAGGCAGCGCTGGCCTGAGAATCTGCTAGCATGGTGAGGCCCCATCAAATGTACTGACAGTGGCCCTTCACTCCTCCCAGAGCTTATGACGGCACGTAAGGCTGAAGTTAGAGACGCCATCTCCCTTGGAACCTGCTTTTTCCTGTCCCTGTGCCTCCAACAGAGCCCAGGACCACATACACGGTGCTTAGGAGATGTGTTCACCAACTATCATTCCTTGGCAACACACTGGAGATGCCCGTGGCTTGGATGCTGACAAGGAATGCCAAGAAAGGCCAATAGGGGCTGGAGTCAGAAGTCCAGCATGTGGGTACCCACAAGATTGGCAGGACAGAGGCTAACACTACAGAAGACCCCAGTGTGCTCCTTAGATTGGCCTGGCCTCTCACCCTTCTCCAGCTCCACAGGAAATAGCTCCAACCTCTCCACACGCTTCTCTAGCTCATATTCCGCAGAGGCCGCCATGGGATCCACATCCTCATTGCGTCGGTCATAGTCCTCATTGGAGTAGGTGCTGAATACCTGGGGAGGAACAGCTGTCAGAGGAGCATGGGAGGCCAAGAGCGCAGCTGGCAGGAGCGGGCCCGTGGGCCTGCTGAGTTGCCTGAAGTTGCCCGGGTCTCTCCCGTCAGAGGTCCTTCCCTTATACCAATCTCCTAAGGAATCCAGCTCTCAGCAAAAGGACTTCCTAGTTCTAGAACCCAGGGGCAAGGGAGCAAAAGACCCATTCCATATTATATAGTCTGCGTAGTACTAGATGGATAGTCCTGGGGAGACTGCTGCAAGGTCTGGAAATCTCTGATACCAGGGCAGAGAGAAGAAGACAAGACAAGAGCTAAGGGTCAGACAGATGAGGGTGGACACAAAGACAGCCGCACACAGAGAAGGAACAGGCTGAGCAGAAGACGGGAAGAGGAGGAGGGGAGGAAGGATGGAGAAGACACTGGAGGATGCCAGATGGGGAGGGGGAGGGGAGGAGGGGGGAAGGGGGAAAGAGGCAGAGGCACCAGGACCCTTCCCTGGCCAAGTGGGTGGCCATAGGGAGGTGGGGAGGAAGCAGAGAGGGTCCTTCCAACCCCCTTGGAGAGAAGAGAAGGCCATTATCTCCCAGGTAGGCCTCAGGTAGCGGGGGTGGGGTGGGGTGGTGGTGGTAGAAAACTGAGCCCCTATGGCCCTTCCACACACCAGAACTGCATCCCTGAAGAACGAAACCCTTGTCCACAGGCACCAGAAGAACCAGGCATAGGCTCCAAGACTGGTGCCCTGAAGGGACCAAGGATCATGGGGCAGTGGCAGTCTCCCTGTCCTTACACAGAATCCTCTGTGCCCCTCTGCTGCCTCTCTCCTTCTATGTCTAACTGACCTCCTCCCAGGGCCAGTGAAGAGGAGACAGGGCTTTGTGGGTACCTGATGCCGGACCCAGGAGGGTGTCTGCAAGGCATTTAATGAGCACCATTTGGGGGACCGTGGCTTGTTTGGCTTTACTGCTAGCTGTGACAGGCTGGCATCACTTGGATGTCAAGAGGGGACAGGAGGGGTAGAGGCAGCTCCATCAACTAGATAGGCCGGAAGAAACTAAGGGAAGATATTGCCTCCAGTAAGACCCATGCCAGGCCCTCCTCTGCTCCAGGAGCACACTCATGGGCACCCTGGTAGGCAGGGTTACTCCTGTGTCAAACCTCCAGCTCCACCACAGAGGTGCACGGCCATAGTGGGAGGTGGAGAGGATGCTTAGAGGAGCGGACAGAAGCACAGCGGGGCTTTATGTGTTCACCTAGCTCAATGCCCTTAACTGTGCAGTATCAGACATTCAGGATCAGGCCCTTAATGATCATCCAGCTACTGTGCAGTAGCCAATAGACTGTTCTCTAACATCTAGCCAGTGGTCAGCAGTCCCAGACCCTTGAAGCGACAGGCTCCGTATTCCACATATAATCCATTACCAAGGTCACAAGGGGTTGGCTAGCCGGTAGCAGGGCAGGATGGCACCAAATTCAAGATGGGCTGTAGCAGGTGGGTCACTAGTGACTTTGTCCCCATTGCAAAGGTGTTCCAAGCTTTAGGACAAAGAATGGCATAAGCCTGGGTCAGCAAACTGACCCTGGCCCACTTTTTCATCGGAGGCCTCTGGCCTTTACCCTATGCCCAGGAGACAGCATCCCCCAGCCCTCTCCAAGTCAACCAACCCCTTCCCACTTCCCATCATACACACCCCACTTTGACTTCCAAAACACTGACCTGGGCCTCATCTTCTGTCTACAACCTGTTCACCTTTTACAGCCTGCTCGTTGCAGGAATCCCAGGCCGGCCTCAGGCTCAGAGGCCTCAGACCACCAGTCACTCCTGCTTGCTATCAGAAGGCCCTGGGCTCAGCTATCTCCTCAGCTGATACCCCCACCTACCTCCATAATGGTGACAACTGGGTCAGGGAGGGGCAGATTCTGAACCCTGGCTTCAGAATCAGTATAGCAGTGGTAATGGAGACAAGCCTGGGGCCCTGGGCCAGGGTGGGGAGGAGAACGCCCCAGAAAGGCCAAAAGTCAAGACGCTCAGCCTCTGCACTGCCTTGGCTCTCACGCTAGTGGCCAGCTTGTTTCAGAGTCACCAGGGAGTCCGGAGCACTGCTCCAAATCATGTGCTATTTTTTAACCAAAAAATCAGGGTAAGGCGTCAGATATAGACAGAGGCCCAGACCACACTCCCTCTCTATGAGGGCATGGCGCTCGCTGTTCAAAGAACCCATGGGGATGGGGCAATGGCCTCTGACACCCTCCCTCCCAAAACACCACAGCCTCTGCTCCTTCCTGGATCCCACTGCCTTCAGAGGAAACAGGGCATGGAGAAGTCTTCCAAATTCCCAGGCAGGGAGGGGAGGGGGCAGAGGGTGAGAGAAACGTGGGCAGCTTTGGTGTCCAGGAGTAGTTATGGAAACTGTAAGCAAACACATGGGGTTTGGCTGGGGAGGGGAAGGAGGAGTAAGGTCCAGGCCAGGGCAAGTCCTTGGTGTGCTGTATACAGCCATCGGGGCAGGCCAGGTGCTAGGCACAGCAGAGCACAGGTTGGGAAGGAGAGACCATCAAAGCTGAATGTGCCAGCTGAGCTCACAGGGCAGTGGGAAATGGGAGTGGTCTCCTGTTCTTAATTCTCCCCAGGGGACATCTTTTCTTTACCACCACTGCCCAGAAGATCTCAAAGCGCTGACTGGCACAGCTCACAATCCAATCACCAATAGTGGTGTTAGAGATGGGGGGGCTGAACCCCCCCCCCCACAGCGAGCCCCCATCCTCTTTTAAAGTACCCAGAGAATATGGAAAGGGGGAGGATTCCTAAGGCTATAGGCATAAAAGTCTGCCAGGCACCTTAGGGGAACTCCCAGACCTACTGCCCTCTTCCTGTGAAGCCTGCAGAGGGCCTACTCCTTCTAGGGCCACATAAGAGGTCCCTTTCCGGTGCCACCCTGGACATGGAAAGCTGGCCCAGCACAGACCCTGAGATGTAGGGTCTTTCCTCCAGCCCCGGTCACAAGGCCACCCTCACAGTCTGTTTCCTTCTTTCACTTCTGCAAAGTTGGGGTGGGGGTACTGACAGGGAGGGACTGCAGTCCCCGGTATCTTTGTTTTGGGAAGTTCCTAGCTCCCCTCTCTCTCACCCCAGGCAGAGCCAAGCCTTACCCATCGGAGAAGCAGGAAGTGTCCCTAAGGTCCCCATCCTACTCTCCTGACAGTAGGGTATACGTAGGAACAGTATCCTGAGGACACATCCCACACCCCTTCAGGTCAGCCAAGTCCCAGCCTCTGGCAGCCTCTGGCAGCCTCTGGCAGCCTCTGGCAGCCTCAAGAAGAAAGAATGTCTGGGGGAGGAAGAGAGAGCAGGTGTCCCAGAGTAGGCGTGGGCCAGGGCGGGATGCTGGGCGGGGCAGCAGGCTAGGAACCTGAGGGCAGGTCGCAGCAGGCCACCTTCACAATCACAGACCTGAAAACCTTCCCACTGACAAACAGCTGGAAGTTCCCCACGCCCCCCTCATTGTGGGAACTTCTGGGAACCCGGCTGGGTGGCAGGGGCTGACTCAGCCTGCCAAACACGGATGTCTGGGCGGGGGCGACCACTCGCACGTGGCAGGGGCAGCGCGGGGGGGCCGAAGGGGATCACTCACTTGGATCGGTGCAGTGCTGAAATGGATCTTCCGGCTCGGGGCCGGGTCCTCTTCCTCTGAGAGACCGGGAATCTCCACACACCCTGACTCCGGCTCGTAGGGGGGCTCCCCGTCCTCCTCATCTTCTTCATCGTCCTCCTCCAGGGCACTGCCCCCAGAGTCCTCCCCGAGTCCACTGTAGGCGCTCACGTCCACCAAGTCCGCTTCTGAGAAGTCCTCCTTCTTGGACTCATCCACCTCCTCAGGTGCCACGTCCGGAGCCCGGCCATTGTCCACCCCCCTCTCTGGCGTCGCCACTGACCCTGCCTCCTCCTCGGGGACCGCTTCGGCCTTGGGCTCCTCGGGTGCGGGGCTGGCTGTGCTGGCCGAGGTGCTGCCATTCTCCAAGGCTGCATGGACGGTCACCTCGGCCTGGATCACTTCCCCGGGAGCCGACTCGGCCTCAGACTCCCCACTTTCCTCAACCTCCACCGGCTTGATCTTGCGCACCTCCCGCGGCTTTGGCGGCGGTCGGGCAGGGGCCACTCGGTGCTGTGGGGGCTGCTGCCCTCCAGGGCCACGCTCCTTCTCGGTCGCGGCATCCCCCGACGGGGCAGGAGGCGGCGGCGGCGGCTGGAACACCCGGGACCGCTTACTGACCAGCTTCGAGTTGACCTGGGGCGCCCCCGCGGCCCGGGGGGGCCCGGGCGCACGGTGAAGGCCGGTCCTCGAGTCGGCTTTCTCGAAGACCGCACTGAGCTGGCTGACCGTCGGCGACACGGCGTCAGCATCCAGCTTGTCCAGCGCCTCGGTGCTGCCGTTGAAGCGCACCACGACGTCCAGCTTCCGGTCCTGCAGGCCGGCGCGCTCCTGTCTCAGCAGCCGCCGCGCCGCGGCCTCCTTGTCGCCACCCGTGGCCGCGGGGACGCTCCGTTCGAACAGCTTCCGCGTCTCCTGCAGCCGGGACGGCGGGTGCGGCGGCGGAGCCGGCTGCGCCGAGGGCGCGGGCTTGGAGTCGAAGCGGCTCACGCGCTCCGACACGCTGGTGCCCAGTTTGAGCAGGGCGCTGTGGTCCACGTTCTCGTTCAGGCTGCTGGCCCGCGGCAGGGACAGGCGCACGCCGCGATCGGACGCCCGCGGGGCCTCGGCCATGCCTGCGCCGCCTCCCGCCTCACCCGGCGGCCCCGCGGTGGTGCCCATCTGCAGGAACATACTTTTGATGCGGTGGACATTGGAGCCATATTTCTTATGGTGGGCCGCCTTGGGTGCCTCGTCGGGCCCGGGCGCATCGGAAGGCTTCAGTGCCTGGATGCCCGCTTCGTAGGCGCTGCGGTGCGGGGAGGCGCTCCGGAGGGGACCCCCGGGCCCCCGAGGCTCCGTCTTCATCATGGTGGGGGGAGCCGGGTTCGCATCCCCCCGCTCCCCGCTGCCCCCCTCCAGCAGGCGGCTGGCCAAGTCGGGACCACCGCCCCCTCCCCCCAAAGAAAGAAATCCCGAAAGGCCTTCTATAGAGTCCCCCAGAAACCAAGCTGCCAAAAAACAGTTAACCCTGCTCTAAAGGGAAAAAAAAAAAAAAAAAAAAAAAAAAAAAATCTCCGAGCGCCCTGTGTGGGTCGCCTCCCCCAACCAAGCTGCCAAAGACAGCCAGCCCCCTTCGAAAGCTCGAGCGGCCTGGTGCGGTCGCCCCCACCCAAATTGGAGAAGCGGAGGCTGGCTGGAGCCGCTGGGACCGCGCGCCCAGCCCGCGAAGCAGCGGCCGCCGCGCCGGCTCACATCCTCCGAGGCGGTGTCAGCGGGGCTGGCGGCGCGGGCGCCCCCTGCTCCGGCCGGTGGCCTTGGCTCTCGGGGTGCCCGGCATCCCCGCGCCCGTGGCTGCTCCGCTGACCCGGGCCGCTCCGCCGCGCCTCCCTCCCTCCCTCCCTCCCCCCCGCGCCCCGAGCCTCGGTCTTTCTCTAGCTCAGCCCGAACCGCGGCTGCCGGAGACCGAGCGGCTGCCCTTCTCGCCGCCGCCGCTGGGGGACTGGCACCACTGGGTCCTAAAGGGATCGGATTTCCGGGGCCGGAGCCTGTGGGCCCTCCCCTTCCCTTCCACTCGGTCGTCTCGTCTCTCCTACTCCTAGTTGGCGGGCAGCCTTCCGCAGCTCCTCGGACCTTGGCTATTCTTCTTCAGCCCTCCCATCCCAAACTCGGCGGCTTTTCGCAACCCACATAGGCGTACCCTCATTTAACCCTGGGGGCGGGGAACCATCCAGACGCAGCGGTCTCCCGCCGGCTGATCGTCCCCACATTGTGAAGGGGTTCTGTGAGGAGGGACCCTGAATCATTCATTCCCTTAAAGGTCCCTGGAGTGTTTAGGGCTATCGGCATCAAAACTGTTGGGTGCTAGGCCAAAGCACATGTATCTAGCTCCTTCCAAACTTGGTGCTGGGAATCTCAGAGGCAGGACCTGAGTCCTGCATTTTAACAACCGCCCCCCCCCCCCCATAGGGAGTTTTTTTCACCTTCCAGGATGTGAAACTTTGGCCCGGCAATACTTGGGGTGCTGAGGAGAAATGAAGAAAAGGAGGGAGGGCGGGGGGTGGGGTGGGCAAGTCACCCAAATGGCAGGAGAATTCCGAGCTGCCTCTTGCCTTTGGAAGTTTTAAGATGATGTTCATCACCTGCCCACTCTTTTTCCAGGCCTCAGGAGGGTTGTCGAATCCTGGCCTTCATAACCTGCCGGAGAACTCCTATCTCTCAAAACAGGAAGGGTTGGGAGGGTGTTGGGGGAAGTTGGAAGAAATGATTCTAGAGGCCTAAGGCCAAAGTTTCCCTATTGACAGTTCTAGCTTGGGTCTCGCATTTAAAGGATTCTGGTCACTGTGTGCAAGTTGTGTGTGTGTGTGTGTGTGTGTGTGTGTGTGTGTGTGTGTGTGTAAGAGAGAGAGAGAAAGAGACCACAGGAGCCAGGCAGTGGTGGTGCATTAATCCCAGCAATCAGTAGGCAAAGGCAGGCTCATCTCTGTGAGTTCAAGGCCAGTCTGGTCTACAGAGCGATATCCAGGACAGCCAGAGCTGTAACACAGAGAAACCCTGTCCCGAAACAACAAAACAATCAAGAAAGAGTGTGTGTGTGTGTGTGTGTGTGTGTGTCCTACAAATCTCTTCTTGAAAACTCAGTTTCTTTAGAGTGCCTTCATTCCTCACACACACAGCAAGGGGCCTGGTGTTGCCCTTTATCCCTCCTCAATTGCCCGGAACCTGGCAGTGAGGATCCATCCAACAGTCAGGTCTAACTGTGTTGATCCAGTCTGTATATGCCAGGAATGGATGAACAGAGTGGACACTAGGACCCAGAGAACAACTCAGGCACAAAGCCTCCCCCCCCCCCTCCTCCCCAGCTGCTTCCTGCATCTCAGGCCTTCCTGCGGCCTCGGCCTCCTCCCCCGCCCTCTTCCCTTCCATCCTCTTCCTCCTCTTCCCGTTCTCCCACTCTCTCCGGTTGGCCTGGCCGAGCTGGTGGAGGGAGCCCTCCTACCCTTCCATTCTCGGTGTGTGGGTTTTGTGGGACTCTAACCCATAGCACGTGCAAAAGAGCTCGGTGCTTGGGGGATGGGACGTGGGGAAACCGCCTGGGAACCCTGAAGATTGGGATGGGGAGGAGCCAAGAAGCACTGGACTGGCTCCCTCCAGTAGGGTGCCAGGAGAGGGAAGATTTTGGCTCTTATCTGCAGCAGGACCTTAGGCTTTCAGATGCCCCCTTCATTTTTGCACAGCAGGAGACTTACCCCTCCCCAGTTCTGCACGTGGGGGATCTGTGCAGGGTAGAGAAGCCATCCAGGTGCCTCCTCACCTCCTGACCCTTCTTAGAAGCCCTCTTTCCTGAACAAGCTTTAGGACTTGTTCCCAAGTTTAAGTCTGGGATTTGAACCTCTCCCCCACCCTCCCCCGACTATGGCAGTTAGTTGGCGGTTGTGTGTGTGTGTGTGTGTGTGTGTGTGTGTGTGTGTGTGTGTTTGAGAAAGAATCTGGACTATCCCATGCTGGATTTGAACTAGCCATTGTAGCCAAGGATGACCTTGAACTTCTGATCCCAACAGGCTTTCCTGAGGCTCTAACCCAGGCTCTCCTGCATGCTAGGCAAGCATCTAGCAACTGAGTACATCTCAAGCTCCCACTGTGACAGTTGGGCGATGCCCTGCTGCTCACCCCTTTGCTAGCTGGGAATTTGAGCAGAGTGTCCTTACAGCTCCTGTGTGGATTGGGGGAGGGTGCGGGCCCCTGGGTGTTCTGCCCAGAATCTCCCACACCCTTAGTGGTGAGTCATTTTAACTGGTCCCAGCCCAAGGGGTCTGTGCCCACACTCGGGGCCAGGTGGGAGGAGGGGTTGAGAACCAGCTGTTGGCCCCTTCCCCTAACATCCTTGGCAGAAAACTAAGATGAACTGGACTTAATAGGCACCCTCAGATCTCCCTTGTCCCGTGATTTCTCAGAGTGAGACCCCTTCAAGGGCTTTGGGTTGTGAGAAAGTAAAGTGAGCAAGGAGCTTGGGTGACGGAGGCTAGTAAGTAGAGATTATTATTTCCTGGGTTCCTACATGGCAGAGCAAAGACACCCAAGCTGGAATTTCGGAAGGAGCTTTAAGGGAGTGAGTGAGAATTACGTTACCATCACCCTTTCCTTGGAGTCAGGCTCCAAACAATCTGCCTATGAGGTGGGTGGGGCATGAGGGGTCACCTCCTCCATCCTGTCGTCCCCCCACCCCCCAGTCTGAGCTAAACTTTCAGCCCTCAGGCCATGATGGTCATCCCCGGATAATTTAAAACTTCGGCTCTCCCCAGGGCCCATGTGGAGGAAACTTTGATGTCATGGCCACTGTCTTGGTCTTGGGATGACGGGTCCTTCCATTCCTTTGTCCTGTCTGGGGGTGGGGGTGAAGTGGTTCCCAAAGTTGAGCCGGGATTCAGGTCTTGGCTGTACCACTTAGTGTCTGTGCGCCTTTGCAGAAGTCACGTGTCTCTTTTGTGCTCTGAGGGGAGAAACTGAGGCCTGGGAGAGTTGCCGGATGCTTATGACCAGGAGACGCCTTCTCAGCCATGGCTAAAGGGTGGGAGCTGCAGTAGGCAGTGATAATCCTCCCTCTCTCCTAGCCAAGCCCTTCTTGTGTCCTCCCGTCCCATCTGGTGAGGGCCCTCTGGGAAGGTGCTCTTGGATGATCATGCCTGGAGGCTTGCTGGCTTTAAATGCCAGGTGTAACAGCAAGGGTGGTGATAAGGACGGGTGGGGAGAACCCGATGTAGGATGAGTTCCCAGCCTTCAGCACCCTGGGCTCAGGTGTGGGCTGCGTGCCAAGACTGGCTGCTTTTCCCAACCCTGGGCCTTTGAGACAACTTCTGAAAGTAGTTGTTTTTTTTTTTTTTTTTTGGCCACTGTCATCAGAAAAGAAGCTGCTCTTTTGCCTGGTCTATGGTAAGTCCATAACACTTACCCCAATTCCTCTATGTGGTCGGCCAGGGCTTTGAGCTAGTTGTGGGATCCAAGGAGGCTTGTGTTCCCGCACTTCCAAATACGAGAGCTCAACTCTAGCATGGGGTGTCTGAGAAGGTTAGAGACCTTTGGATAACCTAGTCACAGGGGGCAGGAGGAGTGAGCAGTGGTTCACAGTTTTAGAGACCCAACTAGGGTTCTGCAGGTCTCAGTTGAGTCCTGGCTCCTCCCATTTGCTAGATGGCCTTGGGCTAGTCATTTTGGATTCCATAGTTGCTAACAGGCCCAACTTGAATGTCTGAAATCTTCTGACCGTGGATGACCCTGGGTGTCTCCTCCTTCCTATGTAGCACAGAATAAAACAGGGCTTTGAAGTTGGGGACACTTTTGTTAGGACTCCCGAGCTGCCACTTCCAAGCTCCAGGACTTTGCCAGATTTCTTCATCTGTAAGCCGGGGACAATATACCCACCTCAAGGAGTTGCCGAGGGCACTGAATAGATCCTGAATGTGGAAAGCACAGAAGCACCCCGAGTGTGGGCTGTCCCCAACTGCACGTGTATTGGAGCATGTATGGGGGCTGCGCATGCAAGAGTGTGGGCAGGTGTGTGACTGAGAATGAGCACCCACCGGCGTCTGCAGCTCGAGTCTGTTTCCATGAGACATTGGGCCTCTGCTTTCTTTTCAAGGTCCGTTAGGTGAAATTCTGGTATGTAAGCATTTCTGCCCATGGCTCCTCCAAATCTTTCTGAATCATTTCTTTTTGCTGTGGTGGAGAGTGAACCCAGGACCCCAAGCATGCCAGGTAAGTGTTCTATCACTTAGCTACATCCCCTGCCCTGAGAACGTTTTTTTTCAAGATGACCTCCCTTCTAAACTTCTCAAAGGGGTCTTTTATTCCTGCCTCTTGGTGCACCTCAAGTCTCTCAGTCTCTCATTGCCCCTGTAGGGAGAGGAACTGAGGGGTCCTTCTTCCCACAGCTGGGAGATTGCTGCTGCCTGGTCTTTTTTTTGGGGGGGGGGGGCTGCTGGCTTTCTTCCCATCAGTCTCACACTGTACTCTGGCACCCCTTGGAAAGTTCACATGCTTCTTGGAGGCATCAGTGTGTGTGTGTGTGTGTGTGTGTGTGTGTGTGTTGGGGGTGGGGGAAGGGGTGGGACACAGCAAAGACGTCTCCAAATCCTCAGTTGCTTTAAAGGAAAGCCTATATTTAGCTGGGCTTAGAGGAGCCTGTAAATATGTATTTTGCAACGTTGTAGTTGTAGCCATGGAGCTCTAGAGACATGCAGAGAGGTCAAGGGGGGGAAAAAAAAGGAGCAACAAGAAAGATTAGGCAATATATTTTGTCATCAGCGAAGCCAAGGAGTTTCTATTGCTTCAGCTGCTAAGAACTCACATTTCTGTGTTTTGATGGCTACTATTTTTCGTCTGCTTTCTGGACCATGTGCAAGGAAGAGACAACTTTCAGAGTCACCTTCTCCCATAGGCCTTTGCCCCCCACCCTCCCCACCCCCGCCTGACTGGCTCCACCAGGCTCTGCTGGGCTCCCATGGGACCTGGCACAGGTTCAGTCTCCAGAATGCCACCTTTTGCCCCTCCACCTTAGCCCCTGCTCTTCGAGTAGCCTGGGGAGGAGGGGGCAGAGAGTGGAAACATAAAAGCAATCATGTTACTTTGGGATTATTCTCCTTCACCAAACTCTATTTTCTAATCAAGTTTTTTTTTTCTTCTTTTTACTTTTAGTTTGAACATTGTCTTGGAAAACAAGGAAAGTTCAGAAAACAGCATCACAGCAGAATTTACAAATGCTCATATTGGGTCACGTTTGCTTCGGGTTTGTCCATGTAAATGATATTAATTTGGGAGGCTGGGGAGTTGACTCGGTCAGTAAAGTACTTGTTGTGTAAGCATGAAGGCTTGAAGTCCATCCCCAGAACCCAAGTGAAAACCACGCCAGGTGTGGTGGCCCCTGCTCGTCATCCCAGAGCTGGGGAGGCAGAGAGGGAAGAACCCTCAGGGTTTAGAAGCCAGCTGACCTGGCTGGGCGGTGGTGGTACATGCCTTTAATCCCAGCACTCAGGAGGTAGAGGCAGACAGATTTCTGTGAGTTTAGGCCAGCCTGGGCTACAGAGCCAGCCAGTTCCAGGACATGCTCCAAAGCTACACAGTGAAACCTTGTCTCGAAAAAAACCAAAAAAATAAAAATTTAAAAAAAAAATAGAAGGAGCCAGCTAGCCTACCCTACTGGGGGCTAGTGAGAGACCCTGTCAAGAAAAAAGAAAAAGAAAGAAAAAGAAAAAAAAGAAAGAAAGAAAGAAAAAAAAGAACAAAACCCAAACCAAACTGCAAAGGTGTTTTCCATCTTCTCCGATGGAAACTCTGTCTCCGAGCACAGTAACTCCCTAACTCCCTCCCCCTGCTGTCCCTGGCAACCACTTGTATCTGTGTGAACTTGACTCCTCTAGGTACGTTATGTAAGCATCATAGAGAATCTGTCCTTTTGTGCCTGGCTTATTTTGCCTGGTTTACATACATTGTAGCAAGTGCCAGCCCATAATCTCCCCTCTTTCCCATGCATTTCCATATTCATGGAACAGTAGTGCTTTCTGAGTCTTTACATCCTGTGTAACAATAGCAAACGCTGTATTTGTACCTTCGCCCCCCCCCCGAGATTTTTGACAGTGGGTCCCTATGTGTGCTTATGTCCGTGGTGTGTACATTTTAATTTCCGTTTGTCATTTTGTCATGTGACTAAGTCACACTGTAGATCTTGCCAGTTCACCTACCGACAGTGTTTGGGTGGCATCTGTTTTTTGCTGTTCTAAGCAGGGCTGCAGTGACACATCCTGGGATTTTATCTGAACCCATTCGGGATGTTACCTAGAGACAGAAAGTCAGGTCTTTTGCTAGGGTGGTTGAACTTTGAACTTGGCCATCATGCCACGATGTTCTCTATAGCTGATGAATCCCCATTCTTCCTCCCACGACCAGCAACTGTACAAGACCACATCTTGCCGACATTTGCTGCCCCACTCCCACCTTTTTTGAGGCACGGTCTTACTATGTAGTCCTGATTCACCAGGAACTCACTATCTATACTACGTTGGCCAAAAACTCAAAAGTGCCCTGCCTACACTTGCTTCCTAGGCTGGGATTAAAGGGGTGTGTTACTATGCCCAGCTTCTACACGGTTTTTTTTTTTTTGTTTGTTTGTTTGTTTGTTTTGGTTTTTTGAGACAGGGTTTCTCTGTGTAGCTTTAGAACCTGTCCTGGATCTCACTCTGTAGCCCAGACTGGCCTCGAACTTACAGAGATCCACCTGCCTCTGCCTCCCGTGTGCTGAGATTAAAGGCCTGTGCCACCACTGCCCAGCTTACACTTTCTTTTATTTGTGTGTACGTGTGTACATGATGGATGTGTGTACTTACATGGTGTCATCCCCACCAAGGCTATCCACTTCTTTTGAGATAGGGTCTCTCATTGGCCTGTAGCTCATCGGTTAGGCTAGACTAACTGGTCAGTGAACCCCAGGATCCTCCTGTCTCCACCTCCCCAGTTTAATTACTAGCATGTGCCACCATGCCTCTCCCCCACTTTTTGAAAAATAGAAGTTCTGGGGATTGAACTCAGGTCCTCATGATTGCAAGGGAAGCACTTTAACTTCTTATGTTTGCTAGTCTGCTGGATGGGACATAGCTCACCTTAATGTGCGTGACCTGACTGAGGTAAAGCACGTTTACTGAGCTCATTGTCCATCTGGGTTTCCTCTGGATAGATCACTTCAGTCTGTAACCTTAGCTATCCTATAGTTGCTTTTGATGGATGCTATAAAGAGCCTCATGGAGGGGCACCCTTGTCAAAAGCTGGAGTGGTGGCACACACTTTTAAGCCTACTGCTACAGAGGTGGAGACAGACAGACCCCAGTGGCTCATCAGCCAGCCAGGTGCCAGTGAGAGACTCTGTCCCCCAAAAATGACATGAGTGATGGCTGGAGAGATGCTTAACAGCACTTCTTTCTCTTCCAGAGGACATGGGTTCAATTCCCAGCACCCACATAGTGGCTCACAACGTCCGTAACTCCAGTTTCAAAGACTTCTCTTCTGAACTCTGTGGGCATGAGGCACACATGTGGTACACAGACATACATGTGAGCAAAACATTTATCCACGTGAAATAAAGTAAATAAATCTGAGAGAGAGAGGTGGGGGTGGGGGTGGCCGAGAGGAATGACTCCTGAGGAAGAAAACCCAAGATCAACCTCTAGTCTCCACACATACAAACTCATACATGCGCAGAGAGAGAGAGAGAGACAGTTGAGCAAAAGTGATTATCTTCCATATCAAGATATCCTAGAGTTGAAGCCAAGAGTGGTGGAGCAAGCATTTAATCCCAGCACTTGGGGGCAGATCCAGGTGGATCTCTAAGTTCGAGGCCAGCCTGGTCTATATAGTGAGTTCCAGACAGCTAGAGCTACATAGTGAGACCCTGCCTCAAAAAAAAAAAAAAAAAAAAAATGTAAAAGGAAAAGGAAGGAAAGAAATCCTAGAGTTCGTTAGTTCAGAGACTCAGCTGAGACATCAGGATGCAGATTCTTCCATCTTTCTTTTCCGTGTTCCTTTCAGGAGGGTAGATGTCACTCATCTGCTAACACCTAAGTTAGCTTGGCTCTTAAACTGCCCCCCCATCAATGAGTGGTTCCAAGATGACTGCCTCAACTCCAGGTATCTCACACAAGCAACAATGTGGAGATACCCAGAGGCAGAAGACAGTAGTAGATGCTTTTCATTTTAGAGTCTCTCCCAGAGCCACTTCCATTAAATAATCTTCCTTTCGTGCTTGGTGACCAGAAGTCTACACATGCCCATCCTCAAACCAATCATTGGCCAGAGGAACAAAATCGTTGCTATATTTTGACCAATCGTAGTTCATGGATGGGACTAGGGAAGGGCCATCCATCCCCAAAGCCCGACAGACAGCCTGACTCAGTTCAGTGTTCTGGGATGGAAAAGAGAAATGGTGCCATTTAGAATGCACTCAAGATCAAACTCATTATGTAGACCAGGCTGGCCTCAAACTTAAGGGATCAGCTATCTCTGCCTCCAGAGCACTGAGACTAAAGGTGTATACCACCATGCCTAGCCCTGGTCTGTTTTTTAAAAAAGTATTTTTAAGCTGAGTGGTGGTGGTAGTGGTTGTTGTTGGTGCACCCCTTTAATTCCAGCACTTGGGAGGCAGAGCCAGGTAGATCTCTGTGAGTTCAAGGCCAGCCCAGGCTATAGAGTGAGTTCCAGGACAGCCAAGACTACACAGAGAAACCTTGTCTTGAAGCAAAAAGGAAAAAAGAAAAAAACTAATTTTAGTGCTGGGGATTGGCTTGGCATACGCTAGGCAAGCATTCTGCCACTGAGCTACATCCCTAACCCCTGTGGTTTGAGACCGGGCATCACTGCTTACCCAAGGCTGGCTTAGAGTTCCCAACTCTTCTGCTTCGGCATCGAGAGGGCTGACTTCTGGGAAGTCTTTCTGTACTCTGAATACTAACCCTTTATCTGTTTTATGTGTCCCCAACATTGCCACCCAGGCTGTTCCTTGTCTTTCTACTTCGTTCATAATGACAATTTTATAATAGAGGCTTTGGGGGGTGGCAGTAATATAATAAAAATCAATCTTTTCTGAATTGTGTCTCTTATGTAAGAACTGCTTTCCTACTCTCAGATTGCCTACATTTCCTAATTATTTTAAAGTTCTGTTCTTCACTTTGAGATCTTTAATCCATCTGGAATTAATATTTATGGATGGTGTAAAGAGGTTTCGTATGAAAAGCCAATTGTCCCGACACTTTTTATTGAATAGACTGCTCTCTCTCACCGAGTTGCTGTGCCTCCCCCATCATAAATCAAATCCCCACATAAACTTGGCTCCATTTCTGGGCACTTTGTTCTATTGATCTCTTTGTCCAGCCCGGCACCAATACCACATTGTTTTAATTACTATCACTTTCAAAGAAAGTCTCGGTGTCTCTTTGGGGCAGGCCCACTTTCTTCTTCAGAATGGTCCACCACTCTCTTGGCCCTTTGCTGTGCCGTATGACGTTAGAGTCAGTAAGAAGCTTCTTTTGAGATCTTTATTGGGCATGCATGGAATCAACTGATAAATGTGGAGAGGATGGTCTTTGAGCATGACTGTGAGAATTCTCAAGCTTAAAATGATCCCTTCTACACCTCTCCATTTATTCTTTGAGACTAAAGTACAGTGCTTCATTCATAAATATCAGCTGGGTGTAGTGGCCCACACCTTTAGTCCCAGCATTCAGGAAGTAGAGGTAGGTGGACCTCTGTGAGTTCAAGGCCAGCCTGGTCTATGTAGTGAGTTCCAGAACAGCCAGGACTACACAGAGAAACCCTGTCTCAGAACAACAACAAAAATCTTGTAACATTTACATATTTTTATATCTTTTTTTTGTTTTTTTTTTTGTTTGTTTGGTTTTCGAGACAGGGTTTCCCTGTGTAGCCTTGGCTGTCCTGGAATTAGCTCTGTAGAACAGGTTGACCTCAAACTCACAGAGATCTGCCTGTCTCTGTCTCCTGAGTGCTAGGATTGAATCATGTGTTACCACCCACCCGGCTAAAAGCTTAAAATTTCTAATGAGTGGTTGTTAATGTGTAGAAACACTGATTTTTTTCTATTTCATTTGTATTTGGATGCTGATCTTTGTCCAGCAACCTAGCCAAGGCCCCTTATAATAATTCCAATAATATGGAAGCTGGAAAGATGGATCAGTGGGTGCAAGCAAGAAGTCTTGTCTGAGACTGGATCCCCAGTGCTCATGTGCAAGCCAGGTGTGGTGGCATGCTCAGGCAGAGCCAGGCAGATTCCAGGGGCCTTGCTGGCTAGCCATCTAATCAACGGCAAGCCTTATGTTTAGCGAGTGATCATGTCTCAAAAAATAAAGTGGTTATAGATAGTGGAAGACACCTGAAATACACCTGGCCTCCACAGGAGCAAGCAGAGGCAAACACACACACACACACACACACACACACACACACACACACACACACACACACCCTGCCTGAAGAATCTAGGATCTTTTATATTTTCTCTGTAAATAATTTACTAATAAAAATGCCAGCAATTTTGTCTCTTATCTTCCTTATCCTTTTAAAACTATTTTATTTTTTAAAATTATGTGCATACAGCCAGGTAGTGGTGGCGCTTGCTTTTAATCCCAGCACTTGGGAGGCAGAGGCAGGTGGATCTCTGAGTTTGAGGCCATCCTGGTCTATAGAGTGAGTTCCAGGACAGCCAGGGCTACATAGAGAAACCCTGTCTTAAAATTCGCACCCCGCCCCTCAAAAGAGCCAAATAATTAAATAGATAAAGCTGACTGCTTCCAGTTCTCAAACCCTGCTGATGGGCTGCTCTGGTCAGCTGTTGCTATGCACTGTCCGTTATAAAAAGTAAACGAGCCCATACTCTTTACAGGGCTTTACAGTTTGCAAAGCACTGTGCCCTCTATTTTCTTTTACCTCCACTTGAGAGGAAGCATCTCAGTGGCAATGGCCGAGGCACCCGAAACAGGCCCCCCCCCCCCCCCCCCCCCCCCCCCCCCCCCCGCTTCTCTTGTAATAGAAGAAATTTGTCCAAGAACAGCCTGGCATTCCAGTTTCAGTGCTCTTGGATGGTCATTCTTTGGGGACCTTTAGCCCACTTATGGAAAGGGGATTCAACTCAGCTGCCTAGCTTGCACAAAGCCCTGAGCACTCAGCAGTACCACCGTAGAGGAGAGGATCAGGAATTCAAGGTCATCCTTAGCTGCATAGCCAGCCTGGGTTCTCTGAAACCCCTTTTCAAGAATAAGAACAAAAATTAAACAAGAGGGTCAGGAAGATGTACTGGGTCTTCAGACTGGTGTCCCCAAAATGTCTGTGAGGTTGGTGGGGGAATAGAAAATGCCCTTGGAAACCAGAGCGTTGACAGACGATGGGTGGGTGAAGGAGGGTGGGGAGGTGAGCATTATTTCCAACCAGCAACCGCTCCATGAGTCCTTCTCCCTGTAAGAAAGTACGTTTTCTGGGCAGGGAAATGGACGACACACGCGATAGGCTCATGGTCTTGGGTGTCCTCCTGGGTCACTAGGCTAACAGTCGGGTCCAGCACGCATGCCCCTTGGTGGTTCTGGAAGTGGGTGCTGCGCAGGCCTCGCTCCTCCCAGCTCTCCACTCACGGATCAGTCCCTACGTTGCGCAAGCGCAGGGAGTGCTGAAGTCTGTGAACGCGCCCTCTCGTGGTGGACTGACCCAGTTGCATTCTTTGTTGTTGCTCTGGGGGCGGGGAAGAGGAGGGAGAAAGATGTGGGTGGAGTCTGGGAGGCAGAAGCGAGAATAAGATCACAATGATGAGGATGCTTTTCCTTTGTCCCTCACAAAGACATATAATACGCGTTTCGGATGCAGATAAAGAAATATGCTCCTTTGAGACAAAGGGGAGACGAGAATAGAATGAGACTGTTGGGGAGATGATGCTTCCATTCATTTATGCATTCATTCGTTTATTCATTCATTCATTCATTCATTGACCAAACGTTCTCTGGGTTGGACAGATGGCATAGGAAGCTAGGGAAATGGTCGCTGATGTGGGGGTGGGGGTGAGGAAAGAGACCCTGCTAGCAAAGAACAGAACTCGGTGGCAGGGGGGAGGGGAGCAGGGGGAAGCTCCAACTGAGCTTACAGGGATAAAGCTGAGAGAGGCTGAGGCCTGACCCATCCTGTACTGCATGCTCTCTCTGGTGAGGATTAAATAAATAAATTAAAGATGAAACACTCTGAGCATCAGGAGGGATGCTGTTTGTGATGGATTAAAGTAATCAAATATGTTTAAACCGTAAAGTAATGCTTATACTACTAGCGAAAACCAAGGTGCTAATTGGCCACAGTTTGGAGGATGCTGGGGAATCAACCATTATTTTCAAACCAGTAAATTTAGATATGGAAAGAATCAAGCATTTACACCCTTTCCTATTACGAACTGTACCACCTGGAAAGCAAATCGTGAGGGCAATTTCTCTATCTTGCTATATTCCAACCGATGAAAGAGAGTGGCGGAATTTGAGTATCACCAGTTTGCAAGACAGAGCAACAAAAGCTGTAATGCTGAGGGCACATACCAAGCCTCCAAATGAAGAGTGTGCGCATCTATAAAGTGGACTTGTAGAAGAAAGAACCTCAATATGACCCAGTCTCTAGATCCAACTAAACTCTACAGAAGATAACAGTGTCCAGAGAATTCCATTTATGGATGATACAGAGGTGGTGGTGGGGGGACATGGTAGAACCCCAGGGAGATGCTATCAGCAAATCCAGAGTGTGAGCAATTGCAGAACTGACCTGGCTTCTTCCTAGGAGAGAGGGAGGGAGGAAGGATAGATGGAGGGAGGAAAAGAGGAAGAGATGATGGAAAGTCTATAAAAATGCAGAAATATCTAAGTCTACTAACCTGCTAAAGTGTATCCACCTATTTGGATCCTGACAAAAACAAATACTTTGCTTTAAAAAAGAAAAATTGAAGTGGGTTGGAGGGATGGCTCAGCAGTTAAGAGCACTGGCTGCTCTTCCAGAGGACCTGGGTTCAATTCCCAGCACCCACATGGCAGCTCACAACTGTCTGTGACTCCAGTGCCAGGGAATCTGAGAGTCTCATACAGATATACCTGCAGGCAAAACCCTAATGTACGTTAAATAAATAAATACATATAAAAAACCCTGAAATATGTGTGGGGTGTTGTGATACATCGCCTGTAATCCCATCACTTTGGAGACTGAGGCAAGAGAGTCATGAGTTTCAGACCAGCCAGAATTACAAAGTGAGAGACCCTGTCTCAGTGAAAAGCAAAACGAAGCCTGAAATGAGAGAAGTACCAAGGCATGAGGCCACAGTCCCAGGCGTTTGAGAAGCTGAGGCAGGGGAATTCCTTAAGCCCATGAGTTTGAGGTCAGTGTCTTAGAGAATAAATAAAGATGAGATTTACAAGAGAATGGAAATTCAAAGACTGGAAGTTTGATAACTGGTAATACTTTGTGATTGAGTTTAGAGAGCAAGAGTCATTATCTTTAAAAGATATGTACTGAGATAGTGACAGATGAAATTAAATGGGAGAGGGGACCTGGGTGAGATAGACAGGAAGAGATTGGCTAGGAGTTGATAATTGTTAAAGCTGGATAATAGATATATAAGGAATAGATATATAAGGGCCCATTTTATTATTCTGTGCATGTTCAAACAATTTTTTTTCCAGGCTGGAGAGATGGCTCAGTGGTTAAGAGCACTGACTGTTCTTTAGGGGACATGGTTCAGTTCCCAGCCCCCACATGGCAGCTCACAACTGTCTGTAACTCCAAGATCTGACACCCTCACACAGACATGCATGTAGGCAAAGCACCAATGTACATAAAATGAAAAGAAAGTTAATAATTTAGTGTGTGTGTGTGTGTGTGTGTGTGTGTGTGTGTGTGTGTGTGTGTGCCACACTTAGCTGAATCCCCTGGAACTGGAATTACAGGTGATTGTGAACTTCCTGTGTGGGTGCTGGGAGCTGAATTCAGATCCTCCAGAAGGATAGCAAGTGCTCCCAGCCTGAGCAATCTCTCCAGCCCTCCCTTTTCCCTTTGAGACAGGGTCTCACTGTGTAGCCCTGGCTGGTCTTGAACTTACAGAGATCTGCCTGCCTTTGCCTCCTTCATGCTGGAACTAAAGGAGTGTGCCTGCACACTCAGGTCCAGTTTCCTAAAAAAGAAAACAATAAATAAAATAAAAATTTCTCAAAAAAAAGTTTAAAGACTCTGCGACACCTTTCCAGTCCCTAAATCCCAACAGCCTGAGGTGTTTTAATGAGGAAGCTCCTGACCTGGGAGCTTCGGGGGGGCCTCCGGTGGATTCCTGGGACATTCCCTGGCTCTCCTGAACAGGGGGTGCTCGTGGGGAATATCAGAAGAGAAGTAACTGTAGCTTTTCCATTGAGGGAGGCCGGGCTCTGTGAACCTTGTGTCTTGGTGAGTTGGTGACACTAGGGCACACTCTGCCTTAACACAGCTAAGGGTGTGAGCAGTGATGCCAAAAATAGCAGTGAGGCATCTGGGGAGGGTGTCACACGGGAGGCAGGGGCAGGCCAGGGCCAGCTGCCAGCTCTGTACCCCGCCCACTCTCAGTGCCTTCCACTCTTGCTCTGCCTCCAAACCCCTTTCTTCTCTCCTCCATCTCGGAGAAGGCAGGAGATGGCAAGGTGACCCCGGGGACAAACACCTGCCTGGGAGCCTGCGTGGATGCTGACTCTGGGAAAGTTGTGACTCTCCAGGGACAAGCAGGGTGGTCAGGTGGGAAGAGAGATGGGACAAGGACAAAACTTGCCCACTAGTCACCTGAATGCAAGCCTGACCGGGACATTCAGGGTGGGGTGAGGTAAGCCACACATGAGCCTTGGGGCCATGCCTGTAAAGACTGTGGGGTGCTGGCAGTGGTGGGCACTGTTTCTTCCTCGGTGGTTTCTACCATCCAGTACATCGAGGAGGGAGCTGGACACAGGGTTATGCACTTTCTGAGCATTCGATCAGCAGCAGCTTTGGAGGACGTTAGAAACTGCCATGCCTCAGTGTTATCAACTGTAAAATGGGGGCTGTAGTCACATCTGCCTCGTGGCATTACTGTGGGTATGGAATGGGTCAGTGCCCAGAGATGCATGGGAGCCTTTTGGCACAGAAGCTAACAGGTCATCTGTCCTTCCCACCGTCACCAGCCCCAGTCAGGCAGGATGTTCTCATCTCTGCATGATACAGGTGGCTGAACACATGCTGCCATGGGTGCTTGTGTGGATTCTGCACAGCGGTGCCCAGAGGCCAACACTAATCATGCAGTTTATAGTGAGAACAGGCCGAGAGAGGGCGAGTGATAAAACAGTCTACAGGAACTGTCGAGCTGGGGCGCCAAGCCTGTGCACTGAGCTCCAGCTACATGAGCCAGAGAGCCTCTCCTCGGCTTACCTGTCCCCACCTGACTGGTACCATCTGGGTTCTTTCCATCCAGGCCTTCATATGGAGATGCTTGGTCTGGGGCTCGGACTGGGGGGAAACTGTTAAGGAAGTTATCAACCAGCCTCCTGCACTTACTAGCTGCTAGACCCCACGTCAGGTTCAGGGCTAAGAAGGTGGTAAGATGAGGAGACTAGAACACCTGTTCCACACCACGATGCTGTGGGGCTGAGTTGACACAGAGATGTGTGCGTGTGTGTGGACTCCTCCGTAAGCAGCCAGCCTCGGAAGAGGAGGGACAGGAAAGGCTTCAGAGAGGAGGGGACACATACATGCAGTCTGATCAAAGTCTGCCCAAGGGACAAGGCAGGAAGGGAATACCAGGCAGAGGGAACAGCTTGGATGGATGCCAGGAGACTAAGAAGACATATTAAGTTAGGCAAGGGCAGAGGGAGGGCCAGAGCCTGGAGATGCGTGGGGGTGGGGATGGGGTTCTATGGTCAGATAGAGGAAGGGCCAGAAAGTCATCAACTGGACATGAGGTGGGAACTCAAAGGCAGTGGGAGTCACTGAGATTTTAAAAGGGGGCGGGTCTGAAGAAATGGCTCAGTGGTTAAGAGCACTGGCTGTTCTTGCAAAGGACAGTTTCCAACATCCACCTACTGTTGTTTCTCCAATTCCGGGGCATTTGACTCCCTCTTCTGATCTCCATGGGCACCAAGCATGCATGTCATACATAAACACACATGCAGGCAATTACTCATACACAGAAAATAAAAATAAATCCTAAAAATTTAAGAGAGGGCCCAAGTAGCCAGATTGGTGGTTTAGAAAACATGCTGAGGGGCTGAAGAGATGCCTTAGTAATTAAAAGCACTGACTGTTTTTCCTGAAATCCTGAGTTCAATTCCCAGCGTCCACACGGCAGCACAAATAGACTATAACTGTAGACATGTGTAATCCAATGCTTTCCTCTTGTGTGCAAAACACCCACATGTATAAACAAATACATTTTGGGTTGGTGTGGTAGCACACTCCTTTAATCCCAGCACTTGGGAGCCAGAGACAGGCGGATCTCTGTGAGTTTGAGGCCAGCCCGGTCTACAAATGTAGTTCCAGGACAATCAGAATTGATACACGGAGAAACCCTGTCTCAAAAAACCAACTAACCAACCAACCAAACAACAACAACAAAAACCCAAACAAACAAACAAAAACAAAACAACAAGGCTGTGAATGTAGCCCAGTTGGTGGAGTACTTGACTAACATATACAGAGTCCCGGGTTCAGTCCCCAGCATTGCCAAGCATGGGGCATACCTGCCATCTCAGCACTCAGGAGATGGAGGCAGGAGGAGAAATATAAGTAGTTTAGGGCCATCTTCACTACATAGCAAATATGAGGCCAGCCTGGGCTACATGAGACATCTCATAAAACAAAAACAGGGGTAGCTCAGTGGGTATGAGCCCTGACTACTCTTCCAGAAGATCAGAGTTCAATTTCTGGCATCCGCATGGCTGCTCACCACCACGTGTAACACCAGTTCTAGGGTATCAGATGCCCAGTTCTAGGGTATCAGATGTCCTTCTGGTCTCTGGGAGCCACTGTATTCAGGCGGTGCATAGACGTACGTGCAGGAAAAACACACAAACACACACAATAACAAAATAAAAAG
Organism: Peromyscus californicus insignis; assembly: GCF_007827085.1. NCBI lineage: Eukaryota > Metazoa > Chordata > Mammalia > Rodentia > Cricetidae > Peromyscus > Peromyscus californicus. Next base: position 27,897,402 of record NW_026294551.1, read on the forward strand.
AAACAAGTAAAGCGCAGAATAATGCATCAAATATATAATATTAAAAAAAGAAACATACACACAAAATAAAGCCCACTGTGGTCACCAGGAAACAGCTGGGGGACACTGTGTGTGAGGACAGTGTCTACCCCAGATTCAGTGCTCACTCCGGGCCAGGCAGCTCCCAGCTGCTCAGACACACCTCTCCCCCTCCCTGCCCCTCCCTCTTCTGCTCCAGCCCCTGTCTCTGTCACTCACAGGGCTGGCTAGGCTGGGGCAGCCATGGCAGCAGCACTAACTTGGATTCCTCTCCTTGTGGGCAAGTCGGGGATTTTCTTCAGGGGAAGGGACAGAATGAGGGGTGGAATTTAGAGCTTATGAAGTAGAAGAGTAGGGGGTCCTCAGAAGAGGGGCTTGGGGTGGGTGAAATAGGACCTAGAGGGTTTTTGGGGGTGGGTAATGATAAGTCACTCAAGGATCCAGGGGCTGGGAGCTGGGCTCTGGAGGATGGGTACTGGGAACTTTAAGGGCAGGGGTGTCCTAGAGCCCTGGGTGGACATGGCAGGACAAGGGGAGAGGTCGTGGGCCCTTTAATGAGCTGGCTAGGACGCTGCTTCTGGCAGACCAGGCTAAATTTGGCATTAAGAGGGAAGGCGGAGGCAGCCTGGGTAAGTCTACTTTGCTGGGCTCCTATTGGCCTACATCGCAGACCCTGTTCTGTGATCTTCTCTGGGAGTTGGGGGCCTCACCATGGTTACCCCTTTTCTGAGGGTCCTCTCTATCCCCAGCTTCCCAGACATTCAACATGGGGTTCTTTTTTCAAGTAACCTGAACACAGACAGCATACCCCTTTCTCAGCCGAACATCAGTCCCCTCCCACCATGGGCCCAAAACATGGAGTGAAATGATGACTGGGGGTCCCTCCCGTGAATCCAAAGCCAACGAAAGTCTGGGGCTTGTCACTCTCTAAGCTATGCGTCAGAGCAGGGTCTGCACCCCACACCACTTGGTGCCAGCCAGGAGCCCTCAGCTCTCAGAACATCAGGAGCACTGGGAGGAAAGGAGCTCACCCCCTGCCTGTGACTGAAGCTGTGTGTTTGGGGCTTATGGGGTCCCCCACAGGTCTTCTGGCAGGGCTGAGGGATACCAAAGCCCAGCAGACCACCTTGTACCCACTTGTGGGGCGTGTTTTTGTGCATCCTTTGGAACATGCCACCTTCCTGCGCCTGCCAGAACACATCGGTGAGCGAGGGGCCAGACGGGCTGGAGTGTGCCAATCCCGATCGCCTGTCCTGTCTCCAATTCCCAATCTCCTCTTGTTTCTCCCCGTCAGCGGTGCCACCTACTGTCCGACTCACCTACCAGGCCCACCTCCAGGGACATCCAGACCTGCCCCGGTGGCTGCGCTACACACAGCGCAGTCCCTATAACCCTGGCTTCCTCTACGGTACTCCCACTCCAGAAGATCGTGGGCGCCAGGTCATCGAGGTGCCGGTGCAGAAACATCTAGACCCCTGAGGGTGGCTCCTGGGTCCTCCTAGCACTAGCCCTGCCAGTGGGATTGGGGGTTTATGCATGTTTATTTACATATAATTTGCATATACTCCATGTATACCAGCTTCCCCTTAGCCCCACTCCTCCGCCCTCTTTCCATTCCCCCAGGTCACAGCCTACAATCGTGACAGCTTTGACACCACTAGACAGCGGCTGATGCTGCTGATTGAGGACCCTGAAGGTACCTCCATCCCTATTCCATTCCTCTACTGGTGCCAATCTTGAAGAGCCTTACCCGGGAAAAAGAGTGTTGGGAAGCAGTGGGAAGCAAGGCACCCCGGAGAGGGGGCATTAGGGCAGATTCGGGGGCGGCGTTGATAGCTTTAGGGAAGGAGCTCTGGACGGAGGTGTATCCTCACCTGTGTAACTGAGCTGCCCACAGGCTGCAGGGCATTAGGCAGTCGTTGGCCGCAGTGTTGGGAAAGGGAACTTAAGGCCTGTGTTGTACACAGGCTGTTGGGGCAGAGGTGGTGTGGGAAATGTGGGAAAACTCCGGGGAGGTTTAGGAAGCACCTGGAGAACCGAGCACAGGGTGGGGTCCAACTGAGTGCTGATTTGGCCTCCCCAGGTCCCCGGCTGCCATACCAAGCCGAGTTCCTGGTGCGCAGCCATGATGTGGAGGAAGTGCTGCCCTCCACACCTGCCAACCGCTTCCTCACCGCCTTGAGGGGACTCTGGGAGCCAGGGGAGCTCCAGTTGCTCAACATCACTTCTGCCTTGGACCGTGGAGGTCGTGTCCCTCTTCCCATTGAGGGCCGGAAGGAAGGGTAAGGGGTCAATCCAGGAGGGCTTCCTGGTTGGCTGGGGAATGGGCCCAAAATAGCCACCTCCCTGATTTCCTGATTACCACTGTGGCATGCCTTCATCAGGATGATCTCTCTTTGCTTCCCTCCCCTTCCATCTCCTTCCTGGGCTCAAACCCTCATCACCCTGAAGTCTGTACTTACTGATACCCCATGAGGACATCTGAGATCCATCTGTTATAAGTCATTTCTGGGATGCATAACGAGTGGGGTGCTCTGACTTGGTCTCAGGTCTTGGGGGGCTATGACCTCTCCCATCAGGCCCTTATGTATCTCCCATGGGCCACCCCTACCCTCGCCCAGGTCCTTGCCTACTGTCAGGACACCTTCACCTCTCCCTGACAGAGTGGTGCCCTACCCTCTTCCACTATGCTGACAGTGGCTTCTTTCTGCCTCAGGGTATACATCAAGGTGGGCTCTGCCACACCCTTCTCCACCTGCCTGAAGATGGTGGCATCACCCGACAGCTCTGCCCGTTGTGCCCAGGGACAGCCTCCATTACTGTCCTGCTATGACAACTTGGCGCCCCACTTCCGTGTTGACTGGTGCAATGTATCTCTGGTGAGAAGGGATCCTGGCTCTGGGGTTTGGGTTTAGGGTACAGTCCTCATCAAGTCCTCTCCATCTATGATTTCTCTAGCCCAGCTTTTTTCTCTGATAGGGTCAGTTTGGGTCTCAGAATCAGTCTGTGGTCTCTGTCACACACACACACACACACGAAGTTCTATTTCCTGCCACAAGAGGGCGACAAAGCTTACAGTCCACATCTGGACGCTCCAGCTCTTGAGTCCCAGATCTGCTCAGCTGAACAGCGGAAACTACCAAGAGTTCCTAAGTCAGAACTCCAGCAAGGGCATCTGTGTGACAACTCTGCTTTTGGAGGAAGTGCCACCAAACAAGGCTGCCTGCAATAAGAGGCTCATTGGGCTCTTGGTGATGTGTCAAGGGACCCTAGAGATCCTGATCCCTGACTGGAAACTGCTGGTGTACAGCTCCTGGGAACCAGCAATAGAGGACTCCATCAGGGTCAGGTGCTAGCACTGGTCATTGACAGCCTACTGAAGGCTGTGTGCTCACCACCAGGTCTCTTCACCACCGTGGTTCACTGCAGGAATAAGCACACTATCATCACTCTGAATTCACTGACCATGTTGAGGCAATTCACCCCTGTGAAGCACTAGCCTGACCCCGAGTTCACACTCAGGCTGTCCAAACGTAGCACCAACACTAACTGTTGTACATCCCTGCTTCTCCTGGAACTGGCTTCTCTTGACCCCTCATCCAGTGTCCATCCTGTAGTCTCATGGGCTAGGGAAGGCAGGCAGGAAGAAGGCCTGTGGTTATATGGGGTTGACAAATTGGTGGTTGCCATGTTTCCTGTGGGACGGTGTCTCGTGTGCCCATTGAGCTACTACTCTTGGGTCAGCTCTGGACTCTACACAGGTGGACAGGTCGGTGCCGGAGCCCCTGGATGAGGTGCCTACTCCAGGTGACGGGATCCTGGAGCATGACCCATTTTTCTGTCCACCCACTGAGGCCACAGGCCGAGACTTCCTGGCAGATGCCTTGGTCACCCTCTTGGTGCCTCTGCTGGTGGCTCTACTGCTCACCCTGCTGCTGGCTTATGTCATGTGCTGCCGGCGTGAAGGACGGTAAGTGTGCTGGCCAGGGAGGGCAGAGGGCTGGTACATCTAAGGGACCACCCTGAGACTGGGGGAGCCAAACTTCTCAGGGAATGGGATTCTCAACTGTAAGAGGAAAGTGGGGCCCCCTTTCTAGGCAGATGGGGGTGCACTCTTGTCTGGCTTGGGACTAGGAGGGATTCTGAATCTAAGCACCTGAGATTCCTACACAGGAGCTCTTGGGACACCGTGGAGCAAAGCCGCACATGTGTTGACTGCCCCCACCCCTCCATTTTTTCACAGGCTGAAGAGAGACATGGCCACCTCTGAGTGAGTAGAACAAAGACTGGGGCTTGGATAGGGGATGCTCCGCTCCCCTGGATTGTTTAATTGGACCCTTCACTCTTTATGAGCAGCAGTGACCTGAGGGTTGGCCCTGGGCTGGCTGGAGGCTAAGCCCGTGTCCTGACCTTGTCCTCATGTGTTCTGGTCACAGAAGAGGTTACTGTGGCAGAGGGCATCTGCCCCTGTACCGAGGACAGGGCTTGAGAAGCGACAGCGGCTCCCAGTGTGGATTCCTTTTTCCCTCTCTCCTCCTCCTTTACTCTTTCTCCATCCTGCCCCTTCCTTCCTTCCCTCCTTTTCTCTCTTTCCCTCACCTTCCCATTTCCCTCTTCCCCTCCTCCCCTCCCTCCCTCCTTCCCTCCCTCCATCTTTCATTTCCTCCCTCCCTCCATCCCTCCCTCCCTCCTCCTCTCTCCCTCCTCCCCTCCCTCTCTCCCTCCCTCCTTCTCTCCTTCCATCTTTCCTTTCCTTCCCTCCCTCCCTCCTTCCCTCCATCTTTTCTTCCCTCCCTCCCTCCCATCTCCTTCCCTCCCTCCCTCCCTCCCTCTTTCCCCCCTGTGAACCAGACACCTGCCCTTTGATTCTCCATGTGTTAGAGGATGTGGCTGGCCTAGTGGATGGCAATGGATGCTTTGAATCCTACCGTATCTTTCCAAGCCCATCTTATTCTGGCCCCAGATTCCTCCTATCATCTATGGCCTCCTCCCCCACCCTGTGCCCCTCAGCCCCTGGCCTAATTTTCCCACCCTCTGAACCCCAAAGATTCCAGAAGACAGTTGTGAAATAAGTTGGGCTTTTATTTCCATCTCACTGAGCTTGTGGCAAGCCTGGTACCCGGCCTAACCTGCCTTATTAATGGCGGCAGCCTCTGGCCCCCCTATGAACTCCCTTGTAAAGCCCTTTAAGGCTCCTTCCAGAGCCTAGCAGTGACTGGCGTGGTCCAGACCGGCGCTGCCTAGGCTTCTGCCTCTGCTGCCTCCGCTGGCGTCTCCTGGCCTTGCGCTTGGACTTGAAGGCTTGCTTCTTGCCCAGGCGGAAAGAGCCTGAGGCCCCCTTGCCGGTTACCTGCTTGAGCATGCCTTTCTTCACTAGATTCTTGACCACACGCTTGAAGCGCCAGCTGTTGTGGGCCATATTGTAGCCTGTGGTGCTCACAGCTTTCTTTAAGGCAGCAAGGGACACACGTCTGTGCAACCCCTTGTCAGTCACAGCCCTCAGAATCACCTTCGACATGCTGGGCTTCCGCATGGTTTGGGGACAGGTGTAGGGCCCAGTCTCACTCTTGCTTGGGTCGTCTGATGTGCTGGCATCTTGGTCTACAGCCACCGCAGAATTTGGGGCTGCAGATGGTGACACCAGCAACGTGTCTCTCTGCATCTCTCCCGGGGATGACTGCAGGGCACTGGATGCTAAGACCTCCAGGGTGGCGGCTGGAAGTATCCACCGGGCTACTCTCAGTAGTGGGCGAGCTGTGTTCTGGCTTCTGCTGCCCTCAGAGGCTCCTCTGTAGGGGTCTGGGCCACACCTCCTGGGTGGCCAGAGGGAGGACCGAGGATGATCACCCACGGTTGGCCTCAGCAGACTTGTGCTGTGGGCCCAGGGGCTGGTGAAGTTATCTCTGCTATGACCTCAGGAGGCCATTGTGAGGTGGGCAGAATCCTGTGGGGGTCATAGCAGCCCCACTGTCTCTTCTTAGGAAGCTCAGAGGCATGAGACAGGGGGGACATCTGATGTGCCAGATGCCCTTCAGAGGAGGGCTGTAGCAGGGTGAGCCCACACAGGGAATGCCCGTGCATGTATGACATGTACATTTCTGAACCAATTCCAGGACATTTAGTTAGTCAGTTAGTGGTGCTGTGTATGGAATCCAGGGTTTCACACACACTAGGCAAGTGTCTCATCACTGAACTATATCCCTAACCCAAGCCCTCAGTTTTAAATCTACCCCTGAATTGCCAACATCTTCTGCTCGTTGTGTCTTTGCGTCTCTGAGTGGAAAAATGCTAATATTTTGTGTTTATTATTTTGAGACAGGCTCAGCTTTTTTGGGGGGTAGGGGTTGAGACAGAGTTTCTCTGTGTAACAATCTTGGCTGTCCTGGAACTTACTCTATAGACTAGGCTTGCATCAAACTCCCAGTGATCCACCTGCCTCTCCTTTCCCAGTGCTGGGATTAAAGGTGTGTGCCACCACCGATAGCAATGACAGGATCAAACTATATAGCCCTTGATGGGCAGGAATTCCCTAAATGTGCTGGGCTGGATTCAAAGTCACAAAGATCCACCTGCCTCTGCCTCTGCAGTGCTGGGATTAAGGTGTGTGCCACCATGCCTGGCCACATTTGTTTATTTGTTGAGGCAGAGTGCTGGCCTCAATATACAGCTGAAAATAACCTTGAACTTCTGATTCTCATGCCTTCACCTTCCTGAGTGCTAGAAATTACGGATGTGCCGCCACACGCAGCTTATGTGGTGCTGGAGTTGAACCCAGGGCTTCGTGCATGCTAGGCAAACACTTCACCAGCTGAACTCTTCCAATACATTTTAAACATAAGGATTATAATTATACTTTTTAAAGGAGATTATATAATTTTCAGAGTAAAATGCAATTCCTCGACTTATTAAATTAACCAGTCTTTCATACGAAACTGGTAAAATGCTTTATTAAACTGGGTGTGTTGGTCCATGCCTGTAACCCCAGCACTGTAGGGGTGGAGGCTGGAGGATCTCCACCTCGCCTCCCTCAAAGGCCATTCTGGGTTCCATGAAAGCCTGTCTCAAAACCAAAAAGAAAAAAAGAAAGGGTTTGGACTTTGTTTTTGTTTTTTGAGATAGGGTCTCTCTATTATGTAGACCAGGCTGGCCTTGGACTCACAGAGATCTACCTGCCTCTGCCTTCTGAGTATTGGGATTAAAGGCATTCGACACCATTGCCTTACTGGGTTTTATGTCTTTTATTTGTTTTTGCTTTACAGATATCTTCCACTGAGATCAATAATTTTGACATTTCACAAGAGGATTTTTTATAAGCATTTTGTGGGCTGTGCCAGATTCAGTCACTTGTGTCACTGACATTGTGACTTTTCTCTTGTGACCAGTGTTTTTGACCACCTCTAGCTTTCTTTGGTTCAGTTTGTACCTCTGATGTCAGGGAGACCTGCTTCCCTCTTGATTGGAACCAACAGTGTGGCCCTGTGCTGGAGCAGCCTGGGCTGGCCTGACTTTTGTGTTGATTTAGTTCTACCAGATACAGTTATTTTACTTACATCAGTGTCTGCCACTTTTTAAATTGGCCTCAAGTAGTGGCTTTGCTGCCTGGTGACTTTCTCACCGGTATCAGACCTGACTGATCACCGAGTTCTCCAGGCCCCAGGGGCATTGCCCTGTGGGCCTGTGTGTTTGGGGGCAGAGTGTCTGTTGGCGATGGCGTAGGTGTAAGAGAGACCTGTGACCATGTGTGTGTGTGTGTGTGTGTGTGTGTGTGTGTGTGCATGTGTGTGTGTCTGTGTGTCTGTGGGTGTGTGTTTGTACGTGGCAGTGCCTCTGCCTGGAGTACTTACATGAAGCCTCTTGGGAAGGCTCCTCTGGATTTGGTGTCTGCTCATCTGCTCTTCTTGGGGAGATTTTTCTTTTTCTTTTTCTTTTTTCTTTTTGTTTGTTTGTTTTTCGAGACAGGGTTTCTCTGTGTAGCTTTGGAGCCTGTCCCAGAACTCACTCTGTAGCCCAGGCTGGTCTCGAACTCACAGAGATCTGCCTGGCTCTGCCTCCCGAGTGCTGGGATTGAAGGCGTGTGCCACCACCACCAGCTTTAAATCTAGGTTGTCTGCGCCCTGAGCCTTGTCTCAGTCACTGGGCACAAGCAGGCACCAGTAAATTCCCCATTTTCCCCCTACACTTACATCGTGTGTTTAAGTGCCCCCACAACCAGACCTGGTAGGCAGACTGCAGGGTGGCTCTGAGGCAGTGCCAGGCTAGACCCTGGAGGCTCATTTCAAGAGCTGATGATGATCTTCTGCTTTGTCTCCAGCATCCAGATGGTTCACCATTGTACCATCCACGGGAATACGGAAGAGCTTCGGCAGATGGCAGCCAGCCGTGAGGTGCCCCGGCCTCTTTCCACCTTACCCATGTTCAACGTACGCACGGGAGAGCGGTTGCCTCCTCGAGTGGACAGCGCACAGGTGCCCCTCATCCTGGACCAGCACTGAGAGCCTGCCAGGTGGGTCTGGCTGGGCAGTGCCATCCTCTAACCAAGAAATAAGGGAGGTTCTATCTCAAGACAGGGGCATGTGGTGGGATGTAGGGGGTCACACTGACTTGCCCACTCCCATATGCTGGGTGCTCAGCAGAGCCGGCATTGTACCCCACAACTGCCAAGCACTCAGGACCAGAGGGTCAGGATAAGGGAGACAGGAGTTTGGTACCCTTAACCCTTCCCACATGTCCTTCTCTTTTAGTTCCCTTTTAGTTCCGGTTTCAGCTGCACTGCTCAGAGCCGCTGACCTGTGACTACATCCACCGCTGATTCCAGCTCCTAGCCGACTTGGACCTCCTGCTCCAGACAGGCAGATGGATGGGGTAGTGGGGGGAGGGTGCTTGGGGTCAGCACCCAAGAATAAATACCTGCTGCTCTGTTCATCTATTGCTTCTAGTGCCACCTTCTCAGTAGATGTCACTGTGTCCTCCATGTCCCCCTCTGAGAATCCCCAGAGGCCACCAACTCGCCCTTGGGACTCTTCCAGTTTTGCTGTTCTCAAACTCCCTGGATCTGATCACGAGGCTTGACTGGATTATTAACCCAACTTTCTAGACCAGGAGACTAAAGCCTGTGGAGAGTAAGTGATTTGCCCAGTGTCACAGAGCAAGGCCTGTCTGCCCATACACTGCCTTCTGTGGAGTTGAGGAGTTTGAGAAACAGGGCATCTAGGTCTTTACCTAGAGATCTGGTTGACACCTGCCACAGTTCCCTGCAGGACCTTCAGTGTACACACTGTGTTTGGGGACACCTGCCACAGTTCCCTGCAGGACCTTCAGTGTACACACTGTGTTTGGGGACACCTGCCACAGTTCCCTGCAGGACCTTCAGTGTACACACTGTGTTTGGGGACACCTGCCACAGTTCCCTGCAGGACCTTCAGTGTGCACACCGTGTTTGGGGACACCTGTCACAGTTCCCTGCAGGACCTTCAGTGTGCACACCATGTTTGGGGACACCTGCCACAGTTCCCTGCAGGACCTTCAGTGTTCTCTCTGTGTTTGGGGACACCTGCCACAGTTCCCTGCAGGACCTTCAGTGTGCACTCTGTGTTTGGGGACACCTGCCACAGTTCCCTGCAGGACCTTCAGTGTGCACACCGTGTTTGGGGACACCTGCCACAGTTCCCTGCAGGACCTTCAGTGTGCACTCTGTGTTTGGGGACACCTGCCACAGTTCCCTGCAGGACCTTCAGTGTGCACTCTGTGTTTGGGGAGAAGCTGATCTCAGTATGGAGCTGTTGGGAAGTGTTACTGGCTGACCGTCCTAGGCCCCAGAGGTCTGCCATTCTAGAATGTCCCCTGATCTGAGTGTTGCCAGTGTGGCTTCTCCCCCAGGAGCTCTGGAGTACTTAGCTGGCTGCAGAGGCCTGGGATTGTTTTCCCAGGTTGCTACAACTGGAGTGGGCCAGTTCTGCTGTGCTCTCTGCCATCTGCACTGTGACAGGGACTTACATGTTACCACTTTCGTGGGAGGACAGGCTGAGACTAGGCCTGAAAGAGACCTGACAGAGTGACAACAAAGGACAGGTGGCCCAGCCGATCTCAGCTCTAAGAGAAGGCGTACAAGTGCCTGACACCCAACACCCTGGCCCTCCTTCAGGCTGCTTTCCTGGGAGCTTCCAGCCCCTCAGCTGCTCCACCTCTTTCTTTCATCTGACAGGGTCTCCCTACATAGCCTTAGCTGTCCCAGAACCATGTAGACCAGGCTGGCCTCGAACTCCCCTATAGCTTCACAACTTCCTTCACTAGTAGACATTTGTCTCTGCTCTAACACATATCCTCAGAGAGACCCTCCCTGTTCCCTCTGCTCCCATGACCTCCAGAGTCCTTTCACAGCCCTCTTGGCTCTCAGACAGGAGATGCTGTCTGGGCTCGTGGGTTATAGTCTTCCGGGCTGGAGAGATGGCTCAGCTGTTAAAGGCTAGGCTCACAACCCAAAACACCAAGTCTTCTTCCAGTACTAGATTCAGGATTCTGTCCACCCTCTCTCTAATAGCTCCCCCCACCCCATCCCTACCCGCTTAGCCCCAGCACAGACCCTGAACAAAGATGCCAGGCAAGGCTGTTTAGAAGGAATACCTAAGGGACACTGTTGTCTCTGTGTTTGCTCAGTTATTTATTTATTTGTTTGTTTGTTTATTATGTGTCTGGGTGTTTTGTGTGCATGTATGTCCTGCAGAGGCCAAAAGAGGTGTCAGATCTCCTGGGACTGGAGTTAACGATGGTTGTGAGCTGCCTTGAGGGGGCCTGGAATCAAACCCCGGTCCTCAGCAAGAGCAGCCAATGCTCTTAACTGCTGAGTCGTCTCTCCAGCCCCTGCTCAGAGTTCTTTTCTTTATTAACAACTGGTTAAGTGCAGTACTGAGAAGGGGGGGAGGGAGTGTAGAACAGGAGTTCAATCTGTAACTGACTGTGACCCGTCAATTGCGATAACTCACTTCCTTCAGACCCGCCCGCTCAGAGCTCTTATGGAGGCTTCCCCTTTAGGCCAAAGGCTAAGCCTCTACCACTATCTCCTGCACCTCCCCTGCATTCTGGGCACCCCAAACCCATTAGCTGCCTAATTAAGGAACTGAGTAGTTAAGCATTGACAGAGGCTGGCGGGGTGTGTGTGTGTGTGTGTGTGTGTGTGTGTGTGTGTGTGTGTGTGTGTGCTTGTATGCGCACATGCATACTCACACGCAAGCACAGTATATGTATTCAGTGAATGAAGGCTGGAGGGATGATCTCTAATCAAAAGGTTCTTTGCAGAACAAACAGGTGCCTCTGGCTTCTCATTGGCTCTTTCCTTCTTTCCTGGAGGCCCTTCAGCCGATGGAGAGGCACAGCCCCAGCTCAGGTGGCAGCTCAGTGTAGTGGCCCTAGGTCTTAGGCTGGCTTCCCCTGGGTCCCTGTGCCTTTAAGGTGGGGGCTTCTGGCTCCCTCTCACCTCTGTCTGGTCCCCTGCAGGGCCTTCCTGGGCTGGTCAAGGATGGGAGAGTGAGACGTCAGCTCCTCCCTCCCTCCCTCTGCTTCCTGGCCTTGCCTTGGGGTCTTGGCAGCCTCTTCCTCCCAGCTCAGTTCCAAAGAGCACACAGGAGCCTGCCTGGCTGCCTTCCTGAAAGGAAGTGGCCCAGACAAGTAGCCGGGAGGATGGCGTGACTACAAGAAGACACTGAGCCCTGCCTGGGCCCATGTGAACGCCCAGCTGACAGCAGCATGGGAGGAAGACATAGACACGCTCAGTACCCACTGTTCCCTGGGCAGCAGCCGCTCCTGGAAGAGTAAGAGTCCCACACTGCAGTCAGGACCACTTCCTGCAATCCCTGACAAGGAGCAGTAGCTGTCCCCAACCCCCTCCTGCTGCGGCTTCACCCCACTGCTAGTCCTGTGGATGGCCCTACTTATGTGGCCTGATGAGTGGCCTCCACCTTCACTCTAAATACAGACTGCACATGGGGCCTGGCTCCTCAGTCATTTCCTCACCACACTGTCCAGGCCCTGGAATACAGGGCACCGCCTCCATCAGGCCTCAGCCCCTAAGGCAACACCTCCCCAGACAGGGTTTAAGCTTGGCTCTGGCACACCATAGCTGCATCAACGGTTAGTTTGCTCATAAAAGGAGTCAATCCCTGCTTCAGGGCTGACGTGAGAAGCCACGAGGACAGGCATGCAGAGCATTATCATGAGCAGCCTCTCCATGGTCAGAGGGGTGTGGGTCTCTCTGACCCGTCAGATCTGGACTGATGGGCTCTGCTTCCACCAACGCCTCAGGAAATGTTGGTGTTTCCTTCTGAATGGAGGGGAATGATGAAGTCCACAGTCCTTGATGCAACGGCGCTGCAGGTTGTGTGTGGACACCAGAAACATGGCTAGTTCAAGCCGAGATGCGTACGGTTTGAATGCTGTCTGGGCTTGTATAAGGTTATGAATATGCCGGGTGGTGGTGGCGCACCCCTTTAATCCCAGCACTCAGGAGGCAGAGGCAGGTGGATCTCTGTGAGTTCGAGGCCAGCCTGGTCTACAAAGCGAGTTCCAGGAAAGGTGCAAAGCTACACAGAGAAACCCTGTCTTGAAAAAACCAAAAAAAAAAAAAAAAAAAAAGGTTATGAATATTAGGTATGTATAAGATATGAAACTAGTTTCACCTAATTTTTTTGTTGTTGTTGTTTGTTTGTTTGGTTGGTTGGTTTTTTTGAGACAGGGTTTCTCTGTGTAGTTTTGGTGGCTGTCCTGGATCTCGCTCTGTAGACCAGGCTGGCCTCGAACTCACAGAGATCTGTCTGGCTCTGCCTCCCAAGTGCTGGGATTAAAGGCTTTTCTTTTTGACATGAGGTCTCATATAACCCAGGATTTGAACTAGATACGACACCTAGAGATGACTTGGAGCTTTTGATTCTGTCTCCGTCTCTGGTGTGACACTAGGGATTGAACCCAGAGCAATGTGCACCCAGAAATCACTCTACCAGCTGAGGTACACCCCCAGCTCATCTCTCTTCCTTTTTAAACATGGATGCTAAAAAATGAAAAATATATGAGTGGCCCACAGTCTACTTTTTTTTTTTTTTGGTTTTTCGAGACAGGGTTTCTCTGTGTAGCTTTGCGCCTTTCCTGGAACTCACTTGGTAGCCCAGGCTGGCCTCGAACTCACAGAGATCCGCCTGGCTCTGCCTCCCGAGTGCTGGGATTAAAGGCGTGCGCCACCACCGCCCGGCTACAGTCTACTTTTTAACATCACACACACACACACACACACACACACACACACACACACACACACACCCATATACATGGTGTGGGGGTGTGTGGGGGATCCCCAGTGTGTGTGTGTGTGTGTGTGTGTGTGTGTGTGTGTGTAAGAAGAAAACTTATGAGAGTCGGTTCTCTCTTTCCATCATAATGGTCCTGGGGATGTAACTCAGGCTGTCAAGCTTGGCAGCTTGTACCTGCACTTGCTAAGGCATCTTCCTTGCCCCACATCCTATTTTTACAGGGGTAATGATGGTTTATGGCTTTCCCCAATCCACTCAGACCCAGAACTTAGCTTCTTCCTTGCCCTTGCTGCTCACTGTCTGCTGGTGTCCCACAGCCCTCCAGATGGAAGTTTGCCACCTAGCAACCGATGTCTTCCAGCTTGAGAACGTAGCTGCTGTGTCTGAAACAGCTTCGGTCCCTCTCACACCTCTTCTCTGTCTTCCTTTTCTCTGCTCTCCTTTCCGATTCCTCCCATCGTCTTAGGCAGGGAGAATCACAGTGGTCCAGCTCCCTTGGGTACCAACTCCCTTCCCTCCCTGCCTGGCTATGCACACTCTCTGCTGAGAGTTGAAATCTCTATGTGCACACAAGGATCCATCACCCTCCTAGAAAGACTCTCTCCTCTTCCCAGGTCCCACCTCTCCACGCAAATGCCCCAGCTCAGTTTGGAGTACACACTCTGGAGGGACCCACTAACAACCTCTCATGAGCTCTGAGAAGTCCCCCTGGCATGGGGACTTCGGGGTGCTTGTCTCCTTCCACACCCAGCCCTTCCTGTCTTTCCTAAATGTCTCCCTGATCATTCCTAATTCACCACCCTTCACCTTTAAACTTATAAGACACATATGTCCTACCTTCTACACTCCAACAAGCAGGGAGGGGCCTGCGGACATAGACACCTTTGGTTACAGGTAAGTGGACACAGAAAGAGACACATCTTATCCACTCAGGCCTCCCACTGAGACACCGCACAGGGCCACTCAGAGGTTCCAATTTATTCCTTCATGTCATCACCCAGGCCTCCCTGTGGTTTGTTTTTTTTTTTTTGTTTTTTTTGAGACAGGGTTTCTCTGTGCAGCTTTGCGCCTTTTCCTGGATCTTGCTCTGTAGACCAGGCTGGCCTCGAACTCACAGAGATCCGCCTGGCTCTGCCTCCCGAGTGCTGGGATTAAAGGCGTGCGCCACCACCTCCCGGCTTCCCTGTGGTTTTATGAATGCCTCCCTGGTCTCCTACTTGCATCTGGGTGCTCATACCCATTCCACCCACTCCCCTCATCCTCCCTCACCCTGAGGCCTCCATGCTCCAGCTAGAAGCCCTCAGTCTTCCCCCTTCGTCCTCATGCAGGCCTGTCTGTGGAAGTCTTGGAAACAGCTGGAAACAAGATTAAGAGGCCGAAACAAGGAGGAGAAACCCACCATCTTTGGGTTACAGCAAATCCTTGCAGGAGACAGCCAGGCTCAGGTCCCTCGCCACAGAGACCAGGATTCCAAAACAGCAGCAAAAGTGAAAAATCAAAACGAAGCCTTTTCTCTTTCCAGATTTTTCCACTTGGGTTTGTCTAAAATATCGGCCCTGGGAGACTCGTCCCCCCCATTAAAAACAGAGGTGAATGTGGCAGAGGGGAGCTGGAAGCAGGTCCCATGTCACCGCACAGGGGGCAGTGAGGGTCTTGGGAACAGGGTCAGGCATCTGTATTTAAGGCGGCTGTGATGTCAGCAGAAAGGAGGGCTTGGGTTGGGAGTGTGATACAATGGTCTCTTTGTCCCCCTGCCCTCCTGTTCTGTACACACTGAAACCACACACCAGTCCACACCACGTGGCAGCCACAGTGGAGTGCCACACACAGGTCTGACACCAGGTGGTGTGCCCATGTTCATACCCACATGTGTACATGTGTGCGCGCGCAGACTCACATGCAGATTTGCGTATGCGTGGTGAGAGGCATTCGTTACTCCTCTGTCCGGGGCTCTGCTGCCGTTAGCCCGTTCGTAGTTATTCAAAGTGATGGCAGCAGTAAAAGTAAGAGTTGAATTCCCTCATCACACGAGCCACATTTTCAGTGCTCAACTACCTGTCGTGCCAGGAAACTGCCATTTGTTCCCCTACCAGGCTAGTTTGTTCTTCCTCTCACACTTACCCACACCTTTCCACAGCTCTGTACTCACACCTACAGAAGGAGGACCTCTGTCTTACGGTCTTGTCTCTCCCTGGTACCCATGGAGACTGTGCCCAGCTCTGCACAGCATCACCTGGCCTCTGCACTGGGAAGAATATGGTGCACCACGACCACAGGGGCATGACTATAATGTCTGGGTAAAAGGCTGACAATGTTGGGAACTCAGAGGGCTGAGGTCAGCCTGGGCTTGGTAGAGAAGAGGGGAGAGGAAATATTTGAACCTGACCTTGGGGGATGAGGGATTAAGTCAGTAGAGAGGAGGGACATTATGCCAGGAATGATGGGAAGGGAAATGCAAGGAGAAGGGGGTATGTATGTAGAAATTGCAGTCACCTCTTGGCTGAAATAACAGATGTGGGCCATGGGACAATAAGCGTAGACAATTGAGAAGTAGCCAGGTAGGGCTCGGGTGCTTGAGTTCAGAATGATGGAGCCCCGTGGGGATGGAAGGAGAGGGGTCTAGCCAGAAAGAGTCCCAAGACCCGAGATATAGGGGTTACCTGGGAAGACAGGTATCATCAATCAATAGATCTATCGGTTCCGCACAATTTTGGATAGTTTGTGTACGAATAAACCTTCATTTATATTCCCTAGCTTCGTTTCCTCTCTAGATAAATTCCCTTTTTACATTATCCTCATGTAAAGTGCGAATAATGAATTATTAAAAGTCATAATTAGTGTCACGCATACTCAGTGACAATATCAATGTGCCCGGTGGATGGTCCCCCTCTCTGGCAGCACAAGAAAGAGGAGGCTGGGAACGGGCTGCTGCTTCTTTTCAAATTTGGGACCTGACTCCCTGAGTGGAAGGGGGCGGCTGTCACCTGTATCCTCATCTCTAGTTTCTGCTTCACCCCAGACTTCTGCCCACTGGGTCCTCAGTCCTCCCGTTAGACCTCTGTCCCCCTTCTCTGAGATGAAGGGAACAGCCAGTTCCCATCCCTCTGGGCCCTCGGGTTCTCAGGTTGTCAGAGCACAAGGCAAGGGGAGGGAGGGAGAATCACAAGTTTGTAGAGCTAAAGGAAAAGGGAAGCCGTGGTGGACTGGCAGTAGGGTGGAATGATTCCACAGGCCACCCGCACTGAGCCAGCATGCACCCCGGGTACGCTGATGGCCAACAGGGACCCTCGCACCTCTATGCTGTGGGATCCTGTCCCTTCTGGTGGCACACTGCAAGTTCCTTAACCACACAGCTCTCCAAGGGTCCCAGGCTCTTCCCCTGAGGGCCGAGCCACCTACCTCCCTCTGGTGAGAGCAGGAGTGAGCCTGGAGGATTCTTTTCCTCTGGCACTCCAGTCTCAGCAGGCCCCTTCTATACGGGATTGCTTGTTTCTCTGGGCAAGAAGCAGGTAGAGGCCAGATATCCCTCCATGTTTAACAATGGAGAAACCTAGTAAAGATTCTCCTGGGCCTCACTACCCAGTCCCTGTCCCCTCCCCTTGGATGTCCCTGATAACCCATGAGCCTCCGGGACCTATGGACAACCCTCCCCCGGGCCTCAGGCCTGCAGCCTGGAGAAGCGGTGATTTGGATGGGCGGTGGGACTGAGGTATGTGTGCACTAGGATTCCAAGTGCGTGTGGGTATGCACGTGACTCGGTGCGCCCTGTGTGGAATTGTGTGAGGATGAGGACTCGGGATGTGCAAGGAGGATTGAAAGAGAAGACAGGACGAGGCAAAGAAGAGGTCTAAGGCATAGGAAAGGCAAGAGGAAGGTGGCAGCATCTGGATGAGAAGTGAGAGGAAAGAAATGGCGGGAATCAAAGGCAAGTCCTCCGGTCCCAGGGCCCTCTCCCTGGGTCCCCCACCCCCCAAGTCCCAGGAAGGAAATTCAGAGGCCACTGCACATGTGTTGGGTCATTTCCACATGCTTTATTCCAGCAATCAAAATAATTAAAAACATCTCAAATTATTATACACATACAAAATAGGTACAGAGTCTCTTGTTTCCTCCCACCCCAGGGGTAAAACTGCTTTGTGCTTTGAAAAGTGGTGCTCTGAAACCCGGATGCAGGACAGACTAAGAGAGAGGCTGAAGGTAGAGGGGAGGGTTTCAGAAGAGAGAGAGAGGTCAGATTGCGATAGGCCCAGGAACTGGAAGAGTGGAGAGAGGGAAGAGAGTGAGCGAGCTGGGGCTGGCACTCTCTCCCCTCATGTTAAATAGAAATAGCACCGTCAGAAAAAAAAAAAAAATTCACATGAGTCCCTATCCATTAGGAAAAAAAAAAAAAAAGAATAAAAAAAGACTTTGAACAAAAGGAACATTTGCTGGCCTAGGGAGCATCTCAACTTCTATAGCACCAGAGATCCCTTCCCACCCCACCCCTTCACAGAGATGTAGCACCTTTGATACCAAACTGGGCACGCTGCCACCCTGCCCCCATCCGCGCCCCCACACAGTTGCCCCGGTGACACGCAAAGACAAGAACGAACGAGGTAGTCTTTTCAGCAACACAGTTACACAAGGAACAGAAGCGTCTCTCCCACCCAGCCTGCGCACACGTGTCCGATGTTTCCAGTCTGCTGTGACCCTGCCTGGCTGGCTCCAAACCGCCCCCCGGAGGGGTAGGTGGCTCCCCCACCGCGGCCGGCCCTCAAAAACAAAGTGGGGTGTGTTGCAGAAGCCATGGAGATGCCAGATGGTTAGGCTCCTTCAAAAGTCCGAGAACCCCATGTCCTGGCAGGATTTGGGGGTGCTGGGTGGGGAAGTAGGCTGGGGGGTGAGGGGGGCCGGTGGGATGTTTCAGCATTGCCTTTGGTTGCTGGGCAGACAATGCGTTGTTTCCTGTGTCTTTGGGGGAGACTTAAATTTGGGGAGCAATGGAGGAGAGGCCCAAGAGGGGGTGGAGAAAGGAGCAGAAAAGGCAGCATTTGGGGTATCATAAGCCCAGCGGGCAGAAAGGGACTTATACCCACATAGGTCTTCAAGCAAGTGGACCAAGCTTCCTTTTTTAAAAAGTTATTTATTTATTCTTTTTTTTTTTTTCCTTTTTGGTAAGGTTGAATGCACTTTTGGTTTTTGGTCAAGTTCAGTTGGTCAAAGATAAAAACTAAGTTTGAGAGATGAATGCAAAGGAAAAAAAAATGTTTTCCAAAGTCCATGTGAAATTGTCTCCCATTTTTTTGGCTTTTGGGGAAGTTCATTTTTGGGCTGATCATCTGTTTCCAGGGTTGGGGGAAAGTGGACTGGGTGGGAGGGAACCAGATTGGGTGGAGGGCGTTTACACGAAGCAGGCAGGGCCAATGTCTAATCCGAATTCCTGGTCTGGGGCACCAATGTCCAAGGGGGCCACATCGATGATGGGCAGGCGGGAGGTCTTGGTGGTTTTGTATTCGATGACTGTCTTGCCCCAACTTCCGGTGTGACTCTGGAGTGAAGGGAGAGAGCCATTACCGGGGGTGATGATGGAGTGAGGGTCATTCTGACCTGTCCAAGGGCTAAAGCAGAAGCCCAAAGAGGTGGGCTAGACCCAGTCTGGGGGACTCACCGTGCAGCCGTCGACGAGAGTACTGTAGGTGAAGCGGCTGTTGCCCTCGCCCCGGAGCTCGATCTCGTTGGAACCCTGGAGGAGCAGGGACTTCTTGAGGTTGCCAGTCTGTTGATCCATGTAGGCTACGCTGTTCTTGCAGTGGTAGGTGATGTTTTGGGAGGCCTCGGTGGACATCAGGCGCAGGAAGGTCAGCTGGATGGCGACATCAGCAGGGTCGGAGCCCTCGCTTCCGTACTCGAACTGCATGGGCCAGAGAGAGCAGGGTGTGAGCAACCATGTGGAACTTCTAGCTCCTGGCCTTCCTGCCCAAAATCTGCTAAGAATTTTTATCTCAAGTTAAAAAGAGGGGCATCACTTATCCATGGACACCCAAGGACCTAGGACTCCTGTCTCCTAGACCAGCTCTGCCCTCCCACTAAGCCGATATTAAATCCACTCCAGGACTGCCTCTGCCTTCTGAGCACAAGGCTAGCCCGTCTCCTGCAAAGTGGCTCTAGGGTTCAGCTCACGTACCTGGAATCCGTCAGTCATGCTCTCGCCAAACCAGACATGCTTCTTTTCCTTGTGGTTATTGCTGATGTACCAGTTCTTCTGGGGCACAGAAGGCTGAGTGGGGAACACACAGGTCTGACCTGTCTCCATGTTGCAGAAGACCTTGATGGCATCCAGGTTGCAGCCTTGGTTAGGGTCAATCCAGTACTCTCCTGAAGTGGGCAGAGCAATATGGAGTCAGGAGAAGTAGGCAGCCAGCACCGTATGGAAAGTGGGAGGCAGGAAAGCATGGGGGAAGCGGCAGGGTGGGAGGAAGAGGATGGGCAGGGCGGGGTGGGGGTGGGGGAGGCAACTGGGGCGAGTCCTTACCGCTCTTCCAGTCAGAGTGGCACATCTTGAGGTCACGGCATGTGCGGGCGGGGTTCTTGCGGCTGCCTTCGGGGCTTCGGATGTTCTCAATCTGCTGGCTCAGGCTCTTGAGGGTGGTGTCCACCTCAAGGTCACGGTCACGGACCACGTTGGCATCATCAGCCCGGTAGTAGCGGCCACCATCATGAGCCTTCTCTTGAGGTGGCTGAGGCAGGAAGCTGAAGTCGTAACCACCACTGGGAGGACCAGGAGGGCCAGGGGGTCCAGGAGGGCCGGGGGGACCCTGTATAAAGAGAGGAGGTCAAGGTTTACTGGTATTCAAGTCTTCTTGGGGATGGAGGGGCATGAGGCAGAGGATGTGGGGCTACGTACAGCAGGACCGCTATCACCAGTGCGACCTCGAGGACCAGGGGGACCAATGGGGCCAGGGAGACCGTTGATTCCATCTTTGCCAGGAGCACCAGCAGAGCCAGGGGGACCCTGGTGGTAGAGAGATGATTGGAGAACGTGGTCCAGAAACCCAAGGCAGCCCCAACTCTAGCTGAGGAGCACCCTCCCTGCTGCTGCCTCTGTCTAGTCCCCACTTACAGGGTGTCCTCAACTAGTTACTATGGCTGGCCTGGAAGGAGCCGGGATCGGAAGGCCAAAGGCTGTATAAGACCAAGAATCTTTTTCTCCCCGCCCCCTTTCTGGTCTCTGAACTCTTCTCTGGAGAACAGAGGAATGCCTGAAGGTAACCAGGAGTCCTCAAGGTAACCGAGACAGGGGACCCAGGAAGAAATAATGGAGGGTGCAACTTACCCGGGGACCTGCAGGACCAGAAGCTCCAGAGGGACCTTGTTCACCAGGAGAGCCCTAAAGGACAGAGAAAGGCAGTTGAGGGGCAGTGGGGGTAACATGCCCCCTCATTCTAGAAATCTAGCTCCAAGTTGTCCATATGCTAAGACCACTCCCACAATCCCTCTCTGGGTACCTCTCTCTCTCTGTTAGAAATGCCCAGAAATCTTCTGCCCCTACCCCCAAGTAGGAAGGAATCAGAATGGCTATCTGGAGTAGAAACTTAAACCCCACTGTGCAGTAAGCACTGGGAGAGGGTGGGGAAGGCCTGATGGTGGCCAGAGCCCGGGAAACTGAGTATACTCACAGGAGAGCCAGGAGGACCCTGGAGACCGGAGAAGCCACGATGACCCTTTATGCCTCTGTCACCCTGTTCGCCTGTCTCACCCTTGTCACCACGGGGACCTTGGGGTCCCTAGAAGAGAGGAGGAGACGGGCTGTCAGGTGGAAGTTCTACTGGTGTCGAGTGGGATGCAGTTCACATCTGGGCCATGGGGCTCACAGGACACGAGATTGGCATGGGACACTTACAGCAGGGCCACGGGCACCAGCAGGGCCAATGGGACCAGCAGGACCAGCAGGACCCTGGGGAGAAAAGAGTGTGTTAGATCCTGACTAGGGGGGACCAAGGCTGGGGGCTGCAGAATGAGCCTTGCCCTTGGCCAGACCACTCCTAGCCCACATCTCTCATGCTGTGGCCACCTCTCCCGACTCCCAGTTAAGCCTCCCCAGAGCCAGGCTTCATGGGATGAGCTGAGGCGAGCCCCATGCCTGGGGGAAGACAAAGGTCTAGAAGAAGGGCCTCGAGGTCAAGTTAATATGGCTCAGTTTTTCCAGGGAGGCCAAGGGTCCAGACACATCCCAAGACTCCCTCTTGTCCCGCAGCTGGATGAGGTCATTCACCCATTCCCAGGCCTTTGGGCATGCCTGAAGCGGAGGCCCAGCTACTTACGGTCTCACCACGGTCGCCACTCTTGCCAGCAGGGCCAACGGGGCCAGGAGCACCAGGAGCACCGGGGGCACCAGGGGGGCCAGCGGGGCCGGTCTCACCACGGTCACCCTGGGAGCAGAAGGTACAGGTCATGGGGTCAGCCTCAGATGGAGTACCCAGGCTGGGGAGCGGCTAGGGCAAACCCGAGTCCAGCCCTGGTGTGTGGCCTGATCTCTTACCTTGGGGCCAGGAGAGCCATCTCTTCCAGGGGAGCCTTCAGCACCGGGGGATCCCTGTGGAGGGAGCGGGGAGATGTGAGAGGCCACCCCAGGAAAGCGGTCAGACACAGGCGGAGTGGCCCCGCGTAAGCTCTGGCCAAGGGGTAGAAGCTACTTACTTCACGTCCAGATTCACCAGGGGGGCCAGCCAATCCAGGGGGGCCCATGGGGCCAGGGGGACCACGTTCGCCGCTTGATCCAGAAGGACCTTGTTTGCCAGGTTCACCCTAAAGAAGAAGAGAGGTAGAGTGAGGCTGGAGGCCAGATGTGGGGGCTCAAGCCCTGAGAACACGTCTATCATATTTTCTCTCCTTGTCTTCCACCACCGCTACCCTGACCCTTCCGAGTCCTGAGGCGATTCGTCTTGGAGACCCCAAGATGAAGACGGAGCACTCACAGAGGGGCCAGGAAGACCAGGGAAGCCTCTTTCTCCTCTCTGACCGGGAAGACCAACCACACCACGCTGTCCAGCAATACCCTGAGGTCCAGGGGTACCAGGAGAGCCCTGTGGGAGGCAGAGAGGGAGGAGAAGGGCTCACAATGGCACGGAGAGGAGTCACAAAGTCTGGATCTCGCCAGAACTACAGAGATCAGGGCTAGTACTTACAGCGGGTCCATCAGCACCAGGGGCTCCTTTCTCACCAGCAGGGCCAGGGGGGCCTGGGGGACCAACTTCACCAGGACGTCCCGCGGGACCAGTCTCACCACGGGGACCTTTGCCTCCTTCTTTGCCAACAGGACCGGGAGGGCCAGGGGGTCCAGCATTTCCCTAGATGGACACAAGAGGGACTGTCAGAGTCCAGGCTTCCAAAGCATCACAGGTGCATGCCCCGGCCAGGCTCCCTGTTCTGACAGTGCGTGTCCCCCCCACCCCAATCCAAAATCACAGATACTCACAGAGGGGCCAGGGGGACCCACGCGGCCAGCAGCACCAGGGAAACCAGTAGCACCCTGGTAGGAGAGAACACAGGGGGGTCAGAAGTGAACAATCAGCTTACCTGGCCTGATCCCCTCCAACCTCTGGCCTTGGGGAGACTCCACAGAGAGGCAAATGGTACTCACAGGGGGACCAGCAGAGCCACGAGGACCTTTGGGTCCAGGAGCACCAACGTTACCCTGTAAGAGAGTGTAGAGGTATGAGAGCCAGGCTAGCCCCAAGTCTAAGGCTACCCAAAGCTTGGGTGGTAGAGGATGAGCTACTCACAATGGGGCCAGGGGGTCCAGCAGGGCCAGCGGGGCCAGGAGGACCAGTGTCGCCTTTAGTACCAGTTTCGCCAGGTTCGCCTTTAGCACCAGGTTGGCCATCAGCACCCTGGGCAAGAGGGAGAACGGAGAGGGGAGGAGTGGGTAAGGCCGCCTGGGAGCGGAAGGCCTCTGGGCTGGAGCAGGAGGCACAGCTCGAAACTTGGGATTGCAGAGACACTTGGGGACAACCAGTCCCTGGCCACCCGGCTCCCCTGACTCAGGGTAACACTTCTGTCCTCATTCAGTCACCCAAGGTCCCGTGTCTCATGTCTCAGCTGGTGACAGAAAGTAAAGAAGGTCTTGCTTGGTACTCACAGGGGGGCCAGCGAAACCAGCAGGGCCAGGGGGGCCAGGCTCACCACGGTCTCCCTAGAAGAAGAAGATGATGATGATGGTTTTGGAGAGATGTCTCCACATTGGGGAAGGAAAGGAACAGATGGAGTAAAGGGACAGAGGTGGTGGCAACAGGGAGTGGGGTGGGGGACAGAAAGCAGGTAGGAGAGAAGGGCTGAACATAGATCTTATCAGGGGTCTTCTGTACTTACGGGGGCACCACGGGCTCCGGTGGGGCCAGCAGGACCACTGGGACCAGTTTCACCCTGTGAGGGGGAGACAAGAACTCTAAACTCTCCCGGAAGATGAACCCATAGTACCTCCCCTCCCTCCTGGTCCTTTGAACTTCCTGGGTTCAACCAGCTTCAAATGGCAGGACCTGCCTTCCCTGCAGAGCCCGGCCTGGGCTTGCTGAAGAAGCTATGTGTTAGGAAATAAGGTGACAAGGCAGCCACTCACCTTGTCACCAGGGGCACCAGCAGGGCCAGGAGGACCAATGGGACCCGTCAGACCACGGGGACCATCTTTGCCAGGAGTACCGTCAGCACCTTTGGGACCAGCATCACCCTAAAGACAGGGAAAAGTCAGACTCCAGTGTGAGGCGTGGAGTTGAGCTATACAGCATTCTGCAGACGTTTCTCAGACCCGGTGCCAAGGACACAAGATCCTTTCAGGGGAAAAGGTGCCTACCTGGGGATTCAGGTGGAACCTGGGTTAAGAGGACCCTGAGTTCTACAGAGTGATAAAATAAAGGAGCCTCCACCAGGGAGATGCCCCAAACTCGTGACCATGGTAACACATCAGGAGAAGGGCCCGAATCACAGGTATAAGATTACCCAGCAAAGCAAGGAGATAAGTGAGAACCACCAAGGGCTCATGGGAGGAAAAGGTTGACTTACTCTGTCACCCTTAGGGCCTGGAAGACCAGCTGCACCACGTTCACCAGGCATTCCCTGAAGACCAGGAGCGCCTTGGCTACCGGGGGCTCCAGGGGCACCGGTATCACCCTGTTTGGTAAACAAGAGGATGAGTGAGACACAGAGTCCCTGTCAGAGCTCAGAGCTCACTTAGGATCTCCTGTGTGTGGATCCATAGCTAGAAGGACAAACTCAGAGACCCAACCACGGGTCCCACGGGCCCCCAACTCAGGTCTTGTCCCCCAACCCTCCAACACCCCTATGGTTTGGGTCATAGCCATCATACCCTTTCCACGATGCCCTCACCTTGGCGCCATCATTGCCGGGAGCACCATTGTTTCCACGGGGACCAGCAGGACCTGGGGGACCCTGTACACCACGCTCACCAGGGAAACCTCTTTCGCCCTACAAAGGAAGGAGAGGGCACGTGATGGCTGCTCCGGCCACAGGGCCGAGCTCAGGACACTGGGAGGGAAGCGGCATGAGAGGGCCCACTTACTCTTGCTCCAGAGGGTCCAGGGGCACCAAGGTCTCCAGGAACACCCTGGGGGTGGTGGAAAGGAGGAACAACAGTGAGCCCGAACTCCCCCTGAGAAAGAGCCTCCGCCTCTCTCCCTGGGAGCTGGTCCTTGGGCCCCATATTTAGAGAGGAACACATTCGTGGCTGAGAACTGAAGCTTCTCCTTCCAACAGGAAGGCTTGAGTGGGGTAAAGCCAGAGTTATGCCAGGAGTTTGGGTAAAGAAGTCACCTTGCCCAGAAGTCACACAGCCACTTCCAGATCATAAGCAGCTCCCTCATTCTTTTTTTTTGTGGAACCACAGCCCTCCCCCGTGTCTAACCTCTATCCCTCTAGCTGCTGCTTTCCTGATCAGCTCGGGGCAGTGAGTGGTCTGTTTCTTTTTAATTCCTGCATGCCCCTGACCTCTGGCCAGCTGCTACCTCTTACCTGTTCACCGGGCTTGCCTGCTTCACCAGGAGGACCAGCAGGGCCGGGGAGACCCTGTAAAGTGGGGGAGATGGAGGAGGCAAGGAGAAGGGTTTAGAATCTGTAAGAGTTAACAAAGGAACTTCCCGCACTCCCTACAAACCTGTCCCCAGACCTCACCTGGAATCCAGGGGAGCCAGCGGGGCCTTGCTCGCCTCTCTCACCGGCAGGGCCCTGTCACAGAGAAGAGGCTGTGGTCATGAAGAGTCCAAGGAGAAGGCAGGCAGAGTCCGCCCTTCCTTGCTCCCCGGGCCTCCCCTGTCGGGACACTTACTGCAGGTCCGGGGGCGCCTTGAGCTCCAGCTTCTCCGTCTTTGCCAGCAGGACCCTGTGGGGAGAAGGTGACAAAGCCAGTGTGGTGAGGCCCAGGGCAGCAGCAGGGGAGGCCTGGACCTCTGGGACAGAGCAGAGCCCGCAAGTGGCTTCTGATGCTCTCACAGTGCAGACTGAGATTGGTATGTGTCACAGGCAGGGGCAGAAAGGTGACAGAGACTCAAAAGAGATACTTACAACAGGGCCAGGGGGTCCGGGAACACCCCGCTCTCCAGCTTTCCCAGGCTCTCCCTGTGGAGAAAGGGAGGCAAGGTTGAGGGTCACTGCAATCAAAGACCCCTCGTTACAGTGAGTGTTCCTAGGGGGCTTTCTGTTCAAGAAGGCTGCAGCCTCTAGGGAAGGCCTTGCTGGCATCTAACACTTGGCCTCTCTGCCTGCTCCCAAAGCAGAGGCTGCCCTTCCTGGTCCTTCCTGGTCCCCCTCTCCTCTCTCTGACACTCACCTGCAGTGACCCGAACTGCTAATGGTTATTATCCCTCAGGGTTCTCCCCACCAAACTTGGGGGCGGCTATCACATAGAAGGCCCATCTTATCTGTGTGCCGGGGGAAGCTTGCCCGGCAACAATTCTTATTTATCACAGACAAAGCAATGGAGCCAAGCGTCTCTTATTTTACCAGTGGGTCCAGAAGGGGTCATTAAAGGGCCTGAGGTCTCACAGCAAGTCAGTGGACTTAGTATGCCTGTCTCTGGTTCTTTATTGTTCCTCATTGAATACTCACAGCAGTACCCTTAGGTCCAGGGAATCCCATCACACCAGCCTGGCCACGGGCTCCAGGAGGGCCTGGGGGTCCGGGGCGACCATCTTGACCAGCGGGACCCTGAGGACGGGAGGCACAAGAATTGTGGTAAGGACTAAGGTATGCCCACGGGAGGGTAGGGGTGACGAGTGAGAGGGGAAGCATACTTACAGGGGGGCCGGTTTTGCCATCAGGACCAGGGCTGCCAGGACTGCCAGTGAGACCCTAGGGAGAGGCAGACGCGTGTGAATGAAGGTCGGGGAGGGGGAGGGGTGGCGGGGGAGGGGTCCAGAGCACCAGTTGCAGGCTGTCCCAGTCTCATGCAGGACAGAGGGAGGGTCTTGGCTCTCACCTTGGCACCAGGGAGACCAGCTTCACCAGGGCGACCAGCTTCACCAGGAGAACCTTTGGGACCAGCAGGCCCAGGAGAACCACGTTCACCAGCAGGACCCTAAGTGGAGAGAAGTCACAGGCACATCAGGGTCACAGTCTTGGCCTCATTACCATGGGTTGGCATTCTTTATGCTGGGAGAGGTTCAGGACTTGGAGGGGGCATCAGTGAGGATGCCCAAGTGAGGCCGAATATGAGGAGGGAGGCACAGAAACGGGCACAGGGAGCAGGGAGCATTGTTGAGGGCATGGGGAGAGATGCGTGAGCAGTCCTGTCAGGGGTAAGTGACACCAGGCAGCTGGGGGTCCGCTTCTCTGCCAGGACAGAGAGATTACCTTGGGGCCAGCGACACCATCAGCACCAGGGAAACCACGGCTGCCAGGTCCACCCTGCAAGGAGAAAGGAAGGGGCCGGTGAGCTTAATCACTACCCCAGGCACTGGGCAAGCACGGAGGGCAGCCGAGAAGAAGGAGGAGCGCAAGCGCGCGCGCGGGGTGGGGGTGGGGGACTTACACGCTCGCCAGGAGGTCCAGGCAGGCCAGTAGGTCCGGGTTCGCCACGGGCTCCTCTTTTTCCTTCTTCCCCAGCAGGGCCAGGGGGACCTTGAACTCCAGCAGGGCCCTGGAGTGGGCAGAGAAAGAGAGTGAGTGGCCTTGGTAAGGGGGCACAAACCCCGGAGTCTATGATGCTGGCCTCTAGCGACAGGGCTCCTGAGTATGGGCTGGGGGCTCCCCTCCTCCCTGGGTCTCCCTTGAGAGGCTCCCAAGCCCCAGGGGCTGAGGAGAAGGAGGGGTGATGTGGGACTTACGGTCTCTCCTTTGGCACCAGTGTCCCCTTTGTTGCCGGGAGCACCAGGTTCACCCTGTGTCGGGAGAGCAGGAGAGAAAGAGATGAGAGTTGGGGTTACTCCGTTGGTTCGCAGATGCGTGCTTCCCCCAGAAGGGGGCGCACTGGAGCGAGTGCGTGAGTTGCGCAGAAGGGAGAGTTTTGTACTTACGCTGTTACCCTTGGGACCTGGAGCGCCGCTGGGGCCCTGGGGTCCAGAGGGGCCTCGGGCACCAGGGAAGCCAGGAGCACCAGCAATACCAGGAGCACCCTGCAGGAGGTAGGACAGACATTTTAGCCCAGGGGCGGAGGGCACGGGGGAGGGGGCGGGTGGGCATGGGAGGAGGGCTGGTGGTGACTTACATTAGCACCTTTAGCACCAGGTTGTCCATCAGCACCGGGGTTTCCCTGCAGCACAGAGAGAGGAGGGTGACAGGTAAGGACTCTGAAGCTGGCAAGGGGCACGGGGGGGGGGGGGACAGTAGCAGGGCACGGGGGGGGGCACTTACAGCAGGGCCAGCAGCACCAGCAGGGCCAGGGGGTCCGGGTTCACCACGAATACCCTGGGGACCTTCAGAGCCTCGGGCTCCTTGGGGACCAGCTTCACCCTGTATTCGAGGAAAGGACCAATCAGAAACCAACCTGGGACCTCTCGCATCACTTCTGGATGCCAGGTGTGTGTTGGGGTGGGGTCAGAAGAGCAAGGATGAGGGCTTTGAGAGCTAGGGAGGGGACCCCAGGACAGAGGTGTTGAGGAATGTACTTCATTCTTGCCACTCTGGGCTCCTCTGATCTGGGGTGACACCCAGTCCTTGGCCTGTGACAGTCACGCTCAAAGAAAGAACGGGTCTCACCTTAGCACCAACTGCACCAGGGAAGCCAGGAGGGCCAGTGGGACCAGTAGGACCCTGGGAACAAAATGGAGGTGTAACTACAAGGCATAGATGGAGGCTAAGAGCTCCTAGGTTTCAACAGCTGATGTCAGCCCCAAGAGCTGACCCTGAGACCTTCTCCCCTGCCCCCCCCCCACACTCCCAAACTCAAAGTCAAGGCCGTCCTTACTGGGGGTCCAGCTGCACCAGTAGCACCATCATTACCACGAGCACCCTGCATGAGAGAGGGGAGGCCCAATTATGTCCCTGAGCACTGGACAGTTCCCATAGTTCCTGGGGAACTCCAACCAGAGCCCAGGGACATCCCAAGGGACTAGGAGTACTTACAGCAGATCCAGGGGGTCCAGGGCGACCTCTCTCACCAGGCAGACCTCGGGGACCCTGATAACCAAACCAAGAGAGGTCAAGCGAGATGGAGACACACTCTCTCCTAGCCTCCATCCATCCTTCACCCTACCCCTCCCTCTGGGGGCACCCCCATTTCTCAAGCTAGCAAACTCACCATCTGGCCAGGAGCTCCATTTTCACCAGGACTGCCAGGCTCTCCCTGGGGACAGAGAACAGAGTGAGGGATTCATGTATAGTGGGACTGTTGGTGTGTGTGTGTGTGTGTGTGTGTGTGTGTGTGTGTGTGTGTGTGCAGGACCTTCTGACAGTCTCTTACCTTAGGACCAGCAGGACCAGCATCTCCTTTGGCGCCATCCAAACCACTGAAACCCTAAGGGAGGAAAGAGGGATGAAGTGAGACCCTGTGGAGGGAGTATGCCACTTTGACACCCACACAGATTTGAAGAGTTTTGGGAGATCACCCTAGCCATCTCCCTTGTCTCTGAGCTAGACTAGACCCCAATTCACCTACCATCCCACCTAGTCTCTTTATTGGGACTTCTTCCCCATGAAAGGAAGTTCTTTTGGATGTCTAACCTATGGCCTTTGAGACATCTGCATCTACCACCTGACATGATATGCAACAGGATCTCTGGGAGAAGGGGTTAGGATGGTGACTTCGGACTTTGGGGGCTTCAAGGACTCCAAAGAGACTTACTCTGTGTCCCTTCATTCCAGGGAGGCCAGCTGTTCCAGGCAATCCCCGAGCACCCTGGAAAGAATGACAAATAAGGACTTGGAAATGTGTCAGAAGGGCTCTGTGACCACGGCTCCTAAATGCATCCCCAGTGCAGTAAGACCTGGGGCCCATCCTCACACTTGCTCACCTGAGGCCCAGGAGGTCCACGATCACCAGGGCGGCCAGGTTTACCAGCTTCCCCCTGCAGAGAGAGAAAAGGCCATTATGGCTGTGCCCTAGCCCATACTAGGAAAGGGTAGATAGGCCCAGGTTTGTTTATTGGGGTTTATTGAAGGGTGGGTTTGGGTTAGGGGCCCAGGATCTCACTTTGAACCTAAAACTCAATTGAGATCTACAGTGACATCTCTGGTGACACATGAGTACCTTCCAAGGAAATTCTGTCACCATGTATCCATTTCCACATCTGATCGTCCCCAACTCTCAAACCTGGATCACTCTGAGGAATGGGAGTGGGGGCTGCCTCACTAAGACACGCTACTCCGTGGAAAAGTCACTGCCAAGGGCCGTCTGGACACCAGGGAGAGCTTTCATCTTCTACCCCTGGTTATTGACCCCCAGGGTGACGAGATCCTGCAGGGGGGATTTTAGGACCCACACAGGATGAGATAGTATCCTTTCCTGGGGCTACTTACATCATCTCCGTTCTTGCCAGGAGGGCCAGGGGGACCTCGGGGACCCATTGGACCCTAGAGGAGACAGGAGAGGTCATTAGAGCTCCAAGATGAGAGACAACGTAGAGGAAGACTGGAGTTGGGAGGTGACCAGTCACCCCTCACTCAGAATGGGTGAACTTCCACAGGAGGATTTGTGGAGAGGGAGGTGTGTCAGGATGGAGGATTGACTTACTGAAGCGCCAGGCTCTCCAGGTTCACCAGGGGGACCTTGGAAACCCTGAGGACCCTGGAGAATGAGAGAAGGGTAGGGCTCAGAAAGGCAGGTTCATGCCAGGCTGTCTCCCTCTTACAAGAGATGTCTACCAGCCTCCTGCCCTTCCCCCAATCTTTCTCCCCCAATACTTCCCCCATGCCCAAGGTGATACACGAAGATCCCTGAATACGTACAGGTGCACCAGGGGGGCCAGGAAGACCACGAGGACCAGAAGGACCCTACAGAAGGAAAAAAGGGGTACATGTGATATCGTAGGGGAAAGCAGCGTGGGAGAGGTCTGTTTGTCCTGCATCCTGTGGGGATCACAGTTGTCCGTCCTGCGCCTTCTCTAGGTCTGGAGTCCCAAAGGTGGCCTTTACCTCCCCAGCTATCTGTATACCAGCCCCTAACAGGACCATCATTGTCCTTTCTCTTCTGAACCCCCATCCTCTCTGTCATCACTGCTCCCCCTGGCGGCTCACCATGGGGCCAGGCACGGAAACTCCAGCTGATTTCTCATCATAGCCATAGGACATCTGGGAAGCAAAGTTCTAGAAAAACAAGAGAGAGCGTGCATGAGAAATAAGGCTCAGAATGGTAAACTGAAGGGCAGGAGGCATTGCCAGTAAAGGGGCAAACTGACATGGGCTTGCGGATGTGATGAAGAGAGACAGCAAGCCTGTCTGTAAGCTATTCCTGTACCGGACACCTCAATTGAACCATCTAACCAGATAATTCCAAACGGTAGAACAGTCTATAAAATAACAGCCTCTGCCCAACAACCAGGCTCTTCAAAACCTTGCTGAGTCAAGGATGACAAAGTGTCTCAGAAACAATCTACATTTGTGGGGACCAACAAGATGAGATAATGAAATGAAATTGGTGGTCTTGGACAAGAAGGGAAAAAATGTTATAAAGGACATTTGGGGCTTTGGTGAAATCTGAAAGTGGGTTGTATATTAGGCAATGGTGATAAACTAACATTAAATTTGGTGCCATGGTCCCATAGGAGAATGTCCCTGCTTAGGAAATGCACTTAAGTGCTTCGGAGCATAGTGCATGGGCATGTTCTTGGCAACTTATGTCTCAAGTGGTCCAGGACACACACGCATGCACACACACACACACACACACACACACACACACACACACACACACGCAGAGGAGAACTGTGTGCCCCGAGAGTGATGGAGCAGTTGTGATGAAGGTGAATAAAAGTTCTGTGTACTATTGCAACTTCTCTGTAAGTTTATGATTATTCAAAAATATGAAGTTATGTCTGCCAAAACCCAAAGCAAAGCAAAGCCAAACAAAAACCGAGGAGTCAAACAGGTCTGGGGTCTCCAAGCTCTACTTACTCCTCCGAGGCCAGGGGGGCCAGGGGGCCCAGGGGGACCAGCAGGACCAGGAAGTCCGGGCTGTCCAGGGATACCATCTCGTCCAGGGGGGCCAGGGGGTCCCTGCACCAAGAGAGAACAGGGTTGCTATGAGCACAAACCAGAGCCACGCCCCCTCCAGTTTCCCAGCTCACTTAGAATGCAATGCTTACCCTTGGGCCTTGAGGGCCACGTTCTCCCTTGGGTCCCTGTGGGGTGGAGGGTGAAAAAACAAGCGGCCGGTTAGAGAAATGAGGAAAGCCGGAGTCCATAGGAGGACAGTGGGAGTCACAGACCTGTGAGCAGGAAGTAGGAAGCAGAGTATTACCTCGACTCCAACGAGTTCTTGGCCTGTTGATCCTGTCGGAGGAAAGGTGTGCAGTTAGGAGTAAATTTCCTAAAGTACGTGAGGTGTTAGAGGCTCTCAAGACACAGGCAAAGGTGGGACTCTGACCTCCCCTAACCCTAGCTTCAGAACGTACCAAAGTCTTCTGGGCAGAAAGCACAGCACTCGCCCTCGCGTGTTTGGGGGTTGGGACAGTTTATCTTTTCTCTGCACACCACGTCCTCGCACACGATCGTGCCGTTGTGGCAGATACAGATCCTGCAGGGACTGGCTTTCCACGTCTCACCGTTAGGGATCTTTACGCCATTTTGTATGCAGGTGATTTCAGGGACTGCGCAAATGGGAAAAGACCCAGGACGTGAGCAGCTCTGAGACCCCACCTCGGGGCACCAGGGAACCCCAGCCCTACTCACCCTTTCCTCTGTCTAAGAGGCGCAGGTAGATTTTCCACTTCCTGCCTCTCTCCCCCCACCTCCTATTTTCTTCCCTCAAGTCCTTAAAGGCTGGTCTGCTCCAAAGCGGCGTTCAGTGACAGCCCCGGGGCGCCTGGCCAGAACAGCTATAACTTCCCAGTTCTCAGGAATTTAAACAAAGCTTTAGACTGGGGTTGCTTCCAAACTCAACTTCAGCCCACGCGCGTGAAATAAAAAGCCTTCTGCGGGAGAATAGGAGGGGTCCTAAACAGTAGAAGGGGGCTCACGGGGTGTGGTTTGCGCGCGGACAAGAGGCGGGGGTGGGAGGAGAGACGGGGAGTTCCAGCCCTGGTCCCACCTCCATTCCCTGGGCAGGTGGGATGGAGTGGGAGGGGCTAAAATGTGGATGGGCTGATCTCAGTAGAGTTCGGCCCAGAGTAGTAAAATGTACCTCTAAAGTTGGATACATCCTAACCCCTGCTCCGAGGCACCTTAAAATAAAACTTGCTTTCGAGACAAGCCCGATCCCTCAAAGCCAGCCTGTGCTTTGGAGTCTCTCCTTAGCCAAAGAACTTAAGTCTACAAATAGTAATGATTAGTAAACCACGCCCACCGCGCTAGTACCGGATCAAGGCAACCACTAGGTGGCGAGCAACGCTAAGCAATGCACGGGGCGGAACCAATTTTACACGGTCTGGGCCACTTCTTTCAAAGAGAGGAACTAATCCATCCCTGGTTTTATTTTCCCAGTCTGGAGATGCAGGTCCAAGCCCGGCAATAACCCAGATCTTCCCTCGTTAGCCCGCGCGCTGTGAAGTGCTGTACCAGGACACTTACTGCTCAAGGTTGACCAGCAGGCGGCGCAGGGACCGCGCCCTGTCAAGTCCGAGCCAAACTTTCTCATCCAGCAACCCTCCCACTCCGTGCGTCCCCTCCCCCGCCAGCCCAGCACCCCGGCGGCCCCAGCAACACTGTCTAGCCTGCAGAGAAGGCAAACAATCTTTCCTTATGAATCATCCCGCAGCCTTTTTTGATAGCTTTTACATCTTGGACTCCGAATCTCTCTATTCCAGCGGCCTTATTCCATCTTCGACGTACTCTGTTCCAACCCGTGCCCAGATTCCCACTTTTCCTGTGCTTGGAATTTGCTCCAGTGCCATTTCACCCCGCGCTCCACTTCTGAGAATTGTTCACCCTCATCTGCACCCCGGAGTGACC
This sequence comes from Peromyscus californicus insignis, assembly GCF_007827085.1. Lineage (NCBI taxonomy): Eukaryota > Metazoa > Chordata > Mammalia > Rodentia > Cricetidae > Peromyscus > Peromyscus californicus. The sequence continues at coordinate 27,931,238 of NW_026294551.1, forward strand.
TCTCTCCTCCCAATTCCCTCTATCACCTTTCCACCTCTGACTGGAGCATCCAGCGTTTCCGTTTAAGTCTCAATTGCCAGGACCCAGAGCAGAACGCGATACCAAGAACTCCCCAAAGTTTGGAACTTACTGTCTACTTGGCCATGCGTCAGGAGGGCAGTGGCCCCTAAGAGGAGCAGGAGCCGGAGGTCCACAAAGCTGAACATGTCTAGACCCTAGACATGTAGACTCTTTGCGGCTGGGGTGGGGGTTAGCTTCGGCTCATGCGTGGCCTCACTCCGCGTGCCTCCTGCTCCGTCCGGAGGAGAAACTCCCGTCTGCTCCAACGACTGGCCTGGGCCCCTTTTATACCATCCTGATGCAGAGCTGGGAGGAACCCTGCCTCTTGCAGAGGGGGAGCCGGCAGCCCGGCCCCCAGCCAATCAGAACTGCCTGGCCCGGCCCCCAATTTGGAACGGAGACGGGGGGAGGAGGGAAAGGAAGAGAACGGAGTCCACCCGGCTCCCCCCTCCACTTTGCAACTCTGCCGCCCCTGCCCCCCAGATCTCCCCGGGCCAGAGGTACTGTCATCAGAGTGTGGTTGGGCCCTCAGTATACTGATTTGTGGGCTAAGGAGTGGGTAGGGGATGTCCCCACTTTCTTTCTGGGACCTCAAATCAGAAGGATGTGAAACTGGGGATTCACTGAGTGGGGGAACACTACAAAGGGGTCAGGGTCAGGCATAATAGGGAAAACTGGCCTTGGTTCTTAATCTTTCTGACATCCTTGGGAAAAACTAAGGAATAAGCTGGACAGGAATCTCCCCAAATCAGAAGAACCAAATAGTTAAGCAGATGTGCCTGTTTGGGGCGTGGGGGTCCTTTCTTGGTGTGGTCCAGGTGTGGAGGATAGGAATATTTGTGAACAGGTTAGACATCTTTCACAGGTACCAAGAATCAGATCTGTGGTTGCTTGAAAGGAAGAAGGGGGAATGGTTATCTGTTCCACCATGCATGCCTATGGCTCCAAGACAGACCCACAAGCCCTTCTCCAGCTCCAGGTGTGACTGAGGGAGACAGTTCTGAGGAGGCTTGGGGAGAAGTTTGACACCCTTGTCCTTCCAGAAAGGGGTTTGTGCATTAAGTGGAGCAACAGGGTAGGCTGGAGGGCTTCTGGGGTCTTAAAGGTATGGATTGGGGTTTGTTGTGTAAATTCATTCTCTGAACGCCTCCATGCCAGGGAAGTGAGTTTGTTGGGGGAGGCCTGTGACCACAGATACCTTAGAAGAGGGTCTTGTATCAGGGATGGCTTAGAAGCCCTCCTATGTAGCAGTATCAATCCAGAGAGAACAGGTAGAAGGCACTTGGGCATCGAGGGCTGTTCTCAAAGCGACAGAGTGTTTCCTTTTCTTATTGTACCTGGACTTGGTCTGGGGACACCTAAGTGAATTCAGTGTGTGGAGGAAACTTGTGTTTGGTAGCTGAGTGACTTTATTTTAAGGCTACTCCCCACATTCTCACTTCTTTGCTAGAAATCCTGGCCATTACTCTCTGCAATCAGGAAAGGGTCATTTGTAGCCCCCTCCCCCAGAACAGCAGGTTATATTTAGAGGAGATGTCTCTGGAAGACAGTGTCCTTTCTTCCCCTATGTACCATCCCCCCCAAGTGCTCTGCCTGACCCCCAATCTATTTAGGGCCTTCATCTTGCCAAAACATAGGTAGTGAGGAAAAGCACTGGGGGCTCCTTGCAGGGCCCCCTAGACGTCCTGTACCACTTCCCCCACCGGCTTCTTTAGAGCCGCAAACGTGGAAGCAGGGAGTCCCGCCTCCTCCAAACCATCCAAGATTCCATTGCTCCCCCCCCCCCACGCCCTCCTTGAGCTAGTTTTGTGCAACGAAGGCAAAGGAAAAAAAAAAAAAAAAAGACCAAGGGAACAGAAGGGGAGGGAGCCACGTCGCTGGCCGTGGGCAGCTAGGCTGAGCAGTGCGGGTGGGGTGGTGGAGGGAGACTGCATGGGGCTGTAATTAAAGGGAAAATATAGAGTTTCCAGAGAGGCAGGGCTGGAGACAGCAATGGAAGAACGGGACTTCATCAATTATCCCAACCATGTGGCAGTAACTTGTGGCCCAAGATCTGCCCCCCGCCTAGTGCCAGTGCCTGCAGGGCAAGACTGGGGGGTTGAGATGCTGAGATGGTAGTTCCGGGAACCCACCAAAGTCCTGCCTTCCACTGTGGTCAGTTCCAAAGGGTGCCCCCACTCCCTAACATTGGCCAGGACCCTGTACCCAAGAGGGAACAGTCATTTGAAGAAGTTGTCTAGGGTAGGATGCTGTGCAGCTTGACATGGAGTTAGTATGAACTTTTATTGAGTTTTGTATCAGGAAAGCACTGACTGGAAGCTCCCTTCCCCTGCTCCTGATCTAGCCTCCCCCAGGCTCACCTGGAAGAAGAACATTACAGGTACAGATTGGTGATCGCTGCATCAAAGGTCTGGGGTTCTGATGGAGACTTGGAGCCCACTGGGGGGCGAAGGGGGGGCTTGGTGTGTATGTGTTATGTGACAGCCACCACCCCAATGTCTGATTCCAGGTCTTTGCCCTGGGGATTGTGGGCAGATGGGTTCCAATCTTCCTTTACACGTGGCATGGAGCTGAGGCTCAGCGCCTCCTCTACCACTTTCCAACTTGAAAAGGTTGGCGGGTACCCAGCTCGAAGATGTGTCTTTAATTTCTGCAGTATGACAGTGAGGGGAAGAATGTGCTTGGGGTCTCCTCCCAGCCTGGCGGGGCCTCCCTGGCCGGGCTGAGGGCTGGAGACTGGGGGAGGGGGAGTTGGAGCTGGGAAGGGAGGAGACGCCACGCCACCTCATCTTTAGGAAACTCTGAAGCTCTGGCTTCTTCTGGAATGTAGGGCTTTGTCCGGCACTTGGAGTGTAGGGGGAGCAAAAGCCAGAATCTCCACCCCCCCCTCCACCCCCAAGAATGGTAAAGTCATCAGCAGTTGGGGAAAAAAATTCCTCAAGAAGAAAAACAGAAAGAGGAAAGTGCTGAGCTCTGACTTCTGTCTCTCTCCAAATTTTCCCAAGTGCTCCCCCCTCCCCAAAGAGGGAGGGGAGAGGACTCCTCTGGACTCCATGGTGTGGCATGGGGTGGAGGCAGCCCTGGTATAAATACACCTGGTAGGGCACACACCCTTGTCACCTCTCACACACTTCCCCGTGGTTCTGGTCCCTACATGAGGCTCTGTTGCCTTTCCCACTCAAATCCTCCAGAAAGTTCTTCTGCCTCCAGCCTTGGCTGCAGACCAGTGATGGAGAGCTGGTCTCCTGGGAGAAGGGCAAGGAGAGAGAGCAGCTGTGTGTGGGGGTGGGCATCTAGGTCTGTAGTAAAGGCCATGGCCATGAAGCATGCCCCAGATCCCAACACAGAGCCCTACAATCTTTGGATGGAAGTACCCAGAGCAAAATCAGTGGGTGAAGCCTGGGTGTGTGGGCACCTTTCTTCCCTTTCTTCTGCACCACCCAGTCTGAGGCCTCTGTTAGCTTCCCCCAGCTCACCTCCAATCCTACCCCTTCCCTTCTGAGCATCCCCTTCCTCCATCCCTCCTTCCCTGGCCAGTTTAGGGTGAAAGCCAATGAATTCGGGTCTCCTTATGTTGAGGGTTTGATTCTTGTGAGCCCTCCAGTCAGAAGGGTATAAAAAATCCTTGGTGGTGGCACACTCCTTTCATCCCAGCACTTAGGAGCAGAGGCAGGAGGGTCTCTCTGAGTTCAAGGTCAGGAAGCCTGGTCTACAGAGTGAGTTCCAGGACAGCCAGGGCTGCACAGAGAACCCCTGTCTCAAAAAGAAGAAAGAAAGAAAGAAAGAAAGAAAGAAAGAAAGAAAGAAAGAAAGAAAGAAGGGAGGGAGGGAGGGAGGGAGGGAGGGAGGGAGGGAGGGAGGGAAGGAAGGAAGGAAGAAGAAATCCTTGGCTTCTGTATCTAGATTTCAGAGGAGAAACAAAAGGAGAGAGGACCCCAGGAACACAGTGAGTGAAGCTGTGTGTGTGGATGGAGTTGTCCCCAGAGAAAGCATGGAGGGAGAAGAGCTGATGGCTAGAGCTGAGCCTTTAGCACCTTCAGGATTGGGTAGAAGACCACACACAGGAGATGGGACAAGAGTGGATCCATGAAGGAAGGAAGAGAGGGAGGAAAAGGGATGGAATGTTCTGGAAGGAGGAAGAAGCAGATGCTCCAAAGAGAACTACCCCCATGGCCTAGGGTTAAACGTTCCTGGATTTAGGCACATGGTGGTTGGTGATGGTTGCTTCTGGGAGAAAGCTGCTTTGATGGTGTGGTGGGCAAAGGAAGGAGATTCAGCCACGAAGAAGTGAGTGGGGATGCAGTTTCCTCAGGTGAGCTGAGGTGAGCTTCAGACAGGGAATTCCCTGTCCTCCTTTCCTCCTTTCCAGACAGACCCCTTCTTCCCACCAAAGGGGAGTCACGGGGCCTCAGGCATCTCAGGCCTCTGGGGAAGTCTGGAGGCAGAGGAGGGTCTCTATGAGACCTGGAGGCATCATGTGACTGGGTTTTCACTTCCTCCTGGTGTTACTCATTCTGACCTTTCCTCTTCTTTTTTATCCTGCCTTTCCTCCTGCCCTCCACTCCTTTCTCTCAACCTCTTTCCTTTTCATTCATTTTCCTGGTTTCCTTTCTTTCCTTCTGCCTCTGCCCAAAGTCCCACCCTCCACCCACATGGTTTTCTCTCCTTCATCTTCTCTTCAGGCATCTCTGCTCCCAAGTCTCTTTCCTGCAGTGCCTGCATCCTATCTTTGGGGAAAGTGCTCTTCCTTGGCCACGGGAGAATGCTCACTTGCCTTCAGGGAGGGAGGAGGTCTAAGAGTCTTGGGTCACCACCGGACTCCAGTTTGAAGTCCAGGGCTATAAATGTGAAGATTCCAGTGCAGCTTGATTTAAAAGTTTTAGTGTGTGTGTGTGTGTGTGTGTGTGTGTGTGTGTGTGTGTGTGTGTGTAGCTGGGTAAGGGATAATGTTTGAGTGGGGGGGGCTCCTACCCAGCTATTCTCTCCCTTCTCTCATTCTCTCATTCTCCCCCTTGGGTAAGCCTCAGCCACAGACATCTCAGTCCTCCACTTCTGCAGCGGCCTCCAGTGCACCCCTCTTAGGGCTCTGGAGTTTTTCAGAGGAGGAGCTATGGTCGGGGTAAGAGAAAAACTCAGTCCCTGTATCAGCTCTGGGCAGAGGACCCAATGGGACAGAACCTGGCTTGCAGCAGAAGGAATCCAGTACAGAGGATGAGATAGCCCCATGGTCTTCCCACAGCCACCCCCTTCCTTTGCTGAGGTCATGGTTCACTTTCTGATGCAGTCACTCACTCCATAGTGCTTAAACAACGAGAGTTTATCATCTTGGAATTCAGTGAGCTGCCCAGACCCTGTGGCTGCCCTCATGCTGCTTACATCTGGTAGTGGGGCAGACGTGAATGAAACCTCATAATCATGAACTTGCAACAGACCAGGTTGTGAATGGGGGGTCCGCCCTAGTCTTGGGACCCTGGATAGGTAGATGGCTGAGTGGAGATGGCCTAGGTAAGGGACAGACCCGAGTGGGAAGTCGAGTTGACAGATGCAGCAGAGTATACAAAGCACAAGCAGGTTCCAGACAGACATTTGGGAAATCTCAGGAAGGCTCATGCTGTCACTGAGCATGGCAAGTAGACCAGGTAGGCACGCGTGTTCAGCACACCTTTGATGTGCATCCCCCGTAGGGGGTCTGAAGCAGGAGGGATCCCAATCAAGTCTGCATCTGTGAAAGAAAGGTCTCCGAGGTCCCTGGATGGAATGGGTGCTGTGTGCTGAAGGGTTCCAAGTAGGGGCAGTAGAGGGGTGGCTGAGGGTTGCCAGCGCGGCCCGAGTGAGGAGGCATGTACCAGGACCGTGAGAACGGAAACAACTGAGAATGATGGCTTCGTGAGCCTTGTGGAGAACTTACAGGTGTTAGGTTAGGCGTGGACCTGGGGCTGGGCGATGAGGGGTGGGAATGATTGGCTCCTGGTCTTGTCTAGGGGGGAACAGGCTGGAAAAGAAGATCCCACATTGGGTGTCTAAGACAGTCTAGTTGATTCTATTCAGGGCAAAATTCTTCAGGCCTCTGCAATCGGCCCCGTGCTGGGAGAGTATTAGGATCAACAGCTTGTACCCTCAGAAAAAGAGAAGCAGGGAAGCCCTCGAAATGCAAACAAAAGTGAGTCTGGCCAAGACACACTGACTGTGGATTGTAAATTGCTTCATGTCTCAGAACTTTATCTCCCTGATCTGTAAAATGGGGTAATAACACCACGTTACTGACTGGCCTATGTCTTGCACAGTAAATGGAAGTCTCCAGAAAGACCGGGGTGGGGGTTAGGGGAGGGTGGTTAAGGACAATGCCTGGGTGAGAGGAGGGCAGGCTTCATGGAGGAGGGGCTTTGGAGCCAGCCTGGGAGTGCAGGCAATGGGGTTGGATGCAAGGCTCAGTTTGGAAAAGAAGGTGCAGTGAATTCAGAAAGGGAGGGGGTGGGGTGTGAATGATGCCAAGCAGACAAAGGCTGGGGCAGAGGAACCATACAAGACAAGGCTGGACGAGTCAGCTGGAGCCAGTTTCCATAGGCCCGCAACTCTGGGTACTCAGTCCTAGCATCTTAAAGAGTTGGTGGCCGGGCGGTGGTGGCAGCGCACGCCTTTAATCCCAGCACTCGGGAGGCAGAGGCAGGAGGATCTCTGTGAGTTCGAGGCCAGCCTGGGCTACCAAGAGAGTTCTAGGAAAGGCGCAAAGCTACACAGAGAAACCCTGTCTCGAAAAAAAAAAAAAGAGTTGGTGACTGCTTCTGAGCATGGCCCAGCTGTGGCTTTTGACAAAGACTTGTCCAAAGCACTTTGCCTCGGTGACATCACCGAGACTCAAATAAAAAGCTGGCACCCTTGAGGTTCTGAGAAGAGTGAGTGGGGATGTGGGTCTGGGATTAATGGGAGGGCGGCAGGAGAGTAGACTGGGGTAAAGGAGCTGACCCCTGCCAGGTTACTGTCGCACCTCTGCAGAGCTACAGAATTTTTAGGGTCTGGAGGTTGAAGTATCAAAGAGAGACATCCTGTTGGAAGAAAGTTTTGTGCTCCTTTTGCCCTCCCCTCTTGCCACAGAGGAGAACTCTGAGGTCCAGAGAAGGCAAGAGACTGAGGCCACATAGTTGGGACGGAGTGCTCTCTGTGAGATAAGATCTCTTGTCTTTTTCGGACTCTCGGCTGTTCACTGGGGAACTGTCAGTCTAGGGAAGCCGCAGAGATGAGAGGCAGGCATGATACAAGACCACCCTATCATTCCAGCCCAAGCTTGGGAGCCCCGGACAGTCCCAGACAACAGCTCCAGGCTCTCAGCTGGGCCCTGTGGCCAGAGGGGGAAGGGAGCTTAGTGGGCAGGGAGGAACTGCCACCTGGAAGGGCTTGATGGGAACCAGCTGGCTGGGGTGGGGCCCGGGAGTGTGGGTTGCAGGGAGGGCGGGGCAAGATGGGCCGGAGGCCACAGTGGGCGGGCCACCGACAGCTCTGGGCTGGGAGTGGCTGCTGGAGGCCCCCACCTTCCAGACTGCTGCCGTCCAGATGCCTCCACAGCCGGCCAGGCTCATCCAACCCGCTGACCTCATTCCCAGCTCCCTCCCGTGCAGCCCCCCTCAATTTCTTGCCACGTAGCCTGGAACCTCAGCAGCATTCTCCGTAGGGGTGGCTAGAAGAGGACCCAGACACCCTTAACTCAGAAACCTGCTCAGCCAGGCAGAGCTGAGGAGGGTAGCTGTGATCACTCTGAGCCTCAGCTTCCCCTCCCCAAACATGCGACTCAGTGAATGGAGAGCACTGGGGTTACAGGGAGTGAGGTGTGAAGCAGGTTAGAGCTGGTAGACAAGAATCGAGGGGGGAGTGGGGGGGGGGGATACGCGCCCGCCGAGTAGGGTAGGGGGCGGGGAGGGGGTTCCTGGAAGTTATCTCAGCCATCCCTCAGCCTCTCAGGCCTGGAGAGAGTATTGCTCTCCAGAAGAGGCAGAAGTAGGGGCGGGGTTTTCCTCCTTTTGTCAAACTATTCATAAGAAAGGAAGTTCCCAGAAGGTTTGAAATCCTTTGTGAAATCTAGGCTCCCTCCCTCCCTCCTGCTGCTTTAGCCTGCAATTTGCCAATTTGCCGCAGAGATGTAGTGAGAGGCATGTCGTGTCCTCTCCCTCAACATCTCGGAGGCCTTCTCCTGAGTCTCTGGGCAGAGTTCTCTACCCAGAGTGGGTCTCCAGTTGACCCTGACCGGCCAGGAGGCTGTCCCCACTGGCCCACAACGACGATGATGAGTTCCAGGCTTGTGAGTCATCCCGGAATGTCTGCTCTGCCTGAAGCTCCCAGTCCCTAGCCAGAGACCCTCTTTCCCTCTTGTTTGACACAGAAAGGAAGCCTTGCTTTCCACTAGTCCCAAGGGAGCTAGAGGGCTTGGCCTCTCAAGGGGACAGTCCCTTCCTAATGACAGGCTTTATGGCTTCTGTATCCCAGGTGGGGAAACTGAAAAGAGGCAGGTATGGGAGGGCACAGCCTTTGGGTTTCCCCAGCAGCGAGTCCCGCCCTCTTCATGCAGACTGGAAGACATCTAATTGGTGCAGCTCAGGGATGCAAGAAGCTGGGCCTGGGGGGATTCCTGATCCCAGGACCCTCAAGGGACTCAGGATCTCCACCCTCTCATTTCCCTCTGCACTGCCCGTCACAGTCCTGGATTAGTTGACTCTCCACCTGTCACCCTAGTTAGTGCTAGACTGACCTGGTAACTCGGGGGGGGGGGGGGGGGGTTCACTTCCCTGTGCCTCAGTTTCCTTGTCTGTAAAATATGAATACAGAGAAGTTCCTCCCCTCAAGTAGGACTGTGATTAAAGAATCAGACACCAGTCAGGCGTAGCGGTGCACGACTTTAATCCCAGATCCTCCTGTCTGCAGAGGCAGAAGGATCTCTGTGAGTTTGGGGGCCAGCCTGGTCTACAGAGTGAGTTCCAGGACAGCCAGAGCGCCACAGTGAGGCCCTGTCTCAAATAAACAAATAAAAAGCAAAGGGGAATCAGTCACACCTGGAGACACACACCCGCCATCCACAATCCTCGCAATTTCTACCTCTCCAGCCCCCTCTTCTCCCGCTCCAATCACCTCCCCCACGCCTTTCTACCCTCCTCCTGGGTTACTGGCCAATCTCTGACAAAGACAAGGAAAGACAGAGGCCCTGAGGTCTGAACTTCAATGTCAACTCTGCCCAGGACCACTCCCGGACTTCAAGAGCCTTCAGGCTCCTCTGAGGTTTTCGGGGGGACAAAGGAGAGAAAGGCTGTCTTTCCCACCCACTGGGGACCTTCAAAGCAATACCCCTCGCTTTTCTTCCCCGCATACCACTAGCAGAAAAACCTGTCCCCTCTACATCCTTGGGACTTCGTCTTAAGTGTGACCACAAGAGCAGCTTGCCTTGGCTGCTGCCCGAAGCTGCACCCTTCTAGGAACTCCTGCCTCAGGGAGCCCATCAGCTCTCAGAAGGGACGTTCCAGGGGATGAGATATCTGCTGGCCCAGAAAGGCGTGGGAACTGGGAGGCCAGCATAACTAACAACAAACATCTGTACCAGGCTGAGCCTGTAAGCACTTCACACATTTATACTCCTGTTTGAACTCACACAAAGTCCCTAGGGCGGGTGTGCTTATGGTCTGCAGTTTCAGAGGAAAGAAGACAGAGAGGCTAAGGCTGCTGCCCCAAGTCACAAAGCCAAGAGCCAGAATTCAACCTCAGACAGCCTGGCTCCAGAGCTCTCCTGCTTAACTGCTACTCTGGCAGGTCCCACAGACCCAGGATAGACTGTAAAGGGCACCAGGGTACCTAGTTGGAAGAGGCTGCTGTGTACTCAGACAGGCTCCCCCCATGTGTGTGCTCACCCAGGGAGATGGAAAGGTAGAAGGGTTAGACATGGACAATGGATGGAGCCCAGCTGCAGCAATTGGAAGAGTACAGCAGTCTGTCTCCCTCCCATCACTGAGGACCGCTGTAAAAACTACACATCCTCATGGCCTCTCAGGGAATTCTCACAGCCCTGACATACCTTAATATAGCTTGAATACCTCTGTTTCACACATAGAGACTAAAGCCTAACAGGACTGGAGTGCTACCTAAGGCCCCCTTTCTAAAACCGAGGGCTGACTGAAGCTGGACTCAGTCACGGTCCTTTTTGGCCAGGGCCCCCTGTGTTCTTCCCTGGCACATCCACACAGTTCCCGCAGCAGACCATGTACACCAGTGGAGACTGATAGAGCTTGTAGCCCGGGTATAACAACATCTTCTTCCTTCTCACTCAAGACCCCCCCCACCCAGGTCTTAGGCCTGCTTTATACATGACCGAAAGCCCCTTGCTGGGGTCTCCCCAGACAGGAAGTGGTGGGCACTCTTCCCTCTTTGCTCTCAGTCAGCCTAGAAACCCCGGCGGCTGCATACCCCACATAGGCACCCAAGCTAAGGGTTCTTGAGTGTTTTCTGTGTGCCAGGCACCATCGTAAGTCATCGAATGGTCATAGTAATCCTATGGTGTAGGTCCCAGTCGTATTTTTTTATAGTCATTTTACAGGCAAAGAGAGTCTCAGAGGAGTGACGTGCTCAAGGTCACACAGCTAGGAAGCTGCGGGGCTGAGACCGGAGCATAGCACTAAGCCGCGTGCTATTGTATCTCGTTCTCCGATGGCGCATTTACTTTACAGAGCCTGAAATTACTGACTGCTTTGCTGGGTGTCCTGTGTTAGGCACACAGAGGTGAAGGAGGCATAGGGTGTTCCTCTCTTTCTCTGCCTGCTCCTGCCTAGCACGCTTCTCAGTGGCTGGATGGGATGGGCTTGCTGTTACCCTTCTTTCCCATGGAGTCTTCCTTCCTAAGCATGCTAGGACATGTGGGTCTTGGTTCCCAAGCGTTTGACACCTAGTGAGGGGAAACGCTGGCGTGGAGCCTGAATGGGGAGCACGGAGACCAGGAAATGCAATGGGGTTGGGGTGAGGGAGCAGAGGGACATCTTTCTGCTTCTGGCTCCATTTTTTTTTTTGGGGGGGGCGGGGGATGGTTTTGGTTTCAAGAGAGGGTTTCACTGTGTAGCCCTGTGTGTCCTGGAACTCACTCTGTAGACCAGACTGGCCTCGAACTCACAGAGATCTGCCTGCCTCTGCCTCCCGAATGCTGGGATTAGAGGCGAGCACCACCACCGCCCGGCTTCTGGTTTCGTTTTGATTTTATGCTGCCATCTATTCCATATCTAGCTGTGATGATGTCTATGGAAGCCAAAAGGGCACCAGGTTCTTAGGAGCTGGAAGTGCATTGGTTGGGAGCTGCCTGATGTGGGGGTTGGAAGCAAAACTCATGTCTTCTGCAAGAGCGACAGCTGTCCTTAACTGCCATCTCTCCAGCTTCTGTGTAGCTCGTTTTGATTGTCAATTTGATGGATCTGGAGATTCCCCAGGGCTTAGTAGCATAGCTGATTTCTGGGCATGTCTGAGAGGGTATTTCCAGGGAGGATCATCTGGGGGATGGGGGATACTCCTCCTAACAGTAGGCAACATCATTCCATAGGCTGGGAGCATGGATGGAATAAGAGGAGAGAAGCAGGAAGAAGCCCAATATCGCAGACACTCTGTCTCTGCTGCCTGGCTGCTCTGTCCCCTCACACCCTCCCGCCACCACACTGTTCCCTGCTACCCTGTAGTGATGGAGCAGCTGGTCATGGAATGAAACCATGGGCCATAACTGTCTCCGGTAATTGAAGTCTGGTGACACATTCCCACCTTAGACTGTCTCTTCATACCCGTCATTCTGCTTTTGTCCATCTGTCTTGTCTCCCTCTTGCCTTCCTGGGTACCCTCATCACTTGCCAGCTTCTTTTTGCCCCTGTAGAATAGCAGATTGGAAGTTTGGCCACCCACAAGCAGAATGGACATCCATGTCTGAGTGGAGCCCATTCCTTGGGGGTGTGGGGAGGTCTAGATTAGTCCCAGGAAGGATCCCTATCCCTGAGTCCTAATGTTTGAAGGTTAATACAGACATGTCATACTCTGTTCTTATTTGTTCCCCCTCCCTGGTGACCCCTCCATCCTCTGACCGATCCCTTCCTTCTCCCAGATTGAACCTTCTCCTCACTCCCGTGAGTCCATCCTTTCCTCACTCCCGTGAACCGCCTTCCCAAAGACCCTCTTTGGTCCTGCCCCCCATTTTTCCAGATATGGTCTTACCTCAGTGGGACAGATGGGGATAAGGACAGTCAGCACAGGATTCTGGAAGCCCAAGACGATGTCCCAACATCCTGGTTCTCATTCCAGAAGCTTCCCAGGATGCTAGAAGGCCTCCTGTCTTCTCGGCTCTGGATGCTTAGAGTTCATCTATCTAATACTTTCCTAATGTTAGTTTTCAAAATAACCTTTTTTTTGGGAATATTTTAGATGTACAGATAAGTTACAAGGAGGGGACAGAATGTTCCTGTATATCCCTTAGAGTCGAGGTTAGCATCCTCCTTCAGTGTGGTGATTTGTACAAACCAAGGGTACCAGCACTGGGACATTACTGTGAGCTGGACTCTGGTCCTTACTCCAACTACACTCATTGTTCTCCTGGTGTCTATTTTCTGTTCCAGGATCCTATGTCACACTTGTGTGTCCTCTTGGCTCATGACCCTGTCTTAGTCTTGGATTTTCCTTTGTGACTTTGACAGTTTTGAGGAGAATGGGTCATATGTCCTGTAGAATGCCCCATGGTAACTTTGCCACAGCCAAGCCTTCCTAAAACAAGACCTTTCAAACAGGCAAAAGCAGGATTGTCCTAGGCATAGAAGTGATAGGAGAGGGTGTGAAGCCATCAGGTCCTCTAAATGTGACTTCCATGGAATTCCTGACACTCTAGAAAACCCTAGTGGCCATAGAACCTAGGTGGAAAACCAGTAATTTGGGAAAAACTCCTCTCAGAGGCTGATTTTGTAAGCGTCATCACAACAAAGGCTCGCACATATCCGGGGACAGGGCCTTCACTACTTTAGAGGAAGCCCTGGTGCTGGAAAGGTATGTGGAGTCTTCTCTCCAGGCTCTGTTGCAGGGAGCTGTGTGGAGCCAGGTCCCCCTGAAGGGCTAAGACACCCAATCTGCTAGGTCTCCACCCCTCCACAGACATCACTCTGAGCAAAAGGTGGTCACTTTACCTGGAAGGTCATACTCCATCTTCAGAAGCATAACCCAGGATTGACAATTAGGAAGGCATGATAGACCTGACCCATTGTCTCAAGGGTGTGCATGCGTGTGTGTGTGTGTGTGTGTGTGTGTGTGTGTGTGTGTGTGTGTGTGTGTGTGCGTGTGTGCGTGTGTGTGCATGTATGTATGTGTGTTGTATATACAAGTGTCCGGGTGTGTGGGGGGTGTCATCTGCCCATGTATGTGTATGCAAGGACCAGAGGTCAATGCTGGGTGTCTTTCTCAATCGCTTACCATCTTGTCTTTGAGGACAGGGTCTTTCTCTGAACCTGGAACTTACTGATTGGGTAGGTTGTCTGGCCAGCAAGCACTCAGAATCCTCTTGTCTCTGTCTCCCAGCACTGAGACATAGCTACCAGGACCAGCTTTTTACATGGATGCTGGGGATCCGAACTCAGGTCCCCGTGCTTCACTTCGCCCTCTGAGCCACCTCCCCAACCATCTGTTTGTTGCTTCTCTGAGGCAGCGTCTCTCTCACTGTGCATCCCTGGCTGGGCTAGAACTCACTATGTAGACCAGGCTGGGCTCAAACTCGTGGGAATCTTCCTGCCTCTGCCTTGAGTGTGTTTCTACCAGCATCCCTGGGTTAATCTGAATATCAGTTGGTTCAGAAGAGCAAGAGGTGGCAGGAATCTTGACATGTGTATTCCAGAAGGTATGGAGAAAAAATTACAAACATTTAGAAGCTCATAAGGTTTGTGGAATCTTTAGTAGTTTGCAGCAGGCCTGGATATTCCATCCAAAGAAAAGAAATTATTTTATTATGTTTTCCTCCACAAAGAAGAAAGTGTCTCTGGCCATTTTTTTCCAGCTCTGGGGTAAGTGTGTTCTACACCAGAGAATATATTTACGGGTGACAGAGGCGATCTGAGTGACAGCCGGAGTAGAAAGGTGCTCTGCATGCCTTCCAGGCATGGTAGAATGGCCCCGCCACTTGGGCCTTATGACCTGCAGACCTGCAGTATAAGAGGTATTTGTGGCTCAAAAAAAGCATTTGAAGCCCACCTCGTTAACCATACCTGTAATCCCAGCACTCAGAAGAAGGATGCAGGAGGACATGGAGTTCAAGACTAGATTGAGCTACATAGTGCGGGAAAAAAGTAAAACAACCTGAGTACATCAATGGGAGAGTCACAATGTAGTCCCCAAGGGCTTCGGAGGAAGGTCATCTCCATTAGAAGATCACACAAAACAGTTTCTTGCTTGCTACAAGGTCCTGGCAGAGTCAGAACACCAGGGGACATCAGGTGGCCCTGTTACCCAGAGCTGTCTACTACGAACTGGGTTCTGGCAGACTCTGCACACAGCTGGTCCCTGTTGTCCTAGGTCTCTCTTTGATGCCCTGATATGTCTATTAATGTTCCTCCTGTTAGCATGTCACGTAGTCAAGAACACATGCTTCTAGCTGTAAGTGGCCGGAGACCAGGGTAAGAGGAAAACTCTCCCCTGACAACCCCACTTCAGGATGTAGACAGCAAACTTAATGAATATAGCCTTTTTCTAATGTGGCGCCTACATACCATAGGGGTGGGGCATCCCTCAAAGTCTACAAGAGGCCCACGGGTTTTGGATATCTCCATGGAAGCAATTAATAGTATACCACTCATAAACCTGAAAGGCAATATTCGTGAAGATTTTGCAGCAATCCCATTATGTTTTAAGTAACCCGCATGTCCTTTAACAGTGTGCGGGCACTAATTTGGATTTAATTGCCCTACCTTGGCAGCTTGTCTCAGGCAATATATTTTCATGTAACTCACCAGGTTTGAGTGATCACTTTTGGGTTGCAGAATCTCCTCAATCTAAATAATAAGCCAGTGACTCGGAAGTGGTTCAGTAAGGCTTGGGGCGGAGGAGCTACTCAAGATATAGGACTGAGAGGAGTACTAGCAAACCCTGAACAAGAATCCAGTTCCACTGAGTGGTGGTGGTGCACACTTTTAGTCTCAGCACTCGGGAGGCAGAGCCAGGCGAATCTCTGTGAGTTCGAGGCCAGTTGGGTCTATAGAGCGAGATCCAGGACAGGCACCAAAGCTACACAGAGAAACCCTGTCTTGAAAAGAAAAAAGAAGAAAAAGAGAGAGAGAGAGAGAGAGAGAGAGAGAGAGAGAATCCAGTTCCCAGCTTTGAGGTGGTAGCACATGCCTTTAATTCCAGCACTCTGGAGGCAGAGGCAGGTGGATCTCTGTGAATTCAAGGCCAGCCTGGTCTACAGAGTGAGTTCCAGGACAGCAAAGGCTACTCAGAGAAACCCTGCAACAGGCTTTCTTGGACCACCAATTCCCAAATCATGACACGGAGACTTATTAATCCTGAATGCTCAGCCTTAGCTTAGGCTTGTTTCTAGCTAGCTTTTTTTTTTTTTAACAAATTAACCCATTTCTATTCATCTATATGCTGCCCCAGGCTTGTTTACCTAACCTACATACTGTCAATCCTGCTTTCCTTCTTCTTCTTCCATATCTGGCTGGCCCCAGGCTGGCTGGCTCCCCTTTTCTCTCTGCCCACCAGCCCCGCCTACCCCTCTTCTACCTAGCTATTGGCCATTCAGCTTTTTATTAGACCAATCAGGTGCCTTAGGCAGGCAAGGTGGAACAACAACACATTTTTTTACATAGTTAAACAAATGCAGCATAAACAAAAGCAACACACCTTTACACAGTTAAACAATTATTCTGCAACACAAACAACAACATGTCTTTACATAGTTAAGGTAATATTCCACAACAAAATCCTGTCTCAAAAAACAAAAACAAAAAAAGAAACAAACAACAAAACAACAAAACGATTCTGTTCCCCACGAAGCCAATGGCTAAGAACTGGAACATGCTGGACGGTTCCACACAGGCAGGAGCAGAAGAGAAACAGTGAGCGGGATGCTGAACATCTGAGAGCAAGGCTCCCTGGAAGGGTGATCCACGCCATCTGAATCCCCAGTGTGCTGTGTGTGTTGTGAAACTCTGTCAAGTAGTGGCAGAGAGCCACTGAGATTCTCACATAGTTTTCAAACACAGCATAATGATCTTTCTTGTGAGCCATTGGACTGAGCTCTCTCTCTCTTTCTCTCTCTCCTCTTCCAGAACAAAAGCAAAATAAACTTTCCAGGACAAAATTAATGGATTTTTTTCACCACCCCCGCTCCCAGAGGCAGGAAGAAAAACAAACTCCAGAGGCTGGGCTGAAAATTACGTCCTCTCAGCCACACAGATACTGAAGTGATGCGCTCCCCAAAACTTGAGCCCAGCTGTGTTCACCACCACACACATGAGAGAGCAGGAAGCCAGTTTTCCGATGCCATGAAAAGGAATGAGAAGTTAGTTTAATTTGAATAACCTTGCTATTATCTATCTATCTATCTATCTATCTATCTATCTATCTATCTATCTATCTATCTATCTACCTATTTATTTTAAACAGGGTTTCTCTGTGTAGCCCTGGCTGTCTGGGAACTTGATCTGTAGACCAGGCTGGCCTTGAACTCAGAGATGCTCCTACCTCTAGGTATGTGCCACCACCACCCAGCAACTCTTGCTATCTCACATGGTCATTAGAACTTGTAAATTTGGGCTGAGGAGATGGCTCAGTCAGTCAGGTGCCTGCGGGGCAGACAGGACGACCTGAGTTCATACCCCCAGAACCTTAAGTTAAAGCTGAGCATAGCTGCACGCGCCTGTAAACCCAGCTTTGCATCGGGGAGAAGAGGGGAAGGACCGAGATGGCGAGTCCCTGAAGCTCATTGACCAGCCAGCCTAGGCTAATTGATGAGAAACCCTGTCTCAAAAAATAGAAATAGGTACCAAGTGTGGTAACGTACATCTTTAATCCCAGCACTTGGGAGGCTGAGGCAGGTAGATCTCTGTGACTTCAAGGCCAGCCTGGTCTACACAGTGGGTTCTGGGCTATACTGTAAGACCTTGTCTCAAAAATAAAACAAAAAATAATTGGGGGGGGCAGTGACATGGCTCAGCAGGTAAAGGAGCTTGTGGCCAAACCCATGTAAGTTCTATTCCCAGGACCCACATGGTATAAGGAGACCACCAACTTTCATAATTTTTTATTTCAGCACACATGCCCTGGCATGTGCACACACACACACACACACACCTACAAAATAAATACTATAAAAAATGTTGGGTTGGGGATTTAGCTCAGTGGTAGAGCGCTTGCCTAGCAAGCACAAGGCCCTGGGTTCGGTCCTCAGCTCTGGAAAAAAAAAAAAAAAAAAAAAAAAAAAACCTGTTTCAGGCAGTAGTGGCACACACCTTTAATCCCAGCATTTAGGAGGCATAGGTAGGCCAATCTCTGTGAGTTTGCAGCCAGCCTGGTCTACAGAGCAAGTTCCATGATAGCCAGGGATACACAGAATAACCCTGTCTTGAAAAACAAAACAAAAACCAACCAAACAAAAAAAGTTTAAAAAAAAGGTAAAATAAAGGTGGAGACCTCAGTCCTCCAAGCACACACAAATTTGTAAATCTTTGTTCCTGTCAAGTTTGAACTGTCACAGGTATTCAATGTATTGCCACCTCCCCCACACTATTTAAGGTCTTAAAACTGGTCTTTAGGGGTTGGGGATTTAGCTCAGTGGTAGAGCGCTTGCCTAGCAAGAGTAAGGCCCTGTGTTTGGAGGGACACAAAAACTGGTCTCTAGCAACCTAATTAAGACTTGAAGCTTGCTGGGCGGTGTTGGCACATGCCTTTAATCCCAGCACTCGGGAGGCAGAGCCAGGCGGATCTCTGTGAGTTCGAGGCCAGCCTGGGCTACCAAGTGAGTTCCAGGAAAAGGTGCAAAGCTACACAGAGAAACCCTGTCTCGAAAAAACAAAAAAACAAAACAAAAAAAAAGACTTGAAGCTTTTTGTTGTTGTTGAGACAGGGTCCCTTGCCGGGCGTGGTGGTGACATCTTTAATCCTGTAAGAAATACAAGTGTTTTCTATCAAAAACTATAAATCTTGTGTTGGGAAAAATTTTATCTCCTCCACCTTGTAGGACTTTTATGCAAATGTTTTACTTCTCCCCACCCAGAAAATTTTTTTGTTTACACAAAGGTCCACTGCTCTATCCTAGGAATTTGATGGCCTTCGAGCAGCAATCTTTTTTTCCTTGGAGTTTTCAGATTAGCTGACTGAATAAGACTGTGAGATTGGACCCCAGCCAATGGGGACAAGACACAGCCACCACCTGAGTTAGGATAAAAATCAAATGCACTTCCTGTCTGTTTCTAAGCACACACTCTGATCAACAGTAAAGTTTACCTTGTCCACACTGTTCAGTTGGAATGGTGCTCTCTTCCTTTGTGAATCTGAACTTTCTAACAAACCCAGCACTTGGGAGGCAGAAACAGGTAGATCTCTGTGAGTTTAAGACTACTTTGGTCTACATAGTGGACCTGGCTAGTGTTTAAGGCCTTAAAACTAGTCTTAAAACCTGGCCAGCCAGGGCTACAAAGAAAGACCCTGTCTCAAAAACAAAACAAAACATGTTCCCGCTGCCCCTGCTCCCCCTGCAAAAAAAGACAGAGTGTCCATCATGTAGCCCAGGTTAGCCTGGCACTCACAATCCTGCCTTCACCTAAGTGCTGGGATTATAGGCATGTGTCATCATGCCTGAATGAACAAATAGTTGTATCTCATTTTTCTTTGAAACAACTCATGTGGGACCATGCTTGAAGCTGGCTGAAGGTCAGTGGTGTGCAGAGTCCAGACATGCTCGACGTATGTGTGATTCTGACACAAGAGAAGGCTGATTGCCAGCTTCCAGTTCTAACAGCATGCTTCTGGAACAAAAGGATTCCTTGCTTACTGGCTATTTTTTCAATCATGATACAAGTTGATAAAATGCTTTGGAGATCATGGCCTAGGGAGAACCAGTGATATTTGTCACCCCAAAGGTCACTCCCCCAGGGAGGAAAGAGACCACACATAAAAGCCAGTGTGTATCTGTTTCCTGATGACTTTTCAGTGTCTGTTAGTGCAAGCTAGTGTCCTCCGAGACCTCCTCTCCCCTTCATAAAATTAATATTCCCAATTTTAGCAGAACAGATGATGACCTAGAATTATAAAACTACATTTCCCATCCTCACTTTCAACTGGAAGTGGCCATCAGACTATGTGGCCGATGGGTTGTAATCTCTGAAGTGTGGCTTTCAGGGTCTTATAGGCATTCCTCTCCATTCCCTCCCACTATTGGTTAGCACCATTTAGTGGTCAGCCATGGTGGAGCCTGCAGATCACACAGAGCCTTCGGGGAGCCAAAACACAGGATGAAAGGAGTCTGGGTCTCTGAACAAATCAGTAAAGAAAAAAATTATTTTCCCAGTCTTGGGATACTGTCTTCCAGATTATCAGATAAGAGAGAAGCTAACCCCCGCATTTTAATTATTGTTTATTGAAATGCAGTCTTAGAATGTAGCTCAGGCTAGCTTCAAACTCACTGTGTAGCTCAGGCTAACCTGGAGTCTGATCCTCCTGTTTTAGCCTTCCAAGTGCTGGGATTACACACACGTGCTGCCATAGCCAGCCTTTGCTGTTGCTATCTTTATTTTTTTCCCCTTTGTTTGAATTTTTTTAAATCTTTATTTGTGTGTGTGTGTGTGTGTGTATGTGTGTGTGTGTGTGTGTGTGTGTGTGTGTGTGGCGGTGTCTGTCTGTCTGTGTGGGCAGTGTGGAGGTCAGATGATAACTTTTGGGCATTGGTTCTCTCTTTCTACCCTGTGGGTTCCTGTTAGTGAACCGAGGTGGTCAGGGTTGGCAGCAAGTACCCTTTACCTGCTGAGCCATCCTGATGGCCTGACACTACTATTTTTTGACCTCAATAACGAGGGGTCAAATCTAAATCCTCCCCAGCAGGAGTTGAAGGAAATGTGGAAATTGCAATTGTGAGCCAATTCCACGCCTGACCACCTTCTTTTTAGTATGCTATGCAAAGATATGAGAACCGAGATTCAGAGTCTGTGCTTAATCACAAACTTATCCAATTGTGGAGGAAAATGTCTCCCACACAGAATCTTGAGAAGAGTGAGGAAATGAGCCCCTGACTTCATGTTTTCATAAGGGCCACTCAAGATCACGTCCACAGTCCTGGGTGGCCTGAGCAGACAGCAATATAGTCAACAACAGAACTGCCCAGACATCACTAATCTATTACAGATTTACGGTTGAGTTTATGCTAGCAGACCTTTTCTTTATGCTTTGCATTGGTGATTGAACCCGGGGCCTCACTCATGCTCTGCTAAGCACAGCTCTAACTGAGCTACAACCCTAAGCACAGCAGAATGTCCTAAAACCAAACTGCGGTGCCGCTGCCCCGTCACAGGACCTTAAACCTTCCTCACACCATTTGCAGAGTCTTGTTTCCGAGCAGGAGACCGGAATCAATGACGTATTATTAAGACTATTTAAAAAACCACATCCAAACATTACGTCAGAACTTAAAGAATTCTTTCCAGGGTCAAACTCAACCAAAGAACAGATCGCTGCACTTGCATGCCCCTCTTTCTAAGCTATAGAAGACAGCGGGACCTTCTTTCAGAAATCTGGCATCTGCTGACCTTGCGCACGGGAGAGGTGAGGGTGGATTGTCCTAAGAGAGATGCAGCTCCGTGGATTCTTGATTGGTCGGAATCCAAAACCATCTGACAGAGCCACTAAATATTTGTTGCCATTTCTAATGGCCTGTCATTGTGGTTTGGGGTTTTCTAATTCAGTACAAATAGGAGTAAGAAAAGAAAGTGACGGGGCCTTTCAAAAACCCTCCTGGCTCCCTATAACTGCGTGTCTTCTTCCTCATTAATAGGGGGTAATTATTTCTCATATTGCTTTTACAGTGCCGCTTTTTTTATTATTCTTATTTTGGAAATAAATGCTTCTAAAGTTGGCTTCAACTTGGTGGTTGGTGTGTGAGTTCAACGCCGGTTAAGCAACTGCTGATGTTAACAGTGTGAAAAGCAGGCAGGTGAGGAGGCTGGTCCCTCTCATCTGGGCACTCAGGAGTCAGAGAAAGTCGGATCGCTTGAGTTACAGGACAGCTGGATCTATGTAGAGTTCCAGGCCAGTCAGAGTGATGATGTAGTAAGACCCTCCCAAAGAGAAGGAGGAGGGGGGATTGAAGAAGAGGAGGAGAGGGAGAAGGAGGAAAGGATAAAAGCAAGCGGGACGTGGTCATGCACATCTATAATCCTAGCGCTTGGAGGTGGAGGTGGAAGGATCAGGAGATCAAGGTGGGCCTCAGCTGACTACCTCATGAGTTCAAGGCCATCCTCCACTACAAGGACCCTTGCCTCAAAAAAAAAAAAAAAAAAAAAAGTGTGAGAAAACGCTTCCCAGCTTACTCCCTGAACTGCATTCCACAGTGATAAGGAAATTCCAGCGAGGAATCCTGGTGGTGTTTAAGATCTCCCAGCCTGGCTCACCGTGTACAGCCACACTGTGGCAGCGGGGCCCACACTCTTCAAGATCCCAATTGCTGCACTCACACAGCGGAGGTACAAGGCATTCCTATTTGACTTGAGGACCGCAGCCCAGCCCTTCTCCCCAAAGCCACCCACCTTTTGTCTAAGACGCTTCATGACTCCCACCCCCAGGCCCTGTCTTTCACACAGCAGCCTCAACAAGTTAGCAATCGTCCCGTCCCGTGGAGGCATCCTCACAGTCTTCACAACCAACCCCTTCTGGCTACAGGGGCCCTCAGCTCCACTCTAGAGGTGAGGTCGAGAGGTTAAGCAACCTGCGTTTTGCCCAGCGGCAGTTAAGGGGCAACACAGGCTCCATCCTGAGGGCTTTGACTCCTGCCACAGCTAGTCCTGAAAAGGGCTTTCTAGTTCTAAGATCAAAACTTCTCCGTCATGGGCTCCCATCCAAGCTGTGACCTCCTTGCTCTGCCCCTCAGTCTCTGCAAATGCCAGACACTCTCATCCCCTCCGCTCCTCTCCCGGCATCCCCGCCCCCGTTCCCCTCCCGCCCCAGCTCTTTCTGGGAAAGGCAGCAGCGGTGTGGTCTTCCTGGGGTGCCTGATCTCTACTCCGAGCTTTTGGTCCCTTGCATAATGGTCCCCTCCCACAAAGGGACCCGACCCCCCAGGCATCCCTTAGGTCCTGCGGCTGGAGGCGGTGCGGGTGCCACGTCCTGCAGAGCTCTGGTGGCCTGCCAATGCCGCTGGCCCTCCCTTCCCGGTGGCGCAAGCCCTGGGTGTGTCCTGCCCAGCGTGGACCCTGCTTCAGAGCAGCATTGAGGAGACAGTCCCCTCCCCTGTCTCCTCCTGCCGCCTCCGACGCCACCCAATGCTCCCCCAGGTCCCGCTTTCAGGATGTTTTAGACTCTCCCGTGCTGCTACCCCTGCCCACCGGGCACCCCGTCTCCCACGGGCCTGTCCCACTGCACTGCTGGCTGGCTAATAATGGGGGACGGGGAGGCGGGTATGGGGGGTTTGGGAAGGAGTAAAGGAGGAGGGGGGAATGGTGCAAATATATTTTAATAACCATCGGGAGACGGGTAGACAGAGGGCCCTGGGGGCCCTGGAGAGGCTCCATCCTCTTCCAGTCTCTCCTAGCACCTTGCCTAGCAGGTACTGAATGCTCAGAGAATACAGGAGAACTGCTTGGGCTCTGGGCTCAGGCCTCCATTTCAAATCCCAGCCTCCCCTTTTCCCTGCCATGTGATCTTAGGCAGGTTTCTTAGCTTCTCTGTACCACCCCCATTTGTCCTGCCTCTAAAATGGGGAGAATGATCCTTTCATTTTATGGAAACGTAAGGCCCTTAGGTCCAGTCCAGTGCCATTATGCAGCTGCCTCTGTGGCCTCCTCTGGGAACGAACCCTTTTCCCAGGTCTGGTCCCAGTCAGCATCCTAGCCCTGGATCCTGCCCTCACCCCCGTCCCTCTCTCAGGGACTCGAATGCCCCTCTGTTTCTCTCAGCTCTGGCAAAGGTGCCCTCAGATCTACGGAGAGACTCGGGAGGTGGAGGCAGGAGGATCAGGAGTTCAAAGCCCTCTTTGGCTTCACAGTTTGATGCCAGGCTGGGTCACATGAGACTTAGTCTCCAAAACAAACAAACAAACAAACAAACAAACAAGGAGATTGGGAGGTGACTTAATGCCTACTTCATGAGCATAAGGCCCTGGGCAGAGGAGAGAGCAGAGGGAGGTGGAATGCCCAAGACTTGCTGGCCAGCTTGTCTAGTCAGTCAGTGAGGCCCAGGTTAATGAGAGACTCTCTTTCTGTCTCCAAAAATAAGATAATGATAGAAGATAGCCAATGGTAACCTCCGGCTTCCACGTGCACACAAAACACACATGCGCTCACGTGCGCTCTCACACGCGCGCTCTCACACACATGCATACACACACACACACAATGTCCATACACCCCTGCTCCCAAATGTACACACACACCTGCACTCACATGTGCACACACACACACACACACACACACACACACACACACACACACAATCCAAGGGAAGGATTGTCTTCCACTACATCTCTCACACTAGCCGAGACACACTATCCCTGACCCATCTCAGAAACGCTCCAATCAAAAAAGCTCTATAATGAACTCCGGGCTTGCAGGGAGGAGACCTGTTCTCTAGGCACCTGGATCTGTCACCAAATAGCCTTGAGACGTCAAACCTCCCTGAGCCTTCCTTTCCAGTGCTGTGCAGTGGGGATGATCCCATCCAGCCTCCCTCCTGGGGTTTTCCGGGGGGGGGGGGGCGGGGGGGCGGGTGGTTAGCTGCATAGATTGGCAGCTCAGGGCTTGGTAAACCTAGACAAGGTGGAGAAATTCCCGGCCTGGTTATCACAGAAATGGGAGGGGAGAGTGGACCAGGCCTGCAGGCGTCTCTGCTAAGGCTGTGCCAAGGGTGTAGTCAGTGGGCTGTGGACCGGACAACGAGCTGTCCCGAGGTGGGGTTAACTGTGTAAAATCTTAGAACCAAGCTTTGTGCAGGTACTCGGGGCTTCTGCTTGCTGTGACCTGCCACCTGCTCTCCCCCTTTCTCCCACAGCACCTTCAAATGCCTCCCCTGGGGGGTGTGCAGGAACCAACCCTGGATCCTGATGCCCAGAGGCCCTGCCAAGTCTGGCTGTGGCTCTAATTCCCCTCCCTTCCATCCTCTGAACTCCAGCCCAGTAGAATTAGGCATTTCCTAATATTAGTCATGATCCCTTCAACCGCAAGTGCCAACAGCCCAGCTCAAAGTGGCTTAAGCAGAAAATTAAAGGTATTTGGCTTATTTTAGCAGAAAGGCCGGTGTGCCAGGCTCTGAGAGCTGGGAGGTTATCGGGAAGTGTTCTCTCCCTCTCTCGGTATTGTTTTGTTTTTCTCCGAAGAGATGGCTTTTGTCCTGCACGGTTTGGCTTCATGAGGGAGGTCCTCAGGCAGTCTCCTTAGCCTATTTTCTAAGAGCTTAACAATCCCAGGAGAAAAACAAAACCTCTTTCACAATCATTTCAAAAAGGAAAAAAAAAATCCCAAAGATTGACCCACATTGAGCTGGCTTAAGTTGCCCGTCCTTCTCTCCACCAGTGACCACGGCCAAGCAGATGAAGAACACCGGCTGACTTGGGCAGATGCCCACACTCACAGCAGGTGGACTGAGAGTGGGGGAGGGCTGGTTCCCCAAAATAAAATCTGGATGGCTTTTCTGGAGTACAGAAGAGTGACTGCTTAGACAGGCAGAAACAATGGGTGTCTAAGACACCCCACCCCTTGGCTGCTAGAATATATACACATGGACTTTTTCTGTCCACATCCTTTTACAGGCTCTTCCGTCACAATTTTATCTCTCTTTTAATTTGGAAATACTTTCACATTTACAGAAAAGCTCCCAAAATAGTGCAAAGAACTTATCTCTTCGGCAGCACTTGAGAGTGAACTGCTACCATGGTGTCTCAGCATCCTTTGCACACCTTAGTGTGCGGAGCTTCGATGACTTTCTCCCAAGTCACCATGAAGCAGCGGAGAAAGTCATCTAGCTACAGTGTTACAATTTATGGACATTTCGTCATTTGTCACAATAACATCAATAATAAGAAAGACCTAGTTGGCGACTTTGCTCTTGTCCTGAGTGTTTCCTTGACACACATGACATGCATGTACTGCTGTGATGAAGCACCACGACGAAAAGAACCTTAGCAGGGGAGGGTGTATTTCATCCCCAGCTTCAGGGTAACAGTCTATGGTGGAGAGTTGTCAAGGCAGGAGCTCAAGCAGGAGCAGATGCAGGGACTTTGGAAGAAAGTGGCTTCCGGGCTTTTCTTCGGCAGCCTAGGCCAACCTGCCTAGGAATGGTACCACCCACTGTGGCCTGGGCCCCCCCCACATCAACCAGTAATCCCCACGCTCACTCCTGTCGGATGGAGGCAATTCTGAGGTTCCTTCTTCCCAGGTGTGCCAGTTTGCAAGATGACAGACCATGCGTCTGCACAATGCCTTTTAACATGAGTTTGCCTGATAAGTCCCACGATTAGACTCCAGTTATGTGGGCCAGGAACCCCACAGAAGAGACACTGTGTTCTTCTCACCGACTTCTGACGTACTACTGTCTCTGTTGACTGAGCTTGACTGAGGGGTGTCTACCAGGTCTACCCTGTGACCGTCAGCTCACTCATTGTCATTCATTGCATTTCGTGGGCAGGAACTGTGAGCCATGTGGTCTCATTCTTTACCCACCTGCACCCATTGGCTTCGGCATCCATTGAGCCCTCTGGCTGAAATGCTCTGGATTATGATGGTCAGGCTGCTTACCACGCACTATAGACTGCCGAGGGCGAAGGGCTTGTCAGCAACAGAATTTCCTTCTCGCAGATCCGGAGGCTGAAGTCCGAATTCAGGGTATCAGTCAGGCCCAGGCAGGCCTTCTTCCCCCTCTAAGGGCCAGCTTCCCATGTGGTAGAAAGAGAGCTAGAGGGAAGTAACATGACAGAAGGATGTGGTGATGCTACTTCAGGGGGGCCAGGAAGCAGTCAGTGCAGTCAGACTAGGGGTGAAGATTCTGCCCTTCAAAGACACACAGCAGAGCTCAGTGGTTCAGAGCACTTTCTTGTCTTGCAGCACCCACATGTACATGTGTGAATGGTTGGGTGTGTGCACCCACACATACATGTGTGAATGGTTGAGTGTGTGCACCCACATGTACATGTGTGAATGGTTGGGTGTGTGCATCCACACATACATGTGTGAATGGTTGGGGGTGTGCACCCACATGTACGTGTGTGAATGGTTGGGTGTGTGCACCCACACATACATGTGTGAATGGTTGGGGGTGTGCACCCACATGTACATGTGTGAATGGTTGAGTGTATGTACCCACATGTACATGTGTGAATGGTTGAGTGTGTGCACCCACATGTACATGTGTGAATGGTTGAGTATTTGCACCCACATGTACATGTGTAAATGGTTGAGTGTGTGCACCCACATGTACATGTGTGAATGGTTGGAGGTGTGCACCCACACATACATGTGTGAATGGTTGGGGGTGTGCACCCACACATACATGTGTGAATGGTTGGGGGTGTGCACCCACATGTACATGTGTGAATGGTTGGGTGTGTGCACCCACACATACATGTGTGAATGGTTGAGTGTGTGCACCCACATGTATATGTGTGAATGGTTGGGTGTGTGCACCCACACATGCATGTGTGAATGGTTGAGTGTGTGCACCCACATGTACATGTGTGAATGGTTGGGGGTGTGCACCCACATGTACATGTGTGAATGGTTGGGGGTGTGCCCACATGTACATGTGTGAATGATTGAGTATATGCACCCACATGTACATGTGTGAATGGTTGAGTATGTGCACCCACATGTACATGTGTGAATGGTTGAGTATATGCACCCACATGTACATGTGTGAATGGTTGAGTGTGTGTACCCACATGCACACGTGTGAATGGTTGAGTGTGTGTATGTACGCACCATGTACAGCTGTGGAGGCTAGAAGAGGATGTTGGACCCCCTGGAACTGGAGATACAGGCAGTGGTGAGCCATGTGGGCTCTGAGAATTGAACCCAGGTCCTCTGCAAGAGCACCAAGTGCTTTTAACCATTGAGCCATCCCTCCAGCCTCACCAAGGCCATTATTTATTTAGATGCTCAAGATATCCAGGTATAGCTGGTGAGAACCTTTTCAAGCTGGCTTCTGTGTCATTTTAATGTCTTTCTCCACATTGAAATGGACATGTTGAAGCCTTAAGTGCACTCAATAAACTATTCTTGAAACAATACAAGGAGAGGTTGTAGCTCAATGAAGTCATAAGTGTTAGTTTTATGTGGCACTGTTTACCCTGTGAGGAAAAGTCATGAGGCACAACAAAACCCACTATAAGAGTTTATTAGGCCGGGCAGTAGTGGTGCACACTTTTAATCCCAGCACTCAGGAGGCAGAGGCAGGTGGATCTCTGTGAGTTCGAGGCCAGCCTGGTCTATAGAGTGAGGTCCAGGACAGGCTCCAAAGCTACACAGAGAAACCCTGTCTCGAAAAAAAAAAAACAAAAACAACAACAACAAAAAAACAACCCCAAAACAAACCCCCTCCCAAAAAAAGAGTTTATTAGGCAGAGGGAGGGACAGGAAAGGGTGTGCTTAGACCTATTTGAGAGACATGTGTGGAAGAGGAGGGAGGATATATGGTATCTGCCTTTTATGGACTCCCCCGCGCATGTGTATGTGGGCCCATGTGGCTATGTCACGAATGCTCACAGATTACGTGATCACTCTGTGGGCAAATTATGTGACCATGCAGTGCATGGATTATGTAGGACATACAGCCCCGGAAATGACTAAGCAGAAATGACTAAGTGTATTGCCAGCCTATGAGCGGTCATGGGGGCGTGGCTAGAATTCCTATCAATAAGGTGGAGCCCTAATCCAATAATATTGATGACTTTGGAAGAGGACATAATCCCAGGAGAGGGCACACTCAGAGGATGGGTGATGGACGGACACAGGAGAAGGCTGCCATCTGCACATGGAGAGATCAGCTCTGTCAGCACCTTAACTCTGGATTTCTGGCCTCTAGAACTGTATAAAAAAAACAAATGTCTGTCATTTTAGCTGCCTGGATGGTGGTGCTTCATTTCAGCAGTCCAGGCTGATTGAGGTGGCCCCCATTATTCTTTGAGTAGTTCCTGTTGTGGGATATTTATACACTGTGTGAGGATGTGTCACTGTGATCGGTTTAATAAAGAGCTGAATGGCCAATAGCTAGGCAGGAGGAAGTTAGGCAGGACTTCTGGGGACACAGACAACTCTGGGAAGAAGAAGGGCAGAGTCACCAGCAAAATGGAGAGGAAACAGGAGGAGCAAGATTCTGACAGGTAATGGCACATGACAGAACATAGATGAATCGAAATGAGTTAATGAAGGTTGCAAGAGTTTGTTAAAAACAAGCCTAAGCTATAGGTTGAGCTTTCATAATTAGTAAGAAGTCTCCATGTCATTATTTGTGAGCTGGTGGCCCAAAGAAAAATCCAACTACAAGTGGCGCCCAACATGGGCACATACACAGAGCTCACTGCTGGCAGTATACAGAAACACAGTTCTTTTTAGAGGCTCTGTTATGCAGCAGAGCACTGGAGTGACTGGCATGCTAGGTAAAAACACCTGCTGCTCAGACTCAGCAAATTCCCAGAGCTGGGGCAGTAAACATGGCTCCCACCTGGTACCTCAGACATAAGGCTAGGCCTTCAGGGAACTAAGGGGGATAGAGTCAGCTGCCAGAGCCATACAGTGACCACTTAGCAATTTAAGGTTTGAATCATGTGTCAGAGAACACTGCAAGTACTCGACTACAGGTGCTTAGTAAAGTCAGGGCCAGACCAAGAAAACTTCTGAACAGATATAGTATGTTTAAAAATATGCTTAAGTGCTAAAAAAATAAAATAAAATAAAATAGGTATGGACAGTCATAGAACAAAAATACATAGTTTAAAAATAACAAAGTCGCCGGGCGGTGGTGGCCACGCCTTTAATCCCAGCACTCGGGAGGCAGAGCCAGGTGGATCTCTGTGAGTTCGAGGCCAGCCTGGTCTACCAAGTGAGTTCCAGGAAAAGGCGCAAAGCTACACAGAGAAACCCTGTCTCGAAAAACCAAAAAAAAAAAAAAAAAAAAAAAAAAAAATAACAAAGTCAAGTCTTTAAAGAAAGAATAAAAATACAAAAAGAATAAGCCACATAAAGATGGGAAATACTCAGGATGTCTGGATCCTTTGTTGATGTTGAATTTTTTAGATGCTAATGTATAAAACACAATAGCTGCTAAGAGACATTGGATTATGGAAACTGCTAAAATAAACCAACCTATATACTTTAAGAATGTCTTAACTTCAAAATGGAAGTAAAAAAAAAATGTTATGTTGAGGGAGAGGTTATGTCTTTGTTTCCACAGGAAACAAAAGTTATGGTTCTCTTCAAAGTTAATGAAGATCAGATTTGATTAGGGGAGACCTCCTGAGGATCTTGGTTGCAGACATGAAGGAAAAAGTCAAGAAAGATTACAAGACAGGTGATATATAAGCTGATCCCTTGGCATGGGGACAGCTTTGACACTGGATGAGACATGATAAATCTCATTGGCTACAGAATTCTCATGACTTATTATTTCATAATATCCTTTCATATGGCATGGATAGAGGTTTGGTTATAGAGTCCAAATAAACTTATAAAGTTGACAGATGCCCTTTTACCTGCTCAAACATAAAACAAAAGACATCTTTAACCAACTTGTGCATACTGCACATTCCATACTTGTGCTAAGATATATATGTTATCTTTAAAACTTTGTGTGTTTTCAGAAAGAAAAAAAGGACCAAACACTAATAAAGACAAGAAGCCCAGGTAATCCAGCCTCTCAGACGGTTCCTGTTGCAGTTTCCTCAAAATTTTGCATCCAGAACAACTTCAAAGATGTTAGCTGAGGTGGTCCAGCCTCACAGAATACTCCAGCCAAGACTAGATCAGCTTTATACTTTTTCATCACACAGAGACTAGACAGTAAATGATCAGCTAGCTCTCCCAGGACTTGACCATTATCTCAAAATTCTCAGGATACCCTAAAAACCTCATTGGCCTCAGACAACAGGAAACAGTCTAGAGAACATGACATCCACATTCCCAAAGGATGGGGTGGGTTGTTTTTGGTCATTCAGTGGGTTATGGACATTTGTCATCATTTAGGGGGATTGATTACAAGTTGTTATTGGTCATGGTCAGGAAAAAAGTTGGACAAAGGAGATTAGATTCAGAGATCTCTTTCTGAAAAGAAAAAGGGGGATATAGAAAGGACAGGATGAAAGAGTAGATTATTGAATCTACTTTAAACTAAAAAGCAACTATTAATCTCAAATATTTTACATTGGTATGGATTTTTGTATATTGATACAGATCTAAGGTTATTTTTGTTATATTAAATATATGCTGTGGGATGTTCTGTATGTCAAATGTGTTGCTGATTAGTCAATAATTAAAACACTGATTGGCCATTGGCTAGGCAGGAAGTGTAGGCGGGACAAGGAGGAGAATAAAGCTGGGAAGTGGAAGGCTGAGTCAGAGAGACACTGCCAGCCGCCACGATGAGAAACAGCATGTGAAGATGCCGGTAAGCCACGAGCCATGTGGCAAGGTATAGATTTATAAAAATGGATTAATTTAAGCTGAAAGAACAGTTAGCAAGAAGCCTGCCATGGCCATACAGTTTGAAACCAATACAAGTCTCTGTGTTTACTTGGTCGGGTCTGACGGCTGTGGGACTGGCGGGTGAGAGAGATTTGCCCTGACTGTGGGCCAGGCAGGAAAACTACAGCTACAAATATATGTTTCTATTCTTGTTTAGAGTATTATACCTATGCAGCTCATTTAAAAATGTAATGTATAATTAAGAAATACAGATTAGTCATCCATAATAATCAAACTTGTAGTCATGTTATTACATATGTTTTCAAGGTTAAACAGAGACACATTTTAGATAGATAGGTGGTCTTCAAACACTTCAGAGACCTACAGAATATGGCATTTAAGATGTTTTAATAACCTAAGGCTTTTCATGATAGTGAGACATATTTGCTCCTGACAGCACCAATTTACTTCAAAAAAAGGATGATGGGCATTGAAGAAACTCCATATGGAGTTTGCTTTCATTGTGGCAAAGTTAGCCACTGGGCAAGAAACTGTCCTTGCCTCGACTGATGACAGTATGCTTTTCAAATCAAACCAGTGGGACACAAAAGAAGGCAACTGCCAAACTTTGCCAAGACAAGGTAGTACAGTCCTTCAAAATTCCTGCTTCACAGAAAAGGCTGTCAGATATTCTAAACCTGTAGGCTGAAGATGGAGGCCCCAACATTGTAGAGGAACCTTGGGTGACTGTCCAGGCAACTAATTGTTTCTGTAGTTTCTATAGTTTTGGAAGTTGTTTGCTCTACACTTCCTGTTTTCTCAGGTAATATTATACTCTCCTTGTGTCTCTGATAGAGTTGAAGATGAGATAGTTATTGTTACAGTTTTCCTTGTTACCAAATTTGGAAAGAAACTCATAAAAGAGGTATAAAGTATGTAGGATTGAGAGACATAAAAGCTTAAGTTGTCTATCTAAGAAAATGCTTTAAGGTCTAAAATGATATTCTGGGTTTGTAATACAAGTTAGGATAGAAAATGAATTAGGTATAAAACTTTGGACTCATCAAGATAAGATAGATAATAGAGTAATTTCTCCAAGTTTGCCAAATGCAAATGGACTGAACATTGTGAATGTAATTCTTACTTAATAATTGTTCTTATTGTATACAATTTTACTGTATTAGAGTTAAAACATTTCCTTTTTATTTAGCCAGAAAGTGGGAAATGTTGTGGAATATTTGTACACTGTGTGAAGATGTATCATTGTGATTGGTATAATAAAGAGCTGAATGGCCAGTAGCTATGCAGAAAGAGTTAAGTGGGCCTTCCAGGGACACAGAGGACTCTGAAGGAAGATGGGGTCACCAGCCAAATGGAGAGGAAACAGGATGAAAGAGAAGTAATGCCACGTGACAGAATGTAGATTAATAGAAATAGGTTAATTTAAGTTGTAAGAGTTAGTTAAAAACAAGCCTAAGCTAGAGGCTGAGCTTTCATAATTAATAAGTCTCCATGTCAGAGTGCTTGCCTAGAATGTACTAGGTCCTGGGTTCTAGCTCAGATTCTACTCCCAGAACCATAAGATAAGACAAAACAAAGAAGGAATGTTATTCCTCTTAACACTCTTGGTGGGTAGAACTAGGGGATGACCATACTTACACACACTCACTTTTATATGCTTTTCTTTGTCTGTAGGTATTGAAATCTGTGGCTTCACACAGCGCCCACCAGTTCTGATACTGGTATATTCTTGTTTCTCCCTTTTCCTACTTGTAAGCTCCTTTTCTACAGTGAGAGACCTTAATGAATTTGCTTATACAATTACCTCTGTGAGGGGCTGTAGAGATGGCTCAGCGGTTAGGAGCATTGACTGTTCTTCCAGAGGATCCGGGTTCAATTCCCCAGCACCCACATGGCAGCTCACAATTGTCTGTAACTCCAGCCCTAAGGGGTACTAAAACATCAATGTACATAAAATAAATAAGTTATTTAAAAACAAAAAAACCCCGATTACCTCTGTGATTGCAAACAGTCTTCACCCCTCTTGCCACCACCTCCCGTATGACATCTACTTCACTCTTCTATGGCTCTCACACCCTACACTTTGCCGTCCTGACACATAAAATCCCCCATACATAAGGCCACTCTTTGGATGTGACCTTTGCCATGCCATCTCTGCAAGAACACCCTTTCCCATGCCACTGGTATTGCTCAGGTCATTGCTGCACACAACAGCTGCAACCCTAGCAGCTGCCCCTCCCCCAGGTCAGGAGCCCATCACTCTACAGTGGCTCTGGACACCATTGCGCACCATCACCACAACCGTGGTACCTACCTTGCCCTTCTCGTAGTGCTGTATTGTCCAGGTGTGGAGAAAGGAAGGAGAAGGAAAAGAAAGGAAGAGAGAAGGAGAAAAGAGGAGATGAATACTCTTCCTTCTAAGGAGGTCATTTGTAATTTTTATTTGTGTAAGGTCAAGACTAGAATGAACTACTTTCTCTCAAAAAAATTTTTTGTAGCATTCCTAATCATGGGTTATTTGTTTTCTTTGAAACCTTTATTTTCCTTTTGCTACTCAAATTTTCTATTATCTATCTACCATCTGTCTATCATCTATCTATCTATCTATCTATCTATCTATCTATCTATCACATATCTATCTACCATCTATCTATCACATATCTATCTACCATCTATCTATCACATATCTATCTACCATCTATCATCTATCTATCTATCTATCTATCTATCTATCTATCTATCTATCTATCTATCTATCTATCATCTATCTATCTATCTATCTACCATCTATTATCTATCTATCTATCTATCTATCTATCTATCTATCCCCATCCATCCATCCATTCACCCATCCAGTTTGAGACAGGGTCCCACTATGTTACTGGACAGGATCCCACTATATTATCCCAGGTGGTTTGGGGCTCCCAACATATTTATTGAAAACATCTAATATTATTATCACTATATTTATTTAGGGAGGCAGGATGGCTAACGCACGCCACAGCACCCATACGGAGGTCAGATGACGGCTTGCAGGAGTTGCTTCTCTCCTCCCACCTTGTGGATCTCGGATAAGGAATACAAGTTGTCAGGCCCAGGAACACGTGATTTTAGCCTGTGGAGCATCTTGGTGAAACTCCCCGCCCCTTCTTTTTCATGGAACTTGTGTAGGACAGCAGGCCTGGAACTAAAAAAGATCTGCCTGCCTCTGGCAGAGTGCTGGGATGAAAGGTGTGAGCAATCATGCTGGAGACATCTTTTGACTTCCAGGTTCCATGGCCATACTCAATCCCTCTGTGTCCCGAGCTGTCCGCCACTATACTCAGGCTGCTTCCAGTCCCACACAATGCCCGGGATGGCTACATGATAATTTGGGCTATGTTTAGTGCCCTCCTTGCTCTGAGTACGTAATTGCCCCATTGTCTGAGCTGTGTCATGTTTTATGATCACCTTTGCTCTTTCCTCTGGGGTAATAGGTACCTGGCTCGGCTGTTGCTCACTTAGCGTCTTGTGTAATCACACTCTGTCAGCCCCTGCTGTTGGAAGACTGTCTATAGGTCATCAGACACTACACAGCCTCTGTCAGCTTCTCCTCCAGAAGCTTTCTCTTCTGAAGACCTTGGACCTATTGGTCTTGACCTGGTGCTGCCCATGCTCTCAACTTGGACCCCCCATTCCCTTACCTACCCTATTCCCACTTCTGGAGTCCATGTCCGTCCTTCTAGGCTTGGTTCCCTTATGACCTGAAGCCTGTGTCATCTTCCTTCTCTTTCTAGACACAAGAAACTGTGAAATCGATATAATTTCTGGAAAAATTTAAATATGTGAATGTCCTTGATCGACCCTTACACTTGACTGGTCATTTTACTGAGTATGTATAGAATTCATGGTAAAAGTAATTTTCATTCAGAATTTATATATGTGTGTGGATACATATGTATATTACAAATATATATTATACAAGGTGGTCTCCCATCTATGTAGTCTTGGCTGGCCTGGAACTCACTATGTAGACCAGGCTGGCCTGAAACTCACAGAAGTCCACCACCTCCCAAGTATTGGAATTAAAGGTGTGTACCACTGTGCCCAGCATCCTTCACAAGTTTGAAGTCATATTTCAGGTCCTAGTATGCTTCTCTGTGGCTGTGATTAATCCTGTGACCGAAAGGCACTCAAGGAGGAAAGGGTTTATTTCGGTTTACAGCTCCTAGGTCACACTCCAGCACCATGTGATCTCAGGGCAGGAACTCATGGCGGGAACCTGGAGGCAGGAACTGAAACAGAGATCAGAGAGCAATTAATTCTCTTGCTGGCTTGCTCCCCATGCTCTGCTCCGCTAGCTTTCTTCTACAGCCCAGGGCCACCTCCTCACCCAGGACCATCCATGGACAGATGTCCTGGGTTATATAAGAAATCTAGCTGAGGCAGAATCAAGATGGTGGCGGCTGCCCATACCCTGTGAAGCCGAGGGGCAGCTCTGAGCGATCCATGGAGGCTGCGTGGGCAGATCTGGTGATGGAAGATGAACCTGCAGAGTGTGAAGTAGCTCTGGAACTAAACAAAGACAGGTCTTGTGAGAGCCAAAGTTACATTTTAAGTTTTAATGACTATGCCTAAGAGATCCATGAAACGAAAATGCCTCTGATCTGCAAGCCCCTTGCCCAAGGACAGATAGTTCCTGAAATGCTGGAGGCTATTGTTTGTGGGAGACAATAAGCCATATGTTTTTCATTCCCCTCAACAAGTTTGTTTGACTCATATGCACCAGATGTGCTTGATCACATATGGGCGGGAGGTTCACATGCTGGCATTACGTCAGGATGTATGCTTGCCCCTGATTGGACATGATGGGAAATGCAATGAATTATGGATTTTTCCGCTTAAGCTGCTACAAACTATGATTCTGGACCATTCCCCAGCAACCTGGGTATGGACCTGACCAGAGCCCATCCACTTGGCCAGTATTTAATTAAAGCTTGCTTCAAATTTGGCTTTAAACTGTGGTAGTAGTCTTATTCTCGATCGGTGGGATAAACAGTCTTAAGGAAAGATGCTTTTAAAAAATGGTTTCATGGAATTGGAAAAAAAGATGCCAGAACTGAGTGGCATTTCCTGCAGAGAGAAGTGGAGTGGCGACAGGTATGGGAAATGGGGCTGGTGAGGACAAAGAGTATGTCACTGCTGTGTCCGGCTGCTAGGAGGCTCAGGCCAACATCAGGCCTGTCTCACCCAGTCACCTGGCCCACAGACCCTTCTGCACGGAGCTGCCCCTGCTGCTGCCGCATGGGTCTGCATCGCTGCCCTTGGGCTGCAAATAAGATGGCCATGCCCGGGGAACCAGTAGGGTGGTGTATGGAGTTCGTGCAGGTCCTGTCCGCAGACACAGTGCCTAACCACTCCATCACCCTGACTCTGAGCAACAACAAGTATCTTAGAATGGTTCATTTACCAGATTAAGTCTCCTCGAAAGCATTCCGTGGTCTGTGCTACCACTGGAGGCCATGTTGCTGTCCATTATCTGTGCTACTGCCAGAGACCACGTTGACGTCCATGATCCAGGCAATCGCTGGAGACGGTGTTGATGTCCACGACCGGCGCAGCCACCAGAAGCCATGTTGAGGTCCATGCCACGAGAGGCTGTGTTGATGCCCACAATCCACGCTGCTGTCAGCAGCAATGGGCAAGGAAGCTTCTTTTGCAGTGGTGTCCATGAGTGTGGGCTCATAACTGAGAATGAGAGACATTGAAGGCTTCTGGGTCAACCTCTCACCTCCCCCACTTCTCACCCCCCACCCCCGCAAAAAAAAAAAAAAAAAGAAGCAGTCCAGGCAGGAAGCTATTGAAGAGAATCCTTAAAAGCTGTGATAAAGATGCTGAACTGTAGCTCTTCCCAGTTGATGGCTTGTGGCTGAGGTGGGCGTGGGGAAGGACTCAGTTTTCTTTAAGGGGCTGGCTACTGGGAGTTGGACCACGCTCCTGTGAGTACATGGGCAACACAAATTGGGCTTTTTTTTTTCTTTTTCCTTTGCCATTTTTTGGGGGAGAGGGGCTCAAGGAGGGGAGGGTCGACCTGGGAAGAATGGGTGCATTGAAATTTCTAAATAATTAATAAAAACATTATGTTGGAAAAAAACAGAATGATTGAATCAAGGAAGGAAGGAAGGAAGGAAGGAAGGAAGAGAGGGAGGGAGGGAGGAGGAAACCTACCTGAGTAAGCCAACTGGGTATGGAGACACACGCCTTTTTAATCCCAGCACTCCAGAGGCAGGTGGATCTCCAGGCCACTCACTGGGCAAAAGTTCAACCACTGCCTTATGTGCCAGCCCTGTTTCTACTTGTTTTTGAGATGATCTCACCAGGTACCTCAGGATGTCTAAGAACTTGGAATCCTCCTTCAGCCTCCTGAGTGCTGGGGTGACAAGTGTGTGCCACCACACCTGGCTTACCTTTTGTCCTTTTCCATTCCCTTGTAAGTTTTATAATCAGCTTGTCAGTTCGCACCGAAAGGAAAAAAAATCATCTTGGTGGTGTTTTTGTTTTTTTCTTTTAAGATTATTGAATTCATCCACTTTAATAAGTGTGTAATTCAATGAGTTTTCTTAAATTCACAGAGTTGAGCAACCGTCACCAAAATAGATTTTCGAACATTTAACATGCTCCAGAGAAAACGCCATGCCCGTTAGCAGTTTAGTCCCCTTCCTTTCCCATTCTGCCTGAAACCCAAGGCAGTCACTAATTGCCTTTAATCGTCACAGACGAGCTTATTTTGACTATGTTGTCTAAGTGGGATTGTTAGGTCAGCAGGGCAAGACAGTGGCTGCTGTGGCTGATCCAGAGCCCAGGATCTACTTGGTGGGAAGAGGAAAAACAACTTCACCTTGTCCTCAGACCTCCACAGAGGCAGGCGCACACACACACACACACACACACACACACACACACACACACACACACACGCACCCTCCCCAATAGATAAGGAAATGTAATTTAAATTTTGTTTGTTTTTCAAGACAGGCTTTCTCTGTGTAGTCCTGACTGTCCTGGAAATCACTCTGTAGTCCAGGCTGCCTTTGAACTCGGAGATCTACCTGCCTCTTCCTCCTGAGTTCTGGGATTAAAGATGAGTGACACCATCACCCAGAAATAAAAAAAAAAAAAATTAGTGGAATTGCAGTAGGTAGTATTTTGTGGCTGGCTTATTCATAGCTATCATTGGCTGCATGTACCCATAGCTGCCAGATTGGATAAACCCTGTTATCATAATGTTTGTGGAGCTCATCTGTGTGTATCTAATAGTATTTCTTTTCTTTCTTTTTTTTTGGTTTTTTGGGACAGAGTTTCTCTGTGTAGCAGTCCTGGCTGTCCTAGAACTCACTCTGTAGACGAGGCTGGCCTCAAACTCACAGAGATCACCTGCCTCTGCCTCCCAAGTAGTATTTCATTTTTATGATGAATGATAATTTTGTCTGAATATACCACACTTCTCTATTCATTAGCTGTTTCCACATTTCAGCTTTTATGAATAATGACACTGTAAGCATTCGTATATACTTTTTTGTTTGTTTTGGGTTTATTTTATTTTATCTTATTTTATTTTATTTGGTTTCTGTTTTTCTGGCAGGGTTCCTTGTTGTCCAGGTTGACCTTGAACTTAATAGGTAGGTCAGACTGGCCTTGAATTTCTGATCCTTCTGTCTCCACCTCCTGAGGGCTGTTATTACAGGCACTTGCCACCTTCTATATATTTAAGTGCAGACATAAGATTAGAATTGCTGGGCCACTGTGTGACCTAATGATTTGGGTTTTGTTTTCTAAAAAGTTTTCGCATTATAGATCCCACCAGCAATGAATGAGGTTTTTTTTTTTTTCTTTTTGGAATCAATAAACCAGTTAGGAAATAGAACTGACCATTTTACAGTGTGGATATCACCAATGAATGAGCACAGTATATCAATACAACTTTTTTAATTTAGTTTTGTTTTTTTAGACAGGTCTCACTGTGTAGCCCTGGCTGGCCTGGAACCTGCTATGTGAAACAGCCTGGTCTTGAACTCACAGCAATCCTGACTCTGCCTCCTGAATGTTGAGATTAAAGTCATGTGCTGGGGCTGGTGAGATGGTTCAGCAGTGAAGAGTACACACTGCTCTTGCAGAGGACTCGGGTTCAATTCTCAGCACTCACATGGTGGCTCACCATCATCTCTAACTCCATTTCCAGGGAATCCAATACCGGCTTCTAAGAGCACCAGGCACACTGGTGGGGCACAGACATACATGCAGGCAGAACACTCACATAAATAAAAATAATAAAGAAGGCTGGGCCATGGTGGGGTACACCTTGGATCCAGCACTT
This sequence comes from Peromyscus californicus insignis, assembly GCF_007827085.1. NCBI lineage: Eukaryota > Metazoa > Chordata > Mammalia > Rodentia > Cricetidae > Peromyscus > Peromyscus californicus. The sequence goes on from NW_026294551.1 coordinate 27,970,505, forward strand.
GAGAGGCAAATGGAGCTATTTGAATTCAAGAGGTCGTTGCAGGAATAGGTGAAAGTGAAGCCAGGATTACCTTGGAGACCCCAAGATGTTAGAGATGCCAGAGCCATGCGATACCTAATAAGGAAAGCTGCTAACAGGGGGTAGAACCAGCCCAAGAGAAAAAAGTCTGTTGCAGTCAACAAAACTGAAAGGAGTTGGAGACCTGAAGGACTCTTTGACATCAGACATGGAGATGCAGAGTTTGGAGTTTGCCCAGCTGACTTTCAGTCTTGCTTGGGTCCAGTATTTCTTTACTATGCGTCCTTTCCTATGTTTTAGAATGGTAATGTGTATCCTGTGTCTAGCACTTGAGAGGCAGAGACAAGTGGATCTCTGTAAATTTGAGGCCAGCCTGGTCTACAGAGCAAGTTTGAAGATAGCCAGGACTGTTACACAGAGAGACCCTGTCTCCAAAAACCAAAAGCCAAAAACAAAACAAAAAAATAGGACGTCCCCCATAGACTTATTTGTTTAAAGACTTGGTCCATAGGGAGTGGCACTATTAGGTGTGGCCTTGTTGGTAAGTATGGCTTTGTTGAAGTGTGCCACTCGGGCATGGGTTTTAAGGTCTCAGAATCTCTTCCTGCTGCCTGCAGATTCAGAGGTAGAACTCTCAGCTCCTTCTCCAGCACCATTTCTGCCTACACCCCATGCTTCCCGCCATAATGGACTAAACTTGAAAGCAAGCCCCAATTAAATGTTTTCTTTATATGAGTTGCCATGGCCATGGTGTCTCTTCACAGCAATAGAAAACCTAACTAAGACAAAGGAAGTCTATTTTTGTTGTTGTTGTTGTTTTGGAGACAGGGTCTCTCTGTGTAACAGTCCTGGCTGTCCTGGAACTTGCTCTGTAGACCAGGCTGGCCTCAAACTGACAGAGATCCACCTGCCTCTGAGTGCTGGGATAGGCGTTCACTATCACACCCATCCTTTTTTTTTTTTTTTTTTTTTTTTTTAAGGTCAAGCTGGACGTGGTGACACACGGCTTTATATACCCCCCTCCTTTTTTTGAGACATGATTCCTCTGTGTAGATCTTTTGTCTGCCTCTCAAGTGCTAGGATTAAAGGCATGCGCCGCCGCTGCCGCTGCCTCCACCACCGCCACCTTGTGGGCCATCCTACTCAAACCACCACATTCCATTCCCTGGCCCCCCATAGGCTTGTAGCCACAACAGAATGCAAAAATGGATTCAGTCCAACTTCAGAAGACCCCATAGTCTATAACAGTTCAAAGTTGTTTAAAGGTTCAAAGTCTCTTCTGAGATTCAGACAATCTCTTAACTGTGATCCCCTGTAAAATCAAGTGGAAAAGTAGATCACATACTTCCAACATATAATGGCACAGGATATACATTACCATTCCAAAACATAGGAAAGGGAGCATAGTAAAGAAATACTGGATCCAAGCAAGACTGAAAGTCAGCTGGGCAAACTCCAAACTCTGCATCTCCACATCTGATGTCAAAGAGTCCTTCAGGTCTCCAACTCCTTTCAGCTTTGTTGACTGCAGCACACGTTTCTCTCTTGGGCTGGTTCCACTCCCTGTTTACAGTTTTCCTCATTAGGTATCGCATGGCTCTGGCATCTCCAACATCTTGGGGTCTCCAAGGTAATCCAGGCTTCACTTTCACAGCTTCATGCAATGACCTCTCTGGGCCTCCATGCAGGGACACTGCTGCCACATGCCTGGCCCCAGCAGCTTTCCTTGGTCATGGAGGGAGATTCTATAACTCCTTTATTCTATCCTTGACTCTAAAGCCAGAACCAGGTGGCCGAAGCTGCCAAGTTCTGCTGCTTGTTTGGGTTGTAACATGGCCTCCTTGTTCAATCACATCTTCACCAGCTTCTTGTTTATGATGGTTTCCTTTATTACCTAAGCTTGACTGTCCTGGAACTCACTTTGCAGACCAGGCTGGCCTCAATTTTCGAGATTCAGCTGCCTCTGCGTTCCTAGCTCTGGGATTAAAGGTGTGTGCCACCACACCTGGCCCTAAACTTTTATTTAATTCCTTTTCACAAGTTGGAAGCTTAGCTGAGTGGGATCTTGCCCTGAGGTCACCATTCCCCATATTCTATTTCTTATCTGCTTATCTCCTTGAACACAGGACTTACTCCATTCTACTTCCTAGTGCCCCTTTTCTCCTCAAGCTGCACATTTCGTATTTTTTCTTGCTCACTCAGCTTACCCCTTTTCAACCAATAGCCACAGGACTGAGTCGATACTAGGCTGTTTTGAGATATCCTCTGCTAAAGCTGTTCGTTCAAAACCCTTCAATTCAGCCTCAGGCGGACTTTTTGTAAAAGGGCAAACAGCATCCACGTCATTCACAAAAATATCACAAAAACAGTCTCTATGCCACAAACTAACAACATTCTCCTCTGAAACCTCTTGGTCCAGGCCCCCACAGTTCAGTACCCCTCAGCACCACTGCCTGCCATGTTCCTACTGGGATGGTCCATTAAGCCCCACTTAAAGTGGTCAACTGCTTTTCTAATCCGAATTCCTAAAGTTCACATTCTTCCAAACAAAAGCATGGTCAGGCCTACCACAGCAATACCCCAGTCCCTGGTACCAGATGGTGGTGGCGCACACCTTTAATCCCAGCACTTGGGAGGCAGAGACAGGCAGATCTCTGTGAGTTGGAGGCCAGCCTGGTCTACAAAGGACAGCCAGGGCTACACAAAGAAACCCTGTCTTGAAAAACAAAAACAAACAAAAATAAACTTTCTTTAAAAATAAATATAAACAACAGCAACAAAAGGAGAGATCTGCAGAGATGGCTCAGAGGTGAAGAACATGTACTGCTCTTACAGAGGACTGGAGTTCAGCCCATTCCTGAATGGAACTCCAGCTCTGGGGGATCCAATGCCTTTGGTCTCTGAGGGGACCTGAACTCACATGCACATAACCACATAGACACACACACACACACACAAACACAATTTAAAAATAAATCAGAGCCTGGAGAAATGGCTCTGCAATTAAAAGTGCTATCTGTTCTTCCAGGGGATCTGGGATCAGCAGTTCCCAGCACCCAATGGTGGCACACAACTGCCTGTAACTCCAGTTCCAGGGAGTCCACCAGGCTGTGCAGGTTCCTACACACACCTGATGCATATTAACTCACCTAGGCCTAAACATATACACATTAAATTTTTTTAAAAGTCTAAATATTACTCCTAAAATATTAGGGATAGTATTCTGTAACTTCATTTGTAGAATCTTGAGCATATTCTAGATTTAGATTTTATCTAAGAGAAAAATTCTGTTGTTGAAGAAAATGTCTATTTTCTTTTAAAAATACGTATTTTAGATGTATTTTATTTTACATGTATGAATATTTTGCCTGAAAGTATGTATGCATATCACATGTGTACCTCGTGCCCACAGAGTTCAGAAGAGGGCATTGGGTGCCTTGGGACTGGAATTACAGATGTTTCTAGGCTACCATGTGAGTGCTGGGAACTGAACCTAGGTCCTCTGCTAGAGCAACAGGCATTCTAAACTACTGAGCCCCATCTTTAGCCCCAAAATTTCATTTTCTGATGGCAGCTGTCAGTTTATAGGAACGTGGCTGGGTTTTGTGCATTGACCTTGTTTCTAGCAACGCTGTTAAATTGATCAATCCAAGGGCTACCTCTGTACTTCAGGAAAAAAAGGTACTGCCTATAAAATCATGACATCAGCAGCCTTACGCCTCCCCCACCCCTTCCTTTTCTCTTCCTGGCCTTTTCATACCAGTGAGGCCTTCTGAATGTCAGTGAACAGAGAGGCAGTGGTGGCGGCCATCATGCTCCAACCTCAGGGGCTGCCTTTCAATACTGTATACCACTAAGTGTGGACTCTGCTGTGGCTTTATCCATTACCAGACTGGGGGAATTCCTCTGATGCCTGCTACCAATTTCAATCACAGAGAGATGTTGAACTTTTATCAAGTGCTTTTTAAACGTCTATTTAAGAATGACTTTATGCTTTTACGCCTTTCATGTGGTCAGTTACATAATTGGCTTTCAAAGCTGAAGCCAACTTCACATTCCTGGAGCGGGTTCAAATTTGTCCCGATGCATAATAATTTTTATGTAACCTTGCATTCTATTTGCTGTTATTTTCTTTAGGATTTTGGGCCTATGCCTTGACAGACATTGCTTGCCACTGTCCTTTCTCATAATGTCCTATTTTAGTTCTAATATCAGGGTTATGCTGCCCTCATCCAAAAAGTTAGGAAATGTTCTCACTCTCTCTATTACAGTCTATTTGTGGGAAGCTCGTGCTATTTAATGTTTGGGAGAACTTAGCAGTCAAACCATCTGGACTTGAATTTTTTTGGTGGGAAGATTTTTAGATTAAGATTTTTAAATTAAGGATTTGCTTTCTCTAATAAAGTACAATATATTGTTTTCTGTAAGATTTGATAGGCTATGTATTTTGTCTTTTTTTTTTTTTTCATTTAGCCATTTCATCAAACATTTCTAACTTACTGGCTGCCTGGGATGCCTCTCACCTTTAATCTCAGGACTTGGGAGGTGGGGATGGATATTCCAGTTCCAGTTCAGCCTGGTCTACACAGCAGTTCCAGGTTAGCCAGGACGACACAGAGAGACACTACCAAAAAACAAACAAAACTTTCTAATTTATTGGCATAAAGTCATTATTTTGTTTCAATTATCTGTAAAAAGGGATGAAAGCATAAAGTCATTCTTAAATAGATGTTTAAAAAGCACTTGATAAAAGTTCAACATCTCTCTGTGATTGAAATTGGTAGCAGGCATCAGAGGAATTCCCCCAGTCTGGTAATGGATAAAGCCACAGCAGACTCTGCACTTGGTGGTATACAGTATTGAATGAAAGGCAGTCCCTGAGGTTGGAGCAAATGAGTTCCTTTTCACTTCTGCTGTTTATAGCCGATGTCCTCTTTCTTGCTGGATTATTATTTTTTATTATTTATTCTTTCTGCTTTATTAAATTTATTTCTGTCACTATTTGTTGAATTTTTTTAGTCTGTATCCATTTCTAACATATACACACTCATATACATATAACATATACAAAATTTCTCACTAAGTACTATTTTAGTTACAGTTCACAATTGTTGTTATTTATTGTTATTTATTTTTGAGACAAAATCTTACTATTACTTAGTAGCCCTGGCTGTTCCAGAACTCATTCTGTAGACCAGGCTGGCCTTGAACTCTCTGAGATCTGCCTGCCTCTGCCTCCTGAGTGTTGGGATTAAAAGCATGTGCTACCACACCAGACACATTTCACAATTTTTGACATATTTCATTATGATTTGTTTAAAATGTTTCTGATTCCTAGCAATATTTCCTTTTGAATGGTGGAGCGTGATTTTTAAAATGTTTTGCTTTCCTAGGCATGGTAGCACATACTTTAAACCCCAGCACTTGGAGGTAGAGGAGGGTGGATCCCTCTGAGCTGACCCACTTGGTCCACACAGTAAATTCCAAGCCAGCCAAGGCTACATAACGAGACCTTGTCTCAAAAGGGGAAAAAATGTTTTGCTTAACTAATGTTGAAAATTTAGAGATTTTCAAGTCATTTTTATCTTCCAGCTCCTAGCTTCCTCTTATGGCCGTTGGGGGAACCACGCTCTGTGATTTCCATCCTTTGTTACTTCCTGAGACTTGTTTTCTGATGCAGAAATGAACTTCATGCACACACACTTGTGTACACACACACACACACACACACACACACACACACACACACAAATGCACACACAGGTGTATAATGTCTGATTGGCTTAAAGTCCCTATATGCTCACTAATTTTTGTCTACTCCTTCTGCCGACTACCTGTAGTAACACATTTTAATGAAATAGCCTCACATTCTAAGGGACTGGAACTCTGCTGGACCTCACAGCTTAATAATACAATTCTTTTCAAGTAATAATACAATTTAAGGTTACTTATGACATCACCTGATAGATAGCCTTAAAGAACAACATAACAATCAACCTTACTTGCCTTGTATTTCCCTGGTAATCAGCTTTTACAATCTAAGTTAATGCATAACTTTAATTATGTACTCTTTCCACACCCCTAACCCAGAGGGCAACACGTGTGTTATAGTAGTCATTTGCTGGAAAACAGCAAACAGATTGAAAGCAATTTCATACACCAAATATCCTCTGTAAGTGTTGGAAACAACACGCAGATAATGCTAGATAACGTTGTGTTTGCAGTACTGAGTGCCACGGGGTCAGTTGGATCAGTTGGAACAAACAACTTAAGCCCCTGTAAAACTCTATTAAAGGTTTCTGTAAAGCATCCTTCCCTCATCACCAGGCTAGGATATATTTTTAAGGTAGCTCTGCCAGTGATGGATAAAGTGTCTTTTTGGACTGGTCTTTAAATATCTCTATTTCCTTCATTGTGTTGATTATTTTTTCAGATTTATCTAATGTTTATATTTTGCCTGCATGTGTGTATGTTCAGTACATGCATGCTGATACTTGAGGAGGTCAGAAGAGGCTGTTAGATCCCCTGGAACTGGAGTTATGGATAGTTGTGAGCCACCATGTGGGTACTGGGATATGAACTTTATCCTTCGCAAGAGCAGCAAGTTGCTCTTAACCTCTGAGCCATCTGTCCTGCTCAGTTTGACTTTATTTTAAAATGTTTACTCACTATCGTGTGTACATGCATCCTGAGTGTTCATAAGCAGTAGTGTGTGTGTGTGAACCCAGGCACACGTGTGTGTGTGTGTGTGTGTGTGTGTGTGTGTGTGTGTGTGTGTGTGTGAACCCAGGCACACGTGTGAAAGTCCAAGGACAACTTAGTGGATTCGGTTCTCTCTGCACCACGAGCTTGGGAGACCAAAATGCCAGCTGGTTTGTGTCTCAAGTGCCTTTACGATGAGTCATCTTACCTGCCCTATTTTTTTTCAAGTTTAACTTATGTATATTTAAGTTATGAAATATCGACTATTGCTAGATGTAGGGGTACACGCCTATAATCTTTGCATTTGGGAGGTGGAGGCTGAAGGATCAGAAGTTCAAGGCCATCCTGGGCTACACATTGACTTTGAGGTGAGCCTGGGCTACAGAGACCGTCTATCCCAAACAACTTCTGCAGAGCAGAATTATTCTGTTGGGAGGTCTTACATCGACTCTTGGATCTGAGAATCACTTGCTTCATTTCCAATTTTCAAGTGCAGCATACCGTTATAAAATTACAAAATGGGCCGGGCGGTGGTGGCGCACGCCTTTAATCCCAGCACTCGGGAGGCAGAGCCAGGCGGATCTCTGTGAGTTCGAGGCCAGCCTGGGCTACCAAGTGAGTTCCAGGAGAGGCGCAAAGCTACACAGAGAAACCCTGTCTCGAAAAACCAAAAAAAAAAAAAAAAAAAATTACAAAATGGTATTTTTATTTTAAAAATTCCCAAATATACAAAAAAGCTGGGAAAATTCAATGAATACTTGAATACCCACATCAAGATTCAGCAACTGTCCAAGTTTTTGCCCTATTTGTTTCAAGTGTGTGTGTGTGTGTGTGTGTGTGTGTGTGTGTGTGTGTGTGTGTATGTGTGTGTGTGTTCTGAAGCCATTTCAAAGCAAGATTACAGATACCATGGAGTTTCTCTGCTAAATACTTCAACATAGCGATGTCTTCTTGCCTTACCACCAGTCCATAATCATACTCAACAATGCTGAGAATTATCCTGTATTATCACCAACCACCCAATCTACTGTCTAATTTACACATTTGTCTCAAAAGTGTTTTTCCCTCAAAGATACTGCCAAGAATCACCCACTGTATTTGATCATAATGTCTCTTCCTCCATCTCTCTAATCTTTGTTTAAACTGACTTTATATTTTAGAGCAGTTTGAAGTTCACCGTGAAACTGAGCAGAAGGCACGGAGACCTCCTTCCTACCTCCTACCTCTGCAGCACACTGTCTTCTCCATGCTCCAAACCCATGCCAGGCATTCTGTGTGGAGAGCTGACACCGGCTGGCTCATCATCCGCACCCAAAGCGCACACCTCTTGTTAAAGCTTGTTCTTGAAGCTGTGAATCTTTTTGTTTTTCAAGACAGGGTTTCTCTGTATAGTTTTGGTGCCTGTCCTGGATCTCACTCTGTAGACCAGGCTGGCCCAGAACTCACAGAGATCTGCCTGGTTCTGCCTTCCAAGTGCTAGGCTTAAAGGCTTGTGCCACTGCCGCCCGGCAGAGCTGTGAATCTCATAGGCTCTGACAAATATATATGACATCTAGCTCTCATTGAAGTAGCATACAGAATAGTTTTGTCTTCTCCTAATTCTCTGTCAGGCTGGGGAGACAGCTGAGTTAGTAAAGTACTTGCAAACCAGAGTTGGATCTCCAAAAGCCACATAGGAAAAAAAAAAATATGCGTGTGATGGTGTGCTTGTCATCCTAGCACTGGAGAAGTGGAGACAGCAGAACCCCTGAGGCTCATTGGTCAGCTAACCTCCTTGTTGAAGTCCAACCCATAAGAGAGCACTTGCTACTCTTACAGGGGACTCAGCACCCATATGGAGGCTCACAACCATCTGTAACTCTTCCATCTCCAGTGGCATCATGCACATCAGGGCACACACGATGCACATACATACTTGCAGGCACACACTCACATATAAAATAAAAATAAATAAATCTGTTTTTTAAATGTGCATGGTGTCTGAGAAATGACACTGAGGCCGTTATCTGCCCACCCCTACCTGCTGCACACACACACAAAGAAAAAGGGAGCCGGGCGGTGGTGGCGCACGCCTTTAATCCCAGCACTTGGGAGGCAGAGCCAGGCGGATCTCTGTGAATTCGATGCCAGCCTGGGCTACCAAGTGAGTTCCAGGAAAGGCGCAAAGCTACACAGAGAAACCCTGTCTCGAAAAAACCAAAAAAAAAAAAAAAAAGGAAAAGAAAAAGGGAAAGAGAAATCATCTCTGTTGCGTATGTCTCCCTCCTGCCCTTAGCAACAACCAGTGCGCTTAGTTTTCATAGTTTCGTCTTCTCCAGAATGTCATATAATTGGAACCGCACAGTCCACAGCCTCTTCAGATTGTCACTTAGGATTATGCATTGAGTTTGCTTCGTGGCTTTTTGCTAACTCATTTCTCCTTAGCACTGAGCATCATTTCCGTTGCCTGTGTATACCAAAGCGTATTTACCCATTCACAGAAGGACATCTTGGTCGCATCCAACTTTTGGCACAAAAAGAACTGTTGTAAACATTCATGTGCAGGTTCTCATGTAGAATTGACTTTTTGACTCATTTGGGTAAACACCACCAAGCACGGGTTGCTGATCGTATGGGAAGACTATGTTTAGTTTTGTAAGCAATGGCCCAGCTGTCTTCCAAAGGGCTACAGCATCTTATACTCCCACCGACAGTGAATAAGAAGCCTTGTCCCATACCCTTGCCAACGTCTGCTGCTTGAAGTGTTTTGGATTTTAGCCATTCTGTTTAGTGTGTAGCGATATCTCACTGCTGTTAAAATGTGTAATTATCTATGGATGCATAACACAGAGCATCTTTTTGTATGCTTATTTGACAGATGTGTATCTCCATTGGTGAGGTGTCCAGATCTTTTGTCCATTTTTAAATTGGACTATTTGTTTTCTTATTGTTGAGTTCTAAGAGGTCTTTATATATTTTGGATAAAACCACTTAATCAGAAAGTATTTTTTTCCAATAGCTCATCTTCCTATTCTTTCTTTTTTTGGGGGTGGGGGTGGGGTGAGGATTATGTATATATGTGTGGTGTGCATGCATTCAATGTTTAAATGTTATGTAAGTGCATATGTGTGTACCTCTACACATGTGTGTAGAGGCCAGAGGTTGACATTGGGTATCTTCCTTGAACATTCTCCACTTTATTTTTTGTTGCAAGATGGCTTCATGAACCCAGAACTTAAAGATTTCAATCTAGCAGCCATCTCGCCCCTAGGGATCCCATCTCCATCTCTGTGTGCTAGGATGACAGGTAGGCTGTCATGACCATCCAGCTTCTCTTACATGGATAAAGACTATGTTGATGTTGGCCATTCTGGACCTTTTGGCTCTCCACATATGCTTCAGAATCACCTTACCAGTCTCTGATATAACCTGCTGGAAATTCTACTGCAATTGTCCTGGGGCTGGGGATGAAGCTTGGATGATAGAGTGCTTGTCTAGCAAGCATGGAGCTCCAGGTTTGATTCCCAGCACTGAATAAATCCAGAGTGATGTTGAACATCTGTAATTCTAGCACTTGGTGGGCAGAGGATCAAGCATTCCCAGATCAGCCAGGTGTGGTGACACACACCTTTGATCCCAGCCTTCAGGAGGCCGAGGCAGGTGGATCCCTGTGAGTTTGAGGCTAGCCTGGTCTACAGAGCAAGTTCCAAGATAGCAAGGACTACATAGAGACTGCCTGTTTCAACAACAACAACAACAAAAAGATGCAGAAAAGGCACTTGGCTAAATACAGTACTAATTCATGAATAAAAAATGAAAAACAAAAACTCTCAAGAAGTGAGGCACATTTTCTTTTCTTTTTTTTTTTTGGTTTTTTGAGACAGGGTTTCTCTGTGTAGTTTTGCGCCTTTCCTGGAACTCACTTTGTAGACCAGACTGGCCTCAAATTCACAGAGATCCACCTGCCTCTGCCTCCCGAGTGCTGGGATTAAAGGCATGCACCACCACTGCCTGGCTTAGGAATATTTTCAACTCAATCACAGAACATCATAAAATCTCATAGCTAACACTATTCCTTTTATTTATTTAGTTGTTTTAAGACAGAGTCTCTCTATGTCAACCTTCCTAATGTTGCAACCCTTTCATATGTTCCTCATGTGGTGATCCTCAATCATAAAAATATTTTCATTACTTCTTAATAACTATAATTTTGCTACTGTTATGAATGATAATGTAAATATCCATGTTTTCTGATGGTCTTAGGTGACCCCCATGAAAGGGTTGTTTGACTTGCAAAGGAGTCCTGGCCCACAGGTTGAGAACCTTGACTCTGTGTTTCCCTAGAGCTCACTATGTAGACCAGGATGGCCTCAGATTCACAGAGATCCTCCTGCTTCTCCCAAATGCTGGGATTAAATGTGTGCATCACCACATCTGGCCTCTGCATCTACTGACGTGGTCATGAGAGTTCTTTCTTCTCTGGTCTGTTGATGTAATTAATCAGATTAAATGAACGGATTTTCCAGTGTATAGGCAGACTTGCAGGCTCGGGATGACTCATACCTGGCAATGGTCACAGTTACTTTACACACCGTTGTACTTGATTTGCCCTGGTGAAAAGACTTGCTGAACTGACATCAGGCCAGGACAATGGACTTGACAGATATCCCTTGAAGACAAGAGGGTGTTTGCAGAGAGTTTGCCTTCATATTCCAACAAGTATTTCCTTGAATAGATGTCAGGTGAAGGAGTCATCTAAAGACCGAGTCCTCAGATGTACCAGGAACTACTCAAACACTCTGCACAAAAGAAGTTGGGTTGAGAATGTTGGCCGCACACTGCTTGCCTTGAGTTCTCAGAATTGTTGCTGAACTCTGTTTTTAGTATGCCCTCAGATTTTGAAATTGGTTACACAGTAACAGATAAATTCTTTTGTTCTGATTATTATTCTTACACAAACACCTAACTGCCTTTGTTTGATCACTCAATAGGGCATCGATAGGGCAGACTTAGCTCCGGGCTCATGAGCCTCTGTGGTTGAGTCCTAGGATTCTGCTAAATCTCATTTCAGGTGTCTGCTGGTTTGCAACTCGGATCTTTCACATCCAGTGTTGAGCACGTTTAAAATACATGTTCATGAGAGATGTTAGTCTATAGTTTTCTTCTCTTATGATATGTTCAGTTGATTTTTTTTTGGACGGGGTTTCACTACATTGCCTTAGGCGGATCTTGAACTTGCCATGACACCCAGGCTACCTAGGACTCACCATTCCCCTATGTATTAGTTGCTTTACCTATTGCCGGAACAAACACCGGACAAGAGCGACTTGAGAGGAAAGGGTTGAGTTTGCTTCGTAGTTCAAGAGAGTAGTCTATCACGGCAGGAAAGCAGGGCATAAAGCGGGAACCGGACAGTAATGGATACTGGTGCTCGGCTTGCCTTCCCCTTTAAATAATCTTTTAACAGTTATTTATTTTGTGTTTGGCCTCCAACTTGCAACAACCAAGGATAACCTTGAACTTCTGACCCTCTTGCCTTCACCTCCTGAGTGCTGGGATGGTAGACAAGCATCATCAGACTGAGCTTACTCAGGACTGGGAACTGACTCCTGGGCTTCAAGCTTGCTAGTTACACACTCTACCAGCTGAACTACAGCCCCAGCCCAGCCTCATGTGTTTAGATGTGTATTAGGGGCATAGACATAAGCATTTTAATGTCTTCTTGGAGAATGGACGCTTTGGTCATTCTGTGATGGCTTTGTTATCCTTGACAACTTTTCTTGCCCTGAAATATGATCTCTCTGAAGTTAATAATGGTACATCATTCTCTATTTATCATTAATGTTTATGTAATCTTATATTTAAAGTAGTTTTTTCTAAACAACAGAGTGTTTTGGAATAATCCTTTTGTACACTGTAAATATGTATCGCTCTCATTGTTAATAAAAAGCTTATTGGCCACTAGCTGGGCAGGAAGAGATTGGGCAAGATAGCCTGAGACAGAGAGAATGTTGGGATGAAGAACGGCAGAGTCAGAGAAATTGCCAGACAGATGGAGATGGAGTTGGACATACAAAATGGGATAGAGGTAAATACCATGAGCCTTGGGGTAGCACATAGATTATCAGAAATGGGTTAAGTTGTAAGAGCTAGTTAGTAACAAGCCTGATGCATTGGCCGAGCATTTATAAGTAATCTTAAGTCTCCATGTTGGTTATTTGGGAGTGGGTGGTTGGGACAGGAAAACTCCACCTACAATAGAGTTAGGCCATGTGGAGTTTTTCAGGTTTTTTTTTAAGATTTATTTTATTTTTAAATTATATGTATGTCATTGTGTCTTTGTATGTGAGAGCAGGTACCCAAGTTGACATGGTCAGGAAGTGTCAGAACCCTTGGAACTGGACATGGATCCTGGAACTCGAACTCAGGTCTGCTGCAAGAATATTACACACTCAATCACTGAGTCATCTCTCTGGCCCTAGGCCATGCTTTTTAATTCATTCTAGCTTTTTCTTTTTATATTTATGTACTTTGTGTGTATACCCTCAAGTATGGGTGTGCCACAATGTATATGTGGAGGTCAGTAGACAGCCCTCAGGGGCAGGTTCTCTCCTTCCACTATGTGAGATTCAGGGACTGAACTGAGGTCATCAGGCTTGAGAGCAATCACCTTTGCTCACTGAGCCATCTCTTTTACTTGGTGTAGCAGGCCACTGATGTTTAAAGTGATGAGTGGTCTGCTCGGATTAATAATTACCAGGGAATTTTCTTGAATTATTCTTTGCTCCTATTCCATCTTTTACCTTTCCCCCTGTTATTGGTGGTTTTACTGTGCATCTCATACAGTTTTGTTTTCACTCATTTTTTAGCTTCTGGTACAGTTGGTTTTTATGAGTGTGTCTTAGGGTGTGCTATCTCTATATAGTGACTAATCCACGCCTACTTTAAAATGCTACCTCCCTCTATGAGTAACACGAATAACAACAGGCTCTTCCCAGCTCCACCCTCCTCTCCTTTCCCGGCTGTCATTCATCTCATGCATACAACAGTGAACACATCCACAGGTATACACAGGTGCACACACTGTTCCTATCATCACTACGTAGTCCAGGCTGGCTCCTGACTCAGGTTTTCCTGCCTCAGCCTCTTGACTGTTGGGATGACAGGCATGCAAAATCATGCTCCAAAGGTGTTTGTTTATTGAGACAAGGTAGCTCTGTAGTGCTGAATGTCTTGGAACTTGCTCTGTAGCCCAGGCTGACCTTGAACTCACAGAGATCCTCCTGCCTCTGCCTCTTGAGTGCTGGGATTAAAGGTATGTGTCACCATGCCCAGTTTATTTTTTTAAGATTTTTTTGGATGTGTGTGTGTGTGTGTGTGTGTGTGTGTGTGTGTGTGTGTGAGAGAGAGAGAGAGAGAGAGAGAGAGAGAGAGAGAGAGAGAGAGAGAGAGAGAGAGAGAGACTGCCTACGTTTATGTGCACCACATGCATGCAGGAGTACTTGGAGGCTGGAAGAAGACCTCAGATTCCCCAGAAATGGAGTTACAGGAAGTTGTAAGCTGCCATATGAGTGCTGGGAACCCAACCCAAGTCCTCTGCAAGAGCAGCAAGTACTCTTAACCTCTGATCCATCTTTATAGCCTATGGTTATTGGTAGTCTTTCTTATTTTGAACACATTATTCTCAGTTAGTGTGAAGGCAACACATTTGGTGTGTTGGTTGGGAAACCTACGACCTCACAGGACTCCAAACCTGGAGGGTCCCTGACTGGCCGGTAATTGTGTCTCTAAGTGTCTGTCTGTCTGTGTTTAGTTTCGTCTCTGTGGCATGCCTAAGTCGGTGATTGTGATCAGGAATGGTAAAGAGGCTGACACACCCAAGCACCATGATCACAAGGGGATTAAAGACTTTCAGTGGGGGCAGAGAACCCCACAAAGACTTTCAGTGGGGGCAGAGAACCCCACATCTGTTTGTCTATATTAGGGCGGAGACCCCATTGTCTGTTTATGGTTATCTGACACTGTTTCCTTGGGAAAATTGTCTTTTTGTTGGAATGGTCTGCCCATGTGAATGTGTAGGAAGTATGGCCACAGTATGCATGTTTTATGTCTGGGCTTGTGTGTATGTTGTGACTCCTGGGCCAGAGGGCCAGTGGAAGGGACAGAGGGTCCCTTTGGTTGAACTGAGACAGACTAAGTGAACCATGCTCCCCCCATCCCCTCACTTCCCCCCCACTCTGTTTTCTCCTTCTTAAAGTAAAAGAAGGTACTTTATTGTTGATATTGGAGAAAGACATTTGAGAGATTTTAACATTTTTAAGAAGAGTTTTTTAAAATATTTAAATTAATAAGGCTATGGGACATTTTAAGTCTATAAAATGATCTATATTGTTAATATTTGGACTTAAAATAAAAGGCTAAAAATTAGGGTCACGGCCATAAGCACCAAATACTAACCAGAAACTGGTATGTTCATTTCTTGTGATGCAGCAAGACACTGACCTAGGCAAAGGGCTTGGGACAGCTTCTGACTCCATGAGTCTTGACCCTCTGGGGGTTGAAAAAAACTTTTTACAGGGGTAGCCTAGGACCACCTGTCTGTCAAATGTTTGCACTAAGATTCATAAAAATCATTGTTTTTAAGGTTACTTATTGTAGACTGTTAGAGAACATAAGTGAATAGTCAGTCATCTTGTAAATAATCAAGTTCTTTAATTGTAGTCATGCTAAGTACTGATGTAATTAATTACAGGAATAAGCTTTACTCAGTCCCTTGTATATGTTTTCAGGGTTGAGCTTAAAACAAGTAACTAGAAACAAAGTTTGTCTATTCAGATATACCTGTACAGCCCTCATACTTCAGAGATCTGCAGAATATGGCATTTAAAATGTTGATCTAAAAGCTTATTATATAAGACAGACTCCCAGATCCTAGCAGTGACCCAAGGTCTCCAAAGAAGATTACGTATGGGGCACCACAGCATCTCTGACTAGATTATGGTAATGTTGACCACAGGGCAAGATGTCCCCAATGCAACACCTGCCACCAGGACCCGGCCCAAACTGTGGACAAGCAGCAGGACACTGGAATTGATTACACCCCTTTTGCCTAAGTAAAGTAAGATTAGTCTTCCCATGTCCCTCTTCTACAGGAAAAACTCTGCCTTATGGGCTTGATGGTCAAAGAAGATGATGCTGTTCCGATACTTGTGCCTCCAATGCTATGGAGGCCTGGGTATGGACTGGTCCCTCTCATTTATAGAATTGGAAGCTAACTGGTCTGCACTCAATATAATTTATCCTTCTCAGATCTCTGATAGTACTGATGGTTAGGCTAGCTATAACTTTGTCAGCTTGGCAGCATCAGACAACCAGATCCTTCTGCAAGGCAATAGCCAGCTTGTTAGCTCACTTTTTAAGAAAATATTCCAAGATATAAAAGTTTAAATAAGTCATAAAGTTTAAATATGGGTCTAAGAAAGGTCTGAGGATATAAAAGCTTATAAGCTTTGAGGATCTCAGAAAATGATTTAAAATATAAATTATAAATCAAGTTATAAAGATACAAATGAATGATTTAGATTATGAGAAATGTTTTGGATTGCTCTCCCGCTCTATGATGTAACAGTTTAGAACTTAACATTTAATAGAGTTCTGATAAGCTGGTAGAGCAGTGACTACTTTCTGTTCAGTCACAAGTTCAACATTTTAAACTTATTTTAGTTGTCATCTAAATATAAAGCTAGAAGTGCTTCTCATCAGGACAAAAATCTCTGTCCAATTTATATCTGGATTTCTGGACAGAAGGAAAATGCACAAGCTTTTTTTTTTTTTTTTTTTTTTTTTTTTGGTTTTTCGAGACAGGGTTTCTCTGTGTAGCTTTGTGCCTTTCCTGGAACTCACTTGGTAGCCCAGGCTGGCCTCGAACTCACAGAGATCCGCCTGGCTCTGCCTCCCGAGTGCTGGGATTAAAGGCGTGCGCCACCACCGCCCGGCCGAAAATGCACAAGCTTTTAAACCAAATCTATAGATCTTGTTGGGACTCAAAGGTATGAGTCCACTTCTGCTGTTTTACGGATACCCATCACCTGCTTTGTCTATGATATGGATTTCAGTACAGATGGGCAATACTAATGTATCTAAAACTTTTATGTCATTTTGTAAGATAGTTTGTATAGGCCTCAGGGGATTAAAAGAGTAGTAAAACCTGGATCCACTTCACAGAGGTTGGAAAAACTCCAGATAGGTACAGCTTAAATTTTCTCACTTGTCTATTCCTAAAGATGGTATATATTTTTTCTCTCTCCTGGTTTTGGAACTCCTGCTCTTCCCAGTTACTAAGAATGTGGGTCTAAGTGTTCCAAATAAGTTCATAAATTTTAACTTCTGTTCCTAGTTTAAGTTTGTCTCAACAGGTCTCCACTTGGCTGGCAGACACCTCCAAGTTTCAGTTGCTGACTACACTGCTCCAGAACACTATGAGCTCTGGATTTGCTAAAATCTGACATGGACCAGCCCAGCCAATGTGATTGTTCTCTGTCTCTACAGGGTCAGATAACCACATACTTCTGGCAGATGCCCCATTGCCCAGCCTTTGACTAGCCTCAGCCTTTGACTACCTTTCAGCCTTTCACTAGCCTTTCAGTCTTTTTGGGGCCCTGACAACGGTGCCCCAATGCCAGCTTGAAGCAGTTCCAGAAGAGAATACATTATCCCATGTTCCCTGTCCACAAAAGGCTGAAATTCTGGGTCAAAATGAAACTCTCTGGCATGGAGGCAAGATGACCAAGTATAATGCCCATTGACATACCAGGAAATTAGGTTCAGAATTATCAATTGATAAATTTATTAACTGACATGGTTCTGCAATAAGATAAGACACTTGACCTTCTTTGTGCAGAACTAAAGAGGTATTACTCAAAGATCAGAACTACAGGGCCTTAAGAATGGCAATAGATACAGATGTCACTGCTCTAGAAAAATCTGTTAGCTAATGATTCTTATGTCCCAATACCCTTGAACCTCTGGACAGGTAGGACTTATGATTGGGTCCTATCATTTGTACTTGTGAAGGGGGGAATGTGAAGGCAATACAGACTCCATCTTAAGGAAGGGCCACCATCTCAGACCACCTACTGTACTCAGTTCCAGGAAGGACCTCAGGAATGTGTCATGACAACTTGAAGAGATACAGGGCAGTATGCTCCTGTAGACATTCTGTCTGCGGTTTATGGCCCTTGAAGATATCCAGATAATCCTGCTGAGCATCCTAGATAATCCTGCTCAGCAAGTTGTGGTTCCCCACCAAAAGTTCAACCCAATAGTTTCAAATGTGGTTTTGTGCTGAAAGTCTAGACCAATAGTTTCAAAAAATCACTTTGCCCTGTATTTCTTTTATCCAATCTCAAGATGCCAAAGCATTTAATTTCCAGCTTGTGGTTTTTCCCTATAAAATCTCTCTACCCCTGGGCCCGTGGCCACTGCCACATTTCCCTCCATCTGCCATGCAGTGGTCCAGGTTCGAACCCGACAATAAACGGACCCTTATGTGCTTGCATTGGAGATCGGCTTCTTGGTGGTCTCTGGGGGTTTCGTAAAATGGGTCCAACATTAGGTCAGTTAGGAAAGGGAAAAGTAAAAGTTTTAATTCATCTTTACTTTTTGTTTGTTTGTTTATTTTTTGTTTTTTTCCAGACAGGGTTTCAATGTGTAGTTTTGGAGCCTGTCCTGGATCTTGCTCTGTAGACCAGGCTGGCCTCAAACTCACAGAGATCTGACTGGCTCTGCCTCCTGAGTGCTGGGATTAAAGGCCACCATCGCCTGGCATCATCTTTACCTTTTTATTCTGTTTTTATGTGTATAGTCACATGTATAGATGTATTCCTGTGGGTGCATGCAGGTGTATATGTGTATATGTGCCTGTGAATGCCTGAGATTGATGTTGGTGTCTTCCTTAATCACTCCTCACCTTCATTATTGAAACAAGGTCTCTCACTGAAAAACTCACACATTTGCCTAAATGGACTGGTCAGTAAGCAGACTCCAAGGATCCACCCTCCCCCCCCCCCCCCCCCCCCCCACCCATCTAGGTGCCTGTCTCTCCTTCTACCACAGAGCACTGTGCCTGGATCTGAGCTGGGATCAGGCCCTCGAGTTTGCACTGCGGTGCTTTGCCAAGTGAGTCAGCTCCTACTCTTTTCCTCGACGCTCTTTCTTTGTATAAGTGGGAGTCTCTGACCTAGATCATTTTCCTTCTCACTAACGAACCTTTTGTCTTTACCATTTGAAAACAAAAAAACAAAAACGAAACAACAAACTGATCTGTTTGGAGCAAACTCCCCCAGTTTTGAGTTGTCTGGTAGACCATCTCTCTCTCTCTCTCTCTTTCTTGAAAAGATAATGTCACAGGGTACAGATTTCTAGGTTGAGTTTTCTCTCTCTCAATAAATTATATCTTTAGGTGCTACATTATGTTCTCTTCTTGGTTCTATGCTCTTTGTTGTTGTTGTTGTTGTTTTGGTGTTTGAGACAGGGTCTCGCTATGTAGCCCTGCTTGTCCTAGTACAAGCTAGTCTCACACTCACAGAGATCCGCCTGGCCCTGCCTCCCCAGTGATGGGATTAAAGGTGTGCACCACCACTGCCCCGCTGGTTCTCTGCCTTTTAAGGAGTCTCATGTAAGGGCTATCTTTACTCTTTCATAGATAGGGTGCTCCCACCCCATTTTCTTCCACTACTTTCTATTTCTACTCAACTCTTTATGGTCTTATGAGTAGGATATGCTTTGTAGACTTTGGTTTCTGCTTTTTGCATTTATCCTGCTAGTGTTCTCTGAGCTTCCTGGATCTGCATTTCAGCGTCTGGCTTTAATTTGGGGAAATTCTCCGTCATGATTGCTTCAGATTCCTCTGTTCCTTTCTTTTCCTTCTGGTGCTCTCATTATGTGTATAAGTCTCTCCTCCGCAGTCGTCCCTGGTTCTTGGATATTTGATTTGTGTTCACTGTTTTCCAGTGTTTCTTCTCTTGGCTTTTCTGGTTTGTAAATTGCTATCCACATACCCTCAAACCAAGAGATTCTCTCCTCAGCTATGCCCAGCCTGCTTTGAGCTCATCAAATGCATTGGTCATTTTTGTTATGCTATTTTGTTTTTTATTTTATTTTAATTTTTACTTATTTAATTATTTTTTTATTTTATTTTATTTTATTTTATTTTATTTTATTTTATTTTATTTTATTTTATTTTATTTTGAGACACGGTTTCTCTGTGTAGTCAGTCCTGGCTGTCCCAGAACTGGCTTTGTAGACCAGGCTAGCCTCCAACTCACTGAGATCTGCCTGTCTCTGCCTCCCAAGCCTGGCATGGTTTTTGTTGTTGTTTTGATCTCAAATACTATTTTGTTTTGTGTTGTTTTGGTATTTAAAAAAAATCTTTTGTAGTCAGAATGGTGGTGCATGCCTTTAATCACAATACTCAGGAGGCAGAGGCAGGGACAGACAGATCTCTATGAGTTCAAGGCCAGCCTGGTCTGCATATTGAGTTCTAGGACAGTCAGAGTTACTTAGTGAGACCAGTCTCGGAAAAAAAAAAATTGATTACATTTCTATTTTGTTGTTGTTGTTGGTGGTGGTGGTGGTGTGTGTGCATGTGTGTGTGCATGCTACAGTGTGTGTCAGAGGATAAGTTATGGGAGCTGGTTCTCTTCTTCCACCACATGAGTTCTGGCTATCAAAGTCTTGTCATCAAGGTTTTCAGAGCCTTTATCTGCTGAGTCATCTCACCGACTTGGTGTCCTGTCCCCTCCCCCAACCCCTAACTCCACAGGGTCTCACACTGTAACTCAGGCCAGTCTGGGATTCACTAACACAGGCTGACTTTAAACTCACACTTCTCCTAAGTCACCTTCACAAGTGCTGGGATCACAGGTGTGAGCCTCCACTCCTGGCTCTACTTTCTTCTGTTTCTTAGGAAGTCCGTCTTCCCACCTCTGTTGTCTACCTGTTCTTTTTTGTTGTTGTCTTGGTGTGTTTTTCTGGACAGGGTTTCTCTGTGTCACCTTGGCTGTCCTGGAACTCACTCTGTAGTCCAGGCTGGTCTTAACTCGGAGATCCGCCTGCCTCTGCCTCCTGAGTGCTGGGGTTAAAGACGTGAACCACCACCTCCCAGATGTCCACTTAGTCTTTATTTGCATTCCTGTTTACTTTCTTTCTTTTTGAGAGAGAAGATGTCATTATAGTTCAGACTGGCCTCAAACACATGCCTCTGTGTCTCAAGTGCTGGCATCAACCTGTGTGGTGGTTTGAATAAGAATGGTCCCATAGGCTCCTGTGTTTGAATACTTGGTCCCCAGAGGATGGAACTGTTAGGGAAGGATTAAAGAGATGTGCAGCATGAGTCCTAATTGGTCTTAATCATAAAAACCGGGAGCCAGATATCGGGGTAAATGCTGAAAGATCAGAGAGAAAAAAGAGCAAGCCACAGGCACCTCTCACCTCACCAACTCCTCAGCCTGAAAGAGGGGGGAACTCCTGTCTCTGTCCGACTTACCACTTCCTGTTTCCTCCTCCTGAGTGCTGGGATTAAAGGCATGTGCCTCCACTGCCTGGCTTCTCTGGTTAACTAGTAGCTAGCTCCTCACTCTAATCTCTAGGTAGAGTTTGTTAGAGCACAAACAAAATACCAAAACAGAGGTGTGGGCTTGTTGGAGGAGTTATGTCACTGGATGGGCTTTGAGGTTTCAAAAGACTTACCCATCCCCAGTGTTCTTTTTCTGTCTCCGGCATGTGGACCAAAGTGTGAGCTCTCTCAGCTGTTCCTGCCACCATGCCTTTGCTCCGTCATCACGGATTCTCACCCTCTGAAACTGTCGGCCAATTACATACTTTCTTTTACAAGTTGCCTTGGTCATGGCATTTTATCACAGCAATAGAAAAATAACTAGAACAGTGACTTTTGGTGGTATATGCCCATAATCCCAGGCCTTGGGAAGGCAGAGGCCAGCCTGGGCTACAAGAGACTCTATCTTAAAGCATAGAGAGGCGTGCTCTTTTAAGAGGCCCTGCTGTACAGCTGCGCACTTGAACAGCCAGGACTAGGTACAAACTCCTGCTTCAGGCAAATACAACAAATTCCCAGCGTTGGGGCAGATAAATGTGGCTCTGGGGCTGGTACCTGATGACATGCGACAAGGCTCTCAAGGAACTGAGGGAGGGATGGAGCCAGCTGCCAGTGCACCATATGCTAAGCAGAGCCATACAGTGGTAGCCTGGCAGTTGAAGATTTGGCTCACATGGCCAGAGGAGGCTACAGATGCACACACACACACACAAAAAAAGCCAAGTCCAGGCCAACAAAGCCTCTGAACAGGTTATAGTGTGTTTAAAAATGTACTTAGATGCTAAATAAAGAAAAAGAAAGTGTAGATGAATTTCTAAATGGTCTTATTAATAGAAAACACAGAGCCAGATATAGGGGTGAAAATCTGAGAGAGATCAGTGGAATAGGAATAGCCACAAACTAACCTCACCTCACCAACTCCGCAGCTTCCAAAGGTGAGACTTCCTGTCTACCCACACACATATGCCTTACTGTTCTGCCATCTGATTTGCTCTCTCTGTCCAGCTACATCACTTCCTCTTCCTGCCCAGCTCTGTCACTTCCTGTCTGTCTGTACAGCCCTCCATGGTTAACTAGTGTTGGAATTTAAGGCATGTGCCACCATGCCTAGCTCTGTTCCCAGTGTGGCCTTGAACTCACATAGATCCAGACAGATCCCTGCCTCCCAAGTGATAGGATTAAAGGTGTGTGCTAACATTGCATGACTTTTGTGTTTACTTATAATGGCTGGCTTTTTCCTATAATCTCCAGGCAAGCTTTATTTATTAGAACACAAATAAAATATCACCACAGTATTATAGAAAGAGTAAGTCACATAAGGATGGGAAACACACAGGACAACTGGATCCTGTATGGTGCTTTGTTGACTTTAAATTTTTGAGATGCCAATGTACAAAAGAACAGTAGCTGCTGAGAGACACTAGATTATGGAAACTACAAAATTAAACCAACCTATCTATTTTAAGAATGTCTTCACTTCAGAATGGAAATCAAAAATATGCTGCAGTGAGGGAGAGGTTATGTATGCCTTTGTTTCCACAGGAAACAAAAAGTTATGGTTCTTTTCACAGTTAATGAAGATCAGATTTGGTTGGGGGAAACCTCCTGAGGATCTTGACTACAGACATGAAAACAACAAACAGGAAAGACTACAGGACAGGTGACGGACATGCTGGTCCCTCTACTATGGGAACAGCTCTGAGGCTGGGTGAGACATGACAAATCTGGTTGACTACAGAGTCCTTGTGACTTATATACACCATCCTTTAATATGGCAGGGATAGAGATTTATATTATAATTTGGTTATGCAGTTCAAACAGATTTACAAAGTTGACAGACCCTTTTACCTGCTCAAACATAAAAAAATCATCTTTAACTGAGTTGTGCACACTACACATTCCATGCTTATGTTAATGCAGATATATGTTACCTTTAAAAGTTTGTGTTTTCAGAAAAAAAAAAGGACCAGACACCAATAAAGACAAGTAGCCCAGGTGATCCAGCCTCTCAGAATGCCTCTGTTGAAGTTTCCTCAAAATTCTGCATCCAGAACAACTTCAAAGTTGCTAATTGAAAAACTTGCTAACTGAGATGGTCCAGCCTCATAGACTATCCAACCAAGACTTTAGATAATCTCTACACTTTCCCATCACACAGAGTCTAAACAAAAAATAATACAGCTATCTCTCCAAGGACTTGACCATTATCTCAATTTTCTCAGAGTCCCCTAAAGATGTCATTTCTCCCAGAAAACAGGAAGCAGTCTAGGAATATGATACCCACATTCCTAAGAGGCAGGGTGGGAGGTTTTGGGTCATTTAGTGGGTTATGGATGTTTGTCATCATTTAGGGGGGTTGTTACAAGTTTTTATTGATAATGGTAAAAAAAAAAAAAATGCTAAACAAAGGGTTGGGGATTTAGCTCAGCGGTAGAGCACTTGCCTAGCAAGCACAAGGCCCTGGGCTCAGTCCTCAGCTCTGAAAAAAAAAAAAAAAAAAAAAGCAAAAAGCTAAACAAAGGAAATTAGATGAAGGGATCTATTTCTGAAGGGAAAAAGTGGGGATATAATATAGAAATGATGGGATAAAAGGGTGGATTGTTGAGTTTACTTTTGAACAACCACTACTCTCAAATATTTTATATTTGTATGGATTTTGTACATAAATATTGATATGAATTTAAGATTATTTTGTTTAATGTATTGTACCCGTACAGCTCATTTAAAAAAATGTAAAGTTTTAGTCCTTGAAAGCTATTTAGGATAATAAAGAAAGACAGGTTAGTGGTTAGTCACCTGTAACAATCAAACTTATAGTCATGGTAGGTATGTTTTCAAGGTCAAACAGAGATGTATTTTAAATAGATAGATGGTCTTCAAACACTTCACAGATCTACAGAATATGACATTTAAAATGTTTTAATAACATGAGGCTTTTCACAACAGTGAGACATGTCTGCTCCTGACACCACCAATTTACTTCAAAAAAAGGATGAATCTTCATATGGAGTTTGCTTTCTATGTGGCAAAGCTAGCCATCTGGGCAAGAAACTGCCCTTGCCTCGACTGCTGACAGTATGTTTTCCAAACTGAACCAGCAGGACACAAAAGAAGGCGACTGCTAAACTTTGCCAAGACAAGATAAGACAGTCTTTCAAAATTCCTGCTTCACAGAAAAGTCTGTCAGATATTCTAGGCCTGTAGACATAGATGGATGGATGCCACAACATTACAAAGGAAATTTGAGCGACTGTCCAGGCAGCCAGGTGTTTCTCTAGTTTCTATAGCTTTGGAACTTGCTTGCTTTGCACTTCCTGTTTATTCAAGTAATATTATATCCTTCTCTGGTCTTTGATGGGGTTGAAGACCAGGTAGTTATAGTTAGTTTCCCTTGTTACCAAATTTAGAAAAAAAAAAAAACTTACATAAGAGATATAAAGTTTATAAGGTTGAGAAACATAAAAGTTTAAGTTGTCTATCTAAGATGTTTTTAGGTCTAAAAAGATATTTTTAGGATGGTAATACAAGTTATGGTAAAAGTGGTTCAGGTATAAAACTTTGGACTCACTAAGATAGGATAGATAACAGTACATTTTCCAAATTTGCCCAATACATATGGACTAAACATTGTAAATGTAATTCTAACTCAATCATTTTTTTTATATATATAGTTTACTACGTTACTATTTTCCTTTTTATTTAGACAGGAAGTGGGAAATGTTATGGGATATTTGTACATTGTAAGAAGGTGTTTTGCTGTGATTGGTGTAATAAAAAGTCAAACAGCCAAAAGGTAGGCAGGAGGTGTGGGCGGGATTTCTGGGGAGAGAAAGAAAGAGGAGGAGGAGTCTAAGAGTGCAGGAGACACAGAAACAGGAGGTGTGAGATGGACAAGAGGTAACGCCATGTGACATTAATCCATTAATATAAATGGATTAATTTAAGTTATAAGAGCTAGTTAGGAACAAGCCTGAGCTATAGGTCAAGTTTTTAATTAATAAGAAGTCTCAATGTCATCATTTGGGAGCTGGCTGGCGGGACAAAAAAAAGACAAGTTAGAGTCTCCATTCGAGGTCCTGGCAGCCACTAGTCTACTGAACTGAATTTCTTATTCTAGATGTTTCACAGAAATGGAATCACACAGTATGTGAACTCTTGTGACCATCTTATTTCATTTAGACAACGCTTTTGAGATTTGTCCAGACTGAATAATTACTTCATTGCTATTGAGTATTACTTTATTATTTAATGTATAAACACATCATTCCTTTTTATGGCTAAATAATATTCCATTGTTTGGATATAGTTCATTTTGTTGATCTATTCATCAGTCGGACATTTCTGTTGTTTCTGCCTGTTGCCTATTATGAGTAATGCTGCTGTACATGTCCATGTACAAGCTTTTGTGTGGACATGTTCTCATTTCCCTTGAGAACACTTAGGGATGGAATTACTGAGTCATACATTAACTCTGTCGCATCATCTCTGAACACTTTCCTCTCTGGCACAAAATGACTCAGGCTTATCTTGTACTTCCCCCAACACCACCCCCTGTCCTGACCCTGAGATCAGACCTTTTCCCAAGGAGCCTTGGCTGCTTCAGTAGACAATGTCATTTAGAAACAAAGGTGGCTGATGGTGATATCTTGCTATTATTAAAGTCGTGGCTCCCTCCAGACTTCCTCAGTGGATGAAGCTGGGAAATGCAGCATGTGTGCTCATAACCTTTTTTTTTTTAAATGTCCAACAGGTTTTTATTTTTGCTTTGTATCTATTACAGTGTTTGAAACCTAAAGAAATACATTTTCTCTTCAAATTTGGATGTGTATATAAATATCATTTGTCTGGACTCAGCACACTCAACGCCATGGTTTCTTGGCCTATTTCTGCTCTGAAATCAAGCTTTGTTTGTCTACCCAGGGGCCCTAAGAACATGAAAAACTAGAGTTCACAGTTCTTAGAAAAATAAAAGCACATGAATTTGGAAAGTAAAACCTGTGAGGATTAAATTCACCTTTCTAGGGTTCTTACCTGGAAACCCAAGCTGTGGTGGTGTTCTGTCTGCTGGGTAGCTGAGACCTCATACCCACTTCATTTATTTAATAGGTTAAAAAAAGACCATTTCTCAAAAAAGTCGGCTAAAAAATCCAATACCCACCTCCAGCTTCTGAGGGTTCACGGTGTGAACCTTTGACATAATTTTCAGGCAGTCTCAGGACCTGGTGTGCTCCTAATCTTATGGACACTGACACATATACACAACATACACACACCTACACACTTAAAGCAATCTATTTCTACAGCTGATTTTTTAAGAGCATCATTTGATTTTTAATTGTGTGACTATGTCAGGGGTGGGTATGGGCAGGTGTCTGAGGAGGCTGGAAGAGGTTGTCAGACCCTTTAGCACTGGAGTTATAGACAGTTGCTAGAAACTGAACTTCCGTCCTCTGCAAGAGCAGCAACCCTCCCCCACTGAATCATCTCTCCAGCCCCCTCCAGTCTTATTTAAAATCACAGATTCTCACCAACACCTCAATCCCAGTCCAGGTACACAGGGCTTAGGGTGTCAACACCTTTTCCATGCTTACCCCGCACATTATAACAATGAAAAATCCTTCAATTTGTGCTTTGGTAAGTCACATCTGCGTCTTGAATCAGTCCCACTTCATTCAACCACTATCCCACCACCACCGTCTCCCCACCCCCAGATCTGCCCTCAGCCTCGGGTTCTGACTGTCACTGGACCAGCCCACCACTTGGACATGCCTTATCTGTTTAGGCTCCAGTACACCATGGCTCAGTCCCCTCACAGAAGCCCCTGGAGCCAACATTCCAGAGAATATACCCCACACAGAAGTGCTCTCAACTTCCAGGCTCTTGTCTCCCACACTAAGGCCCCTGGGTACCCTATGGACTCCCTGCTCTCTGCTGGACTCCACTATCTGCTTGTCCACTGGCCCTGCCAGGGGCCCTCTTCACCTCTCATGAGCTGACTGCCCTTGCTGAGCTGGGCCCAAGTAGAGCAATTCCTTACTTCGCTGGGACTCTTGATGACCCACACCAGCCTGGCCTCCTGCTGGGGACTCTCTTTTGCTCCTACCTCCACCCCATTGACATTGTCCTCACATCATTTTTCTCCCCAACCCCCACAATATGTAGACTACTGTTTATCTTTACCCCAGTACCTGGGGGACATTTTACTTTGCTTAGCTGCATCTAGAGGCTTTCTGGAAGAAACTGGTTTTGAAAGGAAAAGGAAGAAGGGGGAGGTAAGGACAGGAAAGATAAGGGAGGGGGAAAGGGAGAAAGGATACAAGAACGGAGGAAGAGAAGAAGGTGGGGGGATAAAGAGAAGAGAGGGAGGACCACAAAGAGCTGTCTGGCTATGTCACATGGAGTACTGGACATTATGCGTGTATGTCGGGGGGTGGGGTGGGGGTGGGAGTGGGTAGGGGCTTTTAGCAGCTCTGGTTGATGGTGACTTCCTTCAGAGAGACTTTAATTGCCTCTGGCAGCCAGCAAGGAAGCCACCTCAATGCATAAAACTTGTCTTGCTCTGGTTTTAGCTATGGCTCATTCCAGAACCCCAATGGTCAAACAGATTAGATTAGGTTGGGCCATGAGCAGAAGTCGAGGGCTCCGAATAAACTTCGAAGGGAGGACAGAGCCTAGCACGTGAATTGGGGGATCAGGAAGAAGGACATAAGGAGGGACGCTCGTGATGGGGGCCGGCCAAGCATGAGGGAAGTGGGGAACAGGGGTGCTGAGGGTTGTCAAGTGGGACAGAGGTGAGAGACACCAGTCTCCGGTATTTGGTAGGATAGCAGTTCTTCAAAGGGAGATGTGAGGTTTAGGGAGACTCCGTGTGTGTGTGTGTGTGTGTGTGTGTGTGTGTGTGTGTGTGTGTGTGTGTGTAGATCACCAGTGTGGCAAATGGCTTTAGACAGAGAACACTAACTAGCCACGGGTGAAGGAAAATGATCAGGTGGGTCAAGTGACAGAATTCACCAGGTGGGAGGTTGCTGCTTTTGTTTCGGAGAATGGCTGGAGATAAGGTCTCTGCATGAGGGCCCAAGAATAAGAGGAGCCAAGAAAACAAACATGCCGGCTGCGGAAGGAGGTTCTGGGGAGCAACAGGAGGGCGGTGAGTGGAAGGGCCTCAAAGATCGCATCTCTCGAGCCAGGGGCTCTGACAACCGTTACTGCGTGGGATCCAAGCCCGCTCCTTCTTCGCAGACAGTGCGGCCCCAGCCTGGAGACATAGAATGAGGCAGTGGGGAGGGCCTTCTTCACTCTTTTCCTTCCCCGACTGTAGGTGGGGAGCCACACGCCAGCTCCCCCCACTTTCCACCCCACAGTGAAGGTGAGGCAGCAGAGGTCCCTCTGGCCCTGAGCCTTCTGCCCCTGGGGTCCTGGCACCGAATGGGACTGGGGACAGGGCTGGGGTCCCTCCTCCTCCTCCCTCCATTCACCACAGGGGTAGGTAGGGGATCGGGACCAGAAGCTTCAGGCCGGATTTGTTTCTCATTTTGCTTTTGGCTCTTCTGGTGGAAAAATCGAGGCGCTCCCCTCGGTGCATCTGAGGCAGAGTAGGAGAGCATAGCGTGGCTTGGAGGCTGTCCTGGCTGGGAACTCGGGAGCAGGCGGGGCCTGGCTGGGAGAGCCTGTCCCCCCTCCTCGTGAAGCCCCCACCCTGCACCCTCTGCTTCTTCGACGACGTGGCTCTTTGGCCCCAGATTGAGCCTAGCCAGGCGTCCTGAGGGGGAGGGCCAGTCAGGGCGGAGGCAGGCATCAGGGTCAGCCTTTGCCAGAGCACCCTCCCTCTCCAGACTCGATCGATCGGGAGGGAGGACTGTGTCTCAAAGGAGACTTGAAGTCCCCCAGGAGGTCGTGGAAGCTGCAGCAGGAGGGCTCAGGAGTAGATCGCCGCAAATCTTTCTCCTTATTGCAGGGATCCTGCCCGACAGGGAAGCGGTTGTGTGTCACTCTCACAGCCATTCCCAAGGTCACCATTAACCAACCCATTTTACGGATGGAGTATGTGAGGCTTGTGACGTCAACTATGCCTGATCCCCGAGGCAGAGCCAGGATTTGAACGCAGATAACCGACTCCTTCCCAAAGCAGACGCACCCTTCTCCCTACCAACAGGGCTCTGGCTGAGCCCTCGGGAAGGGCACCTTGACAGAGTCCAGCAGACCCGACCCTTCACAGCACAGCCACTCCTTTCTCTGTGTGTCTGTGCTGTCCTCGCTCGGCCCCTTATTTGGTAGTGAGGTGTCTCAGAGGTCCCCTCCATCTGCCCTCCTTGGAGCCCGCACCCCCACACACTCCATTTTCCCAGTGGCCTGCCCCAGCCCCCTCCTCAGCCCGCTGCAGAGAGGAGCCCAACCGCTTTCCCTGGAATCTGCTGCCTCGGCTTTCTGATGAGGCACCATCTGGACTGCATTAGGCACCGAAGAGAAAACCCGAGAGCAGGAAGACGGAGCTGGCCCCCAGCTCCCGTCTGCAGGAAGGGCCCTGTGCTCTTCGAGGGCTGTCCAGCCTCAACCCTCACTCTCCTATCCCCCTAGAGAGCAGACACAAAATGTACCCAGGAGAAGGTGGCCCAGAAGGCAGGACCCAGACCTTCACGGAGCCCTGTTTGACACCGCTCATCTTCCTATTACAGAGAAGAAGACTAAGGTCCAGAGAGGGATAGGAACTTCCTCAGGGTCACACAGGGAACCAAGACCAGGCGTAGGAGCGTTCCATACATACACGTTTCTAGAGAACACTGGAAGTCCCCAGCCGAAGCAAGGACTTAGGGAAGAGCTGGGTGTTTCCCTGCACCCCCAAGAGCTGAAGCGACAGAGGAAAGGCTCCAGAGAACTGGCAGGGGCGGCCTTCCTTCTTCTGGGTCTGGTCCCTTGCTTTCTAAGCCCTCTTTCTGCCCAGGTGCCACACTCCCCTGGCACCCCGTCCCTGAGGTTGGTTAAGTCTTGGGGTGGGGACCCACTGGTCCTTCCTGAAGCTCTCCCCCTTGCCTAGCCCCAGCTCCAGACGTGGCAGGGTGAGAGCATGGAGTGAGGTTTCTCTGCTCCCTCCCAAGTGCTGTGCTGGCGGCTCCCGAAATAAAAATCGAATGTGGGCTTGGCAGAGGGAGAGGGTGGGAGAAGCCGCCGCCGCCGCCGCCGCCGCCGCAGCGTGCTGGGCCTTCATTCTTTCCGTTGTAACTTCACCTCCTAACCTCTGGCATTTTAATTATGTCTCCTACCCGCTGGCTGTGCCTGGGCCCGCTTGTGAGCTCACCCTTTCCTCCAGCAGGGGAGGGAGGGGGCGGCTGCCGCGGTCTGGGACCCCCAGCTCCCAGCCTTTCTCCTGGAAGCTGAGCAGGGGGTGAGACTATCTGACCTCCTGCACCTCCCCCCAACCACCCCACTGCCTTTCTATCCCCGGGAAGGGTCTTGGGAGGGGTCTAACTCCCGGGCATTCAGCCTGGCACCCCTGGTCCTTTGTATGACTCATTTCACATTCACACCCTCTGCACCATTTAACGGTAGCCACTGCCTAAGGAGAGGTGTGACAGGTTTACTACCCCGTTTCATGGCACACTCAGCCTCAGTTGGTCTCTGCAGGGCAGAGCTGAGCCTAGGAAAGGGGCTGGAATAGCCCAGGCTTGACATTTCTTTCACCTCCCTAGAGTGGCCGCATTTCCCAAAGGGACAGGATGGAAGTATTCGTGAACCACACAGCCAGGCTGGGGATGTAGCTCAGTGTGTAGAGAGATTGCTTGCCTAGCATCCATGGAGCCTGGGCTCCTCCTCAGCACTGCATGCTCTGGGTGTGGTGGCACATGCCTGTGACTGCAGCACTCAGGAGGCAGGGACAAGAGGGTCAAAGCTCAGGGTCATCCTCAGCTACATGAATTTGAGGACAGCCTGGGCTACATGAGACCCAGTTTCAAAAAAACCAGCAGGTTGTGGTGTCCCAAGATGACAGGATTTGCTGATGGAGGCGGTGGCAGGAGGATCACAGAACTGGAGGCCAGCCTGGGCTCTATACATTTAGCCAGGCATGCTGGTGTGCACCTTTAATCCCAGAACTTAAAGAGGCAGAGGCAGGAGGATCTCTGTGAGTTCCAGGCTGGCCTGGTCTACAGAGTGAGTTCCAGGACAGCCAGAGTTTTATAGTGAGACCCTGTCTCAAAAAAATAACAACGGCAAAATCAGTTAGGGACCAGGGAGATGATGGTTCAGAGGGTGAAGGCATTTGCCATCAAGCCGAACTACCCGAGTTGGGAACCTGCATGATGGAAGAAGAAAACTGACAATACAGATTGTCTTCTGACTTCACACACACACACACACACACACACACACACACACACACACACACACACACCACAATTTAATAAAAAATCAAACAGAGATGGAGAGATGGCTCAGTGGTTAAGAGTTCTTTCAGAGGATCTGGGTTCGGTTCCCAGCACCCACATGGCAGCTCACAATTGCCTGTGACTCCATTTCCAGGGGATCTGACACCCTCTTCTACCTCCATGGGCACCAGACACTTGTATGGTACACTTAGATACATGCAGACAAAACACTCATACACATAAAATAAAAAAATAAATCTTTTTAAAAGTCAAACAAAGAAAGATATAGTAGGGGCTAGGAAGTAGAGTACCTAAGAGGATTTTTTTTTAATATATACAAGACAAAATTAAATTTTAAAAATTTAGATTAAAAAAAAAAAAGGCCGGGCGGTGGTGGCGCACGCCTTTAATCCCAGCACTCGGGAGGCAGAGGCAGGCGGATCTCTGTGAGTTCGAGGCCAGCCTGGGCTACCAAGTGAGTTCCAGGAAAAGGCGCAAAGCTACACACAGAGAAACCCTGTCTCGAAGAAAAAAAAAAAAAAAAAGATTTACTGCCGGGTGGTGGTGGCACACGCCTTTAACGCCTTTAATCCCAGCACTCAGGAGGCAGAGCCAGGCGGATCTCTGTGAGTTCGAGGCCAGCCTGGCCTACAAAGTGAGTTCCAGGAAAGGTGCAAAGCTCCACAGAAAAACCCTGTCTCGAAAAACCAAAACAAAACAAAACAAAAAAACAAAAAACAAAACAAAAAAAAGATTTACTTATTATGTATAGAGTTCTGCCTGCATGTATACCTGCAGGCCAGAAGAGGGCGCCAGAAAGCATTATAGATGGTTGTGAGCCACCATGTGGTTGCTGAGAACTGAACTCAGAACCTCTGGAAGAACAGCCAGTGCTCTTAACCCCTCAGCCATCTCTCCAGCTCCCTAAAAATTTAGAATGTTTTATGTGTGTGAGTAGTTTTTGTTTGTTGGTTGGTTGGTTTTTTTTTTTTTTTTTCCCGCTTGCATGTAATATGTGTATGACATGTGTGCCTGGTGCCCACAGAGTTCAGAAGAGGGCATAGGATCTGGTACAGGCGTTACAGATAGTTGTGAGCCAC
Organism: Peromyscus californicus insignis; assembly: GCF_007827085.1. Taxonomy (NCBI): domain Eukaryota; kingdom Metazoa; phylum Chordata; class Mammalia; order Rodentia; family Cricetidae; genus Peromyscus; species Peromyscus californicus. Next base: position 28,003,276 of record NW_026294551.1, read on the forward strand.
CATGTGGTTGTTGGGAATCAAATCCTGGTCCTCTGTAAGGACAACAAGTACTCCTAACCAATGAACCATTTCTCCAGCCCCTTTAGAGTTTTTCAAGTAAAATAATTCTCAAAGGTCTCCATTCCAGGTTGCGGCCAACACCCTAACCCTCCCTAGCATGGCCCAGAGCAGGAGTAAGATGCTATCATGCTCCTTCCTAGTTTGTTCAGCTCCAGACTGCTGCTCAAAATGTCAGTGGCAGCTGATAAGGAACTCTGATCCCTCTTGGAGACAGAAGTCCTGGGTGTGTGGGTGGGAGTGGGGAGCTTTGCTCATTCCCTGGAGCTCAGCTTCTGCAGGGCCAGCATGAGACAGCACCAGCTCTGTCACAAGGCCCCTGCCCCTGCCAAGACTTCCTTGTTCTAGTCCCCCCAGACTCTGGACCTGCCTGTGAGGGCAGCTACCTGTTGTCTTCTTGAATGAAGGTTCCATCAACAACGACAGAAGGCCTGCTTCAGTCTCAGACCTCACTGGAGCCTGTTATGACCTTGATGGAGATCCCAGGTGCAGAAAACCAAGGCCCATCCAATACGCTGTGTTGGGGGAACAGAGCAGCGCCTGGAGGGGGGCTTTGACCCAATCTTGGCTGAAGAGCACAGGGAAGGCTCCCAAGGCTTGTGACAACCAGGCCCAGGAGAGACAGAATCCAAACAGTTAGAGTAAGTATGAGGGTGGTTTGAAGGTGGTCAGCATGGGTAGACCCCTAGGAGGCTCCAACTGAGTTCCAGGTGTCAGGCCATGGTGGACAGGTCTAGCCTGTGGTAACAAGACGGGAAAGGAAGGATGGCAGAAGGATGAGGACCAGGGTACCCTGAGGTTGGCTTCCAAGCTTCTGGCTTGAATGTCAGGCCAGGCAGCATATATGAAAAAGGTAAGTTTGGGTACCCAAGTAGAGTGACCTCCAAAGAGGTTACATACCCCAGATACCATGGGGAAAAATACAGAAAGGAGGCTGGCTCAGACCCAGGAAAGATGGAGTAGGCATGGCCTACAAAGGAGCTGAACAAGGAATGGCCAGTGCCACCCGGGCCCCATACAGGGGTCTGAGCTAGTTCATGTAGTCTAGTGACCAATAGGTCTTTGTGTGTCTCTGTCCCTAGACCTTCTCCCTATGCCCTCACCCTGTCCCCACTGCCTCCCTTCAGTGTCCCATCACTCTTCCCCAGGCCTCCTACATGTCACCCTTTCTCTTTCTTCATTCCTCAGAAGGCTCAGCACCTGGCTGTGGGACACTCCTACCACCCCATCAACTCACCTTCTGAAATCACCCCCAACAGTCACCTACACCTTCCACTGGAGACTCACCGAGCAGCAGGCTCAGCCCCGGCTCCCTCAGTGCCTCACGCCCAGGTGAGCCTCTCCAAGGTACCAGGCTCTGAGACAGCTCCAGATGAGTGGGCCTCCAGGGCCTTCAGCCTAAAGGAGGGAGAAGTGGGAACTGCAAGCCCCTGCGGAGTGAGATGGAAAACCCCAGGAGGGCTTTGGACGCAGCAAAGGAACTGGGTGGTCACCAGGGAGGAGGTGAGGGTGGAGTTTTGAAAGGACCAGCAGGATTTTACAGCTGAGGAGGGAAGAAAGGGAAGGAGGCTATGGATAGCAGAGCAGAGCAAGATACTGAGGCTCACACCTCAAGAGTGGCCGGTGATCCCAGGACTGTGGGACAGAAGCGTGGCAAGCTGCAAGATGGAATGATCGTATCACATAGGTCCGGAGGCCACGTGCTAGCTCACTGTCCACAGCAGTGTCTTGCCCCCAGGCTTTTTGGATCTGGTGCTGCCTTTGAGTTCATTCAGTCAATCAGAAAATCTCCGTCAAGTTTCTGTTTTGTGCCTAGGCAAGTGCCAAAAACTCTAAGAGACAGAATGAAGTCCCAGAACATAAGGTTTAGGTTACAGCTGGGAGACAAGCCCTAAAGTCAAAAGCAAGTAAAAACTAAAATGATAGATGTTACTCTTTGAAGACTGGGCCTGGGTCTGTCTGCCCCATGGATGAAAAATCCCTAATGACGGAATCTGGTGGCGCATGCCTTTAATCCCAGCACTCGGGAGGCAGAGGCAGGCGGATCTTGTGAGTTCGAGGCCAGCCTGGTCTACAGAGCAAGATCCAGGAAAGGCGCAAAGCTACACAGAGAAACCCAGTCTCGAAAAACAAACAAACAAACAAAGACAGGATCTGTGCCTTTTCCATTAGGCTAACGCAGAGCCTGTGACTACTCCATCAGATTAGGGCAAACCCTATGCCCACTCCAACAGCTCTATCCCACTGCACCAGTGCTCATGTGCCTCTTCCTTCAGACTGGGGCTGAGCTTGTACCTTCACCATCAGACTACAGCAGAGCCTATGCCTCTTCCACTAGACTAGAAGACCCTTTGACTCAGGAAGGACATAGCAGAACTGGACCAGGAGCTAAAACATCTCAGAACTTTCCAGAACATCCTGGCCTCCAGTGCTTCTCTCAGACCCCAGCTGCTTCTGTCCCAGGTGGTGGGAGGAGGGCTGAGACCTGAGGCCCTCACACTCTGGGAAGGACCACCCTCTGCTAAGGAGAGGTGGGGGGGAGGGCGAGAGTGGGAGGAGGTGACTGTGGAGGGTGCAGAGATCTTGGAAAGGAAACTCTATTGCCAACCAGCCTGAATGGGAGGGCTTCCCTCTCTTCCTTCCCCAATCCATTAAACCCTTAAATTAACCTTAGCCCCACCCTGAGCTAGGGGAGAGTGCCCAAAATACATCCTAAATTATACGATGCCTGGGGGGCAACCACAATTCTCCCTCCCTCTCCAGCAGGCAGCCCAGCTCTACCCAATGCTGGAGGGCCCCCCCAAAGGCTTATTTATATAGCTCCAGCTCCCCTTTTTGCTGTCTGGCCCTATTATGCTTGGGTGAGGCCCAAGCAGGCTCCGCAGCTCTTCCCAGAGGCCAGGAGAATGGGGGGTTATGCCCTACTAGTCTCTGGGCTGAGACATAATTTATGGCCTAACCAGGATGCTTTGGGGCACTGTTAATGATAACATCAGGCCTTGGGACAGATCTGGATAGTCCCAGACAGGCACACTGAATACATGGTGGTCTTCCAGAGACGGGGCCCAGGCTCCAGGTTCCCTGAGAGCTGAGACTTTACACACACACACACACACACACACACACACACACACACACACACAGAGAGAGAGAGAGAGAGAGAGAGAGAGAGAGAGAGAGAGAGAGAGAGAGAGAGAGAGATCTGACTTCAGCCACTGGTCACCAAGGCAGCAGATCTAACTGCATCCCTTCCCACGCCATCTGGCAATGTCAGGATGCTGGCTCCACTGACCCTATGACTGGAAGTGCTGGGGGTAGGGCAAAGGTGGGGAGAGGAGACCCTGGAGGTTACAGAGATCTTGGGAAAGAACCTCCATTGACAACCAGGGGAGCTCTGGGGAGACCTGGGCAAAGGAAGGGGCAAGCTGGCCTAGTTGTTTTGGGATCATGGATTTGGCCAAGGCCTCTCTGGACAAAGCTCCCTTCCACCCTGGGAACATGGCTCCAATGGCCCTAGCTTCTAGGGCTGCTGCTCTATCCAGCTGAGGGAGAAGGCAAGAGGGGAAGAGATATGGGAGTGGGAGATGTCTCCACATGTGACCCGGAAGAACAGGAGAATGACAGAGTGAGAATGAGGCAAGGAGGGGGCTTCTCGAGTCCCAGCAACTCCTCCCTATCCTCACAACACCTATGGGCCCAGATGCCTGCCCACTGCCTCTGGCCATTCTCTCCTGCTCTGAGCACCACTGGGCTTAAAGGGGTAAAGGACCTCTGTCTGCAGGCAGCCCTAGAGGATGCCTCCCCCCACAGTCCTTCACTGTCTCTCTAGCCTTGGACAGACTGGGTCAGTGCCTGCTCCCATTCTTGGGGCCTGAGTGGTGGAGCTCCTCCTGCTCTTCCCAGCCCGGCTAGATCTTCCATTCCTCTGGTGTAGGCACCCTGAGTCCCGTTAGGTATCCCTCCTTTCTGTCCCTCGAAGGCCTGACTCCTCCAGATCCAGCCTCAACTCCCCTGTTCTCCTTTAGGACTTGCCCTGAGTCATGGGAGTTGGTACCCATCCTGACGGGCGAAGAGGAATGTGAGGGGTCTCAGAGGCAAGGCAAGTTCAAGGAGCCTCTCCCAGCCCATGTCTGAAGAGAAGGGACAGAGACTGGGGACCGGTGGGATTGGGCAGTGGTGTCACAGGATCTAGAGAAACACGTACACATCTAATTCATACCTCTTTTTTTTTTTTTTTTTTTTGGTTTTTCGAGACAGGGTTTCTCTGTGTAGTTTTGTGCCTTTCCTGGATCTCTCTCTATAGACCAGGCTGGCCTCGAACTCACAAAGATCCGCCTGCCTCTGCCTCCCGAGTGCTGGGATTAAAGGCGTGCACCACCACCGCCCAGCAAGTTCATACCTCATGTGGGTGATTTAGGAGATGGGGCTCAGCCTCTCTGGGTTTCATCCCCTCCCTCACTGTAAAAAGTGGGACCACAACAGAACAGAGCACCTGGCAGGATCTCAGCCACTGACAGGTGAGTATGTTCACAGCAGAACTGTGCAATACCGGAAGAGAAACCGGGGACGGAGTACGTATACTGGGTGAGCCTATGAATGTGAGAGGGTACATGTGTATATGCTGTGAGTTGGCATTTATTGGGAGACTAGAGGATTCAACCATGACCCCTCTGAGGAGCCAGAACCCCTACATCAAGGGAGACGGTCACCACAAACACACCCCCAGGAGGTGACATGTTTTCTCCCTATTAAACTTGATTATCTGTCTGCTTGACAGCTCCCATGCCTCCCCACTTAACCAGAAAACACAATTTATGGGCCTGGGGCGTCAGACCTGTCATTTGGTGAGAGGATGCCGCCCAGCCAGGCTGAAGCAGAGCTCTGTGTTAGGAATCAGTGCCCAGCCTGCCAGGCACCCGCCCAGACACTTAGTGCCCTGTTTACCCTGGCCCGGGTGGTTGGCACAGGTGGACCTCTCCAGGGAGCCGCTGGCAACTCTGTCAGCAGACCCACCTGGAAGCCAAAGAGGAGACCAGGACAGCAGCTTTGCAGAGGCAGGAGGACAGACAGAACTGTGCCCAGCGGCAGCACACCAGCATTGTAGCGCATAGTGTGCCAGCCTCACGCTAAGGGCCTCGGCTACCTGGCTGGACAGATCACCCTGCTGGGCCCTGTAAAAGATGTTGCAGCTCCAGGAGGCTGGATGCTGCTTGGCTGATGGGAGCCTAGTCTTTGGAGCCCTGTTAGGCTACCTGGCTACCTCTGTCTGCCTCTCACTCCCTAGGGGAGGGGTCCATCCTCAACGCATGAAAGCATTGTGACTTGATTTAAACACACTTGTTGCAACCCTCTGCCCACCAAAGCCAGCGACTACAAACACATTGTCTTCCTGTTTCGTCTTCACCATATGGACCAAGATTCTGCTCCTCCACCCTGCCATGCACAATACACACAGCATCCCCCAGTAGCACAGAGGCTCACAAACCCCCGGAAGATACAATGTCCTCATCCAGCGTGGCCCCTGCACTGTGGGCATGCAACCACTTATGCCCATATACCCACACCCAAATATTTCCTCCTTTGTACCCTCTTCCAAGTGGTACAGTTCTGAAACAGGCCCAAGGAAGGCCAACATTCTCGCCCTGGGATTCTCCCAGCCCTTTCCCTTCTCTCCCGCCTCCCCCATTTCCCCTTTCCAGTTCACTGAGCGCCAGCACCCTTCTTCTCTGTTCCCTGGTGGTCTCCTTTCCAGAGGCTCTCTCTTTTCCATCTCTGAGCATGTATCGGGATGTGCAAGGCTGCACACTGGGGTAGCTCCCACTTGACTGGAGGTAGAGTTGGGGGACTGCTCTAGAGAACGGGAGCAGCAGCTGGAAGTGACTTCGGGCCTCACACCACCCCGTTCCACAGCCCCACATCGACTGCCCACCCCTCCCCATCCAGGGTGAGTCATCCCCACATCTGGAGCTGACCCATCTGGAGGCCCTGCAGCCTACTCAGGCAGCTCACAGGGGCACCCTGGGTCGCCACTGTATCTCACCCTGTCCTCTCCTGGCCGTGGGGTCTTGCCTCTTACCCTACTGCCCCACCAAAAGTGGCCTGGTCTCCCAGGAGGCAGGCACCCAGTGCCAGAATGGAGTAAGTGTAAGACACCCAGCCCATAGGGCCTCTCCCCAGAAGCAGTAAGAGCCGTGGCTCAGTGTCCACGGCTTGCAGAGACTGTCAAGTGGCTTTGGAGGAGCCCAGACCCAGGGCTGGGAGAGGCAGAAGTCTGGCGGTGAGGAGGCAGTGGTTTGGCTCCGAAGGCAGGGACAGGCGGAGGGAGTTTATCCTGGCCCGAGGCCCCAAGCCAAACATCCTCCACTAACCTAGCAGACACATCAAAGCCCGAAGGGAAGGGGCCCTTGGGTAGAGGAAACCTGCAGTCCTGGAAGTCTGACAACCTGGCCCTGGGCACAGGACCACCCTGTCCCACTCAGCATCAGCAGGCTGAAGCAGACTGGAAGCAGCAGACTGGAGGGGATGTTTCTATCCATAATGCACCCCGCCCCCGCCCCTGCCGTTGGTGCTGTGAGGGAGACAAAGCAGCATCAGGTCCTAGCTTTGGTCCCCAGAACAGTTTCTTCCTAAACTATATGTGCCTCCCTGGGTCCCCACCCACCTTCCAGGCAAAGAAGGTTATGCACCCTAGTATTTCATCCACAGCTTGGAAGAAAAGGACCATTAAGCTGTAGGGGGACTGATTTCACCCCCAGGCGACCTTGGTCTGCAAAGAACGTTTCTACACGGACACGGCAAGGATGGAGAGGGCAGGGGACTTAGGAGCAGGAAGGAGAACCCAGCATCGAAAAATAAAAGCTGGAGTAGAATCAGAAGGCGAGAACTGGGCAGCAGGCCACGGGGCCTCTCTGGGGGCCCTGCAGGGGCAGAGGGAGGGAGTCCCGTCCATGAGGCGCTAACATGGGAGCGGGAGGCGTTAACAGGGCCACTGCGGAGAGGGGGATCCTGGAGCCAGCTTGGAGATAAGCGCGGGACTGGGGTGAGGGGAGCGGCCACGTCAGCACAGCCGCTGGCTGGGTGCACACAGCACGTGCACGCGTATGTACTCGGACGCAAGGGCCGTCACTTGTGTGCGTGCACACAACTGGAGCCAAGTCTGTCCTCAACTGGGAGCCAGATGATGTGGCTGCTTCGCGTAGCCAGAATTGCAGGAAAAACGCGCACTCCACCCACCTCCTTCCTCCGCCCCTTCTCGCTCTCATTTTCTTTTTCTTTCTTTCTTTTTTTTCCTTTTGCCTACCCGGCTTCCTTCCGGGATGTTCACAGGCTGTCCCAGCGTCCAAACTTAATCCGCAGCCCCAGACCATGAAGAGGCTCTCCCTTCAATGTCCCCAGCCCTCAGAGGGGCTGCTTTTAGCCCTCAGCTCCTCTGGAGCTGGGAGATTCCTGTAAATGTAACCACAAGCCCCGGTCACGTCATGGATCGCTGTAATCAACGCTCAGACAGGGTACAGTAGAAGCCTCTTTTGTGGGGCAAGAACAGAGCTGAAAAGCGAAGGACTCAGGAATCACAAATCCTTGCTTCTTTATGGCTTGAGGCGCCTATCTCAAGGAATAAACAATGAGGGCAGAGAGACTGTGGGGGGAGGGCGTGGATGGGTGGAGCCCCAGATGGAGTAGACTGGGGGCCTCCAGACCCTCAACCCAGTTTTTGCTCAGCCTCTCCAGCCTGCATCGTGGTGGTTCTGTTTCCTCTGCCACCCCAGACAGCCAAAGTTCATTAGCTCAACAGTCTCCTCTCCTGCCGCCCTCCCCCTCACTTCCTGGAGCACCCCTACTCAGGTCTGGGCCCCGGAAACCTGCACTTTGGAAGTATAATGGTTCCCAAATGCCATTTTTTGTCTCTGTTAAGCCTTGGGGAAGGTGAGCATTAGTAGAGACCCTCCAACATAGTCATTAGGGTAATAAGCTCCCTGTACCGTTAATTGTCAGGTGTTCTCCCTCCCTCTGCATCTTGGCCCACAGATTGGCAGCTCTGACTTGGGGTCAACTCCAGATGTCACTTAACCCACCCCCATGTCTGTCACTCAGGAAGAAAGGGCTAGTGGGAAGGAGACTAAGACCCTGGCCCCACTGACAGGGCCCTGCTGCTCTCTGCCCCTCCTAGAAGGTGGGTCAGCAGTTGCCCCTCCCCATGCACCCGTAGAGTAGCCCAATTCCTGGGGCATAATCTTGCTAGGAGAAGGGTGCACAAGCTTCTTCAGCACACTATTGGGGGGCAGGAAGCAGAGACTCCCAAACAAATAGCAAGTATGGTCAGTCTGGACCCCCTAATCCAGGGCACTTCACCAAGGACTTTAGAAACAAATTTCTCCTTAGAGAAATCCAACCCTGACCCCAGAAGCTCCAGCCAGCTTCCCCTCTGACAACACAACCTCTGTTTACTTGGAACAAAGCACTATGGGGAAGGAAGACTGAATCAGAGCTGACTGGTTCCCTGCAGCCTGGTGGGGACATGAGGACTTGACCACACATCTTGGGGAGAGAAGAAGGAAAGGCCCCTGGAGAGAATGGGAGGGCACTGGAGGACTACTTTTACAAGAAGATCCACTTCTAAGAAGGCTTTCCGGAGGAAGCGATAAGAATTTATTGGGCTTCAGAAAAGTGCATGGGCAAGATATCCCAGATGGGAAGTGGTCCAGGCTGAGGCCAGGAGACAAATGGAGACGGGGGTGAAGGTCTCTAGAATGTGATGATGGGGCAGGGAGAGCATGTAGGACGAGGTGCAGGTATGGATGCCCCTGCGGGTCCTCCTAATGGGGCTTTATGCGAGTGACAGCCGGAGTCTCTGAGGGTTAGAGAGCAAGAGGGAAGCATGCCCCACCAGAGGCAATGGGGGGCCCGAGCTTATAGAACACGGCTGTGATGTCCTTAGTGAGCACGGCTCCACTGCATCCCCTGGGGGAGGTGACACCGTGACCGTCTCCAGTCCCCGAGAGCTCTCCAGAGACCCACGAAGGAATGTGGGGAATAACCTAGAAAGAGTAGAAATCTCTTGGGCCTGATGACGTCGTGATGCACCCCTTTAATCCCAGCACTCGGGAGGCAGAGTTAAGCAGATCTCCATGAGTTCAAGGCCAGCCTGGCCCACATAGTGAGTTCCAGGACAGCCAGGGCTCTGTAGAGAGACCCTGTCTTAGAGAGAGAGAGAGAGAGAGAGAGAGAGAGAGAGAGAGAGAGAGAGAGAGAGAGAGAGAGAGAGAGAGAGAAGAGGAAAACTCAGGGCTCTGCCGCAGTGTCACACCCCACTACATCTGGGAGTGGTCAACACCAGTCACCCTCCAAGCAGGTCACTCAGGTCACTGCCCTAGCCCTTCTAATTGACCTTAGGTGGGGTGCAGACCACGTACTGAACAGTAGAGGGGGCTGCTGAGCCAGGCATTGGGGGCAGCAGTGCTTGTCTCCTGCAGCCCATATGGAGAGTCAGAGGGAGGCACAGCTGCTTTGGAAAGAGGTAAGGCCCTAAATTCCTGGGTACCACATTCTGTCACAAACAAAGCCAGCTCAGCCGGGCAGTGGTGGCGCACGCCTTTAATCCCAGCACTCGGGAGGCAGAGCCAGGCGGATCTCTGTGAGTTCGAGGCCAGCCTGGTCTACAGAGCGAGATCCAGGACAGGCGCAAAGCTACACAGAGAAACCCTGTCTCGAAAAACCAAAAAAACAAAGCAAAACAAAACAAAACAAAACAAAAAAAAAAAACTGCTGACATTTATTAGCTATTGCTGTATGCCAGACACTGAGCAATTGGGGTAGAGGAGAGAGACCTTGCCTATGCCTACCCAGCTGACCCGGTGTGGGAGGGGCAGAGAAGTAGGCTGTGTCCCACGATTTGTATAGGATCCCTCAGTATCACTGAGCAGCTCCCGTCATCCCGTCCACGGTTTGCGTGTGTCACGCTGTCCTCCGACTCATTCGTCTTCCCTTTGCAAATGAATTTAAAGAGAGCTTAACCGTCAGTCCCACAGCAGACCATAAATGGAGTCCCGCTAAGATGACACAACACTGCCCCTATAGGCAGAAGCCCACTCGAGCCAAGTATTCTGTCTCCTTGGAAGAAGCCACAGCCCAGTGTTATCCGGCGTCATAGACAGCGAGTAGTTTTAGCAGAATGTGGAGAAGTGAGGAATACTACGATGAAGTATCACGGGATTAAACAGGACACCGCCAAGCTCTTCCTCCCCAGGGTCAGCTAGGCAGGTATAGGCAAGGTCTCCCTCCCCCAACCCCCGGCAGAGTGTTTCTCCTAGAGAGCTGTGGCTCCCCTGGCTGAGATGTAGGTAGCCACTTGAGCTGTGTGTGTGGGGTCCCAGAACCTGCATGGTCGTGACTGTGACTCAGCTCTCATGTCCTCTGTGAGTTGGCCTTCCTGGCCTCTGGGCTCCAGCTGCCTTCTCTGAGGAAGCGTGGGTGGCCAGCTGACCTCCAGGCCCTAAGAGGGCCCATGGACAATCAACTCGTTCTTCAGCAAACGGCCTGGAGAAGAGTGAATGTGGAGAAGGCATATTGACTTTGCCGTTGTTGGGGGGAAACCCCAGCTGGAATTTGGTGTGGAATCCAGAGAGCCACAGAGACTTCTCTCTGAACAAGAACAGCTCCCACTGTTGTGGTCGTGGCACACGCCCTTAATCCCAGCACTCTGGGGGCAGAGGCAGGTGAATCTCTGTGAGTTCGAGGCCAGCCTGGTCTACAAAGTGAGTTCCAGGACAACCAGGGCTACACAGAGAGAAACTCTGTCTTAAAAAAACAAAACAAGCTGGGCGGTGGTGGTACACGCCTTTAATCCCAGCACTCGGGAGGCAGAGCCAGGCGGATCTCTGTGAGTTCGAGGCCAGCCTGGGCTACCAAGTGAGTTCCAGGAAAGGCGCAAAGCTACACAGAGAAACCCTGTCTCGAAAAACCAAAAAAAAAAAAAAAAAAAAAAAAACAAGCCGGGCGGTGGTGGTACACGCCTTTAATCCCAGCACTCGGGAGGCAGAGCCAGGCGGATCTCTGTGAGTTCGAGGCCAGCCTGGGCTACCAAGCGAGTTCCAGGAAAGGCACAAAGCTACACAGGGAAACCCTGTCTCGAAAAAACCAAAATAAAAACAAGTCAGGTGGTGGTGGCACACGCCTTTAATCCCAGCACTCAGGAGGCAGAGGAAGGTGGATCTCTGTGAGTTCGAGGCCAGCCTAGTCTACAGAGCAGGAGCCAGGAAAGGCACAAAGCTACACAGAGAAACCCTGTCTGGAAAAACCAAAACAAACAAACAACAAAAAAAACCAGCTCTCCACTGAGCTCCATACCTGACTTCACCTACGGGAATGCTGAGCCCCAGAGTCTTAGTGGATTCTGACAAGGGCCTTGGGCTCTTGTCCTATGCAGGAATCCCCAATTTCCAGTCTCATCCCCACCCGATCTTCAGAAAGGGACACAGAAGGGTAATATGGTATTATGGAACTGGAAGGCCAGAAGCAAGTTTCAGGGCCCCATTGGACTCTGCCTGATGAGTGAAGTCTGAGGACCACACTATCTCCTTTAGAAGACAAGGGTAGAGTTTGGAACAGCTCTTCTCCAATATCTACTCCTGTGACATTTTAAATGTGGGCAGGGCCAGATTTGCCAAGTAATTATGAATTTATTTAGTGGGGGCCATGGGGGCCTTTAATCCCAGCACTTAGGAGGCAGAGGCAGGCAGGTTTCTGAGATTTAGACCAGCCTGGTCTACAGAGTGGGTTCCAGGACATCCAGGGCTACACAGAGAAACTGTCTTGAAAAACATTATTTAGGTAACTTTGAATTTCACATAACAAATAAATTTTAGTATTCTCTAATTGCAACTTTAATTGGGTGCCTTTTTTTTTTTTTTTTTTTTTTTTAGCAACAATCAGATCTGGGTTAGGTGGATACCGGAAACCCACAAGGAAAGGACACCGGCTTTATTCTGTCCCTCGGGGCCACTGGCACCAGCTATTTCCCTTCATGTCTCCAGCCCTCCACCCACCCCCATCCCCTCCATCCCCAACTACTTAGTATGCCCTGGTCCCTGAAACCTGGCCTTCTCCTCTTCCCTGAGACATAGTTCTAGAGGGCTCCAAGGCTGGGCAGGGTAGCAGGCAGCAGGCAATGAAGGACGATAGAAGTATGTCTGAGGACATGGATACTGAAACGCTGGGGCTTGGGCAGGGGCAGGAGGGTCAGAAATCCAAATTAGCGACAATTTCACTCCAGAGTCAGAAGTGTTGAGTGTTGTTGGGAAGTTTCAACACTCTCCCAAAGACGTTCCTCCTTGGCTGGAGGCAGGGGGCGCTAGTCAGGCTCCAATACTGGGGAAGTGGAGGGGGGGCGGTGAGTGGGGGGCGTCAAGAGGCATACTCCCTCCCTTTTCTCTCCCTTGATTCAGTCATCAAAGATTGCCAATAGAGAGGGCATTCTCTGGAGCCAGATCCCAATTGCACTTGGCGTAGTCCTGGAAAGTTCTGTTTTTAAGAAGTAGAAAGGGCCAAGGGATAATGAGAAACAGAGGCAGAAAGTGGGAGAGAGACCAGAGACCTATTCTGTGGAGGAGACTGAGCGAGCTGGAGGGTCCCTGAGCGAAAGAAAGGGTGGGGGTGGAGTGCAGGACCAAAGCAGTCAAGGAAATGCAGGCAAAAACAAAGCCAAAAGTCCCCTTCCTCCACTGACCTTCAGTGACAGAGAGAATAGGAGGGGGAAACGGAGGCACCCCAATGGTTGCCTTTGGAGATGGAGAAATGCTGAATCGGAAAACGGAGACTGGGAGAAAAGACAAAGCTTGGAGAAGTCTCTCAGAATGACAGAGGAAAGGGGGACCAGAAGGCAGGGGAGGGTTCCAAGAAGCCAGCTGTCTCCAGAGGCCAAGTCGGAGTGGACCCGTCGCAGGGGATGCAACCACACCAAAGCCTCCCAAAGTGACCTTCCTGAGTCCCCAGACCAGGCAACGTCCCAGCCACCACCTCATTGCGCCCCTTCCTGCTACACGTCTCTCTTCCACCCTTGACAGTCATGCATCCACCTGTCGGCCGGTTTCTTGAAAGGGGCCTCTCAGGTCAAGTCCCGGGTCCCTGCGCGCACCTCGGCGCTGGACGATGCTGCCACCTGGCGGCCGGACTCTGACTGCCTGAGTCCTTCCAGGAATCCCACCGGGCAAGCTCGTCCCGGCTGAGAGGGCTATCCGCTCCTTGACCACAGTGGACAAGTCCTTAGCCTCGATTTTTTTTTTTAATCAGGAAGGAAATGTACCAGCAACTTCCCACAAAGTTGCAAAGGGGAGGGGACACTAATGTCCCAGTACTGTGGGGATGCTGTGCTAGGGTTTTCCCTTTTCAACCCAGCACCTTTCCTCCCTTCTTGGGCAAAGCACAAAGGAATGGCACCATTTATATGCCCCCCCCCCCCACTGTCTCTCTTGTTCCTTGGCCTGTCTTTCTGAAATCTCTGCCTTCCTCCCTTTTCATTGCCTCTCTCATCTCTGGGCAGGTACAGCACCCCTCCTTTCATGGTGAGATACAGGGGTGAGGGTGGGGGTAGCTAGGCATAATTCAGCAGTCTTGAGCTGATCCCTCAAATTTTTCATTTTAAAGATATTTTTTATTCCGGGGCGGTGGTGGTGGTGGTGGTGGTGGTGGTGGTGGTGGTGGTGCACACCTTTAATCCCAGCACTGGGAGGCAGAGGCAGGTGGAGCTCTGAGTTCAAGGTCAGCCCGGTCTACAGAGCAGTTCCAGGACAGCCAGGAGTATACAGAATTAAAAAAAAAAAATCCACCTGCCAGCTGGTGGTGACCCATACCTTTAATCCAGCACTCAGAGGCAGACACAGGCAGATCTCTGTGAGTTTGAGGCCAGCCTGGTCTACAGAGTGAGTTCCAGGGCAGCCAAGGCAATATAGAGAAACCCGAAACCCTGTCTCAAAAAAACAAAATTCAGCTGGGCGGTGGTGGCGCATGCCTTTAATCCCAGCACTCGGGAGGCAGAGCCAGGAGGATCTTTGTGAGTTCAAGGCCAGCCTGGTCTACAGAGCAAGATCCAGGAAAGGCACAAAGTTACACAGAAAAACCCTGTCTCGAAACACCCCCCCCCCCCAAAAAAAACAAAATTCAGGTTTTCAGGCTTGGCAGTAAGCGCCTTTACCCAGAGTCATCTGCTGGCCCTGCTGGGTTTTTGTTGTTGCTTAAGATTTATTTATTTCATTTTATGTGTGTGAGTATTTTATTGCATATATATATGTGCACCATGTGCAGGCCATGTGGCCTTCCGAGTTCAGAAGTGGGAGTCATCTCCTGGAACTATAGTTTCAGATGCTTGTGAGCCAACCCAGAGAACAAGTGCTGTTAACCCAAGACATCTTCCCAGACCACTCCCCACCTCGTTCTTTACTTTTTCTTCTCTCCTCTCTCTCTCCTCTCTCTCTCTCTCTCTTTTGTTGTTGTTTGTTTTATTTTTGTTTTGAGACAGGGTTTCTGTGTAGCCCTGGCTGTCCTGGAACTTGCTTTGTAGACCAGGCTGGCCTCGAACTCACAGAGATCCACCTACCTCTGCCTCTCCAGTGCTGGGATTAAAGGTGTGTGCTACCTACCACCCCGGCTTTTTTATTTTATTTATTACTACCACTACTATTATTATCATGTAATGCTGGCTGTCCTGGATCTCATTAAGGAGACCATACTGGCTTTGAACTCACTGAGATTTTCTGTGTGTTTGGATTAAAGGTTGGTGTCACCACGCCCTGCCCTAACTACTTAAATGCAGCCCAGAAGAGGGATTCCCGTATGTGCTCCGCTACAAGGTTGTTAAATCAACCTCTCCCACCTCCCAGTTCCTCAGACTCAGGCAAGCTCAGCTCCTCTCCACTTCTGTTCCCTGAGCTTGGGCTCGAAGCCCGACTCAGGTGTGTTAACTCCGCCCCCCGTTCCGAGGCTGGGCCCGATAGGTGGAGGGAAGTTGGAAAGGGTCGTGCCCTGTCGCTCCTTCCTTACACACGGAAGTTCAGTGGCCCGCTTGCCAGGATAGCCGGACGCCTGGGGTCCCGGGTTTCGCGCTCACCTTGCTCTTTCAGCCTGTTCTGCAGTTCCCAACCAGTAAGCGCCAACGAGGTAAGTAAAACTTCTGAGCCTTTTGGAGGACCGCATGGGGCAGAGGCTTGCTTCTGGAGCCGGTCCCGTCTTACCTTGTCAGGAATTCCTCATAACCACCGGCAATTAGCAACTTCCTTTCTGTTTTGTTTGGAGAAAGTGGAGGTAGGAACCTCGCGGGGAGGGGCTCTGGGAAACCAGGGCCCCTAGGCTTGGCCCTCTTGTGTTGTTAGTGAGATCTGGCTCCACTCAGCCCTGAATGGGAACCTTGACCCCCCGATTTTGTCGTGGCTTGTCTTAATTTAGTTTCTTCTCTGTGTAAGTTTGAGGAACCTGAGGTCTTGCCTGTCTGGGCTAGGCGTCTCTCCTTCCCTGTTCCTCCGTGGCTGGTGACCTTGGGGGAGTGTACCGGCTCTCTCTGGGACTTCTCTTGTGTACTAGGGAGGAGGAGGAGGCCCTCCTTCTTTGATTAGTTCCAGCTTGCCCGGGAGTAGAACCTGGCTGCCCGGCCTCTGTCTTGTGTGATCCAGGGGAGGCAGGGTTTGAGCGCTGCCCTGTGCTCTTGTTCCTCATATCCAAAACTCTAAGTGTCTTGGGTTGGCAGATTCCTGCAAACAGAGAAGTGGTCAGAGCATAAGCCTTTTAAATTTACAGTCTTGGTTGATAATCTGTTGGGGAAGGGGCGGGGGGGGGGGGGGGGGGGGTGAGTCCCAAGGCGCTGCTCCTCAGAACAGTTCACTGACTGTTTGGAGTTGAAGTTCTCTGTCCAAGGCCATGCATGGACCTGGTTCAAGGCCCTCTTTCCCACTCTTGGACCCCAGCATCCTTTGTTGACCCCTTTCTGCAGCTCCAAGTATAGGCATTGTCAGCCTCCCCAATCAGAGCTAATAAATCCAGGTTACTATCCCACTCCATGCTTCCTAAAACGCAGGCTCCTAACCATCCCAGATCAGACCACCACCTCCTGGTTAAGATGGGAAGGGAATAATCCTGGTCCAGTTTATGAACCCTGCCATTAAAGCATTACTTTTAAAATTCCTTTGCAGGGGATATCACAATGTAGATTAGGCTGACCTTGAAGTCAACAAAGAACTGCCCCTGCTACTTCAGCCCTGGAAGTAAAAGTGGGCTGGAATTAAAGGCAGGTGTGACCACTGCTACCACTCCTTAAATGTAATACAGGAGGCCCGCTGGTGATGGTGGCTCATGCTTTCAAACCCAGCACCCAGGACACAGAGGGCAGGCGGATCTCTGAGGCCAGTTTTACCCTCTACAGAGCAAAGTCCAGGACATCTGGGGCTATACAGAGAAACCTTACAACAAAAATGCAGTACAGGGCCCGGCTGGTGGCGGTGGCACACCCTTTAATCCCAGGACTCAGGAGGCAGAGCCAGGCGGATCTTTGTGAGTTCAAGGCCAGCCTGGTCTACAGACTGAGATCCAGGACAGGTACCAAAACTACACAGAGAAACTCTGTGGGGGTGGGGGGGGGATGTGTCAGAGTGATATTTGGAAGAGCAGGGGGTGTGGACTGAGTTCCTGGGTCCCTTGCTGTTGTCTTTAACTTCCTTTACCTCTCTTCCCTTAAGAATAGTGGTACTAGCCGGGCAGTGGTGGCGCACGCCTTTAATCCCAGCACTCGGGAGGCAGGCGGATCTCTGTGAGTTCGAGGCCAGCTCTGGTCTACAGAGCTAGTTCTAGGACAGGCTCCAAAGGTACACAGAGAAACTCTGTCTCGAAAAAAACAAACAACAACAATAAAAAAGAGCAGTGCTACTGTGAGCATGGAGAGAAAGAATGATTCCCAGCTGTGACCATTACTGGTCCTCTTGTCTTTACTCAGCAAATGAAATTCTATTGTAATGATCTTTAGCAAAGCCAAAAGCCGGCTTCCTATTCTTTTTGTTGAGACAGGGTCTAGCCTGGCTGCCCTAGAAATTGCTATGTAGGCAACGCTGGCCTCGACTAACAGATGTACCTGCTGGTGTGCCGAGATTAAAGGCAAAGGGCCATTATACCTGGCAATGAGTGTAATTTTAAGTGAGGTGGCCAGAGAGAGAGATGCCTTGGGGACACCTAGGAGAAGATAGTCGTAGTCATGAGCTTAGTCACAGTACTGCTATCAACAGGATGGAACTCTGGTGTGGAGGACCCCAGTTTCCCAGCAGGGACCTGAGGATGAATGGGGCTTGAGTGTGTTGAGGGAACTCCTAGAGATGCCTCTACCTGGGACATGGGGTATAGAGGGAGAGGAGCTTAGGTTGCTTTCTGGAGGTTCTGGAGCCTCTAAAGCTCCACTAAAGGTGGCTTCCTGGGCCAGTCCCCAACTGTGGGTGTGGCAGGGGGAAATCACCCGGGAGCCAGGTATAGTAGTCCCACCTTTAATCTGTCTGGAGGCAGTTAACAGGTACATCTCTCAATTCCAGGCTAGCCAGGGCTACATAGTGAGACCCTGTCTGTCTTGATTCAAAAGGGGTGAGGAAAGGAGGCATGGTAGTGTGTGCCTTTAATCCCAGCTCCGGGGGAGGCAGAGAGAGGCAGGCTCCAACCATTGACCCCTGCACTTGGAGCTGGAGGAGAGGGAAGAGGCAGAGTCTGAGACGACACTGTCTGGGATGTCTGGAGCAATGTCTGAGGCCAGTCTCTGATTCTTTTTGAGACAGGGTCTCTTGTATATCCCAATCTGTATATCAAACCGGCTATATAGCCTTGAATGAGTCTCCTGCCTTCTCTTGGGTTCTGGTACCACTATTCCTGGTTTATGCACACCTGATTCATTGCCATTGCTAGAAACTGAACACAATGTCTAGTGTATGCTGGTCAAGCACTCTAAGAACTGCGACCCAGCTCTCAGTTTTTGAACTCTGACCTCTGTCTGTTTGTCCCCCACAGGTTGTATTCAAATGTGGCTCTGTGTAAGTATGGGGGGTTTTTTGACTATAATTGTCAGTCAAGGCTGGGAGGTGGGGGAAGCAGTGTGTGCTCAAACAATGCCCCTGGATAAGGAGATAGACTCTTCCTCACTCATCCCACTTTTGCTGAAGCCATAGCCCCTCTCCCATCAACCACCCAACCTTGGGAGCTGCATGCCTGGGGCAGGTCTGTAGCTGCTGTTAACCCCCAACCTTTCTTACCTGGAGGGTAAGTCGAATGAGCAAAGCCACACTCGAGCCCCATGCCTGCCCTGTAAGGTTACAGTTGTGATCATTCTGCCTGAGGAACGAACAGTGGCGTATGGCCATGTTCAACCCCAACTCGGGTCTCAAGTCCAGGCCTCAATTCCTCCCAGTAAACCCAGGATGGATCTGTACCCCACACCCACTAAGGGTGACTTGTAACCTGAGGGTATATGTGTCTGGGGAAGCAAGGACCCTTTGGTCTGACACTTTGGTGATGTCAGTCTCCCCCCATCCCTGTCTGACTTGACCAGAAACTGCACCAGAGGATTCAGATGCTGTGACAGCGGATGCTGCCCAAAGAAAAACGTATGGGATCCTTCGAATGACACCTTCAGGTAAGCCCAGGGTTAGAGCCCTTCTGGGCACCATTCACAGAGGGCTGGGTCCACTGAAATAGGATGGGGGTGGGTGATGGGGGAGATTCGGCGAGGGAGAGGGGTCTAGGCACTCACAGAGATATCACCCTCTCCCCAGGATCTTGTTCATCCTCTTCATGGTTATGATACCTCTCTTGTGCGTCTGCGGCTTTGTGAGGCGCTTCTATCCCCAAGTGCAGAGAACCAGAGCAGAACCGCAGACCAAATCATCAGATACCTCCAGAACCACCTTCCATTGCCCCCCTAGAGACGATCTGGGTCACCACCTTGGATCCCCCACCACCCTATAGTCAGGTCGGTCTTTCTGTCCCAATCCTTAACTTGTGTCATAGCTGGCTGTCCAAATGGCTGAAGTAACAGATTGGGGAGGGCTCCCAATCGACCCTGTCATTCCTTACCCAGCCCAAAGCAAACCAAGTACCCTTTTCTTCCTGCAGGTTGTTCAGAAGCCAGTTCCCACAGAACCACCTCCTCCCTACAGCCTCAGGCCTGAGGACCCTGCTGACCAAATGAGAGGCACTGACAGCCAGGCCTTTTGAGTTACCTCATCCACAAACTTCTTGGATCAAGCCCAGGACTTTGGAGACTCTGGGATGACTCTACCCATCCCATCATGACCTTGATCCTTGGATTTAATTTATTGTTTTTCTACCCCTGTCCTCCCCACCTACCTTTTGTCTGAGAGCTGAACTGGATCCATAGTCTTTGTCATAACTCCCAAGCTAAAGACTGTTGGGTGCCTGCGGTGCGATGCAGAGATCATTTTTGGTGGAATGCAGATCTTGACTGGACAGCTTACTCTGCAGTCCTACAGAAGCACTTCTGTGCCTGGAGGAGATTGAAGATTCGACTGCATGGACTCTGATACACCTTCGAACAATACCTACACAGACCGGACCCCACTATACTCCACAGCCATGCACAAAACACATGCACTTACTAAAGTTTAACCAACTGGCCTCTGGCTCTGGCTGCCGAGTGGTGATGGAGATGAGTTCAGAGGCTAAGTGTCAGTCAACTCCTTCCAATGGTGACTGAGAGTGTTGACCACCTACTTGGGAGGATTGTGCATCCAAGCTGTGAATGGATGCTTTGACCTTAAGTTCCCTGGGGCCTGTGACTACTAAAGAAATGGACCAGAGAGCTCCCTGGATCTTATTCTCTCTGCTTTCTGGGAGAACAGGACTTGATAAGCATGGGACTCTTAGGGAGACACAGGCCAGAAAAGAGACTTCTAGAAGGTAGGGTGGGAAGGAAGCCTCAGAGGCAGGTGTGGTTAGACATCTGTGGAGTGAGGCTTACAGAATGCTTCCTTCCAGATTCCTCTCCAGGAATCCCCTGAGGAAGAGGAGTGGCAGACCCCACCCTGCTCTTCCTGCTGAGCCTGGGTCCCCACTTACAGTTAACCCCTAAGGGGAAGAATTCAGTTCTGTGGCTGAGGAGCTGAACAGAGCTCAGTCCCTGCATGGTCTGGGCACTGCTTGGAGCTCCGGCTCGCCCTCAGGTGGGGCAATGAAGTCTCAGGTAGATCCTGGTGCCAGTGCTTTGGGGCTCGGCAGCGGTGCTAGGTACCTCTACCTCATCCTGGCCTTTGCTGTGCAGGGGTGCTAGGTACCTCCACCTCATCCTGGCCTTTGCTGTGCAGGGGTGCTAGGTACCTCTACCTCATCCTGGTCTTTGCTGTGTGTGCTGCAGGGGACTCAAGGCCAGCCTTCCTATAGCTGGAGTTTGACCGGCAGGAGGAGGCCACCTGCCTGTCACTGAAGATAGTAGAGGGCTTTTAATTTCTCTACAGCAACAGTGGTGTGGCCTGAAGAGTGACTGTTCCAAAGCTCAGTGCCTGAAATAACTTACTTTAATTTTTATGTCCGTTGGTGGTTTGCCTCCATGTGTATCTGTGAGGGCGTTGGATCCCCTGGCACTGGAGTTACAGGTGGTTGTGAGCTGCCGTGTGGGTGCTGGGACTTGAACCCGTGTCCTCTGGAACAGCAGCCAGTGAGTGCTCTCTCCAGACCCCTGAAATGACTTCTATTGCCATTTCAGGTACTACTGTTGGTGGGAGAGGAAGAGATGTCATCTCTTCAGAGGCGATCTTGCACTGTCCACTCATGCCGCCAGTATTTATAAAGCTCTACTATGCCTGGCCTGGTGTCCAGGATGAGATCAGGTGCAATTCTCCAGATAAGTCTGCAGAGAGGCCTACCCTCTAAATCTCATGGTACACTGGGCTGGGTGAGGTGTGACGATGGCCCGCATCCATTGACCTATGGAAGCTTGTTCTGTAAGGCATGTGTATCATGTGTATCCTGCAAGCTTGAAGGATCTGCCGTGCTGACCTACATCGTGTCTGTCTTTTACTGTTGGGAGAAAAGTTCAGAGCAGCTTTGGTTTGTAAAATAAACTCCGCCATTACATTTTAAATGTTAAATGTGTGTGTTTCTACATATCTATGAAGAGCTAGAAGAGATAGGTGCTGTAGTACAGTCCTATAGTCTCAGCTATTCCAGAATCTGAGGCAGGAGGATTAAAGCTAGCCTGGGTGACTTAGTTGCAATCTTATCTCAAATTTTAAAAGCGGGGAGAGGAGCTGGGGGTGTAACTCGGTGGTAAAGAACTTGCCTAGCATTTGCAAGACCCAGAGTTGAGTCCCCAGTTCCTGTCCCAGCAATTCTAGGATATGAGCTGCCCAGCAGAGCTGCTGGGAGCAGTGTGCAGGTGGCTAGGCATGGGGAGGATGTTTTTATCCCTTCCAGACAAGTTTCTCTGTGTATCCCTGGCTGTCCTGGAACTCCTGTAGAACAGGCTGACCTTAAGCTGGGCGGTGGTAGTGCACATCTTTAATCCCAGCACTTGGGAGGCACAGGCAGGCAGATCTCTGTGAGTTCAAGGCCAGCCTGGGCTACAGAGTGAGTTCCAGGAAAGGCACAAAGCTCCACAGAGAAACTGTCTCAAACAAAAAACAGGCTGGCCTTAAAGTCACCCAGATCTGCCTACCTCTGCCCCCCAAGTGCTGAGATTAAAGGTGTGCACCACCAGCACCTGGTTTAAGATTTTATTTTTAGCCGTGGTGGTGGTGGCGGCAGCGCCGCCACCTTTAATCCCAGCACTCTGGGAGGCAGAGCCAGGTAGATCTCTGTGAGTTCAAGGCCAGCCTGGGCTACCAAGTGAGCTCCAGGAAAAAAAAAGATTTTATTTTTAATCTATATTAGTGTTTTGCCTACATGTGTATCTGTGCACCAGTGTGCATGCAGTGCCCTTTCAGGACCCTAGGGCCAGAGGGGGCATCAGATCCCCTGGAACTCGGGTTCCAGACAGTTACAGCCATAGTATGGGTGCTGGGGGTCAATCCTGAGTCCTACGGAAGAGCTGCCAGTGCTCCAAATGCTGAACCAACCATCTCTCCAGCCCAAAGTTTATATTTTGTGTGCTTTAGCATTGCTTGAGTTTTTTTCCCAATGAACAAGCCTTGCTTTTGTAGATTTGAGAGATGTGTTTACAGGAATTTGTTTATAGGCAGATGTAGGAATTTCCAAAGGGCTGGGGATATAGCTCAGTGTCATTGTTTGTCTAACGTGTACAATGCCTTGGGTTCAACCATTAGCACTGGAAAAAAAAATACTAGGTGAAATTTGATCAATGACAGTTGGTATCATTTTCAGCCCTGTTATGAAGACAGAGGCAAGTAAGACTGTGGTGAAATGTTTTCCTGTGTCCCACCCAGTCCACAGCTGCCCAGACCCAAGTAAACACACAGAGGCTTATATTAATTAAAACTGCTCAGCCATTAGCTCAGACTTTCCACTACCAGCTCCTACATTTGAACTCAGCCCATTTCTGTTAATCTATATGTCGTCACGTGTTCCGTGGCTTTACCTGTGTGCCATTACATGCCGCTCCCTGGATGGCAGGTGGGCGTCTCCTGACTCAAGCCTTTCTCTTCCCAGAATTCTCTCTGTTTATCCTACCTATACTTCCTGCCTGGCTACTGGCCAATCAGTTTTTTATTTATCAACCAATTAGAGCAACACATTCATAGTGTACAGAACATCCCACAGCATTAAGACTGACAGGTGGTACACATGACATGTAGAAGACAAGCAACAGACATGGGAAGGCTGGATATCTGTGGACATAAGAACATTAGAAGCCTATGTGCTCAGCCTCTGGGACTCACGACGGGCTCTGGGTATAGACTGGGTGAGAAGCAGCCTGCTGCAGCCTGGCTAGCTGGGGGCTGGATGAACAGTTTGCCAAGGAGTGAGAATTCACCCCTCATGGAGATTTAGCAGCTCAAACTCATGAATGAATGATGAGAGATAGTGGGTGAATGAGGGAGGAAGTGTGTGAGGGGATGAATGAGGTCTGCCTCCAAGTGTTTGTACAGAAACACACAGCTTGGTTAGCACCTAGAAGCTCTTTGGATCTCCTTGATAGGAGTTCCCTGAGGATGCTGGGGGGTGGGGGGAGGATGGGACACACACAGTGGGGAGCTAAGGGAGCATGCTGTCATTACCTCACCCCAGAGCTGAGATTCAGGTGCATCTAACATCACCAGGTCTCAGCTTTCCCATCTGCACAAGAGAGATGAACCCCTTCCTAAGTCTCTGGTGAAATGCCTTTCTTTCTTCCTTCCTTTTTCTTTTTCTTTCTTTCTTTCTTTCTTTCTTTCTTTCTTTCTTTCTTTCTTTCTTTCTTTCTTTCTTTCTTTCTCTCTCTCTCTTTCTCTCTCTCCCTCCCTCCCTTCCTTCCTTTCTTCCTTCCTTCCTTTCTTTCTCCTTCCTTCTTTCCTCCCTTCCCTTCCCCTCCCTCCCCATCCCTTCCCCCCTCCTCCTTTTTGGTTTTTTGAGACAAGGTTTCTCTGTGTAGCCCTGTCTGTCCTGGAACTGCTTGCTCTGTAGACCAGGCTGTCCCCTAACTCAGAGATCCATCTGCCTTTGCCTTGAAGTGCTGGGATTAAAGGCATACAGCACCACAACAAACTAGGATATACCTTTCTGGCTCTGTTTTGTGAAGGGCTGGGTGGGAGGATTTGACCATCTGCTTAAACCCCGCAACCTTTTCTGTTTCCTGCCTTGAGTTAAGTCAACTTGACACAAGCTAGAGTCATCAGAGAGGAGGGGGCCTCAGGAGAAAACGCCTCCATAACATCTGGCTACAAGCAAGCCTGTAGGGCATTTTCTTAATTAGCGATTGATGTGGGAGGGCCCAGCCTGTTGTGGGTGCCACCCCTGAGCTAGTGGGTCTGGGTTCTATAAGAAAGCAATCTGAGCCACTGACGATGGTGCATGCCTTTAATCCCCAAATCCCAACACTCGGGAAGCAGAGCCAGGCAGATCTCTGTGAGTTCAAGGCCAGCCTTGTCTACAGAGCGAGATCCAGGACAAGCACCAATACATAAAGAAACCCTGTCTCAAAAAACCAAAAAAACAAAACAAAACCAATTTGAGCCAGGTGTGGTGGCGATTTGCCCAGCACCGGGGAGGCAGAAGCAGGTGGATCTTTGTGAGTATAAGACCAACCTTGAACGAATTGAATTCCTGGACAGAGAAACCCTGTCTGGGGGACGGGGGGGTGGGGGGGGGTGGGGGGCGGGGGGCGGGGACGGGGACGGGGGGGAGAGAAAACGCTGAGCAAGCCACGAGGAACAAGCCAGTAAGCAGCACCCTCCCTGGCCTCTGCATCAGTTCCTGCCCAGGTTCCTGCCCTGTTTGAGTTTCTGCCCTGACTTCCTTCAGTGATGGACTATGATGTGGAAATGTAAACCAAATAAACCTTTTCCTTTCCTTTTGGTCGTGGTGTTCATCACAGCAATAGTAACCCTCATGAGGACATCTTCCTAGCCTCTGACCTCCAGTTCTGAGCACTGGCAACGGCTCTGGTTCAGGTGTGTATTAACTTCCACACTGGCCATTCTCCAAGACTTCCAAGGCTCCATGCACTCACAGTGCCCTCACTCACATACCGTAACTGTGACTGTAACATCTGAAGTCTAACCCAACTCTCCATCCACCCTGCTCATCTAGGATGACTCCAGATTCTGCTTGAATTAGTCTTTTGCCCGAGAACCAGCACACCTGTGTGAGTGCACCCACTTTCAAATCCAGTCCACATGTCTCCTGAAGGCCCCGCTCCTCCAACACACACCCCCAAAAGTCCCTTGAGGTGGCTCACCCAGACCTGCATTCCGAGACCTCTCATACCTGGGCCTCAAGTCCCTTATGCTTCAAAGGAAAAAATACAGAAGCCAACATGGCATGATGGTGCACACCTTTAGTGCTAGCACTTGCGAGGCAGGGGTAGTGTACATAGTGGATTCAAGGTCAGACAATCAGGGCTATATAGGAAGACCCTGCCTCAAAAAACCAAACACAGGCGACAGTGTCGCACGCCTTTAATCCCAGCACTCAGGAGTCAGAGCCAGGGGGATCTCTGTGAGTTCGAGGCCAGCCTGGTCTACAGAGCGAGATCCAGGACAGACACCAAAACTACACAGAGAAACTCTGTCTTGAAAAACAAAACAAAACAAAAAAAAACAACAACAAACAAAAACATACAACGAAGGAAGCTACCTCTCTAGAGCCATCTAATTTCTGCCCCAGCCCTGCTCACCATCTGCTGCCCTGGAAACCCAGCTAGACCCGGGATGGCCTCTCTTGCTCCTAACTCCATCTCAAGCCTCACTCCTATGATAACATTTCCCTTATGGAAGCCTGGTTGTTTATAGCCTGCCTCACCACCAAGCTCTCCAAAAGCCTCAGTCCCCTGTCGTCTGCTCCGCCCTTCCATCTCCCCATCTTCACTTCCCACTATCCCAGGACGCAGCTTCCATCCGGGGCACTTGCGCCCTCAGTTCTGCTGAGGCCCAAAGTCCATTTCTCGACCTCACCTCTCAGCATTTGATCCATATGCCTAGCGTCTCTGCTCCAACAACTGTCCCCGCCTGTCTGACTCCAGTCTGCCTTCCTTTCCCGTACGACTCAGGCTGCGTCTGCTAAGATGCTGTCACCTTTCGCCTCCTCTGTCACCTCTGAGTGATGGACCTGAGGCTCTATCTTTGGCTCTCTTGTCCTAATCTGTGCTCACTCCCACAGTGCTTGTTATACCGCCAGTGTCTTTGTTATAGAATGAATACGCCTTCCCGATGAGAAATCACTCCGAGCACTTAGAGATTAATAAAGGAAAACTGTAATAAGAGCAGGTGACTAGTTCTGGCTAATACCCAAAAGGGAACCAGCCCTGAACAGAAATTGTTGGGTAATAGCCTCAGATCTCGAGGAACTGAGTCAGGCTGTACTGGGCAGTCACCCCTAGCCATAAAGAATTGCTTGGCCAAAGCCTGATCATGTGTTCCACCTGTAGAAACAATACACAGGGGTACTGAAAACAACCCACCCTGCTTCCAGTCAAGCCATAAAAAAAAAATAGCTGAAACTCCCTAGTAGCTAGCTACCTATATATACTATGTATGTTCCCCCAGCCCCTCGGAGTGTACTCAACCTTCATCCCAAGGAAAGGTTGGAGCCCCTCACTGTTCCAATAAAGCAGCCGCAGCCTGTTGAGATCAAATCTGTCTGCTTCTATGCCCTGTTTTTCTTACAGAAATCCCCATCGGCTATACGTACAGTTTCGCTCAGGGACTCTAAACTTCAGTTAGAAGCATGGATTCTTTCTCCCTACCATTTCTTTCTTTGTTTGTTTTGTTTTTCGAGACAGGGTTTCTCTGTGTAGCTTTGCACCTTTCCTGGAACTCACTCTGTAGCTCAGTCTGGCCTTGAACTCACAGAGATCCGCCTGCCTCTGCCTCCCCAGTGCTGGGATTAAAGGTGTGTGCCACCACCGCCTGGCTCCTCCCTACCATTTCTAAGGAGCCAGGTTACTATTTAACTCATCCTTGTGCGCTCCTGTTGCCAAATCCCACTTTGTGTAACTTAGTATTCCCTAAGCAAGTTAAGTAGGTCTTTTGTAACATCCGTTTATTACTCCTACATCAGTTTCTCCTGCGCCAGCTTCACAGACTGTGTTTTGAATCTGAGAGCTTTATCTCTGGCCAAGACTTCCCTGTTGGACTCTAGAAGTACTTCACCACCATGCAGCACTTTCCCTTAGAGCCTATGGAAGATCCCATGGCCAAAAGTGGGCTCTGGCTTCCTCTTTCCCTTCCCCAATCCATCCTTCCTGATGTCCCCTCACAGGTAGATAGACTACAAAAGCCTAGCTGTTCAAGTTAAAAACAAAACCAGGCATTTTCTGGTTTCTCTTTTCCTCATTCCCTCACTCTTCTCAGTTATACCCTAGACAGACCCACGTCTACCTAGGGAGTAGCTATTTCAGGGTCACAGCTACTCCAGGCTATGCAAACAACTCTCTCCAGGCTACGCTAAGGACTCTCCCAGGTTTCTGCCTCGGCTGCAGTCTCCATGCTGCCCCCTGCAGTTCATGCTATGCAACTACACTGAGGGTGATCGCTTTTTTAAAAATTTGAGAAAGGATCTCAACACAGGTAGCACAGGCTGGCCTAGAATTCACTGTATAGCCCAGGATAGCAATAAACTCACAGAGATCCTCCTGCCTCAGCTTCCTGAGTGCTGGAATTAGAGGTATGGGCCACCAAGTCTGGCCATCGCCACCACCCCCCCACACTCACAACTGCTGGGAATTGCGCCTCTGGCCTCAAGCATACCCAGCAAGCACTCTAGAACTGAGCTTCATTCCCAGCCCCCAGGGCAATCAATCCTTTTTCAACATCAATACAGTGCTCACTCCTCTAGTGCCCCCCCACACACTTGGGGCTTAGGGTACACTTCTGCCTCTAGCAAAGTGAGGTCTCTCCTTTCCAGCCTCAGTCACACTTCTTTCCCAACTGTAAGTGTCCCTGGTCACAGCCTGCTTCAGGACATTTGTTCTCTTTTTTGATGAAACTTGAATTTACTCCTCAGACTCACAGGTCTCCATCCCCACTGGACTTTGACAGAGTGGCCATTCTTCATCATCCAGGCTCCAGATCACCTGTCCCTCTCCAAGAGATCTCTCTGACCTTGCAAAGGAAGGAGCCCCATCCCATCCCTTGCAGAAATCGTCTTGTTTTGTGTGTTTATGGGGACCTGCCATTGTCACGAGGCTGTCCAGAGTACCAGTTCACGGTGGGTATCATACCTTGGTGACTGACCACTTGGGGACCACAGCAGTCATGGTCACCTCAAAAGAAAAGGCAGATATCCCAGGCAAAAAGAGGGGCCCTTTTGGTGATGGAAATTGATGGTAGCAACGTGAAAATAAGTGAGGCAGGAGACAGACCTCACACAGAAGCCTAATGGTCCTTTATCAGAGCATGGACAGTTAGCTTCTCTGCAGGAGGGGAGACTCAGCACAGATGTTCGCTGGAGGTGTTGGGTGGGGGGGCTTGAGGGATTTATACAACAGAAAATAAAGGTCCATCCGCAGACTGTGGATCTGTTCCGTTTAGTGTTGCATGTGCCCCGCCCCCCAGGGTTGTAAAATGCCAAAGGGGGTCCTTATCTATGGAGTCTTATCTTGTTAGGAGTCTCCCAGCTCTTTTAGTGCCTCAGAAGTTCTTATCACGAGGTTGATACTCCTGTCAGGCAGGTGTTCGGAACCTTTATGCTGAGTCGGGAGTAGCTAGCCAGCCTGAGGCTCTTTGTCTTAGGTCATTAACCTTTCCCTGTGTGTATACACTTTCTCTCTTCTTCCAGCCTCCTTCCTTTCTTCAGTCAGGGAGCCCCTCCTTCACATATCAAACACTGTGTGTGGTAGGGGTGGCTGGAGGGGAGGAGGTACCACAAACAGACACCATTCCTGTCTCTGTGGAAGACACACACAACCCAACAAGAGAGTCTGCGCTTGTACTGCATGCTGAGTGCTGGGACAAAAAGTTCAAACGCAGGTGACTCGAGAGAACCACGTGGGTGCTGGAAACTGCTTAGATAAGGTGGCCGGGAATGTTCTCTTTGAGGAAGTAACGTTGAGCCAATTGTAGGAGAGGGAGAAGTAGACTGTAGCATGCAAAGAGCATGGGTCACCTCACAGGGCAGCGTGTGCAAAGACCTTGAGGAGACTTGCCTCAGAATCCCAGGCTTTTAATCAAAGGGCACATTCATTTCCAAGCACTGTTGGAACTAATGGCATAGTTTGGGTAGCTTACCCAACAAAAAGATGTTGTTTTTTTTTTTCACAGTTCTGGGGACCAGAGGTATGACATGAAGGTATTGGACAGATTGCTCCTTACAGAGGCTCTGGGAGAATTTATTCCATATCCTGTCCTGGTTTCTGACAGCTGCAAGTAATCCTTGATGTCCCTGAGCTGGGAACTGCCCTCAGACTTCTCCCTTTGACTTTGCAAGATCTGTCTGATAAGGACATTTCTCATGGACTGAGGGCTCAACCCCAACCAGATTCTCCTGTTAATTACTTATGCAAGGACAGTGTTGTACAACAGTTTCCTCGAAGTTAAACTTCTGTCTTTGAGGGAAGCTCTTTAAGACAGAAATTTTAAAACCGGCTTAAAATGTTCACGCAGGGAAACTCCTAAAGCTCAGGAAGTAAACAGCTCAAAGGATTCAGGAAGTCCCTGAAACTGACACAACTCACCAGTCTCTCCTTTTTCAAGGAAACTTCTTACTCCTTAAGCTCAGTAAGTAAACAACTCAAAAGCTTCAGGAAGTCCCTGAAACTGACAAGACCCAGTAGTCTCTCCCTCCTCAAGCATAAAAGCACTAAGAACACTGAGAGTTGTTTTCAGACCAGCCAAACTGCTTGGAAGAGGCTTGTTCCTGAGGCTGAGCTACCTGAGAAGAGACACTCTCTAAACTGTTGAACTGCCCACAGGTTATGCAGTGTGCTACAGGTTTCCAGCCTTTGTGAGCTGTCACCCATGCTGTGGTGGGTTTTGGTGATGTAGCTGTCTTTGAGTCATTTATGCTCCTGTAAGTAACCCCAATAAAACTCACTGGCTCACCAGGTTGGACTTTGATAATAAATTTACTTTGATTCCCTATCTGAGGAAAGTAGATGTTTGTTTATGATCCCCAAGAATAGTGTCACACAACAGATACCTTTTCCTAAATAAGGTCTCATCCTGAGCTTCCAGGTGACATTGTTCTGTTGGAGACTCTGCCTTGCCCCTGCATGGTCCAGGAAACCCCATCCCTCCTCTTTCTCTCCGAACCCCACATGCTCAGAGAGTCTCCGAACAAAAGAAAGGTGCCCAAAGCCCAGTTCCACATTCTTAGCGACTATTGTTGCCAGCTGCCCACCTAAGCGCTCAGCTTTTGACCATACTTGTGGCAGGCCCGCCCTCACCCCTTGCCTACAATCTATAAAACCTCCCTGCCTTAGTCTGGACACACGAATTCTCTGACCTCGTTCTCGAAGACCAGTGAACCCGCCTGGGAGTTGCTTTGCTCAATATACCTGTTGCTATACTTTTTCAATTCAGATTGATCTGACTTAATGAGTCAGTAGAGAAACTTATTATGGAGGGTGGGTCAGAAAACCTATTAGACATATCTTTAGGGAGCTATAGGAATGAGAGCACAAGTCCCTGGATATTCCTGACAAGAAGGACCTTAGATGTGGCTGGAGAGAGGCTCAGTGGTTAAGAGCACTTGATGCTCTTGCAGAGAACTTTGCCTGATTCTCAGCACCACATGGTGGATCAGAACCATCTGTAGCATCAGTTCCAAGGCATCTGATGCCCTCTTCTGCTCTCTGAAGGCACTTTACATACACATGTGGGACATGGACATACATGTAAGGAAAACAACCCGTACACATAAAAATAAATAACCCTTTAAAAAGGAAGAAAGAAGACTAGAGAGAGAGCTCTGGTTAAGCACACTGTCTGCTCTTCTAGAGGACCTGGTTCAATTCCCAGCACCCACATGGCAGCTCACACCTGTCTGTAATTCCAGTTCAGTTCCAGAGGATCTGACACCCTCACACAGACATACATGCAGGGGGGAAAAACACCTGTGGTGATGTATTGTGTACCCCAATAAAGCTTACTTGGGGATCAGAGGACAGAGCCAGGCACTAAATCAGACACAGAGGTCAGGCAGTGGTGGCACACACCTTTAATCCTATCACTGGGAGGCAGAGATCCATCTGGATCTCTGAGTTCAAGGCCACACTGGGCTACATGAGAGAAACAGAACTAGGCAGTGATGATACACGCCTTTAATCCCAGGAAGTAATTTGGCAGGACACAGAAAGGTATATAAAGTGTGAGAAAATAGGAACTCACTCCCTTGAGGCTGAGGATTTCGTAGAGGTAAGCTAGTGGCTGGCTGTTCTGCTTCTCTGATCTTTCAGCTTTCA
This sequence comes from Peromyscus californicus insignis, assembly GCF_007827085.1. NCBI lineage: Eukaryota > Metazoa > Chordata > Mammalia > Rodentia > Cricetidae > Peromyscus > Peromyscus californicus. The sequence continues at coordinate 28,034,348 of NW_026294551.1, forward strand.
CCCTGATATCTGGCTCCGGGATTTTTATTATAAGACCTTTTAACATTCATGTTACATCTGGATCCCAACATAAAATAAAAGTAAATTGTAAAAAAAAAAAAAAAAAGGAGGAGGAGGAAGGAAGGGACCTCAGAGAACACCCCAAACAGCACATCTCAAAGCATATTCCCATTCCCCACCTCCATAGTGTGATTACTACTCTTGGTTGTCAATGTGACTACATCTGGATTAACTAAAATCCAGGCGGCTGGGTACACCTATGAGAGATTCTTCTCTTAAATCATTTAAAGTGGGGCCGGGTGGTGGTGGCGCACGCCTTTAATCCCAGCACTCGGGAGGCAGAGCCAGGCAGATCTCTGTGAGTTCAAGGCCAGCCTGGGCTACCAAGTGAGTTCCAGGAAAGGCGCAAAGCTACACAGAGAAACCCTGTCTCGAAAAACCAAAAAAAAAAAAAAAAAAAAAAAAATCATTTGAAGTGGGAAGATCCACTTTGTCGTCGTCGTCGTTGTTGTTTGTTTTTTGAGACAGGGTTTCTCTCTGTAGCTCTGGCTGTCCTGGAACTTACTCTGTAGACCAGGCTGGCCTCGATCTCACAGAGATCTGCCTGGCTCTGCCTCCTGAGTGCTGGGTTAAAGGCGTGCACCACCACCACCTGGCATCAAGACCCAACTTTAGAGATCTTTTGAGGTAGGAAGATTAAATCTGGGCAAGTTCATTCCTTCGTTGACATTGTAGTCTACTTCTTTGGAATTCTGGTGTATACTGAAGACCAGTGGAGACATCCAACCTTGTGGAGTGAATGGCTACTAGATTCTTGAACTTTCCATTGGTAGACAGCCATTGTTAGATTATCTGGGCTCCAGCCTGTAAGCCATTCTAATAAATCCCCTTTCTCTCTCTTTTTTTTTTTTTTAGATTTATTTATTTATTATGTATACAGTGTTCTGCCTGCATGTATCCCTGCAGGCCAGAAGAAGGCACAGGGTTTCTCTGTGTAGCTTTGCGCCTTTTCCTGGAACTCACTTGGTAGCCCAGGCTGGCCTCGAACTCACAGAGATCCGCCTGGCTCTGCCTCCCGAGTGCTGGGATTAAAGGTGTGCGCCACCACCCCTTTCTCTCTATACAGAGTCATTCTATCAGTTCTGTTCCTCTAGACTCTGACTCATATAAACAGATAGTGGGAATATTCCATAGTCAAGTAAATCTGGAAAGGGCCATGTGATCACCTCACACTGAAAAGCCCTGACTCACCTGAACTGAATCTGGAAGGACCGAGGAGTCAGTCACAGTAAGGAAGCCACTTGATTATCACTCTGTAACACAGTGCTTTCCTGTTTCCGTGTACCATAAAATCCTGACTTCCTGCCCCTCATCCCTGGGGAATGCTGAGTTCTCGTCACTTCACAGAAACGTGGGAGGAATGTTGATGTGGTACAGCCTTGCCTCATTACCAATGAGACGGCAGTGACTCAGCTGAGATCACACAGGGGGGAGAGCTGGACTTCAGACTCCTCCCAGTGATAGAGATGGAGACATTGTACTGGGTGAAGAGGTGCCAGCTTGGGTGCTACTGGGCAGGGTTCAGACCAGGGAGCTTGGAGGAAATGCAACAGCTTTGTATCTTTTACAAATTATTTTATTACATTATTGTAATAAAATACACACACACACACACACACACACACACACACACACACACACACACACACTGAGGTGTGTCATAACCTGTGTGTGGAAGAGACAACTTCTTCTTCTTTCTTCTTCTTTCTTCTTCTTCTTCTTCTTCTTCTTCTTCTTCTTCTTCTTCTTCTTCTTCTTCTTCTTCTTCCCTTGTCTTTTTGTTTGTTTGCTTTTTGTTTTGTTTTTAGTTGTTGTTTCTTTGTTTTTTGAGATTAGGATTTCTCTGTGTAGTCCTGGCTGTCCTGGAACTTGCTCTGTGTGCTGACCCATCCTGTCATCATGTATTTTAATTGCTGTAATGGTTACATAAATTTCCAAATGTGAACCTGGCATGGTGGTATATGCATTTAATTCCAGCACTTAGAAAGAAGAGGAAGGTGGATCTCTGTGAGTTCAAGGCCAGCCTGGTCTACATGGTCCATATAGTAGGTCCAGGCCAGCCAGGGCTACACAGTAAGACCCTCCCTGTTTTAGTTTGGGTTTCTATTGCTGTGAAGAGACTCCATGACCATGGTAACTCTTATAAAGGAAAACATTTAATTGGGGCTGGTTTACAGTTCAGAGGTTTAGTCCATTATCATCATGGTGGGAAGCGTGGCAGCAATGCAGTCAGATATGGTGCTGGAGAGGTAGCTGAGAGTTCTTCATCTTGACCCACAGGCAGCAGGAGACTGTGTGCCACACTGGTCATAGCTTGAGCATCTGAGACATCAAAGTCCACCCCCACAGTGACACACTTCCTCCAACAAGGCCACACTCTTAATAGTGCCAGTCCCTATGGACATTCAAACACATGAGTCTATGAGGGCCATTTTTATTCAAACCACCATACTCTCACAGACAAAGGAACAAACACAACTCACCCAAACACAGAAAGATAGAGGATGTATGTGTGTGGTTTTTTTTTGGGGGGGGGGGCAGGGAGATCTATATGGCATAAAAGAAAGAATTATGTACACTTCATACTCATGTGGTTTTCTGATTTTGGTACTGTGTACAATATGTAACCACCAGTCACCACAAAAGAATGTAACTTGTGGGAGCAGCTGGGCAAATGGACTTTGGGACTATGTGTGTACGTGTGTGTTTTGTGTGTATATATGTGTGTGTGTTATATATGTGTGTGTATGTATTAAACGCATGTGTTTTAGATATATGTTGTATGTATATGTGTGTGTTATATATATGTGTGTGTGTATGTGTTGCATATATGTGTGTATTGTATATATTTGTATATACAATGTTAGTTTTGTCAACTTGATACAACCTAGAATCATGGGGAAGAGACTCAGTGAGGACTGTTTTCATCAGACTGGCCTGTGGGTGTGACTACAGGCTTGTCTTGTATTAACTGGTGGATGAAGACCCACCCTGATGTGAGTGACATCTCCTGGCAGCAGCCCAATAAAAGGAGTCTGCAAGAAGGAAAGCCCTCTTGCCTTCCACTCTCACTGGTCAGGTCATCTACCCTGCTGCTGCCTCTGCTGACCCCTTTAATGATGTTAGAACTGGCTTCTTCTGACTTCCAAGGTGGACTGAAGTCCAGCAGCTGTCCAGGAGTGCTCCAGGCACCAGATCGGGACTGCTGAGGCAGCCAGCCAGCCCCATGGACTGAACAAGCAAGGGAGTGAACATCCATTTTTTAGCCCATAGGCCTAGAGTTTTTTTTTTTTTTTTTTTTTTTTTTTTTTTTTTTTTTTGGTTTTTCGAGACAGGGTTTCTCTGTGTAGCTTTGTGCCTTTCCTGGAACTCACTTGGTAGCCCAGGCTGGCCTCGAACTCACAGAGATCCGCCTGGCTCTGCCTCCCGAGTGCTGGGATTAAAGGCGTGCGCCACCACCGCCCGGCAGGCCTAGAGTTTTTTAATTGCTTCTCCGTGGGTCTGGTAAAATGTCTGGCAGTCTCCTCTGCAAAGCAGGAACCTGAAGGACCATTTTGTCTTGCAAAGTTCAGTGGTCACCTTCCTATGGTTCTGTATGCCCATTTTATAAAACATTTTGTCAAGCAGTCCATGCAAGAACAGTTTCTTGCCTGAATGGCTGCTTTTGCCAAGAAGAAGATAAACTCCATATAGAGTGTCTTCGATGCCCATCTTTCTCTTTGAAGTAAATGGGTGCTGCCAGGAGCAGACGTGTATCACTGTCCAGAAAGTCTAAGTTTTTAAAACATTTTAAATGCCATATTTTGTAGGTCTTTGAAGTGTTTGAAGATTACCTATCTAATTGAATTATATCTATGTATACCTAGAAAACTTAACATGACTATAAGTTTGACTATCATAGTCATAGAAGACTAATTATTAATCTGTATTTAATTATCCATTATAATTTAAATGAGCTGCACAAACATAATACCTTAAACAAGAGTAGAAATATACATACAGAATAACAAAATTAACTTTAAATTTGTATCAATAAACTAAAATCTATAGCAATGTAAAGTATTTATCCTATAGTTCTATATCATATCCCTCTTTCTTTTTTTAGAAAGAGATTGACTATGACCAATAACAATTTGTAACCAATAACCTAAACAAAGACAAACATCCATAATCCATTTTTTGGGAATGTGGGTGTAGTGTTCTAGGCTACTTCTTGCTGATAGGGGGTGCTGTATTCTTATGGGGATCCCAAGAAAATTAAGAATTATAGTTAAGTCCTGACTAAAATATTATGTGAGGCTGCATTTTCTGAGCCAGTTAGTTGCCTTGAAACCATACTGGATGTTGGATCATCTGGGCAATGGTGTCATTGGAGACCTTTCAGGGGGTCTTGGTTGATCAAACCTGATCCATCTTAACCTGGAACAAATCCATAGCCTCTTGCTTTCTGTGGAAACAAAAGCAGGGCCTCCTTTCCAAAACAACATATCCTTAGATCCAAATTTTGAAGTCAAGATACCTTTAATATATATATTATATATATGGGCTTAATTTAATAGCCTTTACAATCAAATGTCTTTCTGCAGTTAAAAATATCAAAGACAACACAATCCAGATTCTCTGTGTAATATCCATCTTTATGTAACTTATTTTTTATATTACTTTTACTTTCTCTTAAAGGCTTTATTTTTTAAAACTTTCTTTTTTTATATAACTGTATATATTCCTTTTTCTCTCTTTTAAGCCTACGTACATTTTTATACACATTGTATACCATTTAGAGGTTTATTTAATCTGAATCTGACTTATGAATCTATTACTTTAAACTGCAGCATTACTAGGGCTAAAACAGCAGTTTTGGCTGCTGACTCCACCCACCTCAGCTTCCCAACATGGCAGAATAATGTTTACAGCCAGCTCTGTGCACCATGCTCATCGCTGACTCTGGGAAGCCGTGGGTCTATGCTTCTATCCAGCAGCGTGTAGCCCAGAAATCTCTTTTTTTTTTTTTTTTTTGTACTAGCAACAGCTAAATCTGTCATGATGCACTGCACTGTGCCGCTTGGAGATGCCACTGTGTACTGCAGTGGAAATCTGCCATGCTGCACTCAAGCCCACCTGCCACTGTGAACCCTCCATACTGTAGCTCATGGCTGACCTGAGAGACACAACTAGAAAGCTGTTTTTAGCTCCATTTTAGAATCTTTTTTTTTTTTTTATAAAGCTTTCTCAGGTTTTAGGCCCCATGTTGGGCACCATTGGTAGCTGAAAGTTTTCCTGTGTCCCGCCCATTCCACAGCCGCTCAAAAGACCCAAGTAAACACACAGAGGCTTATATTAATTAAAACTGCTCGGCCATTAGCTCAGGCTTATTACTGACTAGCTCTTGCATTTAAATTAACCCATAATTCTTATTTACGTTTAGCCACATGGCTTGGTACATTTTCTCAGTACATTTTCTGCCTTTACATCTTTTTTTTTTTTTTAAAGAAAATCCATATTTTATTTCATGCTAGAAAAGCAAATGTGCCTTTAGTAAACCATCATTTGAAATTATTATTATTATTGTTATTATTATTATTATATAATACCTGATCAAGTGAAAGCTCATTTTTTAGTCTTTATAAATTTCTTTGGACTGAAGAACCAAACTGTCTTATGAATTACCTCTCTTTATTCAGTATGTCTCTCCTGTTTGAATCTAATCTTTATCAATCTTGATGGTATTTACAGCTTCTCTTCTCTATTTGTAAACAAAGGCAAAAACCTCTTTCCAAATGTAACACATATCACATATCCGTTCAGAGGTCAACACATCTTTAAAGTATACAGACTGATTTAATTCAGCAGGTTTTTCTACTATTAAATGTCTTTCCCCAGCTGTTGTTTCTTTTCTTTCTTTCTTTCTTTTTTTTTTTTTTTAATGCCAAATGCTGTTTATTGAAGGAGGGAAGAGATCTTAAATACAGGCTTACAACACAATGGGAGAACCCTGGAGGGCAGAAGTTTGCTACCGATGTTTAACAATCTTGCATCTAAGCTGTTAACACCCATTATGCAGGATACACAGACAAGGAACTTCCCTTAAGCATTCAGGAGGGTGGAACCCAGCAGGGAATTAGCATAGGGAGGATATCAAGGTCAAGGTCAGCAAGCAAGGCAACAGTTACCCAAAACGGGGGCCAGGGCCCTACAGGTCCCCCTTTTATTAAAAAATGAGCTTCTGACTTAGGTTGCGTGGGACGTCAGCAGGTCACCTTACCTGTCATGGAGACGCCTGCCCAGGCCACACAGGCGCTCTGTCTTAGGTTGGTGAGCACCCCCCAGGCATTACCTGTCTCTGAATACTCATTATCATACAGGTTCAATCATGTGTGAGTTGCAGAATCAACTGCTGCCAAAGATCTCAAAGTGGCACTGGCTTGCAATCTGTGTGTTCGACACAGAAAAGACCAACAGAGGTCCTATCCCATCCATAGCCAGTACTGCCTTCACATCTTGCTTCCTCTGTGTCTGACTGGCAACTCCTGATTCAGCCTTCCTCTTCCCAGAATTCGCCTTATCTGCTTATCCTGCCTATACTTCCTGCCTGGCTACTGGCCAATCAGCATTTTATTAAACCAGTGTACAAAAGCATTATTCCACAGCAAACATGCATGCAAATGCATGCTGCTCCTTGGATGGTGGGCTGGTGTCTCTCTGCTCTCAACTATGGATGGGACCAGCTGCTTCAAGCTCCTGCCACTCGGACTTTGCTGTATGATAAGTGCAGCTTGAGCTGTAAGCCCGATAAACTCCTTTCTCCCTCAAATTGCTTTTTGTCAGGATAATTATCACATCAGTGAAGCTAAGACAGTGTGCATGTGTGCTATGCATGTGTGTATTCACACATGTGGTTACATGTGGAGGCCAGAGGTGGCTGTTGAGATGCCCTTTTCTATCTATAGTTTTTTCCTCCTTCCTTCCTTCCTTGCTTCCTTCCTTCCTTTCTTTCCTTCCTTTCTTTTTTTTTTTTTTGAGACAGGGCCTCTTTTTGAACTCAGAGTTCACCATTTCAGTTAAGCTGCTAAACTGGCTGGCCAGAGAGTCTCTAGGATCCGCCCTGCCAGCACTGGGTTTATAAGTTCATGTGACCATGACCAGCTTTTGGCATAGGTGCTGGGTACCCAAACTCAGGCCCCACAGTTGTGCAGCAAGCACCATCCCCTAAGCAGTCTCTCCAGGGTCCAGATCCTTGAGGCCCAGGTGCTGGCCTTGATTCTCAGCCCTGCCCGTGCCACACAGAATACTGGAAACACAGGCATGTAAAGGCGTGTCCTGTCAACTGCTGGGCTGTTGTCCCTTCTCTGTGTCTTCCTGTGACCACTGACTTCAAACATGAAAAGTTTTTATATAATTATTATGCTTTTCTGTGTATGAGTGTTTTGACTGAACATATGTCTGTGTACCATATTCCTGGTGCCCAAGGAGGCCAGAAGAGGATCTCCTGAAACTGGAGTTATTGATGGTTGTGAACTGCTATGTTAGTGCCAGGAATTGAATCCCGTCCTCTGCAAGAGCAGTCAGTGCTCTTCACTGATGAGCCATCTCTCCAGCCCCTAAAAGTTGTTGTTTTTTTGTTTTTTAACTCAGTTTTCTGCCACCAGACTTAAGAGCTTTTCATGCTGGCCAAAGCCATTTGACTGAATGCAGGTCTTGCTCCTAGTAGCTGGGAAAGGGCATTATTTAAACTGCAGGAATTTAGATGCCATAGGGAGAATGTTTCAGTGCAGAGATGGAAGACAATGGATCTATATTCGCCGAAGACCAGCCTTCTCCTACTCACACCAGAGATGACTTGCAGGAGGGAGGGTTTCAGCCTCTGAGACGGCAAGCTGCACTGCTGTGGAGCTGGAACACACACACACACACACACACACACACACACAGTCCCACTATGTAGCTCACGCTAACCTTAAACTCATTGTCCTCTTGTCTTAGCATCTTGAAGGCTGAGATCACAGTGATTTGCCACTATACCCAGCCGTGTGTGTGTGTGTGTGTGTGTGTGTGTGTGTGTGTGTGTGTGTGTGTGTTATTCCTCGGGCACTGTCCATCTCTCCCAGATGGCTCTCCCTGTCTTGGAGCTCTGGGCCAGTAGATTAGGCAGACTGGCCAATAAGCTCTACAAGCCCACCTGTCTGCTTCCTCAGCACTGGGATTACAAGCATGTGCTACTATGCCTGGACTAAGGACTGACCTCAGGTCCACACACTTGAAGGCAAGCGCTTACCAACTGAGCAATCTCCCTAGCCCTGCAACTTACTTTTTTTTTTTTAAGATGGGGTTCTCCCAGTGTTGCCCATGATGTACTCATGTGACCCTCCTGCCTCTACCTCCTGAGATCACAGGATGTACGGCTTTGCTCAACTGGGATTACATTTTAATTTTATCCATTTGTGAAAACACATGTGCATCAGCTGGTTTGGATGAGTGCTTGACTCCCAATGAGATTGGTTTCTGGCCATTTTCACAGAGGGAGGCTGTCAAGAACTTCCCTTGGAGAGTGGGCACAGCAGCAGCAGAACTCCCCTTGACAAGTCAATCTGGAATGGCTACACGTGCACACTGCCTTCTTAGGCTTCCTCTTTCCTTTGGAATCATCTCCAGCCTCGTTACGTCATCACTGCGAGACCAAGGGCAGCCACTGTTGCACGTGGCTTTGCTTCTCTGGCCATGGTTCAGAGTTGGCATTGATCCAACCTGGGCCACTTAGGGCCCTTTCTGAGCCCCTTTGATACCAACAGCTCGGGGCCTGAGGACAGTCAACCTCCAGCCTACCACAAGTAGTAAGTCTACCAGATGGAGAACCTGGAGTTAGAGGCAGCCATGTCGTTAGCCTGGTTGTGTAGAAAGGAGTGACAACAATCTTCAGAGGCTAGCAAACACAGGAGAAAGTTCTGTGATATTCCTCTGTCTGGTTCAGTTTTTTCTAGGGACCAGCTACCCAGCCATAGCCTGGCTGTTCTATCTTTCTTTGGTAACCAGAGTAACACACCTCCACTTTGTTTGACATCTACAACCCAAAGAGCTCAGATTGATAAGAAGACCAACCTTCACTCTGCAGTTGAAGCAGCAGATGATGAGGAAGCCCTGGCCTCCCTAGGGCAGAACTCAGTGACCGAAGGCTAGACTCAAGTTACAGATGTCCCAGTGGTGGCTCCCACTTGTTTCTGCACAGCTGCTACTCTCCCAAGGCTTCATGGCATTTTTTTTTTCAAGACATGGTTTCTCTGTGTAGTCCTGATTGACCTGGAACTTGCTCTTTAGACCAGACTGTCCTCGAACTCAGAGATCTGCCTACCTCCACCTCCTCAGTGCTGGGATCAGAGCATGCACCACCATGGTCCAACCTTGCTTCATGGCATTAAAAAAAATAATTATCAATTTTTATGTGGCTTTTTACCTGCATGTATGTCTGTGTGAGGGTGCCAGATCCCCTGGAATCAGAGTTACAGACAGCTGTGGGGGCTGAGAAGTGAACCCTGGTCCTCTGGAAGAGCAGTCAATGCTCTTAACCATCTCTCCAGCCATTTCTCCAGCCATCTCTCTAGCCTCACTTCAGGGCATTTTAAATCCAAGGGAGATCTCCAAAATCCTCAGTTAGAGGGAAATGGCACTGTACTGCCTCCTGGCAACAAAACAACAACAAAAAAACGTAACCAGGGAAACATAACTGGAGACCCAGGACCTGAGGGTCGGCATAGGAAAGTGAGATAGAAGAAGAATGTCCACCTTGTGAGAGGCAGACGGAAACGGCGTCCGCTGAGGCCCTTCTCTCACACAAAGATGACAGCAGGAAAGTGGGTCTTTACTTCTTTTGCAAAACTTTCATGCAGGATCCACATGAAACGGAGCCATAAATGTCTTCCTAAGCACAGCTAAAAAGAGATCAGAGAACCATGCAGGTGCTGGCTGCTGCCTGTGGATTCCCAGGCCTGGCTGACCGCAGAGATCACCATTCCTTTTAACAGGAATCAGAAGGCTTATGAAAGAGACCAGGCGCCCTGTCTGCAGTTCCCTGCAGAGACACCCTTGGCTCCCGCAGCTGACAGCTCCTGGCCCCTGGGCACCCAACTCCTTCACTTCCCAGACCCAGCCCTCCTTCTAAGTCCTCACCGTGCCCCAGCATCACAACAGGGCTGCCGAGTGCCTCACAGTCATCCTGAAAATCCAGGGCAACAGAGAGGCCTAATAGGTCCTTCAGGCATGGGCTAGATGTTATAGCTACTTTTCCTGTTATGATAAAATATTCTCACCAAAGCCACCCGAAGAAAGATGGGTTTCTTTTGCTTCGCAGTCTGAAGAATAGTCCGTCATGGTGGGAGTTAAGGTAGCAGGGGCTTGAAACTGCTGCCCACACTGGACCTGGGGAGGAATGGAAAGTGACGAAGGCCAGCCACAGCAGCTCCTTCTCTCCTGATTGACAGTCCCGGATCCCAGCCAGGGAACGGCCCCACCCACCATGGGCAGGTCTTCCCTCCTCCACAGCCATGGAGTGTTGGTCCCCAAGACCTGACTTACCAAAGGCAGCTTTTGAAAATCCCTGAGGGAACTGCATCCTGGCAGGAGACTGTGGCTGATGGACACACAATTAGGTGAGCCTTCTCTGGGCTACCAAATGCTGACCAGGTGTTCACCTAAGCCAGGCGGACGCTCAGGGCCCCCACCCAGGAATGCATGGGAACCAGAAGCTCTAGTCCTGACATTGCCTAGCCACCCATCAGTGGTGCTGATGCAGGGAACCTGGGGAGGAAAGCTAAAGCCAAGCCCTGAGGAGTGTTCGGAGTCATACCTCAGAACTCGGCATGATGTGCCATCACCATCCCTAGATGTTGCACTTTGCCCATTTGGAGGGGCCCTGGTACCCATCTACACTTGGGCTTCCCCTCCTGTGGCTCCCAGAGGATCCTGTTGCCTAGCCTGTTGCCCACTCTGAAGAGCCCCTTAACTCTAGATTTTGATTCGGACCCAACAAAAGTAAGCCTAAACCCAGTCCTAGATATTTCTTTTTCTTTCTTCCTTTTGCTTTTAAGCAAGGTCTCACAATGTAGCCCTGGCTGTCCTGGAACTCCCTGTGTAGACCAGGCTGTCCTCAGATTCAGATCTGCCTGCTTCTGCCTCCATAGTGGTGGGATTAAAGGCATGTGCCACCATGCCTGACCAACCTTTTCTTTTATAAAAAAATAGGATCTATCTAGCTCAGCTGGCATACAACTCTGGAGGCCCCCAAATGGTGGGTTTCCAGGCCTGTGCCACCACACCTGGTTCATTCGGCTCCAAGGAATCACAGGCAGGGCTTTGTGTGCACTAGGCAAGCATTCTACAAACGTATCCCCAACCTGACTACTAAATAATCTTTTTTTAAATTCATTTTTGTTTTTGAGACAGGGTTTCTCTGTGTAGCTCTGGTTGTCCTGGAACTCACTCTGTAGATGAGGCTGGCCTGGAACTCACAGATATTCACCTGCCTCTGCCTCCTGAGTGCTGGGATTAAAGGCATGCACCACCACTGCCTACCCAACTCTTTTTTTTTCTTCCAGTTTTTGCTTCTTAAAAATATTTAATATAGTAGGTTGGTGGTGGCACACTCCTTTAGTCCTAGCACTCAGGAGGCAGAGGCAGGCAAATCTGTGTGAGTTTGAGGCCAGCCTGGTCTACAGAGTGAGTTCCAGGACAGCTAAGGCTACCCAGAGAACTCCTCTCTTGAAAAAAATAAATAAAATTACAGTAAAAAAAATTACAGTTAAAAAAATTACATGTCCACAGACTAACAAAAATAAACAGCATGTCAAAGTTTGTAAGATAGCTGGAATATAATTCAGAGATGGTGTGTTTACCTAGCCTGAAAGAAACCTTGAGTTCCATCTCCAGCCCTGCAGAAATGAAAAATACATGCATTGAGGTAGGAGCAGTTTATTGTTACCCAGGCTCTAATTCATGGAACAATAGACATTACAAGAAAAGGAAAATCTCAAATAAACAGCTTGACATTTCACCTCCAGGAACCGAACAGGAGCAGGCTGACGATCTCAGTGTTGTGGGGGCTGAGAGAGAAGGATCCCTTGAGCCTGGGATTTGAAGAGGGAAAAAAAAAAGTTCAAAGTTAGTAGTGTAGAGAGGCCCCAAAACAGCTTGACCACACAGCTGCCATGACAGGCTTAGAGGCCCAGACACAGCTTCTGTGCAGGCTTACTGGCAGGCAGCACCCAGACCCAGGAAAATCCATAAACTGACCCCACCCAGGGAGGGCCTACATCTAAGGGGAAGTATCTGACATCCCAAACTTCCAACCATTAGATAAGGTTAGATAAGATGGCCAGGTGTTCCTGAGTCTAGCACACACCTATTTCTGTTTACAGATACCCCTAGACAAATGTCAGCCAGTCAGGGTCCTGAGCCCTGGAAGTCCCCTCACCCCAACTTCTGCTATGATAAAAAAACCCTACCCCGCCTGAGCTCAGGACTCCCTGCTCTTACCGCTGCATTGGACAGACAGAGAGACCAAGCTCAGAGCTTGAAAATAAAGGCTCTCAGCCGGGCGGTGGTGGCGCACGCCTTTAATCCCAGCACTCGGGAGGCAGAGCCAGGCGGATCTCTGTGAGTTCGAGGCCAGCCTGGGCTACAGAGCGAGATCCAGGAAAAGCGCAAAGCTACACAGAGAAACCCTGTCTCGAAAAAACCAAAAAAAAAAAAAAAAAGAAAGAAAGAAAATAAAGGCTCTTTGCTGTTACATGTGGGATTCCGTCTCCATGGGAGCTTTTGGGGGGTCCTCGCGATCTGGGCATAACAAGCAGAAGGAGGGAAATAACGAGGATCAGAGCAGAAATAAGTGGAACAGACTAGAAAATGAAAGAAAAAGTCAGGAGCACACTTTTTTTTTTTTTTTGGTTTTTCGAGACAGGGTTTCTCTGTGTAGCTTTGCGCCTTTCCTGGATCTCGTTCTGTAGACCAGGCTGGCCTCGAACTCACAACCATCTGCCTGCCTCTGCCTCCCAAGTGCTGGGATTAAAGGCGTGGGCCACCACCGCCCGGCAGGAGCACACCTCTAATCCCAGCACTCCGGAGGCAGAAGCAGGCACATCTGTGTGAGTTCAAGGCTCACCTGATCTACATAGTGAGTTCCAGCACAGCCAGAGCTTCAGAGTGAGACCCTATCTCAAAAAGAATAAAAATAAAATAATAAATAAACATACAAACAAATCAGCAAACCTTTAGCTAGACAATCGGGGAAAGCAAGCGCTACTTGACATGAACCTCACACAAAGATGCCTCTGCTGGGCATGGTGGCCCCATCACGCCTTTAATCCCAGCACTCCAGAGCCAGAGGCAGGCGGATCTCTGTGAACTACAGCCAGCCTGGTCTACATGGAAAGTTCCAGGCCAATCAGAATTATATCGTGAGACTGTGTCACAAAAACGTGTAAATAAATAGCCTGTCATGGTTGGTCACATGTCTCCACATGTCAGGGTATGAATTTTACTTGCCCACAGTGTTAGTTTTTCGGCTGCGCTGTTCTTACGCTGCACGGAAATGTCACGAAACACGACAGAATCCGCTAATAAGAGTTTTATTAAACATAAAGGGACAGAGAGTGAACAGGCCTGCGGGAAACACGTGTGTGGAGAAGAAGAAGGAAGAAGAAAAAGGTACCGGGAACATGGCGCCGGATTTTAAAGGCTGGGCGTGGACAGATCAGCGTCACTACTACACGCAGGCGCATAGATCACATGGCCATGTTGCACGCCTATGTGGCTAGTGGAACGTCACGGATCTTGGTCACGCGAGATGCCCTGACCCGGAAATGACTATCCTGACCTGGACCTGGCTAGGCAGAAGTGTCCGCCAGGCATATGCAAACACGCCTGACCGTGGGGCCTTGTTGTAAACCTTTCACACAGGACAATATTTCTCTTGTAGGTCCAGTTCATGTGTGACTTGTAACAATAAAGGCAGCTCATGTGTTTGCCCATGCTCTTATTTATTCAATCATTCATTCATTTATTATTATTGAGTACTTTTTTTTTTAGTTTTTCAAGACAGGGTTTCTCTATGTAGCTTTGGTTGTCCTGGAACTCACTCTGTAAAAGGCTGGCCTCAAACTCAGAGATCCACCTGCCTCTGCCTTCCCAGTGCTGGGATTAAAGGCGTGTGCCACTACCACCCAGGATTGAGTTCCTGTTGTCATAGTCATTCTTTTAGGCTCTGTGGATACAGCAATAAAGAATCAGGGAAGCACTCGGGAGGCAGAGCCAGGTGGATCTCTGTGAGTTCGAGGCCAGCCTGGGCTACCAAGTGAGTTCCAGGAAAGTCGCAAAGCTACACAGAGAAACCCTGTCTTGAAAAACCAAAAAAAAAAAAAGAATCAGGGAAAAGGGAGTGTTTTCACAGAGCTTATGCTCAAGATAAGAAATATAATCTTAGCCACATAGTACTCACTGTTAGAATTCCTAGCCACTCCCCCAGCTACATGGCCGCAAATGCCCTGTCCAGTAGCCAAGCAAGATGCTTAGTCATCCCAGGGCCTTACCTCTTAGGTAATCTGTGCACTGCATGATCACATAATTTGCATGCAGCATGATCATGTAATCTATGCACGTGCACGGCGTAACTACATAAGCCCATATGCGCATGTGCGGGCGGAACCAATAAAAGCAGATTCTACGTATCCTCCCCTTTTTCCTGCACGATCCTTCCATAGGCCTGTGCACACCCCTTCTGTTCCCTTCCCTTAATAAACTCTTGTAGTGGGTTTGTTGTGCCTCGTGGCTTTTCTCACACGGTAAATAGTGCCGCTTAATGAATCACACTCACAGAAATAAGCCAAGTGTAATGAACATATATGTTACATAGTGTGTTAGCACATGATGAATGCCATGAAAAGCCTGGTGGCATGAGGAAGTCCACACTCGGCCTAACAGGGAGGTACGAGGTGGCCTGGGCAGTCTCCTGAGCAGAGGTTTGAGGCCACCTCAGAGATGAGGATGGTGTTATAAACAGAGGGCAACCGGGGCAGGACCTGCAGGACTGGAAACAAAGGCCTCCCAGCAGCTTCTCTCCATCGCTGCGAATTAATTTCCTGTTTGGGGCCGGGTTGCTCAGTGGCAGAGCACTGGCCTAGCAAGGACAGGCTCTGGATCTATCCCCAACTCTTAAAAAAAAACAAAGTTATGGCCGGGCAGTGTTGGTGGTGCACACCTTTTATCCCAGCACTCGGGAGGCAGAGCCAGGCGGATCTTTGTGAGTTCGAGGCCAGCCTGGTCTACAGAGTGAGTTCCAGGAAAGGCGCAAAGCTACACAGAGAAACCCTGTTCAAAAAAAAAAACAAAACAACCCACAAAGTTTTCTGTTTTCTTCAGCTCCCACCAAGCCAGCAGTCTGTCTGGGTAGGCATTCTAGAGTCCACTGGCCGTGGTGGAGCCAGGTAACCTCAAAAAGAACACTGGTGGGTTAGTTCCAGGAAAAAGAAAAACAAGGAAGCAAGCCAGCACGGCCCCTAATGGGGACATGTCTGCGGCCTAAAAATAAACCCGGGATCACTCAAGGGAGAGGCAGAGGGGTGCAGCATTAACTCCCACAGCCCCAGCTCTGCTGATTCACTAGATGAGGACCACGCCATGGAGCCAGCCTCAGTGGATCTCCACATGTTTAAAATAGTTCTTTGTTTTGTTTTTCGAGACAGGGTTTCTCTGTGTAGCCCACGGTGTCCTGGAACTTGCTCTGAAGACCAGGCTGGCCTCCAACCCAGAGATCTGCCTGCCTCTGCCTCCTGAGTGCTGGGATTAAAGGTGTACTACCTGCTACGTGTGTAAAACAGGACTCTGCTCCCTCAGATTCTAACAATGGATATAAAAGAAACAGGTGGGCTCAATTTTAGCCTGATCCAAAGGTTGGCTACCTCCTCCCTCTTGGCTCTGGATCCCCAGTATGCGTCACCCTTGGCTCTCAGAAAGACTAGAACTCTAAAGTTAGTGCCTGAAGGTGAGCTAGGTGCCAGGTAAGGCCTTTGTAGGGTTTCTGACTTTTTATTTTATTTATTTATTCACTGTCCATTTGCTTTTGAGACAGGGTCTCACTATGTAGATCAGGCTAGCCTTGAACTCACGGAGATCCACCTGTGAGTGGATCTCTGCTTTCTAAGTGCTGGGATTAAAGATGTACATCACCATGCCCAGTTTATTTTACTTTTTTAGACAGTCTCTGTATGGCTCAGGTTGGCCTTAGATCTTGATCCTCCAATCTCAGCTTTCTGGATGATGGAATTATAGACAACTTGACAAATGGGCGCTTTTTTTTTCCTATCAAAGGTGGCTACCCTACTGAAAGCCGGTATCCCACAAATCCCCACTGTGTAAAACTTTTATGCAAAGGAATTCAAGTCTTTGAGTCTCCCCAACCAAAACCAAACAAACAATAAATAACTAAATAAAGTAAAAAGCCAGAACCCTGCAAAAATCTGCGTATGAAATGTCCCTCCCGCATTCTGAGAACTTAATGAGCTTGAAGGCCTGCAGTAGTGGGCTCTTCCTGCACTTCCTTCATTTCCTTTACGCCAATTCTTCTTCTCCTTCTTCCTCCCTTCCCCTTCTTCTTCCCCTTCTTCTTCCTCCCTCTCCTTCTTTCTTCTTCATCTCCGTCTTCCTCCTCCTCCTTTCTTCTGATCCTGGAGCTCAGTATGTAGAGCAAACGGTCCTTGAAGTCGCAGAGATCTTCCCACCTCTGCTGGGATTAAAGGCCTCCACCACCAAGCCTGGCTGCCGAGTCTATTAAAACTAGCCAACCGCAAAAGACTGTGAGGTCAGACCCAGTCAATGAGGAAAAGAAACGATTGTCACCTGCCTTGGCATAAAAGCTAAGCGAACTTCCTGCCTCAGTGTGCTGGCTAGCCTGGCTTCTGCCATGCAGTACCCTTTTTGCAAAAATTGCCTTGCTGAGTTACTTTCACTTTGTTCACGTGTTTCTTTTTGTGATACCAAGAATATTTGCTTTCAACAGACATGTACTGGGGTGCCTCACAATGACCTATTTTCAATTCTGAGCTCCACCGCTGGCATAATACTGAAATGCTGGAATCTGGATCCTAAGAAAGTGAAAGACGGTGAATTAAAATTGATGCAGTTTGTCTTACAACCTATTAAATGAGAACTTAAAAGGTTTACAAGTAGCTAGTTGTGGTAGCACATGTGTGGAATACAGCTACCCAGGAGATGAACCAAAGTTTGAGGACAGTGTGAACTGCATAATGAAACTCTGTACCAGAATGAGTGGAAGGAAGAAAGGAAGGAAGGAAGGAAGGAAGGAAGGAAGGAAGGAAGGAAGGAAAAGAAGTCAGGCCTGTTGATACATATACCTGGAATTCCAGCTTCTAGAGAGGCTGAATAACGAAATCACGAGTTCAAGTACTGCCAGGGCTACAGGGTAAGTTTGAGGCCAGCCTCAGCAACTTAGTGGACTCTGTCTCAAAATTAAAATATTTTTTAAGGATTGAGAATGTAGTTCAATGATAGAGGGCTTGCCTAGCTTTGAGAGAGCCTGTTTTTTGTTTTGTTTTGTTGTTTTTTCGAGACAGGGTTTCTCTGTGTAGTTTTGCACCTTTCCTGGAACTCACTCTGTAGCTCAGGCTGGCCTTGAACTCACAAGATCCGCCTGCCTCTGCCTCCCGAGTGCTGGGATTAAAGGCGTGCGCCACCACCGCCTGGCAAGAGTCTGTTTTGAATCCCTGGTACACATACACACGCACGCACGCACGCAC
The DNA here is from genome assembly GCF_007827085.1 of Peromyscus californicus insignis. Lineage (NCBI taxonomy): Eukaryota > Metazoa > Chordata > Mammalia > Rodentia > Cricetidae > Peromyscus > Peromyscus californicus. The sequence goes on from NW_026294551.1 coordinate 28,052,200, forward strand.
GCACGCGCTTAATTTACAAATACCCACCTATTGGATCCAACTCCATCTTCTGGCCTATGAAGGTACCATGCACACACGTGGTGCACAGACCATTCATGCAGGCAAAACATCCACACATGAAATAATAGCCCTAATAAATTACAAATACTGATCTGTCAAGGAATTGGTTAGAAGCCTCCCTCTGGGACGCTCCTGGTTCTCTGCTGCCACCTGCTGGTAGTAATAGGCACAGCAGAGACAGAGCCAAGGCGAGCTACAAGAATTCAACAAAGAATAATCAGAGGAGGTCAGTGTGAGCCTGGGCGGGTCTCAGGGGAATTACCTAAAGAGCCGTCTAAAGGGCCTTTTCAGTGTCTGAAGAGACTCAGGGACCACAGAGTAATTCTATTTATTTGTTTGTTTGTTTGTTTGTTTCTTTCTTTCTTTCTTATTTTGTTTTTTTCAAGACAGAGTCTCACTATGTGGCCCTGACTGTCCTGGAACTCACTCTATAGACCAGGCTGGCCTTGAACTCACAGAGATCCATCTGTCTCTGCCTCCTGAGTGCTGGGATTAAAAGCATATGCCACCATACCAGGGTTTTATTTTATTTTTGAATGTTGCTTTCCTTTTTTAAATTTGTTTTTATTTTAAAATTTTATTATATTATGTGTATGAGTGTTTTGCTTGCATGTCTATCTGTGCACCACGTGCAATTAAATGACCAGAAGACGGCATTGGATCCCTTGGAACTGGAGTTAAAATCACTGTAGGCCACCAGGTGCTGGGAAGCCAACCTGGGTCCTCTGGAAAAGCAGCCAGTGCCCATAACTGGCGAGCCATCTCTGCAGGGGTCATTTTTAACATTCTAGCTCTGTCTCCACACTCGACAGACAGAGATCCAAGATTAAGGTAGATAAGTGTATTTCTCAAGGCATACCTTAGGAACAATGGCAGGATTTGTTCCCAGAACTCTGAGGTCTAAGTTCAGGGCTGGTCTGAGTCTAGTGAGGCCCCTGGACCAGCAGCCACCTCTGGGGCACCTGGAGACTTGGTAGAAGTTCAGGCTTCAGGGTTTGGGTAGGTGGCCCATGGTAGAGTGTCTACCCAGCAGATGCAAGGCCTTGGCTGTGGTTCCTTTGCATGTGAAAACAGTAATAATAATAATAAATAATAACAATCAATAATAAATAAATAACAAGAAAGGCGGGGGCACAGGAGTCACTGGAAATGCACTGTGCCAGCATGTTCCGAGGCCTCAGGCAAAGAATGTAAGGGGCTCAATCTGAATACCCTGCCTCCAGCTCTCCTCGGCGGGCCTATTATCATGGTCTTGGAGCTAGTGTGCTGGAGCAGCATTATGAAGCTTTTCTACACCCTGACTGGAAAGACATGCAGACAGTGGGTGACACTTTCAAGAAGGAAGTAATAGACACTGTGCTGTGCAAAGGCTTGCCCTACTGTTTTCTGTACACGTGTGCGTGTGTTTTTGCAAAAATTAGATTGTAGACCCCGTGTCCCCAACCCTCTTTGTTTTGATTTTCTTTTCTTTCTTTCAGTTTTATTTTGCTTATTTGGACAGGGAGTGAGGGGTTGAGACAGAGTCTTTCTATAGTCCTGGCTGCCTTGGAACTCTCTATGTAGACTGGGCTGCCCTGGAACTCATAAAGATCCTCCTGCCTCTGCCTCCCAGGAGCTGGAATAAAAGACATGCACCACTATACTCAGTGGATGTAAAATGCTTTTATGACTATCAACTGTGGTGGTTTGAGTAGGAACAGCCCCCATAGGCCATAGATTTGAGGGCTTAGTCATTAGATGCTACTTGACAGGGACTAGGAGGTGTCGCTTTGTTGGAGGAAGTGTATTACTGGGGGTGGGCTTTGGGGTTTCGAATGCTCAAGCCAGGCCCAGCATCTCTCTTTGCCTGCTTGCCCTCACCTTACTAGCATGTCTGTTCCTTCACTGGCATTAGAGTCTACTTCTTCAGGATTCCAGCATCTACTGAAAATCAGCGAAGACATCCAGCCTCGTGGACTGAGCAGCTACTGCATTCTTGAACTTCCGTTCACAGCCAGCCATGGCTGGATTGGCTGGACTGCAGCTTGTAAGTCATTCTAATAAATCCCCTTTCTCTTTATATATAGAGATTCATTCTGTAAGTTCTGTTACTCTAGAGAACCCTGACTAATACACAACATAATATGGGATAATTAGATCGATCTAGTTAATATATCGTAAGACATTTCAATAAAGATCAAAGGTTAGGGGCTGGAAATGTCATTCAGTTGCTACAGTGCTTACCGGGTACTCAGGAACCTGTGGGTTTGATTCCCCAGCACCACATAAACCCAGCAGAGTGGTGCATTTCTGTAATCCCAGCAGTTAGGAAGTAGGTCCAGAGCCGGGCAGTGGTGGCACATGCCCTTAATCCCAGCACTCGGGAGGCAGATCTCTATGAGTTCGAGGCTAGCCTGGTCTACAGAGAGAGTTCCAGGACAGCCAGGATTGTTACACAGAGAAACCCTGTTTCCAAAAATTAAATAAATAAATGAAGGAAGGGAGGAAAGAAGGAAGGAAGTAGAGAATCAGGAGAATCAATAGTTTAAGGTCACCTTTGGCTACATAGGGATTTTGAGACCAACCTGGTCTCTACATGAGACTCTGTCTAAAAAAACAAAAAAACAAAAACAAAAACAAAACAACCCTACCTGTGATTTCTCTTCAGTAGTAGTTTTTCAATTGTTAATTGAAGAACTTGAATTAGAAAATACTTGTGGCTATAATATCTGTTGCTGTATTTACAAATTGCTCTAAAATTTGACAGTTTAAAACAAATGCTTACCATCATGGTTCTGAAGTCAGCATCCTGGGATGGTTTAAGCCGAAGCTGACTGTGTGGCTGAGGGTCTCTTAGGATGTCATGGTCAGGCCAGAGTAGGCTGCAGCTACCACAAGGATGGAGGGCTCATCCTAAATTCCCTTGTGGCTGCTGGCTGGAGACCGCTGTTTCTCACCGTGAGTCTTTCTGGAAGCTGCCAGGGTGTCCTGAAAAGAGGTCTGGCTCCCCTACAGTGCATGATTCAAGAGAAGTAAAAATGGGAGTCTTTCATGACCTAACATATTGTGATATACAACCATCCCTGCCATATTCTATTGGTATCATAGTCTAACCCTGTGTAGGAAGGTTGGGAGTGGACTCCCCCAAGGGTAAAAGCACCAGGCAGTGAGGATCGGTGGGTGCCATCTTGGGGGCTCCCTCAATGGGCAACTACCAGCCACTTTATTAACACAAAAACCAGCAGGGTCTCCCACAGCCTTTTGAATAAATGGCAAGACCTTAATATAATCTACAAGGCCCAGTACAATCTGACTCCAGCCTCAGCCCTTCACGAGCCTCCTAGCCTCAGCTCATGGCCTGCCCCTGGCCTTCCTCAATTCAGCTACTTGAAGCACCAGGGCATTCTCAGAGCTTTACCCAAGTCCTCTGCCTCCTCCTTTCACACACCCTCCCACTCAAGGGCTCCCTTTCCCCATCAGGCTCAGTCTGAAACATCCATCCCCAGCAAAGCCCTCCCTGATTCCAACCTAGATTGGGCTCCCTTGGTATCTCTCTCCCTACAGTACCTGGGGGTCCTCAGTTTTGGTCACATTTAGCACAATGCATTCACTTTCTATTTGAATAAGCATTTGTTCACGTTCTTCTCATCCATCAAACTCAGCGGTCCATGGAAGTAGGACATGTGCATCCCTTGGGTTAAGAACTCATTTAAGAGTCGCACTGAGGGCAGGACCCAGCATGTAGTAGCTGTTCAATCAATGCTTGCTGACAGAATGAAAGGAATGGGGGAATGTTGAGGGTCCTCGAGTGCACATTTGGCAAGGGTTTCTCCTTTTGCTGTACAGGTCAGGCTCTAATTCACAGCCGCGGAGAAGTTGCAGATCTCTCTGGGGTGTTTGCCACATGGCTCTGCGGGAAGCTTTTCTAGCAAGAGTGCCAGGGAGAGTTTATTCCAAGTGCTGGTACCCAGTGAGCACTCAGCCTTGTGGGTGGCATGACTGGTGGGGACGACTCTCCTTCCCACTCAAGCTTTTAATGCCCCCAGTTTTCCTGTGTCTTTACTTCTCTCTAGAGAGGTTACAGGGAACAGAATTTACCCAGAAATTTACCGGGAGATGATGTCATAGGGTGATGGGGTCATTTCCTAAACGTAGACTGGAGCTAGGTATGGTGGCAGTGCACACCTGTAACCTCAGCACTTGGGAGGCTGAGGTAGGAGGAGTCACAAGTTTAAGGCCTGCCTGGGCTACCTAGTGAGTTCCCGGCCAGCCTGGAAGTCCTGTCTGAAAACCAATGAACCAGGTAACTAATAAACTGAATGAACAAACTAACTAAACACAGAAACAGGAATTACCAGTGTGCCAAGCATGGTGGTGACAGTGAGTCCCGTGAAATAGTGAGGACGGAATATCTGCCATAAACAGCCCACAGCCTGGAAGAAAGGAGATGAACCATTTCAGTCTAGAAGTAAGCTTGGTACCAAAAGTTGGGAGCCACGGAGGCAGCACAGAGGGACCCCGGAGGCAGTGAGGAAGGACCTAATTGTCCCCAAATTAGGAAATTCTAAATGCAAAAAATAACTACATGACCAAGTAATTCCATGCCTAGGTTTATACCAAAAAGAGAATCGAAAACAAATTTTGACCCTAAGTGTTCACAGCTGTGCTGTTCAGAATAGCTAAAAGTGTAGGGGAAGGAGACACCCCTGTTCCATCAACCACTGAGAAAAATAAAACAGCGTGGGTAGCTGTACATTGGAATGCCATTGCATCCAGAGCGGTGAGCTATTGACCCTGCTGTGGTGCTGGTGCACCTTAGGACACTGTGCTAACAGAAAGGAGGTCACCCATTGCCTGGCTCCATTTATACAAAAATTTCCAGAAGAGGGGAATCTGTGAGGAGAGAGGGTATGTTGGCCGGGCTGGAGGAGCCTGTGGGGTTGGGTTTCCTTTCTGGTGATAAACAGGTTCTGGGGAGACGGTGTCAATAGCCACAACACTGAGTGTTTTTAGTGCCATTGACTCCCATGTGTTCAAGTGATTAAACTGGGGAGGGAGAGAGACAGAGACAGAGACAGACAGACAAAGAGACAGAGAGAGAAAGAGTGTGTGTGTGTGTGTGTGTGTGTGTGTGTGTGTGTGTGTGTGTGTGGTGCTGGGGATCAAATCAGGGTCTTCACATGATTGGCATATATATATATATATTGGCATATAGTATATAGTATAATTCTATGTGTTCTTATCATATCTTTTAAAAATGAGGAAAATGGGGGCTGGAGAGATGGCTCAGAGGTTAAGAACACTGCTTGCTCTTCCAAAGGTCCTGAGTTCAATTCCCAGCAACCACATGGTGGCTCACAACCATCTGTAATGAGATCTGGTGCCCTCCTCTGGCCTGCAGAGATACATGCAGACAGAATACTGTATACATAATAAATAAATAAATCTTTAAAAAAAAATGAGGAAAATGGAGTACAAAGGTGGTAGCAATATTTAAAGTGCCTACTTGGGGCTGGGGTGTATAGTTCAGTTGGTGGAATGCTTGCCCAGCACTCATGAGAGCCTGGGTTCCATCTCCAGGATGGCATAAACCAGGTATGGTGGCACATGTCTGTAATCCCAGCGTTCAGGAGCTGGAGGCAGAAAGATCAGAAACTCAGGGTCATCCTCTACTGTATGGGAGGTTAAAAACCAGCTAGGTTACATAAGACCTTTTATTTAAAAAAACAAAAAGCCTTCTAAAAGTACTGCTAAAGCAATGAATATAGGACAAAAAGAAAATGTGCTACTCAAAGAAATACACATTGGAATCTTTTTTTTTTTTTTTTTTTGGTTTTTCGAGACAGGGTTTCTCTGTGTAGCTTTGCGCCTTTCCTGGAACTCGCTTTGGAGACCAGGCTGGCCTCGAACTCACAGAGATCCGCCTGGCTCTGCCTCCCGAGTGCTGGGATTAAAGGCGTGCGCCACCACCGCCCGGCTGGAATCTTTTTAAAGGAGCATTTTCCCCCTTCTTGTCTCCAAACAAGAAGTAAAAAAAAGGTGGGGAGGGGGAACAGTTGTGTGATGGTTAATTTATCAATTTGATAGGATTTAGAAAACACATTTCTGGACATGACTGTGAGTTTTGTACATTGAGTTAATTGGGATGGGAAGGTTCACCCTAAATTTGGATTTCTCCATCCCATAGGCAAGAGTCCAGGACTGAATAAGAAGAAGACAGAAAGCCGAGCACCAGCATGCATGCCTCTCTACTCCCTGACTGCAGATACCCCATGGCCGGCTGCCTCAAGCTCCCGTCATGCCTTCCCCACCATGATGGGCTGCACCCTGGAACTACGAACCTAATGAACCTTTGCTTCCTAAGATGCTTTCCTCAGATGCTTTGTCACACAAGACAACTAATCCAGCTGCAGACACAGTTCAGGGTCAAGTGTTTACCCTGGCTGCAACAGTCCAGGTCTGAGCATCAGTCTCCTGGGGTACCGGGTGCATAGGTGAGTGGAGGATCAGCTCAGGCCTCCCTGTTCCCTGGTCCAGCCAGGCACCCTGTGGCTCCTGTTAGTTCCTGAGAACCAATAAAAATGTACTGACAATACTGATTACCAACAGTTGGCACTAAAACCAATGTTAGAATTCCTAGCCACTCTCCTAGCTACATGACCACACATCCGCTGTCCAGTAGCCAGGCAAGATGCTTAGTCATCCTAGGGCCTTACGTTCTACATCATCTGTGTGCTGCGTGATTACATAATCTGCACACAGCATGGTCATGCAATCCATGCGCATGCATCGCGTAGCTATGTAAGCCCATATGCGCATGTGCAGGGGAACCTATAAAAGCAGGTTCCACCTATTCCTCCCCACTTCCTGCACGATCTTTCCATAGACCTATGCACACCCCTTCTGTTCCCTTCCCTTAATAAACTCTTTTTTTTTTTCTTTTTTTTTTTTTCGAGACAGGGTTTCTCTGTGTGGTTTTGGTGCCTGTCCTGGATCTCGCTCTGTAGCCCAGGCTGGCCTCGAACTCACAGATATCGGCCTGGCTCTGCCTCCCGAGTGCTGGGATTAAAGGCATGCACCACCACCACCACCGCCCGGCAATAAACTCTTTGTTGTACCTCATGGCTTTTCTTGCATGGTAAACAGTGCCACTTAATGAATAACACTGCACTGGGGCTATGCCTTGTGCTGAGCAAGCAGTTCCTTGTGTACAACCTGCAGTGACAGGTGCCCCTCGTGACCACTTTGCGGGTGAGAACTGGAGGTGCAGAGCTATGACCCCAGGTCAGTTAGCTGTGACTTTGAAGATTCAGGATTTGAAGAGCCAGGAGACCTGCTTCCAGAACTCAGAGTGGGGTGGGGTGCCTGGTGCTCTCCCCAGCTGTGGGGGGTAGAGGGTAAGTACCCTTGAGTCTGCAAGTGAGCATGTGTGGGGAAGGTCAGACCTCCAGGCCTGGCACCTCTGGGAAGGAACATGGTGTCTGGGCCTCAGTTTCCAAACTGGAAGTGACTCTGGGGAATTCAGGATGGGATGGGACTGTGGGATGGATTTCAACTGCTCTGGCCATTCATGTAGCTCTTCTGCCCACTGTGGTTCTGGAAGAGGATTGTTGAGTAATGGTGTAACCGTGTGGCAGGGATGAAAAGCAGGGTTAACGGCTACGGGCAGAGCAGAAGAACAGTTCTGTGGCTGTTAAAAACAAAAGGTTGCCGGGCGGTGGTGGCGCACGCCTTTAATCCCAGCACTCGGGAGGCAGAGCCAGGCGGATCTCTGTGAGTTCGAGGCCAGCCTGGGCTACCAAGTGAGTTCCAGGAGAGGCGCAAAGCTACACAGAGAAACCCTGTCTCGAAAAACCAAAAAAAAAAAAAACAACAAAAGGTTACAGCTGAAAAGATTGCTCAGCTGTTAAGAGTGGTTACTGGTCTTCAAGAGGACACGAGCTCAGGTCCTAGCACCCACGTTCAGTAACTCACGATGCCTATAACCTCAGCTCTCCGGGATTCAACTCCCTCTTCTGGCCTCCTTGAACACTGCATGCACATGAAGTGCATATGCATCAATAAATTTAAAAATCAAAAACAAATCTTAAAATAAAAACTACCCCCCCAAAAAAAAAACAAATAAAAAACTTGTTGCATGGGAGAGGCTGATGGACATTGGGCCTGTGTGGCGGCCTGCAGCAGAAAGCTGCACTACGTGGGACAAAGTGCCAGGCCAGGCGGCAAAAGGCACGTCCATCCATCTTGGCAAAGCTGCAAGAGGGGCTACCTCCCCTTGTCTCAAGCCCCCTGTTGCCAGCTGGAGGAGAGGCCCTGGAATGTGGCCTGGAGACTCCGGAGAAAGAGGGCTAGAGAATGAATTCAAGCTGAGATCTCAGGACAGTGGGAGTCCAGGAAACACTCATACATCTGAGTGTTTATAAACAGTCTCCCTTCCAAGTTGAATCAAGACTTATTTGGCAAAGAATGTCATCCTCCCCAGGGAAGGAGGCAACCCAGAGACGGGAACACGTAAGGGAAGCCGCTTCTCCATATGGTTCTGGCATTTTCTAAAATAAATAATTGGATTGTTGGAACTGTGAAAATGAGAGCAGCTCAAACTCTGGAAGATTCTTAGTGTGTGGGACCAGGGGTGTGGGCCAGTCAAAGCTCGTGTATATGCGACTGATTTCAACAGGGACAGAAGTGTGACTTACATCATTTGTGCTGAATGGGCAAAGGCTTTCTTTGTAGGAAATGTACTTGTAGGGCTCTCGAGAATTGGCTCAGTGGATAAAGGCATCTGCACTCAAGCCTGGGTTCCATCCTTGGAACCCACATGTAGAAGGAGAGAGCCATTTCCTGGAAATTGAAGGAAAAGAGGTATCCATATATGTGCCATGGCATGTTCGTTTGTGAATACACGAAATATTAAATGTAAACAAATAAATTGGAGACTAAGAAGACACCCTAGTAGGAATAGATCTGGGATTTTGTTTGTTTTTGTTTTTTTGAGACAGGGTTCCTCTGTGTAGCCCTGACCATCTTGGAACTTGCTCCTCTGTAGACCAGGCTGGCCTTGAACTCTCTCTGCAGCCTAAGTGCTGGGATTAAAGGAATGCACCACCACCATCCGGATGAATAGATTTGTTTGAAAACGTGAAACTGACTGTATTTAGAGTCGTGTTTAAATCACTAAACACGGGCTGGAGAGATGGCTCAGAGGTTAAGAGTATTAATTGCTCTTCCAGAGGTCCTGAGTTCAATTCCCAGCAACCACATGGCGCCTCATAATCTGATGCCCTCTTCTGGTGTGCATGCAAAGCAGAACACTGTATACATAATAAATAAGTAAATCTTAAATCACTAGACAGGCTATTTTTATAGTAGGGTTTAGGTCCACAGAAATATTTAGTGGTGATAAAAGATAATTCCCCCTAAGTCTAGCTTCACATGTTCCTTTCATTAATATTTTACCTTTGTGATATATGTGTAGATAGATAGATAGACAGACAGACAGACAGATAGGTATTGAAGTGCTGGGAACTGGGCCCAGGGCCTCACATATCCTAGGCAAGGCTCTTCCCAATTGTGCCAGGTGTGGTGCCTTTGTGACTGTTGAGCCTATTTGGATACATTGTTATCGCCTAAGGTCAAAAGTTTACTCAGAATTCATTCTTCTCACTGTATAGTCTACTGATTTTGACACTAGACAGATGTGTGCCATTATCGTATCAGAATAGTTCACTACCCTAAAAGTCCTCTGTACTCCATCTATTATTAATACACATTTAAAAGGAAGATTTTAGACTTAAGAGATTTGTCTTAGAATGTCAATGTTATCATGTGTCCCTCTTGATGACTGGGACAGCTTCACCACCATGTTCAAAGTTTAGGAAGCCATCAAAATGATCCCAAACTAACAACCTCAAGAGAGAAGATCAAGGCATGCATGGTAGCTAATGCCTGTAATCTCAGTACTCAGGAGGCAGAGGCAACAGGATGGACATGATTCCAAGGCTAGACTGATCTACCTTACAAGTTCTGGACCTGCCAGGGCTACACAGAGAGACCCTATCTTAGAGAGAGAGAGAGTGGGCTGGAGAGGTGGCTAAGAGCACTTGTTTTTCCAGAGGACCTGGGTTCTAATCCTGGCACCCACACGGCAACTCACAATTGTTCGTAACTAGTTCTAGGGGATCCCACACGCTCTTCTGACCTCTGTATCAGAAGCACACATGTGGTACACAGACACACATGCAGGCAAAACACTCATACACACAAAATAAAATAAATACATCCTAAAACACAGAGGGAGAGCTAGAGGTGACTCCGTGGTTAAGAGCACTCACTGTCCTTGCAGAGGCCAGAGTTCAGTTCCCAGCACTCTAGAGTGACTCACGACCACCTGTAACTCCAGCTCCAGGGGACTTGATACTTCAGGTCCCTGCCTGCACCTGCGCCTGCAGTCATGTGCACACACTCACATGCAGACACATGCACATGATTTAAAATAATTTTTAAAAAATCTAAAAAAAACACAGGGTGCCCTGGGGGGGGGGGGTGGGATGTCTGCGTCGGTAGTGTTTGCTGTGCAGGCACGAGGAACTGTGTTTGGATCCCCAGACCCCACGGAAAAAGCCAGGGACAGCAGAATGTGCTTACAGTGCTAGCACGAGAGATCAGGGACAGGATCCTGAGGCTCACTGGCCAAGCTCCAGGTTCGGTGACAGATCTTGGCTCAAAAAAAAAAAAAAAATAAGGTGGAGAAAAACATGGATAGTCAACCTCTGACCTCCACATGTTCTGGAGCATACATGTACATGTTCATACATGAATGCAGGAGCACTCACGCACACACACACACATACACAGAAGAAGGCCATCAAGCTTGGAAATGCGCAAATGTGCAGCACCAATGTATGATGTGCTACCGACCCTGTAACAAGTCTTTTTCTGTCCCACCAGCTCCCAAATAATGACATGGAGACTTCTTACTAATTATGAAAGCTTAACCTGTAGATTAGGCTTGTTTCTAACCAGTTCTTATCACTTAAATCAACCCATATTAATTATATTAATTATTATATTCATCTACATTCTGCCATGTGGCTCGTAGCTGTTACCTTTCCTCCTGCACATCTTGCTTGCTCTGTCTCCTGGTGTCTCCACCTCTCTTCTTCCCAGAGTCCTCTCTGTTCCCAGAAGTCCCACCTATATCTCTTGCCTAGCTATTGACCATTTAGCTCTTTATTACACCAATCACAGTAATACATCTTCACACAGTGTACAAATATTCCTCAACACTACCCCTCTGGGGTCTGAGGAGACTTTGGACGAGTACCCCAACACTACACAGGAAGTGGTTTCTCCAGCCTAGCTCAGGGCATCCTGGGTAGATTCTATATAGCTGATTTATACACAGGTGTTGATCTTGATATGCCTCAACAAAATCCCAAATCACATTTACTTAAGCAACAGAAGATATCTAAACACCCTAAGGAGAGGGTCTGTCCCTACGAGAACTATCCCAATGGGTGACCTCTATGTGGCTGGCAAGGTGGTTTAACCTTAATCTCCAAAGGGCCCGTGATCCTAAGGCGATGAGGCGCCTTCTCCTGCACTGTTGGGGTTTTTGTGCTGGTGTCTTCCACCCTCCATTGTGTGTGGGTTTTGCCTTCATCTCTGAATAGCTGTGTTTATTTCCAGGTACACACACAGAAAGGCAGGGTCCCACCTTCCTTTTGTACCTTTTCCTGTTTTTTTGTTTGTTTGTTTGTTTTTGTTTTTTTTGTTTTTCGAAACAGGGTTTCTCTGTGTAGCTTTGGAGCCTGTCCTGGAACTCACTCTGTAGCCCAGACTGGCCTTGAACTCACAGAGATCCGCCTGCCTCTGCCTCCCGAGTGCTGGGATTAAAGGCATGCACCACCACCGCCCGGCTCACCTTTTCCTATTAAAGGTGGAGTTCTTTTATCAAACCTCTGCTGAGGTGCCCGGTGGGTCAGTTGATCTGTCTCATGTGGAGGGTCTGTTCCGCTTTCTTATCACAAAGGGCCAAGTAGTGTTTGACATAATGGCATCACGGATGCTATGAATACATAGTTAACTGCCTCTCAGTCCTACCAGGCCAGTTCCCCCAGATCTTGGCTGAAAACCCCAACGTACACTGCTTATCTTACAACTATCCCTTCAAGTCACAGAATCATGCCAAGTTAGTTATGAAACAGTTAAACTCTGTAAGAGAAGAAACACCAATTCTCCATTAGGATGATGCAAGAAGCCTGATGCGGCCACCCATACAGGATACCTTCTCCATCACTCCCACGCCCAAGCTGAGGGCTGAACCCGGAACCCTGTGTTCGTGTTAGCAAACAGTCCAACACTGAACTAAAGCCCTGCCCCTGTAGTGTGCTCTTTGACATAGGGTTATTTTGAGCTGGAGATAAGTGAGAGGAGACAAGTGCAGACGTACCCACGAGGTGACGAGAGTCCAGTCCTAGTCTCCATAAAGCAGAGTCAAATGAACCACAGGAACGTTTTCTGTTTCCTAGACAAAAAAATTCCTGTTCATACCATGCTATTGTCAACTAAATGTGAAACAGCATTTTCTCTATGAAAAAAATCAAAGTTCATTAAAAAGATATTGTAGGGGTGTTGGTATTTGTGCTGGTCAGTATTTATTATGTTGTCACAAACTAGAGTCACCTGGGAAGAGGGAACTTCAACTGTGGAGTTTCTTCTTCTATCCATTGGCCTGTGGGTGTGTCTATGGGACATGTTCGTGATTGTTAATTGATATAACAACGCCTGAGCAGGCCATCCTGGGTTATATAAGAAAGCAAGCCAGTAGTCAGCCTTCCTGACTGAAGCGTTCTGCTTCGATTCCTGCCTCCAGTTCCCTGCTTTGAGCCCTGCCCTGGTTTCCTTAAACAATGAACGATTACCTGGAAGTGTAACAGGAAAGAAATTCCTTCCCTGCCCAAGTTGATTTTGTCAGTCTTTTATCATAGGATTCAGAAAGCAAGAAAGAAAGTATACAGGTATATAACCCCAGTACTCTGGAGGCTGAGGCAGGAGGATCAAGAGTTTGAGGCCAGCCTTGACTACATAGTGACTCTGTCTCAAAAAACAAAAACAAAAACAAAAATCAAAACAAAATATTTTGAGTAGGATCTGTGCACATACCTGTAATCCTAGAGCTTGGGAGAGTGAGTCAGGAGGATTCCAAGTTTGAGACCAGCCTATGTTACATTGGAAGCCCCTGTCTCAAAGATTTTTTAAATTATATTAATGTTGCTTGAGCATAGTCCCAAAATGCTGAGGTGTGGTATGGCCACAGCATCCCGTGCTCTTAGCTGGAACTTCCTGATAGGCTGCTGGAAGCTTCCCCACTCGCTTCCTGTCTTGTCTTGCACAGTTAGGTTTGAAGACAGTTTCTTTGCTTCAAGCTCACAAGGCAGCTTTTTCTTCTACGGCTTCCTGACCTCTCCCAGCCTTCAGGGAACTGAAAAGAGGGCTTTGATCTGGATTAGGCTTGAAAACTGAGGGATCGTTCTGGCGGGTTTAGTCTCCCACCCAGACCACTACAGCTTCCACCCATCAGCAAGCAGCCTGCCCCACTTTCTCATCATTGCCACGTTTACTGGAGAAGCATCCTAAATTTCCTTCAAAAACTCTTCCTCTGCACCCAACTAGATCGTTTGCATAAGAGGCCTGGCTTTTGGTCTATCTGAACTGTCAGTACGCTTTCCCCGCTAAGCCTAATCATCCCTCGCTTTTGATTCGAAGTGACAGACGTGTGGCTTTTCCTTTCCCTTGAGCATTTGGAGGCCACCGTAGGGTTATTAATCGACCTCATTTCAACTTTGTTGTGTCTGGCGTCGGGGAGGCCTGCGGAGATGGAGAGAGAAGGGGGAGGCAGCCGGTAGGTGGAGCCGTCAGAACACACACAGCGATTATCCATTAACTCCTCCGCGTGATGTGGGCAGTCAGTAGCACCCCAAAGCAACTATAGTAGCTTCAAAGGTCACTGATTACAGATCAGCATGACCAGTGTAGCAATAATGGAAAACTCTGGAACCCTGTGAGAGTCACCAAAACCTGAAGAGAGCACCCAGGGTTAGAAAGATGGCCTCAACAGACACCCAGGTGGGGTGCTGTAAACCCTCTAATTTGTGGGAAAACAAAACAAAACAAAACAAAACAGCACCACAGTGTCTGAGAGGGACAATAAGATGAGATGTGTCAGTCTGAGAACTGTTCTCTGTGGCCCCCTGTTTACACATTTGTTTAGAGGCAGTCTCGTTAACCTAAACTAGCCTCAAATCGCTATGTAGCCAAGGATGATCCTGGACCCCTGGCCCTCCTGCCTCTACCCTGAGTGCTGGGATTACAGGCATGTGCCACCATGCCAAGTTTTGCAGTGCTGAGGATCAAACCCAGGGCTTTGCACATTGCTCTACCAAGCTAGGTCCATCCCTAGCCCAGGACAAACATTTATCAAAGGTACTCCTAATTCCCTCCACCTGGAAAAGCAGAAGTTAACCATCAGGGATAACTCCAGGCCCTTTCTAGTCCAGGGGACTCTATGTGGAAAGTCTTCCTAACTCTCCTCTGACATCTCTTTGCATTGCCGTGATTTTTGACCCCCTTGCGACTCCTACTTTTTCTCTCTTCCATCTCTAAAACTGGACGAGGCTTTGTTCAAGAAGCTTGCTTCCTGGTCAATGGTGGCACCAGAGTGGGCTGCCCCCAAACTCCTTTAAGAAAGACCTCATCCCGACTGCTGTGAAGGGTGCCATCTCCCTGAGGGAGCTGCCTCAGCCCAGACCACCTCTCATTTCATCTACATCCAAGGACAGACGAAAAGGGTTTTTTGAGGGTATTGGAGGATTGGATATTTAATGTTAAAATAGCTATTTTGGGGGACGGGGCATGTAGCCACAACACCATCGATGCCTTAGATTCCTATGGAAGCAGACAGAAGCCCAACACAATACAAATGTGAATTTGGTCCATCTGAGGCCACCAACTAACTTGTAACTAAGGGATTGTTTTTCCACTTAAATTAATCAAATATATTCTTTGTCTCATTTCTACAGTTACCTTCTAGAACCTTCCTCAGCCCACCCGCTCCAGGGAGCCGGAACACTTTCTGTCTGGTGTTGCCTGATTCATGAGCACTGAATGCTCAAACTCATTGAATTTCAGATATGTCTAAGTCTGCCCAGAGACATCTCCTCACCCACCCCTGCCACACTGTAGGGCCCCGCCCCTCTTTCTCCTAGTCAGGTGTTTTCTCTGATAAATCACCCATGCCAAAAAGCTACCCTTGCACCTGCTTGCAAAGAAGTCAACCCCAGAGATATTACCAGGCCCTTCACCCAGCTCCTCTTCTTCTCGGGTATTCCCTGTCTGTATGTACCTGGTGACTTGGAACACGTTTGACACTTACAAACAGGAAATATTCTGTCTTGGCACCTTCTGATAAGACTAAGTTCATCGTATTGTCTACAGCCATCCCCGCCTTGCACAGCCTGATAGTGTCTCAGAGAGAAAGGTCAGGTTGATAAAAGGTAGGGAGACTGGCTTTGAGCAGGCCGTGGGAGGGAGCAGAGGGAGCTGGCTTGCTTAAGATTCTGTAAAGATCACGATGCAACCACCAAAATTGGTGCAAGAGGTCTCAGGTTCCATCCTCAGTGTGGGAGAGAGAGGAGCGAGAGAAGTGAGGAGCGGGGGAGGAAGCGAAGGAAGGATGGCGAAGCCCTGTCCTGTAGAGCTGGGGGAGCATGCCTCAAACCTGAAAGGACCAGAACGGAGGAGAAAAAAAATGAGGCTATTTCTCTGCAGACACTGGTGGTGGCCACAAGCTCATGGCAGCACTCTTTACAAGTGTACATTCAAACAAAAGAGTCACTTAACAGGACATGCGCTGAGCAATGTCTTAGACACTGTTCTATTGCTGTGAAGAGACACCATGGCCAAGGCGACTCATAAAAGAAAACATTTAATTGGGGACTTGCTTGTAGTTTTAGAGGGTTAGTCCATGATCATTGTGGAGCATGCAGGCATGATGTTACATCCTGATCTGCAGGCAGCAGGCAGCAGGCAGCAGGCAGACTGGGCCTGGCATGGGCTTTTGAAACCTCAAAGACAAACCCCGGAGACACACCTCTTTCGACAAGGCCACGCCTCCTAATCCGTCCAAAACAGTTCCACCAACTGGTGACCAAGCATTCAAACACATGAGCCTATGAGAGCCATTCTTATTCAAACCACCACAGTGGGGAACGGGAAGATACTGGGAATAAAGTACACAGATAAAAGAGACTAATTGTAAATCAGAGAGTGGTCTGGGCACACAGACACTCAGATTGCTCACCTGCATCAAGGAAATGAGGAAGGAGAGGAAGTGATGGGAGAGGAGGGAAGAAAGGCCCCCGCCCCCAGACACCTTGCTCAGGAAGTGGGGAGGATGGTGTGAGCAATCCAGGGGTGTACAGCCCTGGAGGAAGGGAGACTCATCCCAGGGACTTCTCAAGTTGTTTCACATTTTTAGGGAAATGTTAAGCATGTCAGGAGGTGGAAAGCGGCATGCGTCATCTTCATTTTGCAAAACGAGGCAAGGATGTTAAGGCCACCAAGCTTGTCAGACAAACTCATGACACCTTTGATTTCAAAATGAACTCAAATCCAAAGACCCAAATCGAGCCCTGACTTTGTATCCAGCAGGGCATGAATCATCCCACAGATGGTGGGGGTGCGTTTAGAGAGGCACAGAGGGAGCAGGAGCGGCCCCTCAGATGGCCCTGTGGCGCCGAGCTGTTTTCCACCCAGAGCAGGCTAAGCATCGGGGGACTTTGTGGGTTCTGTTCTGTCTGGCTTCAGGGAGCAGCTGTGACCTAGCAAACTCAAGTAATTGAGAGAGAGAGAGACGAGTATCCAGATGTTAGGATCTAGCTCAGCCTGGGTCACATGTCGACTCTGAAGCAGAAGGGAGGGGGCAGCCGCTGACAGAGCCCCCAGGACTGTTAGGAGTGGGTGAGCTTGGTCTGAGGGGAGATGGGTGCCAAGAACTAGCTCAGGAAGCCTGCGGTTACCCCAGCCTCTGAAGTCCCTACGGACTGAAATCCCTGCGGTGGGATTCAGGGAAGGAAGAATTCTTTCTTACTTTACAACTAACCAGACATTGTTTGGGTATCCCACTGCCCATTGCCTTCCATGCGCAATCTGTCACTTGAAATCGAATGCATCCTGACTGCCCTGGGAGTCAGAGTGCTGCCTTTAATTTTAATAACCACCCCATGTGCTTTCATAGGACTTTAAAAAGTGTTTTAAAAGGTGGTGCTTTTGTTCTGTTTGTGTGTGTGTGTGTGTGTGTGTGTGTGTGTGTGTGTGTGTGTGTGTGTTTTGGTCAAAATTCTACCACTCCATTCTAACTTACAATGAAGATGTGAAGCTAAGCTTTTGGTGACTAGTCAATAGTTTCTCTTTTCCACATATGAAGCCTTAAAAATAAATAAATAAATAAACAAATGGCCGGGCACGGTCGTGCACACCTTAGATCAGCAGACTAAAGCAGGGGAATTGAGAGTTGGAAGTCAGCCTGGGCTACATAGAAAGATCCCATCTCAAATAAAATAACACTATAACAATCAAAACAAATAACATACCATAACGAACACAAAGAAGAAACTACATAATACTCCCGAATTACTTCTTAGTAAGTGTGACTTGTTTAAAGAGTCATTCGTGTGTTTTCGGGTGGCAGGTGGAGTATGACAATGGGACAATAAAAATATTGGTCACCTGAGGAACTGAGGTTCTTCGCCACTCCAGTAAACACAGCCTGCTCTGGTCCCCACAGGGGGATGTCCAGTTTTATCTGATGAGCTCCACTGTGGTTTTATTATAGCTCCAAGCTCTCGTCTGAGCAAGCCTGTTCTGTCACGGATGGTTGAAATACTTTATGGAATGTTATACTTCACAAGAGTTAACAACAAAAAGCATTATGTCAAAACCTAAGACATAACTATAATTAAAATCACATCGTATTTCCTGTTGGTTGCTGAAGCCAATCATGGAAGTCTTATCTTCAATAAATACTGCATTTAGAATTTCCTGTCATAGAAAATTATTTTTAAATGATAGCTTAGAAAAGAAATATGAAAAGCTCTCATGCTATACATTATTAATATGATTTATGTCATGTCCCTTGGTAGAATGTTGAAAATATGCCAATAAATTAGTTCAAGAAAAATTAAATATTAATTTAGTTGATGAAAAATTAAATATTAATGGAGTGCTCAAACACCAATTATATTGCAGTATGAGCTTGTAAATATTTTCATAAGTAATTCCTGCTCCATATTTATGTAACAGTATAGGCCAAGAAAAGAATCATTCATTTATACAGAAATTTTTTTCACCAATAAATTTTTCCAGCTGGGCAATGGTGGTGCATGCTTTAAATCCCAGCACCGGGGAAGCAGAGGCAGGTGGATCTCTGTGAGTTCGACGCCAGCCTGGTCTACAGAGTGAGTTCCAGGACAGCCAGGGCTGCACAGAGAAACCCTGTCTCGAAAAACAAAACAAAACAAAAAATATGTCCAACTTACAGATTGAAGTTCTGATTTTTTTAAAAAGTGAGAAAACTACTAATGCTTTTACTTGGATTTGTGGGTAGTCCTTACGATGGAAGTGATAGAAATCCCAACACACAACCTGAACAAGGACTCGCCTGTGTGCTTAACTGAACAATATAGTCAAGATGCAGCTCTGGGAAAGGTTTCATACATAGCTTCAAGGAGCTCAGCAAGAACCTGGTACCTTTCCCCTCCTCTGCCTTCTGCTGGGCCAGCCTCTGCCTCTGGTCCATGGATACTAGTGTGTACTACCCCCCTTGCTTCCTCCCCTTCTGGACCAGGGTGTCCATTCTCAGAGCTGGAAGCTTTGAGCTGAGAGCCGGGAGCTACAACTTGGCTTGGCTTTGCTGTCGGTGACTCATTGCCAAGTCCCCTAAACATCATTTCATGTTTATGAATGCCCAGGCTTAATTTGTCATTGTTGAAATACTCAAGTTATCTAGCTTTCTACAGACTGGTCTGATGTGGCGTGTGGTGGCACAACATGTAACCCTAACACTTGGCAGAAGGATTGTGAATTTGAAGCCAGTCTGGGCTTTATAGCAAGACCTTGCCTATAGCACACACACACACACACACACCCCTACCTCTGTGCAGGTTCCTGGGGGCTAAAGTTTAAATCAGTGGTAGAGTGGGAGCAAGCTTGAGTGCCTCAGTTGATAGTCACCTGTCAAATGAACCTAGAGACCTTCTGTGAGCTCTTCCAGAGAGATCTCACTGATCACTTGGGAAATCATACACCAAGGAAAGAGAAGAGGGTGACTCCCTTCGTGACTGCTCTATCATCGTGAAGATTGACCAAGGCAATTCACAAACCAAAGCATTTCATTGTTGGCTGGCTTACAGTTTCAGAGGGTCAGTCCACATTATCATCACGGCAGGAGCATGACGGCATTCATGGCTCCAGAACAGTAGCTGAGAGCTACATACCGAGCTGCAGGCATAGAGAACACTGGGCCTAGTGTGAGCTTTTGAAAGCTCAAAGTCCATGCCCAGTGATGCAGTTCCTCTCTAACAAGGCCACACCTCCTAATTTTTCTCAAACAGTGCCACTCCCTGATGACTAAGCATTCAAAGATGTGGTCTTGGGGGGGCACAGGTTGTGGGGGGACACTATTCTTTTTTAAATCACCACAGTACTCAACCTTCTGAGAACTTTGGGGCCCAGAGTACAAGTTGACACTGATACCCAGAGCTTCCAAATCATCATCATAGCCCCTTGTTTGAGTCAAAAACATCCAACGTCTTCTTGGTTTGTTTTGTTCTTTTGAGACAGGGCCTCTCTATTATGCAGTTGGTGGTGTCCTGGAACTCACTCTGTAGACCAGGCTGCCCTCGAACTCACAGAGATCCACTCGCCTCTGCCTCCTGAGTGCTGGGATCAAAGGTGTGCACCGCTGAACAGTGGGATGCATACCTTTTTTTTTTTTTTTTTTTTTTTGGTTTTTGGAGACAGGGTTTCTCTGTGCAGCTTTGCGCCTTTCCTGGATCTCACTCTGCAGTCCAGGCTGGCCTCGAACTCACAGAGATTCACCTGCCTCTGCCTCCCAAGTGCTGGGATTAAAGGCATGCGCCACCACCGCCCGGCGGGATGCATACCTTTAATCCCAGCACTCAGGAGGCAGAGGCAGGTGAATCTCCAAGTTCAAAGCCTGCCTGCTCGACAAATCAAGTTCTAGGACAGCCAGAGCTGTTACACAGAGAAACCCTGTCTAGGGGGGGAAAAAAAAGGTATGCTCCACCACACCCAGCTCCTAGGGCCTAGCTTAGTTCTTAGTCTTAGCTCACAACAGCTTGGCAATGGGGCTACTGGGCTCTAGCTGTACTTTCTTGTAGGGACCGCCAGCCCACAAATAATGACACAGAGACTTATTAATTATGAAAGTTTGGCCTTTAGTTAGGCTTGTTTTCAACTAGCTCATAATTTGATTAACCCATATTCTTTAATCTACATTCTGCTCTGTGGCTCTTAACCTCATCTCCGTACTGCATGTCCTGATCTCCCTGTGTCCCCTGGCAAATCCCGTGTGCCTAGATTCCTCCTCGTCTTCTTTTCTCTCCCCGGGAATCTCACCTAACCTCTCCTGCCTAGCTATTGGCCATTCAGCTCTTGAACCCAATCACAGCCATACATCTTCACACAATGTACAAATATCCCACAACACTAATGGGGATTGTGGAGAAACTGGCACCCTAAGAGACCTAAAGGTGATTTCCATCACTCCCTGCTTTTCATTCCAATCCGAGAGGATGACAATCAACTCCCACAAACTGAGTCCTGCTCTGGCCTCAATCCCTGCTGCTGTGCTGGTATTATTGTTGTTAGAGCAGATTAATATTGGCTCAGACACACAGAGAACCCCATTCTGCTGACAGAGCAGTCTTGCCCATCCCCATCAAAAAAGAGGACGGTGCTGCCTAGTTTTATGCTAACTTGGCACAAACGTGAGTCATTTGGGAAAGGAGAACCTCAGTTGAGAAGATGCCCCCAGCAGATGGGCCTGCGGCCAAGTCTGTGGTGCATTTTCTTATTTTAGGACTGATGGGGGAGGGCCCAGCTCTCTGTGGGCGGTGCCAGCCCTGGGGTGGTGGTCCTGGGTACTATAAGAATGCAGGCTGGAGGCTGGAGAGATGGCTCCGAGGTTAAGAGCGTTGCCTGCCCTTCCAGAGGTCCTGAGTTCAATTCCCAGCAACCACATGGTGGCTCACAACCATCTATAGTGAAATCTGGTGATAAATCTTAAAAAAAAAAAGATAAAAGTTTCGTGTGTGTGTGTGTGTGTGTGTGTGTGTGTGTGTGTGTGTGTGTGTGTGTGTGTGTGTAAAAATGCAGGCTGAGAAAACCATGAGCAAGCCAATAAAACAGTGATCCTCTCTGGTCTCTGTTTCAGTTCCTGCCCTTACTTCCTTTGATGATGAACTCTGGCCTGAGAGCTTTTAGCTAGGTAAACCCTTTCCTCCCCAAATCGCTTTTGGTCATGGCATTTTATCACAGCAATGGAAACCCTAAGACCAGGACCTCTCTGTATCACATTGGTTGATCAATAGCACATGCCTACAGTCTAGCTCCATGGTGATACTAACTTCTATCTTCTGTTATGAGGAAGTACAAAGGGACCAGAATCCTCTGCAGCACCATAGACGCATCACTATATTGATTACATCATGCTGATCAAGCCAGATGAGGGCAAAGTGGTAAATACAGGACAACACGGGGTACAATTCCAGAGCGCTGGAGGGAAACCCTGCAGAGACATGGGCAACCGCGACAATGGGCAAGTTCTTAGGGACCAAGCAGGCATGCCCCTCCAGAAAAAGAGGAAATGATTTCATTTTACACCTCCCACTGTAACAACAGAAGCCCAAGGCCTGGTAGATCACTTCAGCTCTGGGCCAAGCTTGGCATCTCCTTCTGGTCTACTTACTAAGCAGACCCGAGGAGGAAAATGCTCTATGACAGGCCTTCGGCATTTTGAACCTTCTGTGTCCAGCACTGTACAATTCTAGAGAGACCTATTGTGACGGTTAATCTTGATTGTCACCTTGGTGCGATTTAGAGTCATCCTGGAAACAAGCCTCTGGGGAAGTCTTTAAGGAATTATCTAGATGAGGTTAACTGAGGTGAAAGTCCCATCCTCAGTGTGGGTGGTGCTACGCCATGGGCTGGGGTCCCAGACTGCATAGAAAGCAGAAATCACGCTCCATACTTCCTGACTGTGGATTCGATGGGACCAGCTTCCTCGGACTCCTACTACCCTGTCGTCCCTGCCATGACGGACGGTATCCTTGAACTGTGAGGCAAAACAAAGTATGTTGTCATAGCAACGAGACAGTAGCCAATACAGTTGTGATAGGAAGAGCTTCCATGTGAGGTGTACAGAGAGCACCAGCAGAGAGGAGCACATCTCTGCTGTGATGAGCACATGGCTGCCTGGGCTCTGGAGCAAGGCCATTCCACCACAGTGGTGTGACCACCAGCTTATGGTCAGCTCCCAGCGTGCATCTGTACTGGCGTTCTCCCAAGAACCCGAACCAACAGCTTATGCAGAGCAACATGGGAAGAGATTTAGACTAGGAATCAGCTCTCACAGTTCCTGAGGCTGAGAAGTCCCATGGAATGCTTGTCTCGTGACAAGCTGGAGAGTCAGGGGACTTGGTGACATGCTTCTGTATGTCTGAAGGCCTGAAAACCAGGGGCAAAGGAGGAACTTCCTCTCTAAAGCTGTGGACCTGGGGCTCAGAGAGGCTGCTGGTAAAAGTCCTAACACACGAAGCGCCAAGAACTAGAATTGGAAAAAAAATTACATTATTTATATATCTGTGGGGTGAAGAGGGCGTTGCATGTGCCAGCACACATATAAAGGTCATAGGACAACTTGTGGGAATCAGTTGTCTCCTCCTACTGTGTGGGTCCTGGGGACCAGACTCAGGTCACCAGGCTTGGAAGGAAGTGTCTTTATCTAATGAGCCTGTTGCTAGCCTAGAACAAAAATTTTAATGTCCACAGGCAGAAAATGGATGTCCCAGCTCAAGAAAAGAGAGAACTCACTTTTTTTCTGTTTGGTCCTCTATATACAAGACAATGATCACCACATTGGTGGAGATGCGTCTTCTGCACCCTGTGTTCAAATACTCTACTAGAAATATCCTCATGGACACACACACCAGTTTCTAGGCATTCCTTAGCTGAATCAGATTAACACATAAAATCATCCCAACAGTGGTGTATCTGGGTATCTTATTTAGGGTTTCTATTGCTGTGAAGAGACACCATGACCACAGAAACTCTTATAAAGGAAAACATTTAACTGGGGCTTAATGCGAGAAATCCACAGGAGTCTGCTTAGGGGTAAAAGGAATTTATTAGGAAAGAAAACTCACTAAAACAGAATAGGAGACTCATCACAGGGTCCTGGAAGGCTGAGGTACTGTTCCATGCTGTTCTGCCCTGAGTCAGTTCCACCATCCAAGCCCACATGGGAGAGAAGAGAACAGCATACATGTGTCACAGGTCTTAAGGGTAGCCCTGAGGTCATGCCACAGGGGCAGGTACTGCAAGGTTATAGGTAGAACAGTTATCCACTACAGGGGCTGGCTTACAGTTCAGAGGTTTAGTCCATTGTCATCATGATGGCATGCAGGCAGACATGGTGCTGGAGAGGTAGCTGAGAGTTCTATGGACAGACTGGCGGACAGACAGACAGCAGAAGACTGAGACACTGGGCCTGGCTTGAGCATCTGAGACCTCAAAGCCCACCCCCAGTGTCTCAGTTAGGTTTTTATTGCTGTGAAGAGACACCATGACCATGGCAATTCTTATAAATGAAAACATTTAATTGAGGGAACTCACAGTTTCAGAGGTTCAGTCCATTATCATCATTGTGGGGAGCATGAGGTGTGCAGACAGACATGGTGTTGGAGCTGAGAGTCAACAGGAAGTTGACTGACTCACTGGCCAGTGTCCTGAGCATAGGAAACCTCGAAGCCCGCCCCACAGTGACACACTTCTTCCAACAAGTCCACACCCACTCCAACAAAGCCACACCAACTAATAGTGCCACTCCCTATGAGCTTATGGAGGCCAAACACATTCCAACTGCCACACCAGGGACACACTTCCTCCAACAAAGCCACATCTACTCCAACAAGGCCATATGTCCTAATAATGCCACTCCTATGGGCCTATAGGGGCCATTTTCACTCAAACCACCACACTGGAATTGACTTGTGGGGCCACAGGCTTAAGGAAACTGCGTGAGCAGGAGCCCTAACCCCTCTGTCATCTTCCAGTGCTCAGTGCTGCTTCTCCTGCAGGTCACATCCACCTATAGCCACTTTGGGGTGGGAGACTGGGGCTCTGGATGAGTCAGGTACATATTGGGGACAGAAGGAGGTATGCTTCTGCTACCTGCTGGGCTGGCCCTGGAAAAGCAGGAGAACTCTCTGTGAGCTGAGCTTTGTACGGTTCCCCGGGGCATACTCTTCATGTGCAGAGGCAAGAAGTGACCTGAAGTAATGGACTCAGGCCACAGCCAATGGGTTGGCAGGGACACAATAGAAGACTGAGGAGAAGGAGGTATGGGGAGAGGCATGAGGATGGGAAATATTTGTGTTTCACATTAATATGATCGACAAGGACCACCCAGAAGCTGGAGTGACGCCAACCCCACCAAGGACAGAGAACAGTTTTGACAGAAGGAGAAAGCCTGCTGGGAGGCAGAAACAACAGATGTCCAAGACAATGACAAATCCAACAAGGAGCCAAGAAAAATGTCCCCAGATCATGCTGCAGGAGCTGGGAGATCTTTTGGTCCAGTCTTATCTATGGAGTCCCTCATCAGCCTTGGACACTTTCAAAACAGGACATGCCTTACCTTTAGGGTGCTCATGACTTTCAGGACATTGGCACTGTCTTGAAGTTTCCCTAATGTGCCAGCCAGGCTGGAGTTTTCCCTTCCCACCCTGCAGGCAAGGGCTCTTCCCCTTCCCCCATCCACAGGCTTCCAGCCAAGTCAGGATATAGAAGGACGTGTTTTGATGAGATGCAGACAGGTGGCAGATGCTCGCGTGTAGACACATTTGAAGAAGTTACACTAAAGAAAGGGGGGACGTGCTGGGAAGAAAGAATGCTTTAAGCTAAACCCTCTCAACCACCTCCATTTTATTTATTTATTTATTTATTTATTTATTTATTTATTTATTTATTGAGGTTTTTTCGAGACAGGGTTTCTCTGTGTAATTTTGGTGCCTGTCCTGGAACTCACTCCGTAGACCAGGCTGGCCTCAAACTCACAGAGATCTGCCTGCCTCTGTCTCCCGAGTGCTGGGATTAAAGGTGTGTGCCACCACCGCCTGGCCCACCTCCACTTCTATTGAAAGAAAAGTGTCGTAGGAATCTCTTGGTTGAGAACCTGGAATAGGGAAGCAAATGGCAAAACGACCCAGACACTGAGGTAGAGCTGGAGTGAGATGGTAACACGGGAAACCAGAGAGAAGGGACCCTGGAAACAGGGATATATTCAAACTTACAGAGACCTGCCTACCTCTGACTCTTGATTAGAGGTGTGCTCCACAGAGCAGGTTGTGGTGGCATGGCCTGTACTTCCAGAACTTGGGAGACTGAGGCACTCTGGAGTGCCATGAGTTTGAGGCCATCCTGGGCTCCAGAGCAACTGCCAAGCTAGCTACTGGTGTACAGAGCAAGACCCTGTCTAAACAAACAAACAAATCTAAAGGCACGTTCCACTATGCTTAGCAAAATTAAATTGACTTGTGTGTCTCTGTGTGTGTGTGCGCACCAAGCTGGCAGAGGGCATTGGCTCCTTTAGAACTGGAGTTACAGACAGTTGTGAGCTGCCATGCGGGTGCTGAGAACTGAACATCGGTCCTCTGGAAGAGCAGCCAGTGCTCTTAACTGCTGAGCCATCTTTCTAGCCCACAACTGGCTTTTCCTGTGGGTTCTGGTCATCAGCTTGCCTGGCAAGTATCTTTCTTCACTGAGCCTTCGCCCCGGCCCAAGGGGACAGTTTTCTATACCATTTGGAGCGCTCAGACTAGAGCTGATGTCTGACAGGGAGGCTTTGCCTTCCTGCTCTTTCAGATATGAGGTAAGGGCTGAGGTTCTTGCTCAGTGGGAGGGTGCTTGCCTAGCAAGTGTGAGGCCCTGGATTCAATGCTCAACCTTGTAAGACACCAGAAAATAAAAAGGAAAGAAAATGTGAAGAATTGTACTTGTTTTCAGCTGAAACTGCTCTGCAGCTGAGCAGGACCGGATGTCCCGGCTAGACCCTGAATGACAGGCAGCCTAGCCTGGCGACTGCTGGCACCCTTTGAGAACAGTCTGCAGCTGCTAGCAGATAACTCAGGTCACACACCACCTGCGCTTCCAAACATAACGGCACGGAGTAAATAATTCCCATGCCTGCCAGAGTGGTGACACTCAGGTGAAAATTTAAAAATACCTATTGCTGGCCCCAAAGGGCTTCTATTGAATGTTTTCACAGAAAACCTGTGAATCACAGGGTTGCCGTGAGCACGACACTGGTGTGAACCTGGCCTCAATGCTGGTGTGTGTCTGAAGTCGGCAGCTGCAGCCATTCAAAATTATAAAACCAAAGCACACATGGAAAGACTGTTCTCCCAGGAGGGGAAATTTATTTTGTTGACTAATATTTAAACAGTTTAACATGCCTTCTGATGAATTGTCTGGCTTGGAAAAAAAAAAAAAAAGCATGTAACAAGTCCGAGTGATAAATTCCTCATTTTTAACAGCAGGGAATGTGCAGGCAGGTTTTAACGGAACATCTGCTTCTCTCCATCTCCACTTAATGAATGTTTAAAGAAGGTTGATGGAAGGGGTCCCACATCTCTCAGGCCCTTTGACCTTGGCCTCCACAATGTGTGGGTGCAAGCAAGGCGTGTGACCGTGAATAGCCAAGCTGCAAAGTCCTGCAGTACTTCAGATATCCAGCTTCCGCCTCCTCAGCATCTGCATATGGCCACCTGTGCCCCAGGACAGGCTGCCCACCTGGGCCTCCTCTGCCAGCAGCTGCTTCCCACCTGCTTCTCAGAGAGAGCACCCTCCCACCCCATCATGAGTGTTGCTCCTGCAGCTGGGCAGCATCTAATGCCTCTCCAATGCCATGGCCAACCGGTCCCTGTGGGTGGCACCAGAGCCCACAGGTCACTCAAGTAGCTGTGGTCCATTGAGACCCGGAGGGGAGTAAGCAGAGGGAGAAGACTTCCTGGGTAGCTCCACCCACTCCAGCACTTGAACTCAGAGGGACAGGGCACTGTGCAGTCTCCAGCAACACCCATCAGTGTTCATATCTGTCTCCAGGAAGGCCCTGCACCTGCTCCTCAGACTGTTTACCAGCCCCTAGTTTCTGCCTCTTTCATGTCCTTCTCCTGGATTTCTTCTGCTTATGTGCATGTACGTGTGTTTCCTCAGGGTGTCAGCACCCCTGGCCTGTGACTGTGTGAGCAAAATATGCACACATATAAGGGGCTGGAGCGACGGTGCAGCAATTAAGAACACATGTACGCCAGGCGGTGGTGGCGCACGCCTTTAATCCCAGCACTCGGGAGGCAGAGCCAGGTGGATCTCTGTGAGTTCGAGGCCAGCCTGGGCTACCAAGTGAGTCCCAGGAAAGGAGCAAAGCTACACAGAGAAACCCTGTCTCGAAAAACCAAAAAAAAAAAAAAAAAAAAAAAAAAAAAAAAAAAAAAAAAAAAAAAAAAAAAAGAACACATGTACACACAGTCTACGAGGAAATGAATTTTGAGATACTGCTAAGCGTGTAAAACACCATCCAGTTCACAAACATGACCCATGTTTGAAAGCAAACCACAGTAAACCATTTCACCTGGGGACTCTCAAAGGCCAGTGGCATGAGGTGACAGGGGACAGAAAAGGGCACTTTTATACTCTACACTGTACAGACACATTAGCACTTTATATTGAAGCCAGGAACCATAGCACATACACGCTGCTGTTCCTGGTTTTAACCCAGATGGCACTTCAGGAAGGGTGCAAGGCTCAGAGTCTTCTGAAGGGTTTGATGAGCAGACAGATGATAATGAGAGAGAAGGGCAGGAGGCGATAAGGAGAGGGTCACCAGCGCCATGAGTCTCAGACTGGGCTGCCTGAGCAAGCAGCGGGTTAGGACTGAGCTCTGGACTGACTGGCTGCCTTTTCCCCATTCACTAGGAAATGTCCACACTAAGGATGAGTGGAAGGAAGAAGGGAGGCTTGTGGCGTGTCCTTGGGATTCCCAGATTGCTGGCTCACAGCTCAGAGTCAGTACCTGGCTCTGCTCTCTGGCTTTGTGGTGACAGGCCACTTGTGGTCTGGGATTCTGGTAACAGAGGGCCCTCCCCAGGAAGGAGGAGGGAGGGACTTCCTTGACATTCTTGTCACTCATGCTCTCAACTCTGTGCAGTGGTACAGGACTGTAATACTAGATGTGGGAGGCTGAGGCAGGAGGATCTCAAGTTTAAAGCTGTGTACCAGGCTTTTTCTCTTGGGCCACCAACCAGCTCCCAAATCTTGACATGGAGACTTCTTATTAGTTAGGAATGCTCGGTTTTAGTTTATGACCATTTCTGGTTAGCTTTTTATAACTTAACCTGTTCCTCTTTATCTACATTTTGCCTCAGGGCTTTTTCCTTTCTTTCTGTATGTCCTATGCTGTGTCTGCTGGCTGGTGGCTGCCTGGCTGGCCCCGGGCATCTCCTCTTTCTCCCTTGTTCTCTTCTCTCTTCTTCTTCTTCTTTTCAAGCCTAGATCTTCTCCTATTCACTCTCTCTGCCTACCAGCTCTGCCTATCCCTTTCCTGCCTGGCTATTGGCCATGTGACTTTTTATTAGACCCATCAGGTGCCTTAGGTAGGCAAGGTGAAACAAATGCAACACATCTTCACACAGTTAAACAAAGGCAGCAGAAACAAATGTAACACATCTTTACATAGTTAAAGTAATATTCTACAACAAGGTTAGCCTATGCGCCATCATGTAGGCTTGTCTCAAAACAAAAAACCCAATCAGAGCCGGGCGGTGGTGACGCACACCTTTAATCCCAGCAGTCGGGAGGCAGAGCCAGGCAGATCTCTGTGAGTTCGAGGCCAGCCTGGTCTCCAAGGCAAGTTCCAGGAAAAGGCGCAAAACTACACAGAGAAACCCTGTCTCGAAAAAACAAAAACCAAAAAAAAAAAAAAAAAAAAACACAATCAGAACACAACAAGTGTAGAGCATGTACCCCAACTGTGGGTGAGGACTTCAGTAGAGACGAACACCAGCATTGAGAGCCCACGTATGGCTAGCTCTGCTATGTAGGGAAGACAGGGAATTCTAAGATACATTTAAGGTCCTTCTGTGTGTGATGATGTACATTCATAACCCCAGCAATTTAGAGGTAGAGGCAGGGGTTAGGAACTCAAAGGCAGCCTCGGCTACATAGAAAGTTCAAGGCCAGGGGCTGGAGAGGTTGGCTCAGTGATTAAGAGCAACAGCTGCTCTTCCAGAGGACCTGGTTCAATTCCCAGCACCCACGCAGTGACTAATAGTCTGTAACTCTGGTCTCAGGCTATTTGCTGCCCTCTCTGGCCACTGTTGGCAATGCACACATGTGGTGC
Source organism: Peromyscus californicus insignis (assembly GCF_007827085.1). Lineage (NCBI taxonomy): Eukaryota > Metazoa > Chordata > Mammalia > Rodentia > Cricetidae > Peromyscus > Peromyscus californicus. The sequence goes on from NW_026294551.1 coordinate 28,081,994, forward strand.
ACTGGCACACAAGCAGATAAAATAAAAATAAACACATCTTTAAAAAGATAAATGGCATCTGGGGGCCCAGAGAAATGGCTCGGCAGTTAAAAGCACTGGCTGCTCTTCCAGAGGACCAGAGTTCAATTCCAGGATCCACAATGACAGCTCACAACATCTCTAACTCCTGTAACTCCAGTTCTAGAGAATCTAATGCCCCCTCCTGGTCTCTGTGGGTACTGCATGTGTGTGGTACCTGTACATGCAAGCAAAAAACCAGTACACATAAATAAAATTAATTAATTAAAAAAGAAAGTTCAAATCCAACCTGGGCTACGAGAGACTCTGCCTCCAAACCTAAGTAATAAACTAATATAAAACTGAATGAAAGGTCTTGTTTTCATATGCATCAGAGACTGAACAGGGGTCTGCAAAGTGCTCTCCTACCCCAGCTACTTGCATGAAGAAGCCACTGTGACCAGGGCCTTTGATCACTAGAATATGGTCATGTGGTAATTAGAAATTAGGACCCAGAGGCAGAAGGTTAAGGATGGGCAACAAGGGCTGGGGATGTAGTTCAGTTGGTAGAGTGCTTGCTTGCCATACACATAGCCACAGGTTCAATCTCCAGCACCACATAAACCTGTAATCCCAGCCCAGGTAGAGTCAGGTCCATAACTCTACTTTCAACAGATCCCATGCCCTCTTCTGGACTCTGTGGGTACCAGCCACACAAATAACACACAGACTTATTTGTAGGCAAAACATTTATACACATAAAATTAAAGCTGAAAAAGACAGGGTCTTGCTATATGAGCCCGGACTGGTCTGGAACCCGCTCTCTTCCTGCCTCAGGCTTGTGCCCTGGAAGCACAAATGTGTGTCACCATCCTGACTCCTCCTGAATGTGGGGTGGATATGAGACAGCTGGGGGTCAGACTGCCGCCTTTATCTCTGACATGGGGTAGAGGATTTAGTTCTGGTCCTGTAGACAAATGGATTCCCATTGGTCACACCGGAAGTAGTCAGACTTGGAGTTAGGGCCACGGGTCCTGACACACTGCTTGCTGTGGCCCAGCCACTTACCATCTCAGCAGCAGGTAGGCCCAAAACACTTTCCCTGAGAGGGGGTTGGGCCATGTTCCGTCAGATGAGACATTGCTCAGAGGAGAGGCCCCTGGAGTCTCTGTGATCTCAGTCACCTCATCTCAGCCCAGGTGGGAAAATAAAATGAAGGGGACAAGAATATAGCCCCCCAGCCATCCAGCTCCGTTCCTAGGAGGGGAAAGGTGAGCAAGCCCTAGCATCCTGCCCCAGACTCTGTGGTTGGAAGAACCACCTCTCTGCAAAACAGGGGGTGGGGTGGGGGCAGGGCAGGACACAAAGACTTCCTGCTGCACAAGGGGTTTTTGTTTTGTTTTGTTTTTGTATCTAAATATCTGATTCAAATTCATAAAAGATTCCATGGGGTGCTGCAAAGATCTGGAGGGGCTGTGGGGGAGAGACACTCCCACCTGAGAGCAGGAAGCAAAGCAGAAACCACAATAGCTGGGTCACGAGGCCAGGAAGTCAGCTGTAAATAGCATCCAAGACACCGGAGAAGAGAAAATTGTCACAGTCAAGTGAGAAACGACCCAAAGACGAAAAGGAAAGAGACAGTTCAGACACAGGGCGTGCAGGCTGGAAGAGAAGGAATTCTGTGGGGAACAGAGCAGATCTGGGAAAGAGTAATCAAAGAAACGGGAGGAGACAGCTTTCAGGTATAACGCTGGACACAGAGGATAGTCTGGCTCCAAGCAAAGTTGATGGGAAAGGGCCACACTGACGCATGCAATGATGAATTCTCAAAGGAAAACAGTTGAGCAGTTGGGTATGGTAACACTTACCTGTAATCCCAGCACTTGGGAAGCTGAGGCAGGAGGATCACCTTGAGGTTGAGGCCAGCCTTGACTATCTAGTAAATGTCAGGGCAGCCTGGGCTACGGAGTAACCCCTGTCTCAAAAACCTAAACCAAACCAAGGGAACCGAGAGATGGCTTAGCAGTTAAGAGCACTGGCTGCTCTTCCAGAGGTCCTGGGTTCCGGCCCCACAGCACCCACATGGCAGCTCACGTGTGTAAATCTGTAATTCCAGCTTTAGGGGATCCAACACCCTCTTCTGGCCACTACAGGTACTGCATGCATGAGGTGCACAGATACCCATGCAAACAAAACACCCATACATGTAAAATTAAAATACAATAACAACAACAAAGCCCTAAGCAAGGGGCCAGGGGGTAAATAAAGGTGACTGTTGCCAACCCACCGACCTGAGTTCAGGAACAAGAGCCCTGTAATAAAAGGAAAGAGCTGACTCGGGAAAGTTATCTTCTGACAACATCTGTGCTATAGCACATGAAAGTTAAAACAGTTAAGAAAGATACAGCTGCCAGGCAGTGGTGGTGCACACCTTTAATCCCAGCACTCAGGAGGCAGAGGCAGGCTGATCAGAGAACTAACTACACAGGGCTACACAGAGAAACCCTGTTTTGAAACAAATAAACAAACAAACAAAAAAGATAAAGCCTTGGTTTCAATTCCCAGAACCCATACACACATACATACATTACACATGTGCACAGACACATACACACATGTACACACACATGCAAACATACATACTCACTCACAGCAAGACATTAGAGGAGGGAGAGATTGTACTTTTATATATCTTTTGTTTCCTTTGGGTTTTGTTTTGTTTTGTTTTGTTTTGTTTTTTTAATGTATATAGTGTTCCATATACATGTATGCCTCCTGAAGGCTAGAAGAGGGCACCAGATCTCATTACAGATGGTCGTGAGCCACCATGTGGATGCTAGGAATTGAACTCAAGTCCTCTGGAAGAGCAGCCAGTGCTCTTAACCACTGAGCCATCTCTCCAGCCCCACCTTTGGGTGTTTTTAAAAAATATTTCTTTTATGTTTTTTCTTATTATTGTCATCATGTGCAAACACAAGTGTGTGAGGAGGAGGAGGGAATATGGAGAAGTCTGAGGACACTTTGTGGAGTAGGTTTTCTTGTATCTTTCTGTGCGTTGCTGGGATTGACCTTGGGTCATCAGGTCTACACAGCAAACACTCTACCGGCTGAACCCGCTCACCAGCCCCTTCCTTTATGATTTCAAAGCAGGTTTAAATTAGGGAACACAATGACAAATAAGAATCTTACAGACAAATAGGGAAAAAATTAAAAATAAAATAAAAAAGAAATAAATGAAAGTAAAGAAAAAATGACAAAGCCTAAATTAAAATGATTTCAGACTTTTCACAACATTCAAAGAATTAAATGTCGATTTATTTTTACCTCTGCTCATCCTTAGCAGCATATTTTACTTTGAAACCTATTTGTGTGTTTTCTGAAACAGGATGAAGGATATAAAAAGCAACCTGAACTCGACCTTACTCTTCAGACACTCCAGATGCAATTTGTGGTCTTACTACCGTGGTGCGTGCCGATATTTCCTGTCTTGCCTAGGCCTTCCTGTGTGCTAAACGCAGTGCGAGCAGCAAAATGGAGGAAGTCGATACCTACAGTCTGAAACACACGGGTCTAGAGAATCTAAAGGAAAAACAAGTTTGACATTCATGTATGGCAGCAACAAGAAACTCCAGAGGCAGAGCTGTTTAGAAACGATCCCTTGGGAGTACTCTTGAATAAATTACCTGAAGATGTCCGCCGTGACACTAGGAGGGAAGCAGATACAAATGTGGGAGCCAGGCAAGGCCGCACCAGCTATAATTCCAGCAACCAGGATGCTGAGGCAGGAGGATTGCCACAAGTTTGAGGCCAGCCTAGGCTACATAAGGAAGTTTCAAGCCAGTGTGGGTTACAAATAAGAACTTGTCTCAAAACAAAACAGAACTAGTAAGTAGGTAGTCCTGCACCTTCCAAACACAAGCTGGAGGGGCTGGAGAGATGGCTCAGTGGTTAAGAGACCTGGCTGCTCTTCCAGAGGGCCCAGGTTCAATTCTCAGCACTCACATGGCAGCTCACAACCATCTCTAACTCCAGTTCCAGGGGATCCGACACCCTCACACAGGCATACTTGCAAGCAAAATGCCAACGTACATAAAATAAATAAATAAATCATTTAAAAAAAAATACAAGCTGGCTATGGTGACCCAAGTCTTAATCCCAGCACTAGGGAGACAGAGGCATGCAGATCTCTATGTGAGAGGCCAGCCTGGTGTACAAAACAAGTTCCAGGACAGCTAAGGCTACATAGTGAAACCTTGTCTCAGAAAAAATAAAAAAGTAAAATAAATAAATGAATAAATGAAATATAGGTAGAAAACCCACTAAAGGGTTTACATGTGTATGTGTGTGTCTATTTTTTGTATGTGTGTGCATGTTCGCATGTGTGTGTGTGTGTGTGTGTGTGTGTGTGTGTGTGTGTGTGTGTCTGTGCATGTGTATATGCAGGCGTGTGGGGAGGCTGGAGGTCAACTTTGGCTCTTGGTTATCAGGTGCCATATACTTTAGTTTTTGAGAGCAGTCTCTTGCTGGCCTGGAGCTTGAGAAATATGGGGGCACAGAGGTCCTTGGGCTCACAGATGAGCACTAAGGGACCCAGGAATGTCAAATACACAAGGTTGTCCCTTCAGAGGGTGGGATGTATAACACATTTTCTATCCAGAAGGCTGAGAGTGGACGTGGCTAATAACCTGGTGGCCTTTGCACTATCTGTGTGGCTGAGACCACACCATATCCTCCCCAGCCCCTTACCATGAGCTTGTCAATCTATGGACCCTACCTATACGAAGATGTCACATGTACTTTACAAACAGTATTGATATAGTCATGTCTTAAGCTTTATTGTGTACACAGGATTGAGTTAATTATCACTAGGAAAAATTTTCACCAAATTGTGCTGTACTTAAACATATCTAAAATAAACTACTTCTCAGTTTGAACCAACACCAACTACTGAGTCAGTCATGTTGAACCAAATTTCCTTCTTGTTTCCTCCTGGATCGTTACCCTCCTGCTAACCATGGGGACCTTGGAGACCCTGCAGAGAAGTAGGCAAGGCTAGCTGACCAATAAACTTCAGCAACCTTGTCTCCCTCTCCCCAGCACTGGGATTACCAATGCCAGTCACCATTTATTTTTGTTTATATGTGTGTATGTTTGTGCGAATGCACACTGTGAGTGTTCAGGTGCCCTCAGAATGTCAAAAGAGGGCATTGGATCACCCTGGAGCTGGAGTTACAGGTGGTTGTGAGTCACCTAACAAGGGTGTCAGGACCTAAACTCAGGTCTTCTGGAAGAGCAGCCAGTGCTCTTAAACTGCTGAAGTATCTCTCCAGGCCCCATGTTTGTTTGGTTTGGGTTTATTTATTTATTTATTATGTATGCAGTGTTCTGCTTGCATGTGTGCCTGCACACCGGAAGAGGGCACCACACTGGAAGAGGGCACCAGATCTCATTACAGATGGTTGTGAGCCACTATGTGGTTGCTGGGAATTGAACTCAGGACCTCTGGAAGAGCAGTCAGTGCTCTTAACCTCTGAGCCATCTCTCCAGCCCTGGTTTGGGTTTTTTTTTATTATTATTATTATTATTATTATTTTTTTAGTTATTCGAGACAGGGTTTCTCTGTGTAGCTTTGCACCTTTCCTGGAACTCACTTGGTAGCCCAGGCTGGCCTCGAACTCACAGAGATCCGCCTGGCTCTGCCTCCCGAGTGCTGGGATTAAAGGCGTGCGCCACCACCGCCCGGCCTGGTTTGGGTTTTTAATGTGGGTTCGGGGGCATCAAATCAGGTCCTCATCCTTGTGCGGCCAGCACTTTTCTAAGCAAGCTGATGCCTCACCCTTGAATACTTTAATATAAGCAAAAAAGATGTGGGAGGGGCAAAGTAAAGCGCACAGGCTGTAGTCTAAGTGAGGAGGCAGAGTAGAAAGAGAGGCACACGACTATTACCTTACTTTCTGGGGGTAGGGGAAGTACTATTTTTTTTGAGGCAGGGTCTCACTGTGTAGCTCTGGCTGGCTTGGTCCCTGCTAAGGAGAACAAACTGACCTTGAACTCAAAGATATTCACCTGCCTCTGCCTCCTGAGTGCTGGGAATAAAGGCGAATGTCACCATGCACTGCCTGGAAAAAAATATATATATATATTTTTGAGACAAGGTATCATGTAGTCCAGCCTCAGATTCTCTGTAACTGAGAACGACCCTGAACTCCTGATCCTTCAGCCTCTATTCCCCCAGTGCAGGGATCACAGGGGTGCACCACAATGCTCAGTTTATTTGGCACTGGGGGACTGAACCCAAGGACTCATACATGCAAGCAATCTACTAAATGACTTTTAAAAGGAATTGGCTACGTTATGTAAAAAAAAAAAAAAAAAAACGAAGTTAAAATATGATGAAGTCTTATAAAAGATGAAGTGAGGCCTGGGGTATAGTTCAGTGGTACAATGCCTGCCGCACAAAGTAGTGGGTTCCATCCTCAGCAATACAAACTCATCACCATCATTATCTCCACATCACCATCATCACCACCATCACCATCATCATCATCATCATCACCATCTTTCTTAAGAAAACAAACACGCTTCTAAGGGATAAAATAAAATAAATTATAATAAGAGAAAACCAAAGCTAACACATTGGAATAAGACGAAACAAACAAACAGAAGGAAAAGAGCCCAAGAAAAGGCACAAGAAACTGATACAGATGCAGAAACCCACGGGTTCACACACTCAGGAATTCCATAAAAACACTAATCTTCTTTCCAAGTATGTGGTCAATATATATATATATGTATATGTATATATATATGTATACATATATATATATATACATTTTCTTGGGACTTACAGTTGTTTACATTTCATTTCTCTATGTTCATGCCTTTTTCATGCTCACACTTCATAGTTTCCTTGGGGATGGGGTGTAGCTCAGAGACACAGCATTTCTTTAGCTTGCACCAACACCTGGATTCTATCCCCAGCACCACAAAACAAAACAAAACCCACCATAGTTTCCTGTTCGACAAATGGTTTCTTCACTTATTTCTTTAAACATTCTTATTTTCGCCGGGCGGTGGTGGCGCACGCCTTTAATCCCAGCACTCGGGAGGCAGAGCCAGGCGGATCTCTGTGAGTTCGAGGCCAGCCTGGTCTCCAAAGCGAGTTCCAGGAAAGGCGCAAAGCTACACAGAGAAACCCTGTCTCGAAAAACCAAAAAAAAAAAAAAAAAAAAACCATTCTTATTTTCAAGTCTTTGGCAGATGAATCCACAAACTGTTAGTCAGTTGGCTGTATTTCTGTTTGCTTTTAAATTTTTTAGTATTCAGCATCTTCACATGTCTTGGAATCTGGGGTCTCAGACTTGTTTTGGGTGGGTGTTTGGGCTTTGCATTGTGCTGTTTTCTCTCTCTTTCTTTCTTTTCTTTCTTTCTTTCTTTCTTCCTTCCTTCCTTCCTTCCTTCCTTCCTTTCTCTCTCTCTCTCTCTCTCTCTCTCTCTCTCTCTCTCTTTCTTTCTTTCTTTCCTGGTGGGTTTAGTTTTCTGCTTGCCACTGCTACACCCTAGCACAGAACTTGTGCTGTGCTCTTTATGGACACTGGAGGACTGCAGACCCAGTGACGCAGCTGGAGGAAGACTCGGGCCATTCTTGGTTGGCATCTTAGTTACTTTTCTATTGGTATGAAGAGATTCCATGACCAAGGCAACCCAGAGAAAAAAGCTTATTTGGGATGTGGTGGTTTGAAAGAAAATGGCCCCCATGGGAGTGGCACTATTAGGAGGTGTGGCCTTGTTGGAGGAAGTGTGCCACTGTGGGGGTGGGCTTTGATGTCTCCTATGCTCAAACTACTCCCAGCCTACTTCTTGTTGCCTGTATATCAACATGTAGCAGCTCCTTCTCCAGCACCATGTCTGCCTGCACACCGCCATGCTCCCCACCATGATGATAATGGACTAAACTTCTGAAACTGTAAGCTGACATCCCAATTAAATGTTTTCCTTTGTAAGATTTGCCATGGTCATGGTGTCTCTTCACAGCAATAGAAACCCTACCTAAGATATGGGGCTTACAGTCTCAGAGGTTATAGTCCGTGACCATCATGGCAGGGGTTATGGCAGCAGGAAGACAGGCATGGCGCTGGAGCAGGAGTGGAGAGCTTGTATCCTTAGCCTCAAGCTGGGTGGGGGGGGAGGGGGGAGGGGGGGGGCCGGTAGGGAGGCAAGAGCAAGTTAACTGGAAATGGATCTGCTTTTGAAACCTCAAAGCCCACCCCCAGTCACACATCTCCTCCAGTGAAGTCACACCTCCTAATCCTTCCCAAATAGTTCACAAACTTGGGACCAAATATTCAAACATGAGCCCATGGGAACCATTCTCTTTCAAGACACCACAGTTAGGAAGATGTTTCTGTCCTCCATATCCCTCGGCCCACAGCTTCTACAGTCTGCTCAGCTGCCAGGCTTTTTTCCTTTTGTTCTATGTTTAGCTGTAGATGTATCCAACCTTCTTATTAAATAAGAAACACAGAACCAATGCAAAGAAGAAAGCCAAGAGGTCAGAGCTAAGAGCTAAAACCTTACCCTTCCTCCTGCAGTGGTCCTACCTCTCCGAACCAGAGCTACCCCTGTGTTAAAGTCTTTATATAGAGTTCCTGTCCTGCCTTCTCATTGGTTGTAAACCCAACCACATGACTGCCTCCTCACAGCCTGTCTGTATAGGCCTCCAGGTTTTCCATGATTGGTATTAAGATTAAAGGCATGTGTATCCAATAATGGCTGTATCCCTGAACACACAGAGACTTACCCAGCTCTGCCTACCAAGTGCTGGAATTACAAGCGTACGCTACCACTGCCCTGCTTTCCTATGGCTTGCTAATAGCTCTGACCCCCGGGCAACTTTATTTATTAACATACAAATAACATTTTAATACAAATAAAATATCACCATATTTAGCCTTCCCCCACAGTGAACGGCGGCATTACCAGTCCCTTCGCCCGGTTCCCTACCTGACGTTTTAGTTCCCATCAGTCCACAGGGTTTGGCTCTACTCACACTCTGCTTTCTAGTTCTTTATGTCTACCAGGTGTTTACCCAGTGATATGTTTTGGTTTTGTTTTTTGTTGGCATTCATACCTTGGAAACTTTGTCTCCCATTGTTATACGCTAGCAGTAGCAAGAGTGTTAACCTTCTTCATCAATGTGACATTGTTAAGAATCATCAGGTAAACACAGCTGTGTGTCAATGAAGGCATTTCCTGAAAGGTTTAACAAAGCAAGGAAGATCCACCCTGAATGTGGGTAGTACCATCCCAGGGGCTCGGGTCCTGGACTGAGTGAAAAGGAGAAAGGGAGCAGAGAACCCCTTCGCTCTGACTGGGTATAATGGGTGGGGCCAGCTGCCTTGACTCCTCCCACCACCATACTTCCTGCCAAGACAGGCTGTGTCCTCTCAGTGAAATGCTTTCTCTCTGAAGTTGCTTCTTGTCAGGTAGTTTATCAAAGCAACAGGGAAAGTAGCTGATACTGAGGGAGCATCTGTGTATACTGAGGAAAAGTAGCTGATACTGAGGGAGCATCTGTGTATACCGAGGAAAAGTAGCTAATACTGAGGGAGCATCTGTGTATACTGAGGAAAAGTAGCTGATACTGAGAGAGCATCTGTGTATACTGAGGAAAAGTAGCTGATACTGAGGGAGCATCTGTGTATACTGAGGAAAAGTAGCTGATACTGAGGGAGCTTCTGTGTATACTGAGGAAAAGTAGCTGTGTCAGAGCATTGAGTCCCCAACCTTTCCCGCATCAATATTTAAGTCATTTTGAGACAAAGTTTCTGTTTTTCACAAAGGAAACATACTAGCTGGAGGAAGTTAAGAGTTGGAAACATCTAAACCCTGAATCCAACTCTGCCGGTCCCAGTAATGGACGTGTTGTATGGGCTTAGCAGGCTGCTTATTGATGGGAATGCCCAATCAGGGGACTTATGATTATAGACCAGCTTTCTATAGTGACTCAGTGTGGCAGTAAGATGGCTTACAGGCACAGAGTGTTCCACTCCAGTACTCCGTTTACAGCCCTTTGTCAACTGTACCTACCCACCAAAGGCACATTTGTTTGTTTGTTTGTTTGTTTGTTTGCTTGCTTTTAGACAGGGTCACTCTGGCTTGGCACTCACTGAATAGCCTAACCTAGCCTCAAACTCACAGCGATCCTCTCGTCTCAGCTTCTGAGTGCTGGCACTACAAGCATGAGCCAATCACTATACCTGGCTAGATAATTCAGTGAAGGAGTCAAAGACAGATGGAGTGAGGGAAAGACATCGAGAAAGAGACAGAGACAGAGACAGAGACTCAGAGGACCAAAAAGAAGGCTAAAATACCCTTGTAGGTTCTCAGCTGGCTAAAGGCAGAATGGAAGACCTGCACCCTTTCATTTTTCAGAACAGTACAAACAAAATGACCGCAGAATAAAGACCCAAGCTGCAGTGGAGTGTGTGGATGATCTTCTTCTTCTTCTTCTTCTTCTTCTTCTTCTTCTTCTTCTTCTTCTTCTTTTCTTTTTTTTTGTTTTGTTTTTTTTGAGACAGGGTTTCTCTATGTAGCTTTGCGCCTTTCCTGGGTCTTGCTCTGTAGACCAGGCTGGCCTCGAACTCACAAAGATCCGCCTGCCTCTGCCTCCTGAGTGCTGGGATTAAAGGCATGCGCCACCACCGCCCGGCGAGTGTGTGGATCTTCTGTAGAAAAATATTCATCGATTACAACGTTAACCCAAAAGAGAAGCACACAATTCTGAACAGATAATACCCAGGACAGGGAGAGAGAAATGATGGAAAGATTAGATCCCACATAGTGCCTGGACTAAGTGGCAAGGGTTTCCATGTACACAAGGAACAGCAGTATCCATTGATATGTGAGTTATTTCAAAGAGAATAAAAAGGAGTGGGGGGAGGGTGGGGGGATAACCCAGTGACAGAAACCAGAGAGCACTTAGAATGGGTGATGCCCTGGGTTTAGCACCGGACCAAAAAGCCCTAGGGATGTAGCTCAGCTGGCTGAGTGCTTGCCTACCTATGCATGAAGAAACTCTAGGCTCAGTTCCCAGCATCCTATGAACTGTGGTGTGGTGGCACACATCTGTGACCCCAGCACTCAGGAAGTGGAGGCAGGAGGATCAGGAGTTCAAGGTCATCTTTGACTACACAGTGAGTTTAAGGTCAGCCTGGGCTAAGTGAGATCCTGTCTTTTTTTTTTTTTTTTTTTTTTTTTTTGGTTTTTCGAGACAGGGTTTCTCTTTGTAGCTTTGCGCCTTTCCTGGAACTCACTTGGTAGCCCAGGCTGGCCTCGAACTCACAGAGATCCGCCTGGCTCTGCCTCCCGAGTGCTGGGATTAAAGGCGTGCGCCACCACCGCCCGGCCTGGTTTGGGTTTTTAATGTGGGTTCGGGGGCATCAAATCAGGTCCTCATCCTTGTAAGAGATCCTGTCTTAAAAACAGATGAAGAAGGAACGGTGGGATGGGGTGGCTCAGCGGGTAAAGGAGCCGGCCACCGAGCCTGACGAATGACCGGAGTTCTATCCTAGAGACCCTCATGGCGGAAGCAAAGGACCAACTCCTACAACACACACAACTGACCTCGACCTGTGTGCTGTGGCACATGTGCAGACACACCTACAAAATAAACCAGAAGGGGCTGGGGACTTAGCTCAGTGGTAGAGTGCTTGCCTAGCAATTGCAAGGCCCTGGGTTCGGTCCTCAGCTCTGAAAAAAAATAATAAAATAAATAAATAAACCAGAAAATGTCATATAAGAGTAATAATAATAAAAAAGAGTAACAATTCACAAAAGAAACAAAGAATAGTCCTGGATTTGTGCTGTAAACTGGTATAACTCAATCTTTACATCTACTAAAGACTAAAAACAAGAGGGCGAAGGTACAGCTAAATGGTGAAGTAACCTGGGCTACATTGTGAGTTCTAGCCCAATCTGCCTTACAGAGTAAGACTGTCTCAAATCTCTCTGCCTAAGGAAAAAAGAAAGGGGAAAAAAAATGAAGGAAGAAAACCATAGACCAACCAGAGGAGTAAGGTCAAATGTCATTAAAAGCCAGAAAGTGACAGAATGGGTGCCTTTGATTGGATGTGAGATGACTGGGAAGGGGGAAGGACTAGAGAATGAGCCTTTAGAAATTCAAATTCCAACACTCAAAAATTTGTCACACAAACAGGTCTCACTGGCCACCAATTTGCAGCCTCTGGACTAGCTCCATTATAACCAGGGATGGAAAAACCCAAGCTATGATACTCATCAACCAGGGCCATTGGGTTGACTCGGCAGATTAAGCACCAAGCTGATGTCCTGAGTTCAGGCCTGGAACACTTACGGTGAAAGAGAGGACCCGCTCTGGCAGGTTGTCCTTGACTTTCACATGTACACACTAAATAAATAAATGTAAAAAAAAATGCTTTAAAAAATTCTGAAATCCGCCGGGCGGTGGTGGCGCACGCCTTTAATCCCAGCACTCGGGAGGCAGAGCCAGGCGGATCTCTGTGAGTTCGAGGCCAGCCTGGGCTACCAAGTGAGTTCCAGGAAAGGCGCAAAGCTACACAGAGAAACCCTGTCTCGAAAAACCAAAAAAAAAAAAAAAAAAAAAACTGTAAAATTCTCAAATCCAATACAATTTATACTGCAATTGAAAGGGGCAGGAGCACATGCCTGTAATCCCAACACCCAGAAGGCAATCTAAGGCAGCAAGATTGTGAGTGAGAGGCCAGATGTTTAGACCCTGTTAGAAAAGGTAACCTGGGGGCTGGAGACATGATGGCTCAATGGTTAAGAGCACTGACTGCTCTTCCAGAGAACCTGGGTTCAATTCCTAGCACCCACATGGCAATTCACAACTGTCTGTGACTCCAGTTCCAGGGGAATCTAGCATCCTCATACATGCAGACAAAACATCAATGCACATAGAAGAAAAAAGAAAAGGCAGCCTGGGCTGGGAAACCAGCTTTGTGGCTGACTGTGTGCTTAGCATGCTTGAGGCTTGAGTTCAGTCTGTAGCATCAAAAATAATAATTGCTTATGATTATTATTTAGAACATAAAAGTAATAAGTTTCAACACGACATTTTCATATATGTTATTATACCTGGGTCTCCTCCCCCACTACCTAGTACACCACAAGGGGCAGAGAGTTGGGCAGCCAGAAGAATTCCTCCTGCAGCCTCTGGATTGGACCTGAAAATCAAAGTACAATGGTTGAGTTAAGGAATACTACATTTTAAGTGGACAGATTTTTCAAAGTGAGAAGAAGAGGGGCTGGGAATGTAGCACAGTGAACACTTGCTCAGCATGCACAAAGCCCCAGGTTCCATCCCCAGGACTGAATCAACCAGGCATGGTGATACACACCTTTAACCCCAGCTCTTGGGAGATAGAGTCAGGGAAATCATAAGTTCAAGGTCATCCTCCATCTATAGTGAGTTTGGGGTCAGCCTGGGACACATGACTTCCTATCTCAAAAAAAATACATATACATACATATATATATGAAAAGACAAAGAATATAATAGGGATGAAGTAATTTCACATCCACAAATAACCAGTTCTAAGAGGGGTAGAACCAATTAACAAGAGTGTCCAGAAGAGAATTATAAATTAAAAAACAATGAGGTCACTTCTCACCTATCAGATTAGCTAAAATTAAAAACAGAATAACCCCTGCTGCTGGAGGGGAGGCAGGAAAATAATGTCAGACACTGTTAAATGTAAATGGCACTGCAATTTTGGCAAGCAATCTGGCAATATGTATCAAAACTTAAAATCTCTCTTTCCCTAGCAAAGTTGCAATGGATACAATGTAGAGGTACCCATCTATCCCCCAGATAAAAACAATCACATGCCTGATGCCATTAGATGATGCTCAAAATAGACAAAGCTCACATACTTTGGTGGTTTGAATGGTCCCCATAGGGTCATATGTTTGAATGTTTGGTCACCAGTTAGTGGAACTGTTTGGGAAGGATTAAGAGGCGTGTCCTTGTTGGAGGAGGTGTGTAGCTGGGGGTGGTGGGCTTTGAGGTTTCAGGAGCCAATGCCAGGCCCTGATTCTCATTCTCCCCCCCCCCCCCCCCCCCCCCCCCCCCCCCCCCCCCGCTGCCTGCTGATCAGGATGTAAAGCTCTCAGGTATTGTTCCAGCACCAAGGCTATCTGTTTCCTACCATGATGGCCATGGAGTCTACTGCATTTAAATTGTGAACCCCAAATTAAATGCTTTCTTTTGTAAGAATTGCCTTGGTCACGGTATCTCTTCACTGCGATGGAACACTGACTGAGACACACATGCATATGTTGCCATGAATCGCTCACTGTCCTCTCTTTTCTCCCTTCCCCAAAGCAAGAGCTGTAACAACTTGATCTTGTCATCAGTCAGGCCTGTCTGGTTTTGAGCTTTATATAAGGGGATCCATATTTTGTGCATTTTCCCAGGTTTCATTGGCTTTGGATGAAACTAGCAGGGGGCTCTATAGTGCTGATAATGTTATGGTTTATAACCTAAAGGCTGTTCCATGAATGTGTTCATTTTGTAATATTTATCAAGTTGTGCACTCATGATTTATATAAAGTTCTGTATATATAACTATAGTTCCACAGAAGCATTTTTAATATCCTTTTGTTTTTGTTTTTAAAACCTTTTTCTTTTTTAGCAGGGCAGTGGTGGCACACACCTTTAATCTCAGTGCTTGGGAGGCAGAACTCTGTGAGTTTGAGGTCAGCCTGATCTACAGATCGAGTTCCAGGACAGCTAGGGCCACACAGAGAAACCCTGTCTCGAAAAACTCAAAATGAATAGATTTTTATTTTATGTGTATCAATGTTTTGCTTGGATGCAAACGCACCACAGGTGTGTAGTGCCCAAGGAGGCCAGCAGAGGGCGTCAGATCTCCTGGTGCTGGAGTTACAGATAGTCTTAAGCCACTTATCCTGGGTTCTGGAAACTGAACCCGGCCCTCTGCAAGAGTAGCAAGGGCTCTTAACTACTAAACCAGCCCCTCAAAATATAGATGCCTTTTTTCCCCCCAGTCCTGGGGGATTGAACCCAGAGCCTTAAATGTGCTAGGCAAGTACTCAACCACTAAGCTATATCCCAAGCTAGTTAATAGAGACATTTAGTTTAAAAAAAAAAAAAAATTCCTACTTCTCTAGTAATCTAATTCCCAGAAAACTATCATAGAAATAAAAGCATCAGTCATAGGGGACAGACCTGGAAACATGATTATTACAGCCGTGTGGCACAGGCAAGACTTGGGAACCTAGTTAATGCCCCAGGGGGTAGACTATTATGCAACCATTAAAAAAGAATGAAGCAGGGCTAGCTCTAGCTCGGTGGTACAGCCCTTCTGTAGCAAGTGTGAGGTATAAGGCTCTGAATTAGATTCTCAGAACTGTAAGAATAAATGAAAGAAAAGAAAAAAAGACAAATTAGTTAACCTATTCTACATAACTAAGGGGAATCTCTAGGGATTTATGTTAGGGAAAGAAAAAAAATGTAGAAAAATGTTTGTAATATCATCTAGCTAAAATAATAATAATAATAACACCCCCCAAAAAATGAAAGATAATAACTCCTTCAAAAAATGAAAATGAAATCTGTCTATGATTTGACACATTTGTAATTCTGACATTTGGGAGGTGGAGGCAGGAGAATCAAAAGTTCATGGTAATTCTGGGCTACATAGAGAGTTTGAGGCCAGCCTGGGCTTCATGAAACCTTGACTCAGAAAAGACACAACAAAAACAAAGCCAGATGTGCAGGCTGGCAGAGAGTCAGGACAGTGCAATGTGAATGGTAAGTACTTTGGGGGTTGCAAATGATTTTTACTTTTGACAGTAAATGCTCGTGTGACTCTATACTGTTCTAGACTCAAGGGAGAGAAAGTTGTTTTCCTCGTGGGGGGAAAATATCGGCAGGTAGCAGTCTCTAGGATCTGATTTAATGAGCACACAGGTCGATATTTAATTAACATATCAATTGCTGGCATGTCAACTGATGTTTTCCCAAATCCTTGAACTCTTAAATTCTCCTAAGTAGCCAAAGTGTCATCTGAAACATTGTTTACAATTTCCACTGTTAACAATGCTCAAACTGGGAGAGGATAAAGAAAGTGTACTGAGACCCATCAAACGACTGAACCGCTTCACCCACCATCTCTGGCAATTCCCGAACCACTCTGCCTTTTGTCTCTAAATTTTTTGGACTTTTTACTTTTGAAATAATCTCTTTTCCAAGACCTGTTGATTATGGGTTTTTTTTTATTAATTTAATTTATATCTTTTTTTAAAATGTGTGTGTGTGTGTGGAGGTGGAGTCGTATGTGCAGGTGTGCATGCAGACCAGGTTAACTTAGTCTGTTTCTCAGGAGTCTGCCACTTTGTGATTTTAAGATGAACTCCAGGCTGGGAAGCCCCAGAGATCCACCTGTCTACCTCCCCAGTTCTGGGTTTACAACCAAATTCCATCCCTCCAGGCTTTTTACGTGGGTGCTGGGGATTAAACTCCGGTATCACTGAATCATCTCTTACAATGTTTCAGAAAATCTTCCTTATAACCTTATCACCCTCCCATTCCATGGTTGTATAAATCCCTTATGATGCCTTGGACCTGTAATCCTAGCACTCTGGATGTGGAGGCACGAAGATCAGAAGTTCAAAGTCATCCTCAGCTATATTTTGAATTCACCACCAGCCTGGGATATATGAGACTCAGAAAACAAAACAAAACAACATCAACCAGACAAGCAAACAAAAAACAAACAACACAAAACGTCTGTCTTCACTGAGGAGGCAAGGTGGGAGGGTCAAGAATGAAAGGCTATCATAGAAAATAAAATACTTTACGAGTTTACTCCTAGCTACTTAGGAGTTTAAAGCAGGAGAACAGCTGAGCAGCACAGCAAGACAACTGGGTCAAACATCTTGTTTGTTTGTTTACTTAAAACGTGAAGCATTTCCTCCGTGGGTTTTGTGGTCTCTAGTCACCCTGCTCTGGCAGGCACGCTTTACCTTCCACGCGCTACGGTCTGCTGGGTTCAGGTGAGGCCCCGGGTGTGATTATAATCGGGTGCTGATCTTGAACATGCCAGAAAGTAGTATGGTCAACTGGGTGGACTTTCTCAGCTCCCTCCTAACATTTCCTGAGCTTTGAAGCTGGGGGCCAAGGCTTCAAAGGCACAATCACGGAGAAATCACCGGGTGCAGGGGAAGCGCAAACGAATTTGCCACTGATGGGGATTGGGGGAGGGCATGGCTGCCAAGGAGAGAGAACAGCATACGCCAAGGTCTGGTGGGTCTCCAAGTGTGGTTCCAGAGCAGCAGCAGCAGCAGCAGAGGAACTTGCTGAAGATTCTAATTCTCAGGTATTCTAAACTCCAGGAGTGGAAACTAGAGCTGTTTTTTATCATCTTCCAGGAGATTCTGGCTAGAAACTAGAAGTTGAGAATCACGTCTCCAGCAGAGGCCTGAGGATGCTTTGGATTGGAGGGGCAGGATGGCAAGCCAGCTTTGTGAAGAGCGTGGGAACCAGTCAAGGGGCTATATGCTTTGTCTTCAGGGGTGGCCTTCAGGTTTTAAGCAGGGTAGGTGGTACTCACACGCCTGAGAGTGCCAGCATTTCCCAGGGTTGAGGACCCGTTGAGTCCCCCTTCACACACATACACCATGCCCTGACACCAGAGCTATCAGATCGCAGACTCTCTGGACCCCAGGACAATGCTTTTGGGGCCAGGAGGTGGTGATCTCACACGCAGACACGCTTGGAGACCTAAAAGGGACCCAGAGCACCCAGATCCCTCCTAGGAGACAAGAGCGGAAGGCCGGCCCACTGCCCCACGCCCAGCCCGCGAGAGGGTGGAGCCTAGGGCCCCGCCCCAGGTCCGCCTATGTGGGCGGAGTGTGTGTGGGCTCTCGGCCCCGCGCCCATGCGCACGCCCGCGGCCGGTTTGCAGGGCCGGACGCGCGCCCCGCGTCCCGGGCAGGAAGATGGTGGCGAGCGCGCGGGTGCAGAAGCTGGTGCGGCGCTACAAGCTGGCGATCGCCACCGCGCTGGCCATCCTGCTGCTGCAGGGCCTGGTGGTGTGGAGCTTCAGCGGCCTGGAGGAGGACGAACCGGGAGAGGTGCTCCGACGGCCGTGCGGGCGGGCAGGCCGGGCGCGGGGGCGCGCGGGGTCCTGGCGGGGCTGCGGGCGGCCCCGGCCAGGCAAGTGGGGCATGGGCCGCGTGCGTGCAGGGCGCAGGCAGCCTCCTGGAGCCCGACCTCCGTCCCCCAACGCTCCTTTCCCAGGCCGGCCTGGCGGGCTGCGTGCGGGAGCGGTGCGTGACCCGGAGGCCGGGGCGCCTGGTGGACTGGGGACCGCGGAGGGAAGAGCGGGTCATAGTGGGGTGGTCTCCGTCCCGGGGAGCGATGAAGGTCAGACGCGGGGATCGGGGCTGGGAGGAACGACTGGGCCCTAGCCTGCTCGAAGGTGGGAAGCCTCAGGCCAAACTTTCTAAAGTTGGGAGGGGGCGGGGGTGTACGCGCCGTGGGCGGAGGAGTGGGGGCCGAGGGACCCCGGGCATCTATGTTCAGCTGCGCCTGAGAAGCAGCGAGTGGCGGTGAAGTGGAACTCGGGGTGGAATTATGGCCTGTGACAAAGTGTATATACCCGGGAATAAGAGTGAACAGGAGTGACCCCCGAGGGAAAAAACTGAAGTGTCCTCAAGGCGTGGCCAGGGAAGAACCTGGGTGAATCTTCAGGAGGGGATGGGAATGGAAGGTGAGCTGTTGAGTTGGCCTCAGGACTTCAAAGGAGCAGGAAGCCATCTCTGGCTCTGGGGTATTGGGAACAGCAGCTGCAGATTAGAGCCCCAGACCCTGACTCCAGGGTTTTTCTTCCTCTTGATGGTGCTTGAGTTGCAGTCTCAGACACCCTGCTGGTAGTGTGGTTAGGAGGGGTCCTGTAGGGTCTAGGTCCGTTCTGGAAAGGTGGAGAGGATTTGCCAAATCAAAGCCCTAAGCCGTGGCCAGTGGTCAGGGGTTCCTGCTTCTGGCCCCCATGTCCCTGTGTCTCCAGGGCTCTGGGAGAAAGGCTCTGTTGTCATATCCTTTTGGGCTTTACCTGGCAGGGTGAAGGCATGGAGCTTGGAAGCCTTTTCCTACTGCACCCGGTCAGTCCCAAATACCTGATGTGGAGACCGAGAGAAGAATTGCCCTTCTGGGTTTCGGGGAGAATCAAGACACAGGGGTGGTGAGGGGAACAGGAACAGAGAGACTTGGGACCATGACTCCAAAAGGAGCTGAGGACAGTCATGGGGAAGCTGGCTCTGTGACTTGGTGTAGGGAGTGAGCTTGGTCTTTGTGCACAAAGAGAGGAGAAAGTTTCAGTCAGATGAAGTCTTTTTGGGCAACTGGGACATCTCAGATGGAGTGGGCCACAGAGGCAGATGAGGAGCCTGGTCTGTGTGAGGGGGAGGCTGGTGAGGAAAAGCATGTTGGGGGGCTCAGTGGCTGGTGGTTTGAGTCAAAGAAAGGGCTGAGTCCCTGCTGCTCTGCCCATAGCTGGGGATGGAGGACTGGAGATGGAGAACTGGAGAGAGGTGACAGAATTTGAGGTCTCACCCTCCCAACACACACACACACACACACACACACACACACACACCACACACACCACACATACCTTGCTGAAGCTAAGAAAGGAATCCTGGACCAGAATGGAGGAAGGTCCCGGATGGCCTAAATATTGTGGTGTGAAGGAGCCTGGCAGCCACCTCACCAGACTGGGGTGGGTAGCATATCACTATGTGAGCATAGTGTAGTGCTTGAGAAGGTCAGCGCACAAGAAAGACTGCGCTCTCCACAGCCTTGCCCTGGCTCTGCTAGCAGGTGGACCGCCTCCAGCCACTTCTCCTCTTTTGGGGTAATGGTAGCACCGTTTGTTGGGCAATGAAAACTACAAAATGAAGTAGTCCCTGTGAATGCTTGCAGGAATTCTGAACACCTGCTAAGCTGTCGGGATATCACACATGGTCTCAACACTGTACCCTGGGACGTACGTTCAGTCAGTCAGTCAGTCAGCACATACTCAATTCTCTCCTATCAGGCACTGGGCTCATACTAGGAATACAGAAATAAAGAATAGATGAGGTCCTGACCTACAGGGCAGACAGTCTACAGGGAGAGCCAGCCAGAGAGAGGAAGCTAGAATAACAAGGGGGCTGGATCAGATCAGGAGGCTGGGAAAGGCTTCCTCCAGGAAGAGGTGGGCAGGAGAGTTTGAGCAGAAGGTTCTCAGGAGAGTGGGCTGAGCGGGGGATCCTCGGGGAATGGATAGAGGGTGGGGCACTTTCCCTAAAGATGGTTCCATCCTGTATGGCCAAAGAGACCACAATAAGGGACTTGAGTGGGTTTTATTGTAAGTGCAGTGGGAAAGTTCCACAGCAGGAGCCAATGTGCATTTAAGGAAAGCACTCTGCTGCCTGTGGAGGGTGAGAGTGGATACCTGGGATGATCACTAACCCCCAAAGAGCCACTTGACGCTATTCAGAGCTTTCACGAGCATCCTTTCACCGCTTGTTTTAAATGCAGTCTGAGAAGTCCGAGGTGGGGGTAGATGGGGGGTGAGCATCTCTGTGTTCGCTTTCTTCATGGCTCAGGGAGGGTTCAAGGATTTTCAGTCGGGAAGCGGCAGAGGACTTTATATGCCTCCTTACCAGGGAGGAGGGGGCCTCTGAGGCCGGAATGCATCCAGCCAGAGGACTACCCTGATCTCCGAGGCTATTGAAGGCAGCCTGTTAAGAGACATAGCATGAAGCTCAGGGACCTGCCTGAGAGGGTTCAGGAGTGGGGGCTGGCTACTCACCAGGGCCTTTCTGTTTCCTCATTGCTGCCTTCTGGTCCCTGGCCTCCTCTGGGATTGTCCTTCTCAGGGTCAGCCAGCTCCCTGCTGCAGTGCAGGGCACCAACATGCCTATTTCCTCCCACATCCTGTCCCCCACCACAGCCAGCCTGGCTTTGTGCCCTCCTGCCCTACCCTCCTGACCAGCCTCCTGATGCATGGATACAGGCTTTGACCCCTGGAACTCAAACCTCTTTGCCATCACTACCCACCTAGTCTTGGGAATGTCTTCTTGTGCTTGCTGTGTGGCTGGGTCAGATGCCACTACTCTGTAGGTTGGCCAGCCCAGGGTGCCCTCCCCAGTATGAGCATGGAACAGGGTCTCCTGACTATTCCCACGTCTCAGACAAGGATGGACAAACCTACACTTACTGAGTACCTCTGAAGACACCAGAGAGCTATCTGAGTGCTGAACAGAAGCCTGGGTACTGTGGAGTAGGGGTAGGATTGTAGCCTGAAGGTAGCTCCCAGGCTATTCCCTGTTCCTGTGGACAAGGGCAGGAGAACCTAACACTGGACTCCACCCTGAGTCCACCCTGTCTGACAGCCTGAGCCTTGGCCTCACGTTGACTATTTCCGTCTCAGTTCCCAGTAATAATGAAGAGGATAGCAACCTTTGTGAACACTATACATACACCAAGACCTCTCTAGTCATTCATTTGAACGTTACTTAACTGAGTGCTTATGATTGTGACATACTCTTCTGGACTCTATGAATATGCCAGTGAACAAACAAGCTGAACTCCCCCAGCAATGTTTACAGCCACGGGAGAGACAGACAGAAGGGCACGAAATAAATCAATTCATGTTAGGATGGTGGAAGAGATCAGCGCGTTTCTTAAGAAAATGTATTGTTGTGTTATGTGTGTATATGTGAATGTGGGTGGGTACGCTTGGGCCTTGGCATGCATATGGAGGTCAAAGGGCAGTTTGTGGGCATCATTTCTTTGCTTCTACCCTGTGAGTCCCAGAGATCCAGCTCAGGTTGTCAGACTTGGTGGTAGGTGCCTTTACCGGCCAAGCCGTCTTGTCGGCCCAAGATCCTCATATTTCTGTGGGGGAAGTAAAGCAAGCTCAGGGAGGCTAGAGTTTTCGGTCCAGGCAAGCCTTGCTGAGAAACACAACCTGAGCAAGGAATCGAACTGACATGGCCTCTCAGTCCACTGACTGCTAGAAGAATGTAAGGATGAGCTGGGGGTATCTACGGAGGGCACCTAGACTGAGGGCACAGCCAATACAAAACGAGCCAGGCATGCCAGGTGCGGCGGAGGAACACTACATGGGCCGTGGGGTGAGAATGAGGCAAAGGGACCCATCGACGTGGGGTCAAGGGTGGTGGGAGGAGCTATTATAGAGCCTGAGAGGAGAGGCCACTGGCTAGGTCTAATCATGGGGATGTAAAAGGAGGGGCTGGAGAGATGGCTCCGCAGTTAAGAGCACCGGGTTCAATTCCCAGCACCCATGTGGCAGCTCACAACTGTTTGTATTTCCAGTCCCAGGGGAATCCATTGCCTTCTTCTGGCCTCCACCGGGCATTGAATACATGTGGTACACAGACATGCATGCAGACAAAATACCGCTACATATAAATATAATAAATAAATACGTAAATAAATGTTCAAAAGTTCTAAAAGAAGCACTGGTGGCTGTGATGAGGAAAGACAGGAAGGGACAAGCGCATGAGCCAGGGCATCGGGAGATCAGGCTGAGGGCAGTGGGGAGATAGTGAGAGTCTCTGTATTCTCATGCGTTCACCATGGGTTGGATGTGGAGTATAAGGCGAAGAGAAGAATGTAAGTTGCCGTCAGGGCTGGGGGCTGTAGCGTAGTGGGAGAGCATTTGCTTAGCATCAGGAGGTTCTTTACCTCATCCTCAGAGCCACCTGTCTCCTCCAAAGAAAAAAACTGGACTCCCAGCACATTTGGTTAGAGCCGCAAAAGGTTGTCACTCACTGAGATGTAAAGACTGGAGTGGGAGGGGAGGGACGAACAGGAGGCATCTGCACTTGGACTTGGGGTTCTGAGGTCTTTTAGTTCCCAATGAAGATGCCAAGGAGGCTGCTTGTTCCATGCCTGAAGGTTCAAGGGAGCGTTCCAGTCCACAGAGATAAATCTGAGATATGGGCGATATAAGGATGGTATGTAGAAAGTGCCAGGCTGAATGAGCTCTCCGGAAAGCAAAGGCTGGATCGAAGGACAGACCCCAGGGTCTGCCCTGGAGCCAGGAGACTGATGAGGGGCGGATGGGGAGGACCCAGGTGCCCCCTGTAAGCCACGCAGGAAGCGGGGTTATAGAGAGGTGCTTGAGTCTGGTGTGTGTCTGTAGGACTCAGCATGCTGAACAGGAGCACGGAGTGCGGGAGGAGAGGCAGGACTCTCACAAGACGCCCAGAGGGAAGGGACAGCCAAGAGACAGCCAACTGTACCTCTGTGGTACAGTTTCACTGTCCATGTCTCATTTGATCCTCACCCGCACAGCTGAGCAACTCTGCTCAGAGAAGTTTGGTGGCAGGGCAAGCCAGAAC
The DNA here is from genome assembly GCF_007827085.1 of Peromyscus californicus insignis. Taxonomy (NCBI): domain Eukaryota; kingdom Metazoa; phylum Chordata; class Mammalia; order Rodentia; family Cricetidae; genus Peromyscus; species Peromyscus californicus. The sequence continues at coordinate 28,105,436 of NW_026294551.1, forward strand.
ACTCCTAGGACACCCCTTGCCTCTGTCCCTTCCCACTCACAGGCATTAGCCAAATGTCCTTCATGTACCAGCTAGTCTGTCATGTACCAGCTAGTCTGTCAGACATGGCCTCTCAGTCCACTGACTGCTAGAGGAACATCCGGGGTCTCAGAGCTCAGTGTACCCCAACTCTAGGGCAGATGAAATGGCTGTCCACCTGGGGACTTGAGCCGATCTTAAAGGACAAGCGAGGAAGGAAAGTGGGGAGCAGAGAGGAGGGTGAGTTGAGCTGAACCAGGCCATTTGGGGTAGCAGGCAGCATGGAGGGCTTCTGAGTCCCCTTGAGAGAGCCTGTCACAAGTGCAGAGGTTGGCAGCCTCCAGCTGTGGGCCTCTAGCTAGACCTCACGATTCCAGCCACGGATTGATTGCCATGGTGGCCAAGAGCTCGCTGGCCACAGGCAGTCAGTCCTGATGCAGGAGGGCCCATTGGGCCGGCCACAGCTCAGCTGCGTTTGGGGGGCTTTGGGGCCTCCCGCCGCTCTCCGGGCTTGTCTGACAGACTTGCTTTGTGCCGGAAGCCTTCCTTTGCTGGCTCCTGCTTGCGTCCCCCTGTTATTCACAGGGTACCTTCAGCAGCGCCCCTTGCCTCAGCCTCCTGGGAGACCCATCCAATATTAGGGTCTCAGGCTTCATGACTACTCCTCCCCCATGAGCCACTCCCCTGTTGTAGCCTCAGTCTTCCCACGTGAAGAGCGTTAGTGCAACCAATGCTTTGGATGCAGACGGAGGTTAATGTTGTCTTCCCAGCCAGCCCTTGTGAGAGGCATGAGTCTCAGTCGGGGACACTCCTTGGTCCCCTGCAGGGTCTGTACACCCTTCTATTGGAGGAGGCATGGACATGTACTTTAAAATCTGCTGGAGAGAAAGTGGCAAGAGCCCGGAGCAGGCAAGGGAAGTACAGTGCTATGTGATCTGCAATCTGGAGGGGCACGTGAGGTGCGATGGCCTGAGGTGAGAGCCTCAGCCAGCTGGCCCTGGAGTGTCGCTGTTCGTGCAGAGTTATTGAGTGAGCAGGACTTTTCCTGTAAAAGGTGGCGGGGAGCTTCTAGAGTTCAGGGTAACCCTGGCCAAGATGGAAGCTGAGGAAGAGGAAGAGGTGAGTGACTGACTGCTAACTGTGATCTGTGTGTCTTTTACAGAAAGGACGGCAGAGGAAGCCGCGACCACTAGACCCTGGTGAGGGCTCTAAGGACACAGACAGCTCCGCAGGGCGCAGGGGCAGTGCTGGTAAAAGGCATGGACGCTGGCGGGGCCGTGCCGAGAGCCCAGGTGTGCCTGTGGCCAAGGTGGTGCGGGCGGTAACCAGCCGTCAAAGAGCCAGCCGACGGGTCCCACCTGCCCCACCTCCGGAGGCACCAGGCCGCCAGAACCTGAGTGGAGCAGCAGCTGGGGAGGCACTAATGGGGGCTGCCGGCTTCCCACCACATGGAGACACAGGGAGCGTGGAGGGTGCCCCCCAGCCCACGGACAACAGCTTCACTCCAAAGTGCGAGATTGTGGGCAAGGATGCACTGTCAGCCCTGGCCCGGGCCAGCACCAAGCAATGCCAACAGGAGATCGCCAACGTAGTGTGCCTGCACCAAGCTGGGAACCTCATGCCCAAGGCTGTGCCCCGGCACTGCCAGCTGGCTGGTGAGGGACTAGGGTACTCTGGCCCTTCCCAGAAACAGACAGGAGTGGTGTGGCCCAGATCTTCATGCTCATTTCCCAGATGCCCTCCTTGTCTAAAGTCTTGTTAAATGTACCAGTTGGCAGAAGGGGAGTTGGGACCAGGGCTCCGAGTCTAGGCTTCTCTTATTGGGAGGCAGGCAGGCAGCCTTTTCTCCATCTCACTAATGTCTCTGTCTACTCCACTCAGGCAAGATGAGCCCTGGCATCCAGTGGGAAGAGATTCGGGCTCAGCAGCCTGTTGGTGGCCCTCCAGTACGCATTGCCTACATGCTGGTGGTTCATGGTCGTGCCATCCGCCAGCTGAAACGTCTTCTCAAGGCTGTCTACCACGAGCAGCACTTCTTTTATATCCATGTGGACAAGGTACTGTGGGCTGGGAAGACCCAGAGGAGCTGGTTAACAGAGCAGAGACTCTGAAGGCTGTAGACAGGTAGCCTGGGGAAGGCTGGCTCAGCTACCTGGAGCAAGGCAAGTTGAGCTCCAGACTGGTCAAGCGTAAGATGGCATGGCCCATGAGGAGCTAGAGTCCTGCCACTTGCTCTCTCCCTTCAATGTCTCTTGTGCTCTGTCCCCAGATGGGTGGGGGCTACAACCTTGGTGCCAGCTCCATCAGCTGAGCATCCCTTCTCCCTCAGCGTTCCAACTACCTGTACCGGGAGGTGGTGGAGCTGGCCCAGCACTATGATAATGTGCGGGTGACACCTTGGCGCATGGTCACCATCTGGGGCGGGGCCAGCCTTCTGAGGATGTACCTGCGGAGCATGAAGGACCTGCTGGAAATTCCTGGCTGGGCCTGGGACTTCTTCATCAACCTGAGTGCCACCGACTATCCAACCAGGTGTGAGGATGGGTGGGAATGGAGTCCCATCTGTGGCGTCAGGGTTGGAGGGTCCATTTTGTCTGCCATCTCATTCTGAAGTCTCCACAGCCCAGACGTGGTCCCTTGACCCCAGTCAAGAATTGGGGTGTGAGGCTGGTAAAAGGTGGTCTGACGATTGGGATTAATAAGAAATGGGAGTGCTGGAGAGATGGCTCAGAGGTTAAGAGCACCGACTGCTCTCCTAGAGGGTCCTGAGTTCAATTCCCAGCAACCACATGGTGGTTTATAACCATCTAGAATGAGGTAGAGGAGGGATGGCGTCTTGTTTGGGTCCGACAGGTGTCATCACCCGAGAACAGCAGACAAGGGTCAGGCACATAGCTCCTGTGAGAAGGGAAGGTCCAGGGGGTGAAGGTCATTTGTGCTAGAGGGCATCTGCTCTGGGACAGGGACTGAGCGCCTGCAGCACAAATTCCCTTCCCTCACCAGGACAAATGAGGAGCTGGTGGCATTCTTATCCAAGAACCGGGACAAGAATTTCCTCAAGTCACATGGGCGAGACAATTCCAGGTGAGACAGGTGGGGGAGGAGGCCCTGATGTCTTGCACAATGCCTCCCACACAAGGGCACCTGAGGGCCCCAGCCCTGGGTTGTAAAGCCCCTAACCGAGTCGTAAGTGAAGGCTGGTTGCCGGGTAGAAAGAAGGCTTGGCCTCCTTCCTGTGGGACCTTCAGTCATGGCCTTTCTGCCTCCCTCAGGTTCATCAAGAAGCAAGGCCTGGACCGGCTTTTCCATGAGTGTGATTCTCACATGTGGCGCCTGGGTGAACGGCAGATCCCGGCAGGCATCGTGGTGGATGGTGGCTCCGACTGGTTCGTGCTGACGCGCAGCTTTGTGGAATACGTGGTGTATACGGATGATCCCCTGGTGGCGCAGCTTCGCCAGTTCTATACGTACACGTTGCTTCCAGCTGAGGTGGGTGACAGGTAGGCACAGAGGCCAGGGCGGGCACTGGTTGAACGGCCCATGGTTCACCCTTCCCCCTCTCCTGCCATCTGCAGTCCTTCTTCCACACAGTGCTGGAGAACAGCCCGGCCTGCGAGAGCCTGGTGGACAACAACCTGCGCGTCACCAACTGGAACCGTAAGCTGGGCTGCAAGTGCCAGTACAAACACATCGTGGACTGGTGTGGCTGCTCCCCCAACGACTTCAAACCACAGGACTTCCTGCGGCTTCAGGTGCTCTCCCTTGGCCCCAGGAAGCCTGCGCCCCAGCTTTTCCCCCCACAAGCTGTCTGGGTCAGAAAGGCAGGGTGGGTTTCCGCCTGCAGCAGCTAGCTCCTTGGATCTGGGCAGCAGCAGCAGCAGCAGCAGCAGCAGCAGGTAGAAAAGTCAGAGACCGTACTAGAAGGTGCTGAGGGGGCAGCCCCTGTGTTCCGGGGCCCGCAGAGCCCTTCATCTTGGTCTCTTCCTCCCCAGCAAGTCTCCAGACCCACCTTCTTTGCCCGGAAGTTTGAGTCAACTGTGAACCAGGAAGTCCTGGAAATTTTGGACTTCCACCTGTATGGCAGCTACCCACCCAACACACCAGCCCTCAAGGCCTACTGGGAGAACACGTATGACGTGGCGGATGGCCCTAGTGGGCTCAGCGATGTCTTACTCACCGCTTACACAGCCTTTGCTCGGCTCAGCCTGCGTCATGCTGCCACTGCTGTACCCCCACTGGCCACTGCACTCTGCAGGTAAGTCCCCCCTCTTCTGACATATGGCAGGCCTTAGAGTATGGTGCCTTAAGGGAAGCACAAGTCAGGGACAGCCCTGCCCAGAGTGAGTCCAGGAAGGAAAAAAAATTTTTTTTTTTTGGTTTTTTGAGACAGGGTTTCTCTAGATAGTTTTGGTGCCTGTCCTGGATTTCACACTGTAGACCAGGATGGCCTCGAACTCACAGAGATCAGCCTGGCTCTGCCTCCCAAGGGCTGGGATCAAAGGCATGCGCCACTGCTGCCCGGTCTGGAAAAAAATTTTTTTAAGCAGGGTAAAGAAGAATCAGGACAATGTGGGGCGTGAGATTTGGGGCCAAAGAAATACCTGTCGCTGGGGCTTCCCAATACCTCTCCCTGGGACTCTAGGTGGTGTCAGGTGTGCTGATGGCATCTCCTTTTCTCCCCGCTGAAACCTTCCTAGGTTTGAGCCCAGGGGGTTGCCGTCCAGCGTGCACCTGTATTTCTATGACGACCATTTCCAGGGCTACCTGGTGACGCAGGCGGTGCAGCCCTCAGCCCAGGGGCCAGCAGAGACGCTTGAGATGTGGCTGATGCCCCAGGGGTCGCTGAAACTGTTGGGGCGCAGTGACCAGGCCAGCCGGCTCCAGAGTCTGGAGGTGGGACAGGTCCTCCCCCTTGCTTTCTCCTGACCCCCAGCAAGACGCAGGGAGTGGGAAGAGAGGGACAGACACCAAGGGAGGGGTAAGGACTCCATCAGACCTTTATGGGCTGGGCTCTCTGGGCTCTGCTTTCCCAATAACGGCAGCCTTGGTGATGCCACACACAGATGTACCTATACCACCCTCACAGGCATACACTAAGGGGTCCTCTCAGATGGCACAGGGATTAGGGACGGAACTCTCAGTCCTGATCTCCTCAAGTGCAAAGATTCCTGGGGCTTGGACAGTCCAGATGAGCTTTGGGTGTCCTTTCCTAGAGGTTCTGGCTTTGTGGGGGGTGGTCTGCCTTTATGGGCCCCACCATTGCAGAATGGTTCAGGTGGCAGCCTGGAATAAACCTCAGAGCTGGGAGAGATGCTTCAGTTCTAGACTCACCCCTTCAGTTTGAAGATAGGGAAACTGAGGCCCTGAAAGAGGTAGTGACTGACCTGAGGTTACACATTGAGAGGCGGCATCAGATAAGATAGAGGAAGAACTTCTCCTCGGCTTCTGCCCAGCGGCCTCCCTCCCTACAGGTTGGCACTGAGTGGGACCCCAAAGAACGTCTCTTCCGGAACTTTGGGGGCCTGCTGGGACCCCTGGATGAGCCTGTGGCCATGCAGCGCTGGGCCCGGGGCCCCAACCTCACAGCCACCGTGGTCTGGATTGACCCGACCTATGTTGTGGCCACATCATATGACATCACGGTAGATGCGGACACTGAAGTCACACAGTACAAGCCCCCGCTGAGCCGACCGCTGCGGCCAGGAGCCTGGACTGTCCGATTGCTTCAGTTCTGGGAACCCCTGGGTGAGACCCGCTTCCTCGTGCTGCCATTGACCTTCAACCGCAAACTACCTCTCAGGAAAGGTAAGGAGGTCGTGCTCCGGTGATGCCCAGATCCCAGATAGAACAGGATTGTCCAGGGTGCCGACCCCACGGCTGAGTCACAGGGGAGAAGGCAGGGCTTTGGTCTTCCATTCCTGCATTGTGGGGTGGGGAAAGGGAAGGCTGAGAGTCAGGCAGACTGCAGTTGGAAATGTGGCTCTGCCCTTGTAACCGGGCCCTGAGCTCTGGGAATTACTCAACGTTTTCATTTGTTAAGTAAGGACGGCACAAGTATGGGAGACCCCTGGGTGACTGGGACAAAAGTCACTCTATCTAGATTTAGTGAAAAAAGAAAATGACTAGAAGAATGTGGGGCTTTCCTTCACAGTGCCCAGAAAATGCCTCAGGTCTCACTGGGGACCGAGGTGCTGTATTTTAAAGCATCTTGTCCCTCATCCTGTCCTGTCTCTGACGCTCCTCCATACATAATGCTCCCAGTGCAGCGGAGCTGGATTAGGGCTTTGAGACCCTCAGGTCCCACATAGCTTGGATTAGCCCGATTCACATGGCCCCCTGGTGATTTGGCTGAGGCTAAGGGGTCCCAGGCCAGGGGCAGCTGGAAGCTGAGCACACTCCTACAGGGTTTACCTCTGAAGGTGCTGGAATGGATGCTGGCTCAGAGTGGTGATAAGTGGTGTCGCATGGGTAGCTCTTTCCTTTCCCCAATGCACCTGTCACAAGAAGGAAGAGCAGGAGTAACCCAAAGAGATAAGGACAAGGGGCTGGGGCAGAAACGGGGCAGGCAGACCACTTCCCCATTGGGTGAAGGAGACAGCAGGCTGAGCAGTCATCTCTGCAGGCGGGCCTGGGACTAGACCTCAAAGGACACAGGTGGAGCATGTTCTAAGCCAAGGTAAAGGTTGGCACATGTCTGCATGAGAGGACAGAGTGAGGATGAAGAAGGTACAGAGGGTTGTGGGAAGGAGGCTGGCCAGGCAAGTGTAAAGAACAGGCTGCCCAGGGGGCTGGGGGCTCCTGTGGTAGTCAGGAAGGCTGTGGATGCCACAGACCAGAGCTACCTTATTTCCTAAAGTGCCTTGTTCAACATGAGTCTAAAGTTAGGGGGTTGGGGATTTAGCTCAGTAAGGCCCTGGCTTCTGACCTCAGCTTTAAAAAAAATCCTAAAATTGGGAATTTAGGATTTTTTAAAATACTTTTAAAAAAATACTTTTTTATTTTGCTTATTTATTTACTGAGATACTGTCTTACAATGGAGCCCAGGCTACCTGGAACTCACTGTATAGCCCACTCTGGCTTCAAACTCTTGCAATCCTCCTGCCTTGGTCTCCTATTTATTAGAGTTATAACTGTGAGTCACCAGGCTCAGCTACCACTTGGATTTTATACAACTGATGAGCTTTTGTTTGTTTGTTTTTTGAGACAGGGTTTCACTGTGTAACAACCTTGGCTGTCCTGGAACTAGCTCTGTAGATGAGGCTGGCCTTGAACTCAGAGATCCACTTGCCTCTGCCTCCAGAGGGCTGGGAATAAAGGTGTGCACCACCACCGCCCAGCACAACTGATGATTTTATAGGCGCAGAAAATTCCTTAGCTTAGCCCCAGTCCACTCTGTACGAGGAGACCCCATGGTAAGGTTAGGATGGGAACTGCTGTGTTCAGCCCTGACTCCTATAGTCTGGCCTCCATGGGACTGAGGGGCAAGCTTAACTGTTGGTTTTGTACCCCCAGATGATGCCAGCTGGCTGCACGCGGGACCACCCCACAATGAATACATGGAGCAGAGTTTCCAGGGCCTAAGTGGCATCCTGAACTTGCCTCAGCCAGAGACCATGGAGGAGACTGCCCGGAGGCACACAGAGCTCACGGGTCCTGCACTTGAGGCCTGGACAGACGGGGAGCTGAGCGGTTTCTGGTCTGTGGCAGGATTGTGTGCCATAGGCCCTTCTGCTTGTCCCTCCCTGGAGCTCTGCAGACTGACCAGTTGGAGCTCTCTGTCTCCTGACCCTAAATCAGAGCTGGGGCCTGTCAAAGCTGATGGGCGACTCAGGTAGCAGGGCCCCAGCCAGCACAACCCGGAGGAGCCGGGGAATTGCACCTTACAGACAATGGAGGGACATCTCTCCCACAAACAAGAACCCGAGGCCCAGGCAGTGTGCCCATTTGAGCCATCAGGAACCTGCCGTGAGGGCAGGGATGGTGGGTGTAGTGCTCACTACGGCTAACGGCTCAGCAAGAGATCAGAGGTCCACGGGAACCATGAGGAGGCGCTTCCTCTGCCCCCTCCAGTTTGTACTTTTTTAAATTTCCAATGAGTGGCAGGGGGAGGAAGATGTGCAATAGGGCTCAGAGCAGGCCCAGGAAGTGGGCTGTGGCCATGGGGAGCACCACCGAGCCCATCTGCTCCCGCTCTGGAGAGGTTTTGTCTGCCTCACCCTCCAGAGCCTCCGTCCCCAGCCTGGGCCTACGCTGCTCACAGCTGAGGCTGAGAGGCACAGGTGTCCCGCCAGGCTCCAAGGCCGGGAGAACAGGTGACCTGGGGGCTACTGTGGAGCTGGGCTTTAGTGGGACAGCGGCTCCTCTGGTAGCCAGGGGACCCTAGAACAGGGGTGAGGCTGGCTCTCAGGCTTTCCAGCACACCTTGCCCTAGTAAATGCAGGACATGAGAGCCTACTGAGATCCGTGCAGTTTTCTAGGTGTGCCCTGGAAGACGGAGCCCCACTGGCAGCAGAGGAAGACTGTTGGGGCACTCAGAAGAACTTGAAGTTGCATTGTGCCTGAAGCTCAGTGTGAAGTCTGAAATATGCAACAGAGGAAATATATCTCTATCTCTCCAAGCTCAATGTCCTTGCTTGCATTCTGTTGCTATGATACAGACCATGACTAAAAGCACGGAGAGGGGCAGGATTTCTTTCATCTTACAGCTTATAGTCCATCATAAAGGGAAGCCAGGGCAGAAACTTGGAGGCAGGCACTAAACACAGGCCATGGGAAGAATGCTGCCTACTGTCTTGTTCCCCAGTCTCATAATCAGCTACCGTTCTTATGCCTCCCAGGACCACTTGCCCAGGGCTGGTACTCCCCACAGTGGTGGGACCCCCTGAAACAATCATCAATGGAGGCATTTTTCTCAGTTGAGGTACTTTCTTTCCAGATGCTCCTGGCATGTGTCAAGTTGACAGACTAGCCAGCATACTGAGGCTCCACATTTCTTCCTGTGTCTGAGGGAGCTATGGCTGATCCCTGGGCTTTCTAGAAGTCTTAGCTGGCTATCAAAGTAGCCTTGAAATAGTGACTGTCCCTGAAGCAGGAACAGTTGAAAAATCCAGCCAGAAGCCGGATGGCTCTCCAGTGCAGCCTTCTTTCTGCCGGAAAATGGGCTCTAGGAGGCTTAGATTCCTCATTGCTACCCAGCAGGCCGGCATTAAGGGCATTTAGTTCTAAAACACCCCACCAGGCACTCCACCCGACCATTGGGCCAGATTGCAGTAAATGTGGCGTAGGGGCCTTCAGCATCACTAAGGCCCATGTATCCCCCAAGGCTACATCTTCCTTGCTACCTACTCAAGCCCTGCCTTTGTAGCCTGCCCAGTAAGAGAGGTGGTTGTGGTTATGGCCTCCTGGATAGTTCTGTAGCTTGTCCCTTTACGGCCAGGGGCAGGGATTGAACCACTGCCCTAGGACCTGAGTGAATGATGTCTACATTACTCACTTGCCTTGCCTTTCTCAAGCTCTCCCTGATTCTTCTGTCGTCAGTAAGGGCTCAGTATGGGTCCTCCACGCCTTACATCATGTGGGAGTCAGAATGAAGGTGTCTGGACCCTGAAAATCACTTCATCAGCCGCCACACTGGGCAGAGCTCAGGTTGGCTTAGCTCGGGGAGTAAGTGGCCGGTTGCTGCCCAGGCTGCAGCCTTTTCCCAGTTTCCAAGAGAGGGCGCTCCTGACCATCTACAACAGTACCAGGGTGGGCTGTTCACAGTTTTGGAGGCTGGTACTTCCCATCTTCAGGCAGCAAGACAGAAAATAAACTGAGAGCTGAGAAATGATGAGCCCTAGGTCAAAGCTGATGGTGCGGCACTCGGTGAGGAGGCCCCCGAACCACTCTGTCACTGGCCAGGGTGTGGCTGGCCAGTCAGGAAGTGCTGAGGGCAGGGGCACACAGAATGGTATTTTGGTCAGAGAAGATGGTTGCTGTCTCTGACTCCCACTTGAATATTTGACACTGTATTCTAGCTCTCCAGATGGGGAAGGTGGTTTTTTGTTTGTCTTATTACTTATTATCTTGGTTTTTCAAAACAGTTTTTCTGTGTAGCCCTGGCTGTCCTGGAACTCACTCTGTAGACCATGCTGGCCTTGATCTCAGATCAGCCTGCCTCTGCCTCCTGAGTGCTGGGATTAAAGGTGTGTGCCACCACCGCCACCCAACATTTTGTTTCAATTTACCGATACCAACTCTTGGGTCAGGAACAAAAAAATTACCGACTGGATTCAGCAGATGAGGTACAGGCAGTCAGTCAAGCTGTCACGGTGGATTGCACACTGGAGCCCAGCCAGGCCAGTTAACCAGCCTATAGCACAACAGACCTCAGAGCATTGATTTTTTGGTTTTTCATGTGTATATGTACGTGTTGGGGGGGGGGGTGTCGACCAGAGGACAGTGTCTGGTATCCAACTACTAGTTTCTGCCTTACCCTTCTGAGACAGGATCTTTTTTTTTATTTTTTATTTTTCTGTTTTTTTTTCGAGACAGGGTTTCTCTGTGTAATTTTGGGCCTGTCCTAGCTCGCTCTGTAGACCAGGCTGGCCTCAAACTCACAGAGATCCACCAGGTGCTGGGATTAAAGGCATGCGCCACCACCGCCCAGTGAGACAGCTCTCTTACTGAACCTGGAGCTTGGGGTTTTTTCAGCTGGGCTGGCTTGCCCCCAAGCCTTGGGGATCTCTGGCTCTGGCTCCCAGCATTGGGGTTACAGGCACACGAAGCCACTCTTGGCTTTTGTGAATAGGTGCTGACCAAAGGGCCCCGTCTTCCCGCCTGAGGGAAGCAACTGTTCCTTAGGGAAGGGGCCTTTGTGATCTGCTGAGCACTGCCTCCTCCAGCCCAGTTCCCCTCCAGCTCAGAGCAGAAGAGTTTACAACATCCTGGCCAGGCCCCTCCCTCACCACTGGTAAATAAACTGCAGAGCACCCTCTGTGAAGACAAAGGTCTCTTCCTAGCTCCCCAGCTCCCAGCCCTGAAAAGCCACAGCAGGTTTCTGTGGGCAGGAGGGGGCAACCCCAACACTGCCAGGTGTCTCCCTAGAGACAGGGCACCATATAGCAGCTATGTAGGAAGCAAAATAAATTGGAACTGCGGCTCTAGGCTCTGGACTTGCAACTCTGGGCACCAGACTCAGGATGGAGGGGTGAGAGCACTGCTTTTCAGCCTGACCCTCCAAAGACCATCCGAGCTGACAGAGCGGGACACAATGAGATGGTGGCCCGAAAGGAGTGGACTCTCTTCCTCACCCGAGTGCTTCCCAGACACGCAGGGGACCTGGACTTAGCAGAAGAAACAGGAATGATCGGATGGATAATGGGATAGTGTCAGGACTCTCCTCTCTTAGAGGCTAACCTTGTATCCCAGGCTTGCCTTGGATGCTGAGACTTAGCTCCTCGCTACTCCTGCACCCAGAGGTTCCCCCAGGAAAATGCAGATGAAGATCCTTGTGTTGCCTCCTCTAAGTGAAGTATGTGCTAGCATCCTGCAGCCAGGCAAGGGGCCTGATGTGGCTAGAATACAACGGAGGGAAAGAAGCGTGGAGAGGCAGGAACATTATGCCCTGAGCCTTAGGCTCATTGGTTAGACAGAGCAAGGGAAGCTGGGTAACTGGTGCATGACTCCCTTGCTCCCTATGCTTTTCTTGATCATAATGGTGTCCCCAGAGAGAGCTTCTCTATGAGGCTGCCCAGGGACCCATCAGTAAATCCCGCGGCAGTCAGCCTATGTGCCCGACTGACAAAATGACCAGGACAGATTTCACCAGCAGACTGCGTTGTGCTTGGGGCCCTGAACTATTTAGCCCTTCAAGTCTTGAGTGCCCTGGAAAACTCAGCTTTTCCCATATCACTCTTAGTGTTTGCTGAGCGCCCACTGGGCAGGACAAGGAAAAGGCTACGAAACCCCCGGGGCTTGAAAGTCCCACTTGGCTTCTGTGTGCAGACCCCAGGCCAGGAAGGCCTAAAAGGGAAGTGTGACAGGGAAACAGTGTAAAGGGTGTGAACATACACGGGGGAGGAGAGAGAGCTAAAACCTTTGTCCTCGAATTCTTTCAATGGCCACCAAGCTATTGGAGGCCTCAAGAACACTGCTTGCATTCCCACCAAAGATGGCTAGCTTTCCCCTCAGGAAGCAGCTCCCTGTCCTGCCCCTTTCCATCTCTTCAGGGGCCTGGAAAGGACAGCTTTGGTTCTCTTGAGACAGGCCTAACTGGCCTCCCACCCCTACTCCACTAGCCCAGCTGACCTCAGTACCTGTGACTATACACAGGACACCAAAGTGACTCCCTATAGACCCCAGGCCACCTTTGCCAAGGATCTGCAGGATGTGGGGAGTCTAGGATCATTCTCTGAAGCACCAAGCAGCAAGTTCAAAGCAGAACTCCACAGTAGGAAGGTAACTGTGCACCCCATCTCTGAATGCCGTGTGCAGATGGGGGGTGTTTAGAAGTCACTGGACTTTGCATCCTCTGGGACTGCAGCCACTGCCACCCATCTCCAGTGTCAGAGTGACACCTGCTGTGTTGGTCTGGACTTTGCATCCTCTGGGACTGCAGCCACTGCCACCCATCTCCAGTGTCAAAGTGACACCTGCTGTGTTGGTCTGGACTTTGCATCCTCTGGGACTGCAGCCACTGCCACCCATCTCCAGTGTCAAAGTGACACCTGCTGTGTTGGTCTGGACTTTGCATCCTCTGGGACTGCAGCCACTGCCACCCATCTCCAGTGTCAAAGTGACACCTGCTGTGTTGGTCTGGACTTTGCATCCTCTGGGACTGCAGCCACTGCCACCCATCTCCAGTGTCAAAGTGACACCGGCTGTGTTGGTCTGGACTTTGCATCCTCTGGGACTGCAGCCACTGCCACCCATCTCCAGTGTCAAAGTGACACCTGCTGTGTTGGTCTGGACTTTGCATCCTCTGGGACTGCAGCCACTGCCACCCATCTCCAGTGTCAGAGTGACACCTGCTGTGTTGGTCCTCCTTCTAGAAGTCAGACTTCCGAAGTTTGGGTCGATCTGCCTGGGCCTTCACTGAGTACCCCCCAACCAGATCTGCCTGGGCCTTCACTGAGTACCCCCCAACCAGATCTGCCTGGGCCTTCACTGAGTACCCCCAAACCAGATCTGCCTGGGCCTTCACTGAGTACCCCCAAACCAGATCTGCCTGGGCCTTCACTGAGTACCCCCAAACCAGACTCTGCCTGGGCCTTCACTGAGTACCCCCAAACCAGACTCTGCCTGGGCCTTCACTGAGTACCCCCAAACCAGACTCTGCCTGGGCCTTCACTGAGTACCCCCAAACCAGATCTGCCTGGGCCTTCACTGAGTACCCCCAAACCAGATCTGCCTGGGCCTTCACTGAGTACCCCCAAACCAGATCTGCCTGGGCCTTCACTGAGTACCCCCCAAACCAGATCTGCCTGGGCCTTCACTGAGTACCCCCCCAAACCAGACTCTGCCTGGGCCTTCACTGAGTACCCCCCAAACCAGACTCTGCCTGGGCCTTCACTGAGTACCCCCCAAACCAGATCTGCCTGGGCCTTCACTGAGTACCCCCCAAACCAGACTCTGCTGCTGTTTCTAGTTTGAAATACATCAAGAACCAGAAGTTAATGTGGGTTCACTGTGTTTGATGGGCTAGAAGAAGCTGTTTGCCACCTACCCTGGCTCACCACTGAAAGGATCCTTCTATTCTAGGGCAGGAGGGACATGGCTGAGCCTATTGTCCCACAAGCTACCACATAGCCATCTCTGGGACTATAGCTGGCTCCCTCTCCCTGTGGCAGCAGGTGAACCACATGGCTAGCTGCTTCCTCTACTCCACCTCCCGGGCCCAGCCCCTGGACCCTCAGGGGACCCAAGGAGGAAGCAGCAGTGACACTCTAGAATCTGAAGTTCTAAACACTTCGATCCTTTAACACAGTTCCTCTTGTTGTGGTGACCCCCCCCCCCACCATAACATTATTTTTGTTGCTACTTCATAACTGTAATTTTGCTAGTGTTATGAATTGTAATGTAAATGTCCGCTATGCAGGATTGTCTTAGGTGACCCCTGTGAAAGACTCATTCAATCTCCAAAGGGGTCAGGGCACCCCCAGGTTGAGAACCACTGCTCTAGAACGTAAGCCCTCCTCACTTCCTCTAAGGGGTGGTGTCGATAAATCTCCTTAAAACCAGGTCCCTTCCTCAGTTCTTGCTCTGGAGGTCTCTTCTTTTCTTTCAGTGTACACGAGCAAGCATGGCTAGGAAACAGAGCAGTATGCAGCCTCATCTGGCCTTGTCCCCAGATGGCACAGATGCAGGACTCCAGCTGGCTTTATTGATGCTCCTGTCGGAGCTACCGAAGGGTTTCCAGCAGTCACAGCACAAAGGCTCCTGCAGAGTCACCATCCACAGGCCTGTTCTGTGGGGACCTTGCCCTCACCCTGACCCTTGACTTCTGCTATCACATGTTCCTGTGACCTGGGCTCCAGGCTCCATCCAGTCAGAAGGACTTCAAAGCATGGCTACCAGTTTGAAGGTTCCCTCAGGTTTGGCAGGAACCACGTGGACGAAAGTCTTGTAGAGCACAGCACCCTTGGGCAGACTGGTGACCAGATCCACAGCCTCCGAGTTTTTGGGATTGGGCACGTAGACCTCTTTCGTGTAGCGGACTATCCCCTCCTCCAGGGCATAGAGGCACTTGTTCTTCCCAAGTCCCACCTGCAACACACAGACCTGGTCAGCTGAAATTTGGCAGGTGCTCTGCCCCAAGGCCTCAGGCCAGATTCTCCTTCAGAGGGAAGTCTGGAGCAGAAGGGCAGGCTCTGGGAAGTCCCTCTCAGGTCTCTCTTTCCTGCTTGGCACTTCTTTGCCTCTGCTCCTTCACCAGCTCCGCAGGAGAGGAGGGAAAAGAAAACACCCAGACACGGGTAATAGCAGTAATGTCAACACAACTTGGCAGAAGCGCCAGCGGGCAGATCCCCAAGCCAGGCCCACAAAAGAGCCACAACTCACTGCCTGAGAGCATGCTCTGTTTACAGTTATAAAGTTTAGGTTCCACGGAAAATACAGATCAAGGTTGTGGGGTCCTGCGTATGCTAATAAAACAGTAATGGCATCGGCTAATACACACAGTGCTTATACAGTAAGTGCTCACAGTTAAGTCCTGAGGTTAACATTATACTCATTTCCTACCTAGTGCATTAGATATAGTCCCAACCCCCTCTTCAGATAATACAAAGTGTTTTAATAAATAATTTAATAGAGATTTTTTAAAAGATTTATTTATTATGTATACAGTATTTCTCCTACATGTTGCCTGCAGGCCAGAAGAGGGCACCAGATCTAATTATTGATGGTTGTGAGCCACCATGTGGTTCTTGGGAATTGAACTCAAAACTTCTGGAAGAGCAGCCACTACTCTTAACCTCTCAGCCACTTCACCAGCCCCTTAATACAGATTTTTAAACTGCCTATACTTTTTTTCTTTTACAACTTGAAATTAGATGTATGTTTAAAAAAAAGAAAGAAAGAAAGGAATTAGGTGTATAGTAAAACCGGATGGGCTGGAGAGATGACTCAGTGGCTAGAAGCACTTGCTGTTCTTCCAGAGGACCTGAGTTGAGTTCCCGGCACCCACAGCAGCTCACAACTGCCTGTAACTCCAGTTCCAGATAATCCAACACTTTTCTGGCCTCCTAGAATATCCACACACACAGACATAGATAGATAGATAGATAGATAGATAGATAGATAGATAGATAGATAGATAGATAGGAAGGAAGGAAGGAAGATAGGAAGATACAGGCATAGATAGACAGACAGACAGACAGACATTTCTTAAGAAAAGAAAAAGGGGCTGGAGAGATGGCTCAGAGGTTAAGAGCACTGACTGTTCTTCCAGAGGTCCTGAGTTTAATTCCCAGCAACCACATGATAGCTCACAACCATCTGTAATGAGATCTGGTGCCCTTTTCTGGCCTGCAGTCATACATGCTGTATACATAATAAATAAATAAATCTTAAAAAAAAAAAAAAGAAAAGAAAAGAAAAGAAAAAGAAAGTAAGTTAGGCATGGTAGTGCATGCCTGCAATGTCTGCCAGGACTTAGAAGGGGATCACTGTAATTTTTAAGACCAGCTTAGGATACATGGAAAGTTCCAGGCCAGCCAGAGGTATATAGCAAGGAGACCTTGTCTCAAAAACAAACAACAGGCCGGGCGGTGGTGGCGCACGCTTTAATCCCAGCACTCGGGAGGCAGAGGCAGGCGGATCTCTGTGAGTTCGAGGCCAGCCTGGGCTACCAAGTGAGTTCCAGGAAAGGCGCAAAGCTACACAGAGAAACCCTGTCTCGAAAAACCAAAAAAAAAAAAAAAACAAAAAAAAAAACAAACAAACAACAAAAACCGGATGTGTGGCAAGCCATACACAAGCAGTCCGTACCATCTGGTGTCTCTCTCTGATTAAAAGCATGAGTCTATAAGCCAGGAGAGGTGGCACCAGCTGTAATCCCAACACTCAGGTGGCTGCGACAGGAGGATGGAAAATTCAAGGCCAACTTAGGCAATATATGAAACCCTTTCTAAACAAATAAACAACAAAATAATAATAATAATACAGTTCAAATCCTAGCTCTGCTGAATACCACGTGATCTTCAGCAAGTTACTTTCCTGTGTCTGCAAAATGTGGATAAACTCCCCACTTCACAGGGTCATCTTAAGGATGGAGGGAATGGACCATGAAGAACTTGGAGCATACTTAGCTCAAACATATCAGCTTCTACTGTTATTATTTTAGTAAGAATTCACATGTCTTCCTATGGGAGGGGGTTGAGAGTGGGGATTGCTAATAGGGTCTCACTCCATAGTCTTAGCTGGCCTGGAACTCAATATGTTGACTGGGCTGGCCTTGAACTCAAGAGATCTACCTGCCTTTGACTTGAGTGCTGGGTTGAAGGCATACACCACTATGCTGGACTCGATGTTTAAAATTTTTATTTTATGTATGTGAGTGTTTTGCCTGCATGTATGTCTGTGTACCACTTACATGCCTGCTACCATTGAGGAAAGAGAGGGTATCAGATCCCCTAGAACTGGAGTTACAGATGGTTGTGAATCATCATGTGGGTGCTGGGAATTGAATCTAGGTTCCCTTAACTGCTGAGCCATCTCCCAGCTCCTTTGATGTTGTTTTTAACTGAAGGAAAAGTATTTATTGAATCTGATTCTAATAGAATAAAAATATTTCTTCCTTTTGAGTCATAAGAGGGGAAATGTCAAAATTACAAATTGATAAAAACACTGAACAGTACATGTATCAGTAAGAAGTATGCCATTTTCAGAAGATAACTGTATTTTAAGCACATTGTTTCTAGGTCCTCAGGCAGCTGCAAATGCCCCATATATCGTATCATTATATAACCCACTTGCATTTTCTATGGAAGAGAAAAATGAGGCCCAGGACATGCTATGATCTAATGTTAGGCAAATCTCGGCTTTAACTAGAGTTCCATCACTCTCTGAGCCTCCATAAAATAGAGATGATGACATCCACCTCATAGGGACAGGCTGAGGACAAAAGGCATGAACATGAAAAGGCTGCCCCAGGAAAGAGAAGGGGGAAGGGCACAGAGCAACTCACATGGGCGCCTGGGTGCCATCGAAACTGACGCTGAGTGCCAAGGATGTTACCAGCATGAACATAGTGACCTAAAGAGAAGTCCACAGGTGAGCTGACTCTGCACCAGTGTTCACAGAAGCACAGCACAATGCTAAGAAATCACAACAGCCTCCAAGCCTGCTCCTGGACAACACCTCCAAGATGGTCCTACAAAATAGCGCCTGACCCCCTCCTCCAGCAGCCTCTCTTTGGCTGCATGGCTAAGAAACCAGAAATCAACGGGGCCCCTACCCCTCCCCAGATCTCATCTGCCCCTTCAATATGGAGCCAATGTTATGATGAACTGCGAGAGTACAGAGTGAGACGCTTCGTGGTGGTTTAGCTCGTCTAAGAAAGAGCAGGGCAGCATCATGGGACGCAGCTGGAAAAGAGAACCAAGCACACCCTCACCTTCCATTTTCTTGATGCCATAGTGTTTGCCTCGCGATTTCCCACCAAGGTTCTTCGAGCTGCCGCCTGTCTTCTTGGATGCATATCTGACGGCAAGAGCTGGAGCTGCCTCGGGGCTCAACAGGGCTGTAAGTGCAGAGAAAACAGAAACACTGCTCAGAGGGGCTCCCAAATAGGATGCACTTTCTTTGCCTCTGTGGATCATTTGCTAAGCTGAGAAGCAGCAAGGGAGATGAGCAAGAGGAAAGGTGTGAAGGGAACAGGAATGCTAAGTGTATGGTATTCAGAGAATGCCTGGGCAGGGAGCAATTCATACTTGGAATGGGCCAAGAGGTAAGCATGGTGTGGGTTGGGGTGTGTGTGTGTGTGTGTGTGTGTGTGTGTGTGTGTGTGTGTGTGTGTCTGTGTGTCTGTGAGTGAGGGAGGGCAGGCAATGAGCTTAAATGGGGAAAAAAAATAAACATCATGTGCTCTGGCTCCTGACACATTCAGTCCTGCTGAGTATGGAGACAGGAGTGGACACTGGAGAGCGGCCTGCTTCAGAAATTCAGTCTCATGCCCTAGGGAAGGGCCGGACCATGGGACGTGGAAAGAGCCTTCGGCTTCCCTCACTTACCCCTTTCTTAGCTAGCCACTCACCCACTGAACACCTGTCAATTGCACACCGGAAGAACAGCCTGTCAGGGTGGTTCTGACAGGCGGCTGGTCATTTCCAAAAGGTCCTTTCCTCCCAGAGCCATCAGCAGATGTTCAACCGAGATCAGCACTACTCTGACCTCTTCACTCACCCCAAAGTGCTCAACAACATTTATATTAAAAGGGAAAATGATGTGGGAGGAGCTGAAGGGGGTAGATGTGGTCAAAATACATTGTACATATGATTACAATTCTCAAAGAATAAAAATACTTAAAAAAAAAAACATCGGGGGCTGGAGAGATGGCTCAGTGGTTAAGAGCACTGACTGCTCTTCCAGAGGACCCGGGTTCAATTCCCAGCACCCACACGGCAGCTCACAACTGTCTGTAACTCCAGTTCCAGGGGACCCTCAGACAGACATACATGCAGGCAAAACACCAATGTGCAAAAATAAAAATAAGCAAATTATTAAAAAAAAAAAAAAATGCCGGGCAGTGGTGGCGCACGCCTTTAATCCCAGCACTTGGAAGGCAGAGCCACGTGGATCTCTGTGAGTTCGAGGCCAGCCTGGGCTACCAAGTGAGTTCCAGGAAAGGCGCAAAGCTACACAGAGAAACCCTGTCTCGAAAAAACCAAAAAAAACCCCATTATCTAAGAAGCATACTAATGGGGCTGCAGAGAGGGCTCAGGTTAGCAGCACTGACTGTTCTTGCAGAGGACCTCAGTTCAATTTCTTGCACTCATGCACAGCTCACAACTGTCTGTAACTCCAGTTCCAGGGGATCCGATGGCTTTTTCTGACCTCTGTGGGTACCAGGCACACAACATGGCACACACACATACACGCATACACATAAAACTCAGGCTAACACGGGCAGTTGGCAGTCTGTTTCTAGGTCTCTAGACAAAATTATAGGATCGTGTCAGTATCTGTAGAGAAGCTTTACGGGTGTTTGAAGCATAAGCTCATGGTACAAGTTACCTACGTTTCTCAAATTCTCATGAAAACAGAAACTAGCTGGGATACAGGACTAGAGATGAGAACCTACAGAGCAGGCCAGGCAGAGTGGCACAAGAATGTCTTTGATCTCAGCACTCAGGAGGCAGAGCTAGGCGGATCTCTGTAAGTTCAAGGCCATCTGGTCTACAGAGTGAGTTCCAGCAGGACAGCCAGGCGGACAAAGTGAGACCCTGTCTCAAAAACAAACAATAAATAAAAAAATAAAAAAAAGGAAAGAGAACTTACAGAGACATGTTCAATGTCCAGCACTGGAATCTTGCTAACTTTAAACATCCACTTTATTTTCCCTGTAGCCCAAGCAGGCGTTGAACTTGCAATCCTCTGGCCTCAGCCTCACATAAAAACTGTTGTTACAGACATGTATTACCTGGCTTTAGGCACTGGCTTATGGGTGACTGACGGTTTGCTTCATCTACATTGTTTCATTAATCTTTGCTCTTGTGAAAAACAAGGGGAACCTGCAGGTTGCGTCTCTTCCCTCATTTTACAGACCAGTAAGACCTGGGGAGTCTATCTTCAGAACCCATGTCCTATTCATCTCCTTCCCTCCAAGTTCACCACCATCACCACTAATATCTTGGCCAAATTATCCTATAGCACGGCTACTATTCCAGTTTTCCGGCTGGTTTGCCATACTGGTTATTTTATTTATTTATAGCTTTTGAGACTGTGATCCAGGCTGGCCTTAGACCTGAGGCAATCCTCCTGCCTCTGGCTCCCAAGTGCAGGAATTACAGGCACCACCATTTCTGGTCCCACCTGGCTTCATTTTCATTTCTGTTTATTTGCATCCAGCCCGCCTCCTCTTAACTTGCTACTCAAAATACGTAACTAGATCAAGTCACTTTCTTGCTTTCTCTCTACAAGAGGGTTAGGTCCGTCTCTTTTAAGTCTTAATAGTTATCTCTTCAAAAGACTTCCTTGAGGACCTATTCTAAGACTCTTCACAACATTTATCACAACTACGACTAAGTTATTTACGGGTGTATTGCCTTACCTACTGAACTTACAAGGGGTTGTAATCATGTTTATGCTGATACTCTCAACAGCGTCTCACCAGACCTGAGCGTTGGTCATGGTCATGTACGCCTGAAAACTCAGCACTAAGACGCAAACTACACAGTGAGAAAAAAAAAAAAAAAAAAGCTAAGTCCTGAATAATGACTCGATTAACTTTCTTGAACTTATTCTTCTCCGTGTACGAAGGGATTCACACAAACCCAGAGGGGATGAGGCAGCCAGAGTAACGCTCTCGCCCTGCACGCCCACCCTCCGGCAGCACCGCCCACCACGGGTCACGTGGCCGGAGACAGTCGGCCTCTAATGGTTGCGATCCCCTCTCCCCTTTGGCATCCAGGGTTCACCATGAGATCCAGTTTCCATCTCCCAACCTCCCTGCTGCCTCGCCCTACAACAGCCACAGCACT
This sequence comes from Peromyscus californicus insignis, assembly GCF_007827085.1. Lineage (NCBI taxonomy): Eukaryota > Metazoa > Chordata > Mammalia > Rodentia > Cricetidae > Peromyscus > Peromyscus californicus. The sequence goes on from NW_026294551.1 coordinate 28,126,633, forward strand.
GAGCTACCTGCTGTCCTTGTCCTCAGCGCAAGAACTGCCGACGCCATGTTTCCTTCGCATTCGCTTCCGGGCTGGGAAATCTGCTTCCGCTACTAGGAGCTCTACTTCCGGATCTTGCGTACAGTTCAAAAAGTGGCGGGAGCAGTAGCAGGTGAGCGCAGATCTCCTGGGGTTTGTGGCAGGTACCTCTGGGGGCTTCTGCAATGGACCGCTGGCCTCAGAGGCGGGGAGACGGACGTTTGTCCCACTGCGGGAGTCACCCGGAGCCTAGGGAGGGATCAGGATGAGGCTCAGCCAGATCCTGTGCTAAGCTGGTTGTAGATGTACAATTTCATTTAATTCCTACAAACCTAAGTTATTGGTATTGTGTTAAAGAAACTGAGATCCAAGAAGGTTTCAAGGATTATCCTAGGTCACAATAATTATTTGCTGAAAGAATGACTCATGTAATCCAGCAATTCCAGGCAGGCGTTAGTATACTCATGGGAAGTATGAAAACATACCCATTTAAAATATTTGCACAGCCGGGCGGTGGTGGCACACACCTTTAATCCCAGCACTTGGCAGGCAGAGCCAGGCGGATCTCTGTGAGTTCGAGGCCAGCCTGGTCTAGAGAGCGAGATCCAGGACAGGCACCAAAACTACACAGAAACCCTGTCTCGAAAAACCAAAAAATATTTGCACGTGAATATTTGTAGCCGCATTATTTATTATAGCCAAGAAAGGGAAGCAAACTGCCCATCAAGCAATAAATGCTTAAACAAATTGTGGCCTCTCCACGCAATGGAATAGTATTCAGTTACAGAAAGGAAGGCAGTGCTGGAGCACAGTACTGCCACAGAAGGACCTTGAAAGCATGAATGTGAAAGATACCCGCCACAAAAGGCACATACTGTGTGCTTATATGAAACATACAGACTACAGAATGGTTGTTAGGTGCTGAGAGAGGGGAAGAATGGGGAATGACTTTAATGGTTATAGAATTTCTCTTTTGATACACTCTCACTATGTCATGTAGGCTGTTCTTTTTTGTTTGTTTGGTTGGTTTTTGGTTTTTGGTTTTTCGAGACAGGGTTTCTCTGTGTAGCTTTGTGCCTTTCTTGAAACTCACTTTGTAGACCAGGCTGGCCTCGAACTCACAGAGATCCGCCTGCCTCTGCCTGGGATTAAGGTGTGCGCCACCACCACCCGGCATGTAGGCTGTTCTTGAACTCAAAGTATCCTGTATCTTCCTCCCAAGAGGGGGGATTGCAGTTGTGCACCAGCATGCCCAGTTTTTAATAGGATTTCTTTTCGTGGTGGTGAAGGCTTTCTGGAACTAGATGATGGTAATGGTTAACAATACAAACATACCAGACCCCATTAATCTGTATGAGTGATTTATTTGTTTACCTGCTAAGTGTAATGATGGGGATTAAACTCATGCTTGACTCTATACATGCTAAGAAAGCACTCTACCACTGAACTACTATTCCAACTCCTCCTACACTATATTTTAAATAATATATACTATTTCTGGGACTTATAAATGTGGATTAAAATAAAAAGTAATTATGTGAATTATTATTTTTTCTTCACTGTGTGTATGTGTATGCACACAAGCACACTCAGGTATGCATGTGGGATCAGAGGACCACTTTTGGGAGTCAGTTCTCCTTCCACCTTGTCAGTTCTGGGGACTGAACTCAGGTTAGCAGCCTAGGTGACATGTGTCTTTGCTTGTTGAGCCATCTTTTTTTTTTTTTTTTAAAGATTTATTTATTTATTATGTATACAGAAGAGGGCACCAGATCTCATTACAGATGGTTGTGAGCCACCATGTGGTTGCTGGGAATTGAACTCAGGACCCCTGGAAGAGCAGTCAGTGCTTTTAACCTCTGAGCCATCTCTCCAGCCCCTTGAGCCATCTTCTTAACCTATGTTTTTGTAAAATTCACTGATTTTTATTTGATGCGTCTGGAGGCCAGAAGAGGGCATTAGATCTTCCTGGAGCTGAAATGGCAGGTGGTTGTGAGAGCTGTCCAGTGTGGGTGCCGGGAACTGGACTTGGTCCTCTGTGAGAGCCATACAAACTCTTAACCGCTATCTCCAGCACCAGCATGTTCCTGATTTTGTTTTGTTTGTTTTTTTGTAAAGATCTCCATGTTAGGGGCCAGGGAGATGACTCAGAGGTGCTTGCTGCCGAGCCTGATGACATGGGTTCAATCCCCAGGGCTCACATTGTGGAAAGACAAAACCAACTTCCTGCAAGTCCTCTGATTGCCAGATATGGGCTGGGGTATGCACACGCCCCCACACAAACACAAATATTTTTAGAACATTTTTAATGATCTCCATGTCAAATCGGGAATGATTGTGCATACTTGTAATCCTAGCACTTGTGAGAGGCGGAGAGGTCAGTTCACAGTCATTCTCAGATACATGAATTCAAGCCTGAGCTACAGGAGACTCTCTCAAAAAGACAAAACCGAAAACTGTGTTGAACGCAGAGATCAGCAAGGGGCCAGTATTGTGTTTTGCTAGTATTCCCATTAAAGTTTTGTAATAGTAACCATATTTTGATTATAACTCACCATGACCTGGAAAGGTTTTGAAGTGGGGATCCTGTCGGCGTCCCAGTGTGTCCATTTTGAGTTCCAGATTGAATGTGTTGGAGCACGCCCTATTTCTCTGATTCTCTTAACGTATTTATCTTCATAAAGCTTGGCCACCTCTAGCGGACCAGCTTGAATGGTCTCATATATGTCTGCTCTCTCCTTTTAGGCAATTAATTTGATAACGTGTGTTGATGGCTCTAAGAAAGCCATCCCTCTCAATGCTTTCCACAGAGAGTGATTCTGAGGAATTGCCCACGTTTGCCTTTCTGAAGAAGGAACCACCTTCAGCTGACAGGAGTCAGCCTCAGAGGGAGAATGTGGTGGTCCCCTCAGATTCTGAGGCCTCCTGTCCTCTGTCACCAGGCTTGGAAGATCCACCATTTGTCCTAGATGCAGCTGAAGCTCCCACACAAGCAGGGCCAGTCAGAGTGCTAAGCAGTGGAAGTGAGGATGAAGATGTCTTTGTCCCCCTGGCTGAGCGGATCACATGTAAGTTTTTGACACACAAGCCGCTGAGCCTTGAGCACTCCAGCTCCTCACTTAAAACTGTTTCGGATCATCAAAATAATACAAGTGGACCATGTGACTGGAAAAAGCAGCCATTTCCAAAGATCCCTGCTGACGTTCCTCTGCGCAGTGCCTTAGAGAAGAGCCCAGCAAATGACGGGGACTCTGTCTTACACAGTCTATGCCATCAGCTTCCAGATCACCAGTATACCTGCAGCGAGTTGGCAGTAACTAAAACAATTCCTGACATCCCTCTACCTCAGAAGAGAACCAAGCGCAGTCAGAAGGTCCAGAGAAGAGGCTCTCGGGGAGGCTGGCAGCCAAGCCAAGCAAGCAGGAAGGAAAACACCCCAAGGCCGTCCGAGAAGAAAAAGAAGGCAGCGATGGTCGATAGGCTGAAAGCCCAGAGGCCGGAGGAATGCCTGAAGCATATTGTGGTGGTGCTGGACCCAGGTTCTCCCATATTCCAGCTCCCCCCTGAGCCCGGTTGTCTGTGTCCTGGACTCCCCCATGACCAGTCCTTTCCAATCTATTGCAGTGCTTTTAGAGATGGAAGGTGGGGGCCAGCTCCTGGGAGCACTGCAGTCCATGGAGTGCAGCTGCGTGATTGAAGCCCAGGCCGTGCCCCGAAGTATCACTTGGAGGAGGAGGATAGAGCTGGTAGAGGTACGAGCTTCTGGCTGGAGACTCCTGCCCCTTCACCCTCTAGGACTGCCGCACTGCCCCTGGTTGAGACTGAGTGACTCAGCTGTTACTGTCCCCAAGTCTGAAGGGATGAGGGGAGGAAGTGGCGAGCAGAACCCAGAAGAATGAGAGGGCCCACACTATGACGGGCAAGCCTGGGAAATGAACCGGCAGGGTTCATTCTCTTTCCCCTCCAGCGTACCACTCAGGTTCCCAGCTGGGAGCCCAGGGGCCTGGGGATCCTGTGATGTCCAAGTGTAGTTAAGCAGAGTGGGACAGGGGAAGAGAATCTGTGTGCTTTCCCTAGTTCTCTAACTGGACTTGGGGATTGGAGCAACTGTGTTTAACTCCTGGCTTGACTTCCGGACTCTGCAGTTTACTTCAGTTGCCTGTTGTAGAGTGAGGCCACTGGTAGCATCACTTTCCCCTGTTGGAGGGTCTAAGTGAGGTATCCTGGCACTAGCATCTGGTAGGCTTAGGGCACATATTCATCCTCCAGCCCGGGGTCTCACGGTGCTGTACTGACTGTTCCCATCATCCCCGCTATCTGTGAATCCAGACACTCTACCCTTCAAGAGTTTAGAAATGAAACATTAAGATGCTCGTCTCCCTCTCCTTTGTCCCTCATAGCTCTCTCAGTAACTTAGGACAGTCACCTACACATTTAACTAGTATTATTAGCAAAACTATATTCATAGTTGGGCATGGTGGCACACGCCTTTAATTCCAGCACTTCGGAGACAGAAGCAGGTGCATCTCTGAGTTTGAAATCAGCTTGGTTTGTATATAATGATCAGGCCACTATATATTGAGGCCCTGTCTCAGAAACAAACAACGAAACCTCTTTTCTTCACAGAGCAGTTTGTCTTTGAAGACACTCTGCACGTTCTCTCGTCTTCCGATCACAGCTGTCCTGAAGGCTGAAATCTCCACACTTCCCAGATAGAGACATGGGATCAGAAAAGCTGAATGCAGGCTTCCGGGTCACAGCTGGAACTTGACCCCAGAGCTCCCCCACTTGCACCCTGCTATGTTAGGAGTCTTGCATTTGGGTTCTAGGGACCGTGAGAAAACTGCCCAAGTCTGGCTCCCAGTCACTCTTCAGCACCCTGTTACTGTGGGGTGGTTGACCCTGAAGCACCTTGGCTTTGACTGAGCCCTTGGTCTGATGAAGGTTTTCTTTTTTATCTTTTCTCCCTGGTGCTGCTGGGGATGGAGCTCAGGGCTTCATGTGTACTAAGTAAACACTCTACTTGAGCTACATACCCAGCACCAATGCCCCCTTCTTTTCTGTTCTAAGATAGGGTCTCTCTATGTAGTCCTGGCTGGCCTTAAACTCAAATCCACCTGCCTCTGCCTCCCAAGTGCTGAGATTAAAGGCATTCGTCACCATGCCTGGCAATCCTTTCTTATTCTTGTTTTTAAATTTAGTTTATTTTTGAGACAGGGTCTCTCTGTGTAGCCCTGAGTGCCCTGGAACTCTCTATGTAGACCAGGCTGGCCTCGAACTCACAGAGATCTCCCTACCAATGCCTCCTGAGAGCTGGGATTAAAGGTGTACGCCACCACTCTCGGCTTTAAAAATGTATTATTGTTGTGTACATGTGTGTGTGCTGTGGTGCATGTGTGGAGGTCAGAGGACGACTATGTGGCATCACTTCTCTCCTTCCACTTTTACATGGGTTCCAGGCATCGAACTCCAGTCACCAGGCTTGTGTGGCAAGTACTTTTAGCCACTGGATCACCTTACCCACCCTGTTCATATTCTGTCTCTGAGATGCAGTGCGCCAGCCCTGAACAAACAGTTGAGGGGGAGGGACCGGATCACAGGTAGTTTTTCTTGCCACCATGACATCATCCAAGAAGGAAAAGCTATTATTCCATAGGGCCATTCACCCAGATCCAGCCCACCCACAGGTAGCACAGCTGCTGACCCGCCCTTTGCTGTGTTCTCGGGTCTTTTGCAGGATGGAAAAGACTGGGTGGAAGAGCCGACCATCCTGGTGTTGCTCCTGGCAGAGGCCTTCATGTCCATGGTCAACAACTTAGAGCAGGTGTGCGGGGCGGGGCCAGGGGGTAGAACTGAGGCATAGAATGGTGCCAGCCTCTTCCCAAGGAGCCAATGTCAATGCCCTTTCTGCCACTATGCAGGGAAGTCCAGGCAGCACTGAGAAAGGGAAGGAGACAATTCGGGGCTTTGTAACTGATGTCACAGCAAGGACAGGGAAAGCATTGTCACTGGTGATTGTGGACCAGGAGAAATGCTTCAGGTATGGATATGCCCTATAGGCCTTAAAGGGGCAGTTCATGGGTTATCAAGGGGCAGCTTATTCACCCTGGCTATGAGGTGTTCTGCAAGGTGGTGACCCTGCCAAGCGTGGGCTATGCTGGTCAATTATCTCGCAACACTTGCCTGGCTCAGTTTGGGGCTGCTGTTCCAGGGCTCAGAATCCTCCAAGGAGAAGAAAATCAGGAATGGCAAATAAACAGGCCAAAGAGAAGCAGCAGAAGAAACAAGAGTCTAGCACAAGGCTCATGATGTCCAGGGTAGACATGGAAGAGGTAAGGAATCCTGTTGCCCAGGTCAGGTGAGTGCTCACTGGTTATCTAATGAGGTTTCCAACTGAGATCAAATAAAAGGCACACTAGCACTTGTCTTCCTTGGATTGAGTAGGAAAGGGATAAATAGAGCCAAGAGGTTGAGTGTAGCTTTAGTGAACATTGAGAAGACTTCCGACCGGTCTCTCCGCTCTTCTAGTCTATTGTTTATTGTTGCCCTTGGGTTCCTAGGCTTTGGTGGATCTGCAGCTACACACAGAAGCCCAGGTTCGGATGGTGCAGAGCTGGAAAGAGCTGGCTGACATCGCCTGTGCATTTACAAAGGCTGTGGCTGAAGCTCCCTTCAAGTGAGTGACCTAGCTAGCCTCCCCACCTCCACCCTCTGCCCACGCCAGGTCATGCTTTTTCCCTTGGTTCTAAACTGCCACCGGCCCAGTGTCTGTTTTTAGGCAGAAGCCTATCTTAATCTGGAGATTCTTGGCAAAAGCCTCAAATCTAGGGAGCTGGAGAGATGGCTCAGAGGTTAAGAACACTTGCTGCTTTTGTACAGGACCCAGACTGTTCCCAGCATCCACATGTCAGCTCACAACTGTCTGTAAGTCCAGTTCCAAGGGATCTAACACCCTCTTCTGGCCTGTGAGGACACCAGGCAAGTAAGTGATATATATATATATATGGAGGCAAATACTCACATATAAAATAAAGACCTCAATTCCAGCCCTTTATAAAAACTCTAACTTAGATGTAAGTCTATTGTATAAGTTGATGCTGGATTACTAGGATTCATTCAGGTCAGATCCTGAGTGATCCAAGTCAGAACTGAAAACTCAGGGACCTCAGAGACAGCCCTGTCCAGGTGCTTTATTTTATATTGAGGGAACTGAGAACCAAATGAGTCATCTAAGCCTCTAACAAGTGAGAACCAGAAACAGATTTCAAATTGCCCAATTCTCAGTCCCCTGTGCCTCCACATCAGGGAAAAAAACCCAATACCTTCTCTAGTGAAAAGGACTAGATGCAAGCAGGGGTTGTTTTTTAATCTTTCTGCATGTGTATATGTGTGTATGCACGTGTATGAGAGTGTGAGCAATAACCTCAGGTACAGACCCTTACCGGAAATGCAGGAACTCCTTTGCCACTGCGTATGTAGGGACAGCTGTCCTGTGACTCCAGGGATCTGTCTCCATATCCCATAACCCTCTGGAGGTCTTGGGTTCCAGATGCAGCGAGCACTTTACCCACTCACTCATGCCCTGAGGCCCCAGATGCGATTTTCTTTTCACGTGTATGGAGGTTTTGCCTGCATGTGTGCATGACACATGTGCAGTGCCCAAGGAAGGCAGAAGGGGGCACCAGAGCCTTTGGAGTTGGAGTCCGGTGGTAGTGAGCTGCCATGAGTGCTGGGAGAGCAGTCAGGGCTCTTAACTGCTGAGCCCTCAGCCCCACCCCACCCCACCCCCAACTAAATGCAATTTTTAAGGGAACCTTCAACCAACAGGGTGGCTGAGAACAAAGACTCAAACTGGCCTGCTGTAACACCGAGTCTACCTCCAGGTCACTGGAGAACTTTTCAGTCCACAGTTGAGGGGACAAATAAGTAGGAGGGAGGAACTTAGGTTCCCAATGGTGCTCTTACAGGAAGCTCCGGGATCAAACCAGCTTTTCCTTCTGCCTGGAGAAAGACTGGGCTGGAGGGATGAAAGTGGACCCAGCTGGTAGGGGACTCGCACTAGTCTGGAGGAGGCAGATCCAGCAGCTGAACCGAGTCAGTTTGGAAATGGCCAGTGCTATTGTGGATACCTATCCCTCACCACAGCTCCTGGTGCAGGTATACTGCTATGGGTGGCCTGACTCTCCAAAGTGCCTGAGGGAGGTTTTGTTGAGGGGCCAAGAATGTAGGTCAGCAGTGTGGGTTGTCTGGCCTGAGGAAGGACAGGTTCCCCTGCCTCAAACTGACCTGACTACCCTCCTATCCTGGCTCTTGAACCAAGGGATGGCCATGGATGGGTGGTATGGGACTAAGGGGTCATTTACCACTTCCAGGCGTATCAGCGGTGTTTTTCCGAGCAAGAATGCCAGAATTTGCTGGCTGACATACAGGTACGCCGTGGAGAAGGTGTGACAGCCACCTCCCGCCGTGTTGGGCCAGAACTATCCAGGCGGATCTACCTTCAGATGACCACACTGCAACCAGATCTCGTCTTAGACAGTGTTGATTGACACCCCTCAGCAACAGGCTGTTTCCCCAACCTTGATCCCTGACAGCAGAGAGGGGGCCAGAAGTACGCCCCAGGTACAGTTAGGGATTGAGTCTCCTTGTGGGAACAGAGAAGGCTGAGACACTTGAATCTACCTTCACCAGCATTTACTGGTCCTCTCCCTGCAAGCCAGATGCCGTGGACAACCGACCACCCCACGCTGCCCCAGTCGACCCTCACAACACAGAGGAGAAAGGCAGACCACTCAGACACGGATTTAATAATTGTAGAAATCCAAAGAATAAGCATCAAATCTCGAAGTCAGAGTGAACTCTTGCCTGCGGGTTGGCTTGACTAGGCTCAGCCACTGAGCTGCCTCAACCAGCCAGGGAACTATGACTCGGCTGACTTCTGTTTTCATGATGTCACCATGTGTAGTATGTACTTTATCAATAAAGCATTTATACCAATGGCTCTGGAGCTTGGAGGAAGACTAAAGGAATGTGTAGTGATTCTGAGGAAGATGTGGACCTACACGGCAGAGCTATCTGGGGAGGAGAAAGCAAAGGCCTTTCTTCCAGTGTCAGGACAGTTTTGAGGGACAGACCTATCCAGATGGGTCACTAGGGTACTCTCTGAACTATGACAGAACTTGGTCCCTTAGGGGAGAGTCAAGGAGCTTGCAATTGGGGAGTTTTTAGCAAATAAGCACCGAGACACAGTTGTTTCTGATCCTTCATCCAGCTGCTGTGAAGAGACAAGGGAAAGGGGAGCAAAAATGCGTTCGGTAGCAGCAGGAAGGCGGGTGGTGCTGCCCTGGTTTGTGCTAACGTTTAATTGTGTATGTGTACCACTCTACAGCACCACCCTGTGACTCTGTTTCCCTTTGGCTCCCACTTTTCTACTGCCTTCCCTTCTGTTACAGGTCCAGATCACCTCTAGACCTGCTTCTTGGAAGTCAAGTTTCTAGGCTGCCTCTGAGGTATTTCACCACACCAAGTACTAGTGGAACTGTCCCTGAGCAGCTTTTGCAGAGATCTGCCTCTGCTTCCAGACCACCAGGGAGTTAATGCTCTAAACTGAGGCGGGGAGACTGGCCAACTGCCATTTTGTGGAAGCCATTTAAATTGAGGCAGAATTCCACAGGAGCTTCCCAGGACCCTGACGGTATGAGATCTACTTGTGGGTAGCAGGCCTTGTCTATTATGAAAGACTCACTTTGGCTAAGACAATTCTAGTGAGAGTTCATTCTCTTGGGTGTTATAAAGGAGGCCAAATGACATCAGGGAGAGGAAGAGAAGTGGAGTGAGAGGTGGGTCTGCTTTAGACCAGCTAGAACAGTGTAGGCAAGTCATGGACAGCTCCCTCTGCTCTGCCTCAAAGTGTTACACTGGACCAATGGCAGTGAAGTCACCTTCACAGCCGGGCATTTTGTACGTTCCTAAAATGTTGAACTGTCTGAGATCTTTAAGGAAACATTACTCCACCCTCCCACCTTAGGCTACATTTATCCAAGTATTCCTAGTCCCCAGTAACACACTGCCCTCCAATCTGTCCTGGTTACCCAGGAAGGAATGAAAGAAAGGGTTTGACATACAAAAGTATAAATGTAGTGACAGCTGACCATTTGGTAGAAAGGAACCTTGCCTTACACAGCTTGGTGTGACTAGAAAACGTAGGTCTTCTCTCTCCCCACCCCTAAGCCTATTCCTTTAGGCATGCAGGTAACTCTTCCTCCCCTCTCCATCTCTCCTCATTCCACCAGGGAACCCTGACTAAGGAACAAAGAAGTCCTACAAAGGGGAGGCCTCAAGTGCCAATCAGCAGCCATTTGATGATGGCAGGTAGGTCTGACGCTAAAAAGAGGTTGTGTCCAGCAGAACCCAATTCCATAGGAATCCAAGCTCCAAGGCTGGGAGGCAGCGGTGCTGAGGACAAGCTCACTGCTGGGAGTCGGTCTGGAGGACCCACTGGAGGATCTCATGATGGCGCAGGCCCTGGACGGCATTGTCGTAGACGGTGTTCACGCTGTTGCAGAGGGGCTGCTGCTGCAGCCCTGTCATCCGGCATGCAACCAGCCCTCCTGCCACACACATTAGCAGCAAGAGCAGCAACACCTTCAGCACAACCCAGGAGCGTGTGTGTTTCCGGGGTGGTGGCTTGCGAGGACGAGAGCCAGACTTAGATTCTGGAGGGACAAAATAAGTCAGTTTGTAGAGAGCAGCTCTATAATCCATGCAGATCCACTCCCTTCTCAAGTCCATGTTTTAGGAACATCTAAATGAGAGCTAACTCTCCTGCTCTTCAGAGCCCTAAGAACTACATACTACATCTGAAGATGGGATTCATCCTGTTGCCTTCTGTAACTCAGTTCCCAGGGTCTTCCATTCTCTTTGGTAACAGGGAGATAAATGGTTTGGGGCCCTTAGGATCACAGGAAGCTCATGGGGTGTTCAGAAGGGATAGACTGCCATCCACTTGGGGGGATGGGTCCAAACTACTAACATCACAAATGTCACTATTATATAATTTGTGTAAACTAGGTGTGGTGGCACAGGTCAGTAATCCCAGCACTCGGGAGCCTGAAACATCACAAGAAGTTTGAGGACAGCCGGGCGGTGATGGCGCACGCCTTTAATCCCAGCACTCGGGAGGCAGAGCCAGGCGGATCTCTGTGAGTTCGAGGCCAGCCTGGGCTACCAAGTGAGTTCCAGGAGAGGCGCAAAGCTACACAGAGAAACCCTGTCTCGAAAAACCAAAAAAAAAAAAAAAGAAGTTTGAGGACAGTCTGCTATGGTGCAACGGTCTCCAAAGGAAAAACTATGCACAAAGTCTGGGGCAAAATAATGCCTATCTCTAAAAAAAGAAAAGCTTGGCCAGTTGTGGTAGCTCATGCCTCTAATCCCAACACTCTGGAGGCTGAAGCAGGAGGATCACAAACTCAAAGCTAACCTAGGCTACACTTCAAGACCTTTTCTCAAAACATAAGCTCAGGAGCCGGGCATGGTAGTGCATGGCTTTAATCCCAGCACTTGGGAGGCAGAAGCAGGCGGATCTCCAGGTACAAGGCTAGCCTGATCTACAAAATGAGTTCCAAGACAGCAAGGGCTACAGAGAGAAAGACACCCTGTCTCAAACCCCACCCTACCCCCTAAAAAAGATAAGCTCAGAGGGTAAAGCATACCACATTACAAATGCAACCACTCCAACAAGGGATGGTCATGTGCGGCTGCTGTTTGCTAAGATGCACCCCGCCCCATGATCATATATTAATTTCCCTTTTTGTTTTTGAGATAAGTTCTCACTGTAGCCCAGCCTGGGCTCAAACTTACAACCCTCCTGCCTCTGCTTCCCTACTGTTAAGGTTACGAATATGTGTTAACATTTTTTTTTTTTACACATTACATTTATAATAAGAAAATGCTTGAGAATTTTAGGCAGAAAAAGGTGGGGGAATTGGTTTATGTTGGTTTGGAAACAGGGTCTTACTACGTCACTCCAGCTGTCCTGAACTTGATCTGCAGACCAAGCTGGCCTTTGAATGTAGAAATCTCCCTGCCTCTACCTCCCAAGTACCACCATGCCCAATTTAGGCAAGAACTGTATGAGTGTTTTCTCACTTCTCCTTCCCCTGCTGGCAAACAGGTACAGCCCTATCTTTGGCAAACAGGCAGTAGTGACATTAGGTGACCTGCTCAAGGCAAGGACGAACAAGCACAGGAGTACAAACCACCATTCCGTCCCTGCTGCACGCTGTCAACGAAAAGCAAACCTACTTGGGGCCTGATTTGTCTCCTTCTTGGGCTTCTTCTCCTGCTCCCGTTTGGAAGCCTTCTGGGCGTCGTACTCCTTTCGCCGACGCTCCTTCTCCTCTGCCTTCTCCCGCTTCCGCAGCTCACGCTCCTTTGCCTCCTTAGCCTGCTGCTTGGCCTCCCGCTTCTTCTCTGCCTCTACAACACAATATGCAGAGCATGACTCCTCTCACACACACAACCCCCCAGCAGCTTGCCACCCGAGTGATGAAGTGTGGCTTCATCTGACTTTTCCCTTATGCCATGGCTCACACAGACACTGAGAATCCAGATGCAGGAGCATAAGTCTATAATCCCAGCACTCAGGGTGGGAGAGATGCGGAGGGGTGTGTGGGATTATGAGTTTGAGGCTAGATTGGGCTATACAGGGAAAATCTATGAAAAATGTACTCCCAGCTGAGGTAGAGGATCACCTGGTCCAGGCCACCCTCAGCTACACAGTGAGGTGAAGACCATCCTGGGCCAACTAAGTTTCCCTTTAAAAATGAAGTTTCTCTCAGGGTTTACTGAGTCTTATTAAGAGATTCCTCCTTGCTACAAGCGAAGAGGGCATAAGATCTCACTATAGATGGTTGTGAGCCACCATGTGGTTTCTGGGAATTGAACTCAGGACCTCTGGAAAAGCAGCCAGTGTTCTTAACCACTGAGCCATCTCTCCAGTCCCTGATGACCTGAGTTTTACCCCTAGGTCCCATATAGGAGAGAGCAGACTCTCACAAGTTGTCCTCTTACCCCCACATGTGTCCTATGGGCACACAGAGAAAATAACTAAATCGTCAGAAGGCTGAGGGTGGGGGATCCGTAAGCCTCCAGTTTCAGACCAGCCTGGAGAACGACTCCCACAAAAAATAGTAAGAATGCACAGAAGGGGAACGAGCTATAGTGGAGGTATTGGTTCTGTGGGATGAACGTGGGCCAGGGAGGAGGATGGTGAGGTGAGCTCGTGTCAGGGCTTTAGCCAGTACAATCTTTCTAAAGAATTACACCAACTTGATTCACAAAGAATCTACTCAACACAACATTTGCTCAGGTTGACTTTACAGTTCATGTGTGCTTACATGAAGCATCCCACTTCCAAATTATTGGTTCTAAAAATGCATTTTTAAATTAGTCATTTAGAAGCCTGAAATACATGTTTCCAAAGTCAGAATACCACAAAATGGTGGCTTAATGCCCTTTTAGGGCTTGAAAGCCTAGGAGATCCATAACGGAGCTGAACAGTAGCCCCATTGGGACAGTAGCTTCCCACTGTTCCTTTCCATGCGAACAATTGGTGTTCCAGCTGGGCACAGAGAATGCCAAGAACAGGCCACACCCAGCTTCTTGGAACCTGGTGCTGGCAAGGAGTGGACATAGCAGGAGTGAGTTGTCTTGCCATGGCAGTCATGCCTACAGCAAGGACAGTTGTAACTCCTGCATGGTGAGCTCAGGGACTGCCAGTAGTCAATACTGTACACATCCTTTCTCCCACTGCAGCTTAGAAGTCAGCCAGCCAGTCAAGACTAAAATGCAGAGGGAAGAAAACAGGGCAAGTTCTAATGGCCGCATTATTTTCTTTCTTTAAAGCTTATCTTTAGTTTTATGTGTATAGGTGTTTTGCCTGCATGTATGTCTGTACATCATGTGCACACAATGCCTGTGGAAGCCAGAGGGTGTCAGGTCCCCTGGAACTGAATAACAGATGGTTGTGAGCCACCACAGGGTGCTGGGAATGAAACTCAGCTGCTCTAGAAGGGCAGCCAGTGCTTGTAACCACGGAACCATCTCTCCAGTCTGTTTGCTGTCTTTGGAAAAATATCTTAGGGCAGGTATGGTGGCGCAAAACTTTAATCCCAGCATTCCAGAGACAGAAGCAGGCAGATCTTTTTGAGTTTGAGGTCACCCTGGTCTACATAGTGAGTTCTAGCAGGGCTACATAATGAGACCCCATAATAAATAAGTACATAATACTTTTTATTAATTCTTTGAGAATTTCATCTAAAGTATTTTGATCATATTCACCCTACTCCTCTTAACTCCTCCCAGACCTACCTCCACCTGCCTAATCCCCACCCCAACTTCATTTCCTTGTTTGTTGCTGAAGTTGGTTTGGGGTTTTTTGTTGGTTTGGTTTGGTTTGGTTTGTTGAGACAGGGTCTCTTCTCTATAGCTCTGGCCATCCTGGAACTTCAGTTAAGTGTGTCTAGGCAAAGGAATGGCTAAGCTGTGGTCTATGTGCTGCCAAAGAAAGTGTGCACAGGCTAATTTAACGGCATGCTTGCCTCTGTGTGGAGGAGGAGACTGGTCTTGGTCACAGAGGGTCTGCTGGCCACCTCACACCTCACTAACTTGGGATGCCATTCTAGATTCAATGGAAAGTCAAGAAAGAGTTTGAAGCACACCGCAGCAGTATCTAACCTGTTTCAAAAAGATCCTGAGCTGAGAGGTAGAAGATAGATGTGTGGCGATGGCACAGTCGTGAAGACAAGCCAGAAGGCATGTGGTTCCACAGGATGGTGAGAGTCACACAGAGGACTAGCTAACAGACCGAGAACAGCAGAAAGAATCACAGATATCTGCCCAACCTCAGGCTTGAAAACTCCAAGGAGTTTCCTCCTATAGGGAAGGTTTCATACTGGGGGTTTGGAAACGGAGATGGGTCTGCTCTAGTGATTTGTTTTGTTTGTGGGGCTTTACTTGGGTTTTTGTCTCATTGGTTCTTTATTTTGGGTTTTGCCTTCTGAGATGAGGGTCTTGTTTTGCAGCCCAGCCTGTCACTGAATTCAGTGATCTTCCTCCCTCAACCTCCTAAATAGTGACATTAGAGGTGTGTGCCCACACATCTGGCTCCAGCTATGCTGAAGGGGTCCTTTCACCCTCAGAGGATGGCCACCTCAAAGCAGAGACATGATAAGCAGTTGCTTGTTGATTGTGGAGCACTATAGAGAAGCCTGGATGGAGAAAGGTATCAGGTAACAGGGAGGCCACTCTACTGCCTATGCCCCCGCCCCCTTTGAGCACCCTCCTACAGATCCTGTTCCGGAAGCCTAAGACTGCTGGCTGACTAAGGACAGGGGAGATGACTAGGAGGATGGCCACCCACCTCGCTCCACTTCCAGCCGGCGCTGTCGCTCTCGTTCCTGATCTGCCTGCACGGCCTTCATGTGCTGTAACACCTGCAGGAGAGAAGAGGCTCTGAGCTATGCAGGTAGCAGTCTTCACAGCTCATGTCTGTTCAGGACTCAAGAAAGAGACCGTTCATTTCAAGATCCTAGACTATGGGCCCCGAAGGTGGGACAGAGCCAATGGAGATAATCCTATCTTTGTATCTTCAATACTTCATTGCAGAAGAGTCACATGAGTCCAGTTCATAAGACTGTCAGAAAAAAGCTTCCGGTAAAACACTACACCAACTAGAATCTATGAAAAGTTCTGTCGTTCACACGACCCTCACAGTTCACATAGTTCATCCAGAGGCTCCCTGTTGTCCCCAGGGAGACAGCATTCCTTCACCATGTTCTCCTGACCCCTCTCCTTTGGCGAACACAGGCCCTTAGCCTGTTCCTGTTCATACACTATAATTCCCTCTGGTTTCTTGTTGGTTTGGGTTTCTTGAGATAAAGTAATGATCAGTAGGTATCCCAGGCTAGCCCTGCATTTGTGGCAGTCCTGACAGGCATGAGCCAGCACACCAGCTAAGCCACCGGCAGGCACTGTTTTGTTCCTAGGCTAGATGTGACTGTGAAGGCCCTAGACCCACCTGACTGACTGCCTGGCTTTCTAGTACAAAAGGAAGAAAATCCAGATGGACTGATGTGCCCAGAGCACACAGCACAAAGTAGCACAACTGAGGTCTGAGCACTGACCCGCTGAGCAGAAGACAGCTCCAAGAGAAAGGCCCAAACACTGCCCACTGTAATCAGTACCCAGGGCCCCAAATTCTCAGGCTCAACTCATGGATGATGACCTCTAACTGAAAGAGTTGCAAATGTTCTCACTGTGGACACAGAGGAGCCAAAATCCTTTTATCATTTCTATTTGTTTTCGTAGAGCTTCTACATATTAAACACATGCTCTACTACTGAGCTACCCATCCCCTTCAGTCCTGTAATTTTTTTTTCTCTCAAGACAGGGTTTCTCTGTGTAGCCCTGGCTATCCTAGAACTAGCTCTGTAGATCAGGCAGCCTTGAACTCACAAAGACTCACCTGCCTCTGCAGTGCTGGGATTACAGGTCCGCCCCACCACCTGGCTTTTGTTTTTGTTTTATTTTGTTAGTCCTGTAATTTTAGAAGCTGGTGTTCCATGGGTGTAACTCAGAGCTCCTGGCAATCTAAACTCTATCATACTGTGTGATCTCAGCAAGTTTTCTGATCTGGAAGCCAGAGATAACATATGCTTCTCTGGCCTACTGTGGTAACTTGCTCTGGCCACTCAGCATTCTGCAGCATGATGGGCACTCAATAAACACTGCTGCTAATCATGTCATTTTTACTGCATGGATAAAGAGGACAAGGAAAACTTGAACTAAAGTAACACAGCAGAAGGACCCTCAGGTCAGATATGAGTATTCCAGCATAACTCAGTTCTAGGAAACCTCAAGCTCACACGCACTCATCCCAAGAGGGGTTCCACAGCCGGCCTGCAGAACCCTCTCCCACAGCCTGGTTTGAAGCCACAAACTGCTAACCCAGGACTTGGACCTACCAGCACCACCCAAGGGAATCCAATTTATAAAAATGGCTACCCAACAAGGAACTGCAGGCACCGGAGGATGGGCGGACACGATGGTGAGGAGGATGGGCCGACACGATGATGGTGAGGAGAGCCCAAGAGTCCAAAGGTCCGGTCCCACTGCAAACCGGATACTAACTAAGCAAGTGTGCGGCTGGCGCTGACATGCCCATTCTTACCCTGGCTTCAAGGTCCCATCAGAAACGATCTGAAAACACAGGCAGCTCAGAAATGAAAGAGACTCCCCTAAAGTAAGTTCCTAGGGGCAGATGCTGTTCTAGAAACTTCCGACCTTATTCTGACTCCCCAAGCCACTCCTCTACAGCACCTGAAGGTGCTGCAGCCCGGGGCAGCCATGCCAGTACTGTCAAGGACTGTGGTTTTAGTTACCATCCACAATGCACTGCGCTACCTGGAGCACGTCTGGAAGAAATGTGTGAGCAGAGGTGCCTCCACACTAAATGCAAACTACTTCTGTGGCCATAAGCTATGAACTATCAATGGGTGTCAATCAGACTGGCTTCAGACATACTACATAGCCAAGAATGACTTTGAATTTCTGATCCTCCTGCCTCATCACAAGTGCTGGGATTATGGCCTTGCGCCACCATACTCGGTTTTATGCTGTCCTAGAGATCTCAAACCCAAAGCTTCATGCACACTAGGCAAGCACCCTACCACAGTCCCCTCTGGATGATCAATTCTATACCATCTGACATTATCTGCTGCATGGAGAGATGAATGGTGCATGTACACTGAGATTTCACAGGTCAGAAAAAAGGGAAAACAGCCACTTCCCAGGTCATAAAGACTATAAGACACACGTATAAAGCATGTAGGGCAGAGAAATAGTGGCCACTATGAGTCTTCAGAACTGAAATTGCTCATTAACACCAAGTTTTCACAACACGCTTCACAGACCATGTGAGCCTTGGCTTCCTATGTTGCCTTCCCTGGTTATGTTACCATTCAGCTTGGTTGGTTTCTTGTAACAATGATGGTGAGATTATATAAACCCTGAGTAGATGGGGGGGGGGGGGGAGGCCATTGCTTTTGAGGCTCACAGAGGAGACCCCTCCCATACATTTAGCTTATATTAACTGAAATACAGCTAAGTCTATCTTGTTCCCACAGTACCCAGACATAGTAAGCCATTTGGTGCTCAGCTGAAGTGGTGTTCCACTGCCAGAGTGGGCATTATTGAGGGCACAGTGCTGCTCTCAATGAGCAAGGTAAGGGATCATCAAGGAAACTGGTCACCAGGAAGGTCTGTCTTGCACAAATGTCTCTGGTTCCTCACTCTCTTGTCGGGACATGAGCTATAAACTTTTAAACCTTAACCCCCTTTTCAAAAGATTTAAAACTGGGCATGTTGGTGCACACCTTTAATCCTAGCACTCAGGAGGCAGAGGCAGGCAAGGTCTACAAAGTTCAAGGCAAGCCTGGTCTACAAAGCCAGTTCCAAGACAGCGAAGGCTACACAGAGAAACCGTCTTGGGGGAGAAAAAAATGTTTGTGTGTATATATGAGAGAGAGAGAGAGAGGAGGAGGAGGAGGAGGAGGAGGAGGAGGAGGGGAGGGGAAGGGAGGAAGGGAGAGTAAGTGCCTAGGGAGGCCAGAGGTATCAGATCCCGCTTGAGCAGCCAGTGTGGGTGCTGGAAATCAAACCCGAGTGTTCTGCAAGAAGAGCATGTGCTCTCCACTGCTCGGTCGTCTCAGTCCTCCCTCCTGCCTCTTAACCCCTTTTCAAAGGTTTATTTACTGTGTGAGGGGAGGAGGAGAGATGTGATGTGCCCAGGCGTGTGCATGTGGAGGTGAGAGGACAACTCGGGAGTCAGTTCTTTCCCTCCACCATTGGGTCCTGGGGATGGGACTCAGGTCATCAGTCCCCATCAGTAAAGTGCCTTTACCCATCGACCCACCTTGCTGGCCTTCAATCCTAACTTTTTTATTGGCCAAACTGCTGCCTCAGAAAAGTCGTAGCTTTAACCCTACTAAGGCTAGGGCATAGGACTATGTCCTAGTAAAACAACTGCTGAAGCTGAGAGATGGTTTAGGTAGTAAAAAGGCTTGCCTGTAAGCATGTGGACCTGGGTTTGATCCCCAGCACTCAGTGAGAACACCGGGCTTAGTGGCACACACCTGTAATCCCAGTGCTACCGAGGTGGGAACAAGAGGATCTCTGCGTCTCACTGGACAGCCAATCTTGCCTAATTGGTCAAGGACAGACCCTTTCTCAAGATGTGAACAGCATTCCTGAGGATGTAACCAATGTCGTCCTCTGGCCGCCACACACAAATGCATAGATTTAAAACCTAGTAAATAAAGAGGCTGGCAAGATGACTCAGCAGTTAAGAGCACTACCTGCTCTTGCAGAGGAGCTGGGTTCAGCTTCTAATTCAGGCAGCTTACAACTGGTTTTAAGTCCAATGCAACAACACCTTTTGCTGGCTCTTCCGGCACCAGGGCTGCATGTGGTGCATATACATGCAGGCAAAACACATATACACATAAAACAAAAATAAACTCTTAAAAAAAGTTAACATTTAAAAAATAAGCTAATAAACAAAACAACTGTCAACACAATGCCAGATTGGAGCACGAGTGGTTTCTGAAAAAGAAAGTATGCAGTAGAGAAGATGGCCCCACTACTTGTAAAATAAATGCACCAGGGCTCAGTGGTTAGGAGCTTTTGCTGTCTTGCAGGAGCTGGGTTCAGTTCCCAGCATCCATATCAGGCAGCTCTCAAGTGCTTGTAACTCTAGGTCCAATGCCCTCTTACATGGCCTATGTGAGCATCTGCAAGTACATGGTACACATAAACTCATGCAGGCACATACTTAAATCTTTTGAAATAATAATAAACACTAAGTAACCACAGCAACACAGACCTCTCCCTGTCAGACTCGTCTCACCTAGACCTGCTGCTTTAATAACACGGAGCTGTTGGCACCCTCCCTGGGAGGATAAACAAGAAGAGGGAGAGGCAAGTCCCAGGGGAGAATGTGATCGAGCCCCCTGGGAGCTTCATACCTACCTTGTTTGCACACTGCTTACACTGCTTCTCATCCAAGCAATCTCCTGCCACCTTGGCCAGGACAGGATCCAGGGGATTGTCTTTCAGATCCAGCCACTTCAGGTTCTACAGAGACAGGAAAAGAGGCTGGCTAAGCCTGAGTTCACACAAACTCCCTCAAAGTGGAACAAAAGGAGCTAGAAGAAAACTCTATGTTCCACTAAGAGAACAGCCAGCTGAGGCAGGGCCAACCAGGTGGCATTTCTGGTCCCCTCTTCTGCTCAGGGTCATGCTCCCATAGCCCCTGAGCCCTTGACCACACTTGGCCGGGCAACCCTGGTGCATATTACCTTGAGCTGAGCAAAGCTGACAGGCAAGGTGACCAGCCTGTTGTTGAGGAGATCCAAATGCTGAAGGTTGACCAGGCGACCAAAGTCTGCGGGCAGCTGCTGCAGCTTGTTCTTGCTGAGGTCCAGCTTCACTAGATGTGTGAGGCCACAGAAATCCGACTAGGACCCAGAGAAAGAAGACTTAGGCCCAGGGCTCACACACTTTGGTAAAGGTGTAGCAACTCCCAAGTCAAGAGTATCTCTGTGTAAATCCCAACGTATGCCAGCTCCTTCTCTTCAAATGACAGTGGAAAGAGCACATACTATTACAGTAATTACCTAGACAAGCTTGGAAGGCAGCATAGCACAAAATCTGCATTAGAAATGCATATAACCCACTCAGGAAGCAGAGGCAGGAGGATCTCTGTGAGTCTGAGGCCAGTCTGGTCTACAGAGTGAGTTCCAGGACAGCCAAGGCTGTTACACAGAAAAGCTCTGTCTTGAAACATTTTCATCTTGTCGAATGAGCTCATTTTCCACACTGCTGCTGGAGTGACACAAGGCCTTTCCTGTCCCCCACGGTGCCCTGTCTTCATCTTCCATTAGATTTCTCACTGCACATGGTAGTATACACTTGTTCTCCTAGCTACTTGGGAGGCTGGTACAATCTTTGTTGGAGCCAGCCTGGGCAGAATAACCAAACCTCATCTCAAACAACAAATGGGACTATGGGATAGCTCAGTGGTGGAGTGATGCCCAGCATATGCAAAGCCCACAGTTCAGTTCCTAGCACCACACACAGAAATGGCATAGCTTATCCATGAGGCCCTGGGTTCAATTCCCCCTGCCCCCAATATCCTTCCAAAAGAAAAGAAACACACATATACTTGTTTTTATAAAAATGGCCAGTACTTGAGTACTAAGTCTTAGTCTCTGTTTTTTGTGACACCTAGCACAGTACTTTACACAGGTGCTCAGTGAGTGTCAGGACAAGTAACTAAATGCCTAGAACCTGTCCTGTCCTACTCAAACCAGACTCATTTTTAGCACAGAAAAAAAAAAAAAAAAATCCCTGACATTACCCTTTGCTGAGCACCATGTGACAGTGACAATACAGCTCAGCTAATGAGGCACTGTTCATGCTCTGTGGGGACCTGTGGGGACTCAACACCAGTGGACACATGCTGCACAGTGAAAGAAAAGTTCCTAGGACAGACAACAGAACAGACTCGTCGACGAGAGAACTGAAGGGGTGCTGAGTGACTGTGGGGCGCAGTGGACAGCAGCTGTGAAGCTGCAAGGAGCTGCTACCCTTCTTTAATCAGACACACAATACTTCCTGGAATAGAAACCATTTTTAATGAGCTGTGGGAAGAAGCGATGCTGTTGACAACAGGAGAGGCCCAAGAGAACTCTGAGAGGGCTGGACTAATGAGCCACTGTAGAAACTGCTAACTTCTCAACTCCTCCCCTGAGACCTGAGCCAACAAGAGGCTACCCTGGAATCCAGCAAGGTGGGACTGGCCATGGTACAGGGTGCAAGAGGCAACACCGACAGCGAGGGACAGCCTGATGACAAAGGAGCACCGCCACAGAGGAGGGTGGCCTTGCTCAGGAGAGGAGAGGCTGAAGGAATCCAATGCCCACATGGGTGAAGTAACAGCTGGGTGTTATTACACCGGTAATCCCAGCACTCAGAAGTCTGAGGCCATCCTGAGGTACACAGAGAAACCCTGTCTCCAGAAAAAAGAGAACCGGAAGAAGTTCTCCAAGAAAAATCAAAGGAAGAGGAATGATGGGGGAAGAGTGGGAAGCATGCATATGAGCAGGATACAATTATTTATGTTCAAATGTTATAATGACACATTGTTTTCTATGCAAAAAAAGGGGGAAAAATTCCAAAAGCATCAAAAGGACTTGATATACATTGGGTATGCTCCGTGACAAGAAAAGCAATCTCCAGGGACTCATCCCATCAAACCACAGCCTTTCTTGTTCCTCATCAAACAATGTGTGGCCCCAGCGTGGGAACTCAGGCCTGAAGTCCCAGCTCTTGGGAAGCAAACAGGAGAAGACTGCTCGGGTTTGAAGTCAGGCTGGGCCACACAGTGTCTACGGTCTCAAAATAAAAAACCACAGCCGGGCGGTGGTGGCGCATGCCTTTAATCCCAGCACTCGGGAGGCAGAGCCAAGCGGACCTCTGTGAGTTCGAGGTCAGCCTGGGCTACCAAGTGAGTTTCAGGAAAGGCGCAAAGCTACACAGAGAAACCCTGTCTCGAAAAACGGAAAAAAAAAACAAAAAAAAAAAAAACCACAAAACCACAAAACAAGCCAGGCTCAGTGGCACACACCTACAGTCCCAACATGCAGGAGGTGGAAGCAGCAAGGTCAGGGGTTTCAAGGCCAGCCTGGGCTACCTAAGACCTTGTCACAAAACAAAACAGGATGCAAGGGACGAGGGTTCACATTTCCACAGAATATAGAGCAAACAGACACAATGGTCTCTAGCTCCTTTATGCAAGAGAGGTAAACTACTTTTGTCAAGACTAAAATAAAGCAGAAAAAAGATGAGCCCGGCAAGTGATTCGGCAGTATCCTGCTGACTTTACCTTTCTATGCCCTGCCTCGCCCGCTGTTCTAAAGAATGTACTTCTGAGACAAACCACCTTCTTCCACTGGTCCCCACCAATACCCTCAGATTTAGCTGGATCCTGTCTGCAGACCTATCCTGAAATTGTACTTTATGCCACCCTTCACCCCCAGCAACATGAAGAACATTCAGGGCTCCAGAACTCACTGGTATTTGCCAGTCTTACCGGAAGAGAGCTCAGTTTATTGCAGGACAGATCCAGTACGGTGGCCTTTGGGAGTGCAGCCTAGAAAGAGATGAGAAAAACATGTCAAACTAACAACTGGAATGATTCAGTGACATCTGCTAATGAAGCATTTTCCAGAGAATGTTCCCACAATTACAAAGGCCTTAAAAATATATATATAGGGGTGGGGGCAGGGTGGCACATGCCTGTAATCCCAGTATTCAGAAGGCAAGAGGATGTCAAGTCAAAGACTACCCTCAGCGTCATAGTGAGACCCCGAGGAGGGGAAAGGCATGAAAGTATAATATTCTTAGGGATAAGAAGGAAAATGCCAGTCAACTAAGACCCAGGAAGACCGCAAGAGGAGGGGTCCGACCATAGAATGTCCAAGTTCGGAAAACTGATCCTTAAAAAAAACCCAGGGCACTTGAAAAGTCTTCTCTAATGCCCTGTTATTAGGTTTCAGGGCAGGAACTGGGTCTAATAAAGCTCTATAGTTTGATTTACACATTCATTCAGTCATCCACTCACCAACGTGTATGGGTACTGAGTGCCTTCTCTGAGGAGGGCTCTGGCTAGGGAACACCAGAGTGGGAGCAAGGCCCTCACAGCCTGCCTCTACTTTCCAATGGTGTCCAGGACTAGAGAGGCTCTGCAAAACTGACCCTTTCTTCATGTGCTATAGTGACCACATGCCTGGAGGATATGGTTTCTGGTCCTAGGGCCAGGCTCAAACAAGTCTGGCCATCTTCCTAGAGTGGGAAAGGAGTCGAACGTTCAGTTAAGGATCCTAGGCCAACCTGAACTGTCCAAATGACCACCTGAAAAGGACTTCTGGATATCACAGAGTGGAAAAACATCAGCTATGTCTATTGACATTTGCTACCTTCCAAGGATTTGACATTATGATTTTAATACTTATAAATGTATGAGATGGGAACCGTTAACACCATTTTTGTAAACGAAGAAATCTAGACATAAAGGTTGGTTGGTTAACTTGCCAAGGACATTCAGTTATTGAGCAATGGAGCTGGGATATGAACTGGGCATGCCATTCAAACCACCATACTACACGGCCACAGTGGAGGAACGACCAGGCCAAATGACAAGGGCAAATGCGGTTCCTGAACGGCAATAAAGAAAGTGTAGGTCATCCAAACTGAAGCCAACATAGGACGTTAGGGCTAGGGAGCACGGAGTTGGAAACCCACAGATGGAGGATGTAGCTCCATACTAGCAACAAACTAGGATGTCCCCGGGACCTTAGACTTCGGAACAGGGGTAGGGGTGAATGAGGATGGAGGGTAAAGCGCGATTCCCGACAGTTTCAGAGCAGCTGGGATGAGACCTTGCCAGTCTTTCGGAGTGATTTCACTTTCTTCAAGGAGGGCAGCCTCCGGGCTGAGACAGCCAGCTGGGATTGCAGGCTTCTTAGAAAAGCTGGGTTCGGCGCCACACCCAGGTCTCTCTGAAGGCCTACTTCCCGGGACCAGGTCATTCATTCATCCTCGAACACATCCAGCCACCGCTCTCGCGGGTTCCCACTTTAAGGCCCAGCAGGAAGCTGGACGTTGTGAGAGCTTCCAAAACAAGGGTAAATTCACTCCTGGCCTCTAAAGAGCCCAGGGGTCGGGTAGGTAGAGCTTCCCTATCTTCTGGAACTGTGCCAAAGTGACACGTGTACATCGCAATAAGAACACTGGGGCCGACCGCAGCCTCCCCGGAGACCTAGTTTTTAAAGATCGGGAAACTGAGGCTTGGGAGAAAGGCCTGCCCGCCAGGGGCCGGCGTCAGGAGTATAGGTGGGCTCCCGGGGCTCGTGGGGTCGTACTGACCAGCTCCTTGACGGGGACCTCATTCAGGTCGCTGAGGCTCAGGTCCAGCTCATTGCCGTCCAGCTTGTCGCGGAGGTTCCCGCCCTTGCTACCGGCCTTGGTCATGATGACGCCGGCTTAAGCGGGTCCCTGCTCCCGGGTTCCGACGGGCAGCAGAGAGGGCTGAGCAGCCGCTCGTGGGCTCGGCGGATTCGCACCCAACGGACCACGACTGCGCCTTAAGCCGCCGCCGCCGCCGCCGCCGCCGCCGCTGCGAGGCCTCCGCCGCCCGTCCGCTCGCCCGCCGCACTCCCAGCCCAGGGCCCTGCTCCCACCGGTGCCGCCGCGACGACGACCACTTCCGTGTCCACGTCACCTTCCGCGACCACTGAGAAGGGCTGGGCCAGAGCGGCCCTAGCGTGTGCCGGCGCGCCCTCTGCCGCCCAGGCTGCTGTACTGCAGCTGCAGGGCGCCGCCTCTGCCCGGAGGAGTTGAGTTGCTAGACGTGGCAGTCCAGGGGCGGCTGAAGCGGAAAGC
This sequence comes from Peromyscus californicus insignis, assembly GCF_007827085.1. Classification (NCBI taxonomy): domain Eukaryota; kingdom Metazoa; phylum Chordata; class Mammalia; order Rodentia; family Cricetidae; genus Peromyscus; species Peromyscus californicus. The sequence goes on from NW_026294551.1 coordinate 28,152,214, forward strand.
AGAGACTGGACGTTACAGGAGCTGGGTTTGCATCCAAATTTATGAGATCATCCCTAAACTTCCTCTCCTCACTGACTGCTTCAGCCTTTAGCCCCATCTCAGTTCAGTCCCTCGGTCCCATATAGTAGAAGGAGAGACCTGACTCCTTGGAGCTGTCTCCTGACCTCCATCCGTATGCCATGGCATGCACATGTGTATGTACACACACACATAATAAATAAATATATAATTAAAAACCAAAAAGCAAGCTCCTGTTGGATGAATGAAGTACTTTTACCATGTGTGTGGCGTCTGTGCATGCAATGCATGCTCACGTGTGTGGAGCTTACATGCTCACGTGTGCATGTGTGGAGGCCCAAGGTTGACGTTGGTTGTTTTTCTTGATCACTCACCCGATTTTATACCGAAGAAGGGTCTCTCACAGAACTCAAGAGTTCTCGGGACGGCTAGTCTGGCTAGGCAGCTTGCTCCAGAGGTTTCCTGGCTCCGCCTCCCACATTCTGGGATTAGAAACTGGAAGGGTACCCACCTGATTTTATGTTGCTTTCTGGGGGAATCCAAGCTTTGGTCCTCATGCTTGCGTGGCAAATGCCTTCTGCTGACTCATCTCCCGAGCCCAGTTTGCCCATCTTGAACTTGAAAATTTAAACTTACCCCAGGAAGGCGGGGGCGGGGGTTAAGCTGGCAAAGTACTTGCCTAGCATTGCATGAAGCCCTGGGTTGGATCCTCAGCACGACATAAGCCAAACATGCTGTCATATGCTTTGTAATCCCAGCCTTTGGGAAAATGGAAGCAGGAAGATCCAAAGTTCAAGATTATCCTCCTCAACATGGGGAATTTGAGGCCAGCCTGGGATACCAGGGCCAGTGAGATGCCTCAGTGGATTGGGGTGCTCCCGATCAACCCAATAACCTGAGTTTCATGTCTGGATCCCACATGGTGGAGAAAAAGAGCTGACTGCCCCAAGTGTGGCGGAATCTTTTTGTAACTGTGAAGATGCGTCACTCTGATTGGTTTAATAAAAACTGAACGGCCAATAGTTAGGCAGGATTTCCAGGCACAGAGGACACTGGGAAGAAGGGTGAAGATACCAGAGACTCGCAGTGAGCAGGAAAGCAGGCTGGACAGTACTTATATGAGGTAAATGAGCCTCAGAGCAGTGCATAGATGAATAGAAATGGGTTAATTTAAGTTATAAGAGTTAACTAAAAACAAACCTAAGCTATTGGCCAAGATTTTATAATTAATAATAAGTCTCCGTGCTGTGTTTGGGAGCTGGCAGACAAAGACTAGCTATACCCAAGTTGTCCTCTGACCTCCACATACATGCCATGGCAAAGCATGGCACACACGTAAACACACAAATAAATAAATACATGTAATAAAAATTTTAAATGTTATAATAAAAATAAAAAATAAAACTTCCCTTGGGGAATCTAAGGATTAACAGAAGTCTGTGCAAGTCCATATTCATTTAACAAAACCTTGATGTTGCACACCGCTCCTATCCTGAGCAAGATGGTGTTCTCAGCACCTGGGAAGCTGAAAAGGACAACTAGGTAAATATAAATTAGCATCGTTATTTTCATGATGGACTTGAGATGAGAACATTCGTGGAGATCCTGTGCTTAGCTCCTGGAGGAAAATCGTCTATCCTCAGCCACACAGATGGACTCTTTTGATTTAAAGTCCTGCATCCTTTCATCTCAGCCTATTTTTCTCCTACCCCAAAGGAGCTTACAGTCCACACAAATAATAGTTTCTGTTTCATATACAGAAACTGCCATTTAGGGGTCCATCTCTCTCCATACTCCCATATGTATTGGAGCTAGGAGGTGTTCCAATAAAATATGATATGCCAGGGCTGGAGAGATGGCTCAGAAGTTAAGAGCACTGGCTGCTCTTCCAGAGGACCCGGGTTCAATTCCCAGCACCCACCTGGCAGCCCACAACTGTCTGTACCTCCAATTCCAGGGGATCTGACACCCTTACACAGAATATATACAGGTAAAACATCAGTGTACATCAAATAAATAAATAAATAAATAAATAAATAAATAAATAAATAAATAAGGTATGCCATTTTCTTTTTTTTTTTTTTTTTTTTTTTTTTTTTTGGTTTTTCGAGACAGGGTTTCCTCTGTGTAGCTTTGCGCCTTTCCTGGGACTCACTTGGTAGTCCAGGCTGGCCTCGAACTCACAGAGATCCGCCTGGCTCTGCCTCCCGAGTGCTGGGATTAAAGGCGTGCGCCACCACCGCCCGGCTTAAGGTATGCCATTTTCTAAGGTTGTCTGGGTCAAATTTTTGTTATTGATTAAGGATACACTTAGAGAGGAGTCCAGGAGAATGGAAGGGGAGTTCTCCAGAATGACCTGCAATGGAGAGGAAAGGATAATGGAAAACTACTGATCCAACCTTGGAGAGAAGCATAGGATAAAGCTGAAGATTCCAAGGATAGCTCCCTTTGGATGTCTCCAGCTTTAGCCTTGGATAGACATCGTGATATCTCTTTTTACTCCCACTTTGTCTTTGAACAGAGTCCCTCCATAATCTATGTCCTCTTTCCAGGTGGAGTATTCCTGGGTGTAGAGGGTGGCTTTTAGACACTCTCTAATTAGAGAACCTGGCCTCCTTCCAATGGGTGCCTTGTGAAAGGCACTGGCACACGTGCTTGAATGAGAATTGAGGGAGAAGTGGTGGTTGTGGCTGGGAGCGATGACTCATCATCAGCGTTCTAAGAGCAGAGTCCTGGCAGGCCACACATGCCCAATCAAGTAAGTCAAGGAAGCGGCATGGTGTAATAGAGCCTTCTTCCTTAGAGTCCGGGAAGGAAATGGAAAAAGCACAATCCATAAATTATTTCATATGAGGGGCTGGAGAGATGGCTCAGCGCTTAAGAGCACTGACTGCTCTTCCAGAGGACCTGGGTGCAATTCCCAGCACTCACATGGCAGCTCACAACTGTCTGTAACTCCAGTTCCAGGGACCCAACACCCTCACACAGACATACATGCAGGCAAAACACCAATGCACATAAAATATAAATACATTTTAAAAATATTCCATATGCTCGGCCAGCCTGGGCTACCAAGTGAGTTCCAGGAGAGGCGCAAAGCTACACGGAGAAACCCTGTCTCGAAAAAACAAAAAAAAAAAAAATATTCCATATGCTCAATGCAATCTAGAGGAGAATCTCTGTAACTAGAGAAGGATTGTATCAGCTTATGTTACAAAAAGAGACAAAGACATTAAGTATTTGAATGTAGGTAATGTTCTAGTCTGGGGAACCATGTCCTTAGAATACAGCAATGAAATATCTGAAGAAGTTGTGAGAAGCCAATCCATCAAAAGGAGGGTTGAAATTATTCATGATGGCCATATAGTGACCTAGCAGATGGGTGGATTTATCTGTTTCTTTATCTTTTTTTATTTTTCTTTCTTTCTTTTTTCTTGTTTTGTTTTGTTTTTCAGAACAGGGTTTCTCTGTGTAGCCCTGGGTGTCCTGAAAGTCACGCTATACACCAGACTGGCCTCGAACTCAGAGATCCACCTGCCTCTGCCTCCGAAGTGATGGGATTAAAGCAGTGTGCCACCACTGCCTGGCTCTTTATCTTTTTGATTGCTTACTTACTCATGCATGCAAGCATAGTAATTACTCAACAAAATCTAAAAGCACAGAAATAAGTCTTTCTTCATCTCCTGGAGCTCAGGTTGATCTTGAGGATGACCCTGAACTTCTGAACTTCCAGCCTCCAACTCCCAAGTGCTAAGATTACAGGTATGTTCCATTACAGCTGGTTTTTATGTGGTGTTTGGTTGAACCCAGGGCTTCCTGCATGCCAGGCAAGCACTCTACCAGTTGACACCATCTCTGGCCTAGTCTCAGTTTTTGAATTTCAAGAATAAGCGGACCTAGCAGGACCATTCTCCAGATGAAAGAGTCCTCAGGGCTTCGCTTGGTCAGCTCCCGTAAGACTATGAGAATCTGTAACCCAGACCAAGGAAAAAGTGAGAGGAGAGGGGGTGGGGGGGGTGGGAGGGAAGGAGGGGAAAAAAGAGGGAGGGGAAAATACCTTAAAAATCCAAGTGGCAGCCGGGCAGTGGTGGCGCACGCCTTTAATCCCAGCACTCGGGAGGCAGAGCCAGGCGGATCTCTGTGAGTTCGAGGCCAGCCTGGGCTACCAAGTGAGTCCCAGGAAAGGCGCAAAGCTACACAGAGAAACCCTGTCTCGAAAAACCAAAAAAAAAAAAAAATCCAAGTGGCAACTAAGTCTTGTTCTTCCCTAGAAAGCAGAAACAACATTGGAACAGGCACCAGAGTCTACTTTGTTACATTTCGCTTGGGACACTGAATGTGTTTGGTTAGTTCTGAGTTTGTCCCAAGTCCAGCAAGGGAGATACCTGTAACCCTCTTCCTACCCTGCATTGCCTTCTCCATCCTGGCAGGATGGCCACCCCTGTTCTCTTGGAACTGGGCCCTCACATCTCTTGTCCCATCTGCCTTTGCCTCTGTACCCTTACCTAACGTCATGGGCCAGGAAAAAGAGACTACAGAGAGAAATTTGTGTCTGTGAAGCAGAAGAGAATTCAATCACCTCCGGGATGGCTCACCAAGTGTTCCTGGTGGCCTCTAGGCTTTATGTTTCCAGGTTCTTGGCATCTTGTTCAAAGACCTGAAGAAGTACACACACACACACACACACACACACACACACACACACACACACACACACAAAACAATGAGGATTTTTTTTTTTTGAGACAGGTTCCTCTGTGTAGCCTTGGCTGTCCTGGATCTTGCTCTGTAGACCAGGCTGGCCTCGAACTCATAGAGATCCACCTGCCTCTGCCTCTGCAGTGCTGGGATCAAAGGCGTGCGTCCACACCCAACTGAGGATTTTTTTCAGGAACAAAGTTCTCTTCCAGACAGCAGTGAGCTCTGCGTGAGAGGACTGCTCCAGACTTGCTTTTGTGGGTTCATGAACAGAGCAAGTCAGCTTGCTAGTGGCAGAATGCAGGTGGCTTTCTGTTTTGATAGAGAGGTTTAGATTACATAAGCCTTCATTATGTAATCTCATGATGCATCTGATTTGAATCATATCATGCCTGATTATGTACATGTAAATAAGGGATCCTCCCCAAATTTGAGGAGACAGTTTGCCTTACTGTGAATGCACTCAAAACCAGTCTAAGTTGGATTGGTCTATTTCCCTTAGAATGTGTTTGGCCATACACACATATAAAAGGAAATACTAAGGGTTATTAGTGAGCTATAAATTGGAGTAACCCAATTGCTTTGTTTGGAGAGGAGCATGCATTTAGCTAGAGGAAGATGGGATCCCAGGTTGCTAAATGCATTATTGGGAAAGAGATGTGTATGTGTATGCAGCCTGTCTTGGTCACTGTTCTATTGCTGTGAAGAGACACCATGACCAAGGCAACTCTTATAAAAGGAAGCATTTAATTGGGGGATCACTTATAGTTTCAGAGGTTTAGTCCAGTATCATCATCATGGCCAGGAGCAAGGCAGCATGTAGGCAGGTGCTGGAGCAGTAGCTGAGAGCTATATCCCTATCCATAGACAGAGAGGGAAAGAGAGAGAAAGAGAGAGAGAGAACCTAGGCCTGGCATGGACTTTTGAAACTTCAAAGCCCACCCCCACCCCCCCACGCCCACCTGTGACACACTTCCTCCAAAAAGGCCACACCTACTCCAATAAGGCCACACCCCCTAATTCTTCTAATCCTTTCAAATAGTGCCACTCCCTGGTGACTAAGCATGAGTATATGAGCCGATGGGGGCCGTTCTCATTCAAACCACCACACAGCTCAAGCCAGTTAGGGTTCCAAGTCACCAAGCACCAGGCACGATGGGGCCTGACCTTAATCCTAGTACTGAGGAGGAAGAGACAAGAGGATAAGGAGTTCAAGCTTATCTTGGGCTGCACAGTAAGTTTGAAGCCAGCCTCTGTGCAAATGCGTAGAGTGTGTGTGCGCATACCGGCATGTGATCCTGTTATACTCAGGGCTGGTGAGGTGCTCAACAGGCAGAGGCACTTATTGCACAAGCCTGACAACCCGAGTTTGATCCCAGGAACTCTGGCAAAGGTGAAAGGAGATGGCTGACTCCACAAAGCTGTCCTCTGGTCTCCACAAGCACACCACGGCATGCCCCATACATGCACACACACACCAAGAACACTTACATGCACACACACACGCTCACCCCCCCACAGGCTCACACATGCTCACATACATGCACACACACACCAAGCACACCTACATGCACACACACATACACACTCACCCCCCCCCCACAGGCACACACATGCTCACATACATGCACACACACACCAAGCACACCTACATGCACACACACACACACACACACACACACACACACACACACACACACACACAGAGTTTAGGTATAGGAACCAGGACCTTTCTAGGCAAGCACCACACCACTGAACCACACTCCTCATCCTCTACTGTTACTTTTTCACTCTATCTTCCCAATGTTATCTGAGTGTCACAGGAAAGGGGATTCAAGGAGCTCATACCAGCCTGCTGAGGAGAAAGGGCCCGGGGGAGAGATGAAATCAGGAGAGGCTCCTTGGAGGAGGTGGCAGAGCGGTGTATGAGTTGGGTTTTGAGAACTGTGTCTGACTGAAACCTTCAGAGAATCAACCCAGGGAATCATGTAGCAGAGACAGACAGACAGCAGGTGTTCGCTTCAAAAAAGGTTGTTTTTAATCCCTTAAGACTGGAAACAGGCAGTGTGGGAGACAGGAAGCCTATCATGTCTTAGCAGCATTTCCCTTGGGAACAAAAGACTGGCTCTGTGCTGAACTCCCTGCCCCAAACCAAATGTCATCTTGTACACTCCTGTGTGTTCCAGGTTGTTTGGGAAAACACAAGTCCCAGCAGCCCTTGAGAAAGTCGTTGTATAGCTGTTTCCAGATTAAAACCTTCCATTTACGGCCGGGCGGTGGTGGCGCACGCCTTTAATCCCAGCACTCGGGAGGCAGAGCCAGGCGGATCTCTGTGAGTTCGAGGCCAACCTGGGCTACCAAGTGAGTTCCAGGACAGGCGCAAAGCTACACAGAGAAACCCTGTCTCGAAAAACCAAAAAAAAAAAAAAAAAAAAACCTTCCATTTCACAGGAAATCATGTTAAGACACAGAATGTTCTAAGGAGAGGTAGAACATCCCTTCAGGGAAGCTCTTTATGTTCAAAAAGTAAACAACTCCATAGCTTCAGGAGGTCTCTGAAACTGACCAGATTCAGTAGGTCCCTCCCTCCCCAAGGGTATATAAGCAGGAACCGTGGCCGGGAGATGTTCTCAGACAAGCTCAGCTGCCTAGAAGCAGAGACCAGCTGAGCAGCCTGGAAGAGTAGAGACTGGGCCAGCAGCTGGACAGCAGCTCAGACCAGCTGAACTACTGGAATGAACTCTCCTCCTACCTGTCGAACTACCTGCAGGCTGTGCAGTGTGCTCCACGTTTTCAGCTTCTGTAAGTTGTCACCCATAGCAGGGAGGGCTCTTGGGATGCAGCTGTCCTTTGACTCATTTCGGCTTCTTTAACCAACCCTTCACCTGTGAGTCTGTAAGTAATACCAATAGAACTCATGGCTCACCAAGTTGGACTTCGGTGGCATCTGTATTTTGGTCTGTCATTAGTTGCCTATTTGAAGCAAAGAGATGTTTGTTCGTGGCTCCCTGGGAATAGTGTGACACCTTAGCAGTCAAAGATCAGGGTGGGCTAGGACACAGATTGTAGTAGAATATTATTTTAAGGTGTGTTACTTTTGTTTAAGTTGCATTTGTTTAACTCTGTGAAGCTGTGTTACTGTGCCTGTCTAAAATACCTGATGATCTAATAAAGAACTAAACGACCAATAGCAAGGCAGGAGAAAGGATAGGTGGGGCTGGCAGGCAGAGAGAATATATAGAAGAAGAAATCTGGAAGGAGAGAAGTAGCCAGAGAAGGAGGAGGGCTCCAGGGGCCAGCCACCCAGCTACACAGAGAGCCACGAAGTAAGAGTAAGATTTACAGAAGTAAGAGAATGGGAAGTAAGTAAGTTCAGAGGCAAAAGGTAGATGAGATAATTTAAGGTAAGGAAAGCTGCCAAGAAACAAGCCAAGCTAAGGCCAGACATTTATAAATAATAATAAGCCTCCATGTGTGATTTATTTGGGAGCTGGGGGGCAGACCCCCCCAAAAGAGCAAAAATAAATAGCAACGACAGATGTGTCCCCTGAACCCTGGGACTTGAAGCCGGTACTACACTAAGCTTTATGTCAGTGCACTTCCCCAGGTTTCTGTTTATTCTGTAAATTGGCTGCAATAAGAATTTGAATGTTTTTCAAGAGTCATTCATCAGTGTGTATCAAATTTGAATGGCTTTAGATTATATTATTAGACTTATTTTTAAAATTACTGTGTGAGTTGCCGGTTTGAATTTCATAAAGACTAATCATTAAGAGGAGCGGGATAGGGGCTGGAGAGATGGCTCAGAGGTTAAGAGCACTGGCTGTTCTTCCAGAGGTCCTGAGTTCAATTCCCAGCAACCACATGGTGGCTCACAACCATCTATAATGAGATCTGGTGCCCTCTTCTGGCCTGTAGGCTGAACACTCATTGTATACATAATAAATAAATAAATCTTAAAAAAAAAAAAAGAGGAGCTGGAGAGATGGCTCAGTGGTTAAGAGCACTGGCTGCTTTTGCCAAGGACCTGGGTTCGATTCCCAGCACCTACATGGCAGCTCAGAACTGTCTATAGATCCAACACCATCACAGAAACACACATGCAGGCAAAACACCAACGCACATACAAATAAATTAATTGATATTTAAAAAAACATGTAAAGGAAGCTGGGTATGGGAACAGTTGGCAGGCAGATATATAGTGAGCTCAAAACCAATCTGGGTTACATGAGACTTTGTCTCAAAATTAAAAAAAAAAAACAAACAAACACATAGCTAGACCCTGTTTCAAAAAACCAAAATTATAGTAATAAAATTAATTAAAGATCTTGAGATACAGACAATATCTTTAATTACATGGAGGACTGCTACACATAAAGTGTCTTTCTAAGAAAGGCCAAGGGAAACTAGATGTGGAAAATCAAAATGGAAAAAGCAGCCATTAGAGTGATGTGACTACACACCAAAGGGTATTTGGGCCCTCACACACTGATGACTCAAGGAACTGGCTCAGCATGGAGCATCTCACAGCCATGCCCAACCTTTAACCTTGTGTTGTGATACACAAATGTCTTAGCTATCTTGGGATGCATATGGCTCATGGGCCAAATGTTGGACACATTTCTAAGAAACCAGTGCATTGCAAACACCTTGACAGTAAGTCCCATTAAACTTACTTTAGACTCTGGTCTCCAGAACACACATTCTCCCCCCTGCCCCACTCATTTATTTATGTATTTAATTATTTATTTATTGTATGTGTGCTTGTGTGTGTGTGTGTGTGTGTGTGTGTGTGTGTGTGTGTGTGTGTGTGTGTTGAGGTAGGGTCTTGTAGGCAGACTTTTCTGTCCCGCCAGCCAGTTTTCAAATAACCACATAGAGACTTATTATTAATTATAAATGCTCAGCTGATTATTAGGCTTGTCTCCAGCCAGCTCTTACAATTTAATTTTAACCCATTTCTATTCATCTATATGCTGTCCTAAGGCTCATTTACCTCAACTATAAACTTCCCATGTTTCTTCTTCTGCTGCTCTTCTTCTTCTCTTCAGACTCCGCCCTTCTTCTTCCCAGCATTCTCTCTGCCCTGAAAATCTAACCTAGCTATTGGCCAATCAGCTTTTTTTTTTTTTTTTTTTTTTTTTTTTTGGTTTTTCCAGATAGGGTTTCTCTGTGTAATACTTCTGACTGTCCTGGAACTCACTTTTTAGTCCAGGCTGGCCTTGAACTCACTGAGATCCACCTGCATCTGCCTCCCAAGTGCTGGGATTAAAGGCGTGCGCCACCACTGCCTGGCCAATCAGCTTTTTATTAACAGTGAGAGCAACATCTCCTCACAGTGTACCAAAAGATTATTCTACAGCAGGGTCTTGCTATTAGCTCAGGGTCCTCTAACTTGTTATGTAGTCCATCTGGTCTCAAACCTCAAACTCACAATCCTCTTGCCTCAGACAGCCCAGTTCTGTAATTAATGGTGTAGGCACCACCCCCAGTTTAAGGCATTAAATGTGTGTGATTTGTTACAGTAGCAACAGGGGATAAGCATACTGCTTATTCCTCAGAATTCAGCTCAGACCTTCTGCAACCTGCCCAGGTAGGTCACTAATCCCTGTTCACTTTCACTCAGCACACACCACACCACAGCACACAGCACTAGGGTTTGAGCCTCCTGCTAACATCAACGTCAAGCTCCTTAAAAGTAAACACCCCGTCTCCTTCTTATCTCCACATCCAGGACCCAGAAACTTGCACAGAACCATAAATCTTCTGTGGAATGACCAATGAACCAATGGAAGATGGATTAATTCGTCAGTTTTTACTCAAGACCTCACAGTTGACCTTAGCTCTTGACTTTGACCCAAGGAAAGATAAAAATTACATCATTCAAACAAAGAAGTTTGTTTTTTTCTCTTTACAAAATCAAGGCTTTCACAACATGTGACCCATGTGGGAAATGAGTTTTTCAAGTTGGGGCTATAGAAAAAAAGAAAACAGTGATCTACCATGATCTCTTCCGAGCCCATCGGCGTGGGTCTGCCATCTCCAGTGAGCTGTGATCAAGTTAATTTTACTCCAGGCAGCAAGACAGATCAAGTTCCTTATTTTCACTTTCCCTTTGAAATTGAGAAACATCTGTTTTTAGAATGCTTATCTGGCTTTCTGTTGTTGTTAGTGGCTTATGGGACTTTTTGGTCTTGGTGACTGGGTGGACCTCTTTGGCCTGATTAACAGAATAAAAGCATTATGTTCTAAGTCTTCTGGATCTCTTTGGAGGTTAAAACACTCCCTCCTGCAGCTTCCTCTCACCTCCTTCCCTCTGCTGGGGATAGAAGTCAAACTTTTACACACGCTAGGCCAGTGCACACACGCTAGGCAAGTGCACATATGCTAGGCAAGTGGATTACTACGAGCAACAACACTTCTGTTCTCAGGGTGTTTTTTGTTGTTGTTGATTTTTGTTTTTGTTTGTTTGTTTGACAAGAGCTTGGTTTCTAGTCCAGGCTAGCCTCAAACTCTTTATTGTCTGCCTCAGCCCCCTTATTCCTGGGATTATAGGCCTGCATCAACAGGATGGTTCTCTGTGTTTTTCTGTGGCCACCTGATCAAACATCAGTCCATGTTACAGATTGCTGGCATTAAGGAGAAAGCTTCCCTCAGACTTGTTAATAAAAAGTTTTTATTAAGTTACAATTAAGGTGGAGATTTGTAGCTCAGTAGTAGGGCACTTGCCAAGTGAGTGTATGGCCCTGAATTCCATTTGCAGCGCGCGCGCGCGCGCGCGCGCACACACACACACACACACACACCCTGTTTACTGTTAGAAAATAAAACACAAAAAAGTTATCACATTGTATGTGTACTCAAGCCATGGGGCATGTGTGGAGGGGAGAGGACAGTTTACAAAAGTTGATTCTCTCCTTCTACCATGAGGATTTCAAGGATCTAACCCAGGCCATCAGACTTGGCAGCAATTGCCTCTATCCACTGAGTCCTCTCACTGGCCCTACCCCTACCTCCCCCACCTTTTATTAGAGGGAATTTCAAGACAGGGTTTCTCTGTGTAGCCCCGGTTGTACTGGAACTCACTCTAGACCAGGCTGGCCTCGAACTCAGAGATTCATTTGCCTCTGCCTTCCCAGTGCTGGGATTAAAGATGTGCGCCACCATCCTGCCCCACTCCCCCTCGCGTTTTTAAAATGCTAGGGACTAAACCAAAGGCATCCAGCCTATTAGGCCATGCTCTACTCCCTGAGCTATATAGCTCTTGCCCTCATTTTTAAGCTATGGTCTCCCTCCTATTCTGGTTGGTCTTGAACTTGTTCTGTAGCCCAGGTAGGCCTTGAACTCATGATCCTCCCTATCCTTGCAGAAAGATTAAGGGTTCAAGGTTCTCAACTACACTTCAAGTTTGAGGCCAGCCTGGGCTACACGAGACTCTTGTTTCCTGCAAAAATAAACTTAAAAAGCTGATCCGTGTTATACCGTGGCATTCTTTTCAAACATCAGTCCCTGACTTTTGAGGTAAGGCTTTACACTGTTCTGAATTATTCCATGTTGTATAAACCAGTAGTTTTTCAGGCTGTGCCTTGCCCTGAGAAATTTCATTTTACAGCAGCATCTGACTCCATTTTGAAGATGTCCACTCTTCCCCCAAGTGTACACTAAATGAGACCATCCGTCTGGTATCACTCACGAGGTGTAGATGGATAAATGACATTCCTAGAGATAGAAAGAGTGCCACCCTATAAATTTATTGGGGATAAATTGTGATTGTGGGAACATAAAAACATATTAAAATCATATCAAGAGGGTCTGGAGAGATGTCTCAGTGCACTGATTGCTAAAAGCACTGATTGCTCTTTCTGAGAGCCCAGGTTTGATTCCCTGTCCCCACAAGGCGGCTCACAATCATCTGTAACTCCAGTTCCAAGGGGTCTGATGCTCTCTTCTGGCCTCCTTGGGCAAAATATGAGATACATATGAAAATACAAAATGCACACAAAAAATTGATGACCAGAGAACTCCTCACTATCCCAGGGGCTTCAACTCTGCTCAGTCCCCACTGTTGAGGCAGCCCATTCTACTTCGTTCTGCCAATCTTCCTGTTCACCTGTGTTAACCTGCATCCATCCATCTATCTGGATCAGGTCTTACCCTGTGCACCTAAGCCTTCATGGTCCCACACCTCCTTTCTGAAGCTGGACTCAATTCTGTAGCTCTACTCAGATCTATGGCCCAGCAGCAGCCTGATTCTCATCTCCACCAGCATCCCCAGCTGCCCCTCTGCCTGGGCTCATTATCTTGTCAAAATAGAGAGTCTCCTTGTGTTCCAATCAGCTTCCAAGCTTTGGCTTCTCAAGATCTTTGAAAGTCCTTGAGTTTTGCTATAGCCTCTTTTTTTTTTTTCCTTTTTCTTTTTTGTTTTTGTTTTTTCAAGACAGGGTTTCTCCGTGTAGTTTTGGTGCCTGTCCTGGATCTTGTTCTGTAGACCAGGCTGGCCTCAAACTCACAGAGATCTGCCTGGCTCTGCCTCCCCAGTGCTGGGATCAAAGGCGTGCGACACTGCCCCCCCCCCCCCCCCCCCCGGTCTTTGCTATGGCCTCTTAAACTCTTTATGGCCATTCTGTAAATATATATGTATATTTCCATTTATTTTACTGTGTGATGTGTATTTATGATCTGAAAGTCAATATTAGTAATTAAGATTGAAATGAGGAGATGGGCAATGGTAATGCATGCCTTTAATCCCAGCACTGGGGAGGCAGAGGCAGGCGGATCTTTGAGTTCAAGGTCAGCCTGGTCTATAGAATGAGTTTCAGGACAGCCAAGGACTACATAGTCTTTTTTTTTTTTTGAGTCCCTGTCTTAAAAAACAAACAAATCAAAAGACTAAAACAAGGGCTGGAGATATGACAAAAAGAGTTTACCGTGAAAGCACCTGAGTTCAGATCTGCACACAGGTCAAAAGCCAGGTACAGTAGTGCTTACGAGCAAGACTGGAAGATCCCTGGAGTTCGCTGGCATTCAGTCTTGCTGAGTCAGAAAGAGCTCCAGGTTAGTGTGAGAGCCCATCGAAGAATAAGGTGGGAGTGGCACGGAGAGACGGCTCAGTGGTTAAGAGCACTTGTTGCTCTTGTAGAGGACCTGAGTTTGGTTTCCAGCACCATCCGGAACTCCTGTTCCAGGAGATCTGACACCCCCTCTTCTGGCCTCCTTGGGAACCAGGCATGTACATGGTGCACAGATATACATGTAGCCAAACATCCATACACATAAAATAATAAAATAAATTAAAATACTTTATAACTTTTTGAAAGATTAAATAGCTTGTCGCGGTTGCTCTTGGTTACACACCAGAAGTAGATGGTAAGACTCTATTGCTGCAGATATAATATACTTTGGTACAGAACATGGAGAAATCACTCTGGAACTGACCTGAAAACTTCCTCCTTGCTAGCTGGTTTCCATGGTGCTGGACAGTGGTGTGCAAGTTGCTGGGGAGAAAAGTCACCAATGGTATGACCCAGCAGTGAACCTTGAAAACTGTATTATCAACCCACCAGGCAAGATGTGCCTTCTGGTGTAATAGTGACATGCAGATTACCAGGGTAACCAACTGCTTTTGGATTGGAGCTGAGGTCTGCCTCACAGAAGGGAATTCAGACATGATACTGTAAACCTGGTTAAAAGTCCGTGCCTTTCGTGGTCATGAGCCTTAAAGTCAAACCTACTATTGTTTTGCTAAATAGATAGATCATCAAACTGCCTTCTAAATATTTCTGTTTATACACATCTGTTAGTGTGGCAGTCAACCTTGGCCAGAGAGGTAGTTTTCTCCAGCAGGTAGCAGTTAATGCAAGAATTCTTAACTGGTCAAAGTGCTGAGAATAATTAACTGTTGAGTGTTTAGCCCCAAATGGGACATTCACACTCGCACCCCCAATCCTGAGGGTCAGGAGACACCGTGGAATGAAAAGCTATAAAAGCCGGAGCATGTGGAGGAGTGCTGTGGAATGCTGTTTTCTGGCCATGTTATAGTCTTTGCACTCACAAACTCTGTGGTTACCTGCATAAAACCTGCATGAGATAAGTCAACATTCCCGCAGGCTGCACTCGTCGGGCTCAGCGGATTACGGAAAAAAAAAAAAAAGCAAAGGGGAGGATGTGAAGACAGGAGGAGGGTACAACGGGGGGTGCTGGGGGGGGAGTGGGAGGGAGAAATCAGGGTGGAGAGGATCAAGACACACTGTGCACATGCACGAAATTATCAAAGAATAAAGAAGAGATATTTTGAAGGAAGAAAAAGGTGGAGAGAAAAGAACGTGCCTGACATTGACCTTTGGTTCCCACACTCCTATGTGCACGCACGTGTGCATATATGAACACACACACACCACACAAACACAAAGGAACTGGAATAGAAGAACATGTGTTTTCTTCAGCCTGTCAAAGAGAGGAAGAAAGAGAGACTTGGCAAATTGCTGCCAATGAAACCAGTTCACCTTGTGAGTTTATTTATTTTTTTTAAAGATTTATTTATTTATGTATACAGTGTTCTGTCTGCACATATCCCTGCAGGCCAGAAGAGGGCACCAGATCTCATTACAGATGGTTGTGAGCCACCATGTGGTTGCTGGGACTTGAACTCAGGGCCTCTGGAAGAGCAGCCAGTGGTCCTAACCGCTGAGCCATCTCTCCAACCCGAGTTTATTTTTTTTTAATAAACTGTGATTGAATCCATACTGGTTGTAAAAAGACACAAACGTGTTTATCTATTTTCTGACATAGCACATGAATAGCAGGGGCTTACATCTGCAATCTTAGCATCCCGGAGGTTGAGGTAAGCTGTGAATTTGAGGCCAACTTGGGCTACATAGTGAGTCAGGCCAATAAGGGCTTCACAGGGCTCAAAAACAAACAAACAAAAACAAAACAACAAAACAAAAAACAAACAAACAAAAAACAAGTGCTAGAACAATGGCTTAGTGGTTAAGAGCACTGGCTGCTCTTCCAGAGGACCTGGGTTTGATTCCCAGCACCCGAATGGTGCCTCTCAACCATCTGTAACTCCAGTTCCAGGGGATCTGCCTCTTTCGGCTTCCTCTGCTCTGAGCACTCATGTGGTACACAGATAATGTGTACAGGCAAAATACCAACACACATAAAATAAAATAAAAACAAAAATGCCCCAAATCAAACCAAACCAAACTTTTTCATCTTTACAATCAGCAGCCTTATAACAACATCCCGCCCAACCCCACCCCTCACCAATAACAAGTATTATCTACTTGTTTTTGTTCTGGGCTGGCTGACTGACTGTGGAGAGTTGGGGACGGCAGCTTAGTGAGTTTTATTGCAATTGTGGGTGGTTTTTGTTTGTTTTTGAAACAGGCCTTCTAGAGTCCAGGCTACCCTCCAACATTATGTAGCCACGAGTGACCTTGAACTGATTCTCTTCCCTTCATCTCCCAAGTGCGGGCTTTATAGGCCTGCCCAACATCACGGAGAGTCAAAATATTGCTGGTTTAGAGCTGAGCTATCTTGTGCTATCTTTTGTTCTTCTAATAAGCATTTGTGGCTGGGCATGATGGCAACCACCTTTAATCTCAGCACTCGGGACCCAGAGGCAGGTGAATCTCTGTGAGTCCAAGATTTACATAGTGCGTTCTGGGTCAGCCAACGCTATGTAGTGAAACCCTGTCTAAGAAACAACCAAACCAAACCAAAACCAAAAAACAAGCACCAAAAACAAACAAACACAAACACAAACCATGTTGTTGTCTACCTCTGTGTCTGACCTAACATCCTTTCAACTCTCCAGAAAAATCTTTGGAATGTATTGCAGACCACTACCTTTCATCAATCCAGAAGCCAGGAATGTTGTCACAGAATTTCTGAGCCCATAGCAGAGTTTCCTCCACTGTGCTGTAACCTGCTCACCTGTATGTGGCAATTCCTTCATTTATGATTTTCTTTTCTTCAGGGTCCTCACTGTGCTGGAACCCACCATTCTGCTGTCCCCGCCAACATCTGTGGCAAACACCTTGACTTAGGACCTTTTTCTGTTCTGTAACTTGTTATTCTGGTTTGTCTTTGAGATCATATTATGTAGCTTGATATGTAGCCCAGGCTGGCCTTGAACTCACAGAGATCCACCTGCCTCTGCCTCAAAAGGCATGCACCACCACTGTCAGCAAAATGCTGTTCCAAGCAACCTGAAGCCATGTTCCCAGACTACAGTTATTCATATTTGGCCCAGAAGAAACTCCCTTTTACTCCCCTTGAGGTGAAAGTGAAACTTTTGCATAAACGGGTTCTAAGGCTTTACAGTTCCAGGTTCTTTTTAAAAACAGGGCTTAGTCACTCTATTTTCTTTTTCTCATATAAAAATCTTGTGTGGGCCAGGTGGTGGTGGAGCATGCCTTTAATTGCAGCACCCAGGAGACAGAGGCAGGTGGATCTTTGTGAATTTGAGGCCAGTCTAGTCGAAAGAAGCCAGTTCCAGGACAGCCAGGGCCACATAGAGAAACTCTGTCTCAAAAAAAAAAAAAAAACAACTTTTTTTTTTTAAATCCTATGGTGGTAACCACAGCTGGAGCTTGGGTTCTCTGCAAAAAGACTCTGGTGTGGGTTTAAATGGATAGTAGCTGTTAAATAAAGGAAAAATCATGCTTCAATCCACAGACCCAAAGAGGCGAAGTAACAAGGATGGATCTCCCTGGGAAGGGGAAATAGGGATGGGAGGGATCCGGTGGAGGAAGAAGGACAGGGAGAGAGTACAGGGAGAGGCGACTGGAATTGGGAGGCATTTAAGGGATAGTGTGGAAACCTAGTACAGTAGAAACTTCCTGGAACCTCTGAGAGTGACCCTAGCGAGGACTCCTAGTAATGAAGGATACACAGATCCTGAACTGGCCATCTTCTGTAACCAGGCAAAGCTTCCAGTGGTAGAACTGGGACAACATCTCAGCCACATAACCTTTGCTCTATAACCTGTCCTGCCTGCAAGATGTGCTGGGACAATGGTGGTTCAGAGCTTATGGGAGTGGCAGGAAGCTGGATGGACCAGAGACCTAGGGGAAAACCAAAAAAAAAAAAAAAAAGGCAATGAAATGATTCCTAACAATATTCTGCTATACTCATAGATCGGTGCCTAGCCTAATTATCATCAGAGAGGCTTCCTCCAGCAGCTGATGGGAGCAGATGCAGAGACCCACAGCCCAACATTAGGAAGAACTTGGGAAACCCCACAGAAGAGGGGGAGAAAGGATTGCAGGAGCCAGAGGGGTCAGGAACACTAGGAGAACACAGCCCGTAGAATCAACTAAGCAGGGCCCTGCTCACAGAGACTGAAGCAGCAATCATGGGGTTTGCATGAGTCTGCACTAGGTCCTCTGCATATATGTTGTGGTTGTCTAGCTGGGGTTTTCTGAGCTCCTAACAGTGGGAGCAGGGGTGTCTCTGACTCTTTTGTCTGCTCTTGGGAGCCTTTTCCTCCTACTGGGTGACTTGTTCAGCCTTGATAAGAGGGTTTGTGCCTAAGTCTTATTGCAACTTGTTAAGCTGTGTTTAGTTGATATTCCTAGGAGGCCTGAGCTTTTCTGAAAGGAGATAGAAGAGAGGTGGATCTGGGGGATAGGGGAGGGAGGGGAGGCTGGAGTTGGGATGTATTGAATGAGAGAAAAAAAAAAATTCCATGTGGGCTAAGCGGTGGTGGTGAATGCCTTTAATTCCAGCACTTGGGAAGCAGAGGCAGGGAGATCTCTGTGAGTTTGAGGACAGCCTGGTCTACATAGCAAGTTCCAGGACAGCCTGAGCTATACAGAGAAACCTTGTCTTGAAAAACCAATAAACAAACAAACAAACAAATAAATAAATATCCTACATGGTGGTCACAGCTGGAGCCTGGGTCCTCTACACGCTAGTGTGAGTTTCCACACCATGGTTGGTGAGTTCTGGATATGGAGACTTGGTGAACAGGGCCTCTTTCTAGAGGTCAGGGGTCAGATAGCTGTCAGTCTTGGAGATGGCATCAAAGGTGGTCTTGATGAAAGTGCCCAAGATGATGTGTAGCAGTTATCAATACCAGCCAGCAGCAGCTTCTTGGTTGGGCACAACGGCAAAGACGATACCAGTGCCTCAATTCAGGGAGCAGGAATGAGGCACACCAACTCAGAGCCACAGTGGCCTGTAGTTGTTTTTTTGTTTGTTTTTTAACTCTTTGAGAGTTAAAAAGACTTATTCTTACTTATGAATGCCCGGCCTTAGCTTGGCTTGTTTCTAGCCAGCTTTTCTAATTTAAATTATCCTGTTTCTCTTTAACTGTGTTTTGTCTCTGGGCTTTTTAACTGTCTTTATTCTATATATCTTTCTTTCCTTTTTATTCCATGGCTGACTGGATGGCCTCTGGCATCCTCCTCAGGAGTCGGTCCACACTTCCCACTTTGTTGAGGTAGGGTCTTGTTCTGGCATTACCATCCGTACTCCAGGCCAGCTGGCTGAGCTTCAGGGAGAATCTCCTGCCTCCACCTCCTGTCTTGACATAGCAGTGCTGTGGTCACTGGTGTGTGTCACTGCATCTTATTCTGTCTAACTCGAGTGGTCAGGCTTGCACTGGACGTGCTTTTTTTTCATCTGCAGAACTATCTTTTTGACCTCGTTAGAAATTTTATTTGAGGCAGGGTCTTACTATGTAGCCCTGACTGGCCTGAACCTTGTTATGTAGACCAGGCTGGCCTCAAACTCACAGAGATCTGCCTGCCTCCGCTTTTCCAGTGCTGGGATTAAAGGCATGGGCCGCCAAGCCCAGCCCAGCCCATTTGAACTACTTTAACCATCTTAGTTTTACCTTCTCTGTTTACTTCTAAGCATTTAAAATTTTTTGTTTGTTTTTGTTTTTTTTGTTTTTCGAGACATGGTTTCTCTGTGTAGCTTTGCGCCTTTCCTGGATTTCGCTCTGTAGACCAGGCTGGCCTTGAACTCACAGAGATCCACCTGGCTCTGCCTCCCGAGTGCTGGGATTAAAGGTGTGCGCCACCACCGTCCGGCTAAAATTTTTTATTCTATTTCTTAGTGGGGTTTTTTTTTTTTTTTTGTTGTTGTTGTTACATATGGGTTTGTTCCTAGGGAAGTATAAATGCCTACCCTCTCCTTTTAAGGTTCCAATGGTAAATTCAAGAAGTCCTCCTAAGCTTGTCCTGGAGTGCTGATAAGTTTATTGAGCTGTCTTACAGGCATGGGTGAAGGATTGCTTTGGGAAGCATGAATGACCTCCAGAGTCACCAGCCTACAAAGTCTCCACTCAGCTTGGACAGAGTTCCCACCAGTTAGCCTCCCCCCCTTCCCCTTCTATACTGTCTAGCACCCGAGGCGCATGCCTGCATTTGGGACAAAATTCCATATAAGTGGTAGAGAGGAGTGGCTGGAATCTAAGGGAGGATCTTATGACCCTCTCCACTCATTCCTTCTCTTAGGGAAAGTCCAACAATAACAGTCCTGCTGGGAATAGTCTTCTGTAAACAGATCTGCCTATCTGATGAAGGTGGTGGCTATTTACTCAGAAGGCTGAGGCCTCTTGTAACACCTGCGGATAATAATTTCACTTAAAAACAAAACAAAACAAACAAAAAACAGAACAAAGCAGAACATATTCCTTTCCTTTATGCGCCATCACCCACAGACAGGATCTCTCAACACATTTATTTATTCATTATTTCTTTAGAGACAGGGTCTCATTGTGTAGCCCTGGCTAGCTTGAGACTCACTGTGTAGACCAGGTTGGCCTGGAACTCACAGAGATCTGTCTGCCTCTGCTTCTTGATGGTGAGATTAAAGATAGGTGCCACCACACCCAGCTTTATGTACTCCAGGTTCGCCTGGAACTGGAAGCAGATTCTGCCTGTATGTGTAGCTGACCTTAGTTTATTATATTTTACTTTTTGTTATTGTTATTGCTGTTGTTGTTTTTTAAATGATCATTATTGTTGCTGTATGTGTGTATTGTGATGCTGAGGAACAAACATGGGGTTTTCAACAAGACAAAAACTTCATTATTTTTACTTTTTGTCTTTTTCAAGACATGATTTTTCTGTGTAGACCATGCTAGTCTTGAACTCATAGATCCACCGTCCATGGAGTGCTGGAACTAAAGATGTGCATCACAATGCCCACATTACTTTTTATTTGAGACAGGATCTATCTAAATTGCCTAGACAGGACTTGACCTTTCAATCTTCCTGCCTCAGTCTCCCTAGAGTAGCCCGTATTACATATCTACACCATCAGGCCTGCAGAACACAATCTATAATGTGAGAATATTGGCCTCCGCCTCCCTCCTTCTCTCCTTTACCATTTCAACTAGGATAATTGCCAAGGCTAGTAGCAAGCATTGTATTCTGTTCTTGGCTGTAGTGGTGCATGTCTGTAATCCAAGGAGATAAATAGAGGCATATTCAAAGTTCAAGTTCATCCTAGGATATATACCGAATGAGGTCAGCCTGAGCTATAGGAGACCCTGACTCAAAAAAAAAAAATGCTATTTTGATGTTGACATTATTAGCACTCCTCCCTTTTTTTTTTTTTTTTTTGCCTCAGGCTGGCCTCAGAACCCCTTCTGTGTAGTTGAAGATGACCTTGAGTTCCTGATCCTCTGCCTCTATCTCCCTGGCTGGGGTCACAGGCGGTTGTCTGTAAGTCCATTTTTGAAGCAGAGAAGGAAGGGATATTAGCCAGGGGAAGGGAATAAAGGCTTCCCAAGGCTAGCTCACAGTACAAGCAGAATAACAGAGAACTCATTTCCTTACCACCACCACCACCACACACACACACACCCGCCCCCACACCTGCCCACCCCCCACCCCCATCCCCACAAGCTTCATTCAGAGACTAGTCAGGATGTGAAAGGGTCCTGGGGACCAGAATGTACCTCCACTGTGCTGGGGCAATTATTTATCCAGGAGGGGTCAATGACTGGCCCAGGGTTATCCACCAAGCTTCCAGGTAGGGCTTGGATCCTGAACTGGGGATACCTGTCAGCCCCTCATTCTCTGAGCCTGCCCTTCAGAAGTTGCTGTATAAACTTAATTTGGAGGGTGTGCCCTAGCAAGCTCAGCTCTTCAAAGTCTCCCGTCCTGACTGGTTCTCCAATGGAACACAGATTCCCTCAGAAAGATGCCAGAGAGATCTGTGGTCACTCTGGAGATCAAAGAGGGAGCAGCTGGATTACTCATGACCACAGTTGAACCAGGATTCCCAGTAAAAGGCAAAGGTTCACTAAGACAACCTCCGCCCTCAGCCAACTGTTCCTCCCTGCCCGACTTTCTTCATTTCCAAGTCAGGAGAGGGGAAGCCACCCTGCCAGGACCTGACTTCTCTTCTTCCCCTGGAGGAAAGATAGTTCAGGACAACGTAGGACTAGAAGCTGTAGGAGTTCCAGTGCTCAGACCCAGAAATAAGCAGTCACCTCTTCGAGGTCTTGTCGCCCATCCTTCTTGGGTTACATGTTAGAATATATTCCAGAGGGCACAGCTAGAGTATTGAGTCTCTCACAAAGTCTCGGTCCTTTAGAGCCTAGGGGAGCAGTTGAGGAAATTATGTTTCAGGACCCAAGCTACGGCAGAAAGGAGGATAGGATACAACAGACTCCAGTCCCTGATGCCACCACATCTTGTCTACCGGATACTCTTCTTGGAATGACACGGGATAAAGAAGGAAGGATGCCACGAGAGATGCGGGGTCGAACTAAAGCTGACTCCTGGCCTTGGACCGCACAAGATCCTCGGTCCTAGAGTACAGAGGGGCTCACCCATCACACTGGTTGGTTCTCAAGGCCTTTCCTCTTCCCAGAGGCCCTCTGTTCCAGCTGGCAGCACTCAGGGGCGCTCGGGGCGGAGTTCCTTTGGCCTGTAGCTCACTACCGGGGACAAGTTCCCACGTGACCCACAGTCTACCGGGCACCCGGACGGACGAGCCTTGAAGCTGCTATCTGGCCCATTATAGAGCCCTGATTGGTTTCCCGTTTATGAAACTCCTCGGCCCTCCAATCTTAGCCGGGTGATGGTTGCAGGAAGGCCCTGTATTGTGCTGCAGAGCGGCTCTTGGGATCCCCGAAAACAAAAACAAAGAAAAACAAAGGTGGTCCTTCGAGGGCGGGCTTGGAGGGCTGCAGTTCCCACGCGAAGGTGGCCACTTCCCGGCCTCTCCTCGCCCCGCCCCGCCCCGCCCCGCCAGGACCCAGTCCTCCTCACCCCATAGGCAGAGCGACCCTCCCGCCTCCCCGCCGGCTTCTTCTTCTTTAGCCCCCGCCTTGCTCACTTTCAAAGTTTACTCCGGCCCGGGACCTGCGGCGGAAGCGAGACATGGCTGTCTACCTCGGGATGCTGCGCCTCGGGAGGCTGTGTACCGCGAGCCTGGGGGCGCAGGGACCCCGGACGCTGCTCTCTCGGCCTTGGCAGAACTCAAAGTTGCACGGTGTCCGCGCTCTCAGGTACCCCGAGCAGCTCCCCGAAAAGAGAGAGGGGGCTGGGCAGTCCCGAGGAGGCGGAGGGGACTTGGGAGTTCTGCAGAGTTTGGCAGGGACTGACCCCATTCTGGGTGGCCCTCACTCCCACCTCCCTACCACTTAGGCAGAGGGAATAGCGGGCCTGGCTGGGGTCTGGGGCTGCTTGCTGGTAGCGGCAGTAGTCCTAGACAGAGTTCAAATTCTAGATCAGGATTCTGTATGCGTCCGGTGTGGCACACAGAGCCAGGAGTGTAGGCTTTTAACCGCATACCCGAGGAACAGGGTTGAGTGCGGCCAGGACACTCTCAGCTGTACCTGCTTCGGTGAAAAGCTTGGGACGGTGTAGGGGTCCTCAGGGAACTGGTATAGCAGTTCCTTCTCTCTGTTTTCTTTTCTTTTCTTTTTTCTTTTTCAAGACAGGGTTTCTCTGTGTAGCCCTGACTATCCTGGAACTCTCTCTGTAGCCCAGGCTGGCCTCGAACTCACAGAGATCCACCTGCCTCTGCCTCCCGAGTGCTGGGATTAAAGGCTTGCACCACCACCACCACCACCTGGTTTCTTCCCTCTGTTTTCAATCATTGCCACTTACTTCTGAGTCTGATGCAAGGGCTGGGAAGGGGTTTGGCAGGAGAGGGTTGGTTGAATAAAGCTAATGTGGTCAGGCACTGAAGGGACTGCGGGAGAGTGCCACCGTGGGAAAAGCCAAGGTTGGGGGAGCTGTCTGTGCAATAAGGTTGAGTGGTGGTGTCTTCTGCATCCAGTAGGGGGAAGACCTGCACATGGCTGATCATGCTCTGCCATACGGTCTGGCAGGCTATTAAGCCTGCTGTTCATACTATGCCGGCTGTGGGCTTGGACAGGAGAAGTGGAAACACAGTCGAGAGAGGGATATACCTCTGCAAACTAGGTTTAAAGACACTACTAAGACGGCAAGGGGTGGTGCGTGCCTTTAAGGCAGAGGCAGGCAGATAGATCTCAGAGTTCCAGGCCAGCCTGGTCTACAGAGGGAGTTCCAGGACAGCCAGGGCTACTACACAAAGAAGCCTTGTCTCGAATTCCCTGCCTCCAATAAAAAGATATTTCTGAAAAGAAGTTGGACAGATAAGTTGGAAGATGCCTTTTTGACCGGAACTCTCAGATTACCACCTTCTGAAAACTAGGAAGCAAGTAGTAATGTGTGAGTGTGTGTGTGTGTGTGTGTGTGTGTGTGTGTGTGTGTGAACTCTCAGATTACCACCTTCTGAAAACTAGGAAGCAGGCAGTAATGTGTGTGTGTATGTGTGTGTGTGTGTGTGTGTGTGTGTATGTGTGTGTGTGTGTGTGTGTGTGTGTGTGTGTGTGTGTGTGTGAGATGCATGCTGAATAGGCACTCAACCACTGAAGTCCATGCCCAGCCCCTATAAAGCACTTTAATATCTCTCTGCCTCATTTCCTGAGGAGACCTACATATCACGGCTGGGTAGTGAAATGGGCCCACTAGAGGGGTGGGGGGCACTTTTTTTTTTTTTTTTTTTTGGTTTTTCGAGACAGGGTTTCTCTGTGTAGCTTTGCGCCTCTCCTGGAACTCACTTGGTAGCCCAGGCTGGCCTCGAACTCACAGAGATCCGCCTGGCTCTGCCTCCCGAGTGCTGGGATTAAAGGCGTGCGCCACCACCGCCTGGCTGGGGGGGGGGGGGCACTTTTTAAGGGAGGTTCTCCCGAGTCTCTCTCCTCTCTATTGTCTCTCTAGGCTAACTTGACCTTACCCGATCCCTAGTTGACTGGTCTCACCTTTGAACTCCTGAGTATCCCTGCAAGCTGTGAGGACTCTGAAGAGAGAAGTTTTCCCCCAAAGTACATATAGTTTTTGATACTAAAGCAGATCCAGCATTACATAATAGTGCTTTGATTTGTGTGTGTGGTTCGTGTGTGTGTGTGTGTGTGTGTGTGTGTGTGTGTGTGTGTGTGTGTGTAGAGGTGCACGTGTGTCCGTGCACCTGTGTTTTAAGTGCAGGGGAAAGCAAATGCTCAGTGTCCGATGTTCTCCTTTATCTGTCTCTACCTTACTGTTTGGAGCGAGGGTCTTTGACTGAGCCTGGAGCTCACTGAGTTGGCGAGGCTGGCTAGCCAATGACTTCTAGGGATCTTTCCTTTTCACTCTCCCTCTCCCTAGCACTGAGAGGTTACAGATGGCTGAGCAACTGTGCCCAGCTTTTGTGTGAGTGCTGGGGATCCAAACTCTGTTCCTTATGCCTGCACAGCGCTTTACTGACTGAAGCATTTCCCTAGCTAGCCCTAACATTCCTGATCTTTGACCTTTTCCTGTGTAAACAAAGCAGGTCACTTACTTGCCTCAGGCCTGTGACCTCTGAGGATTTCAGTGTCAGGGCCTCAGAGAAACTGCGTTGGGAAGAGACCTGTTTATCCAGAGGAAAAAAAAGACGTCCTGAGCATCTGGCTCAACTTCTTCCCATTCCTCTCCTGTTTGCATCCTTCCTTGCTGTCTGTGGGTGCTTTTGTGTGGTTTGTCTTCTGCTCTCCCCTGCAAAAGCCTCCCCTCGGGCATCTCAAATAGTTAACCCTCTCTGAAGGCATTCCTTCCCTGTGTCTAGCACCTAGGCCACGGCTCTCAGACCCGACCCGGTGGGAGGGTGAAGGAAAGGAGGGGAGCATTAATTGGATGGTGTGGGAAAGCTGTTGTCCTCCGGTCTCTCTGATGAGGTTAAAGGCAGGCTTTGCTGCCACCCAGCACAGCAGGTCAGTCACTCCGGGTCCATATTTGGGTTTTGTTTGTGTTTTGGAGGCAGGGTCTTGGTGTGTAACCCAGGCTGACCTGCAACCTGAAGCCATCAATCTTCCTGCCTCAGCTTCTGGAACTGTGAAATTACAGGCGTGTATCATCATGCCCAGCTCGGGTTGCTGGTTTTGCTGGACAGGAAAGAACAAGAATTTGAAGCCCGCCTGCCTTGAGATACAAACCTGGCTCCTAATCTCCGAGTGTGGTTACTTTGTTGCTAATAATGAATTCTTACCTGCTGGCTTGCTGTGGGATTGCTCTCAGCCTTTCCTTTGAGGTGGGGCTGACCCTGGATAGCTAAGATTTAGACTTGATCTGGACCCTTTGCAATTCCATCAAAGGTCAAGAGTGTTGAACCCGCCCCCATCCCTGACTCCAACCCCCACCCCCAACGACTGGGGCTCTGTACAGTGGTCTCAAGGGGGAAGCCTGCAGCATAGGGGCCCGAACCCTAAATGTTTCAGACTTAAGAAATCTCTCCCATCATTTTTTTCTTCCTTCTCCTTTTCTTTCTTTCTTTTATTAGCAGAACCAGGAATCAAACCCAGAATCTTGTACAGGTTATGCAACGGGTATCCTCTGCTCACTTGTTTCGTAGGAAGACTTTGTTAATACTCAAACAACAACTTTGCATGTACTTTCTCTTTGTATCCATAAATGCACATCTACCAGCCATTCCGTTCAGGATGCTGAAAGTGAGTGCTCTTGCCAATCGAGTATTGCGTTCAAAATCTTTATTGCGGTTCTGACTCCTAAGGAGTTCTTTGTAGTCTGCTTCTTTCATAGGTTGTGGGTTCCTTCAGGGAGGTTATATTGAGTCATCATAGGACTTTATGGTATAATTACATATGGTAAATTGCATGGATCTTAAATGTATTGCTCAGTGAATAAATGGTTTGTTTTCTATTTGCTATAACTGAACGCCAGAGAACAGAGCAATTTGTGAGCCTCCCCTCAGAGATTCATTTAGCTCAGAGTTCTGAAGGATGATGGGAGTCCAAGAGCACGGTGCCAGCATCTACTTGGCACCAGTGAGAGCCATCTTGCTGGGTCATGACATGGCATCACGTGGTGAGACCCAGAAAAGATGCCAAGGAGAGTCCTTTCAAAGAAAAGCTGCTCCCTCTATAACCCATTAATCCACAGAAACATGGATGGATTACTCCATTCCCAAGTGCAGAGGCCTCATGATCCAAAGGTTACATTTTCTCTTTCTCTCTCTCTTTTCTGAGACAGGGTTTCTCTGTATAGCCTTGGCTGTCCTGGAGTTTGCTTCGTAGACCAGGCTGGCCTTGAATCACAGAGATCCCCTGTCTCTGCCTCCAGAGTGCTGGGATTAAAGGCACCACCATGCCTGGCCAGAAGTTACATTCTAAGAATCATTACCATATGAATTTGAAGATCATGCAAACCATGGCATGTTTACTCATTACCCAGCTTCCCAAGGGACAGAACTTTCTTCTTCTTCTTCTTCTCTCCTTTTCTTCTTTTCCTTCCTTCCTTTCTTATTTTATTTAATAATTTAAAACAAATTACTTTTATGCACATGGATGTCTTGCCTGTATGTATGTCTGTGTACCACAGACTTGCCTGGTGTCCCCAGAAGCCAGAAAAGGGTATCAGGTCCTTTGGAACTGGAATTCAAGATGGCTGTGAGCCACTGTGTGGGTGTTAGGAACTGAACTTGAGTCCTCTGGAAGAGCAGCCAGTGCTTAATTGTTGAGACACCTCTTTAGCTCTTTCTCGCTTTATTTTTTGAGATGGGACCTCATGATGTAGAGGTCCAGAGGGGCCTCAGACTCACAGCAATCGCCCGGTCTCAGCCTTCCAGTGCTGGAATTACAGCTATGAGCCTCCACACCCAGCTGTACTTTTTACTTCTTCCTTCTCATTTGTATGGGTTCCTTTTCTTTACTTAAATGCTTGAGGAGAACAATTTAAAGAAGATTTATGTTGGCTCAGGGATTGAGGGCAAAGTCCATCGTGGCCGGGAGGACATGATGGCAGGAGTGTCATTTTGTGTCCACAGTCAGGAAAGGAAGAGAAAATGAATGCTGGCACTCAGCCCTCCTTCTCTTTTCTACACAGTCTGGGATCCCGGCCTGTGGGACGGTGCCGCTCACATCCGGGTTAGCTCTTCCTCCCTCAGTAAGCCTCTTTGGAAACACCCTTGAAGACACTCTCCAGCTCTGTGATTCCAAGTCCAGTCAATTGTACCATGATTAACCACCCACAGTGTGTGTGATGTGTGAGTGAGTGTGTGCATGAGCTCTGGATTTCAGACCTAGGACCTTGCACATACTCTGTGTTCAAGTGCTCAGCCACTGGGTTGGTTTCAACACCACCCCCAGGTCTAAGTTTTTCTTTTTCTCATGTTTTTATTTACGTATCATGTTCACCTTGGTCAGAGTTAATTTTCCCCTCTGCTGAGGACCTGGAAACATTTTCAGAAGTATTTATTTACTTGTGTGTATTGGTCCATGCTTGACAATCTCCTTCCACCATGTGGGGCCTAGGGATTGAACTGGGTCTTCTTTAGGCTTGGCCAATAGGACCTTAAACTGCTGAGGACTGTCACGGTCACTGAGGACTCTTTAGGGAGAAGTGTTTGTATTTGCTTGTTTGTTTTTTATTGAGATAGGGTCTCTTTCTATAGCCAAGGTTAGCCTCAAACTCAATACCTCTCGTGCCTCAGCCTTGGAAATTCTGAATTATAACCATGAGTTACCACACCTGTGGTTTTTTTTTTTTTTTTTTTGCCGGGGGGGTGGGGGGGGTGGGGGGTAGGGGGATAGGGAGTGGCGTACAGGTCAAGGTCTCACTCTGTAGCCAGGCTGGTCTGGAACTCCGTAGACCAAGCTGTCCCAACACTCATGGCAGTCATCCTAGTCATCCTGCCTCACCCTCCTGTGTGGTAGGATTATACGTGTACACCACCACACTTGCTCTCTGAGGACCTTTTAAGAGCATCATGTGCTCTTAGTGACCACTGTCTAATTGGCCTTGGGTTAAGAAAATAGCCACTTATTAATGCTCTCATTTGGATTTTGTCACAAGTACGTGTTGGTTTTCTGGAATAAGAGTTGCAGGTTGTAGCTGGTGTAAGTATATCGTCCTATGTGCAGTAGATAAGCATCGGAACTTTCTGGCTGGAGATGTAGCTCAGTGATACAGTGCTCATCAAGCATGCCTGGGGCCCTGCGATCTATCCCCAACACACAATAACAAAACAAAGATTGTGATTTTATTTCAGGATAGGCGGCCTCAGACATACACTCTGAAATTAATATGATAAAAAACTATGCACAGGAATATACACCTGCACTTTCAGCATGGGGTGTGGAGGCAGGAGGATAATTTAACACTGGGTTTGCAGGTCCAAGGTTATCCTTCCTACCAACCAAGGCAACTAGATGGTCAGTCACTATGCCTGTGTCTAAAAATAGAGCAACAAACCCCCCAGGATGTTGATGACTGATGGCAGATAGGCTGAGGGAATGGTATCTTGTAACAATAAATCTCAGGGTGGTATGCAAGGGAGCTGGGGGAAAAGAGCCTGATTTTGAGTCCCCTATTTGAGTCCACAAGTCACCTCATCATGTGATATTTTAGATACCCTAGTGAAGAAGGCATTAACCCTCTAGACTTTTTTCTTTTTTTGAGGCAAGATCTGACTGACCCAGGCTGAGCTGGAACTTACTATGTAGCCCAGGTTAGCCTCAGACTCACAGTGGTCCTCCTCCCTTAGCCTGCTGAGTACAGGAATCACAGGCGGGAGCTACTATATGTTCGTTGCTTTATTATTATTATTATTATTATTATTATTATTATTATTATTATTTTAGATTTTATTTATTTGATTTGACTTATGTGTACCTGTATGTATTTATGTGAGTGTATGACACATGTGTGTGGGTGCCCATAGAAGCCAAAAGAAAGTGTTGGATCCCCTGGAGCTGGGGTGACAGTTGATTGTCAGCAGATTGATGTGGCTGCTGCCAACTGAATTGGGTCCTCTTGGAGAGCAGAAATTGCTCTCAACCACTGAGCCATCTCTCTAGCCCCTAACATTCCCCCCCTCCAAGGAGATAGAGTTTTGCTATATTGCCCAGTTAATTCCATACTCATGGGCTTAAGTGATCCTCCTGCCTCAGCTTCCCAAATAATTAGAACATGAGTCTCATCATGTCTGGCAAACTTCTTTCACTTTTTTCCCTCTTAATCATATTAAAATAATAAAAAGCCACACATGGTGGTATACACCTGTAATTTCAGCACTTGGGATGTGGAGGGAAGATTATCGAATGCCAATCTAAGCTACATATTGGGTTTGAGGCTAGCCTGGGCTACATAATACAGGACACTCTGTCTAATACATCTAAATTAGGGAAGATTGTTCAGTGGGAGAAAAGTGTAAGACAGCAAGCCTGATGATGACCTTACTTTAGTCCCCAGGACCTACTATGTAGGTAGACCATGAAGAGAATAAACTTCAAATATTTTCCTCTGACCTCCACGCATATGCCATTACATGCTCTGCCCCCACCAAATACACACAAACAAATACATGTAACTAATGTTTTTAATTATCAGAAAAAAAGTGAAGATTTCAAACAAGAAATATGCAAGATATAACATAATACATGATAGAATAATAAACACCTGTGTCCCTGTCACTCAGAAATACAACTTAGCCATACTTAATTTCAGAAGGGTTATCAGTGGAAGAAATAAACCATTACAGATAAAACTGAAGTCCCCTCCCCATTTTTAAAGTTTTTTTTAAAAATTTATTTTTTTGTATTTTATGTTCATTGGTGTTTTGCCTGCATGTATGTCTGTGTGAGGGTGTTGAGTCCCCTGGAACAGGAGTTACAGACAGGTGTAAGCTGCCATGTGGGTGCTGGGAATTGAACCCGGGTCCTCTGGAAGAGCAGCCAGTGCTCTTAAGTGCTGAGCATCTCTCCAGCCCCATTTTTAAAGTTTTTATTTTATGTGTGTGGCTGTTTCGACTGCATGTACGTCTGTACAGCATGTGCATGCAGTGTGCATGGAGGTCAGAAGAGGGCGTCGGATCCCCTGGAACTGGAATCATAGAGGATTTGAGCCAAGGATTGTCGGGTGCTGGGAATCCAACCCTGGTCCTCTGGAAAAGCAGCAGGGCTCTGAACTGCTGAGCCATACCCTCAGCCCTGATGTCTCCTTTATATCTTCCCTGTCATAAATCTAATTGTGTTGTAGCATAGCACGGCTTATACTTTGTTTCTTTATACCAGGATTGAATTCAGAGCCTTTATATAGCCTAAACATTCTCTGACACTGGGCTAGACCATAACCTGGTTTATACTTTTGACATATCCCTGAGCCAACAGGTGATATATTGTATCATTTGGTGTATACAGTTTACATTTGTTAGACCTGTAAAGCACATGTAGTCATTCCATGTGAACGCTTTTTTTGTTTTTGTGTTTGTATACAGGCTACATATTATACTGTTGTGAACAAAGCTAGCACGTTAGTTCTTTCAAGAGCTGATGCCCGGGGATGTGGATTCTCGGCTTTCCCTGCTGCCCAGCAGTCGGTGGCGTGAGTGTCATGTGCAGCAGCAGGGTTGCTGAGCCAGGGAGCTGAGGGAGCTGACGCTGCAGCTCTTCAGGGTACTGCCCCGAAGATCTGTGCTGTTGTGACTCCCAGCAACTTCCAAATCTTGCTGTTTCCCTAGATTACTGCCGGTACTTAGAGTGGTCGGACTTTGAAGCACTTCCGGGGCCACTCTGCTGTGGTTTTAAGTTTACATGCCCATGGCTATCAGTGCGTTTGTTTGTCTTTTGAAATATTTGCTGGCCATCTCTCCTGTGACTCTTCCATTCTTATTATTTGCTTATTTATTGTGGTAGATTATATTATTATTGTGTCCTTGTTAATTCGTGGGGATTTTAAAAAGCAGGCTAGGTTCAAAAGATGGCTCAGTGGTTAAGAGCTCTAGTATTGCTCTTCTAGAGGATCCCAGTTGGTTTCCAGCGCTCACTTCAGGTGGTTCATGATTGCCTGTAATGCCAACTTCAGAGGGATCCGATGCCTTTTGTCTCTGATGGCACCTGCACTCATGTGCACATACCCACATGCACACACACACACATAACTAAAATTAAAATAAATTTTTTTTTAAAGCATGCTAGGGCTGGGCAGTGGTGGTATATGCCTTTAATCCCAGGACTCAGGAGGCAGAGGCAGGTGGATTTCTGTGAGTTTGAGGCCAGCCTGGTTTACAAAGCAAGTTCCAGGACAGCCAGAGCTGTTACACAGAGAAACCGTATCTCAAAAAGCCAAAGCAAAAAAAGGCAGGCTAGGGGCTGGAGAGATGCTCAGTGGTTAAGAACACTTGCTGTTTTTACAGAGGACCCAGGTTTAGTTCCCACACCCACAGGGCAGCTCACAGTCATATGTAACTCCATTTGTAGGGGATCTAATGCCTTCTTTTGGCCTCCATGGACACCAGGCGTTCACATGGTGCACAGACATATATTCAGGCAAAACACTCATGAGCTTAATAAAATAATAAAAATCAATCTTCTACGAAACAAGCTAGAAACCAGTCTTTTGTCTTCCGTATTAAATAAAATTCGTAAACCCAGGAGGTGTTTGTCTATTGCCAGTGCTATGGGTCGAACCCGGAGCCTCGAATGTGCTGGGAAAGTGCTCTGTTGTTG
This sequence comes from Peromyscus californicus insignis, assembly GCF_007827085.1. Lineage (NCBI taxonomy): Eukaryota > Metazoa > Chordata > Mammalia > Rodentia > Cricetidae > Peromyscus > Peromyscus californicus. The sequence goes on from NW_026294551.1 coordinate 28,184,915, forward strand.
AGCCGCATCCCCAGCTCCACTTCTTTATGTATTTCTTTCGCTTTGCATCTTTTCTGTTTTCTCCTATAATATTTTTATTATGTTAAAATGTAGAACATCAAGTTGTCATTTTTAGCACATATTAATTATACATAATATGGGTTTCTTTGTGGCATTTTCATACATATGCATAATGTATGAAATCATATACATCCCATACTTTCTCTTATCCTCTTCCTGCTCCCAGGGAGTCGCCTTTCTAGTTTCATGGTGTGCGTGTGTGCGTACGTGCGTGCATGTGCGAGTTACATTAGGGTTGTTTACAGGAGCAGAGGTGTGGCTTTTATAGGAGCTTGGACACCTTACCAGTGGCTACACCGCTGAAGAAAATGTCCCCTCCCCCCATCAACTGTTATTTTGTGTAAATCTCCTGAGGTGGGGTGCTTGTGAGCCCCTTTTCCTCCCATGACAGGATGTTGACAGACCCAATCTGGCCTCGGTTGTGTGCTGGTAATCACAGCTTCTCAGGAAACTCAGCGTTCGGTACATCTCCTCCACCTTCCCTCAGCTCTTAATTCTTTACACCTCTTCATCTGAGATGTTCCCTGAAACTTGGAATGGATGATGTAGATGGCCCATCTGTGGACAGGCATTCAGCTGTCACTTATTCACTGTACTTTGACCAGTTATAAATCTCGGCACTCACTATTGACCAAAGCTCCCACCTAAGCTGACTACACAGCATCGCTAGTCTGTGGTTATTGAGAAGCCAGTTTTATGTGCACAAGATGTCCTGGGTTTTGTTTCATTGAGACAGGCTCTCATGTAGCTCAGGCTAGCCTCAAAGTCACTGTGTAATCAAGGATGACCTTGAACTCCAGATCCTCCTGCCTTCACCTCCCAGGTGCTGAGTTTCCAGGTGTGAGCTGTCATGCCTGGCCCACTTGCTTGCCTTAGTCTTATTGATCATTTACATTTTTCTTTTTGATATTTTTAATTATGCATGAGGGGAAGGTTTGTGCATGTGAGTGCAGGTTCCCTTCGCAGCCTGAAGAGGATGTTGGATTCATGGGAGCTGGAATTACAGGCAATTATGAGCTGCCTGATGTAGGTGCTGGGAACCAAATTCTGTTTAAGCAGCACTTGCTCTTAACCAGTGAGCCATCTCCCCAACCATATTTTTTTCTTCTTAAAAAAAAAAAAAATCGTCTGGTGGTGGTGGCGCACGCCTATAATCCCAGCACTCGGGAGGCAGAGGCAGGTGGATCTCTGAGTATGAGGCTCTCTGAGTTTGAGGCCAGCCTGGTCTACAGACACTGTGAGTTTCAGGACAATCAGGGCTACTCAGAGAAACCCTGTTAAAAACCAACCCCTGGCCCCCAAAATCATATGTACACTGGGTGTGGTGGCTCACAGCTTTAATCTTAGCATCTGGAAAGCAGAGGCAAGTGGATCTCCATGAGTTCAAGGCCAGCCTTATCTATATAGAGAGTTCCAGGATAGTCAGGGCTACATAGTATGACCCTGTCTCAAAAAGCCAAAGTAAATAGATTAATTAATTAAATTAATAACTAAAAATAAATAAATTACGTTTATGATGTATGTGCCTTGTCATGAATGTGGAGGTCAGAGGACAACTTGTAGGAGTTGGTTTTATCTGTGTTCAGGGATTGATCTCAAGTCTGGCAGCCAACACCTCTGCCTACTGGGCCAGCTAGTTCACTGACCTTGCATCAGATACCAGTGAAGGAAGGGGACAAAGGTCAGTGCTAGTTCATGACTTGGGGCTAATTGGCAATTGCTTTCAATTTCATTTCAAAAGCTTTGCTGGTGGCTGGCATGATACTTTCATTAGCTGACCCTAGCTTGGGAGATGCTTCTGCGGTTCTGGGCACCTGGCATCTGCACTACCCATCTTTCCTCTCTATTGGTGTCTGAAAAGATCAAGAGGCCTTGCCCAGGGCCTGGGGCATTTCAGACTCCCAGCAGGGTACACCTGTTGACCTCTGGTTCAACTTCCAAGGATCATAACGATAGGTATGGCTTCAGGAGGCAAAACAAGCAGTTCCTCCTCATGGGCCTGTTTGCTCGGGCATTATCAATAGCCCTGCCTCGGTGGCTCCTTGGAGCCTAGCTCTGCTGTGCCTGTGTCTGACCCAGACAAAATTGAGTAATCCTTTGTGTTGGGGGTGATGATTGCTGCCCACCCTGAAATTCGACAGAATGCCTCAGACTCCACCTGGGATTCCTTCTGTCCAGGTTTTGTGAGGCTGGGCCTGGCAGGGAGCGTGAGACCCTCTGGGTTTGCCTTTCCTGGGAGCTATGGAGACAGAATCCAGTGGTTGGTGCTGGGAGGAGAAAGGTGAGCTGGAACCCTGAGGACTGGGGAGTGAGCTGAGGTAATGAATTAAGTGCCACAAACAGATTATAGAAAGAACCGTGTGTGTACTTGAGGGCAGCCGGGATCCCTCTAGGGGGAGTGCTGGGGGGCTCCTGCTGAGAACTCTTCTGGGAAGAGGTTTCCAGAGCCCTACCCCTTCAGTGGGTTCTGTAGCAAGGCCACTAGGGGAGGCTGTGACTGGGCTGCAGCGGAAAGAGCAATGTGTTCAGAAAGGATCTAGGCTTGCTACCTGCCAGCTCTGGACCTTCAGGAAGCAAACCTCTTGCTATTTTTTTTAATAGAGTTATTATATATATATATATATATATATATATATATATATATATAATTTTGTTATTATATTTATCCATCTACAAATTCACACATGGATTCCACGGCACCTGTCTAAAGGTCAGAGAACACTGTGAAAGTCACTTCTCGCCGGGCAGTAGTGGCGCACACCTTTAATCCCAGCACTCAGGAGGCAGAGGCAGGCGGGTCTCTGGTCTACAGAGTGAGTTCCAGGAAAGGCGCAAAACTACACAGAGAAACCCTGTCTCGAAAAACCAAAAAAAAAAAAAAAAATTCACTTCTCTCCTTCCATCATGTGGGCCCCAGGATCAAACTCAGGTCATCAGGCTTAGCAGCAAGCTCCTGCTGAGCCATCTCACTGACCCCTAGTGTGTGTGTGTGTGTGTGTGTGTGTGTGTGTGTGTGTGTGTGTAATATTACACATATTATATATATATTTAAAAGTTTCATGTGCATGGGTGTTTTTCCTGCATGTGTATCTGTGTATGATGTGCTTGCCTGGTGTCCAGGAGGCCAGAAGAAAGTGTCAGATCTCCAGGGACTGGAGTTACCTACAGTTTGGTTGTGAGACATCCTGTGGGTCATCTGGAAGAGCAGCTGGTGCTCTTTATTTAGAGGAGCTCAGAAGGAGAAAGCAACCTACGGCAGAGTCCTGGGGTGGGCTTCTCGAAGAAGAGTTACTTTATTGTAGTTTGAGACTGTCTTAGATAGCATAGCCGACCTCAGACTCGCCGTGGAGTTAAGGATCATCTTGAACTCTTTTTTTTTTTTTTTTTTTGGTTTTTGGTTTTTCAAGACAGGGTTTCTCTGCATAGTTTTGGTGCCTGTCCTGGATCTCGCTCAGTAGACCAGGCTAACCTCGAACTCACAGACATCCACCTGCCTCTGCCTCCCGAGTGCTGGGATTAAAGGCGTGTGCCGCCGCCACCACCACCAGCAGCACCAACCAACCAACCAACCAACCAACCCCCCCCCCCCCCCCCCCCCCCCCCCCCCCCCCCCCCCCGACAGTCTTAATCTTGATGTCTCTACTTTTATTTCCAAACACCAAACAATGTTGCTTTGTGTAGCCGGGGCATGGCCTGAAAAACTTCCTCTTCCTCTTGCCTTCTGGTTGCTGGAGTTACTGGCCTGCAACACCCCATGCAGCTCAGTGCTTCTTGATTGGCAGCTCACCCCCTTTCTCTAATTCCCAGGAGCTCTCAGCGCTAGGGCTGAGGACAGCACCTTGGTGAGGGGTGCCAAAGTGCATTTCACAGTCATCACGGCTCCTGCACCCATTGCCATAATAAAAGATAAAATCATTCTTTTATTAATCTTCTAGTGGGGGAGCTTTGTTTAGGCTTTTTGGGGTTGGTTTTTTTTTTTTTTTTTTTTTTTTTTTGAGACAGGCTTTCTCTGTGTTGCCTTGGCTGTCCTGGAACTCACTCTGTAGACCAGGCCAGACTAGAATTCAGAGATCCACCTGCCTCTGCCTTCCGAGCACTGGGATTAAAGGTGTGCATGGCGGCCACTACCACCACCACCACCACCTGGCAGGGCTGTGGAATAATCTTTTTGCACACTGTGAAGAGATGTGTCTTTGTCAAGGAACCTTCTGATTGCTTTAATAAAGAACTGAATGACCAGTAGCTAGGTCGAAAGAGGTTTGGTGGAATTTCTGGACAGAGGGAGAAGAGGAGGTGATAAATCTAGGTGCAGGAGAGATGCCAGAGAACACAGAGAGGAAACAGGAGGTGCAAGATGGAAGAGAGATAAAAAGCCTCAAGGCAAAACATAGATTAATATAAGTGGATTAATTTAAGTTATAAGTGCTAGTGGGACAAACCTAAGCTATAGGCCAAGCTTTGGTAACTAAGTCTCTGTTTTTTGTTTTTTGTTTTTGTGAGCTGGTGGCCCAAAGAAAATGCTGTTTACAAATGGCACCCAACATGGGGTCACATATATCCACATAAGGCCTGAGAAAGCATAAAAAAAGAGTTCAGAACACAGAGTCAAAGGTGGCTTCCCGGTGACCATGGTCTCTCCAGCGTACAGAGGCACTGCTACTGACCACTGCCTGTGGGAAGGAGCCAGCTCCTAGCACCATGTGCTGAGCTGAGCTGCTGCTGTCATGGCAGTTTAAGATTTGTCTCACGAGGTCAGAAAATGCTGCAGATGCTTAGTAAAGCCAAGTCCAGACACACACACAAAAAAAAAAAACTCGGAAAAAGATACAGTATGTTTAAAAATGTGCTTAGATACTAAAGAAAGAAAATAAATAGGACTAGACAGTCATAGAAAAAAACAGTTTAAAAATAATAAAATAAAGTCTTTAAAGATAAAATAAAGAAATATAAAAAATAAACCACTTAAGGATGAAGAATATTATTATTATTTTTTTTTTTCGAGACAGGGTTTCTCTGTGTAGCTTTGTGCCTTTCCTGGAACTCGCTTTGTAGACCAGGCTGACCTCGAACTCACAGAGATCCACCTGCCTCTGCCTCCCGAGTGCTGGGATTAAAGGCGTGCACCACCACCGCCTGGAAGAATATTATAACACAGGGAGTTTGGACCTTTTATGGTGCTTTGTTAATTTTGAATTTTTTTTTAACGCTGGTGAACAGAGAACAGCAGCTGCTGAGAAACGTTGGATTATGGGAGGACTGCTAAATTAAATCAGCCTTTATACTTTGGAGATGTCTTGACTTCAGAATGGAAGTCCAGAAATGTTGCAGGAGAGGTTATGCTTTTGCTTCCACAGGAAACAAAAAGCTATGGATTCCTTCAAAACTAATAAAGATCAGATTTGATTGGGGAAGACCCCCTGAAAATCTTGACTATGGACAAAGAAATAAACCTAGAAAAACTACAAGACAGGTGATGTATATTTTACCTGCTCAGACACCAGTGAAAACGGGTGACCCAGGTGATCCAGTCTCTCAGAGTGCCTCTGTTGCAGTTTCCTTAGAGTTCTAAATCCAGAACGGCTTCAAGTCTGCTGGCTGAGATGGTCCAGCCTCACAGACTATTCTAGCCAGAACTGCAGATAAGCCTTGCACTTTCCCATCGCACAGAGACTGGACAACAAATGACACTGCTAGCTCTCCCAGGACTGGACCATTATCCCAATTTTTTCAGGGTCCTCTAAAGATATCATTTCCCTCAGACAACAGGAAGCAGTCTAGAAAACATGATACCAACATTCCCAAGAGGCAGGGTGGGTGGTTTTGGTCGTTTGGTGGGTTATGGATGTTTGTCATCATTTAGCTAATACCTGATAGTTGCTCTTATTGTATATAGTTTTACTGTGTTAGAGTTAAAATCTTTTTTATTTAGACAAAAAGGGAGAAATGTTGTGGAATAATTTTTCTGTATACTATGAAGATGTGTCTTTGCTAAGGCACCTTCTGATTGCTTTAATAAAGATCTGAATAGCCAATAGCTAGGCAGGAAGAGGTTAGGTGGAATTTCTGGACAGAAGGAGAAGATGAATCTAGGTGCAGCAGAGATGCCAGAGGTCATGGAGGGGAAACAGGAGGTGCAAGATGGAAGAGAGGTAAAAAGCCAGGAGGCAAAATGTAGATTAATACAAATGTGTTAATTTAACTTATAAGAGCTAGTGGGACAAGTCTAAGCTGTAGGCCGAGCTTTCATAGTTAATAATAAGTCTCTGTGTCTTTTTTATATTTTTGGTTGTAAGCCTAGCCTTAATGGCTCAGTCATTTCTCCAGCCCCTCCATGTCTTTTTTTATGAGCTGGTGGTGGCTTTTTTTTTTTTTTTTTTTTATACACCCCTGCCTCTAGTACAGTGCTGGGAGTTGAATCCCAGGCCTCAGAAGCTCTAAGCAGAAGCTCCACACTGGTCTCTACCCTCCATTCTAAGGCCTATGCTTTTACTGCTGCTTTTGTTTTGTTTACTTTTATTTTGTGAGCATTTTGCTTACATGTATGTATGTGCACCACATGCCTGAGGAGGCCAGAAAAGGGCTTCAGATCACCTGAAACTGGAGTTACAGATGGTTGTCAGCTGCCATGTGGGTGCTGAGAACTGAACCTGGATCCTCTGTGCAAGAGGGCAGGTAAATACCCTAACCACTGAACCATCCCTCTGCCCCGACCCTTTTTTTTTTTTTCTCGAGACGGGGTTTCTCTGTGTAGCCCTGGCTGCCCTGGAACTTGCTCTGTAGACCAGGCTGGCCTCAAACTCAGAGATCACCCTGCTTCCCGAATGCTGGAACTAAAGGTGTGTATCACCATGCTCAGACGCTCAGGTTTGTCTCTTTTTTTTTTTTTTTTTTTTTTTTTGAGACAGGGTATCCCCAGTTGGCCTTGAGCCAATATGTAGTCAAGGATGACCTTGAACTTCTGATCTTCCTGTCTCTACCTTCCAAGTGCTGGGATTAGAGCTGTGCACCACCACAACCACTTTATGCAGCACTAGGACATCAAACTCAGGGTTTCATGCATGCTGGGCAAGCATTCCGCCAGCTGAGCTATCCATCCCCAGCCTCTCTGAGGCAATTTTGAATTCTGTGCTGCAGTCCCATCTCTAGACTTTTTAGTGTGAGCCGTCATACTAATTGCACACAGTCAGCAAGAACACCTGATCTAGGGTCCAGGCTGAGCTACCATCCACTTGAGCTGCTGTTAGGACCACTGCAGAACACTCTTTCACAAGAATGCTCCCCCCGCTCGCCCAGACAGGGTTTCTGTCTGTCCTGGAACTAGTTCTATAGACCAGGCTGGCCTCAAACTCACAGAGATCGGCCTGCCAAAGGCTGGGATTAAAGGCAAATGCCACCACCACCAGGCTCACAAGGATGCTTTCTAAAAAGATTTTACTGAATTTTATTTTTGACTTGTGTGAGTATATGCATGTGTATGATTGCCTGCAGAGGCCAGAAGAGGGTGTCAGATCCCTTGGAGCTGAGTCCTGAGCTGCCTGATGTGAATGCTGGGAACCAAACTCCCATCATTTGCAAGAGCAGTAAGCCCTCTACCAGCAGAGCTACACACCCCCAGTCTCCTGTTTATCATTTTCATAAAGCGGAATCATTAATTCCTTGAGTTGCCATTAAAGTCTCTCTATTGACTTTCTTAGAAATTGAGTCGTAAAACTGATCGTCTGGGTGGATTTACCACTTCTCTCTGAAATGTTCTTCCAGTTTACCTTCTGGACCAAAGCTTAGTATCCAGGAAACCTTATCCTATCAATAAGCAATGTGTAATAAGCTCTCAGCCCTGTTCCTGCAGAATGCATATCCATGTCTGAGACGGGTTGCAGGGTGCAGTCCCAACGCACAATGAACTCTGCACAGAGCACATACACTTCCGTCTTGTTTATTAGAACCCCTATAAGCAAAGGCCTACAACGTTTAGAAAAGGACTTATTTGCCAGAGGAATTTCTAAGCTAGAAACCACCAACAGATGCGTTTTCTTGGCTTGCCTGGCATTATTTACTGAGGTGTGTACATGTTTTGCACAGATGTTAATTCGTGTTGCTTAAAAAAAAAGGAATGGCAAGTAGATCCAGCAATCTGCTGTTTAGTTTGTTGGTTATGACCGTATCGATGGTAGCTCAGTTCCTACAGGATTTTAAAAAACTTTATATTGAAGTATACTAAAGACCCAGAAAAGTCTGCTTTTAAAATTTTATTTTTTTACTATTATTGCTGTGGGGCACGTTCACCTGCGTATCAGGTCACACATGTGTCGGTCAGGGGACCACTTTGTGGAGCTGGTTCTCCCTTCTACCTTCAAGTGGGTTTGGAGGATTGAACTCAAGGTTGTCAGGCTCCTGGGCAAGCCCTCCTACCCATCTTGCCGTCTCTACAGCCCTAGAGTGTGCTTATTTTAAGTGAGTATTGGTGACCGAGCTGGGCCACCCAAGGCCTCACACATCTAAGCCAGTGCTATACTGCCACTTCTTCCTCAGCCCTTTGACTTTGTGTTCCCTTTTATTTCCTTGTTGTGTTTTGAGACAGGATATCATGTAGTCAAGGCTGGCCTCTCTCACTGTGTAGCCAAGGATGGCCTTTAACCCCCGATCCATCTTCCTCAACCTCTGGAGTTGCTGGGATCACAGACGAGCACAACCACGCTTAGTATGTGTGGTATCCAGGGCTTTGTGCATGTTTTGAAAGCATTCTACCAACTGAGTTATACCCCAGCTCTGTTTATTTATTTTTAATTGGCGAATGGTGGAGTTGAGACAGAGTCTGTAGCCCAAGCTGTCTTGGAACTTGCTGTGTTAACCAGGCTGTCCTTGAACTTGGGATAATCCCCTGACTCTGCCTCCCGAGTACTGATTGGAGAGCACCATCATGCCCAGTTTCCCCAACCCTGTTTAATTTTGTCTGGAGATAGGGTCTCACTAAATTACACAGGCTATGTGTAGTGTGGTAGTACACCTGCAGCTTGGGAGGAGGCAGGAGGATCATGAGTTTGTGACCAGCCTGGACTACACAGGAGCTTCAAGTCATCCTCAATTTCACAGAAAGACCAAGAAAGGGAGAGAGGGAGAGATGGAAGGAAGGAGGGAGGAAGGGAGGGATGGATGGACAAGTGCAGTTGCTGGTCTTGAACTTCCAGCTCTCCTGCCTCGGGCTCCCAAATAATTGGGATTGTTAGGACAAAAGCTATGTTCACCCATCCACCCCAATACTTTAAATTGAGATGAGATTTAATCAGTGTGGCCGTCTTTGGGACACAGGTCACATGCGCACCGTGGCACAAGCATCCACGCAGACATATGAAAAAAGCACACACACACACACACACACACACACACACACACCCTGCTCCATTAGCGTAGCCTCTCTTCCTTGGAAACTCTTATCTTGTCTGTGGTTTGTCCTGCTTCAGGCCATGTTATTTTTGGAATTGTAGGTGACTGCAGATTTAGAAGGATGAATATGTCTATACCTTCAACCTTAAAGAGAAGTAAGATAGTTATCTCTGCTTTCTAGGTAGACACTTCTGTAGGCTGCAGAGTCAAGTGGACAGTTGCAGAATGGAGACAGAGGTGCCAGGCTTTCTTGTGGGCTGGAGTCTATAGTCTTTAGCAAAGACAGCTTCTCAATGCCTCTTACAAGATTGTAGGTGTGAGCCACCACTCCCCACACTCTGCCAGCCCCTGCCTCCCTCCCTCCCTCCCTCGCCCTCCCTCCTTCCCCTCCCTTTTCTTGCTGGGAATTCAAACCCCATCCTCTCTGCAAGAACATGAAACACTCTTTTTTTTTTTTTTTTTTTTTTTTTTGGTTTTTCGAGACAGGGTTTCTCTGTGTAGCTTTGTGCCTTTCCTGGAACTCACTTGGTAGTCCAGACTGGCCTCGAACTCACAGAGATCCGCCTGGCTCTGCCTCCCGAGTGCTGGGATTAAAGGCGTGCGCCACCACCGCCCGGCATGAACATGAAACACTCTTAACCCCTGAGACATCTCTCCAACACCCCTTTTTATTTTATTTTAATTTGCCTTTATTTTAATTTTGTGTGTTTTGAGATGGGGGTCTTGTTGTGTAGCTCAGGATGGCCTCAAACTCTTGATCTTGCCTCGCTCAGCCTTCCGAAAACTGGAATTACAGCCTCACCATGCCTGGGTGAACATTTATTTATTTGTTTATTTTTGTGGTCCTGGGGATCAACCTAGGGCTTTGTCCACACGCTAGGCCAGTGCTTCACTACAGAGTCAAACCCAGTCTTTTCTTGTTTGTTTGTTTCTTGAGTCCAGATTGGACTATGAACCCCAGGCTGTCCCTGAACTCACTTTGTAACCCAGGCTGACCTGGAGCTCTATCTAGGCAGTGAGTGATGTTTATTAAAGGGTTTTTGTGGCGGAGTCTCTTGTATCCCAGGCTGGCCTCAAATTTCCTATGTGGCTGAGGATGATCTTGACCTCCTGGCTTCCACCTCCTTAGTACTGGCGTTGCAGGCAGGCACCACCACACCTGGCTAGATTTTGGTGACTTCTGAATTATGTTGTTTGAAGGGTTCTCTGAGGAACTTTGTTTCCTTAAGCCTTTTTGACAAATGAGGACCACAGAGGGTGACTCCATAGCCTCAAAAGTCTACGGCATCCTTACTCTACTAGATCGCAAGAGAGTTAGACACGTTTTTACTGCTAATAAGTTTATAGTAACTTTGTTCATGAGAATCTTTGAGAGCAATCTACAGCGGTTTCATGCATGGATTCTGCTGCTTTACCATTCTTATTCCAAATATCTCTCCAAAAAATGGATATTTTCTCTACATAGGCAATCTACACTATGCATTTTGTTAATTGTGCTGAAAAATCTCAACTTTCCGCAGGGGAGAGATTTCAGCCACACTCCTGGATGTCAGGGTTCTCTTTCCTTCCCATGATCCTTTGTTTTCCCAGTCTTCACTCCCTTCTACCTCCTGTGTACTGAGACTAAGGCATGCCACCACACCTGATTCTAATGTCATTTATATAGTATTATTTTTATGACCCATTCAACTTATCTGGTTCCAGCATTAGGTCCTTTCCTGTCCTTCCTTTATGAAGTTACCAGTGGTAATTCACTCTTGACCTTTTTTTTTTTTTTTACTGGTGATGGGCATTTGGGCAGTTTCCATATTGGAGATGGCACAAATATGCCAACCTGGCTCATGGATGTGTGTGGTTCTGTCTCAGCTTGAGCTGTCAATCTTCAGAGACAGGGTTGACAAGCCTAGTAGCTCTGCATCATTTAAAGTCTCAAGGTGCCTGTCAGACTCAGATTTAGGTGTATTTCGAGGCCAGTGGGTAAGTCCAGTGAGCCACTCAAGAGGACTTTAAGGAAACGTAGCATCCAGAGAAGGAAGTACAGGCTGTGTTCTTAACCACAGCCAAAGCCTGTCATCCACATAGCAAATCATAGCAAATGAATTACTTCGCAAGCACTCTCCCCTCCCTCCGGTTCTGGGGAGCTAACTGCAGACTTTATGAAGGTCAGGCAAGTGCTCTATCATAAGCCACAGCCCAGCCCTTATGTAATTATTGGAATACTTACTGTATCAGTATTTTTTTCCTTTCCTTTTTTTTTGAGATTTTTATTTAATTTTATTTTATGTGTTTGGATATTTTGCCTGCATGTATGCCTGCATCGTTAGAGGCCAGAAGAAGGTATTAGATGCCTTGGACTGGAGTTACAGACAGACAGTTGTCGCCACTGTGTCAAGGCTGGGAATTGAACCCGGGGACTCTGGAAGAGCAGTCAGTGCTCTTAATCACTGAGACATCTCTCTAGCTCCTTGTTTTTGTTTTTTGTTTTTTGACGTTTCCAGAATTTTTTTCAAATGCTTTTTTGAGGAGTTGACTTTTTGTTTGTTTGTTTGAGAAAGGGTTTCACTATGTAGGCCAGGTTGGCACTGAATTCACAGCAATACTCCTGCCTCAGCTTCCTCCCAAGTGCTAGGATTCCAAGCATGCATCATGTCTAGCCTCCTCAAGTGTTTTCTGTCTGCAGCTGGTTGGTTCTTCAGTGAAGAAGCCAAGGACACGGAGGGCTAGCTGTAGCCTCCCTGAAGGCGTGAACCACATCATGGAGTCTGGACCCACATGTCCCATGTTCAGACCCCAGCCAGGTTGACCTACATCTTGCCCAGACATGGCAGTTCTGTTTGGGCCAAACTCCAAGACCATTTCTCCAAGATCTCAGAGCAGGGAAACTCCTTCAAGCTCTTGGCTCTTTCCCTCCCTCCCTTCCTCCCTCCCTCCCTCCCTCCCTCTCCCTCCCTCCCTTCCTGTGCTAGGACCTTGCACACACTAGGTGAGTGCTCTACTGACAAACTACATTCCCATGCCTCTTGCCACACTTTCTTCTCCTCCTCCTCCTCTTCTTCTTCTTCCTCCCCCTCCCCCTCCTCCTCCTTCTTCTCCCTCTCCCTTTCCCCCTCTCCCCCTCCTCCTTCTTCTCCCTCCCCCTTTCCCCCTCCCCCTCCTCCTTCTCCTCCTCCTCTTCTTCCTACTCCCCCTCCCCTCCTTCTCCCTCTCCCCTCCTCCTCCCCCTCCTCCTCCTTCTCCTCTTCCTCCTCTTCTTCTTCTTCCTCTCCCTCCCCCCCTTCTTCTTTTTCTTTTTTTTTTTTTTTTGGTTTTTCGAGACAGGGTTTCTCTGTGTAGCTTTGCGCCTCTCCTGGAACTCACTTGGTAGCCCAGACTGGCCTTGAACTCACAGAGATCCACCTGGCTCTGCCTCCCGAGTGCTGGGATTAAAGGCGTGCGCCACCACCGCCCGGCTTCTTTTTCTTTTTTACTAAATGAGACAGGATCTCACGAAGTCTAGGCTGGCCTCAGACTCCTGGTTTAACCTAGGATGACCCTGACTAGGATGGTCCTCTGCAGCCACCAGGTCTTGTTTCTGTGACTTCTGGTGAGCAAACCCAGGGCTTCACGCCTGTTAGGCAAGTACTCTACCCACAGAGCCACAGCCTTAGCCTCGTCCCTTAACCATCTCAACAACTTGTTTTTGTGTCTAGAACAGCACATTCCACAAACCTGAGGAGAGGGGCAGGCTGTGTAAAGGAGGGGGGCACTAACCAAAGTAAAAACAAAGAACAAGAGCACAGAGTGTGTTTCAAATCGGCTTTCCTTGTAAAGGTGGACAGAGACAGAGCTATGGAAAAGAACTGATTAGTTAACATCAGGTTACTTGATGTTACCCCACCCCCACCCTCAAAGCCTTATCCATGAAAGCTCTCTACTACAGAGTTCCACGCCTGTCCCAAAGGTCACCGAGTGTGTGTGTGTGTGTGTATGTGTGTGTGTGTGTGTGTGTGTTCATGCGTTAAGACATGACCTCAAACAGACCTGTGTAGGAAATAAAGCTATTATCTCATTTTTCTGGCTTTTTAAATTTTCAGGTAAATGGTTGAGTTTTATTTGATGGCTGGGAGCTTTAGACAGAGTGACTTCATTTTGGTTTTTAGTCTTATTTGCCAGAGCCCAGGGCAAGCAACTAACTCTAAATCAGGATCTCCTGTAATTTGTTGTGGGGATGGGGTGGGGTGGGGTAGGGGGTGGGGTGGTGTACATGCATGTTGAGGGAGGGCAGAGGTCAATTTGAGTGCCTTAAATCACTTCCCATCTTGTTTATTCATGGGGTGTGTGTGTGTGTGTGTGTGTGTGTGTGTGTGTGTGTGTGTGTGAGTGTGTAGTGTATCAGAACACAGCTTGTGGGAGTCAGTTCTCTCCTCCTTCCGCCATGCGGATTCCAGGGATCCAACTCAGATCATTGGTTGAGGCAGCAAGAGCCTACCTGCTGAGCCTTCTCCTCTCTCTGAGGCTGCCTCTCTCACCGGATGTGAAGCTCCTAGCTTTGGGGGGCCTGGCTGACTCCTCTCCCCCAGTGCTGAGTTGGCAGACATCAACTACAGTGCCAGCTTTTTACATGGGTGCTGAGGACCCAAATCCAGGTCCTCATTCCTGCATAACAAGAGCTTTGTCACCGAGCTGTCTCCCCAATTCCAGTCTCCTGCCGTTTTTACTGAGCAGTTTGACCACTTGTTTTGAGTCTTTGGGGTGCTATGTTCCTACCATTGTTAGGTCACGTGGTGGTTCTCTGTTGCACTTGTGGGAGAACTGCCCTCTTGTTTCCCACAGTGGAACCTTTTCACACTCTCACCAGCAATGGACTAGGATTCCAATTTCTGCACGTCATCATGACACTTCGGATCACTTACTCAGGGTTTTTTTTTTTTTTTTTTTTAACCTACTTTCTCAGTAAAAATGAATCATACGCCGGGCAGTGGTGGCGCACGCCTTTAATCCCAGCACTCGGGAGGCAGAGCCAGGTGGATCTCTGTGAGTTCGAGGCCAGCCTGGGCTACCAAGTGAGTTCCAGGAAAAGGCGCAAAGCTACACAGAGAAACCCTGTCTCGAAAAACCAAAAAAAAAAAAAAAAATGAATCATACCTCATAATAATTGACACACACACACGTTCATGGGTGCCAGGGTGCACATGTTTGTGCTGGAGGTGTGTGCGTGAGCATGTATGTGGAGGCCAGGTGACCTCCAGTATCATTCCCCCTCAGCTCTGTCTGCTTTGGTTTTGAAGACAGGCTTTCATTGGCCTGCTGCTCTCTGGCTGCCCAATGAACCTAAGAATCGGTTTGTCGCCCGCCAGGCAATGGTGGCACATGCCTTTAATCCCAGCACTCGGGAGGCAGAGCCAGGCAGATCTCTGTGAGTTCGAGGCCAGCCTGGTCTACAGAGTGAGATCCAGGACAGGCACCAAAACTACAGAGAAACCCTGTCTCGAAAAAACCAAAAAATGAAAAAAGAATCGTCTTGTCTCCACCTCCTCAGGGTTAGGATTACAAGTGTATACCATGGACCTCTGCTCTATGTTTCTTTGTTTGTTTGTTTGTTCTTTTTTGTAACAGCTCTGGCTGTCCTCACTCACTCTAGACCAGGCTGGCCTTGAACTCATAGAGATCCTCTTTCCTCTGCCTCCCAGAGGGATTAAAGGCGTGGCCCCCACCGGAGCCCCCAGCTTTTCACATAGGCTCTAAGGATCGAACTGGGGTCTTCACACTTGTGCAGTAAACAGTTTCCTGACCGAATTATCTCCAGAGCCCCTCAGAGAGTGTAGTAGTTTTAATTTGCATGTTGTATATTTATTGGAAAGGTGTGTATGCAGCCTCACGTACATCAGGAAAACGGTCTTCCACTAAGCTGGGGCCCTAGGCCCTCTGTCCATGTTCAGATGGTTGTTTGCTGGGGTATTTCGTAGGTTCCAGACACTTGGGCTACACATGCAGTCTGAACACATGTGTTACCAACACTGAGACATGAAGAGAATGTTGTTTTTTTCTTTAACTTCCTTGTTCTCAGCTTCTCTTAGGAAAACAGATCTGGACTTGAATTCCCACACACTAGCTCTCTAAGGGCACCTTTAGGTGAGGTTGGGCTTTGTCTCTTGTTCCCTCACAGAACTTGCTTGGCTTCAGGCCTGGCCACAGAGGGCCTTGGGTTTTGCAATCCCCAATTGAAGCTGCATAGTTACTTTAGTTTAGTTTTGGAGAGAGACCGATCGGCTTTGCTGGCCCTTCTCCAGCTCTTTCAGCGTCTCCCATAGGCATTAAGAAACTCGAATGTAGCAGCTCCCCTTTGGGCCAGGTGTTCAGGGTGTGTGCAGAGAAGTAAAATGCTCAGGCCTTTGAAATGACTAAATGGCTGGGGTAGTTCCTGTGTTTATGAGCAAATTACACTGGTATGAGTTTCTAGAACTCTTTTTTTTAAACATTTTATCTATTTATTATTTTATGTTTTTGATTTTTATGTTTTGTGTGTTTTGGCTTGCATGTGTATCTATGGACCACATGTATGCAATGCCTGTGGCGGCCAGAAGAGGGCGTTTGAGCCCGCCCCCTCTGTGTCTTAGGGTTTCTACTGCTGTGAAGAGACACCATGACCACAGCAACTCTTAGGAAAACATTTAATTGGGGTGACTCGCTTACAGTTCAGAGGTTCAGTCCACTGTTATCACGGCGGGACATGGTAGCATGTAGGCAAGGTAGCACACAGGCAGACATGGTGCTGGGGAAGGAGCTGAGAGTTCTACGTCTTGATCCACATGTAACAGGAAGTGACCTGAACACTGCGCATAGTTTAGGCATAGGAGTCCTCAAAGCCCACCCCCACGGTGGCACCCTTCCTCCAACAAGGCCACACCCCCTATAGTGCCACTCCCTTTGGGGGCCATTTTCTTTCAGACCACCACACCCTGGAACTGGAGATACCGACAGTTGAGAGCAGCCTTGTGGGCGCTGGGAATGGAACCGGGACTTCTGAAGGGGCAGCCAGGTGCCTTCAACTGCTGAGCCTTCTCTCCAGCCCTGAGTTCCTAGAACTCTTAACTCTTTGGAGAAACTGCTGGCTCCCCCTTAATACTGCGCTACCCTCTTGTGCCACTTGATAGAAATATGGAAAAAAGGAACAGGGAGGTTAGATACTCCCTGATGATCGGACTTGGGATGAAGGCAAAGGGCGGGCGGAGCAGGCCTGACAGTAACATGGGGCAGTTGCACCAGCTTCCCATTCCCAACTTAGCTGTTCCCATCCTTTTTGACCCTTGACATCTTTGCACATCAGCCTCCTTACCTTGAGAACGGGTGATTATAATTCTTACCCGTACTTCTTCATGGTTGGGGCTAGCCTGGCACTCACATGTAGCTCAGACTGGCCTCCTCTTCCAGGTGCTGGGATTACAGGTGTGTGCCTGAGAAACCTGTTTTCTGAGGGTGACGGAAGGAGATGGAGTCTCTTTTCCAGGGACAGTCTGTCTTGGCTGACCTAGGACATCCTCACTGGGGCACCAGCTCCTCTTTGCCTGTTGTCCGTGGTACTTGAGGTCACCATGTGGTCCAAGCGCTGCCATCCTTTGCTGGAATGCGACACCCTCTGCTTTGCTACAGCATCTGAGAGTGGGAACCTGGGGGCACTGCCTGGGGAGTGTCGGACTCCTCTTTTCTGGGCACACAGCCCCTTACTCAGACCTTTCAGCCGTCTTTCCTGGTGCCACCCTCTGGTTCTTAAACCCCTCGCCTATTCTGTCTTTGAATTTCTGACCCAGAAGAGATAAACTGGCCCATTGAGGAGCCAAGAAACCCAAGGCATTGGTTCCCAGTTCTGGGTCCCACCATGAGCTTCACTGGTTCCCCAGGAAGAACCACAGTGACTGTCACCCTCCAGGAGGCAGGAGCTGGGGGCTCAGGTGCGGTAGCTTTTGGTGATATCTGCCTGTCTGTGCATCAGGTTCCCCAGCCACCCCCGGTCACCTCATCATTTCCAGGAAGGTGCAGGAGGCTCTTGCCCCAGCTTAAGATGGCCTTGTCCCCATCCTGCTGCTTGCAAGTTCGGCTTGAGGTTAGGAAAAGAGAGCAAGTGAGGACAGTAAGTTTGCAAGATCTGGAGAGGGCTTGAGGATGTAGTTCAGTCTCCAGCAGAGAATGAAGCTGGATGTGCTAGTGCATGCCTGTAACCCAGCACCCAGGAGGTGGAGGCAGAAGTTCAAGGTTATCCTCTGCTAAATCATAGTGAATTTGAGGCCAGCCTGGGATACATTAGACCTTATTTAAAAAAAAAAAAGGTCTAGAGAAAACCTATTGGTCCTCAATATACCGACATATTGTAAACAACTGGATTGCTAATTAGCTAGGTGTGCCAGAGTGTTGGTGCCAGAGAGGCCCAGCCTGGCACCAGTCCAGTCCATGGTTCCTCTCTCCACAGCTCTGGAACGGTGAATTGCACCAATCCCTTGCCCATCGGAGGCCTCAGTTACATTCAGGGCCACACCAACTCCCACCTTGTCAACACGACTGTGGGTGAGTGCCTGGATGCCACAGCACAGAAGTTCCCCAACAGGGAGGCTTTGGTTATCCTCCATGAAAACATCAGGCTGAACTTTGCACAGCTCAAGGAGGAGGTAAGTACTGACCTTGAACCTTCCAAGGGCAGCCACTGGTCCCTAGCTGTTAGAGCTGAACGGAGCGCCCATGAGAGTGGGCGCATGCCCGTGGGGCAGTGTGCTGGGAACTCCTGAGGTTCCTACTGTTGGCATTAGGAGACAGAGGCGGAAGTGATCTAGATGTCTCTTGACCCAGTGGTTCCTGGAATATTTGTTTACTGTGTCGACTCCTTACCGTCATTGTGTTGAGTCCACTGAGGCCTGGCAATCCGTTTGTTCCTAGTGACTCCTGGGCTAAGAGAGAGAGTAGCATTCAGGGGTCCCTTGTCCTCACCTCACCTGTTTTCCCCGTCTGTTTATACCAGGTGGACAAAGCTGCTTCTGGTCTCCTGAGCATTGGCCTTCGCAGGGGTGACCGGCTGGGCATGTGGGGACCCAATTCCTATGCATGGGTGCTTATTCAGTTGGCCACTGCCCAGGCAGGCATCATCCTGGTGAGAAGGGGTTTACCTGGCACCACTGGGTATGTGGAGGGATGTCATTCAAGGGGAGCCTCTTAGATATAGAACCAAACCCGTGTCTGTCTGGCTTCTGGCTTGGTAGTGCTTTTACCCAAGGTTCGCCAAAGAGCCCTGGCAGAGTGTAGGATGCTGCTTCTGAGGGGAGCAGTGAGAGAGTGGAACATCTACCCAGGACACTGACATACCCTCTCTGTTCCCCCAGGTGTCTGTGAACCCAGCCTACCAGGCCTCAGAACTGGAATATGTCCTAAGAAAGGTACCACTTGCCCCTGGTGGGGAGGGGAGTTTCTCATGATAGAGTTTTATAGAGGCTGATGGGATGAGAAAGGACATGCTCAGTGGATAACATTACAGAGTGTCTCTCCTCAGGCTACATATGGTTGGGAGGAGGTCTTGGCTCCACAGAGTGTGTATGGGTCAGCCATAAGGCTGATGTGGGTGTTAGGGGTGAAGTGTGTATGTCAGGGTAGTGTGTGTGTGTGTGTGTGTGTGTGTGTGTATTTGTGTGTTTTAGAGTAGAGTGCACCTTAGTACATTGGAAGCTGTGTGTGTGTGTTGCTACTTGGGTATGTCTGGATAGCTATTCAGGTATAGGAGAAAGAGATCAAGACATTACTGATAGCCCCTAAGTCTGGGCTTCCTGCTGATCACAGGTAGGGGGACTTCTCCTTCCACAGGTAGGCTGCAAAGCCATTGTGTTCCCTAAGCAATTCAAAACCCAGCAATATTACAACATCCTGAAGCAGATCTGTCCTGAGCTGGAAAAGGCCCAACCAGGGGCCTTGAAGAGTGAGAGGTGGGTATGTCCTGGGTTTGTGGAATATCAAGTGACATCTCAGACTCCTACCTCCTACCCAAGGCGGAGCTGATGTCTTCCTGGACTGTCTTCTAGCCGCATGTCACCATCCTCTCTGTCTCCCAGGCTCCCAGATCTGACCACAGTCATCTCAGTGGATACCCCTTTGCCAGGGACCCTGCTGCTCGATGACGTGGTGGCAATCGGTAGCAAGGAGCAGAATCTGGCCCAGCTGCGGTACCACCAGCAATTCTTGTCCTGTTACGACCCCATCAATATCCAGTTTACCTCGGTAAGACAGCGGTCTCCAGTCCCAAGCCTAGATGAACCCTGTGCCCTGCCCATGTGGCCCCTGGGATGGAGAGATGGTAGAGAAAGTCAGGAGAGCGACACTCTCTCCTGATTCTGGCCTCCAGCCCTCCTCTCTGCCTCATAAAATCATCAACTGGTGTTTTTGTTACTCGCCCCTTCTGGGTCCTGTTGCTTCCAGCCCAGAGCAGATTTACGGGAGTCACCAGGGCTGGGAGAGGTGGACCTCATAGAGCCTATCAAGGGGAATCAGGCTCAGAGAGGGAACTTCTCCAAACCCATGGAGCTCGTTAGTGGCAGATCCTCTGAGCCACCTTATATGACATGTAAACTGGACAAAGACAGCCCTGTTGCGTGCTCTTTTGCGTTTCTGCACCCTTGCATCGGGGCCTGCACAGCTCACTGTGCATAAACAGAGGGAGGGGATGGATTCAGGACAACCATATCCTTCTACTTTTATGACTCTTAGCCCCCAGCTCCCCTGAGCAGTGGTCAAAGATGGGAAGGGAACATGGACAAAAAGGCCAAGCTGTCACTTGCTTATCTTCTTAGGGGACTACTGGCAGCCCCAAGGGGGCCACTCTTTCCCACCACAACATTGTAAACAACTCCAACCTGATAGGCCAGCGGCTGAAGATGCACACGAAGGTGAGGTTTATATAGACTGCAGGGAGCACAGCTGGGCAGAGTGGGACAGCTTGCCGAGCTCCCCCTGCTGGTTGGAAGAACTGACTCCATGATAGACCCAGCCTCCTGTCTCCATCTCCAGACTGCAGAAGAGTTGCGGTTGGTCCTGCCCAGCCCCCTGTACCACTGCCTGGGCTCCGTGGGGGGCACCATGGTGTCTATGATGTATGGTGTCACTCTCCTCCTGTCTTCTCCAAGCTTCAATGGCAAGAAGGCGCTGGAAGCCATCAGCAAAGAGAAGTGGGCATTGGTGGACAAGCCACCTGTGGGCTAATGAGACCCTCCAAATCCTCACTCCTGGATCCCGTCCCCCTTTCTGAGATGCTTCCTTCCTCCAGCCAGGAGACCTGGGATGAGGGGCGGGGCTAGAGGACCAGGTCCCACCTTGAGCTTCTTCCTGTTCACTGAGAGTTCGTGGTGGGAGGGAAGGGGTCCCCTCTTACTTCTAAACCTAATCTTGAGACCTTCCTTTGTGCAGAGGCACCCTCCTGTATGGCACCCCCACGATGTTTGTGGATGTTCTGAATCAGCCGGACTTTTCCAGTTATGACTTCTCATCTATACGTGGAGGTGAGGTGCAGTGTGGTCAGAGGAACCAAGGCTTGAGGCAGGTCAGCTTCCCTGACCCTGGTGAAGCCAGTTTCTTATGTAGAAGGCAGAAAGGGACACCATAAGAAGATAATCGAGAGGGAGGTAATTCCCAAGTGTCCCTGGATGCTGGGCCAACCTCAGCTTTTATGTGGTGTGCCAAGGCTCAGGGTCTCTCTCCTTACATGAGTAGGTGAAAGGGGTCTAGTGGACTACAGAATGGGGACATGTGTTAGCTTCTCTTATTTCTTTGTGATACTGAGGATTGAACCAGGGGCCTCCTGCATGGCGGGCAAGTGTTCTGTGATAGAACTGTATCCCTAGCCCTTTACTGAGTGTTTTTGAGACAAGATCTCACTAAGCTGCCCGAGCTGGCCTTGAACTCACTCTGTATCCCAGTCAGACTTGGAATTTGCAATTCTCCTGCCTCAGCCTCCCAAGTAGCTGGTATTCCAGGCCTACACCACCAATCCCATCATCCTCTCTTCCTGATTCAGGTGTGATTGCTGGGTCCCCAGCCCCCCCGGAGTTGATCCGAGCCATCATCAACAAGATGAACATGAAGGAACTGGTGGTGAGTGGTGGTCAGAGCCCGGGTAGGTCTGGGAAAGGCCAGGCCTGTAGTGAGTTGGGACTGATAAGCGAGACCAGAAGCCCCAAGGTGAACCTCCAGGTTGTTCTCCGCTTCCTGGAGCAGAGGTGAGGCAAAACTGTGAGCTTATTAACTAACGCCTGGTGAGGTGTAGGGAAAAGTGAGAGGGAGTGAATGTTATACACACATAAAATTATGTTTATAGAAATCTGGGGCAGAAATGCAGCATGGGAGGAGTGCAGCCAAGCACTGTATCCTGTTAGCACGTCCTGGCAGGCAGGGACTGGGGACATGGGCTTGAAATCCTTTCTGGCAGTGAGGGTGGGACAAGGGCCTGATGTTTGTTTCCAAATGGCAGGGGAGGGCGGGAACTGGGGAAGGTGGTTATAGGGGTGTGGCCATCCCAGTGACCACACTGCATTTCGGCTCTGAGAGACTCAGGGTAGGGAGTTCTGCACTGGCTTCCCTGAGAGGAGCCATGCACAGTGCCTGGGGAGAGGCGCTGTGTCCTCCCTTGGACCCCATTAGGTGGAGCTAGGGTGGTAACAAAGAGTCCAGGGCTCCCTGCCAGGATGTGTCTAGGTGTGGGCAGCTCTGTGCATCGGCAGAGGCCGTGGGAGAAGGTGTGGATGGTAGGGAGGGAAGTCAGTAGTCACTCCAGCAGAAGACAGTCACCAGGACTGGCTGAGACAGGACCTGCAGTAAAGGAAGGATGGTGGTTACGTCTTCAGTCGCCCAGATGGCATCAGAGAGAATGGTGGAAATCCTAGGCCAAGCCCTTGGAGGGGGAGACCCAGTGCTCCCCTCCTTTTCCTGTAAGACAGAGGGTCTGATCGCCCCTCCAGAGATGGCGTCATGGGAGGTAGCAATACCCTGGCTGGAATCTCCAGGGGCAGACAGTGGTGGCCTCCCTGCCCGGCCCCCACCTGTTTAATGGCGGCCGGCTTTCTTGGACCTCTTGGTGGGGGATTTGCAGCTGCGGAGGGCGTCTGTGTCACGAATACGCTGACCCTTGAACTTGGCTGGTGAGGAGCAGGTGGCATCTGGCCGAGAAGTCTTGGCTTCCAACCACCTGCGGAGACAAAGAGTTGCTGGACTTGGGGAAGCTGGGTGGGGATGCTTGGGGAAGGGACAGTGACCAGGATGGACTCTGGCCCTAGAAAAATCTGGAGCTGTCATCTTCATTTGACAAGTGAGAAAACGGAGCCACTCGGTCCCAGACCCACTAGGTAGCCAACTAGGATGTATGTCTAGGCCGCCCTACCGCAGGACCTTCATGCGAAGGAGAAACTGAGGATATGTGGAGGAAAATGCTTACCGCCGAAGGCCACGGAGCTGGCAGGTGCATTTCCATGGGTTGTTGGTGAGAGTTAGGGTCTCCAGGTTGTCGAAGGGGAAGGTGGAGGGCAATTGGTTCAGGCGATTGTTCTCCAGATGGACGTGTTTCAGTGTGGTCACACCCAGGAAGGCACCATCTGAGATCTGGGAGGTATGGAAGGCAGAAGTGAGAGAGAGAGCCTCAACTCCAGCCCAGGCTCTCCTAGCTCTCTCCTCAGAGGCCAGAGGCTTGGACACAAGCAGCCTGTTGAGGAGCTGCGATTTTCCAAGAAGAATGACCAAGTTGTCTAGATGATGTAATCCACAACACCCTTTGGAGATGGAAGGTGTCCTTTCCAATATGTAGATGGAAAATGTTCAGGCCTTTGGCCAGGATCACCTAGCCAGTAAACAGTAGCTGCAGGGCCACGCCTTGCCCCCCACCTCCAAGACAGCACCCTCCCTGCACAAACACTGGGTCTGGGGAGCAGCCAGAGCTTGGCTCGGAGAGCCCAGGCTGGCACACAGTGAACCTGGTTAAGTGTTTGGTGGGATGGGCAGTGAGCCCAGGCTCCCCACATCCCCAGGGTCCCAGGATTTCCCCCAGTACTGTCCTCATTGCTCCTCTACCCTCTGCCAGATGTTATTTGTGGAGCCACCTTGGTGGGGACTTTGGCCAGGATGGACGGCTCCAGAGGAAATGTATTGGTGCCCTCGTCTGAGCCCTGGTGCCACAGTTCCTGTCTGGGCTCTCCATTCCAAATTGTTCTACTGCCCACCACTCTGGCACTAGGGTAGTCTGCCTTCAGCTGGAGTGAGGCCAGGCTGAAGAAGACCCACCCAGACAGAAAGCTCTGTCTACCCAGACAAGATTACCCCTGCCCAGATTAGCTTCTGCCCTAAGCCCCCTGTGTGTGTCCTCTCTCACAGCCCAGGTTGAGATGTGACATTCTCTAGTAACAAAACTGTCCTCTATCTTGTTCTGGTCCCTGCCCAAACCTCCTGGCTGAAACTGTGTGCCAGAGGGGTGATTTTCTAGTTCCAAGAAAAGGATTTTGCTCCTACATAGCCCCACCTGGCTAGACTGATCGTCCCAGTGGGGGATGAGAAGGGGGGAGAGGTCTAACGACCGACCGGGGAAGACAAAAGTCAACACACTGTCTGGGGGACAGTGAGACGGTCAGTCTGTTCTGTGAGGAGACACTTTGGGGGGTGCGCCGAGGATGACATGTGTTCCTTCACGGGCCCCACGAGCACCAAGCCTGCACCTTGGTGGAGCCTTTGGTCTGTTTTCCTACTCAGTTGAAATGGACCTGAGCTTGCGGTAAAATTGGGTGTGTTCGGACCCACAGAGGGGATGGGGCATCCATCAGGGTCTCCGGGAGTGTGGAAGAAGTCCCCTAAAGGCATTTGCCACCCCCCCCACTCATCCTCCAGCCCCTCATTTTACCTTAGCACACTGGCAGCCCCACCAGGAACAGGGACTCTTTGTGAGTCGGAGTCACTTAGCCTCTCTGTAAGGTGCCTCAGTAGACAGACCCTTCCTTTATGGGATGGCAGGCTTACGGGAGACTGGGAAAACGGCGGCGGCAGAGGAGGGGTGGAAAGCTCGACAGGAAGAGATGCCTGCTGCTGCTCAGTGTGGGATTTGGGGCCAGACGCCTCCCCAGAGGCCATTTGTGAGACCAGAACAGCCCATCTCTTATAAGGAGGAGTCCCGAGAGAGTGTTACTGAGAAGCATAGTGACCAGGTGAGGGAGAGAGGGATGGAGGCTGGGTGATGTGTCAGTCTGAGAGAGATGGCAGGCTCCTTGCTTTGATAATTGAGGGGGTGGGGAGTCCAGGAGGAGAGACTAGGCTGGCCTCCCAGCGGAGAAGGAGCCAGGAGAACTCCGCAGCCAGGGCACTCACCTTCTCCAGGTTGGTGTTGTCTAGCCAAAGGGTCTCCAGGTATCTGCCGAAGGACTGGAAGGCGTTGTCTGGGATGCTCTTCAGGGGGTTGTGGGACAGCTTCAGCTCCTCCACCACCCGAAGTTTGCTCAGGGCAGCCGAGGGGTAGCTAGACAGCTGGTTCTTGTCCAGGTGGAACTTGGCGAGGTTCTCCACATCATCCAGGGCTCCAGGCTGCAGGGAACTGAGGGCGTTTTCTGACAGGTAGAGCCAGCGCAGGTCCTTGGCACCCTGGAAGGCTCCAGCTCGCAGCTCTCGGATTTTGTTATTGTTGAGCTGCAGGATGAAGAGGTTGACCAGAGGGGAGAGCAGCCCCCGGGGCAGCTCCGAAACCTTGTTGTGGTCTAGATAGAGGTAAGTGAGTTCAGTCAGGTCATCGAAGGCTCCAGCTCGCAGCACCCGGATGTCATTGTGGGACAGGTACAGGTAGATGAGCTGCTTCAGGCCTCGGAAGGCACCGGCGGCCACCTCGCGGATGTTGCAGTGCTGCAGGTGCAGGGAGACCAGGTTCGGCATGGTCCGAAACGAGTTGGCAGCCAGCACTGGGAAGTTGTTGCGCTGGAGGTTGAGCAGTTTGGTTGTCTCCGACACCTTGGGGATCTTCTGCAGCCCCACCTTGTCACAGATGACATGCTGCAGGTCGCCATGGCAGTGGCAGTTCTGGGGGCAGGCGGCCAGCGCCGGCAGGAGGATGGCGGCAAAGAAGCTCAGACTGAGTAAGAGCACGCGGGCCATTGCCGGGACGCCTGGAGTCAGGGCTGGGGGCTGCGGCGGCGGCGGGGCGCTGGCAGCGGCAAGTCCTAGATTCTTGGGTCTCTCGGCCCATTTATAGGGCAGCCCTGACCGCAGCTGGCAGCGGAGCCAGCTACTACGTGGAGCATCGAAGCCACTGACTTAACCCCCTCCCGCCCAGAAATGCGCCCCCTGTCCTCGATGGCTAGGGGCTCTTTCCACAGCAGGAGATCATGCGTAGTGTTGGGGACCCTTTTCCTGAGCCCCAGTCCCTTGCTTCCGGCTCGCAAACTCTATGCATCACTTCTCCCTATCCTCCTCTACCTGGACCCCCACCCTTGTGGTGGGGCAATAGATGTGTTGAGGACCTCTGAATTTCCACTGGGCAGAGGGAGGCGTTCCCAGAACTTATTTATTTGCTCAAGTTTGAGACTCCACGTCCCCCTCCCCCATACACCCTTGGCAGACAGGTCACCCTGGACTCAGGGAGGGAGGAAGTGGGGCCCGACAGCCGGATGCGTCTGGCCGCTGTCTGCCAGCGGTGCTTTAATGGATGGGGCTGTTTGTGCCCTGCAGGCGAAGCGTGAGAGCATCTCTGTGGTTTGGGCTCCCGCTTCTGGGTAGACCCTCCTCAGTTCACCCCAAGGAGATGGGAGAGCTGGTTAATGATGCTGGTTGACAATGGTGCACTCGCCTCTGCCCCTTCTCCCTGTAGGAGCCCAGGTTGTGGCCTTTCCCATGACCCCTCTCTCTTAGTTCTGGGCTTCCTAGTCTGTCCTTTGTACCCGCGTTCCCCTTTTCTAGGGCTGAAGGCTAAACAGAAAAGTGGGAATTGGTGTGTGTGGGGAGTGAACCACAGGCCACTGAACAAGCACGGTTGCACATTCCCCTCCTTAATCTCCCCAAATATCCCCATTTCTGGATCCTCCCCTCCCCCGTGGTTAGGACCCACCCCTAAGGGGGTCTCATAGTGGCGGCCTAGTGGCGCCAATGTGTACTTGGCAGAGGCCAGACCTGGGCAATGACCCCAGGACTGTGTGAGTTGGTGGGAGGTGGGGTGCTGGCTACAGGCGACAAACCTGGGCCAGATGCGAGGCTGTGGGCAGCCCCGCCCTAGTGGACCGGGCTTCTGTTCACTCGCCAGCCACACTGTCTGGAGCCCTGTGGAGAAGGCTGGGTGAGCAGGCAGGTTACAGTTTTGGCCCAGGGTGAGCTTTGGATTGCCTGGCAAGAGATGCCGTCTGTTTTGGGAGGTGGGAGAGGAACCATACCCCAACTATGCCAGAACCACACCACCTGATAGAGTACAAAGTATCTAGACCTCATGACACCCAATACATAGTTATGGGGTTTGGTCTCCAGGCCTGTTCTTCCCTAAGCTCCTCTGACCCCTTGCCTCTAGAATGCAGGGTGTGTGGGTCGTTCTTGGCCTAGAATATTCTCTGATGGTATTTAGGCTGGCTGCTAGTTTTTCTGTGCACAGGATGTTCTAACCACTGGAGGTGCCACAGGCCTTTTAAATTCTGCTTGGGCTATGTTTTTGTTTTGATGAAAATAAATGCATAGGAAAAATCTCCAGAACTTTCAGGGGCACCCATCCTAAGACCAGGTGCTTGTCCCAGGTTGGAGGGGAGTTGTGTCTGTGTGTCTGTACTGCTCCCAGCTAGATCAAGCAAAGCAGGCTGGCTTTCTCATCAAGTTTATGGGGCCTTTGGCTAGGAAGAGAGGGACAGAGGATGTGGTAGCCTGAAATCGAGAAGGTAGGACTGAATCAACCTGGAGATGGGAGAAAAGAAGTATGGGTACTGCTGATGCCAGAAGCCACAGGCGCCACAGGGGAGTGACAGAACCCTGGCCATCAGAGACTGGCTTCTATTCTCAAGTTTGTTTCAGACGGGGGGGGGGGGGGGGCTGCAGAGATCTGCACTTCTGGCTCCTGATCTGGCTCCTATCCCCTCACCCCAGATCTCACCATTCAGCTCCCCAGGGTAGGTCATCTCAGCCCTCCGCTCTCCCTCAGTTCCCTCCAAGCCGTCTTTCTGGCCCCTCTAGGTTGTTTATGGAACCACAGAGAACAGTCCCGTGACCTTCATGAACTACCCCGAGGACACCCTGGAGCAGAAGGCTGAAAGTGTGGGCAGAATTATGCCGCATACGGAGGTGAGCCCCTGACGGATGCCCCCAGAGCCCACCACACACCACTTGAGGACAGTTGGGGCTTTCTGTCAGGCATCCAAACACCTCGCTCAGCTCTAGAGGGCCCCAGCAACGGGGGCTTGCTGGACCTGGCCCGGCTTTGTGGGTTGAAGCAAGGAAGAGGGAGAGCTGGAGCAGCCGCCCTGAGCAGCCGCCCGCTGAACCTTTCCTCAGCCACCCTTCCTGTCTGAGGTGTGTTTTTGCCAAGCCCACTGTCTGTCTTGGGGCAGCTAGACCAGTCTCAAAAATGAGCCAGAACAGAGATTTTTTTTTCCCCCTTACGCAGCTCTTACTTCCCTTGGGCCCCGCCTCTTCCTCTTTTGTCTGAGCATAAACTCTTCTTTTCCCAAGCTATCTGTCCCTTGAAGGCCCCTTACTCTTCAAAGGCCCCGGGACACTCCCCAGTCTCAGACTCCTAGCTATGACTCCTCTGTGGCTCCAGCCATGTAGCTTTATTCAGCCGTTCCTGAGTGTCTGTGCCTCTTCGGGATGCACCCTGGGCACTGTCAGAGAGACCTCTTTCTCCCGTCCCCGAAGTGCAGACGTGGAAACGTCCAGACCCAGTTTTCCTTGGCACATTGGCTGAGGCTCTTTGTCTACTAGGATTTCGGGTTCTCCCTCTCCTGATCCCATGGCACAGCCATTCTGTCCTTTCTTTGCTGCCTTGTGGGAAGTGAGGGAGACGATGATCTTCCCTTCTACATGGCTCATAATTCAGCATCTGGCCTGGCACTCTCAGGCCTCCTTCAAGGTTGCTCACTACCCAGCCCTGTCCCCTCTGGTGTGAAAATACAGCCAGAGCAGGAATTTAAAAGGCGGGTGGCACCCCCTCCACACACACACACACTCACACACACCCTCTCCATGGTTCAGGCCCAGTGTGGGTCTCTGCGTGCCGATGGGTCTATTCGAGCTTCCTGTTCCTTTCCCTGGAGTGGGATGAGTACAGCCAGCAGCTGGGAGGGTGGGGGGAAAGAAAGGAAAGCTCCCCGCCCCCCATCCCCAGGGAAGCAAGAGAGTGGGAGGCTCAAGCTGGAAACTGACCTGCTGTCTCAGGCCCAGATCGTCAACATGGCCACAGGGGAGCTGACCAAGCTGAACACGCCGGGGGAGCTGTACATCCGAGGCTACTGCGTCATGCAGGGCTACTGGGGGGAGCCACAGAAGACCTTCGAGACGGTCGGACAAGACAAGTGGTATCGGACAGGGTGAGATGGCGAGATGATGTGGACGCTGGCTACCAAGCAGGGCTGGGGGTCTGAGGCTGAGCTAGGAAACTAAAGTAGCACACGGAGGCCATGGGTCCTTCTTGTCCTAGAGACTTGGTTTCCAAAATTTATCTGGGGACAAATAGTGGTAGAGCTCTTGGATGCTATGTGTGAGGCTACAGATTCAATCCCCAGTAGCGTGGGAATGTGGGGGATGGAGAGAAAAAAAACACTTCCAAGGCTTGTTGGAGATGTATCTTAGTTTCCAGTCTCCTTTCTATACAGTGAAACACTGGGTTCAGTCTTCAACACCACATGAACTAGCACGGTGCACACACCTGTAACCCCAGCACTTGGTAGAGGGCAGGGTCATCTTCAGCTACATAGTGAGTTGAGAGCCAACCTGAGCTACATGAGACCTTGTGCCCAATAATGGAAAAAAGAATGGGTTATGGACGCAGTTCAGTGGTTAGAGTGCTTGTCTTGCACAGAGCCCTGGGCTCCGCCCATAGTGCCACAGAACCCCGGGCATGGTGTGCACGTTTGTAACCCTAGTGCTTGGGCGGTGGAAGCAAGAGTATTAGAAGTTCAAGGTTACTCTCGCGTGACCCTGTCTCAAAACAAGCAACAAAGAAATTTCCCTAAGTCAAAATGTGTGTCATGGGGGTGAACCCACTTCTCACAGTGGTGAGACACCAGGACATCACACTACATTTGCAACCCCAGAGTCTGAGCCAGTCTTCAGTGAGTTGTTTGTTAATCAAACACAAGGAAGGGCCTCTACAAGAGCAGCCAGAGCTCCAGTTGAGCCATCTCTCCAGTCCCTAGATTCCTCTTCCTTCATCCCGCCCTCCCTCCCTCCCTTCCTCCCTCCCTCCCTCCCTCCCAACCTCTCTCTCTCTCTCTCTCTCTCTCTCTCTCTCTCTCTCTCTCTCTCTCTCTCTCTTCCTGTCTTTCTTTTTTCCTGAAGCTGAGGCCTGAACCCAGGGCCTTGCGAGGCAAGTGCTCTCCCGCTGAGCTAACCCCCACCCATGCGTGCGTCATGTATTAGATCCACACATTCACAGTCCACACCTGCTATGCGCCAGTGCTGTTCCCAACCTGATGGATGTGGGAAGCAAGATGAGAAGAGGCCTGCTTCTTCCCACGTGTCTGGTGGAAGAAGACAGATCATTTCAGACATCAAATAAATCAAATGGGGTCACAGGAGAGGAAGTGGCTGTGGTGGAGAAAGAGGATTTTCTTAGACCAGGGTCAGAGAAGGCCTCTGGAAACAATTGAGCTGAGACTTAAATGATTCAAAAAGAAGGCATCCATAAAGACAAGCTAATCTATAAATAAGAAGACAGAGAAAATGGGATAGGTGCTGTACTGATTTTTTCCCCTTCTTCCAGCCTAGCCTATAGGTTCCAAAGATGTTTTTTGTTCCTGCTGGGACTCCTAGAATCTAGAGCAATGAGGGACACATAGTAGATGCTCAATAAATGTTTTGTGACTGAGTGAACAAGTGAGCTAGCGGACTAGCACCATAAAGCCGAGGTGAGATGCCATTCCCGGGTTTCTTCTTCCAGAGACATCGCCACGATGGATGAACAGGGCTTCTGCAAGATCGTAGGCCGCTCCAAGGACATGATCATCCGGGGAGGTGAGAACATCTACCCTGCAGAGCTGGAGGACTTCTTCCACAAACACCCACAGGTGCAGGAAGTGCAGGTGAGGCACCGTGAATCTGGTGGTACCCTAGGATTAGCTGGTGAACAGGAGGGGGTTTGCCTTAGGCTCCTGTTGCTGTGATGGAACACCATGATCAAAAGCAACTTGGGGAGGAAAGGGTTTATTTTGTCTTAACTTATCGTAGTCCATCATCAAGGGGAAGCTGGGGTTGGGATTCAAGTAGGAACTAAAGGGGTACTGCTTACTGGCTTGCTCCCCATGGCTTAATCAGCCTGCTTTCTTATAACACCTAGGACCACTAGCCTAGGGATGGCCCCACCCACTGTGGGCTGTCTCCTCCCACATCAATCATCAATCAAGAAAATGCAACATACATAGGCTTTCCCAGAGGCCAGCCTGGTGGGGGTGTTTTCCTACTTGAGGTTCTCTCTTTCCGAATGACTCTAGCCTGTGTCAAGTTGACATTAAAAACGAGCCAGCCCAGGGTTGCAGTGTGGTATTTGTCTTTGACCTTGGATAGGTGGTGGGGGTGAAGGACGAGCGGATGGGAGAGGAAATCTGTGCTTGCATCCGGCTGAAGAGTGGGGAGACCACCACAGAGGAAGAGATCAAAGCTTTCTGCAAAGGGAAGGTGGGACCCCCAACTACCCTTACTCACTCACCTACCTCTCCCTGTCTGTCATCCCCGGTGTGTGTGGGTGGGGTGGGTGGGTGAGTGGGGATGTTGCCTGATGAACCCAACTCTCCAGCCAAGGGAGCACTCTGACCTTGGCCAGTTTCACGCTCTCCCTCTCCGGTCTGCAGATCTCCCACTTTAAGATTCCCAGATACATCGTGTTTGTGGACAGCTATCCTCTCACCATCTCAGGAAAGGTGTGTAAGGTGGAGGGGACTGGAGAGGGGGGACCGGAGAGGGGCAGGGCAGTGTGGGGTCTGGCGGGCCCAGTTGCAGAAGGTCAAGTGGTCCCACCTCTTCCTCCCTCCATAATGAGGTGGCGAGGCTGGTAGAAGAGGGTCCAAAAGTCACTCCGGGGCTTTCTTGGGTTTCATTCTTGTCCCCCTCCCCCACTGTCATTTCCCAGGCAAACCAGGGATGGTTGGTTACCATGGTACCAGAGCAGCAGACTCTCACTCTTGTCTTTCTTCTAGATCCAGAAATTTAGACTCCGAGAGCAGATGGAACAACATCTAAAACTGTGAAGCAAAAGAGGGTCCTCCCAGAGCCTCTCAGCCCTCCCACACAAAGGAGGGTCCTCCCAGATCCCCTCAGTCCTCCCACACAAAGGAGGGTCCTCCCAGAGCCCCTCAGCCCTCTCACATAAAGGAGGGTCCTCCCAGAGCCCCTCAGCCCTCCCACACAAAAGAGGGTCCTCCCAGAGCCCCTCAGCCCCCCCACACAAAGGAGGGTCCTCCCAGAGCTCCTCAGCCCCCCCACACACACAAAGAAGGGTCCTCCCAGAGCCCTTCAGCCCTCTCACACAAAGGAGGGTCCTCCCAGAGCCCCTCAGCCCTCCCACACAAAAGAGGGTCCTCCCAGAGCCCCTCAGCCCCCCCACACAAAGGAGGGTCCTCCCAGAGCTCCTCAGCCCCACACACACACACAAAGAAGGGTCCTCCCAGAGCCCCTCAGCCCTCTCACACAAAGGAGGGTCCTCCCAGAGCCCCTCAGTCCTCCCACACAAAAGAGGGTCCTCCTAGACCCCCTCAGCCGTCCCACACAAAAGAGGGTCCTCCCAGAGCCCCTCAGCCCTCCCACACAAAGGAGGGTCCTCCCAGAGCCCCTCAGCCCTCTCACACAAAGGAGGGTCCTCCCAGAGCCCCTCAGCCCTCCCACACAAAGGAGGGTCCTCCCAAAGCCCCTCAGCCCTCTCACATAAAGGAGGGTCCTCCCAGAGCCTCTCAGCCCTCCCACACAAAGGAGGGTCCTCCCAGAGCCCCTCAGCCCTCCCACACAAAGGAGGGTCCTCCCAGAGCCCCTCAGTCCTCCCACACAAAAGAGGGTCCTCCCAGAGTCCCTCAGTCCTCCCACACAAAAGAGGGTCCTCCCAGAGCCCCTCAGCCCTCCCACTCCCATCAGGCTCTCCTGAGCCCTCCTCAGCCCTCCCACACAAAGGAGGGTCCTCCCAGAGCCCCTCAGCCCCCACACACAAAGGAGGGTCCTCCCAGAGCCCCTCAGCCCTCCCACACAAAGGAGGGTCCTCCCACCCCCCTCAGGCTCTCCTGAGCCCTCCCCATGCCCCTTGTCGTCTTTAGGACTTGGCATAAAGAGTTCCCTGTTTGGCCAGTGTCTGGTTGGTGTGCTCTCTGCAGCTCCTGTGGGGTGGAGAAGGGAAGAGAGGAAGGGAGCCAGCTCCTTCAGATTAGCCCTCCAGGCCCTCTGTTGTACATTACCTCCTTAATCTAAGCCTCACCCTGTCCCCTGGAAATCCCAAGGCCTTCCTTTTTCTTGTCTTTCTTTGTGTGTGTTGGTTTGAGACAGGATCTCCCTGTGTAGATTGTACTGGGATTCACTATGTAGACCAGGCTGGTTTTGAACTCACAGAGATCTCATTGCTTCTGCCACTGGAGTGCTGGGATCAAAGTCGTGTGCCACCGTGGCTGCCTCCATTTTTGTTTTTTGTAAGCTTTACTCATTAATCGTTGTTCAAATTGTTGCTACAGATTAGTCCAGAAATAAATATTGCTGTGTTTCCCCCCCAGTGCTGAGAATCGTAAAGCCCCTCACAGGCTAGATAAGGACTTTTCTGCTGACCTACACTCCCAGCCCAATAATTATGCACTTTTTTTAAATAACAGATTTGAGGGCTGGAGAGATGGCTCAGTGGTTAAGAGGACTTGCTTCTCTTGCAGAGCATTTGAGTTTGATTCTCAGCATCCGCATTGGGCAGCTCATAACCACCTTAACTCCAGCTCCATAGAATTGCATGCCCTCTTCTGGCCTCTGAGGGCATCCCCCCCCCCAATGGCATATACTTACACAGATACATGCAAATAAATAAAAGTAAATCTATAAAATAACAGCTTTATTGAGCAATAACTCACATCCTGTCCAGCTCACCCACTTTAAAGCATATTTTCCTCCAGCATTTTTTTTTTTTTTTTTTTTTTGGTTTTTCGAGACAGGGTTTCTCTGTGTAGCTTTGCGCCTT
The DNA here is from genome assembly GCF_007827085.1 of Peromyscus californicus insignis. Classification (NCBI taxonomy): domain Eukaryota; kingdom Metazoa; phylum Chordata; class Mammalia; order Rodentia; family Cricetidae; genus Peromyscus; species Peromyscus californicus. The sequence goes on from NW_026294551.1 coordinate 28,218,696, forward strand.
TCCTGGGACTCACTTGGTAGCCCAGGCTGGCCTCGAACTCACAGAGATCCGCCTGGCTCTGCCTCCCGAGTGCTGGGATTAAAGGCGTGCGCCACCACCGCCCGGCTTCCTCCAGCATTTTTATATCTGAATATAAGTATAACCATCACCAAAGCCAACTTTAAACATTGCCATTACCTCCTAAGGATACTCTGTAGGGGTTTGAGAGACAGATCAGTGCTAAGAGTACTGGCTGCTCTTGCCAAGGACCTGGGTTTGGTTCCCAGCACCCACATGGTAGCTCATGACCATCCATAATTCCAGTTCCAGGAGATCCAGAGCCCTCTTCTGACCTCCGTGGGCTACATGGTTCGCACACAATGTACAGGCCCATACAAGCAAAAACACTTGTATACATTAAATTGATTCATTTATTTTTATTTTATGTGTATGAGTGTTTTGCCTGCACATACGTTAGTATACCTCGTGCATGCCTAGTGCCCTGGGGGTCAGAAGAAGGTGTTGACTCTTCTGAAACAGGAGTTACAAATGATTATGACCCTCTATGTGGGTGCTGGAAACTGAATCCAGGTCCTCTGCAAGAGCAACAGGTGCTCTTAACCACTGAACCATCTCTCCTGTTTCAAATATATTTAAAAAAAGAAAGAAAGAAAGAAAAGAAAAGAAAGTCTGTGGTCTTACTAGGTATGGAGGTATATGTTCATAATTCCACTACTTTGAAAGCAGAAGCAAGGTGAGTGCTGTAAGTTCAAGGCTAACCTGGGCTACATAATAGCAAGTCCAAAACCAGAAAGGAAGGAAGGAAGGAAAACTTTATATTTATCATTCTTTATCTTTCTCAACCAACCCATTTTCTTATTTTATTGTACAATTTTTGATCGATGAACCCGGGATGTCTCTAATGAACAGATTCTGCTTCAAAAAACCAAAAGAGCAATAGGAAAAAGTCAGAATGGTTTAGAACATGGAACAAGACGGGGTGAAGGCCAGTGGCCTGCCAGTGAGTAGCTAATCTTCATGGCCCTTGGCAGGTCACTTGTCCAAAAGGAATGGTGGCATTAGCATGATCTTCGGGTAGAGTGTCTGTCCTCTGATGCCCAAAGGCCAGCCACTGGATACTTGAATAGGCCAAAAGAAAGAGTCAAGGGTTTCAGCGAAGGCAAACTTCAGGCCCCAGAAAAGTAATGTAGACAACAGTGACCAGGATTCAGAGTTGTCATCCACCGCAAAGTTATTGGGAAAACAAATGACTAATACTTGGTTGTGTGACCCCAAAAGCTAGTGGGACTTTGTTCCTCTGTCATGGGGAAGGGACTCAGGGCCTCAAGCATGCTTAGGCTAGATCTTTTGTCTAATTGACGTTTTGTGTGTTCGAGGTAGGGTCTCATGTAGTAAGTTAGTCTCAATCTCCTTGTGGAGCTCAGGATGGCTGCTTAAACTCTGGATCCTCCTGCCTCCACTTCCCAGGTCCTACAGTGACAAGTATGTGCCACTATACAGGGCTCGCAATGATCTAAATATTGTTTAATGAGTGTAGGGTGTAGGTGTAGATGGCACAGCACACATGTAGAGGTCAGAGGCCCACCTTCCGGAGCCCATTCTGTCCACCACACTCAAGGTGTTAGGTTTGCATCCTTGGGCAGATTTTGCACTCTGAGCTGGCTTGCTGGTTATTGATATTAATGTTGAGTAAATTCAGGCAACTAAAATCCAAGTGAAGCCCGATTGGAATTTATTTGGTTGTTTCCCTCAACTCCATTGTTTCCCCACTTGAAAGAGACAGAAATAACCTTGTCTACAGCCCTGAGCTCCCGTGCATGGGGCTGCCCCTTCTGCAACCCTGAGCTCCCTGCACGGCCGCCCCAGCATCAGCACCTCCTTCCTTTTGAAGAGCTGAGTGTTATGTTTAAGTTCCTCTCAAGGACCAGGCACTGTTCCAGATGCCCTCACATGCATCTTCTCTTGAAAGCTTCCTGGCAGCCCCATTAAGTTAGCATCAGTCCTTGTCACAGAGGTGACCCCGAAACACAGGGAGATCCACTTTCTTGCCCAAGGACATGAAATCACCTGGTGGGTTAAGAAAATCTCCCCAGCACGACTTCGATTCTCCTTCACTTGTAGTTTGTTTCTTTCCATCCCTTCTCGCTCTCCCTTTTTGTGAGACAGAAACACAGGCCAACCTTTAACTCTTGGCAGTCCTCCTGTCTCAACCTCCCAAGTGCTAAGATTACAGTTGTGTGTCCCTATTCCTGGCATATGTTGTGTTTTTCTGTTGTTGAGCCAGACACCAAGGTTGTCTAGAGATCTCTGTGAGCTTGAGGCTAGCCTGGTCTATGTAGTAAGTTCTGGGCCATCCAGGGCTACATAGTTAGACCCTGTCTTAGAAAAACAACAACTAAACCCCCAAAACAACAACAAAAATTAAACCTGGATATGGAAAAGCAGAATTTATGGACATGTATGTTTTGTCTTAGAGTCACACAGTTGATGAGATCACTAACTTTGGCTAAAGGAAGACTAATAATTAATCTTAGTGTCTACCTGTCTGTGGTTTGCATCCCCTTCCGCTTTCAAAAACGCATAAAAGAGGACCAATGAGAGAGGGGATCAGTGGGTAAAAGACACTTGTCACCAAACCTGATGCATTGAGTTTGATCTCTGGGACCCACAGAGTAGAGGCAGGGGACTGACTCCTTTAGTTTGTCCTCAGATCCTTGCATAAGCCCTGTGGTGTGGGTGTCCATACACATGCACCCACAAGTAAGTGAAAAAGATGCATAAAAGGCCCACAAGTTGGGTTAATAGCAAGACGACAGCTGAGGGGTTTTGAACCACCGTTGCTCAAGCCAGCTCCCTTCTCCCAGCACTGACTCCTGGGCCATTAATTTCATCGAGAGAAGATGTGAATCTTCTGGGCCCAGCTGTTTGAAGCAGGTTCATTTCGCACTAGTTATCAACTTGCTTGCCTGGATCCTCTTGCCAGAACGCTCAGTCATGTTACATGAAGCATGTGCATTCCTTAGAGACAGCAAGAGAGAAAAGACTGGACTCACTGGTACCCTAGGCACAGGAGAGCTGCCGGCTGTGGATGGAGTCTCATCTGTGTGTGCCCCGCTCTCCTGCAGCCGAAGGATAGGAAAACGACCCTCCCTGGGTTGTGTGCTCGAGGGCCACATACCGCTGGGCTAAAGCACTGGAAGATACTCTGTTTCTCGAGAGGATCAGGACAGAGAGCTTGGCCTGTTGTGTCCTGGTCCTCCTGGGTGTTATACGTCCAGAACCTTACCTTCCTGAGAATCTAGAAAAGGGCATGAGAACTGCTTTGCAACGAGGGACTCCAAAGCCCATGATCCTTCCATCCTGGGGACAGTCCCTCCAAGTCTCTCCTGTGTGTCCTGCCTCTCCTGCACACACCATCTCTGCCGCCTCCTCCATCAGATGCCAGGGATTGGCTTGACTTAGGCCACAGCCCACTCTCCTGGCCAAGCCAATACCCTGTGGAATTCTTTTCTTTTTCTCTTTTTTGCCTTTCCCTCCCTCTCTTTCTTTAAAAGATACTTTTATTTCATGTGTATGGGCATTTTGCCTGCATATGTCTGTGCATCGCATGCACGAAGTGCTAGGGGAAGTCTGGAACTGGAGTTACAGATGGTTAGCCACAGTATGGGTGCTGGGTCCCCTGGAAGTGCAGGTAACTGATGCACCATCTCTCCAGCCCCCTTCCTCTTCTTGAAACATCATCTCGTGTAGCCCGGCCTGGGCTCCAGCTCCCTAGGTAGCCAAAGATGATCTTAAACTCCTGATTCTCCTCCTTCCTACACCCAAATTTTAGGATTATAGGGCTGTGCTGCCACACGTGGCTTTCTTTCTTTTTTTAAACAAAGTTTTTTGGTTTTTTTTTTTTACCTAATTAAAAAGAATGTGATTGAGTATTTTGCCTACATGCGTGTCTGTGTACTGCGACAGACTCTGAGCACGGGGTGGGGGCACATAGGTGCCTGAAATCAGGTCATAGTCTAACTGACTGACGGAAGAGACATAACCAAGTCAAGAGTCAATTCAGTGACCTATGTCTCCTGGCGTTCCGATCGGAGCCAGGTATACAACATTATAAGCAACTGACTGAAAGAACTAAGAGTTCTTGCATGGGTCATGACTAGGCTGTGAGTACGGCAGTGTCCGGCAGGTGGCGCCGCAGACCCGAGGCCCAGGGCTCTCTAGCCGCGCCGGGAGAGGCAATACGAGGTCACGCGCAGCCCCTCTGACTTCCGCCGGGGCGACCCACGCGGCTCAGCTCGGGGCACACCCTTGCTGGGCGCGCTGTCAAGGTCTCGGATCCCTGCCTTCTGCCGCCCTTGCACGCCATGGTTCCCTCCCGGGTCCGGACCCGGAGCTGGGCGGCCGCAGCCAGGGCGGCCCAGCGGCGCCCTCGTGTGGACAGCCCGGGACAGCCTCCGAGTCCTGAGTCCGCGAGCACGCGCGCGGCGCTTTACGTGCACGTGAGTGGGCGGGGGGGGGGGGCAGGAGGAGGCGGTGGCGGTGGCTGGCGCTTGTCCCGCTGTTGTTAGTCCACCTGCACTCTTTCCGTGCTCCAACATCACATCTGGCCCTAGTATCTGTCCCCCACATCCTACCCCACCGGAAAAAAGTCTTGTGCCAAAAGACCTCAAGAGTGGTGCTCACCAGCTGGGTGACCCTTTGGAATCTGTTTGGTCATTCTGGAGCGGGTGTAGTAATCTCAGCGCCACCTGCCTAGGGGTGCAGAGTGGCTTAGTTGTCGCAGCTACCGCTGACCAGCCAGAGAAAGGGAATGGGAATGTGTGAGACAAACCCTGGAAGTGGCCTGGGCAGCCCGGAGCCCCACCGCGGCTTGCACACGCACCCCCTTGTCCCCAGTGGCCCTATTGCGAGAAGCGCTGCAGCTACTGCAACTTCAATAAGTACATCCCCCGCGGCGTGGAGGAGGGAGCCTTGCGGAACTGCCTGGTGACTGAGGCGCGGACGCTGCTGCGGCTCAGCGGGGTGCAAAGGTCGGTGTTCAGGGACGGAAGCCAAGGTCTCGGGAGAGAGGACACGATAGGTGGACGTCCCTTGGGGCTTGCCCAGTTTTTATGGCTCCATCCTCTTCCTCCAGGGTGGAGTCCGTGTTCTTTGGTGGGGGAACCCCGAGTCTGGCCAGTCCTCACACTGTGGCTGCTGTCCTGGAGGCCGTGGCACAGGAAGCCCATTTGCCTGCAGATTCGGAAGTCACATTGGAGGCTAACCCCACTTCAGCCCCGGGTTCCAGGCTGGCAGCTTTTGGAGCCGCAGGAGTCAACAGGTTGTCCATTGGTCTGCAGGTGACCCATCTCACCCACCCTATCCCGTGCACTCAGACCCTAAGGTGGCATTCAGTCATTGGGAAAACATTTCTGGGTACCGGGTCTAGTACACAGCAGACTGTGTAGTAACACTTTTTTTTTTTCTCTCTGTTTTGTCTGTTGCTGTACTGGCCTATACACTTCATGAGTCAGGCTGTGGCATAATCATCATCATCATTTTGTTGTTGTTGTTGTTGTTTTGAGACATGTACCCCGTAGCTCAGGCTAGCCTCAAATTTGATCTGTAGCCAAAGATGACCTTGAACTCCTGATTCGTCAGCCTCCATCTTCTTAGTTTTGGGATTACAGACCTGTGCAACCATGCCCACTTCATGTGGAGCTGGGGATTGAACCCAGGGTATGCGAGGCAAGCGTTCTATAAACTGAGCTATATCTCCAGCCGTTATTAATACTATTATTACTTTGAGACCAGAACTCACACTATAGCTCAGGTTGGCCTCATACAGCAATCTCCCTGCCTCAGCCCTCCACCCATTGGGATTACAGGCACAAGGCCTGGCTAGTTTACCCTTTTGTAATCCAGGTACTTAACATAGTACCTGCCACAGAGTAGGTGCTGTGTGAGTGTGGATGGGGAGGTGGCTCAGTGGTTGAAATGCTTACTGTGCAAGTGTGGACCAAAGTTTGGATCCCTAACACCCACCCCAATGCTCGGTGGGTATGGCTGCCTGCCTGTAATCCCGGCACTTGGAGACACAGACAACCGAGTCCTCCCCCTCCCCTCGCTTAATGCTGGCTAGCCAGATTTAACCATGTCGTTACCATGTCAGCTAACTGTGGTTTTGACTCAGTGACCAAGGGAGCGAAAATTTAAGGAAGACTTCCAATATCAACCTTAGGCTTACACACACACACACACACACACACACACACACACACACACACACACGCACACGCACCTGCCCCCACCCTCACACATGTGATTGGAGATGGAGGCAGGCCAGCAGCCATATCGTGATGTGGTAAATACTGCCTCTAGAGGGAATCTGTAAAGAATGCTAGCGTACAGCCTGAGGGACACCCAGCCTGATGAAATCCCGGAAGCCTTCCTGGAGGAAGTGATGTGAGTGAGACAGAGCAGGTGTTTACCTGGCGAGGGGGTGTGGGAGGAAAGGGCACAGGATGTGTAAGAACTTTGCATGTTTGGGGGGAAGCTGTGTCATCCCCTGTGACTGGAGAGGCTGGGTACAAGGCTGCCAGACAGGACCGAAAGCCTTCAGGTCTTGTGGGAGTTTGGGGTTTCTCCCATCGGGGAGCCTCTGAAGGTGTGAGTCAGGAGAAATCTCTACTAGGTTGACCTCTGATGTTTCTGTATCCAGTATCTCCATTTACCACAGGGTAGACCACCTAGGGCTTGGGGTCATAACCTGATAGAGGATACATTGTATCTGGATGTTCTTGGTCAAAATGCTTCTCTCCCTCCCTCTCCCTCTCTCTAAAGAGAAGGTTTTCTAGCCCTCTCTGGCCTTAAACTTGTTATGTAGCTGAGGCCAGCTTTGAACTCTTGATCCTCCTGCCTTTACCGCTCCAGGTATTGGGATTACAGATGTGCACCACACCACACCTGGCTTCTAATTACAGGGAAACATCAGGTAAATCTAAATTAAGAGACCCTTGGGTCTGGGTGTGGTGGTATACAATTGTCATCATACGAGGCTGAGGCAGGAGGATTAACCTGAGTTCAAAACCAGCCTGAGCCCTTGTCTCAAAAGGAAACAAAAACACACACAAGAGAGAGTTCTGGGGATTAAATTTAGCACACCCTTCATCGAGGGGTAGCTCTGGGTACTGCCTGGACCACCTCTGTGTTCTCGCTCCCTTCTGTGTGCTGTGTGTCTGTCCCTCACGTCTGCGCCCCAAATAAGGCTGAGCCTTGCTGCCTCCTCGGTTACACCCGACCCTCTCTCCGCAGTCCCTGGATGACACGGAGCTGCAGCTGCTGGGCCGGACTCACTCAGCCGGCGACGCTTTGCAGACGCTGGCCGAAGCCAGGCGCCTTTTCCCTGGCCGGGTGTCGGTGGACTTGATGCTGGGGCTGCCGGCACAGAAGGTGGAGCCGTGGCTTCAGCGGCTTCAGAAACTGCTGCAGCACTGTGACGACCACCTCTCCCTCTACCAGCTGACCCTGGAGCGGGGCACCGCACTCTTTGCTCAGGTGCAGCAGGGCACCCTCCCAGCGCCCGACCCCGACCTGGCTGCTGAGATGTACCAGGAGGGCAGGACCGTGCTTCGAGACGCTGGCTTCGCCAGTATGAGGTCTCCAACTTTGCCCGGAACGTGAGTGCTGGGCCTGTGGCTGGAGAACTAGTGGGCTGAGATGTGACCGGGGACCGAGGCCTTCTGAAGAGAGGGGCTCCCATCGGGTGCTCTCAGACCTGAGGCGGTGGGATATTATAATCAGATGCGGCTGACCCGCAGAGAAGCCCGCGCCGCCGCCTTCGGTGCTGACAATTCCCTCCTTCCCCACAGGGGGCGCTCAGTACCCACAACCGGACTTACTGGCAGTGTGGTCAGTACCTTGGCATCGGGCCTGGTGAGTCAATTGTGAACAACCGAAAGCATGATTCAGGAGAGGAACATTCTGGTTGTGTGAACCTGGACTGCACCTTTAGCCACTCAGAGCCCGTATTTCCTCATGCAAAGTACACACACACACAGCCTCTCTGTAGAACCGTGGAATGGGGATCTTCAGGCCTGTGCAGCCTCCTGCCGTGGTTCTGAGTGTGGTGTAGATCAGAAGCCCCTGGGGGCTTGTTGCAACCCAGAATGCTGGCTGGGTCCTCCCTCTGGGACTTCTCAAGGCAGGGCTGGAGCGATTTACATCTATAGTGGTCTCACCCTTTGCAAAGTCCCTGATTTAAATCCAAGAATTCACCATGTTCACTTGTATCAATGTGTGTGGGGCATGGTTGTTTATTGATATTATCAGGAGCCCATGGACGATTCGTGCCCCAGGGAGCTAGAGGCCACACCCGGGAAGCACGGATCCAGACACTGGAGCCAGACAGCTGGATGAAAGAGGTGATGCTCTTTGGTCACGGCACCCGGAAGCGTGTCCCCCTGGGCAAGCTGGAGCTGTGAGTACCTGAATACACAGGGCTTTTCCTTCACCCAGGGCCTCCTGTACCCCAGAAGCCCCTCCGTGTTTTTACATCTTTATTGCCCGCCTTGTCTCTCTCTCTCTGACCATACCATGTGAGTTCCGAGCATCACATCACATCCCAGCATTGGGTTTAAAGAACGTGAGATCTCTTCTCTAAGAGCCCATGTGATTTTCTTTCAGGCTGGAGGAGGTTTTGGCTATGGGACTGCGCACTGATGTGGGGATCACTCATCAGGTAAGGGACTGGGGGTTTTTAGATACATCAGCTCCTCCTAAGAGTCACTTCCCAAACCCTACTCCCTCTATCCTCTGGGTTGGCCGCTGGAGGTTGGACCTGGCCAGCTGAAGCCTGATGGCAGAAGCAGTCGGCAGTGTAGTATAATGGTTACGACTATAGACTAGGGCTACAGAGTCCTGGTTCTGTTTTGGTTTCGGTTTTTCAAGACCGGGTTTCTCTGTGTAGCTCTGGCTGTCCTGGAACTCAAGTTGTAGACCAGGCTGGCCTCGAACTCACAGAGATTCACTTGCCTCTGCCTCCCAAGTGCTGGGATTAAAGGCATGTGCTACCAAGCCTGTCCCCCATATACTCTTAAGTACCCTGAAAACTTCAGATGGGAAGTGTAGTAGATAATGGCTGGTCAGAGTCAGAGTTACTGTGAATGAAGTCTGGGCTGTGAAGCCCTGTCCATCTGAGCGGACAACAGGAGAGAGTAAAAGAGATTTGTCCTCCCTAGAAGCTGGGTTTGGGCCTCCACACGCAGTCAGAATGAAAGTGCCCGCTTTCCCTCTGGCCCATTGACCTGTCCGGCCTGGTGTTCATGAGCGTCATTGCTCAGACCCCATACTGGACTTTCCCTGACCCCTTTCCGGATCCGGCCACATGGCCCTCAGCCATGGCATTGCCATGACTCTTCCGGTCTCCTAGCACTGGCAGCAGTTTGAGCCCCAGCTGACCCTGTGGGACGTGTTTGGAGGCAGCAGGGAGGTGAAGGAGCTGTTAGCACAGGACCTGTTGCTGCTGGACCACAGGTGTGTTGATGCAGAGGGCCCTGGGGTCCCGGGGAGCCCTGACTACCGAGTTAGGCATGCATGGGAGGGCTGCCATAATGTGTGTGCCTCAACTAAATGTGCCCCTTCCTCTTCAAAGTGGCAGAAACAAGAAAGACCGGTAGAGAAGGAAGGGTCTGTGGAGTCCCCGGGGTGCATGGGCAGGAGTAAGAGTCACACCCAGGTCTCTCGGTTTCCCAGGGGTCTCCGGTGTTCCTGGGACGGTCTGGCTGTGCTGGACTCGCTGTTGCTGACTCTCCTGCCTCAACTCCAAGAGGCCTGGCGGCACAGGACTCCCTCACCTGTGTCAGGAGGATGACCAGCTGTTCCTCATCGTAGGGCAGCACCAGTTGGACTTGGAAGGCTGAGCCAGCATGGTGGGCATCTCTCTTGTGCCTGCAGGTGCCTGCCTCTCTGCTTTAAGAGGTATTGCTGGGCTCTGATATCCCCATGGGGATGCCTCCAGTGAATTGGGAGAGAGGACATCTCTGGTCCAGGAACTGGTATCCACACAGCATCCCAGGGGTTACAGATCAGCATATGTTCTCTGACTGGGATGTACTCATCACACACTGGCTTTTGTTGGCTCTTTTGGACACCAAAAACAAGCAATATTTGGAAGTCACTCTGCAGGGAACTGTGTCCATCAGAGAAGCCTCCCTCATTCTGGAGTAAAGCCCTGAGTTAGCTTGTATGATTCAACAGAACTAAATCCCCTCCAGGTATCTTTTTTTTTTTTTTTTGGTTTTTCGAGACAGGGTTTCTCTGTGTAGCTTTGCGCCTTTCCTGGAACTCACTTGGTAGCCCAGGCCGGCCTCGAACTCACAGAGATCCGCCTGGCTCTGCCTCCCGAGTGCTGGGATTAAAGGCGTGCGCCACCACCGCCCGGCTTCCCTCCAGGTGTCTTAAACAAGAAAAAAACATAGGAATGGGATATTTACGAAACCATTTGAGAGGCTGGAGAGATGGCTCAGTGGTAAGAACACTGTGTCTAGAGGATCAGGGTTCAATTCCCAGCAGCCATGTGGCAGCTCACAACTATCTATAACTCCCATTCCAGGGGATCTGGAACCGCCTTCTGACCTTTGCAGCTACCAGGCACATAATGTAGTATGTGGACATTGATGCAGGCAAAACACTCATATGCATACAATAAAAATAAATACTTTTTTAAAAGAGATTTTTAGTCAAGGCCATTTGTTGTGCAGAATGTATTCTATACTCTGGGTATGTCTGATTGTTTCCAAAGGGTTGGATTTGAGTTCAACTTTTTAAAAAATATTTTAATTTTATCTATCTATCTATCTATCTATCTATCTATCTATCTATCTATCTATCTCCTACCTACCTATCTATTTATTTGGCTTTTGGTTTTTCAAGACAGAATTTCTCTGTATAGTCCTGGCTCTCCTGGAACTGACCAGGCTGGTCAGAAATCCCCCTGCCTCTGCCCTCTGAGTGCTGGCATTAAAGGCATGTACCACCACCACCTGGCTTTTGAGTTTTTAAAAGGTATTTGTATGTGTGTGTGCCACATGTGTGCGGGTGCGCATGGGAGCCAGAAGGGAGCATTGGCTCCTCCTGAGCTGGAGTTCAGACGAGTGAGAGCCGCCTTACTTGGGCGCCGCACTCTGATGCAGTGGAGGAACAGCAAGCCCTGTCAACTGTGGGGCCATTTCTCCAGCCCATATTTTTAACTTAAAAAATGGTTTTTTGAGACAGTGTCTTATGTACCCCAGAATGAAAATTCACTGCTAGGTGAAGAGAATGCTTCTCTCTGATCCTCTGCGTCCACCTCCTGAGGGCTGACTTTGCAGGCATGCGCCACCACCCCCGTTTGTCGGAGATGCTGGTCTTCACGCTGCGAGACAGACGCTACCAACTACTTTCTCAGCCCTTTCAGGTTCAATATTTTTTTATTAGATTTATCTATTTTACTTTATGTATATAATAAATACTTTGTGTTCGTGCTTGAATGTGCAGCACGTGCATGCCTGTTGGCTCCCCTGAAACTGGGGTTATGTAAAACCATGATGTGGGTGCAGGAAATTGAACCTGGGTCCTCTGCCAGAGCAACAAATGCTCTTAACTATTGACCCATCTCTCCAGCACCCCAGGTTAAATATTACACAGCTGCATCTTTGCTTTGAAATTAAGGAGCTCATCATCTGTAGCGTGACCCCTTGAGACCAAGGTGTGTGTGTGGGGGGGGTCCCATCCCTGATAATCATTTGACCAGTGATTTTGGCACTTACTGATTCTTTGCCAAGCCATTTATTTATTTTTTTATTCTTTTTTTCCCTCCAAGAGAGGGGTTCTCTGTGTAGCTTGGGCTGTCTTAGAATTCACTCTGTAGACCAGGCTGGCCTTGAACTCACAGAGATCCGCCTGGCTCTGCCTCCAAGTGCTGGGATTAAAGGTGTGCACCACCACCACTGAGTACTAATACTTTTTTTTTGTTTTGTTTTGTTTTTCGAGACAGGGTTTCTCTGTGTAGCTTTGTGCCTTTCCTGGAACTCACTTGGTAGCCCAGGCCGGCCTCGAACTCACAGAGATCCGCCTGGCTCTGCCTCCCGAGTGCTGGGATTAAAGGCGTGCGCCACCACCGCCCGGCACTAATACTTCTTTTAATAACTCTCTTACCCCAAAAGACAAACCTAAGTGTCCCCCCTTGAGCCACTCCCAGCCTTTCACCCTTCATCTGGAAATTGTATGCTGTGTGTGTGTGTGTGTGTGTGTGTGTGTGTGTGTGTGTGTGTGTGTGTGTGTGGTTTGTTTGTCTGTATGCTGTGTGGTGTGTGAGTGTGTGTGTGGTTTGTTTGGCTGTATGCTGTGGTGTGTGTGTGTGTGTGTAGTTTGTTTGGCTGAATGCTGTGTGTGTGTGTGTGTGTGTGTGTGTGTGTGTGTGTGTGTGAGTGTGTGTGTGGTTTGTTTCACTATGTTGGGGCTGGAACTCAGGCCCTCCTAATGTTAAGCTGTCCTCCATCACTGAGCTACGTCCTCAGCCTAAGGTTCTGTAACTGATTCCTTATCATGGCAGAGGGTACCAGGGTGGCGGAAGTGGTTTAGAAACCCTGCAGGTGGAAGCATGCTGGGCTCGGCCTCTGGTGGATGAGGAAGGATGGCATCCCCCACCTCTCAGGAGCAAGTCCGTGTGTTTCCCATGTGCTGGTGGGTGTGAGTGCCAGTCCTTCTTTGACCCTGTGGTAGGTGTTACTCCTTCTCCTTTATTCATGAACTGTTCATCTAGCACCAGTGGTGTGCCAGGCACTGTACTGGGCATGAACAGAGGAATAAGACCTGTCCGTGCTCTTAGGGAGCTTGATGCCATGTTGACAGATGTTCAGAGAGATAAAGCCTGGGGTTGTTGGTTAAGGTGTTACAGACAGCTATGGGAGCCTAAGGGCGTTTGCTTTTGAGGGTCTGAGAGGAAGGAAGGAAGGAAGGAAGGAAGTTTTGCTTTTCTTACCAATTCTTGTACCCCTAGAGCTCTGGACAGTCTAGGCTCAGAGCAGCTGCTGGGTGGCCTGTGCTGCTCACGGGTCCCTGCCCCAGCCTTCCCCTGATCTTGATATTCAAGAAGCTAGCATAACCCTGGAGGAGGTGTTCCATCAGATAAACCAGGGCCACTCGGGTTTCTCCTAACTGCCAGGGCTTGTGCCACCTGAGATGGCTGGGTCCTCCCTGCTGAGGCACCTCAGGGAGCCTGTGTAGGGGCTGGATGGGAGCCAGGGCCAGATCAGGGTGGCCCCAATCACCTTCCGTGACTCAGCCTCATCCCACCCTTTCCAGATGAATCAGAATCTCCTGGAGGGGGGGACCAGGAATCTAGCTGTTGAATGCTTCCTCAAGGCTCCAAACACAGGCCCAGTGGGGGAAGCCCAGGAGACTGTCTTCTGCTGCCTTCCATCCTGAGGTGGGGACAAGGGGATGGTTATGTCCCGATACAGCAGAGTGGGAGTGGAGCCTTCCATGGCTTGCCCATGGAATGGATAATCTTCCCTTTGGGGACTTCGGTTGTTGTCTTCTCAGAACTGTTGTGTTTTTCGACAGGGTCTCATGTAATCTGGCCTTGTAGCTGAAAGCAACCATTAACTGCTGATTCTGCTGCCACTTCCCAAATGCTAGGATTTACGGGCATGTCCCACCATGCCTGACTCTTCTCCTATATTTACATCATTTCTAGGTTCCATGTAATACCTAATGCAGTGTAAACCTATGTAAATAGGGCTGTCTAGATGGCTCCGTGGCTAAAGGAACTTGTTATCAAACCTCACAATCCTAGTTTGGTCCCCAGGACCTACATGGTAGGAAGGAGCTGCCTCCTGTAAATTGTCCTCTAACCTCCACAAGAGTGCCATGGTGTGCACAGACACCCTAAATAAATAAACGTAATTTTTTTAAATGGGGGGGGATTGCTGGGGCGATAGCTAATCTGTTGAGAGCAGTTAGCGCTTTTGCAGAGGACTTGGGTTCAGTTCCCAGCACTTACATCATGACTTACTCACGAAGTTCCAGGGGGATCTGGCGCCCTCTTCTGGCCTCTGTGGCGCACATACAAGCAAGCAAACACTCATAAGCTTTTTTTCAAAGATAATTTGTAACTGAAAATAAATAACATAAATAGTAGACTGCATTGTGTAAGGCATAATGACAAGGAAGAAAAGATGTAGATGTTCAGTACAGAAGCAGTTTTTCCCCCAAAATTCCCCATTGGGAATTTCTCGAATCTGCAGATAGTGAACCCACAGACACACCAATCTTTGAGCAGCTGAGATGATGAAGATCCATTTTACCCTGGCCCTACTCTGTGGCACCATCCTTTTCCTGGGATAGAAGCATAATCTCTTTTGCTTGATTCAGCAAAGAAAGCCGTGGAGTGAGATGACTGAGTTGTATAACTGCTCAGTGTTTGCTACTACTGTTTGCTACTAGTCCTTGGAGTATAGGGGAGCCTAGAATCCTGAGAAGGGGCAAGAGACGTGCTAAGCCCCAGTTGTAAGAAGTAATGGGTGGACCACTGTCTGTGTGTCCCTCTGGGACAGGGACCTGCACTATTCCAACAGAGAGACTGTCATATGGCAGTTTGGTATCAGAGTGGAGCCAATGGTGGGCAGAGGAGCAGCCAGGCATGGGAGATGAGCAGAAAGAGAAATTAGCATTTGCTGTGTAGCTAGTATATTTTCAGGTAGTTAGTACAGCATAATTGAGACTAAACTGTCAGATGCAGTCTGTGGTCCCAGCATTCAAAGATTAACCGTTACTAGGCTGGGTGTGGTCGTGTGGCTCAATGGTAGAGTGCTTGCCTAGCATGCAGCAACCTTGAGTTCCATATCCAGCTCTGAGAAAATGAAAATTTCCCACTGTTATGATTCTGTGGATATGATGGGGATGTGGCTCGGGTCTTAGAGGCTTGCCGACTGGTGCACTGAATACGCCTGGCAGACGTCCAATACTTGCAGTCTTTGCACCCAGGAAATGAAGACAAGAACCTCAGGAGTTCAAGGTCAGCTTCAGCTACATAGCACTGGGACAGCATGGGCTCTATGGGGCCAAAACTCCAAACTGAAACAGTGAGCTCCCTGATTTCTTTAACCAGAGTTTACACTGTACCTCTTATAATACCATACATACATTCATGCATAGTTAGTTACCTAGAACCCAGTAGAAGACTCCCAGATCTCCAGTTCGTCTGTCTTTCTTTTTCCTGAGAGGAACTTTAAAGCCAACTTTTAAACTATTATAGACAGGTAATACAATGGAAACATTAGGCAGAATTGTAAATGAAAATCAAAACCCTGGAAAGGCTCCCACTGTTGTTATTTGCCCATGTTTCCTTCCTGTGCTTGTCCAGGGCAAGTCATAGTTTTGCTGAGTATCCAGGCACGGGTCTAATTTTGTGTTGTGACCCTTTAGCTTCTCATTTTTCACAAGCAGTTCTGCACTGTGCACCATGGTCGTCTTTTTTCTCTCCCTGACTGCTGAATGGTGTTCCAGTGAGTGAATCATTTAATAATCATTACCCTAATGTAAGTCACTTACATGGTTACTCAGTTTTCCCAGGATGAATAATGCTGCAGCATGTTTTTATGGATATCATTGCTTCCTTCATTTGGATTATTTCCTCTGGTCAGTGCCCCAGAAGGAGATAGCAGGGTTAAAGGGTGTAAGTGCTTTGATGATCCTTGGCATGAATGACTATATTGTTTTCCGAAGTGTTTCCCTTTAAAAAAAAAAAAAATTCTACTAAGAAAAAAAAATACACATCTCTTTTTCAACCACATAAAAGAAAAGCAAAAAATTATACTACAGAAATTTCTACAACATTCGGATGACGGTCGTTCCAGACAGCTCGTGATGCATAGATATATATGTAGATGGAGAGATAAAAATAATTTTTTCACAAAAGAGATCATATTCCTATGCCAGTTTTGCAGACTCGTGTTTTTCTTTCCTTTTTTTTTTTTTTTTTTTTTTTTTTTTTCCAACTCAACACGTCCTGGGTTTTTCTAATTGGTTCTTTCAGCAGCTGCGCCCGGGTGCTGGGATGATGTCGTGGGAGACTTGCTATAAACCAGACGCTGTGCCCAGGACTTTACCTGAGTTAGTTTGTTGAGGCCCAACAAGATCCAGTGAGAGACTCTGCCCCTTTCACAAAGTCACAGACTCAAAGAAATTGCCCAAGGTCACATGGCCAAGGAGGGGTGGAGAGTGGTGCTCAAGCCAAATTCTTTGGATCTCCAAAACAGATGCTTGTACAAAGTAGTACGAGAACATATTTTAAGAACATTTTTGTTTGTTTTTAATTAGCTTTTTTATTGTGCCCTTAAAAAGAAAAAAATTTTTTAAAGTGACGATCCCTTACTGGTCCTACCTCCTGAGCACCTCTGAGCACCAGGAAGAGGAGAACCAGGGAGGGGTGGTGTCCACGGCATCCACTCGCACACAGAACTGAACAGACAAGCGCAAAGTCCGGATTGAGGTTAGAAGATGACAGCAGAGGACAGGAAGGACCGAGGGTGGGGAGTGGGGTACCCTCAGAAAATCCAGCCGCCCCCAGCTGGGCGCCTGGAGGGAGACATGGTTGGCTCCAAACCAAGAAGACAGAAGCCATTTAGAAGGGAGGGAGGAGGGCAGTAGAGGGGATGGGAGGGACTGTTTGGCAACTGGGATCAAGGGATTGCCCCCTCCACCCCCGGTGGGGCTGGTCTGGGGCTACCACATGCTCTAGGCAGGGGCTGGATGCAGTTCACTTGTGATTCATGTTTGAGCTCTTTGTGTTGCTGCTGGCTGCCACCGCCACCGCCACCACCGCCGCCGCCACCACCACCACCGCCGCCGCCACCGCCGCCGCCACCGCTGCCTCCTCCTCTTCTTCTTTTCATTCGTCTTCATATTTATTTTATTTTCTTTTTTAAAATAATTTATTTAACTTTATTTTATGTGCATTGGTGTGAAGGTGTCAGATCTCCTGAAATGAGAGTTACAGACAGTTGTGAGCTGCCATGTAGGTGCTGGGAATTGAACCCCCGGTCCTCTGGAAGAGCAGTCTGTGCTCCTAACCCCTGAGCCATCTCCCTAGCCCTTTATTTTTAATTATATGTTCCTGTGTGTCTGTGTGTGAGTATGTGCACATGAGCAGATGCCCCTGGAGGACAGAGGCTTCCGATGCCCTGGACCAGGAGTTAGAGGTAGTTGTGAGCCGCCAGATGTGAGTGCCGGGAACCTGACCTGGGTCCTCTGCAAGAAGAGTGCCTGCTCTTACCTGCTGTACCGCCTCTCCAGACTCCCCCAGGTTCTCGTTGATAGCATCCTTGGACCTGCCTTGATGGTCTCAAGGGGTACATTCTCAGGGGCCCAGAAGGTGAACACCAAGTCCTCCTTCTTGTTGTCCTTAATCTTGTAGGCTGCATCATGGAGAGTATGGTGGCAGTCCTGGTCTGGCTGCATCTTGACAAAGGTTGTGGGGGGTGGGGGTGAGGAGGGTATCCAGAGTCTGCCCTGTGCTGCCTGCTGGGGTCTCCATGCCATCCTCCCGGATGGTGTTTTTGTTCTGACTCAGGCAGAAGAACACTGACTTTCCTCTGGTGCAGATGGCTTGCACATCATTCTTTCATTGGACACTTTGGGGACACCTCAGAGACAGCCACCCGAGTGGTCGTGTTTCTGGAAGTGAAAGAAAGACAAAGAACAGCGGGAGAACTGAGCTTTTGTGGCTGCTACTGGGATTGGACCGTTTGGTTTTGGGGTTGGTTGGTTGACTGGGTTTGAGACAGGGTCTCATGTAACCCAGTGTAGCATCCACCTGTAGCTGAGGATGGTCTTGGATTTCTAATTCTTCTGTCTCCACCTCCCCAGTGCTGGGATTCTAGGTGTGGCCACCATGCGCCCTTGATGTGGTGCCTAAGATCATCTGAACCCCAATGCTTTGAATATGCTTGATGGCGTATATCAAGGCTTGTATGTGTATGATGGCAAGCACACCATCCATTGGACTCCATCCTCAGCCCTAAGCAATGCTTTCTTGATGAGGCTGGATGGAAGGTCTAGCTAGGTAGACAATGGCAGGCAGATAGATAATTACAAATATATTAACTCTGCCTTACTTACTGCAAATATTGCTTCTAATATTGTTTTATTTTGTTTGTTTGTTTGGAGACAGAGTCTCACTGTGTTGCTTAGGCTGACATTAAACTCAAGATCTTCCCGCCTCTGCCTCCCAAGAGCTGGAATTTATAGCCTTGCTTGTCTCAAAGCTACTCTTTTTATCCCTCATAAATTCTTACTCTTTTGGAAGTGAGTCTTCTAGAAATTTCAACTATATTTATATAGTTGAGTCCATCTGTTGTTGCCTTGTGACTTTTTCTGCCAGGCTCAGGCTCATATGTCCATTCTAACTCCAGAGACATGGCAGTGTTTAAGTTGGCTCTCTCTTCCCAGGAAAGGCTACTGTTGATGGATGGGTTCAACTGGGTCTGAATTCCCTTCTGTCGTTTCCCACCTATGTGACTAGGAAAGACTCTTCACTCTGAGTTCTGGGTTTCCTGGCTAGTGAAGGAATTGGACCAGCCCCAGGTCCTCCAATTTGTCTATGCATCAGGGGCTCCATAAGATGCATTTTCTTGCCTGCTCTGTCAGAGCCCAAGAATCCAGATTTCCAAACCTGGGAACATAGTCAGTGTTGTTCTGCGCCTGCCATACTACAAGCCCCTGCTCAGACCTGCTTTAGACTCACCGGAAGCCAAGATCTTCCATGGCTTCCTGCCCAGCCTAGGAGTAGTCAGTGAGTGAGAACAGCCAGCAGCAGCCGTGACTGCTGGGCTCCAGGAGCTGGTAGCCCTGCCTCTTCCTCTTTGTCAGAACCCCTACTTGGAGTACAGCCTGAGAAGCAGCCCTGATCACTGCCTCCTTGGCAATCCTGGGGACTGCCACAGTCACACTCCTGGGGGAGAGGCCAGTTACTTAGCAGCTGGGTCCTTTTAGCCAAGCCACTCATCCTTTGAGTCTGGGTGTGCTCCCTGATGAAAGCAGGAACAGGGCCTTCCTACAAAGCTGTTGAAAGGGTACCAGTGATGGATGGGTGGGTGGAAAGAGCCTAGAGCTGTTCCTTGTGTAAATGGGCTTGGCTCACGTGTGGAGGGCATCATTGTCTGTTTTCATCAACATTTCTAGCTGTAGGGGAGACTGTCCTGAGGTCTGTGGGCTGGGTCTGAGAATTCAGCTGACATAAGGCAGAATAATAGGAGGAAGGCATACAAAGTGATACCAGCTTAATGTGGCACAGGAGAATGCATACGAACCTGAAGGCCCAAAGACACAGAATTGGTTGGACAAAAGTAGTAAATTAGGAAAATGTGATAAGGCTAAGGGGCCATGGGTTGGAAGAACGAACTGGGTGGGAAGTAACTAGGAAGGTAAGGGTGAGTTGGGGGAGGTTTGTACAGGTTTCCTTGGGCCTCACACTCCCTTTCTGGGACAGAGGGGACATTTTTCAAATAAGATTATCCTTTAGAGACAAGGTCTCACTATGTAGCCTTGAATGATCAATCCTCCTGTCTCAGTCTCTAGAGTGCTGGGCTTACAGATGTGTGTACCACTGTGCCTGGCTCACACAGGAGTTTCATCTGTTTTCTCTTTTCCTCCTTGTGTTGAGGATGCACGCTCAGGTCTCATGCATGCTGGACAAACATTCTACCCCTGAGCTGTCTCCTCTAATCCCTCACCTGCTACTTTTAAGAACAAGGGAATTTGCATGCCTTTAATCCCAGCACTTGGGAGGCAGAGGCAGGCAGGTGTCTGTGAGTTCAAAGCCAGCCTGGTCTACAGAGCAAGATCCAGGACAGGCACCAAAACCACACAGAGAAACCCTGTCTTGAAAAATCAAAAAAAAAAAAAAAAAAAAAAAGAGAGAAAGAAAAAAGAAAAGAAGGAAGGTCACAGTGATCTTCTTGTGCCTGCTTTTTTTCAAAGGCCTTTACATGAAAACAGCCAAGACGTCAAGTAGATTTGGGGTCAACATGTTAATAACTTGCTCACTGTCCTCAAGCATGCCGGCCTTAGGGAATGCAGATCTACAGCTGGAATTCCTGGCATCTGACAACACACAGATCTGTCAGTTCCTTGTCACCAGGGACCCAGGGCTCCTGGAAAATTTTTCTTCCTGGCTCAGTGGAGAACTTGTCTCTTGGGG
Source organism: Peromyscus californicus insignis (assembly GCF_007827085.1). Taxonomy (NCBI): domain Eukaryota; kingdom Metazoa; phylum Chordata; class Mammalia; order Rodentia; family Cricetidae; genus Peromyscus; species Peromyscus californicus. Next base: position 28,238,917 of record NW_026294551.1, read on the forward strand.
AGTTGAGAGGGTATATGACTGGCAGCCTCCAGGCATAGGGCACCTGCCCGTGTGACTCCTCACATGAGTGCTCTTCCCTTCCTCCAACAGGTCTGACAGGAATGGCCCCATTGCTCCAGTGACAGATCAATCCAGGCAGGGACCACCCTGCCTGATACCTGAGGTGCCTCAGGACATGCCTTTGCTTTACCTGAATCTCTGGACTTTGTCTCTTCTGGTTCCTTTCTAGAAACTTCAGGTTATTCTAACGCAGCCTGGGCCTGGCTTCTGTTTGGGGATATTTGGTCATACTGTATGAAAATGTGTCGCTGTTTTATTCTGATTGGTTTAATAAAGATCTGAATGGTCAACAGCTAGGCAGGAGAGGTTAGGCGTGACTCCAGGTTAGAATCTGGTTTGGGGCAGATTTCACCAGGGAGACTTGGAGCAAGTCAGACATAAAGAATGGAGAAGAGCCGGGTAGTGGTGGTGCATGCCTTTAATCCCAGCACTCAGGAGGCAGAGCCAGGCGGATCTCTGTGAGTTCAAGGCCAGCCTGGTCTACAAAGCGAGTTCCAGGAAAGGCGCAAAGCTACCCAGAGAAACCCTGTCTCGAAAAACCAAAAAAAAAAAAAAAAAAAAAAGAATGGAGAAGAGGTAAAGAGCCATGAGGCAAGATGTATATTAATAGAAACTGGTTAATTTAAGTTATAAGAGCTAGCTAGGAACAAGCCTAAGCTAAAGCCAAGCTTTCATAATTAATAATAAGTCTCTGTGTCATTATTTGGGGGCTGGCAGTCCCCAAAGAAAGTCTGACAAGGAAGACTGGCAACAGTCCTGGAACCTGACCAACTCACCCAGGCCTGAGTACTTTGCTGAGCTTTCTTGTAATTAAGACCCCAGGGAGAGGCCAGAACCCTGAGCTGTGGGCACTAATAAGGGCTCAAAGGTAGGCGGGGTCTCACCTTTTGGTCATTAAGGAAGTTGCCATGGAAATCCCCCTTCCAGTCTCCTTCAGATTAATAATAATGAACAGTAGGAGCCGGAGAGATGGTTCCTATGTTAAGAGCACATTCTGCTCTTCCAGAGGGCCTGAGTTCCATTCCCAGCACCCACATCTGGTGACTCACAACTACCTCCAGGGGAATCTGACGCCCTCTGCTGGCCTCCACAGGCATCTGCACTCACATGTACATAACCACCTCCCCAGCACATAATTAAAAATAAAATAAATGAAAAGATAGGAAGCCAACACAGATAGGAGGAGATTGATCCAGTCTAAAAGAGAAACAGAGCTGGGTGGTGGTGGCACACACTTTTGATCCCAGCACATGGTTGGCTCGTGCCTTTAATCCCACCACTAGGGAGGATCATGCCTTTGACCCCAGCACGTGGGAGGCTCATGCCTTTAATCCCAGCACTAGGGAGGTAGAGACAGGACTGTAAGGTGGGTGGAGGCAGGATCTCATGCCCATTCAATTGGAGGATTTGTAGAGACCGGATGCCCATTCAGCCTGAGATTTCGAAGAGGTAAGAAGTGGCTGGCTGCTCTGCTTCTCTGATCTAGCTTTTACTCTCGATATCTGACTCTGGGTTTTTAATGTTAAAACTAATTTGGATAATACTCTACAGTACACATAAAGGACTTATAAGGATGCTGAGTCCATGGTAAGCCCTGGAAATTGTTAGTCATTCGGTGTAAATTCCTCTAGATTCACGGGCTGCTCCAGAGAGGGACAAAGAAACATCATCGTAACAGGGTGTGGCCTTTAGAGATTATTTTATCATTTTTTTATTTATATGTTTTATGTGTATGAGTGCTCTGCCTGTATGTATATCCATGTGCCATGTGTGCCTACTGCCCTTGGAGGCCAAAAGAAGGTGTCAGTTCCCCTGGAACTGGAGTTAAAGATGGTTGTGAGCTGCCATATGGGTGCTGGGAATTGAACCTTGCTTGGGTCCTCTGGAAGAGCAACCAGTGCTCTTAACTGCTGAGGCATCTCTCCAGGCCTATGATTATTATTTCTTAACGATCTTGTTATTTTTTTAAATATTTATTTTTTATTCTTGTGTATATGTTCGGGTCTGCATGAGTTGGTGTTCTATGTGTGTGCAGGAGCCAGTGGAGGCCAGAGTTGGAATCAGAGGCCCTGGAAGTGAAGTTACAGGCTGTTGTGAGCTGCCATGTAGATGCTGGGAACCAACTCCTCTGCAACAGCAGTAAGTGCTCTTAACTGCTGAGCCATCTCTCCAGGCCTAAGATTGTTTTATCTTATTTATTTTGAGACAAGGGCTCATGTGATCCAAGTCTGCCTCTAACTGGCTGTATAGTTGAGAATGACTTTGAAATCCTGATCCTCCTGCCACCTCCACTCAAGTGCTAAGATTACAGGCCGACAGCACCTTGCCTGGCTTCTTATGGTAGTTCTTGCTACTGCCATAACAAATGCCCACAAGCTGTGGCTTAAGACAACAAATGCCTTATCTAACAACCAGAGGCCAAAGGTCTGTAGTGGCTAACTCAAGTGTCAACAGAGCTGTGTTTCTCCTAGGGGACTCTAGGAAGAATCTGTTCTGGCCTATCTAAACTTCAGTCTGTGGCTTCTCCTGGCCCTGGGCTACAAGGTGTGCTGGCATCGGCCAACAGCAACATCCCCTCTGACCCTGACTCTTCTCTCTCCCTCTTTAATGAGTTTGTGATGAAAAGGGTCAGTGGATAATCTGGGATAATCTTCAGATCCTTAATCACAGCCGACAAGTCCCTTTTGCCTTATAAGGGAACACATTTCACAGCTTTCTGCAATTAAGATAGGCACATCTCTGGGAAGTCTACAAGCTGCTTAAAAGAGAAATTCTAGTGGAGTTGAGTGTTCTGGGCCTTAACTATAATCCTTTTCATCTGTGCAGGGTTTAGAATCCTTCCATATGACACTTTTTTTTTCCTCCTTGAATTGATCCTGGGAAATCAATGAAGTAAGTACTGAGCCTTCACTGTAAAAGCGGGAACAGCACTCAGGGGAGGCCCTGGGCCAGGCCACACAGCTACAAAGAGACCCAGGTCCGGAGCTTTTATTATTTTGTCTCCTTAAATATTTACTCGTTTATTTTGAAGCAGGGTCTCAGTGTGTAGGTCGGGCGGGCCTGGAACTCACAGAAATTCTCCTGCCTCTACCCCCCAAGTACTGGGGTTAAAGGTATATGGCACCATGCCTGGCTAATATTTTGTTTCTAAAAAATAATACATTTTATAAATTTCATGTAGTTATGGTGTATGTGTGCGCTTACACACCAGGAGAGCTGAGGGCAGTCTGCAGTGGTCAGGAATTTCCTTTCACCACATGGAGTCCAGGGAAGGGACTCAGAGCCTCAGCCGTGGCACGCTTACACAATGCAGTTGAGAACGACTGTGTTAAGACCACAGGTACACCAGCTTTGTGCAGCATCAAGAATGGAAGCCAAGACTTCATGCATGCCAAGCAAGCACTCCACCAACCAAGTCTTACCCTCAGCCCCCAAATTAATGATGCCTCTTTAAAAAAAAAAACAAAAAAAAACAACAAGTACTGGAGATAGAACTTAGAGCCTAGTGCATGCTGGGCAAACACTCTATCACCATGTGATATCCTCTATATCACTATGTGATATCCTATGAGGATTTCAGAAGTTTTGATTCAGTTCCTCCACCCACAGTTCCCAGCCATTTGCTTCCAGAACAATGTGCCCTTGGTGCATCGGGGTGATTCCTCAGGTACCTAACAACCTACAGGATAAAGTCCCCCAAAGTGAGCCTGTTCCCACAGCCTAGATGTGTCCTCAGCAGTCAGCCTTGAAATCAAGAGGGTGAGATGTGGGCAGAAAAGCTGTTGTTTTTGGATTTTGTGTGTGTGTGTGTGTGTGTGTGTGTGTGTGTGTGGATACCCTTGGCCCAGAGCCCCAGAACTCAGTGTCCGTCCGTCTGAGGCGTGTCCTCCACAGCAGCTGAGGCTGGAACCCTGTTTGCCTGGAGCACTCTTCTTCTTAGAAAAGCCTTAGTGAGAATCTCTCATAATCACTCCAGTGTGGTTTATGGTTTTGCCTTGGGTGCTACTGCATGAGAGGAGAGCTCTCCCGGCCCCACAGATGCTGGGGGAAGCTGCCCTGGAACCTCCTGAAGCCTCTCTGAGCACCTCTCCGCCACCCTACCCACCACGATGGTCTTTGTGTGCCTTCCCTGTTCCAGGAACTGGGTTACATTGGATCTGAGCAGGGCCCTGTTCCCTGATGCATTTGCCTCAGTGGAAGGAGATGGGGCCCGTGGAAAGGCGTGTGACAAGGAATCAGAATTGATTTGTGGAGAGTGTGGGAGAGTCGGTGACAGCGATTTTGTGGCAGACAATGTCTCCAGCTCTAAAGATGGTAGTTCAGATAGGGGCAGAAGGGAGATATAAGCACAGGCTTTGACCAGGGGGTCCATGAGCCTCACCCTCACTCTAGGTGGCCCCCACAAAAGGATTGATTGTTAGGTCCTTCTAGCTCAAGACTGGAAGAAGCATCCTGGCATGGTGGCACTCATCTGTAATCCCAGTCCTGAGGAGGCTAAGCCAGAGTCACCTGTGGTTGGAGGCCAGCCTGGACTACAAGGCAAGAGTCAGCCTAGAGCCACATAGCAAGACCTTGTCTAAAGGAATTAGATAGATAGATAGATAGATAGATAGATAGATAGATAGATAGATAGATAAACAAATAAATAAAAGAAAAGGCAAGAAAGGAGTTTGAGCCTGTGAGTAGTGATCAGTATGTCATCTCTGAGGCCAAGTGAGTCCACTCTGGAAACAGGGTCCAGCTGTTTTCAGGGCTGAGCATACTGTAAGGTTCCCACTAAGCAAGGGTCCAGTAAGGAGGCAGTGGCCTGATGTCAACTTTAACGAGGGTGGCAACCAGATGTGAGACCAGCTGTGGAGAGCGAGTGAGCTCTGTGTGTGGGTGGCCATATGGAGGGAGGCAAGAGGATAATCAGGGAGTGGGGCAAGCGTCTGCAGAGACAGAAGTGGGGAGCCGGAGGGCAAGCCATCTGTGAAAGGCTTGAGGTCAGGCTACCCCAGCTCAGGCTTTGGGAAGTGACTGTCCCCGGGCAACTAATGATGCTGTTGGGTGGGTCTCTATCCAGGGAGGCTGTTTAGCCTTTGGAAAGAGCAGCTGACAAAATACTTTGCACTTGGCCGGGTAAAAATACATAGGGACATGAAGTAAGCCTTGACATCATCTGTCAATCTAGTCACCAGCTCCCCCTCCCTGGGTTGGAGGAATTTGCTCAGGGTTGCCACCTGGGAGGAGGCTGAAGGAGCCTCACCAGCTAAATGATGCTGCTGTGCCTTTAACTGGCACTTCCTCACTTCCTCTCTCTGGTCTTTGGTACCTGTCGTGTCACTGTCTGGGGTACCTGCCCCTTATCCTGTCTGCTGCACTCTTACTGGTTAGCCCCCCTCAAACTGTGTCCTCTACTGCTCATCTGCTCTCCTTCTGCAGGCCACATGACACACGTGATCACGTCTGCCCCTCTTCCCAGCATGTACAACCTGGTTGTTTGTTGGTTTGGTTTTCGAGACAGGGTTTCTCTGTGTAGCCCTGGCTGTCCTGGAACTCACTCTGTAGACCAGGCTGGCCTCGAACTCACAGAGATCTTCCTTCCTCTGCCTCCCAAGTGCTGGGATCAAAGGCGTGGACTACACAGAGAAACTCTTGTCTTGAAAAACCAAAGAAGAAAGAAGAGGAGGAGGAGGAGGAGGAGGAGAAAAGAAAGAAATATGATTAAAAGAATAAAACGTGCAGATGAATGGATAATCAAAGAAAATCAATGAAATGACTCAATGATATTCTGCTATACTCGTAGATTGGTGTCTAGCTCAGTCATCATCAGAGAGGCTTTCTCAGGCAGCTGATGGGAGCAGGTGCAAAGACCCACAGCCAAACATTTGGAGGAGAGCGAGCCCAGGTTGGAGGTCTCCACTGGGTCCCTTCCCTTAGGGTTCAGGGACCCCCAAGGAAGGAGGGAGGAGGGATTGTGGGAGCCAGAGTGGTCAAGGATGTCAGAGAGCATGCCCACAGAATCAACTCCACAGAGCTCATGGGGGCTCACAGAGACTGAAGCGACAATCACAGAACCTAAATGGGTCTGTGCTAGGTCCTCTGCATATATGTTATGGTTATTGGCTTGGTGTTGCAGTGGGTAGCCGTTCCAGCTTTGACCTTGAAACACTGCCCCTAGAGTGACAGCAGGTAACTGCCACACCTGCCTATGACCTGCCACCCGGGGCTGACCTGCCCCTGGGGCATGGCCGAGAGGGAGCCCCTTAAGACTTCAGATGGTACTCGCTTGGTCCCCCTCTGGATACCTCATGGTCCTGGAATCTGGATGGGAGACCAAGCCAGAGTTCTCTGCTGGATGGTACCTCATCTCTCCTGGATCCTGTAACCAACCACTATTGGCTGTAAGTTATCTCAGAAATAAACCTCTCTTGATTACCAGATAAATTACGTGGAATTGCCTTTTTAAATACAGTTATATGGTGTTTTTGTAGGGCTCCTGACAAGGGGGGGCGGTGTCTCTCTTTTGCCTGCTCTTGGGATCCTTTTCCTCCTACTGGGTTGCTTCGCCTAGACTTGATGTGAGTGTTTGTGCCTGGTATTATTGTACCTTGTGCCATGTTCTGCTGATGTCCCTTGGGAGGCCTACTCTTTTCTGAGGGAGACAGGGTGGGGAGTGGATCTGGGGGAACTGGGAGAAACTGGTTCTGGTGGGGAAACTGGGAGGAGTGGAGGGAATAAAAAATATTTTATTATTTACAAAATAAAAAAGAATAAGATAATTCACAAAGTAAGTTCAGAATAAACCTAATAAACTTGAAAACTGTTTAATCTCAATAAAAGTAAGTGTGCAGATGAATGGATAATAAAAATGTGGTATCCAGTAGAACATGGCTCAGCCATGAAAAGGAAAGAATTACCTGCTAAACAAAGTAACAGCAGAGAGTGTGAGATTCCATTGACACACAACATCCAGAATAGGCAAGCCATTTAGGCAGAAAGTAGTGTGTGGTTGCTAGAGTCTGGAAGAGAAGAAAACGTGTGGTGGGTGTGTGATTAGTGAATCCAGGGTTTCCTTCTGGAGAATGAACATATCTTAGAACCAGATGTAGTGCTCACCCAATGCAGTGACTGCACTAAATGCCACCAAACTGTGCAGGTTAAAATGGCAAATTTTATGTCACCCCTGTTTGGTCACATTAAAGAAAATCAAATGCACATTTCCGAGAAGAATTTTAACTTTGATCAGATTCTCAAAAGGTTAAGAAGCCCTGGTCTGATCCAACACTTTCATGAGGTACAGAGGGAGGGAGACCCATGGAAGGTCCCTTGGACTGGTGGCAGAGTCAGCACCCGCCCACTTGCCTGACCATGCACCGTGCCTTCCTCTGTCCTTTGATCCCACTGAAGCCTCCCAGCCAGGCTACCCACAAGCTGTGTAGCTCCACAAACTTAAAAGGCCTTCCAGAAGCTGGGTGAGGATTGGAGTTACAAGAATGTTTGTCTTTCTCTCCATGGACTCCCAAGCATCTAGAGTGCAAGAGGAGGCATCTCTCACTTTCCCCCATATTGCGTACAGCTTCTGAAGTAACCTTGGGAGTGAACGGTCCTGTCTCTGTTTAAGAAAGAACTTGTGTGAGTTCCAGGACAACCAAGGCTACACAGAGAAACCCTGTCTTGAACCGCCACCCCCAGAAGAGCTTGCTGTTTGCTTGGAAGGAGGGTACTTAGCTGACTGCCTCGGAGGACCCAGGACTGTTCTTTATCCAGATGCCATTGCTACCTTGACCTAGACTTCGTTAGATGTGCGACAGTGTGGGGTTCTCTTAGCTGACACATTCATGTTTTTTAAAGTTATACTTTATTCTTTTGAGATAGGATCACACCGTGCTGCCTAGGCTGCTCTGGAACTCACTATATAGCCTCGGGTGGCCTCAAACTCGACATTCTCTTGCCTCCTCATTGTTATTCCAGACACGCACCACCTGCTTAAGGTTTAGTTTTAATTGATGAGTGATCGTTGCATATGTTTATAGAGTCCATGTGATGTTTTGATGTCCTCCCCATCATCTTTCACTAGCTTGACTGAAAACACACACGAATCCCCCCAACACTGAGACCCACTCTCAGAAATTTCTGTTGTTTCCTGCCCGCTCCCTTTCTTGCTGATTAACCACACAACCATATAGTGAGGAATGCACAAATCCTCCCTTCCAGAGCACTCCCTTGTCCCAAGTTTAAAAAGACGTACCTGGAAAAGTGCTTGCCAGAGATGCTGACCACAGCAAAATCTGTATACCAGTCACTTTAACCAACCGGACGCTTTGGTTGGTTGTTTTGTTGTTGTTGTTTTGTCCCTTTTCTTTCTCTCCATTCTTTCGCTCTTAGTTTTTTTTCTTTCTTTTGTTTTTTTGTTTTTGTTTTCGAGACAGGGTTTCTCTGTGTAGTTTCGGTGCCTGTCCTGGATCTCGAGCTGTAGCCCAGGCTGGCCTCGAACTCACAGAGATCCGCCTGGCTCTGCCTCCCGAGTGCTGGGATCAAAGGCGTGCGCCACCACCGCCCGGCTTTAGTTTTTTGGGTTTTTTTCTTAACAGGATTTTATGTGGCCCAGGCAGCTCTAATGTCCACTGTGAAGCTGAGGAGGACCTTGGACTTCTGATCCTCTTGCCTTTACCTCCGAACAAGGGAGTTATGTCTTCTTTAGATCCACTGGTCCACAGCTCTCACCACCATGAGCATAGGATGGAGCGCCGCCACATTCCAGAAGGCAATTTTTTTTTTAAACAAACACTGCATAATTGAAATGACTGTCTGATACCTACATACCTTCTTTTGAAAAACTATACGGGCTGCGGTAGAGGTCGGTGACAGAACACTTGCCTAGGACGCAACGAGCCCCTGAGTTCAATCCCCAGTGTTGGAACCCACCACCATCTTTACCCAAGCTCCGAGGAGATCCAGCGCATCTGTGGTCTTCGTGTTTGGGGAGGAGAAGACAGGAGGACTAAGTTTGAGGATAAGATGGGTTTAAAAAAAAATCACGTCTTTAAAAATCAAAAAGAAAAACCGTGAGACTTCTTCCTTAGGTAGGTTGTCATAAAGGTCCCTGAGGGTGAGCCTGCCGGTTGGCTCCTGGAAGCTCTTTCTTTCCATTACTGCTCCTGTTCGCCGGGACTCCACAGTTCCTACAGCGGAAGCCAATCTCACCAGTGCTTGTTACCTAGGCCCCATGCCTCACTTCCATAAGCCTTGCACTCTTGCCGGCATCCCAGAGCCTGCTCCCTGGAGGGCCCAGGTAACAGAGCATCTACCTGGCGTGTCCTAAGTGCCCCCTAAGTGTCCCAGGGGTGGAGGGGGGCTGCTGCCTGGGTTGGAGTAGGAGGGCTGTCCTTGGAGCATGTATCAATTATGGGGAGCAGGATCTATAGGAGCTTGTAGTAAAGTCCCGGGCCTGGAGAGGGGCCCAATGTCAGAAACAAACCAGATAATTCCAGAATGCATTAGAGCCCTAGATTAAGAATAATAATAATTAATAATAATACAGATACACTTAGAAATTTGAAAAGCTGGGCAATGGTGGCAGAGGACTTTAATCCCAGCACTTGGAAGAGGCAGGAAGATTTCTGTGAGTTCGAGGCCAGCCTGATCTACAGAGTGAGTTCCAGGCTACACAGAAAAACCCTGTCTCAAAAAAAAAACCAAGAGAGAGAGAGAGAGACAGAGACAGAGACAGAGACAGAGAGACAGAGAGAGAGAGACAGAGACAGAGAAAAGAAATTTGAGATAACAGGAAAGGACATCTTCACTGGGGAGGGAACCAACGACGACATCTTTATGCAAAGACCCCAAGTATGGAAAAAATTAGGCTGGCTTAGGAAGTGAAGCCCCAGTGGCTGATGCATGGGCAGGGCAGATGACAGGAGCGTGGGGCAGGCAGAAGGGTCTGGAGCACCTACGACAGAAGTGGTCAAGGCGTGGTCAGCCGGGGGTTCAGGGAAACCTGAAGGTCGGCCAGCAAGTGGTGGCCCAGGGCAGGGGTATCTGCAAGGAGTCTGGGTAAGGGATCACACAGGGCAGCGGAGTTACTACTGTCCCTGCTCCAGCTACTCGGTCAGCTACTGCAGCTACCCTCTGTCCTACCCAGACCTGCTGATGACGCCTTGGAGCTCTCTAGCGCCTCCTGTGACGTCAGGAGTCTGACCCGGGCATTCTCCGGGTCTGCGAGCGAGCGTGAGGAGCCGCTTGCGGCGCGCGGGGTCGCATCCTGATGAAGAAGGCTAATGACAAGCAGTCCCCGCCCAAGTTGCTCGGTGGGTGCGCGCCCCCGCGCGGGGCACTGGTTGCTATGGACGCCGCGGCGGCCGCTTGCGGGCGGGGTCGCAGGGGGGTGCCGCGCTGCGCAGTCACCCTGGGGGCCGGACGCGCAGGGCCACGCTGGTAACCTAGGGCGGCACCATGAAGGCCCTCAAGAAGGAATCCCGTCTCAAAATTCCAACCAGCAGGTTCTTGGAGGCCGCAGAGAGCGTCAAAGGTTGGCGCTGGAGGCCTTGGGTGCTCAGGAAAACCCGACAGGGATGCTTGGGCTGGGGTTAGGACACTACAGATTCGAGGGAGGGTCACTGAGACTGTGGGGTACACCACACAGGGCAAAGGAGGGAGACGAAGCGCTCAGGACTTCGGTGGTGGTGATACGGCAAGTGAGGGACTAACAGAGGGACTTCAGGGGTCAGTGACAGGGGGACAGCCTTGGACAGGAGGAGTAGGCGACCTCCAACTCAATTACATTTTAGAGTGGTGCAGGGGACAGACTCCCTGGGTTGGGTGAGAGGTCCAAGAACCAGGGAGCACCTAACGAGGTTCTTGGGAATTGAAGCAGGGGTCACCTAAGAATCATGCTGGAGAAAAATCCACTAGTAAAAAAACGACAACGAAAACCCTAACTCTGTTGGTTTCAAGTGACATTTATTTCCTCTACCTCTTGGCCTTTCCAGCCTCATGGCAGATATTCAGTCTAACATGGACTAGTACCATGAATGTTTCCATTTCTCATTTGCAACCTACTCCCCTTAAAAAAATCCTGCTGGGGATGAACCCCAGGGGCCATGTGCATGCTAAGCAACTCTCTGGTACTGAGTTACCCCTTACCCTGCTTTTATTTACTGAGGTCTGTCATATGTGGACACCGGTAGGCACCTAGGTATCAATATTGTGTGACTCCAGTCCTCCAGAAACACAATCAAGCAAAGACCCAGAGGAATACCGAAAGACTTAGAAAAGCAAATATGGATGCCTATGGGAATTAAGGACCCTCAGAGCTTCTGAATTAGGCCTTGGTTGGGTGGACTTAGAGGGAAGGGTTTTCTGGAGTAGATGGCTTGTAGGATGGATTAAAGAAAAAGACAAATAAAAAAAAGGAAGGCTTTGCTTCTCTGGGTTTGGAGAGCAGTGTGAATTCGTGACTCAGTGAACGTAGGAACCAGAGGACTCTGTGCAGGTGTGCAGGGGCCAGACCATGAAAGGGCTTCCGGTGCAAAGTCAGAAAGTCTTGTTATGTGACCTTGCAGGCCCTGAGGGGACCCAGCCTCCGAGGCCTGGTGCAGCACACTGAAGAGGGGGGCGGGCCAGGAGGCAGTGGAGCCCCTGGGAGGCCCAGGGAACTCAAAAGACCCGAGTGGGTTTGTCTTTCTTTCTTTCTTTTTTTTGGATATGGCTTTTATGCTTCTTCATAGTATAAAAAAGCTGGTGCTGTTTCATGACATACTTTTAATAGTTAAGAGAGAAGGAGAGAGAGAAAAAAAAATCGGTTCCCTTTCCCAAGGGCAGCCAAGGGCTCTCCTAGCTGCTGCCTCGTGCTTACCTACTTTCAGGGTGATCTTAATCAGATTTGTACTCTCTGCTGTAAACAGATCAAGGAAGGATTTTTTTCACTGTGTATTTGTTTTTAATAAGGGAAGGATTCGATTTGTTAAATAGTCTTTGAGTTAAGAACATGTACCAGAGTGAGGGGTGGGGGTTGGGAAACAAAACCAGTGTTTCACATGGAAGGTCCCTTTCTCCTGAACTTTCTTAGAAGCCTCCCCGGTGTCCAGGCCACAAGTGTGATCTTGTAGTCTTGTGCTATGTGTCTCTGAGGTCTCTGATTCTTGAACATAAAGGCAAGCACACATGACTGGGAACCTGTTTAGAAACCTGAACTACCTACCCAGGCCTGTTGGTAAGCTCCTTGACCTTGTTGCTAAGCCACAAGTAGCACCAGCTGCCCCTTCCATTACAATGACAGCTCCTCTCTGGAAGGGACAGTTCCTGCCTTGGTTCCCTCAGCTCAACCCTGAAGTCAGTTTCCCCAAGACTTTCAGCAACACTGAGGAACAATGAATGACATTTGTTCAAGAAGTAGAAAAAAAATCAGATCCCCTCTTCTACCCGCTCTCTGGGTCCCCCTCTTCCTGACCTCCTCAATAACTCCTCTTGCCTTAGCTCCATCAGAGGTGTTGCCCGACTGTCCCACTCAAAGAGGCTTGTGTCTGACCCCTGTCAGCCCAGAGAAATGCCAGCTCCGTGGCTCACCAACAGCCCCCCCCCCACTCAGCTTGGGTTTCCAGAACAAAGCACATGGGCCTCAAGTTCAGTAGTGACACACCCCTACCCTGTGGGGTCCTCCAGGACACCCCGAACTGCCCCCAACCAAGGACTGGTCCTTCCTGCCAGGTCTGCCTTCAGTCTGTCTGTCTGTCTGTCATTGGATGGGTCATTCTGAAATGTCAGCACTCCACTCTCCTGTTCCAGGGGTCAGATCTCTGATCTGAATTTCATTTAATATCCATTACACACACACACACACACACACACACACACACACACACACACACACACACACAGAGTTAAGTTCATGCCCGAGAATATTCACTGAGCACCTTTGTTATTGTGGTTCTTTTGTTTGGGGATAAGGTCCCAAAGCCACCATGCTGTTTTCCCCTCATCCTGATCCCAGGCCCTGCTTCCCCAACAAGCTTCCCATGTCGTCAATGCCACACACACCTGCCACATTCAGCCTTGCTCACTCTCTGGCCTTACCTGTAATACCACTATCTGCAGGTCCATCTCTGCAAAGCATTTGTCCCTTTTCCAGCTCCTCCAGGCTGGATAGCTGTCCCTGCATTAGGGTCCTCAACTCTGCAACTGGCATAGTTATTCTTTGAATATCTAATCAGACCTGTTAGCATGCTTTCCACGCAGACATTCACATTAAGATCACTGTGTGTTTGTTTCCTTCAAGAGGAACCACATTGTAACCTCATGGACTATCTTCTCTGTCCTTTGCAGCACATAGAAGGTGCTTGGTGTGCCAGGCATGGTAGCTCACATCTGTAAAACCAGCACTGAGAAAGCTGAGGCAGGAGAATTGCCATGACTGTGAGGCAAGCCTGGGCTAGATAGTGAGTTCCAAGTCAGCCTGGGCTAAAAGGAGGCCCTGCCTCAAAAGAAAACAAAACAACAAAAGAAAGTGGATAGTCTCTAAGATGGACTTCACTTTAAAATGCATACGTCAGTTTAATGAATATTTAGTTAACCAGAGCAAGCCCCATCCCCCCGCCCAACTGTGTTGAGTGGCATCATTTATGGTGATGCACTCAAGATAGTTCAAACCTCAGACCAGAGCTTTCAAGGGCTGCTTCAATCTCAACCAATCAGGGTCTGTGTTGCTTGCTGAGCATGGTGGGAACTTTGGCCCCAGGAGTCTTCAACAGTGTTGAAGGTTTGTGTTTATATCTATCTACCAGTAATTCTATACCCATCGGTGAAAGGCACATCTGGGACTGTTTAGTCCCTAGGGAAGATGTAGACCGATCAAGGTGATGGGTAGAAGAAACAAACGTCCTGGAAAACATAATATGGAAATGCTTCTAACATTGGGTCGTCAACTGGCTGCAGTTCCCTCATGGGTTGCCACCTGCTTTGACATTTGTATAGAAGGGGAGAGAATTAAAAATTGGAACCCAAGCCCATCTAGATGGGGGCCAGTAATCTCAGGTGGCTGAGGCAAGAAGATGGCCAGCCTGGGCTTCAATAGGAAGATCCTGTCTCAGAAAGAAAGCTTGGGCATGACACACGCCAAAGGTGGTGTTGACACACACCTTCGATCCCAGCACTCGGAGGCAGAGGCAGGCCAGTTGAGTTTGAGGCCAGCCCGTTCTACAGAACAAGTTCCAGGACAGCCAGGGCTACACAGAGAAACCTGTCACAGGAGAAAAAAAAAAAAAATAGCCTGTCTCAAAAAAAAACCAAAAAAGAAAAAAAAATTCTAAATCAAAACCCAAGGCTGCATCTCCAGGTGTGGTGGAAGATCAGACCGAAATGGGGTCAGACTGCTCAGCTCTGCGTGTGTCTGTGTGTGTGCACTTAGTGCAGAGACACCGTGAGCTATTTTTCCTGTGGAGGAGACAGACTTAGAGTTATGTTTGGAATGAGTTTTTTTTTTTTAAACCACCTGCAATTTGGACATTTCCTTAAAAAAAAAAAAAAAAAAAAAAAACCAGTTTGACTGTGTAAACCAAAGCCCTGTGATGTTGTAGTGGTGTGGTCTCTGACAGATTAGAGAAGCACGAGATAAAACCAAAATGTTGTTCTAAACACCCTGACAGCTGAGTTTTGCTTCTCCTTTGATTCTTTTTGTACAGATGTTTACATCAAACCCTCCTCAGCTAGAAGGGGGAAAAGATGAAATTACCAACCAGAGGGTCGAGGTGTATGTACATCTAAAGGAGTTAAGCCACCTCTCTGGTGGCAGACAGAACGCGTCCTGGCCAGAGGGCCGCTGGCTGTCACTTCAGTGGCGTGAATTCTGATCACTGCACTTTTCTGCAGTCGCATGGGCCGCTGGTGGCATCTGGCGTCTCTGGCTGCAGTAGACCCTTAAATAATCTTGTCCTCAATCTTGGCCCCCTGGGCTGTTCCTGGCCCTGCCTGCCTCTGTCCTCAGGGTAGGCTGAAATCCCTCGCATGGATCACTAAGTTCTCAGTGTGTGTGACTCCTATTTCCTCCTGCCTTTCTGCCTCTCACCCGCTCTCACTCCACTCCAGTGATTTCACAGTGCATGCTTGGAGTTCCAGAGGGTTCTCCCTCCTCTCTGGCCTCTAGGCCTCCCTACCGTTCCTTCTGGAATGTTTGTTTTGTTGTGGGGCTTCTCTTCCTCCTTCACTCTCAGTAGGAATATCACCTCTTTATCGAAGCTCCCCTAGCCTCCCCTGGGTTGGGGCGCCTGAGTGCCTGACTAGTGTCCCACACTCGGTCAGTCTGACCGTTCTGTCTCCTGCAACTGTTGGCACCCCAAACTGAAACTCTCTTCCCAGGACCTCACTATATAGTTCTGGCTGGCCTGATCTCCCTGTATAGACCAGACTGGCCTGAAACACAGAAATCCTCATGCCTCGGCCTCCCAAGTGCTAGGATTAAACTTTACTTTCTTTTTAAAAAATTTGTATTTATTTTACGTATGTGAGTGTTTTGCTTAATGTATATATGTGTACCACATGCATGCCTGGTGCACACACCTATCAGAAGAGGGCATTGGGGGCTGGAGAGATGGCTCAGAGGTTAAGAGCACTGGCTGTTCTTCCAGAGGTCATGAGTTCAATTCCCAGCAACCACATGGTGGCTCACAACCATCCATAAAGAGATCTGGTGCCCTCTTCTGACCTGCAGGTGTATATGCAGACAGAACACTGTATACATAATAAATAAATAAATATTAAAAAAAAAAAATAGAGATGCGCCGGGCCGTGGTGGCGCATGTCTTTAAAAAAAAAAAAAAAAAAGAAGAGGGCATTACAAATGGTTTTGAGTTGGCATGCAAGTGATAGCAATCTAAATCTGGGTCTCTGCAAGAATTACAAGTGCCAGATCGTGGGTCTTACAATGCTGGTTAAAACTGGTATTGCCACAGAGGCAGGTGGATTTCTGAGAGTTTTGGGCTAGCCAGGATGACATAGTGAGACCCTGTCTCAAAAAGAGAAAAAGAAGCCCAATGCCAAGCCACTGCATGTGGTGGCATACACCTGTAACCTCAATGCTTGGAAGATGGAATGAAGAGCATCAAGGTTATCCTGGGCTACAAAGTGAATTTGAGGCCAGCCTGGGCTACATGAAAACTTATCTCAAAAAAAATCAAAATTAGCAGGATGGTGGTGTCACATGTCTTTAATTCCAGTGCTCGGGAGGCAGCAGCAGGCATATCTCTGAGTTCGAGGCCAACCTGGTCTAAAGAGAAAGTCCAGGACAAGTAGGGTGGTACCCACCTTTAAATCTAGCACTTAGAAACAGATGCATCTCTACAAGTTCAAGGCCAGCCTTGGACATGTGGTGTCAGGAATTGAACCCAGGACCTCACTAACCAGAACATGCTTGCTAGGCAAGCACTCTACCACTGAGCTGCGTCCTGAGCTCTCAATCTGTCATCTTATTTATGTATGAATATATGCAGAGAGCTCTTGGAACACATCTCTTTGCTTCTCTCCAGAAAAGAAGCGGGCAAAGGCACCTGAGCAGCCCACTCCCCCCATTCAGGAAGAGCCTGAGCCTGTCAGCAATGTCTTACAAGGAGATGACATTCTTGCCTTGGCCATTAAGAAGGAAGACCTGAAGAAGGTAAGGCTGAAGGCCAGGGATCCCTTCGAATACCCAGCCACTCTCATGGTCCATCCCTGCCTTGGCTTCCTGATCCCAAGGAGCCACCAATTCCATTAAAAAAAAAATCCATCAAATATAAAAATACAAATTCTTTTTTTTTTTTTTTTGTCTGAGTTAGGGTTTCTCTGTGTAGCTTTGGTGCCTGTCC
Source organism: Peromyscus californicus insignis (assembly GCF_007827085.1). Classification (NCBI taxonomy): domain Eukaryota; kingdom Metazoa; phylum Chordata; class Mammalia; order Rodentia; family Cricetidae; genus Peromyscus; species Peromyscus californicus. The sequence goes on from NW_026294551.1 coordinate 28,255,794, forward strand.
TGGATTTCGATCTGTAGACCAGGCTGGCCTCGACCTCACAGAAATCTGCCTCCCGAGTGCTGGTATTAAAGGCATGCACCACCGCCAACCGGCTAAATACAAATTACTTTAGCATCTAAAGGAACTTACAAGAAGCTAGGTTTTCAAATTTTGAGATTCTAGTGGAGCCACAAAATAGTGAGATACCTTGGGGCAAGTGCCATCATGCCCATTCCGCAGATGGGCAAGTAATTTAAATCAGCGTAGTTAGAAAGGAGCACAAGGCTGTTCAACTCCAGCGATTTCCCTTACCTGTCAGTCACCCTTACTTAATCTGTCTGGACATGCCAGGTGCCATTTCTTCCCCTCCAGGTTGCTCCTAAATCTCAGGTCTGTCACACAGGCATTTCCAGGACAGGATGTATGGATGGAGCTGGGGGAGCCGACTAGTCAGTCCTCAGGAATTCTACCAAGAACTGGAGTGGTGTGGTGTGGTGTGGTGTGGTGTGTGTGTGTGTGTGTGTGTGTGTGTGTGTGTGTGTGTGTGGTGTCACTCCTCCGCTTCCCAGGTAGCATTTTCTTCAACTTTGTTTCTTTTTAGCAACACATTCCTCAGTTAGTAGAAACAGGAGGAAAGCCTGTAGTTACACAGAAATTTATCATCCGTAAGCTCAAACCGAAGGACTCCAGCAGGAAAGTTTACCACTTGGTAGCACATCCTGCTCATCCTGATGCTGCCACAAAGCCTCTGGACTACTCTGGTATGGGTTCTCTAGACCTTGCATTCTTGGGTGGGGTGGGAAAGCCCACTCTCCATCAGACAGTTGTTTCTGTTTCTCCTCCCCAGGTCCCGGGGACAATTTCTTAAGTGGTGACCAGATCCTGCCTCACCAGATCTTGGGGAGTCTCCAGGACTTTAAAAGAATCGCGGTTGCTCGAGGGAACACCCAGGTTTGTTCATAAAGAGCTATGTGGCCGAGAGAGATCACCGAAGCCATTTTGCTCCCCTGCAGGGTAGAAGGGGTGCGTGTGGAGGTGGGAGTACATGGGTAGGATTCAAGAGATAGGCCAGTCTCTGGGCTTAGGTGATAAGTGACCCTTTGGGAAGTCACAGAAGCCAGTTGCCAGTTTGAACAACCTTCTGCTGAAGTGGTAATTTACTAAAAGGAATTCAGAGCTTGCCTTGTGGAACTCTGGGTCTGGGTAGACTGAACCCCACCAGGCAGCAGAGGTCTAGGCCCAGCTCCTCATTTCCCGTCTCTGAAGACTGGATTGCTGGAGGGAGATGTCCCCAACTGTTCTCTGTGCTACCTTCCTGTCACCTAGTACTCCTCTGTCACAGATCCTCCCCTTCGATTGGGTGTGGGTACTAGGGGCCCAGCTCAGTTACTCTGAGGGAAGTCATCTGTTGGGAAGAGGAGCCACCCTAAGGATGTTGACCTTTCTGGGCAGAGGGAACTGTCACTGTTCACCAGGTCCCCTGGTTTGTTTCCTTCCTTGCCACCCCCATTGGTCCTGAAGAGGAGGCTCTCTTAGAGCAGGACAGAAGCCAGGGCCTGGGCCCAGGTCAGTCTTCCTCCGCACTTGTGTGTTCCAGCTGGCCAAGCTGATACACATCAGGCCCTGTGTGATGACTCTCATCTCAGCAAAAGACGAGCCAAAGCCAAAGGCCCCAAAGGAAGAGAAGAGACCTCCATGGGCCCCACCTCTTCAGCACAACTTCCTGAAGAACTGGAGGCGGCACGTTGCTCTGTGGAAGAAGCAGCAGGAAGCCCTCAGTGGTGAGCCGAGCTGACAGGGACCTGCCAGGCCTCCATCTGGCACAGAGGCTCCTCTGTGTCTTCTCCCCCACCCGTCCACAACCTGGACTCGCACTGACTAGCATTTGTGGCGCCGCTCCGAGAGCCCCTGGTTCTCAGGCCTCAGTGGGTCCAGAAATGAGCCGGGGAGTGGGCCACCCGATCCATAGTGCCAGAGCCTGTGGGTTCTGTTTTGGGGCAGTGGTCACATTTTTCCTTCTCCCTGTCTAGGGCATCTGAAGAAGCCAGTGAGTGAGCTGCTGATGCACTCTGGGGAGAATTACAGAAAGATCCAGGAGGAGCGGGAACTGATCGACCGTGCACTTCCAACCCAGCATGACAGAAAAGTGAAGACACTATTCCCAAGTACAGAGAGAGGGAGACAGGGGAGAGAGACAGACTGCACATGGGGAGTACCCGCTGGTCTCCAGTTACATGGCTGGGAGAAAACAGCCTGTCCATTACCAAGCACTGTCAAGCCCTTGGGATCTTCATGTTTCGGGGCTGTGCACTTTAATAATTTAGCCTGTGGTGGTCCCTGGCGGTCAGTTTATCATAAGATTCTAAATGTTTGTCTCTGAAGGGCTTTGACTATATATATATACATATATATATATATATATATATATATATATATAAATTTTTTTTTTTTTTTTTTTTTTGTCTAACCAAGGCCAAAGCACTGAGATGTGTTTCGGTACATCAGTGAATGCCTGGGCTGGGACCAGCTCACCTCATCTTTTTGGTATCTTTTCTTTCCTTCTTTTTTTTTTTTTTTTTTTTTGCATTTTTTGAGACAGGGTTTCTCTGTGTAGCTTTGGTGCCTGTCTTGGACTCACTTTGTAGACCAGGCTGGCCTCGAACTCACAAAGATCCGCCTGCCTCTGCCTCCCAAGTGCTGGGATCAAAGGCGTGTGCCACCACCGCCCGGCTCTGGTATCTTGAAAACAAGAAAATTGTTAAATGCCCACTCTTCTGCCATTGGGTCCCAGTGGATGCCCCCACCAGCCTCTGACTGAGGTACAGAGGTGACCTCACTGTTCTGTCCCTCTTTGCCAGGTTTTTAAGGCAGCCAATTGCTTCTGGAGTCCACTGGAGTACCTGGGAGATGAGATGACAGGTCTTCTCATGACAAAAACGAAATCTCAGCGTGGCCTGGTGGAACCCATCACACACGTCAGGAAGCCCCACTCCATCCAAGTGGAGACTGGTGAGAAACAGGGCCTGAACCCATTGACTTCTTCTGCCTGATGAAGGTGGCAGGGCAGTATGGTGTGGTCAGCATGACTCTGACCCAAATCCTGGATCACACTTAGCTTTGAGCAAGTTCCAGACTCTACCTGGGATCCAGTTCCTTCCTCAGTGAAACTGATAGAAGTGATAAATGAGGCAGGGTAGTTAGGACCCTGGGCATAGAGCTTTCACTATCCTCATGCAGCTACTGAGTCCCTGGAATGTGACTAGTCTGCATAGAAATGAGCTGTCAGGGTAGACCAGTCAGTAGTCATTTCTATATTGGTTGTGATAATAGTCTTCATATAAAGTGTTAAATGAACTATGTTACAATGACTCTCACTTAGAGTTGGTGAGATTTACCTTTTCAACATGCATCTAGAAAATCTGAAGTGACGCACAAGGCTTACATTTGTGGTCTATGCTATACTTCCATGGGGTAGCCAGGCTTTAGAGCCTATCAGCCTGTCCAGACTCACACCCCAGCTGTGCTGGCTTTCTGAATTTCTATGAGGTATTTGGCTCCCATTGTTCTTGATTTTCTTTCCTATGCATTGTGAGGGGTTAAAAGAGACGTTATATGCATTTAAGGGTTTCTGGCTCCCTTGCTAAAACTCAACAGAAGGTAGTTGCTGTTGTTACTGCAATCCAAAGATTTGGCTATCTGGCAGCTTATTTTGTGGGGTTCCTGTAGATGGTTGTTAAGGAGGTATAGCACCAGAGAACTGAAGTAGAGCTGCCCCACAGTGGCTCCCCAATCCTCCTCAGGATGGGTGTTCTCAGGGCCCTTAGGCAAAGGATGGGAAGCGGGCATGACAGCAGCCTGTGCCGAAGGTCTTCCATCTCCACTCTAGGATTACCAGAGCAGAAGGATGCTTGGTACCGTTACACCTGGGACCGGAGTCTGTTTCTGGTCTACCGACGCAAGGAGCTAAGGAATATCATGGCAGAACTGGATTTCAACCAGCAGGTTGCTAATGCCTTCATACCCTATCCTGAGGTGCTTCAAGTAACCTGCCAGCCAGCTCACACTACCTCTGTTTCTCTTAGGATATCGATGGCCTGGAGGTGGTGGGTCATGGGAAGCCCTTCTCGTCTATCACTGTGGAGGAGTATTCACCATTTGAAAAGAGTATGAAGAGCTCCTCTGAAGACACAGCATTCCTGTGAGACTGAGCCCTGAGGAGAGAGGGAGGCTGGAGAGCTTAGTTGCTCTGACATCCACCAGTATTGGAGGGCAGGTTTTCCTTTCCGAAGTCAAAATCAGAGTGGCCTCATCCCAGCCTTGCCAGAGGCTGCCTCCCTGTCCTCTGACGCATTACTGCATGTCTGACCGCTGTCTGCTGCCACCTTCTCCTTCCCCACAACTGGATCCTAGAGGGGACTGCCCATATGTCACTGTGGTACTTAAATGTCCTCACCCCCAGAACCCTCCACAGCTAATAACAGGGAATGGCCTTGGAGAGAGACTCAGCAAGGCTGACCAAGTCTCTAGATTTCCTGACAACTGTGTCCATAGTTCCAAGTGGTGTGAGTGCTCAGCCTCCAGGAAAATAAATAATCGTTTTTTTCTTACAGAGACTCATTGACCAACGTCTCTGACATGGTCCCCATGCCTATTCTCGGCCCTTCACTGCTGTTCTGCGGGAAGCCAGCTTGCTGGATCAGAGGCAGTAACTCAGAGGACAAGGTAAACTGCCTTTTCAGCTTCATGCACTTGCAGGAAGGGCCTCCCTGATGGGCCAGGCCCCAAGGTGACCGTGACAGTCACAAGGAATCCACACAGTTTCTGATAGGTGTTTTTATCTGATTATACATTCCACATGCCTGGAAATGGTAACAGCAGCACTAACTGAAGCAAAATGAGATCACAAGGCTGAAAAGGCTGGCGGTGGTGGTGCACACCTTAAATCCCAGCACTCAGGAGGCAGAGGCGGGCCGATCTCTGTGAGTTCAAGGCCAGCCTAGAATAGAGCAAGTTCCAGGACAGCCAAGGCTACACAAAGAGACCCTGTGGTGGGTGGGGGGAGACAGACAGACAGAGAGCATCACTGATAATACCTAGTTTTCAACTAGCCCTCCAGCAGGCAAATAAACCCTTTTACATAGATGGGGCTAGATGGAGGTTTTAGGAAAATATTTATTATTATTATTATTATTATTATTATTATTATTATTATTATTATTATAGTTTTTGTATGTGTATGTGATATGTGTGCAGACTTACACACATGCGCATGTCCAAATATGTGTGAGCACACATGTTGGGTGCAGTGCACATCTCTTGTGTGAACGTCTGTGTGTAGGCCTGAGGCTGACAGAGCGTCTCCATCTCTTACTTTCCACCTGTGTACTGAGGCAGGGGCTTTCACTGAACCTAGAGCTAATGTTGGGGTGAGTCTGGCTAGCCAGCTCACTCTGGGGATTCCGTCTTCACCTCCTATGTGCTGGGATAACAGGCAGGCTGTCACACTCAACCTGGCTTCTGGAGATCAGATCTCCAGTCTTTGGGCTTGCAAACTAACCTCTGAGTCACCTCCCCAATACCAGTTCTAGAACATTCTTCAGATGCTAAGGAGCAAAAACAAACCGGGTGTCAGATACTTCTCTTCTTAGTGTTGGTGATAACCTCAGAGGCAATTACCGGTGTAGGGTTGACACCACTCAGGGTGACCAATCCCGGAGGAACAGTGTCAACACTGGACTTCCAGAGAAGTCATAGGAAACAGGATGGCTTGGTCACCCTAGGTGAAACTTCTAGCCCGCACAGTGCTTGTACCCTCTTCCTCCCACAGCAAAACATTGGAATTGGTGTTCGCCTGACATTTGAGACCCTGGAAGGGGAGAAAACATCTTCAGAACTAACTGTGGTCAATAACGGCACTGTGGCCATTTGGTATGACTGGCGACGGCGGCCCCAGATGAATTTTTTCCAAGACCTAAAGAGAAACAGGACGCAGCGGTTTTACTTTAACAACCGGGAAGGTACCCCCAAGCTACCCTCCTCACCAGCTCCCCATTTGCCTCAGTGACCGGGACACTCCAGTGTTTGGTTAGTACCTACCGGTCTCTCCCCTCCTTCTGCCTTGACTCTCCTGTTTCTCTCACGAAGTGTGTGGTCTAACTATTCACATTTGTTGAGAAAACAAGAGAATTCTTGAGAATGCAGAGCGGGAGGAGCCATTCAGGGAGCACAGACCTGGGGCCCGGGATGACCAACTGTTCCTGATCGACTCGCTCTTTCCCAGCTGTAACACTCAAAGTCACCCACTCCAGGAAACCTTATGGTCCTGAGAAGCAGGAATGGCTGGCTGGTGACCAGATGTGGGCTGGGCTGCAGTGCGCTTTCTGTACGTAGACTGGTGGTTCGGCCAGCTCCTCCATCACAGCCTCTGCCTCTGTCTCTCTCAGGTGTGATTCTGCCTGGGGAAACCAAACACTTCACCTTCTTCTTCAAGTCTCTGAATGCTGGCATCTTCAGGGAATCTTGGGAATTTGGGACCCATCCTACCCTCCTGGGAGGTGCTGTCCTTCAGGTCACTCTCCATGCTATCTCACTGACCCAGGACACTTTTATCGAAGAGAGGAAGTTGCTGGAGGTAGGAGACTTAGAATGTCAGCCATGGGGACAGCACATGGGTCACTCAGGGGTTCCTCCAGGGATCTTTAATTTTCCTATCTTGAGAGGTGATTTTTTTCTCACCACACAGACAGATAACTACTCTTGCTTAGGAAACAATACTCAGGTCTTTATGATGTAGAAGATGGAAGGGCAGGCTAGGGCAGGACAGCCAGTGACCCTACCTTGCAGCCCTGAGTTAGAAGGGAACAAGATGAAATCCTGAGATACAGACTTCACAGAAGTATGTACGGAGTCCCTAGTAGGAGCTTTCACACTGGGGCTCTGAGTCTCGGGTGGATATGGGAGACCTTGGGGCGGGGGGGGGGGGGGGGGGGGGGGGGGCTGCATTTTGTCCATGGCTGTCTGCCGCTGTGCGGTAGAGTGGGACTGAACTGACAAGACTTCCAGCCCAGAGACAGTGACTTCCATAACCAGCCCCGGTACCCTTCTCATTGTCGGCCTCCCTGCAGAGTCAAGGTGAGAGATGGAGGCTCTTTGTCTCCGTTCAGTCTCGGTGTGGTTTTCTTGTGCCCTGCTCTGTGGGATTCTGTGGAAAGCTGGGCATTTATGTGGTACCCTACACACGGGCTGGGGCTTGGTCCGTGCCAATTAGATTGTAACTTTGATAAAGGCCAAGTTCACTGTATTTGCTGACTCTAGGACCTGTGTGTGGAGAGATGCCCTTCTGCTGGTTTTCTATGATACTGTGTGGCCAGGCCAGAGGAAAGTTCACTACCATTCTTAATGGCGCCCAAACTGTGGACTCTGACTCTACCCCTTCTTCCAATAGGGGAGTTGGAGGGTCCAAATCCTGTGCAGGAGTGGCTCTCCTCTGGGACTGGCCTCTGCTGGATGCCTTTTACCTTTTTGAGAGGAACATGGATGCTTAGAGACCTGGAGATTTTTGTGTCTTGAAATAATAGGTGTCGCTGGGCAGTGGTGGCACACGCCTTTAATCCCAGCACTCAGGAGGCAGAGGCAGGTGGATCTCTGTGAGTTCGAGGCCAGCCTGGGCACAAAGTGAGATCCAGGAAAGGCGCAAAGCTACACAGAGAAACCCTGTCTCGAAAAACCAAAAAAAAAAAAAAAAGAAAAAAGAAATAATAGGTGTCTGTGTAAGTCAGAGGGACTGACGTCCAGGCAGGAACTCAGACCCTACTCTAGAATGTTCTGACTCTCTCCTTGAGGATACATGGGTAGTGGAGAGCCTAGGCTGCCATCTTGCACCATCTTTCTTTCCTCAGAGTAAGCTGGCTGCCCACGAGGCTGTCACCATCGCACAGAGTGTGCTGCAGGAGTTACTGAGGGGGGTCTCGACTCCAGAGCGTGTACCATCCCCTGTGGATGCCAATCTCACCGAGGAGGACTTGTTCCACTACAGGAATCCTCGGGTATGGGTTGGCCCTGTGCACTCTGGGTGATTGTAGTAGCAAATCCTTCCGCATGCCGGAACCTGTGCTTGGCATCTTCCACAAGTAATTCACCTCCTCATAGCAATCCTAAGAGAGAATGAGTGTGATTTACACCCTGACAGGATGTAAATACGGGAAATGAAGGCCCAGAGAAGTTAAGGAATGTACCCAAAATAGCTTACAAGTGGGCGGATGCTTAGTAAGACCAGAACATCATATGATTCTTCATTTAAATCTTGCCTGTCTTGGAAGGCCCAAATGCATGTGCCTATGTGTCTGTGTCCTCCCTCACCTTGGCTGCAGTTGCATTACCAGCATCAAGTGGTGCAAAACCTGCACCAGCTGTGGCAGCAGTACTCGTTCCTGCCTCTGAAGACTGACGAGGCCAGGGCAGGTCAGGAGGACGCCCTCAGCTCCAGAGCTCGGCCTGTTCCATTGCCATTAGTGTTTGTTGATAAGGCCCAAGCAGACCTCGAACACTCGATGAGCAGCAGGAGCAGCAGGAGCGGCAAGAGTCCCGTCTTGGAAGCCTCACAGCTGCAACTGAGGCAGGAGTCAGATACCCCCAAGGAAACCCGAGAGCCCGTCCCGCCTCAGAAGATTGGCGTAGGCACCAAGAGTTTTCCACGGAAGAGCATCATGGAGGAGATCCTTGTGGAGGAGAGTCCTGACAGGGAGAATACCAGGAGCCCTTGGGAGCTGGAAAGCCTTCCCCTGCCCAAGTGGAACCTCTGCCTGGAGGACTTCAGAAAGGTGCCCCTAAGACTCTGACGGGGTTGGTGGAGAAGGCCCCTGAGTGTGTTGCTCCTTTCTGGAACCTGCCGGGGAGGCTCCAGCAACTTCCCTTGGCCCATGGGCATATAGATGAAACCTGAGGGCCCAGAAAAAGTAGTCTCTTGAGTCAAAACTTTTTTTTTTTTTTTTAAACAATGAGCTTCTGTGAAAACCTTGAAAACTGAGGTTCATGGGAGGAGATTTTTTGAGGCAGGTCACTGGTTCCCAGAGAAGGCATCTTCTATAGACTCCATAGCTTCTAGTTTTGGGCCCTGTTCCATGTAGCTAGGTCCATTGCTAGAGAAAACACAGGGACCCTTGGAGTTCTGGTCCAGAATAGTTGCCCATGGTGTCCATGGCCCTAACCAGGCAGTGATTACCTTTCCTGAGGAGATCCAGAGAGAGGATGCCCTCATCCGGCTCAACAAGGCAGCCGTGGAGCTGTGCCAGGAGCAGAAGCCATTGCAGTCTGACCTCCTGCACCAGATGTGGTAGGTACCCTCCAGGGGACAACCCCAGATCCCCTTCCCCTGGTAGTACCTGGCCGTGGGGCCTGGGAAGGTAGTTCCGGACTCCAGGAGGCTGTTTCCCTTGAGCTCGGGATGCTAAGAAATGCTGCAAACATCTCATACTCTGGAAGCTGCCACAGCAGCCTCACAGCTGCCAGTTGCTCCTCTGGGGAACAGTTGCCGTAGAACAAATAGTTAGCCTCCCCCACCCCCACCCCTTCCCCTTGTCTTGTTCCTTCTCAAGCAGAAGAATGGGGGCTGGGGTGGGAGGGGGCAGAGGACACTTGAGGAGAGAGGGAGCCCCACAAAAAGCTTCACTTCTCAGTGTCACCGAGCCGTCGCCTGTTTGGACTTATGTGGATAGGTTTTTGAAAGGCCCAGAACACAGCCTCAGGAGCCTCATGCCGGGAATCTTGTGCAAGGCTCAGGCCTCCCCATGGAGCCTGACCAAGACTAGCCATCACTCCACGCTGGAATTTAGACTCCCAAGCAAGACTGAGTTCATTCAGGCTTCTTAATACTAGTCCTAGTCCTTGTCTCTTGGTTACCAGCACGGGGAAGCCAGATTCCGATGTGAACACTTGCATGGTGTCAGGGAGGGTTGGCTGCTTGGTAACACGGCATTTTCATGGTAGTGTTCCCCCGTGCTGGAGTCTTTAAAGGTAGGCATCCGAGCCTCCGACGGTTCGAGGACAGCTGAAGAGTCACGGCTTTTCTCCAGTGGGTCTTTTCCTCTAGTTTGCAGCTGTGGCGAGATGTGATTGACAGCCTGGTAAGCCAGTCACTGTGGCTAAGGGCTCTTTTGGGATTGCCTGAGAAGGAGACGGTTTATTTGGATGTTCCAGAAGACCAAGGTCAGACATTGTGAGGGCTCACCTCGATGTAGTCTTCTCTTCCTCAGCCCTCTGCCCTGAAGGCAATAATACCTTGACTGTTTAACCCCTTATGGTAGGTACTTGAGTCCCTAGTGGTGGGGCTCATCCAGCTTGGTTTTTTTTTTCTTTTTCATCCATCTTTGTGTCTGTTGCCAGGACTTGAGACTCAGATTCTACCTTGGTGGAGTGCCCTTGTTTAGCACGCTGAATCACAGGGAGTTTAAACAGAGTGGAGCTGGGACCGAACTGTCTCTTGCCCTGGTCACACAGCCTTGTTCCCTAAGGTCACGTGGAGGGCTCGAGGAAGTCTTCCTCCCCCACTTCCTTAGCCCTCTCTGCTCTCAGCCTGCAGGGATTCTCGGTTTTCCTCATCACCCAGCTTACCTTGGCATAAGGCTGTGTGGTGTAGGCCAGGCCATGTGCCGGGGGGGGGGGGGGGGGGGGGGGGGGGCCGGCGAGGGGGGGCTTCTATATGTCTCCCACTTTCTCCCTCTTAGGTCAAAAGTCCCCCACAGTCGTAGAAGTGAAGGCGGCGGTGAGTAAAGTTGGGAAGGAGGAGCGGAAAGGGGCCACCCAGGAAAAGAAACTACTAGGTGCCAGAGACAAAGAGGAAAAAAAGGGAGCCAAGGCGTCAGGGAAGGAGGTATGTGCGGCTGTGATCTGCACCCCGATGGGGCTGGGGAGTGCTGGGGAGGGGGGGTGGGAGGGGGTAGTTGCTCCAGGAGAGCCACCAGAGAGAACATCAGACCTCCTTCAGGAGCTGTTGAGGTTGTGTGTCTCCAATTTCTCCACGCAGGATCGCCTGAATAGCAAGAAACTGAAGGCAAAGGATGACAAGAAAGTGGTGAAGTCTGCAAGCCGGGACAGGCTCTCCTCAGAAGACCCTACCCCTGACAGCACGGTCCCTTCGCAGGAGCCCATAGACCCCCTGGTCATGCAGAAATATACCCAGAGGTTGCATGCTGAGGTGAAGGGAAGAGGGGACTGCCATACCTCCCAGGCCTCACCCCTGCATCTCTCATTCCCTTTATTCCACTGAGGAGCACCTGCTTTTACCTACAAAAAAACCAACCAACCAACCAACCAAAAACCCAAACCCAAAAACCAGAGAGAAATGAAGGTTGGCCAAGGAAGGGTGCCTTAGGCAGAGGAAGTAGCTGATGCGGAGGAGGAAGTGGGCCAGGAGAGTGGCAAGGAAGAGAAGCTGCGGACAGGGCATGAGGGTGGTCAAGAAGGACTTGGCTGGCCCGTGTGAGGCCTTGGAGTTTTCTCTGAGTGACCCCGGAAGTCATGCAGAATTCCTCATTGAGAGTGATGTGATCGGAAGTAGGGTGCCTCTAGCTGTCCTTTGGAAAACAGACTCCCGGGAACACACCAAGGGTGAAGCCCTTCCCTTTGTAGGGCTGCTTCTACCTCCCCACAGGTACACACTGGTAGAGGTGTGTTTCCTGGGAGAATACCATGGAGGGTTGTCTTAGTCCTCTTTCTGTTGCTATAAGAAAATACCACAGATCTGGAGATTTATAAGAAAAGTTTATCTTGGCTCCTGGCTCTGCAGGCCAGAAAGCCCAGGAGTAGGGCACCCGGGAGGGACTCATGCTGCTTCAACTCACGGTAGACGGCAGAGGGGCAGCTGGGCTTGTGTGGAAGGTACACAAAAGGAGACTTGTTTTCTGACAACCGCTAGGACTCACTGTGGTGAAGGTATTAATTGCTCTGTGAAGGTGGGACCCTCATGACTCAAAGACCTCTTAAAGGTCTCCAGATTTCTCAGCACTCACATGGGAAGCAGATTTTAACATGAGCTCTGGAGGGGGCAATGTACATTCAAAGGCTAGCAAGTGTGCATTTGCTGAAAAGACTTGATCATGATCTGGTGTTAAGCAACAGGTCCTCAGAGACGCCCCAGGTCATCTTAGTCTTTGGTTACTATGGTTTTTCAAGGTGTGTGGGAGGTCTACAAAACCACACTAAGTCAGCATATCTAACAGGGATGCTTCGTCTTTCACTGATAAGGCATTGCGAATCTGGGCTTGCATTACTGTACACTGTGGGACCACCCAAGGGTCTCATTTGACCAGAAGTAGTTTGCTGCTGCCTGTGACATCATTGAGTTTTCTGATGGCTGATGGGCTCTAGAAAGGAGTTTTAGGGTTCTGGGGACTCTGGGGTATAAACCCTTCTTTGACTCTATGGTATTGAGTCAATTTTCTTAGGCTGTGTGGTCCAGCCACAGTAGGGGGCTCAGTCTCGGTTTTGGAAGTTTCAGTATGTAGATCTATGATCTTACAGGAAGGAGAGTTGGCTTCTGGAAAACCAACACAGAATTGGAACTGAGCCCAGGCCCACTCCAGATCTAAAAAACAATTACATGCAGCAATACACTATCCAACTTTGGCATTCTGCTCTCCATATTTCCTCTTTTAGTAAGGCTGGTACATTGGTGCCTTCTGCAGAGCCAGCCTTGGCCTCTGATGTTTATCCCATTCTTGCAGGTCTATGGGCTGCTGGATAACCTGGTTACCGACATGATGATCCTGGCTGATGAGCTCAGCCCCCGAAAGAGTGTTGAAGAACCTTTGCGTTTTTGCAGCTGATTCCTGGGCCCGCAGTGCCTCCTGGGAAAATGGTTAGAAAAAGTCAATAAAGAATCTTTAGGTTCCTACCACACCCGTTGTGCCTCTGGGGACGCTGGGTCTCAACTGTGTCAGGTGATGGTCTAGGACCTCCTGTATCCCACCTGCCCACATGTGGTTCTCAGAGCCACCCACATGGAGGGAGGCGATGTGCAAATGACAAAGCAGGAGAGCAGGTCAGGTGACAGGGCAGATTGCCTTTGGAGGTCTCTGGAGCAGCCGCTGCCTGCCTCAGGCCCACACTTTCAGGGTCATGCTTCCCGGATCCAGCTCAAGTGGCCTCACGTAGTAGGGACCGAGTGAGGGACTAGGAGGAGAAGCAGGGCTGATGGAATCCCACTTTCTGGAATCTTCTACTTCAGCTCACCTCATCCTTCAGGATGGCACTTGCCAAGCTTTTTAAACCCCGGAGGAATTGGGGCTGAGCCCAGACCCACCCCAGGTCTGAAGAAAAACGAAAGTACAACTATTTGCAACAATCCAAGAAACTCTCACATGTACAAATTTCCCCTCCCCATCTGTTCTCTTTAGCACCCTTGTCCTGAGCAGACGTTAGTCTTTGGGGCTCTGGTCGGCTTTATCCCTTCTGCCAGTCAATGCATCTGGCCCTGAGCCATTTTCCTGCTACGGTGAAAAATGTTTGTAATCTCAGCAGGACACTGAAGGTTGTAAATTCAAAATCAACCTGAGCTACATAATGACTTTGAGGCCAGCCTGGGCTACACGGGGAGACAATGTCTCCAGGAAAACAGCTTTGAGAATTCCCACTCCTTCCTGGAACGAAGGAATGTGGGACTTGTCAAATGGGTGAAGGGTAACAGCTGGGAAAGATAGGCAATACCTGCTCAGGTCATCCCGGGGCTTCTGTTGTAACAACTGTAAACAGCTTGTGGGCTGGGGGGGGGTCTCTAGGAGCAATGGAGGATTAAGGGCAGCCGGTAGTTTGGGAGTAGCCAAATCCTGTGGGATTCATACTGACCTCATGAGCCTTCAGCACTCTCCAGGTGAGATGTGGAAGAAGGAGTTTCAGAGCCGGCAGGGCCCTTCCAGAGTTGGAGAGACAGAGTCCTCAGGACCCTTGTGGGTAGCAAGGGGAAGCCAGCTGGGAGCAGGAAAAGACAAACCCCAGGGGGTGTTCTGCCCTCTGTTTTACTGTCGCCCTGACTAGGAGGGGTAGGGCGTGGTGGTGGTATTGGAGTTGCCTCCACCCCTACCCCATTCCCCTTCTAGCTGAGGAGGTAGTGGAAAGGTTAACTCCCTGCAGGGTGGGAGTGGGTCAGCTCCAGGTCTGTACCCCTGAGGTCACGGGCAGACAAACAAGCAGGCCTCCTCCCCTGGAGGCACCGCCCGGCAGACAGCAGGAAGGGGTTAAACACGCCCGCCCGCCCGTCATCCTGTGTCCTGTTACTGCTGAGGCAGACCTGCCTGGCCAGCTGAACAACTTTCCTCCCGAGACTGCTGGCCGGCAGGAGTCGGAGAGGCAGCCGCCAGAGGCTGAGCTCCAACCCGCTGAGGGACCCTGCTGTCCTTCAGAGGGCCCTGTGCCTCTCGGTCGAGGGTGGGGCTCCCGAGACCAGGGTCTATGGTGGATGGCTCTGGAGCTGCTCCTGAGGCTGTGCCATACCCTGCAAGTCAGAGGGTCACTGCAGAGCCTGCTGGGGCTGGGGCGAGGGAGCCCACACTGGAGGTAAGCTCCCTCCCGCGCCGCGGTGGTGCCCTGCATGAGAGCGGGGGCTAGAGTGGGCTCAGGACTTAAGTCTCTCTCCCAGGAAAGGCAGGACTGTGGGGGACCTGGAGGCTTCTTACCTGCAACCCCCTCTACCTTCCTGGTCCCTCCGGAAAGGGACAGGGACGTAGGACCATCCAGAGGTTCTTGGTAGCATTTCCCTCAGATCCTGCATATCTCTGTATTTACACCGCTAACCTCAGGATGCCCCCTTAGTCCACTCCAGTGCTCCCCAGGACACAGCCAACTCAGATCTGATGAAGCCAGACAGCCTAAGGTTAGCTACCATCCAGTCCCACATCCCTCTAGCAGCAGGAAGGATATTGCCACTCCCCCATTGCTCACTCTGGGCTTGATGGGGACAGAAGATGGGGAGGGGTGCTGGCTGGTGGAGGTGCGCACATACTTTGGCAAATTCGTGCATGTGATTGGTTCCTTCCATCTCTCTGAACCTCCACCCTGGGGATGCCATCTGCTTCCTCACTGCTGACTTTTAGGAATTTCTCCATCCCCCACCCTGGCACCCTTCTGGACTTGTGTCCTGAGAAGTTCCACCACTCCAATTCCTCCTTGGGGACCCGTGTGGAGGAGGGAGTCTCTACTCTATGCCCCCACCCCCAGACCAGCCTATGCTCCCTCTCTGCTAGTACCCTCCTGCTTTCTTTCCATCTCTGAAGTGGCCTCCCCAGCTTCTGGCTTCTCAGTGTCCTTCCCTCCACCTGGCAGGGTCTGGCTCAAGGTCACTGCAGTAATTCCATACCCGCTGCCCGGGGCTGCCGCTGCAGCACCGTCTTATCGGCAGCTGGGTTTGTGTTTCACTCCCTTTTTATTCCTGGGCATATTGTGTTCGATAAAACCTTCTGCTTGTAACACCGCTGGCAGGGCTCCCAGCCGCTCCTCCGGCCTTCCTTTCCTCTCAGCCTCAGCTTCGTGCATGCTCTGGGACCTCACCCTGCCCCTCTTGCTCCTTACTGTGTCCCTACTGTGTTAAACTCCATGAGAGTAGAGGAATGGCTGGGTGGAGGTTCAGGCACCTCCTTTTGTTTCCGGTCCCTTCCTTTCCCCAGCTCCAGCAAAGGTGTGCAAGCAATGTCCACCTTGTTCCTGAGAGGAAAGCCCATGGAGGGTCATGGGACCTACATAGAGGGTCCCTCCCTTCCTGTGGAGGCTGGTTGTACCCACCCTGGCAAAGTAGGAAGGCCTAGGAAGCCAGGCCCAGGTAGGGCTCTGGTGGAGTCAGGATGTCTGCTCTGACTGGTTCTGCCAATTCCAGCAGCCAGCAGGGAGGAGCATGTACACCAGGGCGGGCTTCGGGCACAATTATTCCCATCTTGACTGCCACTGCCAGCCCGCCCTCCCACTGGGGAGGTGAATACAGGTCTGAGTCACTAGTGAGGGGGAGGGCAGGAATTAAACAAGTTGTGGCTGTGGCATTCCCACAGAAGGCCAGCTGGACAGAAAGACATAAGGTAGGCAGCACTACGGGCCAGGGGGTCCAATTTCCACAGACTCCCATCCTTCAGCCCAAGATTGGGACCTGCCAAGGCCTGTGGGTACTTTGAAGTGAGCCAGTTATTCACTTGTGGGTGCTGGAAGGACAAACTTCCTATACCGCAACTCCTACCCCCACCTCTCAGGAGGCTGGGACAGCTGAGGTCAGGCCGGAGGGTGATCTGGGGAGGTGTGATCTCCATGGTGGTGGGGGGCGTTCATGGAGAAAGTGGAGGTTCTGCTGACCCAGCTTCTCTCCGTGTGTGTGTGTGTGTGTGTGTGTGTGTGTGTGTGTGTGTACACATGTATTCCTGTGTAAAACTATATTAGTGCCATGATAGCAGGAGGCTCCTATTTTGGGTTTCTGGCAAGGCCTTGGGGGACTCTTCTGCCTCCCGAGGCTGTGGAAAGACATGTGGCCGACCGTCCCTCTGAATCTGCGTCTATGGGACTATCAGAGGTCTTCTGTGTGCCGAAGGCCTTGGTAGTTTGCTTGGACTGTCCCTGCCCTCAGGGAACTTCCATTCTGGCTGAAAAGGTGGTTCTGAGACAATTAGATGGATTAATTAACAAACTAGGTGACGTTGACGATAAGTATTGAATTAGTCTCAAGGAAACAGGTGGTGTCCATCTCAGCCCTGCCACCTACATGCCCTTTGACACAGGCGGGTCACAGCACTCCTGTGCGTGTGTGGCAGAGGCCAGCAGGTGCACCCCTCAGGCTCACAGATTCCTCACTTCCCTCCATCTCCTCACCCTTCTCTCTGTGTCCCTAACTTAGCGCCACCTCCTCTAGGAAGTGGCCCACTAGTCTCTTTGCTTGTGCCTTCTTTACCTCTGAGCATGCCCACGGCGGGCTGTGGTCGGCGGATCCTTCCACTTAGATGTGGGTGTTGTTCTACAAGCATATCGCGGGGCTTGGGGAAGACCCCCAGGAAATGGGTGTTGAGTGAATTAAATTATGAAAAATGGCCGTCTGAGAGGAAAGAGTGAAGGGCTGAACTGGAAAGGTTGCGGCACAAACAGAGGAGGAGGAGGACACAAGCGTGAGTGAGGCGGGAAACTGACATTCCTGGTGGTCACTTTATGATCCTTGAAGCCACACATTCAGGTGGAGGGAGGACTGCCCCCACTTACCAGCTCTGTGATGTCAGAGGAATAATCATGGACTCATTCTCTGAGCCCCACTGTCCCCCTATGTGGCTAGAGATAGGCATCTCAACATCTTGGTCTGGTGGTCGTATGGACAAGCATGCCAAACAAACAGGGTCCATTGAGCAGTGAGCACAGTAACAAAAATAAAAGTAAGTGTTGGCCAAAGCCATTCCTGGCAGCAGGGACACTCCGGCCAGGTCCTACTTGGTGAGTGAATGAACGGTGAGGAAGCCACCGATCCTGAGTCCCAGGTCCTCTTTTCCTCAGCCCCATGTGGAACCCACGGACGCAGCCGCCCTGCTGAAAGCACGGCGGCCCATCCTTCGAGACAGTGACCTCAAGACGGTGGCCCTCAGCCCTCTACCTCCGGCGGGGGTGGGGGCTGCCCACCTCCAAGTCCCCAACCATGACAACCTCTGCGCTCCGACGCCAGGTGAAGAACATTGTTCACAACTACTCGGAGGCTGAGATCAAGGTGCGCGAGGCCACCAGCAATGACCCCTGGGGCCCACCCAGCTCCCTCATGTCAGAGATCGCTGACTTGACCTTCAACACAGTGGCCTTTGCTGAGGTTATGGGCATGCTGTGGCGGCGGCTCAATGATAGCGGGAAGAACTGGCGACATGTATACAAGGCTCTGACACTGTTGGACTACCTACTCAAGACGGGCTCAGAGCGTGTGGCCCACCAGTGCCGTGAGAACCTCTACACCATCCAGACACTCAAGGACTTCCAGTACATTGACCGCGATGGCAAGGACCAAGGCGTCAATGTCCGTGAGAAGGTCAAACAGGTGATGGCCCTGCTCAAGGACGAGGAGCGTCTGCGGCAAGAGCGGACCCACGCCCTCAAGACCAAAGAGAGAATGGCCCTGGAAGGCATGAGCATTGGCAGTGGGCAGCTGGGCTTCAGCCGAAGATCTCGGGGATCCCCCTCCTCCTACACCTGTGAGTAGACCCTAATGGTATGGCTGGAGAGGGTGGTGATGGTGGTGGTAGCCCAGCCACAGTCCTGACTCTGCAGCCAGCAGCCATGAATGAGAGATAGTTCCTACCCCAGAAAGGAGGCTGGGAGGACCCATCCAGATAAAGAACGTAATGTGAAAAGCACCATGCTTGCACATAGTAGGTGCTCTGCAATTCAGATGAAATAATGACATTATCAATTGCTTGTCCTTGTTATTAGTTAGCTGTTGAGAGGGCGGCATGGAAGTCGAAATGCAGCCTCTGGAGTTGCATACCATTCATTCTGTTCCTTCCAAGCTGCGTGGCTTGGGCAACCAGCTCTTTGTAAAACAGAGGTACACTTACCTCCCTCTATTGTTTGATCTGAGAACTGAATGAGACAAGGCCCGAGAATGCCCTTGACCCTTTTACTCAGACATCTGACATTCTGTAAATCCCCACCACTCAAGAGTATTGTCCTTGAAAACAAGGGTGGCTGATGATGAAACATCCTTCCTGATGGCTTGCCACAGTGGTGGAGGCCTTTGTGACCTTAGGAATACCAGAACGGCCCTCCTCCATAAAGCCCATGATGGCCTGCTTGGGGCTCCGAGGCTGTGATTTTGTTTGATTGGCAGATCCCTTCCTCTTAATCCCCGTGGCCCCAAGCAGGCTAGGGTCCCATTGGAAGAGTTCAAGAGCTGATGTCAGGGACCTGCATTAGGTTCTGACTTAGGGCCCTAAGTGGCCAGGCACCCCCTGCACTGTCTACTCCCTGCCAAGGTGACCCTGGCATCTGCCTTAGCAGTGCAGTGGAGAATCCACAAGGGGTGCCCAGTGCACTGCCTGGCTCCCTGGAGCCTGAATAGCCAGTCTCCTTTGGCTCCCTCTCTGTGAGCCCCAGCTTCCTGGCAGGCAAAGGAGTGTGGGGACCGTGAGGACCGGTGTGCTCACGGGAACCACACTTGTTGCAGCTGCATCCTCGTCCCCACGCTATGCCTCAGACCTGGAGCAGGCCCGGCCCCAGACATCCGGAGAAGAAGAACTGCAGCTGCAGCTGGCCCTGGCCATGAGCCGTGAGGAGGCTGAAAAGGTGAGACTTGGGTCTGGACAGGATGCCTGTGGAGGAAGGAAAGGGCTCTGGTACTCACTAGCCTCCACCTGGGCCCTCCACCCTGGACCCGGAGACCCACTCGAGCTCCCAAGACAGCACAAGGGCATATGCCGATGTTCCTGATCTGTCCCTGTCATGGACTCCGACTTTCGGTGTTCTCGGGCAGGGCTCAGAAGAGGGCGCGTGTAGCTGGGGGGTGGGGGTGGGGTCTGTGGTGCACCTTAGGGGTCTGCTCTCTCTTTGTGGTTCGGGAGAGGTGTGTGCTGAGAACACACTCTGAGAAAACTCTGGGACTACTGCTCCCTCCCGCCAGCCGTCCTTTGGAAGGACAGGGACAACACCTCTGATACCTCATCATCTTTGCCATTATCTCTGTGGATCCTGGCGACCAGGCAGGAAACATTTATGCCTCTTACGTCGTGGGTGGGCTAGAGACGTCCTCAGGGTACCCAGAAGAACAAGATAGGTGAGACCTGAGACTGCAGAGGGTGGCTAAGGAGCAAAAAAAGCAGTTGGGTGCTCACTAGCCTCGACTAGGGAGGCTGATTCTTAAGCTGCATCCCAGGCCCAGGCAGGGGCACAGCCACTCTTTCAAAGCCCATCCCCTGGAGCAAGGGGCATCTCTGTCTCCATCACGGCAGGACTGTGTTGGCCCTCCGGCCCCGGGGTGGGGAACGCCGCCGGGTCAAGTTCACGCCTCTCTTCCTCCCTCACAGCCAGTGCCCCCAGCCTCCCACAGGGATGAGGACCTTCAGCTGCAGCTGGCTCTGAGCCTGAGCCGGCAGGAGCATGAGAAGGTAGTACAGGGGGCAGAGTCACCTGGGCCACAGGTGCCGACCACGACTTGGTGCTGGTGAAGGCATTGGTGGCGGATCCAGGGGCACTCACTAATCAGCTTCTCTGTGCTGCGCTAACGTGGGTGCCTCCCACCTGCTCTCTGCTGAGCCCAGGCACCTGCTCATGCCCTACCTGTCCCTTCTGCAGGGGGCCAGGTCCTGGAAGGACGGTGACTCTCCAATGGCCAACGGCGGCGGCGCAGAACCTGCTGGCCGACGTCGACGGGACAGAGAGCCTGGGAGAGAAGAGAGAAAGGAGGAGGAGAAGCTGAAAACGAGCCAGGTAGACAGTGGGCTGAGGAGAGCGGGCTAACGGCGTTGGCGTCTGTGCAGTGCGCAGAGCGGAGCTCGCTGCATGCACCAAGTGGGAAATGAAGGTGTGGCGCTCCGCAGGGGCTGGTGACAGAGTTGACGTGAGGTGGCATATCAGGATCATGATGGAGACTCCTTGGGCTTCCTGCCACTTAATGACTTGGGACATTCTTACTGGTCTCAGTTTCCCTTTTTGCACAGTGGGTGTTTTGGACAGTTCCAACTCTCATACTGTAGGATCATGTGATACTGTGGGTCTGGACTAGGGGCTGGTTCAAGCACATGGTGCTGAAAATATCTCAGGTTCCCTGAGAAGGGGAGCAGGTGGCCACTGAAAACAAGATAACCTTCCCAGGCTATTCATTCTGTCCCTGGGGAGCCTCTCTCTTCTTCCTCTCCTTGTCTGTGGTGGCCAGTTTCTCTTGGGTACTGGGCTAGAGAAGTAGACTCAAAAGAAAAAAAAAAATCATCTGTCTTGACTCCCCCTTTCTGCTGGCCTGGGATCTAACCCAGCTCAGCTTCTCTCTGACTATGTAACTCCAGACAAATTATTTCCCCTCTCTGGGCTTCAACTAGTTGGTTCATCTGTAAAATAGGTACATTACCTACCTCACAGCGACGTTATGAAATGGGACACTTCATGGGTGAGGAAACGTTTTATAAATGGGAAGTGCTGATCAGAGGTGAGGGGTCATTAAAAGATGCCTGTGGAGTGAAGAAAGGAGGGGAATGAGCTGGCTTCTGGTCAGGCCTCCCCTCCCTCTGCGCCCCACCCACCTCTGAGCCATGGTTGCCTCTCTCCTCCACAGTCCTCCATCCTGGACTTGGCCGACATCTTCGCACCTGCCCCAGCCCTGCCTTCCACACACTGCTCTGCTGACCCATGGGACATCCCAGGTGGGCACACAGCACTTCAAGGGCCCCCCACCCCGCGCACCCGCACCCCAAGGCTGGCCTCTGAAGAGTCCCTTCCTTCCAGCCACTGGCAAATCACCTCCTCTCCAGGGTCACTGTGCTGCCTCTAGAATAGGGTCTTGCCATAAGGGCCAGGGGAGCGTATCTGCAGATCTTAGCTCCCGGGAAGCTCAGCAGAAGGCCTAGCTGCCCTCACTGGCTAGCCAAGCCCTGACAAGGCCAATACTCCCAGGTTTGGGGGTCCAAGTTCCTAGGTTTATTTGTTAAACATGGGCTCGAGAGAGCAGCTCGCTCCCAAGTTAGCATCCCACTTGTGAAGTGGGTACCACGCCACCCAGCCTAGGCTGGGCAAATGGGAAGGGCCCTGGACAAAGGGTGGGGGAGTGTTGAGATAATATCTGTTCTAGCTCCCTCTCCTTTCCAGGTCTCAGGCCGAACACTGAGCCAAGTGGCTCTTCCTGGGGACCTTCTGCAGACCCCTGGTCTCCAGTTCCCTCTGGAAATGCCTTGTCCCGAAGCCAGCCTTGGGATTTGCTTCCTACTCTTTCCTCCTCTGAGCCCTGGGGCAGGACCCCAGTGCTCCCTGCCGGACCCCCCATCTCAGACCCCTGGGCACCAAGCTCCCCCAACCACAAACTCCCCAGCACTGGAACAGACCCTTGGGGGGGCTCTGTGGAGACCTCTGACACCTCTGGTAAGTGGAAGGCACATGAGTGAGAAGCTGGGGACTTCTGGGTCCCCTGCCCTCCAATACCGAGGACAGTCTATGGTGAGAAGGCCATATCCCAGACCGTACCTTTCTTCTAGTTCACTCCATTTCCCTCTTTCTCCTGGCTAGCTCTAGGTGGTGCCCCATCCTTCGATCCATTTGCCAAACCTCTAGAATCCACAGAGCCCAAGGACAGCCAGGCCCTGGCCACGGGGAAGTCCAGCAGCCCTGTGGGTGAGCAAGAGGCCAGGGGCTACAGCTATTTGGTTTAGGGGGGACTCCAGGGGCGCCTCCGCCCTCTTCCTTCGCCACCACCGAACTGATCCCCATTCTTTCAGAGCTAGACCCATTTGGAGACGCAAGCCCCAGCTGCAAGCAAAATGGCATGAAGGACTCTGAAGCCCTTGACCTGGGTGTGCTGGGGGAGGCGCTGCAGCCAGGAAAGGAGGCGCGCCCCTGCCGGACTCCGGAGTCCTTCCTGGGCCCCTCTGCCTCTTCTTTGGTCAACTTGGACTCACTAGTCAAGGCACCCCTGGCTGCAAGGACCCGGAACCCCTTCCTGACAGGTAGAACGCCCTGGCCAGGCGTCTGGGACCCCGTTGGGCCTCGCCACTTCCGCCGTGGCAAAGCCCTTATCCTCTGTTCTCTCGCCCGCAGGTCTGGGTGCTCCGTCCCCCACTAACCCGTTTGGCTCGGGCGAGCAAGGCAGGCCGACCCTGAACCAGATGCGCACCGGCTCGCCCGCGCTGGGACTGCCGCCGGGGGGACCCGTCGGGGCGCCCTTGGGCTCCATGACCTACAGCGCCTCCCTGCCCCTCCCGCTCAGTAGCGTGCCGGTCGGAGCGACCCTCCCCGCCTCGGTCAGCGTCTTCCCGCAAGCCGGAGCCTTCGCCCCGCCGCCCGCGAGCCTGCCTCAGCCGCTGCTGCCCACGTCCGGCCCGGCGGGGCCGCTGCCCCCGCAGGCTGGCACCAACCCCTTCCTCTGAGACGCTTCGGCGCCTGCGCGCGAGGCCCCGCCTCCTCGAGGGCGGTCGTGCAGGTTGAGCGTTGATCCAGGCCTCTGTGGACCCCTGACCGATGCTGAACGAGCTAGGGACTGACCACATCCAGGGAACGAAGACTACACCCGCCTAATAAAGACTGGAATCTACGTCTTCAGCTCTTACCAAGTGGACTTTTTGAGGGGTGTGGCAGCTGGGTCCGGACCACAGCACTGATTACCAGCTAAGGCGGAAACTACTTGACAGTCTGAATTCCCTCAGAGCCCTCTCAACCCCCAATTCCCATCTCATGTCGGCCTGGTGCCTTCCTTCCCTATGCTCTCACTCATTCAGGCTTTCATTCACTATCACACACGGGATACTCCGAATAGTAAGGGGTAACAGCCTTTGCTCATTCTTTGATGCGCTATGTACCTTAGGCAGAGAATTTCATGTAATCGTATTGCAAGGAGCCTCCGCAGTTTTACTGTTACTCAGGACTTCAGCGTTTGTAGGGCCCTACCCAAGCTAAACATGCAGTGCTCCTTGTCCAAAACTGGGTTAAGAATTTCAAAACAGAGTTGGATGGATATGATGACACATACCTGTAATCCCAGCACTTAAGGAGGCTGAGGCAAGAGGATCCTGGGTTCAAGGCCAGCCTGGGCTCAATTGCTTTTCTTTTTCTTTCTTTCTTTTTTTTTTTTTTTTAAGGCAAGGACAGGAGAACAATAAACTAAGGGCCCAACCCTCCCAAGTGAGGTGGCACAGGTCTTTCTAACTACTCCTGTTTAATAATAGCCAACTGAGGCTTTGAGAGAGAGAGATTCAGTGGCATGCTCAGAGTCACGAAGCTGGAGTGACATGGGGCTGGAATTCAGAGTCAGACAGGCTGGCTCTCTGAGCTGGACCAGATTTAATTCAGCAAACATTGACTGACTGTCTTGGACAAAATGCTGGGCTCACCTAGAGGGAACCAAGGAGGCCTGAACCCACATCTCCCAGGAGCTAGGAGGGCAGCAAGGTAGATGTCCCACTAACACTGGATGTGGCTGCAGCATAGGCAGCCACAGGAAGCCCCCTTCTCTTATGTCTGACTTCGTCTTAAACCCAACTCTGCCCCCGCCATTTCTCCAGGGCTGAAGGGAGCCACCTTGATCACCAGAGGTCTGGCCCTCTGGAGGGTTGTTGTTGCAGCATTTAGGAAACCAAAGAGAGGCAGGTCCTGGGATTCTCTGCCCTTGGGGGTTGCCATGTTATCCATGTGTACTCAGGACTCAGGGTCTGGCCTGGCAGGCAGCCTGGTGCTGGCCCCACTCTCTTTGGGGTCACAGAGCCCATGTGGACTTCCTCAGCCTGAAGCACCACCGTTGGTGGAGGTGGCACAGTATCACTGTCCCTCCTAGGTACATGGGCAGGAGCTATTCTGCTGGGAAGGGAGGAAGGGCAGGAGCAGCTGCTTGGAAGTCAGCTGGGTCTGCCAAACTCTGCTCCAGGGCTGAACTTAATGATAATCGCTTGGTAATAAGTGGTTAGGCACTCCTGAGTAAATGACTTCACCTCTCTGTGTCTCTGCCTCTGTTTCCTTACTTGCCAGAGATCCTTCCTTGTGCGTTTGCTATGCAGATGCTCCCAGGCCAGTGACTATTCCTCCTCTTCTGGCTTCTGCCCCACCCAAACCCAGAAGGTTCAATGCTTCTTGGCCCCAGGCTTCTGCCACCCCCCCCCATACCTCTGCCCCTCCACCCCCAGAGCCCCGAAGAACAGGTTGGTGGCCTTGCTTCCTAAAGCTGCTAAGCTCACCTTCCTCCCCAAGGCTGGCACTCTGCTCTGCCCTGTCTGGGGCACTCCCCATTCCCAGCATTCTTTCCCCATGGCTCAGCTCTCACCCCAGTTCCATATTAACTCCCTGATTCGGGCCTCTCATCCATCTTCACGCCGCCAGCACCCCAAATCCTTAGCACTCATGGCAGCGCTCTTGCTCTCCCTTGGGAACTGCTCTTCTGGACCCGAAGGGTGTCATATAGGGCAGCCCCCGCCCCCGCCCCTCCCCCCACCCCACCCCACCACGTCTTTTGCTCTCATCCGCAGACTCATGTCAGGAACCCTGTCTCTCCTCTAGGCCTCTAGGTCTTCAAATCACTTTCTTCCAGCCAAGTCCTGCTCGCCAATATACAGCCTCCTTGGCTTCATCCCTCTTGAAATCAAACCCATTCTCTTCCCCTCTTTCTTTCGTAGCTGGTGGGCTGCCTGCTCTCAGCCTGATGTTCCTGGGACAACACTCACCAGGGCCAGCTTGCTAAAGCTAGGGGGCATTTGTCCTTTCTTTTTTTTTTTTTTTTTTTTTTTTTTGGTTTTTCGAGACAGGGTTTCTCTGTGTAGCTTTGCGCCTTTCCTGGAACTCACTTGGTAGTCCAGGCTGGCCTCGAACTCATAGAGATCCGCCTGGCTCTGCCTCCCGAGTGCTGGGATTAAAGGCGTGCGCCACCACCGCCCGGGCTTTCTTTAGGCACTTCATCCTGTTCTTCTGCAATGTGTGAGGTGTGTGTGTGTGTGTGTGTGTGTGTGTGTGTGTGTGTGTGTGTGTATGCACATGGGCACCTGTATATGTATCTTAGGCCAGAGGATGGCCTAAGATGTCATTCCTCAGGTACCTTCCACTTTGGGAGACAGGGTTTTTTTTTATTTTAATTGTGTGTGTGTGTGTGTGTGTGTGTGTGTGTGTGTGTGTGTGTGTGTGTGTGTGTGTGTGTGTTGCTGTTTTGGCTGCTTATGTCTGTGCACCACACGCATAAGTTACAGACAGTTGTGAGCCACCATGTGGATGCAGGGAATTGAACCTGTGTCCCCTGGAAGAACAGCCAGTGTTCTCAACCATCAGGCCATCCCTCTAGCCCTAGGCAGGGTTTCTTATTGGCCTGGAACTTTGCCAAGTAGACCAGGCTAGAAGGCCCGTGAACTCAGGGATCCGTCTAGCTCCACCTCCCTCTCACCATTGCTGAGACCACAAGTACATGCCACTGTTTGGGTTGTTGTTTTGTTTGTTTTATGGGTTCTGGGGATGGAACTCGGGTCCTCAAGCTCTTTATTGACTGAGGCACCCCTCCACCGTGCTCTCTCCACCCCACCCTCCCCACCACCAACTTTTTCAGACAAGGTCTTTTCTTGCAGCTCACGTTTGGCCTTGAACTCATGCTCCTTCTGCCTCAGCTTCCAGCCTCATCTTCTCCCTTAGCTTCCTGAGCACTGAAATGTGCAGGTGTGTGTTACCGTGCCTAGCTGCTCTTCAGATCCTTGTGGCTCTGCTTCCGGGATGCAAACCTCTCTGAGCTTATGCATGGGCCCCTGCCTGCCTATGCTGTCGACATTGAAGGTATATGGGCCTGAGCTCTCTGCTCCCGATATGCTATTTCCTCAGTGGCTCTCTGCATAGGCGATCCTTCCTTTCTCCCAACAGTCTCCCCTCTATCCATCAGTCCTTGCCGCCTCCTTTCTACTCGGATGTCTCAAAGGCATTCGGACCAATAGGCCCCAAAGTGACCTCATGACCTCCTCCAGCTCCCTACTCTTCGGAGAAAGGCCTTATCTCTGATACCCTCTCTCTTCAAAGTCAGAAGACCCACCCCCTGACAAGCCTCCGGTCTCCCTTGGGTGCTGCCATGACCTCCTCACTACCCTCCCTTCCCCCCTTTCTCCTTTCTAGTGCGTTCCCTACCAGAGAGAACTGGAGGAGCTTTGCAAACTGCAGACCTGAGGGGCTGCTCTTCTGATTCAAGTCCTTCAACAGCTTTCTTCTTCTGTCATCAAAGCTCCCTTTCTTTCCTGAAGTGTGACTCCGTACTGGGTCACCTGTGGAGCATGGACAAGATCGTAGATTCCATCCCTAGCAAGCCCCCCTTTCTCAGAGTTCATTCCCTTCCCTGGTCCTACCCGCTCCCTAACCTCCTGCGATGGTTAGTTTTATGTCAGCTTGACACAAACCAGAGTGATTTTGGGAGCAGGAACCTCAACTGAGAAAATGCACCCCCACCAGAGTGGCTTGTGGATAAGCCTGGGGTGCATTTTCTTGATTGATGGTTGATGTTTGAGGGCCCAGATCACTGTGGGCAGTGCTACCCCTGGGTCAGTGGTCCTGGGTGCTATAAGAACACAGGCTGAGCAAGCTATGGAGAACAAGCCAGTAAGCAGCGTTCCTTCACGGCTTCTTCTGTGGTTCCTGCCTCCAGGTTCCTGCCTTGAATTCCAGCCCTGATGTCCTGGGTGGTTTTGTGTGTCAACTTGACACAAGCTAGAGTCATCAGAGGAAGGAGCCTCAGCTGAGGAAATGCCTCCTTAAGATCCAGCTGTAAGGCATTTTCTCATTTAGTGATCAATGCGAGAGGGCCGCCCAACCCGTGGTAGATGGTGCCGTCCCTGGTCTGGTGGTCCTGGGTTCTATTAAGAAAGCAGGTTGAGCAAGCCAGGGGAAGCAAGCCAGTAAGCAGCTCTCCTCCACAGCCTCTGCATCAGCTCCTGCCTCTGAGAGCCTGCCCTGTTTGAGTTCCTGTCCTAACTCCCTTCAGTGATGAACAGCAAGGCTGAAGTGTAAGCCAAATAAACCCTTTCCTCCCAACTTGCCTTTTGGTCATGGTGTTCTATCACAGCGATAGAAACCCTAACCAAGACACCTGACTTCCCTTTGATGATGGACTGTGATGTGGAAGTGTAAGATGAAATAAACCCTTTCCTCTCCGAGCTACTTTTCGTCTTGGTGTTTCATCACAGCAATAGAAACCTAACTAAGCCAGCTCCTGGCTGTGTTCATTACCTATCTTTTTTTTTTTTTTTTTTTCTTTCCCGTTTTTCGAGACAGGGTTTCTCTGTGTAGTTTTGGTGCCTGTCCTGGATCTCGCGCTGTAGACCAGGCTGGCCTGGAACTCACAGAGATCCTCCGCCTGGCTCTGCCTCCCGAGTGAGTGCTGGGATTAAAGGCGTGCGCCACCTCTGCCCGGCCGGCCGTTACCTATCTTTTTACTCTTGGCCCTCCAGCTGTACCGGCCTTCTGCTGTTCTTCAGGCCCAACAGGACCGTTACACGTTCTGTTCCTCCGCTACTTCTCTCACTCACTGCAGGTTCTCTCTCATTCTTTCTAGCTACCACACAAGCAGGATTTCCTCAGCAGAGCCTTCCTCCTTGTCCCGTCTACTGGGTCAGGTCTCTTGCTAGATTATACCCACTCGTGGCGCTTGTCCCAGTGTGCGGTTGAATATTTTACTAGCCACAGTCTGCGAATAAGCGGTAAGGAGGAGCACACTGGTGCCCAGTGCCCGGCAGAGTAGACAGCAGTGGACACGACACTGAGTAAATACAGTGAGTGAAGCAAGCGCATAGAGCGTGCAGCAGGACGCATTGGCTCAGCGTCATCATTCAGGGAAAGCTTCCCGAAGTGGGTGGGTTCTAAGCAGGACCTTGAGATGGGCAGACTGAACCAAGCAAAATTGTGCTGGCGGAGCAAATCCTTCGACTGGAGCCTCATTTTTCGCTTGTAAAAGGGGCAAGGGTTAGGCAAAATGATCGGATGCTCTGAGATCTCACGCCCTCCCAAGGGAGAGGGCAATTTTTCCCGCCAGCACTCTAAATCTAACCCATTTTATTCCTATTTTAGGCGCGGAGCCTGATGGATCGTAAGAAGCACGGCAGGTCTGTATTTCCGCGCTCTAACGCCGGGCGGCGCTCGGAGACCAGCCACAGGGCCCGAGACACGGCGAGGACCGGGCCCCGGGTCCGCCCCTCGCCAGCACGGCGACCCGAACAGGAGCAGCCATACTGTGAGAGTAGGCCTGACTCGGCCCCAGCCTCCCAGCCCCGCAGGTATGAGCAAGTCACTGCAACATGCCTTGCGCCTGTGGGGCCCTTGATCCGTCTCTCAGGCACCGGTCTGTGGTGTCTGCTCAGATCCTTCTGCATACTTGGCCCTCCCCAACACCATCTGCTCCTTGGTTCCAGCAAAAAGGCTTCCTTTCTTCGCCTCCCCTTATCTGCCTAAGGGCTGGCTCAGGCTAGCTCTGGGACTATCTTAACAACACCTCTCGGAAGCCTTTCTAGAATACTGTGCTGTCCAAAGGCCCTTCCCCTGAAGCATGCATTTTGTCGCCGTCTTACATGGCTGCACTGGCCTGTTATCATTTAGCCGTGTTCCCAGGACCACGCTCTCAGGTTGAAGCCCCTGAGACAGGCCTATTGGATTCTGCGTGTTCTGTGTGCAGTACAAGACCTGGTCCCACAGAGTGCCCTGTGTTCTGTTTTTGGTTGTGGGCCTAGCAGTCTCTGCTCACTTCTTCTGGTTGTCCCTCACCTGGCCCAGTCCTGGACCTAGTTCCTTTCGACCTGTCCAGACCCCGGGGGTAACTACTTCCTTGCACAAGTCCCCCACATGCATGCTAGGGATGTCTGCAGTTCAACCACCCCAGGGAGGGGCCCTCCATGGGTGATAGAACCCAGCTGGAAGGACCATTCTACTCATTGTGACCCGCCCTGACCTCACAGACATCCTATCTACTGCCCATCCAAGAAGCTGGGGGAGCCTACCCTGGCAGGGAGGCCCTAATGAGCCACCTTTCCTCACCACCCCCAAAACATAAGGGGGAGCACAAAGGCCACAGTCTCCCCCGTGGTTCAGAAAGGTGCACTGGGCTGGGAGTAGGAGCCCCTGAGGCTGGGTGGAGTTGAGCTGATTGGGGTGAGCCAGGGAGACGTGGTCCTCATTAGCGCGACCTCTCTGCCCGTCCTAGGGGTAGCTCCTCCCGAGAAAAGGACCGAAGTGCTACAGTCAGTAGTTCAGTGCCCATGCCTGCTGGAGGAAAGGCTAGCCGAACCAGCTGTGCCCAGCCCCCGTCAGCACCTGAGAAGGCCCCCAACCGCCTGATCCATGAGAAGTCACCATACCTCCTGCAGCATGCCTACGACCCGGTGGATTGGTGAGTACTGTTCCAGGGCTGCCCTTGAAGCAGCTGGAGTCCCAAGCTCCTCTGAGACTCCCTAGGTGGCTGAGTGATGCCTCTTCCTGTCGGACCTAGGTACCCCTGGGGACAAGAAGCCTTCGACAAGGCCAAGAAAGAGAACAAGCCAATTTTCCTCTCAGGTATATACTCACCTTCCCCAGTATGGGATTCAGTGACAGGCAGCAGATTAGGGAAGGTCTGGTTCTGGGTCTCAGGGACCTTTTCCTGCCCTCATGGCTCTCTTTCATCTTAGTGGGGTACTCCACCTGCCACTGGTGCCATATGATGGAGGAGGAGTCCTTCCAGAATGAAGAGATCGGGCACTTGCTCAATGAGGACTTTGTCTGTGTGAAGGTGGACCGAGAGGAGCGGCCAGATGTGGACAAAGTGTACATGACTTTTGTGCAGGTGAGCCATCTCCTGCGGCAGTCTTGTCCACACCTGTGCGTGACAGCTCCCCTGACCTTGGCCCTCTCTCTCTTAGGCCACCAGCAGTGGAGGGGGCTGGCCAATGAATGTGTGGCTGACCCCCAGCCTTCAGCCTTTTGTCGGGGGCACCTACTTCCCACCAGAGGACGGCTTGACTCGCGTTGGCTTCCGAACAGTGTTGACGAGAATCCGTGACCAGGTCGGTGGATAGCAGGGAGGGAAGATGGCCGAGCCCGGGCTGAGGGACCACAGAGCCTGCAGCACGTGCTGACCTCCAGGTGTGTGCTCACCTCCTGTAGTGGAAACAGAACAAGAACACCCTTCTGGAAAACAGCCAGCGTGTCACCACAGCCCTACTAGCCCGATCTGAGATCAGTGTGGGTGACCGACAGGTGCCACCCTCTGCGGCTACCATGAACAGCCGCTGCTTCCAGCAACTGGATGAAGGCTATGATGAGGAGTATGGCGGCTTTGCTGAGGCCCCCAAGTTTCCCACACCTGGTCAGTGACCTCTGGCCTTTATAATGACCATGTTGACTTAGTTAAGTGGCCCAGTGACCCTGGCCTGTCTTGTATGGCTGAGCGGCCCAGTTCCTTTCTGCTCCCCTGTGGACCAGTGATATTCTGACCTCTGACTGGGGCAATGGCCCGTGTCCTCTGAGTAGATAGTGAATATCCCATCTTCCAGTCTCTGACAGAGACTGAGGGATGAGAGACTCCCCGGCCCTCTCACCCTCTTCTTCCTGCTCCACAGTGATCCTGAACTTCCTGTTCTCCTATTGGCTCAGTCACCGGCTCACCCAGGACGGCCCCCGGGCTCAGCAGATGGCCTTGCACACGCTAAAAATGATGGCCAACGGAGGCATCCGGGATCATGTGGGGCAGGTGAGGGGGAGGCCAGGTTCCCTGGAGGGGCAGCAGGGCTGGTGACAGAGGCTGAGATCAGCCTAGCCCCACATCCTGCCTGGCACTAGCCCCACATCCTGCCTGGCACAGGGCTTCCACCGCTACTCCACCGACCGCCAGTGGCACATCCCCCACTTTGAGAAGATGCTCTATGACCAGGCGCAGCTATCGGTGGTCTATTCCCAGGCCTTCCAGGTGACAGTGGCTTCCTCCCAATTTCAACCCGTAATTCCTTCTCACATCCTGGATACCTGGGCTCCCCCCCCCCCCCCCGCCCCGCTTTCCTGGGAGAACGTGCTCCATGAATCCGAGCTGCCCCAGTGCCCTCTATTTACAGACTCCATCCCCCCACAGATCTCTGGTGATGAATTCTACTCTGATGTTGCCAAAGGCATCCTGCAGTACGTGACCCTGAGTCTGAGCCATCGGGTGTGTGTCCACTGAGGCAGGCGGACCTGGCTGCAGGAGGGCTCAAGGCCTCCATTGCCTTTTGGATGGTGACCATCCAACTCTCCTATCCCCACAGTCTGGAGGTTTCTACAGTGCGGAGGATGCAGATTCTCCCCCAGAAAGGGGCATGAAGCCCAAAGAGGGTGCTTTCTATGTGTGGACAGTCCAAGAGGTCCAACAGCTGCTCCCAGAGCCTGTGGGAGGCGCCAGCGAGCCACTGACCGCCGGCCAGCTCCTCATGAAGCATTATGGACTCAGTGAAGCAGGCAATATCAGCTCCACTCAGGTGAGGACCTCCGGGGACACACAAGAAAGACCCCAGGCCTACCAAGTACATGAGCTCCTTCCAACTAAGGCTGTTTTTCTCAGGATTCCAAGGGGGAGCTGACTGGCCAGAATGTTCTAACAGTGCGGTATTCACTGGAGCTGACGGCAGCCCGCTTTGGCCTGGATGTGGAGGCTGTGAGCACGTTGCTCAACACGGGGCTGGAGAAGCTCTTCCAGGCCCGGAAACATCGACCGAAAGCACACCTGGACAGCAAGATGCTGGCTGCCTGGAACGGTGGGGTGACCCTCTCTGAGCACTGGTCCTATTTACCCCTTCAGTCTGCCCATTCCTTCTTCCTAGGCTTCTTTTCTTTATTTTGATTTAGAAAGAAATAAACGGAGACTTAGGGTCTAAGTAGCCTGCCTGGGCTAGGCATTTGGAGGCTCAGGTGTGTGTGTGGTGGGGGTCCCCGGAGAGCTTTCGATGGCCTCTTACCACTCCTGGTGCCTCTTTTCCTCCAGGCCTGATGGTGTCTGGCTTTGCTGTGACGGGGGCTATCCTGGGCATGGATAAGTTGGTCACCCAAGCCACCAACGGCGCCAAGTTCCTCAAGCGGCACATGTTTGATGTGGCCAGTGGCCGCCTGAAGCGAGCGTGCTATGCTGGCTCTGGAGGAACTGTGGAACACAGGTAGGGGGCTGGACAGACCAAGAAGCCATCTCCTTGTGTGATTCCAATTCTTGTTCTTCCCCTTCAATCGACTGATCAGTCACTCCCCCACCATGTGTGCACTTACTACTCCTGGACCCCTTGACTCTTTTGGGAAATGGGCTAACTGTAGCCCCAGGAGAGGTGGGTGTTGAGAATTAACAGAGAGAAAGTATGAAAAGTGTGCTGTCTGCATATTCCTAGGCCTGTCCTCAGACTTCCCTTCTCTCCTGTACCCCTAGTAACCCACCCTGCTGGGGCTTCCTGGAAGACTATGCCTTCGTGGTGCGGGGCCTGCTGGACCTGTACGAGGCCTCCCAGGAGAGCTCCTGGCTCGAGTGGGCTCTGCGCCTGCAGGACACACAGGACAGGCTCTTCTGGGACTCCCGAGGTGGTGGCTACTTCTGCAGTGAGGCTGAGCTGGGGGCAGACCTGCCTCTTCGTCTGAAGGATGGTCAGTGTGGCCGTGGGCCAGCCTTGGGTCCTGGTTCTAGGCAGGGCAAGGCATTTCCTGAGGGAGCCATTTGTGCAGCCTTGCAGTAAAAAGCTGATGTGGGGCTTCTGGCTTCACGTCTTTATTCCATGTGACTTTGGTAGTCTCCTGTTATTTCTGAACCTGCTTCTTGATATACAGGTGAGTGTAGAGGCAGTCATTCCTCAGAGTTGATGGAGAGGCTGTTCTAACTGTCCTGTGAGCATGCAGTGGTCTCTGAAACCCACAGATTCATTTGTTAAACAAGAATGCCTTGGTCTCTGCCTGCAGGAAGTTTACAGTGTGTGGTGGAGATAACCAGCAATAGGGCAAAATGTTAACACCCCCAGAGCACTGGGATTGCAGTAAACCTGGGACAGGTATCAACCAGGAGGAGCTGTGTGCTCATGGAGGCATTAGGAGAGAGTTTAGGCAGCGGAGAGTCTAAGAGAGCCCTAGGGGGATAGGCTGAGTGATGAAAGACCGAGAGACTGGGGGTGGTGAGAGATGCTGAGGAAGGAAGTGAGGGCTCAGGGGGTTAAGAGGGCTCTGACCAAAGGAGAGAGATGGCTCAGTGGTTAAGAGCACTGACTGATGTTCCAGAGGGACCGGGTTCAATTCCCAGGCTGTCTGGTGTCTGATCACACCAGGATAAAAATTAAAGAAAAAAAAACGGGGGGGGGGGGGAGAGTTCTGACCTGCTCTGGCTTGAATGTAAAGTGGTAGAGAAGAATAGGAACCGGAAAATCAGGGTGACCCACTAAGAGGACACGGTGTTTAGTCTTGGAGGAATTGCTGAAAGCAGCCAGGGATAGCACCTGAGATGGGGGACAGGGAGGGACTGGGGCCTGTTCAGGCAGCAGCCTAGAAGGATGTGTAGGTGGGTTAGAAGAGATGAAGGAGTTGGGTGATGCCTGTCAGGCCCCAGCAGTCCGTAGCTGGACAAAGGCATCCGTAGTGGGATAAGAAACCTGGATACTCACAGTTCAGAAGGATACAGGGTCTGTAAGAAAGAAACCATCAGACCAACACCACAAGTCCTTCCCCATCCTACCGCTGGACCTCATAACTCAGATCCAGTCTCAGGGCAGAGCCCTAAAGACCCAGTGACCTTCCCCCTTATCCTTTGCAGACCAGGACGGTGCAGAGCCCAGTGCCAACTCTGTGTCAGCCCACAACCTTCTTCGGCTGCATGGCTTCACTGGCCACAAGGACTGGATGGACAAGTGTGTACGCCTGCTGACAGCCTTCTCGGAGCGCATGCGCCGCGTTCCTGTGGCACTGCCCGAGATGGTCCGTGCCCTCTCAGCTCAGCAGCAGACTCTCAAGCAGGTAGGGAGGCGGTAATACGTGGACCGAGACCCAGGCCAGGAGGGAAGCTGGTGATGCAGCAGGGTCTGAGAGCCACGAGCGGAGTTCCAGGGCTGTCCCCAAAGCTCACTTACATGTGTGCAGGCCCTTAGAAGGTCAGGGGTCTCTGCTCCATGGAGTGGAGATATCTGTGGAAGGGTAGTGTCAGAGGAGACAGGCCTCCCTGGCCCTGGGGCATGCCCGTGAGGGCTTGTTAACTGGGCTGTCTTGAGTAAAAAGGCAAAATGGAGGGGCTAGATATGGGTGGTTGTGTGGCTGGTGAAGTGTTTGTAAGGCCCTGCGTGTTGGTCTGATGAATTCTGTTCCTATGTGCCTTACTGCTATTTCAACCCTTTAGTATACACACCACACACACACACACACACACACACACACACACACACACACACACACACACACACACTTGTTTTTCTGATTTGTGGGCTGGTGTGGGTCAGAGTGTTTGCCTCAGGTTCGCCTATGAATACTCGTGAGTGCCTGTATGTGTGTATGTGTGCAAGTATGTTTGTGTGTATTTATATGTGTGGCGTCCACTTCTCTGGGCGTCCTCTGTGCATGTATGTAACTACTCTATGCCTCTTGGTGTGTTGTGTGCCATCCAGTATATCATCTCCTGAGCACTCTCCCCCCATGTTTGTATACCCACTACAATGTATGACGTTGCCACTTGTGTGCATTCCTGTGTGTGTGTGTGTGTGTGTGTGTGTGTGTGTGTGTGTGTGTATGTGTTATACTTGGTGAGCATTGAATCTGATGAATCCTCCTGGTGGCTAAGGTGAGTCCTTTCCCTTCTTAAGAATACTGGGTGGGTGGAGGAAGGACGGGGAAGTCTTGGCAGCTCTTGGGGCCTAGCTTCTCCCTTTCTGACACATTGGATGATTTTTCTTGTACTGACCAGATTGTGATCTGTGGAGACCCCCAGGCCAAGGACACCAAGGCCCTGTTGCAATGTGTCCACTCCATCTACATCCCTAACAAGGTGCACATCCCTGCAAAGTTGGGTTTGCCCTCCGCCTCCCCTCGCTGAGTCTCCCTAATCAGCTCCCAACTTCCTTCCTTTTGGAGGCTTAGGGGAGAGGTCATGTCCCACTGGACTGTGCAATGAATGGTTCCTTCTCCCAGGTGACACTTTCTGCTCTGCCACTACCCCAGGTACTGATTCTGGCTGACGGAGACCCCTCGAGCTTCCTGTCCCGACAGCTGCCCTTCCTGAGCACCCTTCGACGAGTAGACGACCAGGCCACAGCCTACATATTAGAGAACCAAGCCTGCTCCATGCCTATCACTGAGCCCTGTGAACTACGAAAGCTGCTACACCAGTGACTGCCCAGAACCCTTTGAGCTGGGACAGAAGGCAAAACTTTTCAGCTGATAATGACTCAGGCCTTGCAAGACTATGCCAAACCTACAGCCACCTTGGCGAATCCTGCCACCAGATGGTCACAACCATCTTCACGGCTCCCCCATGGGCACCTACTCACCATGAAATAAACCTAACAGTGTCCTCTGGTGACCTTGGGACTCTAGCCTCTCTTGTGAGGGAGGACCCTCTGCTCTAGCCTGGGACCAGCCCTTCCTCTGAGAGTCCCCAGCCGTCTCCTTCGTCTCCTCACATTGTCCCTTCACCTTCCATGGGTCACTAGACTGGTCTTGCCTCTGTCCGTGATTAGTAAGCTTGAATGTAACTGAGTCAGTGGACCAAAAGCAAGTACAGGAACCAGAGTGAGGACCAGGTGTGTACTGTCCCAGGAAGGGAAGCCCCTGGTAGGAAGTGACTTGCCATCTTCCCCCTGGTCCCTTCATTTAAAGCTAGGGAAGGGATGGGGGCTCAGTATAGGCTTTAATATTCAACAGAAAGACATTTCCATTCACTGTAGTGTACTGTAGAAACTGCTATGACCAGAACCAAGACATTTCTTTGGGGGTACCCATTCAACCCTAGCATCACTACAGGAGGTCATGTTCATCCTCTGCTTCCAGAAGGATGGTCTGGGAAAGGGCTGTCTTGCATGCAGAGCATCTGTTGTGTTGGAAACCCTTTCCCAAATCCATCTGACTCCTGCTACAGAGAAGGCTGGCACCTTCCTAGGACTTCCTTCTGTCCTCTCAATGTGGGGAGATGCTCTTGAATCCCATCCTTGGCAAATGAATCTTCCCAGAAAACTCCAAGTAGCTGCCCTCAGGGAAGGAAGCTGGGAGATGTGCTTGGGATGGGCAGGTATAGAATGATGCGGTTGTGAGATTGTGGAGAAACTATTTCTTTGAGATCTGCTGAGTTTGATCATCATCCTAACCTCCAAGCCAAGCAACACAGATAGCTGGAAGAAACGGCCAGAGAGACAAAGAGAGATGGATGGGGGTGGGGGGGATACACTCCTAAGGGGATGTCAGCAGCAGCAGGAAAAAATGGAGCAGGAAAGACCCTAGAGACAGGGCATTGTCACACACACAGCTACACATGGTCACTGAGACCAGAGTTGTCTCAGTCTGGGCAGCGGGCCCTTTGGTGCAAGCCACCAGCCCATCTGGAGGGGATTAGCACTTCGGCCAATGAGGTCAGCTGGCCCCTTTCTTGATGGATCCCACTCAGCCTTGCCAGCAAGTCAAAGACTGGACACGTGGAGCCTGCCTTGGAGGGGCAGCAGGAAGAGAGAGTACAACATGGTGAGACACAGGTGGCCTTTTTGGCAGCCCCAGCACTGGATTTGGAACAATCTGGGTAGTTCATGTAGTCCCTTTGCCACCGTGGTCCCAGCGACCCTCATGAACGAGATGGTAAAGCAGGAACCATCAGCTTTCTAGAGCTAGCTACTGGAGGGCCAGAGTGGGTAGGAGTCTAGCCTGACACCCCTGAGCATCCCAGGTTCTCCCTGGGGTCTTCAGAATAACAGCAAAGGTGGCTGAAGCTTTTTCCTCCTGCCAGGAGGTGGAGGCATGGCTAGGAAGGAGAGTGCATTTGGTGTCGCCCCCCCCCCACTTTCCTTATGAAATCTCTCATTTCCCTTCTGCTATCAGGCAGGCACAGGGCTATGGAATCTTGTAAACAGATTCAGAAGAAGGAATTACTTCTCCCAGGAAGGCTGGGTTTTCCAGAGCACAGGCTGAATATAGCTCTTACTGGAGGTGAAGCTGATTTAAAAGTCCCACAACATCTCTTCCTCTTTCTTGGCAAGTGCCACCTTACCCCCACTTCACGCCCCCTCTTCTGTCTTGAGGAACTGGGGTAGCTGTGACCTAGGGTCACAACACACATGGCCTCATGGTTTGGGAGTTGTCATTTCATTTCTCTGAGCCCCAGAAATGGGGGTCCCATTTAATTCCCAGAGGTGTGGAGGTGACCAAATGGGATGCTTGAAACATCCCCTAGTAAAGAGTACCACAGGTGGGTGACTGATTTTGTTCTTATTAAGGGAACCAATAGGCAGTAGGGAAGGGGCAAAGGCCAGAGGCTGCAGGAGAGGCTTGCTGAGCAAGGCACATATGGGGTACTCCAGCAAACTCAGAAGACAGTTTGGACCATACAGATCTAACTTGGTTGGAAAACTGAGACACAAAGGAGCTTTTTTTTTTTTTGAGACAGATTTTCTCTGTGTAGTCTTGGCTGTTCTTGGCTGTCCTGGAACTCACTCTGCAGATCAGGCTGGCCTTGAACTCATAGAGATTCATCTGCCTTTGCCTTCCGAGTGCTGGGACTAAAGGTGTGGGCCACCACCACCACCAGGCTCATAAAGCTTTTTGTTTCCCTCCTTCTACTTCCTGGTTTGAGATTGTTCATCTAAAAGAAAGTCATTAAGTGCCCACTATGTATGCGTCAAACATTAGGCTAAGGCGTGGCTCCAGGAGCACAGCCTAGGGGCAGAAATAAATCTGTACTCATCATCTCTGCATAGACTTCGTACTGTGAGCATTCCCACCTTTGACTGATACAGCACTGTGTCCTCAGCTCCTTCTACTGTTAAGACCCTTCCTGAAAGAGGGGCCTGGAGAGATGGCTCAGTAGTTATGAACATTGACTGCTCTTCCAGAGGACCTGGGTTCAATTCCCAGCACCCATATGGCAGCTCGCAACTGTCTGTGACTAAAGTTCTGGTGGATCTAATTCCCTCACACAGACATGCAGCTCAAACACCCAAAGCACATTAAAAAAAAAAAAAAAAATCTCCAGAAGGAAAGCCAGTAGGAAGGGATGGTGCCAGAGTTGAGACTTGGAGCATGGACATGAAAGGCTTCCTATCTTCTCGTCTTCCTCCTCTCTTCCACCACTTAGGTAGCATATAGGGTTCCCTGATGCCCTAGGCTGTCCTCGGTGGCAGATCTCCCCCATTTGCAAACCCAGGGAAGTAGGTCTCAATTTCTCCAGCTGGTGCCTGCTTGTCTCTTTTCTTAGTATGTTCCATAACAGGGCAACCCAAGGATGAAGATGTGGAGCCTCTGGCCACTGGAGAACTGTGGGGGCTGGGCAAGCTTCTGGCCTCATATACTCCTCTCTGCTGCAGAGACTGGGTTATGAGAGTCCCTACCTCTAGTTGCCAACCCTAGGGCTTCAAGGTGGTGGCTGAAGGGCAAGCCCACCTGCTAGACTGAGGACACACAGGAGGGAGGGAAGAAATTGTCAGGTTGTTAAGAGGAAGCCTTAAATAGCTCCCCTCTCCCAGAAGAGGGCCCCGAGTTCAAGATTGGCGCCTCTCACTCGGAATGAGAGCAGAGACTCCCTCCAGGAGAAACAGGCACTTAGGGGATCTGCTCATTAGCATGAAATGCAAATAGGCCTGGCCTCATTTGCACAACTCAACGCTGGGATTTGGCGAAAGGGCAACCAGGAAGGTGACAGCGTAGCAGCAGCTCTGCCCTCTTCACCCCGCCTTGTCAACTGGCGGGAGTAGGAGCTGAGACGGCCCCAAACCCATGCCGTGGTGCCAAGAGGTCTCTGGAGGATGTGTGGGTTGTGCAACTTTGCCAGGGAAGAATATCTGGGAGTCAGGGGCTGCAGGAGGTGATCCAGTCCAATCCTCAGCTTTTCCGCAGAAGCTTGTGCTTTCCTGGACTACCGAGACTACGAATCCTGTCGCTTCCATCGTGTACACCCTACACAGATTGTGGAGACGTTTCCCTGCGTCTAACCTCAACGCTTCCAGCCCACCCTCCCCCACGTTCAGAATTCCAGCGGCGTTTGGGTCTCTGACACCCACAGCCTTTTGGAGGCACCAGTGGTGTGAGGGAGCTAGAACTGACTGAGTCCCTGAACACAGGGAGGTGAGGCAGGGTGAAAGCCAGGGTCTCTGCTTGCAAGCACACGCCTGGAAAGCACGCAAGCTCAAGCATCACTCCTAGCAGAGTGGTGGAGGAGAGTTAACTCTGTGGAGCATTTCTTTCTCAGGCAGACTTAAGCCGTATTGGGAATCTGAGAAAGGGGAGAAACTGAGGCACAGAGTGGAGCTTTGCATGATGGAATTGGTAAAACTCAGCTCTAGGAGTCATTCCCTTCCACAACACTGGAGGCCCACAGTGGCCTTTACAGACGGTCTCCACTTTGGGGCTGCAGGTAATCCAGGCTCTGTGGTCGGTCTGATGCCACTCCTGGGGGCCACGTTTTTCCAGCATGAAGCCCCTGAGAAGAGTCCCCACCCTGCAACGATCTCTAGAAACAGGAGATGACTCTCAGAGCATCAGCAAGAAGGGTTAGAGTTAGGCCAGGGTCAACGTCTTAGAAGTGGACCAGGGATCTGGACCAGTAAACCTAAGAGGCTGGTGGAGGACTCCTAGACCACACCCACCTCTACCTTTTTAGCCTCGCCTATTTGCCTCAGCCTGAAACACCGGGCATTTCACTTTCCTTCCCTTTCCCGAGACTGGCTCCGGGTTCAAGCGCAGGGTGGGTGGTTAACCAGGTGGAGAGTCTAATTTCGCTGTGGGAACCCGGTAACATTCCTAACTCCTGTGACTCTGTCTCCCTTCTTTTCCAACCCTGCTTAGAGCTAAGTTCTGCCTTCTGGCTGCTGTCCAATTCGGGGGTCCTGAACAAAAAAGATGTCAGAGGCCCGTAGGGGCTACCCCAGGACTCAATGCCAAATTCTCTGATTTCTAGAGGCTCCCTCCAGGGGCATCCCAAAGACCCCAGAGACCAATAGAAAAGTGGGTTCGGTCTGGGCAGCTGTCTGATTGGCCCCAGCCTTCGGGAGCGAACCCAGGGGCAAGAGGAGGGGAGAAAGGCGGTCCTGGTTTTGGGGTGGGAACCGGATTCCAGCTGTGGTTCTCTCCCCCGGTATCCCCCTCCCGCACTGGCACGGCGGCTGACCAATAGAAGGGCGGCTCTGGACCGGTGACGCACGGCGATTGGCTGTGAGGTTGGCTGGGGAGAGGCGGGGCCGAGGCTTGAAGTTGGAGTGAGGGATCCAGCTGTGGTGTGCGCCGGGCTGCTCGCCGCCGCTTTCGCTCGCTCGCTCCGCGTCTCGGCCGGAGGAGGAGGCAGTGGCGCCGGCGACAGCTACGGCAACGGCAGCCACAGCGGCGGCGGCGGCGGCGGCGGCGACATCTCCGCCTCCACCCCCGCCCGGGACGGCCCCCCACCGTCTCCCCGCCCCTCCCGGTCCTCTAACCCGCCGCGGGGCGGAGGAAGGAGCCGGCCCCCACCCCCTCCAAACCCACCCCCAAAGAGATCCCTCCTCCCCTCCCCCCCACTGCCTCTGGCGCGGAGCCGGGACGATGCTGACCCCTTAGATCCTGCTCCAGCTGCGCCGAGGGAAGAGGGGGCGCCCCTCCCCGGACCCTTGCCCTCTACCGGGTGGCCCCTTTCTTCCTCCCTCTCTCGGGGGCTGCTTCGCCGAAGGTAGCGCCGATTCGGGCAACCGGAGCCTGGGCGCGAAGCGAAGAAGCCGGAACAAAGTGAGGGGAAGCCGGCCGGCTAGTCGGGGAGCCCCCGGGAACCCAGGGGAAGCGGGACTCTCGCCAGGCGGGGCTTCCCTGCGACCCGGCGCCCCGAGGGCAGCATGCCCCTGCGGGCAAGGGGAGCAGGGCTGAACTGGCCCTCCTGGGGGCTCAGCAAGCTCTCTAGAGCCCCCCACATGCTCCCCCGCCGGGGTCCCCCAGTTGCTTGAGGACACCTCCTCTGAGGGGCGCCGCTCGCCCCTCTTCGGACCCCCCGGGGCCCCGGCTGGCCAGAGGATGGACGAGGAGGAGGATGGAGCGGGCGCCGAGGAGTCGGGACAGCCCGGGAGCTTCACGCAGCTCAACGACCTGTCCGGGGCCGGGGGCCGGCAGGGGCCGGGGTCGGCGGAAAAGGACCCGGGCAGCGCGGACTCCGAGGCGGAGGGGCTGCCGTACCCGGCGTTGGCCCCGGTGGTTTTCTTCTACTTGAGCCAGGACAGCCGCCCGCGGAGCTGGTGTCTCCGCACGGTCTGTAACCCATATCCTTCTGGGCACCGCGATGGGCCGGACCAGGGGGTCCACAGGGGGGCGGGTCGTGTTGCCACAGGGGACCGAAAGCCAGGTGAGTTGGAGAAGTGAGCCTGGACTGTGGACAGTTCAGAGGGGGACTGCCGAGGAGGGGAGGGGGCGTCCGAGTAGAAGCGGAGACTGGAGCAGGTCTGGTGGGTACCCCCCAGATGAGCCCCACCTCCGAATACACACACCTCAGTCTTCCTTGGGCGGGGGTGGAGGGGTAGAGGATTGAAATCCAAGCTGGGAAAAGAGAGGAGACGTGACCCTCTGGTACGCAGCTGGATGCTCTACAGATGTGGGCAGAGGAGGGTCGTCATCCTCCAGATGTGGGCAGCTTCAGGAG
Source organism: Peromyscus californicus insignis (assembly GCF_007827085.1). NCBI lineage: Eukaryota > Metazoa > Chordata > Mammalia > Rodentia > Cricetidae > Peromyscus > Peromyscus californicus. The sequence goes on from NW_026294551.1 coordinate 28,298,179, forward strand.
CCTGGGCTTTCTACTCCTCCAGCTCGCCCGCCCGCCGCGGGTTAGCGAGCTGGGTTTGGTTTTCGAGTTTGGGGGCAGGGGTGGGGAGGAAGCTGCGGGAACGGAGGAGGGGAGACCGCAATCTCCTGGGGTTTCCTTATGCCCCCGCCCCAAAGTTTGCGGCGGATTCTAGGGTCCAGTCGCCCAACCTGGTCCTCAAGGCTGAGGTTTTTTACTGACCTAGCGGGAAATGGGGGGGGGCAGGTCCTGTTACCCCCCCCCCCCAACACCCTCCCAATCCGCGGGTTGGAGGCACAACAAGGAGATTTCGGCGGCGGCTGATGTCAGGGGTGCAGAATGAGAACAAGATGTGGTGAAGGGGGAGCTGTCTGCCCCCAGAGCTGGACTGTAGCCCCTTTCAGAGAGAGCCCAATGCGGCCAGCGCCCTCCCCGCCTCAATTCTTTATCTGATGTCGGGTGCCTAAGGTTGGGTTGGGGAGTTTTGCGCTGTTTTTTTTTTTTTTTTTTTTTCTTGTGTGTGTGTGGGGGGGAGACCGACAAGAGCTCCGGCAAGTGGGGGATGGGATTAAGCTCGTCCACACACTACGCCTTCCCTTTCACAAACCAGAGTGTTCCAGCTGATGGCAGACCAGGTATGGGAAACCGCAGTCCTCTGAAAGTGTTGGGGGGACCAGGAGACTGCCAGTGTGTTCACTAAGGAGGACTGAGGTCGGGCACCCCAAGCCTACCCTGTGGCTAGGTTTTGGAAGTGCATGCCCCACATCCCAGGCAGATGAATTTTGCTCTTCACCCGCACCTCTTCCCAGCCTGGAGCGGTCAGGGGGCCCCTCGCCCTCTAAAACCCGTAGCACAAAGCACAGGCTTGACTGACGCCCAGCTCGGGGGTACCAGAAAGGGGGGGGCTGGCTGGCACTAATATCCCAGGAACCCCTAGTCTCTTTTGGCTCTCTCCTTCCAGCCCAGAGGCTCTCTGGGACTCAGGGTGGGAGACCCCAGTTCTACCCTGTAGCCCCTGAGAGCCCAAGCCGGGCTCTGCTTTGGAGAGAACAGGGGCAGTGGGAAGCTTGGTGCCGCCTTCTCTCTGCAGCGCTGACTCCTCTAGTGCGCAAAGCAGGATATGAGCCTGAGTCCCCCACCCCCTGCTCTACACTCTGTGAGTCTTCAGGAGCGCCCCTAATCATCCTTCCCAATACTTTGCCCCTTCCGCCTGTCCTTCCTTTCTCTGAGCTGAAGAAAGGAGAGCAGGGGCCTCTGAGGTCTGTGGCCTCTCCAACTGCTGCCAACAGACAACACATCTTGAGTGGTGAGCCTCCATCCCAAGGTCCCCTGCTCCGTGACCGAGATGGAGATGGGAAAAGAAGCCCTCCTCTCCACTCCTAACCATATTATGAATGGGGAAGCCCCAGCAGTGCTTGTCTTCTCCACCTCAGGGATCCTGGGGTAACTGGACGATCTTGTCTTCCTCTCCTTCCCAATGCCCCCTAAGAACAGAGCTCTTGGCAAGCATCTCTGCCCACTTGCCCTATCTCCAGGTGGAGGATCTGGAGGTAAACGCTTTCCTGGAAGGAGATAAGAGACTAGGCTTGTAAGAGGGAAGAGAGGTGGGAGTTTAGTGTTAATCTGGAGGTTGGGGAGCAGGCCCAGTCTGGAGGGGGTGGTCTTGGTTGTGTAGAACCTATGTCCCTATATCTAGACGAGCTAGCAGGTCAACTGGGGGTATGCTGAGAACAATTTCTTGGTAAAGGGGGTTGCCTGCACTGTGCTCTCCATCGTTCCAGCTCCAATCCTATCCAAGTGACAAGGGCAACTGTACTTCCCACTGCCAGAGAGGGGCTCTGAACTGCCCCGTAGCTCCCCCCTGTCCTTTCTCTCTTTTTGGTTTCTGCGAGGCTTCTGTTGGCTCCAGGAGTCCCCAATGTAGGTCATGAAGACATTGGTCCTGAGGGACTTGAGGACAGTCTTACCACCCCCAGTTAACTGAAACTAGTTAGCCTTTTTCTTACTATACTTTTCTTGGCCCCCTCCTCTTGCAGCCTCATTAAGAGGCCAGATTTCCTAGAGTGAAGAGCTAGATGCAGGTAGGGTGTGTGTGTGTGTGTGTGTGTGTGTGTGTGTGTGTGTGTGTGGTGTGTGTGTGTTGGGGAGGAAGGACAACAAGAGGTAGAATGGACACGAAAGTATATGTTCCTGTATTGGGGAGAGCAGAGACCTGGGCCCCAACTAGCACCCAGGCAGGCCACAGCCTCCCAGGTTACGGGGAATGCTGGCCTTTGCAGTGTGTTTCTTACAGTGTGAGGGCGTGCGTTTCCCCTCCCGGGAAGGAGTTCCTAAGCATTCCCTCTCGGGCTGTTGTGTCACATCTGGAAGTTTGTGTAGGAGTTTCTCCAAGCTCAGAGCCCAGCACAGCTTTTTCTCATTTGGAAATCACAGGCTGGCATTTGGGATGCCGAGAAAGGAGGGGTGGGAGGGGGCCAGGGAAGGAGAGGGGAGCCTGCCAGGAGTTGGGGGGAGGAGAAGGGGGAGGCCTGAGAGGCAGGAGTCCTAATGGCTTCCAGAAGTGAATGTGAGTGTGGGACTGTGTGTCACTGTGTGTGTCTGAGTGTGTGCCTCTAGAAGGGAGGAGGCCCTAGGAATTTCTGTAGTCTTCCTTACCATTGTCCCAGTGCCCCAAGTGTTCCTGTGCTTCCCAAGGAAGGATTCTCCACTGGGTCCTCAGAGGAAGTGTGTGTGTGTGTGTGTGTGTGTGTGTGTGTGTGTGTGTGTGTGTGTGTGTGTCTCGGAGGGGGGAGGTTATTTGAATCTCATATGTTCCTCGTCCCCTTTCCAAACCCTAGACCATCTAGAGAAGATTCTGGGGAGAAGGGCTAGAGAAAAGAATAAAGTGGAACTGGGGGCAGGGGATCTTCGGCAATCTGTCCCAGATCCTCCTTTCTTCTGGGTCATATAGACTCCTCTGCACGCACTCTGCTCCACTGCTGGGGGACTCCCCATCACCCCTCGTGCCAGTTGGAGCCGTTCCTGGGATTACCCCTCCACCCTGCCCCCCTTCTGCTGCTCCCGCCCCAGCTCTCACCCCTCCCTGCCTGCCTTAGTCGGGATGGCGACAGACACACTGCTCACACACACAGACACGCACATGCTCACACACACACACACACACACACACACACACACACACACACACACACACAGAGTCACAGACGTTTGAATCAGATTTCTGGCCTATTTCCCCTCCCAAAGATTCCAGTGGCGCTCTCTCTTGTGTCTCTGTGTCTCCTGTCTCTGTCTCTGGGTGGGGCTGGCTGCCTTTCGGGCAGGCTTCAGTTTTCAGTTTAGTTGGAAACCTCTCTCCCCACACACCCACACACCGGAGCTGGGGGTGCACAGGGAAACAGACTAGTTAGAGGGAGGGGGCCTCTGTTGGGGAATCCCCTTTTCTGAAGGGGAAAAAATGAGCACAGGCCATCAGACTGAACCCCTGAATCTTCCTCCACCCTAGGGAACATTGGATCCCATAGACCACCAACCTCTCTGTGGCATGGGTGAGGCAAGGACGTGGCCCCCACCCCCCAACTCTTACTAGAAGGCCAGAATTCCTGGGTCCAGGCCAATTTCCTCCTCAGTGTTCCTTAGTCTCACATTTCCAGACTTCTGGGAGGGAGGGAGGCAGCTAGAAGACCTGCTTGCTGTCTGGGTTCACACCCCAGGCCCAGGGCCTTAGATCTATAGTTGCCAGGCTAGGCCAAAGCTGTGTCTAGATAAAAAGCTATGGAGAAGACTCATTTGTGGATATAACATGCTCTATTTCCCTCTCCCAGGAAGGAGAGGAGGGGGAGGGAGGGTAGAGAGGTCCTCTTCTGCCATTCTCTTTTTCTCTGCTTTTGATGGTGGGCTGTGGGGAGGAGAAAGATCCTCCCCTCTCCTGCTCCCACCCTTTGGGATCCACTCCAGCCCGGACAGTCACCATAGCAACAGTAGACATGTGACCGCACAGGTCTCTCATAGTCACTATGGCAACCAGTGTCCCCCGTTCCCTTGGTTACCATGGAGATCTGTCACATGGTTTCCCCCCAACCTGATAACCTGTGGGCCTCCCTGCTTTTCTTTCCTTGCATGGACAAGAGAGCAGTCTGGGCAAGGGGAGAGCTTGTGTAGGGGAGGGGGATGTCTCTTTAATTACCATGGCAACAAATCCACACCACCTGGTGACACATTCTCCTGTTGTTATGGCAACAGGAGAACATCACACAGTGACATACTGCCATGTTCCCAAGGAAACAAGCCCCACCCCGGGAAGGGTGAAAGACCCTCTTAAATAATCCTCTATTTCAGTTATTCTAGATTTTGTACTTATCTACAGTGAAGGGGAAGGTAGAGTGCAAGGCGTGTACCTGGGTGCAGGCTGGATTGCCAAGGGGCCTGCAGAAGGGAATTTTGGTGAAGAGCCTGATGTGGAATTGTCTGGGGTCAGATTCTGACTACCAGGGGCCCCAGTGTGAGCCTGTAAAAAGTAGGCGCCTGAGAGGGGGCCGTCTCCTCTGTGGGGTCAGCTCTGTTACGCCCCATATCACCGTGACTGATTTGTCACTGCAGAGGGGAACATCAGGAAAACATGAGTGGGGAGGCAAATCTGGCTTCTAGATCAGCAGACAACTGACGGATTGATGTGTTAGTTCATTCATTCATTCATTCATTCACTCTTCCTGTGCACCGATCATCTGCTATGGACTATATACTGCACTGGGCTCTGTGTGTGGGTACTGTGAAGGATGTAGCCGAGGATCCCTACCTGCCAGGAGCCTGTAGCCAGCACAGAGAAAAGCCAAGCATATGGATGACTTCACTCGGTAGAGTCACTGCCATTAGACGTCCCAGTACATATCCTGGAACCCTTCTCCCCTACTATTGTTCCCGCGGGCCCCTCCTGGGTGCTGCTTCTCCTGCAGAGAGGAGTGGGTTAGCTTGAGGAGCATAGACCAGTTATTAAGGGTAATTGTGTCCTTTTCCTTCCAAGTGGTGGCTTTCTCCCTGTTTTCCAGAGTGACCCCTGGCTGACCCCCATTCTGGAGAGAGATCCGTCGGCTACACTCAGGAAAACAGCCCCATAGAAACACTTCATTTCCCCCTCACCTACTTTCCCGCTTCAAACACAGGCTTTTATTTTATTTTTTTTACTCTCATTTTTTTTTAAAGGGATGGATATGAGGGAAACTGAAATGTCTCAGGATTTCTAGGGTGCTAGGCACAGGGGGTGACAGCGATGTGCACCCAAGAGAAGAGAGCCTGCTGACAGGAATGAGGAGGGCTTCGAGGTGGTCGAGGGAGAAGTCAGTGTTGGAGATTCAGCACAGTGATGGGGGCCATCTGGGAGGATGGATTTGGGGTCTCTGAATCCTCCTGATTATCTCTTCATGCCTGGTGGAAGCCTTCTCGTCTCAGAAGCAAGGCTAAGACAGGAAGGGTCTGTGGGCTCTGGGGCCCTGAGTGGACTGGCAGGACAGACAGACAGCCGGTTGCCACACCCCGTCCTCTTTCCTTCCTAGACTGTGCTTTGCTCTTTCCGCCTCGCTCCTATCTTTTGATGAGGAAGCTAGGCTGGCTTGTTGTTCATCTGTGGGGTCCAGGGCCCGGAGCCTTCTTTATCTAGAGGTCATCTTGTATATCCTCATGCCAATGGGCTGCAGGCAGGTAAACCAAACCTTTCAACAGAACTCACCACGCAGAAAGGCCCAGGACAGAAGTCCCTCTGCCCCTAGCTGCTTGGGTCTGGGTTAGAAGGTACAAAAGGTGTGGTGGTCGCCTGGCCACATGTATGGTGCCACTACTGCCCACTCTGCACAGCTGAGGCTTGTACCAAGTGCAGGGTCTGGCACGGGTTTTGATTCCAAAAGGCGTGAATGTGACTAAAAGGCTGAGGACTTGGAGAAGCTAGGGCTGGAGAGAGAGCCTTGGGTTCCTGTGAAGTGGTGACGGGGGGCAGAGCTGCAGATGTGGGCTTTCTTTCTGGTACCAGGGCTATCCCGAGTCCCTGCCTGCTGGAGCAGTTGTGGCGCAGGGAAGATAATGGAGTAGACCATGAGCTTGGAAGCCTTCATCTCGTCTTGGCTCCTTGAGCAACTTTGCCATATGACTTGGCTTCAGCTCTCTGGGTCTTGCTGTCCTTGGGTTGTGGGGAATAAAATGATCCACCCTGGATGCTTCACGGGGCTGTTGTGAGCAGCAATGGTGGCATTGTGTGAAAGTGCGTGGTAAACTGTAAGGCAGGCTTAATCCGACTGTAGGTTTGTGTAACACATTCGCATACATTATCTCACTTGCTTCTCACATCTCCCCAGTGCGGTGGGGAGAGGAGGATCAGATTCAGAGCAAACTCATGGAGCCTGGCATTTCCACAATCAATTCTATTCCCTACATGGCTTGTGCAAATAGTCAGGGTATTTACGGCCTCCTCTGCCTTACAAATGAGGAAGATGGGGCTGGAGAGAGAAAATGACCACGGCAGACCAGTCCTCTTCCACCTCACTTGTAGTGTTTCCAAAGGCAATGGGAGCTTAATTGACAGGTCGCAAGTGTTAGGTATGGCATGGGAGGCACCTTTAACTCAGGCTCTGGATAGCTGTTTCCTTGACCCCTGGTACCTGGTTCGAGCGCATCAGCATGTTGGTCATTCTTCTCAACTGTGTGACTCTTGGTATGTTCAGGCCATGCGAGGACATTGCCTGTGACTCCCAGCGCTGCCGGATCTTGCAGGTGAGTGTGAGTGCGTGTGTGTGTGTGTGTGTGTGTGTGTGTGTGTGTGTGTGTGTGTGTGTTGTCTGTCTGTCTGTCTGTGTGTATTAGAGGAAGGATTGAGTGGTTCTTGGATCTTAAAGCCCTGAATTCTGGTCTGCTAGAAGCCCTGATCCAGCTGGTGGGCACTGGGTGGGGTGGGTGTGTCCCCCATTCTCCTCAGTTTCAGCAGCTCCTCCTCCCCACCTTAGGCCTTCGATGACTTCATCTTTGCCTTCTTTGCCGTGGAAATGGTGGTGAAGATGGTGGCCTTGGGCATCTTTGGGAAGAAATGTTACCTGGGAGACACTTGGAACCGGCTTGACTTCTTCATCGTCATTGCGGGGTGAGGGCTAGGGCTTGGGTTAGGGTGGGAGAGCATTGGGCAGGTCTCCTGCCTGTCTGGCTGTCCACTCTGCTCTTCCTTTTGGGTCTGCTCTCCTCTGAGGAGACTGTCATTGCTGGGGGTGCCCCGGCCCCCTAGACAGAGAGCTGATCTTCAGCTTCCCTTGGTGGAGGAGAGGGAAGAGTCCTAGGTCATCCTGCCACCACAGCAGGATTCTTCACTGGCTTCTTTCAAGTGGAGTTGGCCTCAAACTCAAAGGGCCTCCTTCCCGGCCCCTCCCCACAGGATGCTGGAGTATTCGCTGGACCTGCAGAACGTCAGCTTCTCAGCAGTCCGAACAGTCCGTGTGCTGCGACCGCTCAGGGCCATTAACCGGGTGCCCAGTGAGTGACCCCTTAGCCCTCCCCCCTGGACAGAGGGCCCTCAGAGGAAATGCTTCATGACCTGACCATTTGAAACTGAGGCAGAGGAGGGACCCAGTCAGAGCCTCTAACCCTGGTGTTATCACTAGGAAAGCTACCTGGGAAAAACCTCTATTCCACTCGTTTCAGCCAGGCTTTGGGCCAGAGTCTTAGAAACACCTCAGATGACCCCTTTCCAGGGGAATAAGGGTGGGTGGGGACCAGTGGAGAGATCATCCGACCAGCAAGAGGAGACACAAATTGTTAATGGTCTTTTTGGTTTTCATTGGTGTGACAGTACTGGCATGGAACACCACTTCTCTCAAGACAAGGCCACTCCACGCCTTACCCTCCGGCTGTGGTTGCATTTCTCCCCCCCACCCCCACTTCCCACCCCCCCCCCCCCTTCCAACTCTTGCAGTGACTGCCGAGACCATTATCTAAATTAAACCGCATTGGTTTCTGGAGCCAGCAAAGGTTTGGCAGCTTCAGCTCCCCTGACATTCGGCCCCTCCCCCTTTGCAGGCCCCCTTTGCAATTCCTCAGCCTGCATAAGCTGCAGATGGTCCCCACTGGGGCCTCAGGAGGGGGCGCTGTGCCTGACTTTATGCCTTGCCTGATGCTGTGGTAACTGCGTGTGTGTGTGTGTGTGTGTGTGTGTGTGTGTGTGTGTGTGTGTGTGTATGATCCGGTTACTTCTGGGAGGGCAGAGCTGCTGAATGAGTCCCGGGGAGTAGGGGGGGCATGCTCCATGTTAACAGGAGATCCAGAAGAGAGGCGTGGCTGGCCTCCTCTCCCAGGTGACAGTTGCTAGATTGATGGACCTCAGACTAGTCACTGCTGTAATTCCCTTAATGCAAGCCCTGAGGAACTGATCTTAGTTGGAGCTCTGAGGAGCTGAAGGAGGGTGGAAGGAACTGAGGGGACAAGGACTGGCCGGCTGCTCAGGGAAGGGTGGCTGTAGTAACCAGGAAGATTAATCAGTTGCTGTGTTAGTGTTTAGAACCTTTACCCCTGAGAAAGCAGGGCCCACACAGGGCACTTTGGGGGTCAAATGGGCCACTAGAGGTCCATCGGTTCGACAAGGGCTTGGGAGGTCTGGGTCTCCTAAGGGCTAGTTCAGGTACTAGTCCTAGACCTGGAGTGAGGAAGGAGAATGGATCCCTAATGGGGCTTTTATTTGAGATTGGAAATGTGGTGGCTTTGTCCATGGAGGGAGCGTTAGCTGCTATACTCCCAAGAAGACAGAGTTGTATCTCTTCAGACCCTGATTTCAAGATCCAGCCCCAGCAGGGAACAGAGATGCAGGGCTAGGGGCTGGGGGTGGGCTCAGAAACCTGGTAAAGTGCTGGTCATCTTGGCTGCCTTCCAGCCTTCCTCCAGGAGATCTGTCTCAGTTTCCCCAATGGCCCCCAGGGGCCATCCTTTAGGAAGGTCAGGTGACTGTGTCTGGTGAGAGAAGGAAGTGGGAGGTGTGTGTGTGTGCCTGTGCCTTGGGAAGCAGGATTTGGAAGCACAAAAACCTAAATTTAAGTCCTGGCGCCTACATTTAGCAGCTCCCATCCTGAGCATCTCACGTCACTTCTGTGAGCCTCAGACTTCTCATCTGTAAATTGGGGGTGATATCATCAGCCCCGTGGGGACAATGAGAGAGTAAGGTGGGACTCAGAAACCTGAGAGAGCTTTGGAAACCACAGTTACTCTGGATAAGTGTTGGTACCATACAGCAGTTCATATGGGTGGACCGAGGGGGCTTCAAGGACTGCCTGGGAGATGTAGGCATATCTGTCCGTCTCCCCTCCAGCTTAAATTGGGCCTGCTCAGCATCCCCAGTGGGCCCTCGTGGGGAAGACTGCCAGGCCTGTGGCACTCAGCCCAGCTGGGCGAGCCTGGGCGAGCATGGCTCTTCTGCCTCCACAGGCATGCGCATCCTCGTCACATTACTTCTGGACACCTTGCCTATGCTGGGCAATGTCCTGCTGCTCTGTTTCTTCGTCTTTTTCATCTTTGGCATCGTCGGTGTCCAGCTGTGGGCAGGGCTGCTGCGGAACCGATGCTTCCTCCCTGAGAATTTCAGCCTGTGAGTGGTGGACCGGTGGGTGATGGACTGGGGGGCTGTGGACCTCTCTTAGTCCCTGGCTTCCTGTTGCCATGGATATAGCTGTTCTCCTAACTGGCATGCATTTGGCTCTCAAACCTAGCTACACATTGGAATAACCTGGGGCATTTTAAAGCCCTGATGCCCAGGTCTGCCTTCCAGAGATTCCCATTGCATTGACCTGGGGTTCAACTTGGATCTAAGCATTGAAGAAGCCCTTCAGAAGCCAGGCACAGTGGTGTACATCTTTAATCTCAGAACTCTGGAGAAAGGGTTGGGTGAATCTGAGTTTCAGGCTGGCTTAGTCTACATAGTGAATTCCAGGTCAGCCAGAGGTACATAGTGAGACCCTGCCTCAAGAGAAAGAAAGAAAAAAAGGGAGGGAGGGAGGGAGGGAGGGAGGGAGGGAGAGAGAGAGAGAGAGAGAGAGAGAGAGAGAGAGAGAGAGAGAGGAGACTCCTTGAGTGCTTGCCTAGCATGCACAAAGCCCAGGGTTCAATCCCCAGCACCCCATAAACTGTGTGTTGTGGTGCACACCTGTGATCCCAGCGCTCAGGAGGCAGAGACAAGAGAACCAGGAGTTCACAACCATTTACCTACATAGAGTTTGAAGCCAGCCTGAAATACATGACAAAGGGGTGGGGGAGGGGTGGGGAAATAAACTCTTCCCGGTGATTTTTGACTTCCAACAAAGTTGGAAAACCAGTTCCCTATTGTGGTCCCCTGGACTCTGGAGTTCCCGCCCAAGCTCTCCTATCCCTCAGTGCTCCTTCCCTGTCTACAAAGCCCTGTTCTGCCCAATCTCCTCTCCCACTTTAGGTCTGGCTTGTCCTCTGTGTACCTCAGTGTACCCACACCAGTCTTTTCTTGGCTTCTCTGTGGAGAACCCTGCTCCCCAACTTTACCTCTGTCTCTCCCTCACCCTGCAGCCCCCTGAGTGTGGACCTGGAGCCTTACTACCAGACAGAGAATGAGGATGAGAGTCCCTTCATCTGCTCCCAGCCAAGGGAGAGTGGCATGCGGTCCTGCAGGAGCGTGCCCACCCTTCGTGGGGAAGGTGGTGGTGGCCCGCCCTGTGGTCTGGACTACGAGGCCTATAATAGTTCCAGCAACACCACCTGCGTCAACTGGAACCAGTACTACACCAACTGCTCTGCAGGCGAGCACAACCCCTTCAAAGGCGCCATCAACTTCGACAACATCGGCTATGCCTGGATCGCCATCTTCCAGGTGGGGCCATAGGGGCCTTGGGATGTTCCCCCACAACAGTCCCGGGACACAGCCCAGACTGGGAGTGCTCATCCTTGGGGTTAGGGTGGTGGCCAGGGCCTTGGTGGAGGAGGCGGAAGGAGGCTTTAGGGGTCCCAGCCAGAGTCAGCCATCTCTCTTGCCTCCTCAGGTCATCACCCTGGAGGGCTGGGTCGACATCATGTACTTTGTGATGGATGCTCATTCCTTCTACAACTTCATCTACTTCATTCTCCTCATCATCGTGAGTGACTCCTTCAGCCTTCGTGGGAGAGGGAGACAATGGGGTTGCAGAAGGAGCAGTGACTAGAGGGGACATTCTTAGCTCTCAAGTCCTGTAGAGGTGGTGGCGTCTGCCATGCTAGGGAAGGATACGGGGTGAGTCAGGAGACATCCAAGATCAAGGCCAGACTCCACCACTTACTACCGTTAGGACCTTTTGTAAGGCATCCCCTTTAAGGCCCCAGCCCCCTGATAGGCTTCTGACTCTTTACCCATAAAGTAGAGGGTTCTCAACCCACAAAGCTGTCATCACCTTCCCTAGGGGTGCCCAGAAATGGCCAAATGTGGTTCTGACTTCATGAACTCTAGGGGAGCTCTGCTGGCATTCTGTTGGAAAAGAGAAAGATGTTAAACATCCTGAAACGCTTGCAAGCAAAAAAATTGTACACTCAAAATTCCAATCAGTATTGAGAAATACTGTGAGATCTCTTATTCCTTCCAGCTCTGAAATTCCAAGGCTTTCTGAAAGCAGAAGACAGACCAAAGCAGTATCGTTTAATCATTTTAATCACTACCAGTCATAGGAGATGCTTTCATGGCTACCACTTATAGCTGATATTTATTGGGCACTTAGAGTGTGCCAGCCACCGCTCCCCGAGGCTTGGGCATTTCATCCTCACCATGATCTCATTGCCACCTTTGTTTTCCAAGCAAGGAGAATGACTTTCCCTCATTTATCTGCCCCCACCATGCGCCTTGTCTAAACTGTGGACCAGTCTTGCCGGGGAGGGCTATCAATGCTGGTGTAGCTCTTCTTCCTTACATGCCCCTGTGATGTGGCCACTTCAAGGATGGTGGCCTCTAACTTCTAAGTGAGAACTCAGAGCTCTAGAGGGTTGGCCACTGGTCCAAGATCATGTAGGAAGTCAGGGATAGCGGTGAGATGTCAGCTCCAAGTTACCGACTCAAAATCTAGCCCTTCCATTTTCCTGTGTCACCAGGAGGCCAATGAAGAGCCAGGTGGAGGGTCAGATACCGAGAGAAGGAGATTAAGAATGAGATTAAGAAGCTGGGCGTGGTGGCACACGCCTTTAATCCCAGCACTTGGGAGGCACAGTCAGATAGATCTCTGGGAATTCGTAGCCAGCTTGGTCTACAAAGTGAGTTCCAGGATAGCCAGGGCTATACAGAGAGACTCAGTCTCGAAAAACCTAAAAAAAAAAAAAAAAAAAAAAAAAGAATGAATAAGATTAAGATCACTGAGGACTAGCTTCAGAGAAGTGGGGACAGAATGAGGCTCCTTCTGGGGAGAGAGACAATGTGTAGGCTCTGAGAAAGGGCGTCTTCCCTAAGCTACCACAACTTTCCCAGGTCTGAAAGAATGACCAAGCTTGGAGCAAAGCTTGGCTGTGGACCTTTACCACCCCTGACCATTACCACAGTGGTGAGGCCGGGTACCCTGAGGTACCCGCTCATCTGATCATTGTTGCTGTTCTCAAGCTTGCTCCGGTGGGGGAGGGGTAGACCGGGACATCAGGGGCCTAGTTTCCACCCTCCCACACACCTCCTGAAAATTCTTCCCAAACAGCTCTCTGGAATCACACTAGTGAAGCTAATTATCATAATTACTAGGACATGAGCTAGAGAAAAAAAAGTCCGCTTTGTCACCACAAATATTTATTTCCATCATTCAGGCTTGTTGTCTAAGCAGTAGGTTACTCGGGGTCCTGGGGGAAACTGAGGCATGGAGGTGGGGACTGGGGAAGGATGGGCAAATCAGAATGATGGTTTTGTTAGTCTATAAAGGTCCCCCTTTTCAGCTGGGGATACTGAAGTCCTGTGGCTAAGAGTGTCCCCCAAGATCATGCAGCTAGAATTGAAATAAGTGGGAGAATTATAGGTAAATCTCAAAAGGTTTTAATCCAAGTTGAAGGTTCTCTGTCCCCAGTAGTACATTCATTTCTACGGCATTCTCTTCAACCAGAAACTGGGGAGATGCCTTAGCGTCTCCAAGCATATGCGCGTTTAAAGGCTGGGAACTGGGAGATACCAGCAAAGCATGCTATCACCAGCAGTAGCAACACCCTGAACTTCCACAGGGCTTGGTGTCAGTCTTACTTAACTTGGTCTGTGTTAGCTGAGTGATCGTGGGCTAATTTCTTGACCAGTCTGAGCTCCAGCTTCTTCACTGCTCAGGTGGCAGCGAGTACCAAAGTGTCTGCTCCCCAAATTATCATGACAATAAAACGGGGGACTGCCTGGACGATTACAAACCCCATGCCTGGCCCACGGTGAATTCATTGATCCCGGCGGCCGGCATCTAGATCCGCTTTTCTTCAGGACGTCTCCTCTTTCTGCCCCCACCCCTGCAGGTGGGCTCCTTCTTCATGATCAACCTGTGCCTGGTGGTGATTGCCACACAGTTCTCAGAGACCAAGCAGCGGGAGAGCCAGCTGATGCGGGAGCAGCGTGTGCGATTCCTGTCCAACGCCAGCACCCTGGCAAGCTTCTCCGAGCCAGGCAGCTGTTATGAGGAGCTGCTCAAGTACCTGGTGTACATCCTCCGCAAAGCAGCCCGCAGGCTGGCCCAGGTCTCTAGGGCTGCAGGTGTGCGGGCTGGGTTGCTTAGCAGCCCAGTGGCCCATGGTGGGCAGGAGCCCCAGCCCAGTGGCAGCTGCTCTCGTTCACACCGTCGTCTATCTGTCCACCACCTGGTGCACCACCATCACCACCATCACCACCACTACCACCTGGGTAATGGGACGCTCAGAGTTCCCCGGGCCAGCCCAGAGATCCAGGACAGGGATGCCAATGGGTCTCGCCGGCTCATGCTGCCACCACCCTCTACACCCACTCCCTCGGGGGGCCCTCCGAGGGGTGCGGAGTCTGTGCACAGCTTCTACCATGCCGACTGCCATTTGGAGCCAGTCCGTTGCCAGGCACCCCCTCCCAGGTCCCCATCGGAGGCATCTGGCAGGACTGTGGGTAGTGGGAAGGTGTACCCCACTGTGCACACCAGCCCTCCACCAGAGATGCTGAAGGATAAGGCACTAGTGGAGGTGGCCCCCAGTCCTGGGCCCCCCACCCTCACCAGCCTCAACATCCCACCTGGGCCCTTCAGCTCCATGCACAAGCTACTGGAGACACAGAGTACGGGTGAGAGCGTGGGTGGGTGTGCTGGGACCCCACAGTTGGAGGCTGGGTGGTAATCTAGAAGAGTAGGGGTCCGGAGTCTGAGGATCCAGGGCCCAGGGCCCAGTTCCCAGTTTCTCATGCTGCTTCTTGTAGCCCTGGCACCTTCAACCATTTGTTCCATCATTTCTTTTGAGCCCTAACTGTTTCATCTGTTCAGATGGGGACTATGATTATTGTACATATTACTACAATGTAGGGAGTGGTGGTAGCTGTCACACATGCGCACCTACCATGTGCTGCATTCTATGCCTTTGGCCATACCATCTAACTGCTGCTGCCCGATGTGTGCCTGTCACATGCTTTGCAGGCAAGATCCGCTTGAGTCCTCTGGACAGGTTGGTAATTAAGCTTGTGTGCACCCTTGCGGTGTGCATAAGGAACAAGGTGGCTAGGGGTGTTGGTGAGTGTGACCTCGAGACCGTCTGGCTCTGCAGCCCACTCTGTGTCCTTTGTCCCAAGGCTCAGCGGGGGGTGGGGGGGGAATGGTGTGTGACTGTGGCAGTCTGGTGCCTCACAAGGTGACTGCTGTAAACAGAGACCTGGAGCAGGAGCAGCCAGTGCTGAAAGTGGCCAGCCCGTGGGTGGGACATCGGTGACCTGGGGGAGTGTGATGCTTGCCCCTTGTAGGCTGGCTACCCTTGCAAACACAGCCTGCGACCCAAGTTTCAGGGAGGATGTGGTGATAGAAAGTAATGGGATATGTGAGATGTCCCCTGGGAGTGTGTGTGGGGACCAGACAGTGTCAGTACAGAAAAACAGAGTGAAAGGTTCTTAGGCTAGCTCTCTCGTTGCCCTGCCGTGGGTCATGGAGGACCAGTCACATCTCACACCTAGGCTTCCATTTCCCACTGTGTAATAGGTGGGATTGAGGCTATCACTACTGTGGGAGCTAACGGATGGCCTGTGGTATACAGATACATCCAGGAGGGGGACATAGCTTTTTGTGTCTTCTGGGGGTCAGGCCTTGAGCCAAGGACGTCCTCACACTTGTTTTACCTGAGTAGTCTCTGAGGTGTCATTCATTTCTCATATTCTGTGACCAAAACAGGATTTAGATGGACAGGGATGCCTTGGAACATGTCCCTGTGTGTATTCAGAACACATCTGGTATGCTACGTGTGCTTGTGGGCATGAAGGAAGCGTGGGTTCCATGTGTGCATGTGTATATGAGGGTACAACTGTCTGATTTACATGCATTTGGGTATGGTGCTCCTTCCTGGTGCCTGTCTGCACATGCACATATGTGCATGGGTCTGGTATATAAACATTGGGTGTGGGCAGTGGTGGCGCACGCCTTTAATCCCAGCACTCGGGAGGCAGAGTCAGGCGGATCTCTGTGAGTTCGAGGCCAGCCTGGACTACCAAGTGAGTTCCAGGAAAGGCGCAAAGCTACACAGAGAAACCCTGTCTCGAAAAACCAAAAAATAAAAAATAAAAAAATAAAATAAAATAAACATTGGGTGGCATGGATGTGTTTGGGTACACATGTGTTTGCTCTGTGTGTGTGTGTGTGTGTGTGTGTGTGTGTGTGTGTGTGTGTGTGTTGTGGTATATAGATTGCATGTGTTCACTATACATATGCACAGTATGTGCATGTAGTGTGTATGTATGTGTGTCTGGTATGTGTGGTGAGAAGTGTGCATGGGTGGGTGGCGAGAAGTGTGCATGGGTGGGTGGGTCCCAAAGATCCCCTGGGAAATGCTACTCAGCACTGTGTGGGTGCAGGCCTACACACTCTAGGGAGAGGAGATGGTCTAGGTTCCTGGCAGAAAGTTCCTAGGGCATAGGCCATAGCTTCATAGGACATAGCTGTACAGGATCACAGAGGACATGGTGGCGACCTCTTTACCACAACCCTAGGATCCTCAGAAGCGACCATCAATAGGGTGCTATTGACATTGGAATAGTCTGTTATTCAGGAACACCCCATTCACTAAGTGCCTAGCACACCCATCACTGTAAAACCCCCCCCCCCCCCCCCCCCCCCCCCCCCCCCCGCCTCTCTCTCACAGGCTCTCCATCCTCCTAGGGCAGGGGAGCTCCTGGTGAGCGTCTTGATCCTCTAACACCCACTCTTTTGTTCCAGGAGCCTGCCATAGCTCCTGCAAGATCTCCAGCCCTTGCTCCAAGGCAGACAGCGGAGCCTGTGGGCCAGACAGTTGCCCCTACTGTGCCCGGACGGGGGCAGGGGAGCCAGAGTCCGCTGATCATGAAATGCCCGACTCAGACAGTGAGGCTGTGTATGAGTTCACACAGGATGCTCAGCACAGTGACCTCCGGGACCCCCACAGCCGACGGCAGCGGAGCCTGGGCCCAGATGCAGAGCCTAGTTCTGTGCTGGCTTTCTGGAGACTCATCTGTGACACATTCCGGAAGATCGTAGATAGCAAATACTTTGGCCGGGGAATTATGATCGCTATCCTGGTCAATACACTCAGCATGGGCATCGAGTACCACGAGCAGGTAAGAATGCAGCCCAGGCTGGCTCCAGACAACTGCTTATTCCCTAGGGTTGATTCCTCTTCTGTGTTGAAGTGGCTGGGAGGCGAAGAGATGACGTGGTGGGTGGGGTCTCTAGAGGGTAAGCGCAATGATTGCTATATGCTTTCTGAATGGTAGTTGCCCAGGCAGGTGCCGGTATGTTCTGTCTGGGAAGGTTTCTCAGAAGAGGGAGGCTTTATGTGCATAAGTAATGAGCATCGCATGTGGCAATAAGCCACCAGAAGAGACTTGGGACTTTGGAGAAGGCAAGGCAAGCAGGAGATGTGCTAGCTCAGTAAGTAGAGGGTGATTGACAGGCAGGAGGGCCACTCAGGTAGAAGTGAGGGATTGGCGGTGTTGAGTGGCTGTGCCTGAGAGAACATCAGGATGCAGGCGCAAGGCAGTCTTGGCTTGGCCTCAGGTTAGAGCCTTGCTGTGAACCAGGGTGGCTCTGGGTAGATGAGAGTGCCCAGAATGGCCAGACGGTTAGAAATCAGCGAGTTGAGGAGCTGCTCCAAGAAGCGGGGTGTTTAGTCAGGAGAAGAGGTTCAGCAGGGACAGTGAGCTGTCTTCAAATATTTGAAGGACTGTCGTGTGGAAAAAAGAAGCTTGTTCTGTGGGTCAATGGCTGCCAGCTATAGATCTGGGCTGAGAGGGGGAAGCTACCTCCAAGCTGCGCAGGTGGAATGTGTGGCCAAGGAGGGGGGCCCACACTGGCCTGGGCTGTCTAAAGAGGCTGGCCAGTAGTGATGCACGTGGGTCCTTCCGTGCTTTTCTCTCTCACATCGTTCGTCTGGGTGCTCTTGCCAGCCTGGGGCAGCAGAGAGGGAACTGGGCCACCAGAACCTCTCTTTTCCTGGTTTGGAACTGAACATGCTCACCCCCTCATTCCAGATCCCCATGCTGAGACAGAGGCATGGAGAGCTTGTGACAGTCCAGCATGATACAGGAGAAGTCTCTCAACCAGTAGGGGCCTAGCCAGGGTGTGGGAAGCCAGTAAAATGCGCACTTTTCAGAGGGTTTCGAAGCCCCGTACCCTCACCCCACCAACCTCTGCCCTGGAAATGTCATGAGCATTTGGCTCTTACTTAAACTGCCCTGCCTGGCCAGGCACACCCCCGTTTGTCACATCTCATTGGCTCCATTCTCTGTTCTTTGAAGGACCCAGTATGGAGCAGCTAGGCTATGCACTGTTCTTCTCCCGTGCCAACGAGGTGTGTGTGTGTGTGTGTGTGTGTGTGTGTGTGTGTGTGTGTGTGTGTGTGTGTGTGTGTATGGGTGGAACCACACACCGGCTGCAGTGCCAGTGGGTGGCCATGCATGGCACTGGGTGGGCGTGTTGTGTCTGGGCTGCGTGGGGCGTGGGCATGTATGCACATGCTGGCTCTGCCAGCCTCCCGCAGAGAGGTGCTCTCCTCTGCCAGGTGGCTGGGGGAGAGTGGGGACAGCATTTTCTCCTTCTGTGACCCAAGAGAGGGCAATCCCTAACCTCTACCACCTTGGATCCCCTAGCCTGAATCACCACCTCCTCCACTTCACTCAGTGTGGGTTGTGCCGGTCCCGCTCTCCCAAGGGAGCAAGCACATTTTTGGTGCCCTCCCCTCTCCCCTGGTGGGGGGTGGGATTGCGCCCAGCAGTCCCTGCCCGGCCAGATGCTGGCGGTGGAGGCTTTGATTGCACTGGGAAGAAGCTGAGTCACACAGGCTGAAGGCAGAGGAAGCTGCAGCAAGAGGGCTTTCAGTTAGATGTCAAGAAGGATGCCCCTTTTGGAGTGGAAAGAAAAGCCATTAGTTGAGGTGCTTCCAGCATCTCCTTACCCACGTTCCCGAGGAAAGAGGAGACAACCCTGGCTCCCCGCTAGCCCTCGGTAACCAGAAGCCTTCCTTTTGAGCGGGCAGTATCTGCTGTGGGAATAAGTTTGTCCTAGTACCTGGTTGCTGAAGGCCCCATGAGAGTGAGTGGGAGTCCTCAGCAGGCTGGGCAGATGACTGGTTGCCGCCTGGCAAGCTCAGAGGGTAGGGAGGGTGGCATATAACTCCAGAAGCTGCCATGGTCCTGTGCTTGCAGGCACTGCGGCGTGAATGTCCCACCATCTGGGCCCCTGAGCAGGCTGGAGGGGGTGCTGAAGGGGAAGGAGAGTGAACAAGTATGCAGGGCTGAGAGACAGCGATACAGAGGGGCTTAGAGGAAAGACAGGAATGGGACACATGCATAGAGGGAAAGATGGAGACCCAGAAAGGGGAAAGGGACAGAAAAGACAGAGATGTGGAAGGAAAGACAGAGACATGGGGGGTACGAGACGGAGACAGAGATTTAGAGAGACAGGAAGACAGAAAGGACACTGAAGACAGAGACATAGGTCCAGATGCAAAGGAGGACAGGGAGGGGGCAGGCACAGACGCTCAGGATTCAGATGGAGCTGACTGCAGGGGAAGTGGAGCTGATTGGAAGGAAGGCTCACAGATGCTGCTGCGGTGGCTCTTGGGCCCCAGGCTCTTGCTTTCCCCATAGGGCTCTTAATGAAGCAATTGCATCCATCAATTCTGGTATTGATCCGCTTGGGGAGCCCTGGAGAGGGGATTGCTGTGAACGTAGCCCCAGCCCTCTTCCCCAGGTGCTGTCTTCTACTACGGCCATCTACTTTGCTCGTTATTCCGTTTTGTGGCTGGGCACAGTGTCTGTCCCTTCTACCTACCTCTTGATGGGGAAACATCATTTTGTTATATCCCCCCAGACCTCCAAGGCTGAGGCCATGTTCATTTCAACACTGTTCTGATTCCCCTGCCCCTTAACCACTTGTCAGTAGTATTGCTGTGCCCAGAAAGATCAGTGACAGGGACAAGGACATAGGACACTGAGGAGTACCTGAGCAAGAAAAATGATATGGTGTGACTATAGGATGAGGCAAGGCATGTGTCCCACCAACAAGGGCCAGTACAGGGAGTCCAGAATGGTGAATTATCCATCCATCCACCTACCCATCCATCCATCCATCCATCTATACATCCACTTACCCATCCATTCATCCATCCCATTCTATTCCATTCATTTATCCATCCTCCCCCATCCATCCACCTACCCATCCCATCCATCCCATTTTATTCCATCCATTCATTCACTCACCCACCCATGCATCCATTCATATATCCACCCACTCATCCATTCATCCATCCATCCATTCATCTACCCACCCACCCGTCCATCCACCCATCCATCCATCCATTCCACACACATCTTCTACGTGTCCGAATTGGGTTTATGCAGTGGTGCTGAGAAATGTTTATCAAGTAGCCCTCAACAAAACAAAATAAACCAGGCCTGATGGTGCTGGCCTTCCCAGCTACTCAAGAGGCCGAAGCAGAAAGATTAAAAGTTCAAGGGCAGCCTGCACAATTTACTGAGATTCTGTATATAAACAAATTAAAATATTTACTTACTTATTTATGTATATATGTGTGTGGTTGGGTGGATATTTGTGCATCATGTATGTGCAGGAGCTCATGGAGATCAGAAAAAGCGTCAGATCCCTTGGAACTGGAGTCACAGATGATTTTGAGCTGCTGTGAGGGTGTTTGGGAGCCAAACCTGTGTCTTTGCAAGAGCAGTAAGTGCTCTTAACAGCTGAGTTGTCTCTCTAGTCTTCAAAAAAACCTTTTAAGTAAAGGAAGGCTGAGAATATAACTCTGGAGTAGAGTGCTTGCCTAGCATACCCTAGGCCCTAGTTTCAAACTCTAGTACTCCAGAAACAAACAATCCCAACCTAACTTGCCAGTTTCCATGGTGTAAATGCTCCCACCATAGCCAAGTTCCTGGATGTGGAGTTGGAAAGGAATGGACCCTGAGCTGGGTTTGAAGGACAGGCAGGGTGCAGCCATCCAAGGATGCAGCAAGGGGGAGAGCCAGAGGTACCAGACACTGAAACCTGAATGCGGGCATTCAGAATGAGAGAGCACTGGATATGGGCTGCACGAGCAAGTGACAAGAGATTAAGTCGGGGAAAACTCAGGCCAGATCTTGAGAGGCACAGGAAGGAGGTTGGCTTGTGCTGATAGAGTCTTAGCAAAGATTTTTAGCAGGTCATATGACCAGGTTTGTGTTTTATCAGAAGCTTCCTGGAAGCCATGAGGGAGAAGGGGAGGAGAAAGAAGGGGTTGTGGAGTGGTCCATGATCTACTTTCATTCCTGGAGACAGAGAGGAGGGGCCTGGGGAGAGCCCACAGGTAGCCAAATCTTTAGACTTAGCACCAGGTAGCTATTAGGAGAGGGAACAGCAAGGATAATCTCAGGCTTCCAGTGGGGAGCAGGGGCTCGAGATGATATCGGGGGTCCAAGAAGTGGCCCTGTTCCCTGTGTTCCATCTGGGACCTCTCTGTGAGTTGAGGTCTTGGAGTCACAGGCTGTTTGTCCCTTCTTGATTCTGAATCCAGTAAAAGCAGGTGCTAGCCACTTGTTTTAGAAGCAAGATGGCAGCATATAGGCCTGGGGAAGCTGAAGAACATAGAGAGTCTGGGGTAGTTAGCCTTTCAGGCCAAGAGAGGACAGGATACAGACAATTCTGCTTGTCACTCGTGTCTGGACCCATCCTGTCACTGCAGATATATGTCCAGAGAAGGTTTCTATTTATAAGTGATTGCGGTTGGTTCACAGTAAGGGAAGTGAGGGGAAGATGGGGGTAGGGTCCACATGTGGTATGCCTGGACTGTTGAAGGGAACACTGACTCCTTTTTTGGTTCTGTTGAAAGCTGGGGACACTCTTTCTTCAGACACGGACATGCCACATAGATATTCCAAATGCGGCATTTGAGGGCAAGGCTTTATGGATGTCTTCTACCTGGGCCTGGTCCTTGTTTTCCAGATTGTGGACCAGGGGCTTTGGACCTAGCAAGACTTTTCTTTGCTGCCTGACCTAGCCTCCTAGTTTCAAGGGGTCTTGGATGAAGGGAGTACAAAGGGTACTGTTTTGAGCTCTTAGGCTGTGTCCTTTTAGGCATCCCCCGGCTCTAGGCCTCCCCAGTTTCACATGGGGTGCACATCTTGGGCACAGCCCACTGGGTGAATTCTAGGATGTCAGAGGGTGGGGGCGGAGCCGAAGTTCCCAGGTGGTGTTGTGTCCTTGTTCCCTTTCAGTGATAATTCACAAACACACACACACACACACACACACACACACACACACACACACACACACACCCCTCCCCGAGACCAGGAGCTGGACTCCAAGGGACAAAGGAGAGGTGGCCACACCTCCACAATAGGTGAGGAAGGCGGTATCAGAAAGGGGCAAAATGAGGGACCATCCAGCAGCCAAGCTTGGAAATGCAGTGGATTGGCGTAGGGGCACAAGGTGATCAAGCCGGGAGTGACAGGAATGTGGGAAGGGCTCTGAGGAAGCCTGGGCCGCCAGTAGGTGTAGGCCTGGTCCGGGAAGGGCAAGGAAGCTGTTTCTATCACTCAGATGACAGGCAATGAGAGCCTCTCGTCAAGGGGATGGTGCAAAGAGAACAGGGGCGGGCATGGGCTGCCGGCCCACTGGCAGGGCCTTTGGCCCTGGCACCCGCCTGTCGGGATGGATGAAGGGCAAGCGCGACTCCCAGATAACTCTGAGGTTCCAAAGCAGAATTCCCAGGCACGGTGGCGGGTGGCGTGGGAAGAGGGGGAAGGAGCAGGTTCGAAGAGGAGGTGAAGGCTTTGTTTTGGACGTGTTGACTTTGAGATGGCTGTGGGCCATGCTGAGAGGGATATCAGGCAGGAGCTGGCCAGCGGGAGGAGAAGCCGGGGACTTGGAGGACGTTTGTTTAGTGTCCTCTACACCCCAGTGACAGCTGGAGGGTGGGGAGTGACAGCGGAGCAGGGGCATCTAGGGGAGGGAGTGGACCTAGAGGAAATCTATAGACTACTGGCTGAGGGGAAAAGAGACGGCTGGAGAAGGGTCTCCTAGAGAGGCAGGAGGTGGCTGCATGAGGCCAGGGGGGCCAGATGCAGGAGGGCCAGTCCTGCCTGGATGTTGCTAAGGCAGTTATACCAGAAGGACTGGAAAGATCCGTGTATGGGGATGGGGGTGGCAGGGGAGGGGGACACGGCTTATAGGTGCGTGTGCAGAGAGCTTCTGTTTGGGGGCAAAGCAGGAAAGTAGCACATGAGAAATGACAGGGTCGACTGATGTAGGGGGTCCTAGTGCAGGCAGAGGAGGGAGAAGAGAAAGGTGCAGGCTGGGTGCGGGAAGGAACCGAAAGAGTGGGTATGTTAGGGACAGAAGTGAAGAGCCACACGGGAACAGGTAACTGCCGATCCAGCAGGACACAACCCTGCGGCCGCCCAGCAGGCATGGACTGTCTGGTCAGCATAGCCTGGTTCGTGACTGACTACTCTACTCAGCAGTTCAGCATACAGCTGAGCGGCAGGGACACGGGGACTCACCTGAACCAGGGACCCACAGCAGGAGCCCTCTGAAGTCAGTAGCATGAGATTGACCTTCAATAGCTTTCCAGGGGGCTCCAGGCCAGAGGTTGACCAGGAAGAGCAGGACAGACTTGCCTCCCTCCTCATTCCCTTCTTTCCCCCTTCTCTTCCTTTTTAACTTCTTTTTGAGAGTCTCACTATGTAGCCAGGGATCGAACCGGGCACCACATATGTTAGGCAAGCACTCTTTTTTCTTTTTTCTTTTTTGGTGAAAGATGGGTTATCTTATAACCTGGGCTGGCTTAGAACTCAAAATGTAGCTGTAGCTGAGAATGACCTTGAACTCTTTATTCTTCTCCCTCCTGAGTACTGAGATTACAGGCACGGGTCACCATGCCAGGCTCAAGGCTCCAGAATTTTAAGTGGCAGGGACCTGGGTTGGCTGTCTTGAAGCCGGGCCAGCACTGGCAGGGCTGTGCCTACCTGGCTTGTATTCAGCTGGGAAACTTCTAGTGCTGGAGAGATGGTGGAGGCGATAAAGCCAGCTGCTGGCTACTGGAGCACAGGCGGAAATACAATGAGGGTGCTGGGGTGAAGTGTGCCGAGATGTGATATCCAGGCTGAGAAGGGAAGGGCAAAACCATAATCTGTATGTGGCCTGTGAGATTGTTGGGGAATTCCTTACCACCCCCGTCGTCCCCTGACTTCTCACACCTTCCAGAATACTTGCCTTCTCCTGACTCAGGCATCCCTGCAGCCTGCTTATTAGACCCTAGCTCCTGGGAGAGTGAGCTGGGAACATCCAAAGCAGGGTTGAGATTAGCTGAGGAGTCCAGATTGGTGAGCAGAATCTTTTAGGATCAGTGGAGCTGCTAGGTGCTGAGGAGATGGACTGGGCATGGACTGCAGACCAGGAGCGGCTTGACCCAGCCCCTTCTCAGCTCTGGTCTGGCTTCTCCACCTTTCCCTGGGAAAGGCGCATCACTGTCTGTCAGAACCGGCTCTCAGGCCTCCAGCCGGGACAGCTGCAGTATCTCCTAATTGGTCTTCGTCTCCCCTCCAAGCCATCTGCATGCTGCCACCACTGCAGCCAGATGACTCTTCTTAGCACACAGGCTTGCACAGCTCCTCCCTCCCCGCAGAAGCATCAATGGCAGTGCTGTGGGCCAAGGCTGGTCCAGCTTGAGTTGTGGCTGGAAGCCACTGTCCTCGAGGGCCCTGCAGCCTCATCCTTTACCATCTTTCCCACTCTCAACATTTTGGGTCTTGAGTATGGTGCCCCCCACTCCCACCCAACCGCACACATGTTCCTTTCTCTGCCCTTCCTGCTACCGCTGCACCCAGCTGGGGCTATTCCCACGGATACTCTTCTTGAGTGCCCCCACCTGTACCGGCCCACTGACTTCAACTAACTTTGAACTCCATGTTGCTCCTAGCTTTTCCCTCCCACCGCCAAGTCTCTGGCATACTTGAGGGCTGTTTCCACTGTCTGCACCCTCAGGGCCACCTGAACCTGAGCCTAGGCCTGAGCTGCGAGCCTTCGCTGTCCTGCAGAGAAGCCTCATGGCAAGGTGGTGACTCTCTGTATAACACAAGAGGTTCCAGGAAGGCTGAGCTGCTAGACTTTCTAGCTGCTGCTAGAAAGAAAGGGACTTTCCCAAGGTCTCACAGGTAGAAAGGTTCAGAGTTGGCAGGCCCGCTGACTTTGGGTTCAGTCCCACCTTTATATCAAGAATGTTCTGTCCACAGAGGGCACTTTAAAGCATAGTCAAGGGAGATGGTATGGTAGCAAGCAGCTGACCAGGTTATGCTTGGTACCAGCGATGATCAGGGGAGAGCAGGTTGGGAGATGGGCAAGGAAGGATTCCAGCCAGCATCAGCACAGAGCAGAGGCCCGGGCCTCAGCTGCAAAGGCTCAGGATGCCAGCCACCTCTAACACATATATCCACTGGGCCCTGACATCTAGGAATGGCAGGGAGTACTCAGCCACCAGAGACCTGAGAAAGGGGATCTGAAGCCAGGAAGTCACTGAGGGGAGTCTGGAACCTGCCACAGGGACTGAATGGGCTTTTTCTCGGAGTGTGATGGGAGTTGTACCATGAGACATGTGCTCAACGCCCTCTCCAAAGAAGCCCACCTAACCTCCATCAAGTCCCCACCCCCTCTCCAAGCCTCAGTTTCTCCGGGCCATCTCCTGTCTCTCCATCCCTTGTTTGGTTGGGCGGACAGAGGCAATGAACTCTAGGAGGTCTGTAGTCCACTGGCGCAGTGCTGAATTCTAGCAGAACGTGACTCCACCTCTGCCCCTTTGAGCGGTTAGAATTATGGCTGCAGTCTCTAGGGTAACTGTGTTACTAAGATTGTGTCTGTGTCCTGTCCTGTGTTGGCAAAACATTCCCAGCCTCCGATTTAGTAACTTGGACAGACCTGGTTTTGGAAAAGAAAGTTTTTTTGCTTGTTTGGTTTTTGTTTTTCTTCTTCCATGGATCAGGAGATGGACTATTGGGTTGGGGGGGGGGAGAGGTCTGGCCCTTATGTGTGTGCAGGAGAGTGACAAGGCTGAGTGCCTGGTCCACTGTCTACCTACCTGTACCAGGCACCCCAGCTTCTCCAAAGCTGCTTGGCAGAGTGTGTGGGGGGGGCTCTTCAGCCTTTGCTGTCCCACCTCTCTGATGGAGACCAGTGATACAGCCCTCCGGGGGTCCCCTGCCCCTGCCTTCTCCCTGAGCCCTTTGCTACATACTGATAAACTGTTAGTATGTGTCCTTCGGCTATTGATGCCAATTGCCTAGGGCTCCAAGGATGAAACCTGTGTACACAGAGTCGCTGTGCTGTTAGGAACCACTGTTGGAGCAAACCCATATATATCAAAGATATGGTGCTGGCAGGGCATGGTGGCCGAGGACTCAGGAGAATTTCGTCTGGAGGTTCTTCAGTTCAAGGCTAACCTGGACTGAGCTACATAGGGAGACCACCCCCCTCCCCCCACCCCCCGTTTTTTTGTTTTTTGTCTCAAAAAAAAAAAAAAAAAAAAAAAACTCTTGAAAGCTACTATGCTTTCAGCTTGAAAGGAGTTTTATACATTTTGATTCTTAGTAGCTTTTTTGAAGTACAGGTTGAATTACCTTGTATTCATTTAAAACGTTTGGGCCAGGTGGTAGTGGCGGAGTTTGCCTTTAATCCCAGCACTTGTGAAGCAGAGGCAAGCATATCTCTGTGAGTTCGAGGCCAGTCAGGTCTACAGAGCGAGTTCCAGGACATCCAAGGCTATACTGAGAAACCCTGTCTTGAAACCCCTCCCCCCGAAAAAAAATGTTTGGGACCAGAAGAGTTTTAGATTTGAGAGTGTTTCCATGTGCATAATAAGACATTTCAGGCATGGGGCCTAGTTTAAAACCTTGTGCTTTTGTTTTGTCTCATTTTTTGGTTTTGGTTTTATAACCAGGCCTTTATTATGTAGTCCTGGCTGGTCTGGAATTCACTATGTAGACCAGGCTGGCCTTGAATTCACAGAGCTCTGACTGTCTGTGCCTCTGGGTACTAAGGTGTATGCTGGGATTGAAGGCATGTGCCACCCTGCCTAGCTGGTACACTTGTTTTGACTGTGCCGTGTCACGTGGTCGGGTGGGAATTTCCACTTGTGACATCACATCAGTACTCAGGAAGTTGTAGGTTTGGGATTGGAGATGCTCAATCTGTGCACTTTCTGTGACTTCAAATCCGCCCATTGTGATTGTGCTTCGTGCTGCTTTCAAGTCTGCTTGTGTTTGACACACACACACACACACACACACACACACACACACACACACACACACACACACCTCTAGAAGACGTGTTACGTGCTCAGCCCCTCGTGTCTGCATTCACGGGCTCCTCACTGTCTCTGGCTTTGGTCTGAATCCTCACTGTTTAGTGAGATTCCCCTTCCCTGGATCTTCCTGCCTTCTGTCTTAGAACCCACCCCCACGATCTCTTAGCTTTTTCTGCTGCCTGGTAGCAGAGGCAGAGGAAGGTTGTTAGGTGGGTAGCAGGTGAAGAAGCCTGCTGAGAGCCAGGAGCCTGTGAGGCACCGTACCTGTGTGTTCTGAGGCTCAGGGAGCAAGGCTGGGTAAGTGGGGCAGGCTCCCTGACAATGGCTCCTTGGTCACTGGATTTTGGAGTGCAGAGCAGGGTCAGAAGAGGTCTGAGCCCTGGGCTTTATCTGCACTCAAATGGCCTCTTCCCTGCTTTCTGTACTGTGCCGACACTGGAGGGGCCGAAGGTCCTGTCTTGGTGTGACCCTATTAACTAGATCTGCTTGTACTGTCCTCTTGGGAGAGTGGAGACTCTGAGCTGGTGAATCAAATACTCGATCAAGATCTGCCAGAGCAGGGGAGGACCGAAAGAGTTCCCCCAACAGCGGCTCAGATGACTCTCAGACACCCAGGCCTGCCTTTAGGAAGAACCCCATGCATGGGCTGAGAGTCTATCTACTGTGACCGCCCCCCCCCTCCACACCCCCACCTTCACCCGCACTCCCCAGCGTCCCAGCCCATTAGTGAGAAGCCCTTTCCTTCCAGCTCTCTAGCCTCCCTCCCAGCCTGGTCACACAGATTGGGGCCATTAAGGTACATTTGGTTGCGCCCAGGACCTGGCTCCACGCTTCGGCAGCCAGACGAGTCATCTGGGTAAACAGGAGGAGGTGTCTGATTCTGATAGAATGAGGGCCTCATTTGGCTGTTTCTTTCCTTTTTTTTCTCTTTCTCTTTCTTTCTTTCTTTCTTCTTTTTTTTCCTTGGTTTTTTGAGACATGGCTTCTCTGTGTAACAGCTCTGGCTGTCCTGGAACTCACTTTGTAGACCAGGCTGGCCTCGAACTCACAGAAACCCTCCTGGCTCTGCCTCCTGAGTGCTGGGATTCAATGCATGCTCCACCACTGCCCAGCTGTGGTCCTTTAACTCGGTTTCTTGGGCAGCTACTGTGCACTTCGGGCTTTTGGTTTGTTGTTCACCTGCCAGGTGGGCAGTGAGTCCACTGAGCTAATCACATCCCTACCTGCATCCCTGCCCTCAGCCAAGTCATGCACCTCCCTTCTCCCCCAGCTAGAACGATAGCTCCTCTTCCTATTCCTCCCTCCCCCTCCCCAGGGCCCTCCTGGGAGACCCACTCACCTTCGGAGTTCATTACAAGTGCTCCCTCCCAATAGCCTTTCTCTGCATCGGCTCCTCTCGTCTTGCCTCTATCTGAATCATATATTTTAGCACCAAGGCAGGTTCTAAGGTCCCTTGTGGTTATTCAGCCGTTTAGTGTGTATACAACTTGTTTCTAGCCAGACACAGGGCTCCTGGGAGGTGTGTTTTTTACAGCTCTTTCAATGCCTGGTACATTGCTAGGCATACAGCAGGCACTTGGTACTGGAGGGAAGAGACTAGTGAGCTGGAACAAGCAGATGAGATGGCTTTTGTCATCTCTTCTTCCGAGGGCCTCGCTAGAATGCATCCCTGATCCCATCCCAGACCTTGGGTAGGAGCGTAAAAGGAAATTACCTCTAGTGTTTTACAGTTGGTCAGAGAGGTTGGGAATCTTAGTCTGAAGGTCATGGAGTGAGCGGCAGGATAAGGTGAGGATTATTTCTGGTATCATCAGACGCAAGCTGCAGATGCATCCTCATTCTGGGGATTGCCCTCCTGCTTGTTAACACACATGTGACCAGGAGTGTGTGCATTTGTAATTTATCTGGGAGGAAGCAGGTGAGCAAAGCATAGCCTTTGTTATTTGGAGCAGGCTGCTAAGCTCATGGAGTAGCTGTGGGATATGTGCGCTACACGGGGCTGCAGGACTGGGTGTGTACGTAAAGCCTTGGCCATAGCTCCTATTTCGTCGTTTAGTGTACCCTGCCAGCCTGGGCCTCAGAACAGGAACTGAAAACTCTTAGACCTCCTAGGAGAAACAGCAGAACTCACACAGTAGCCCCTAAAAAAAAACTTCAGTCTCAGGACCTGAGATGCAGTCCTGGGAACGATCCCAGGGTGGCTGTCCTTGAATGCCTTTCTTCTGAGGTGCTCCCTAAGGTTGCCATTCCTGATCCTCCTCTCCCTGGGGCCCCATGTTCAGGAGGACTGGGATGTGGGGCCTGGGGATGAGTCTGCTACATACACCGCTGCCCTCTAGCCCGAGGAGCTCACCAACGCCCTGGAAATCAGCAACATCGTCTTCACCAGCCTCTTCGCCTTGGAGATGCTGCTGAAGCTGCTCGTATACGGTCCCTTCGGCTACATTAAGAATCCCTACAACATCTTCGATGGTGTCATCGTGGTCATCAGGTATGGCTGCCCCCTCCTGCCTTTGTCTGAAAGAGTGTCAGCAGGGATGACTTTGAGTGAGAGACATGGCCTCAGCACTCCATCCCTTTCTCTTCTCTCTGGGTCTCACCTTGCTTTCCCAGAGCCTGGGCCCCCTTTTCCGTCTGCATCTACCTCTTGTTCTCAACCCTGCCCAGGCCTGGGATGGGTGAGGATCAGAGGGTTGGCTCTCAAGTGGAGTTGGAGGAAGAGTAAGATGCAGCCAGCTTCCCTGCTTCCCTTGTGCTTGGAAACCAACTCAGACGCCCAACAACTTACTTTAGGGTTTCCAAGACCTGGAAAGAATTCCATCCCCCACCCCCAAGCCCAGGGCCAGAACTCTTTTAATGGTTTCTGGAACTGGCTTTAGATTTCATTAGAAGAGAACAAAGCAAACATTTCATAACTTGATGCTTTTGCATTGGTGGGATTTAGGGAGAGGGCTGCCTGCTGCCAAGGATGCGATCTCTGGCTGAGAGGGGAGGGTCAAGCGAACTGGAGCTGTCACCTGGATTTTCGGCCCCTCTGAAGCCAGAAGGGTTGTGCATGACCCTTCTCCAAGCTGTGCTGGGTGGCTGGGTCTCAGGTGTCACCAGTGGGTCCTCGGAAAGGGAAGTCAGGAGACAGGGGGGTAGGAATTCAGGCTGCCTGCCTCCCACAGTGTGTGGGAGATTGTAGGCCAGCAGGGAGGTGGCCTGTCGGTGCTGCGGACCTTCCGCCTGATGCGGGTGCTGAAGCTCGTACGCTTCCTGCCGGCGCTGCAGCGGCAGCTCGTGGTGCTCATGAAGACCATGGACAACGTGGCCACCTTCTGCATGCTGCTCATGCTCTTCATCTTCATCTTCAGGTGAGCACACTGCTGGCCAAGAGGGGGATGGGGCTAGGGGCAGGAGCACCGGACCCTGACCCTGTCTGGGACTTCCTGTGTCTCCAGCATCCTGGGCATGCATCTCTTTGGTTGCAAGTTTGCATCTGAACGGGATGGGGACACGTTGCCAGACCGGAAGAATTTTGACTCCCTGCTCTGGGCCATCGTCACTGTCTTTCAGGTTCGAGGGTCACCGGGCAGGGGTGAGTCAGGGAGGTTGGGTGTCCAGTCAAGCCCTGACTCCTGTCCCCTGCCCACAGATTCTGACTCAGGAGGACTGGAATAAAGTCCTCTACAACGGCATGGCCTCCACGTCGTCTTGGGCTGCCCTTTACTTCATCGCCCTCATGACGTTTGGCAACTACGTGCTCTTTAACCTGCTCGTCGCCATTCTGGTGGAGGGCTTCCAGGCAGAGGTAACCCCCTGCCCTGCCCATCTCACCCTGCTGAGGGCAGTCTCCTGACTCCCAGGAGGAATGGCTGCCTCTTCTTCCCTCTGCTGCTGACTATAAGGCCTGGGAGATCCCGCAGGCAGTAACCATTGGACTAAGCCAGGGTGGGCCTGGGGTGGGGGCTGCTGGGCCTTATGAGGCCTGTCATCAGGGGCGGGACAGGAGATGGCTGTGTGGGTTATAAGCTGGCATGTTATAGGGTTCTTTTAGTCAGCTAGGCCCTTCTCCAGAAAGATAAGCCGAATTTGGGGACCTGTGCAGCTGGATCCCAGAGCATGGGCCTTTATGGGACGTGTGGGGAGGACCCATCTGGGCTGAGGGCTGTGGGAGGCTTGTGTGCAAGTCATCTGAGCACAGGCTGAGCTGATGAAGATGCCACCAGGGCCCCAGGCAGGGTTGAGCTGCCCAGGGTGAGAAATGAGCCCAATTAGCTGCGGGCATGGCAGAGATGAGAGTCCTATTTCCAGCCTAGACTCCATCACCTCCGTCACAGGCAGCGTCATCAATTAATATTGATTCACATTGATCCTGCCCCGGCTGCGCCAGGGCACAGCTTCTGTCCCAGAGGCCTACCTCCTTCTCCCTCAGCTCTGCCTGCCTTCCCACCCAAGCTCTCCTCCCCACTCCGTCATCCCAGCACCTCAAACAGGGCAGGTTGACCCAACCTAGAAATGCACCAGGTTGGGCCTGAAGAAGCTCTTGGTCCAGTTCTCGCTGGGTGACCCGGATGGAAACTCCCGCTGCGGCCTGGTCTATAAATACCCAGCACACGGTGGAAAAACAAAAATCTATTTTCCGACTCTTTCCCAGCCTTGCAAGGGAGGGCTGTTCCCCCTGGGCCGGGTTGGGCTGACAGGGGGTTGCGGGTGTTGGGCACTAGTCGTGTGCAGGAGCGTCTGGCCTGCACTGGCCTTCTCTGCTTCCATTTTAATTGTGTGGTTATCCATTATCACATTTCCTCCCTGCTGGGTGGCAGCAAAGGCAGCTTGAGGTGTGTGGAGAAGGCTTTAGTGATGGGTGAGTGGGTCTCTTGCAATGACAGAGGTCCGTGAACACCCTCCTTGCCATAGGACCCTTCTTTGAAGTTTCCCTTGGACCTGAAGATTTGAGAGGTATCACAGGGTTTTCCCAAGAGCCTCATGACTGGTAGTTGCTAGCTGCCTGCCAGGGTGCAGAGCTGAGTGGGGATGGGTCTCTTTAGTTCCTTCCAAAAGCAATTTGTGATGGTTGAGTTTACTCTCAGGAAAAAAAAAAAAAAAAAAAACCACCACCAACAACAACAAAAAAACCCTGAAGGAAGTGGAAAATACCCTAGCCTTTTCTCCCTCATCTAGCTACCACGGCGGACCTGGGGTGTCCACTGTAGATAGCCCCTTCCCCACCAACTGGCTTTCACAAGCACCTTGTTAAATTGAGTGCAGCTGAGCTGGCCTGGTTGCTAGGCAGCAGGGATGTCTGAGTGTGGGAACGGAGCTGCCAGGCCCTTATGTCTGGCCTGGTCACCCTGGCCCTGCTGGGGGCCTGAGAGCTTTTCCAGCATGGGAAGGATTGACAAGGGCCTCACAGGAAGTTCCCTCCTACTTCATAGTGTAAGTGCCCTTACTGGGAGAGTGTCACCCAAGGGCCTGGTGCCTCCAAGGGCTGGGTTGCTTCAGGTAAGGTGCGCAACAGAGGAAGGATTTCAAGGTTGAACCTCCTCCATGGGGTGGGCTGTAACCCTGAGGGGCTGGACCAACTGCTCCACTCTCCTGCATGGGGTGTGATTCAATGCTGATGACTTGGGCACAGCTGGAGCCACCTGTCCTTACCTCTGTGGGGTTTCAGTAGGCCCCACAGTCCGGCAAGGGAGGCTAGTTTTGGGGTCGTGATAACCTGAAATACTGTTTTGTTTTTATGAACAAGACAGCCCACCTCAGTGGAAGGAGCAACTGCCCCATTTTGGCGGACCTCAGCGGGAGACCTCAAGGGTAGCCCTCCTGCTGACCTTAACATCCTGCTAAGAGTGGGTAGGGGGTGGCTTAGGCGACAGAGCCTGCTTGGCTGCTGATGTTCTGATTCCCAGGGGGTAGTGCCCTGAATTCCTGTGTATTTGTCATCCATGCACTTAATTAGATGAACTAGCAGCAGGCCCTGTGTGTAGCCATTAATTGATACTAAACAACATCATGGCCGCCATCCCACTGTTACTTGTCACATCTGTGTGCATCCATTCTGACTCGAAAGGACTTGGGCTGGGAGTCTTAGAAATGACGAGACCGGACTCTGCTCCTCACTGAGGCCCTGTCCCCAGCTTTTATCCACTTTTCTATACCCTCTCTGCCCAGTCCTACCCTTGCTGCCCACACAGACATCTTGGAACAGAGAGAGGGGAGCTGTGTTCTCAGTTGGAGATGTGGGGCACAGCCCACAGTCTCTAACTCCACACGCACAGTGTGGGGCAGTTTCTTTAACTTCTATGACCTCAGGTGCCTACCCTGCAAGAGGCTTATAATGGTGCCATCTCCCACCTTGCAAGGAAGTGAGCTATGTTCATAAGCAGTTTAAGGCTGGGTATGGTGGCACACACCAGTAATCCTGGCACTTGGAAGGCAGAGGCAAGAGGATCATGAGTTCCACTCCAGTCTGAGCCATGTAGCGAGGCCTTGTCTCAAAAAGCCAAGAGCCGTGGGTGTGATTCAGTGGCGGAACATTTGCATGGCACGGTCAAGGCCACGGTTTTGATCCTTAGTTCCACAGAAAAGCACAATGGCTGCTCTTACCAGGATAACTGGAGGACTTGATCCTTCCTGAACTCATCTTCCCTTTGTGGCCTCTGCCTTCGCCCTTCGGATTCATTCAGGTCTGGGGGCCTGAGGCTGAATTCTAGAAGGCTGTCCCGTCCCACTCTCCCGACCCCACGTCTCTCACTTCCTTCTCTTCATCCTCTTGGGACACTGCTGATCTTTGAAGGCCCGAGCGCCTGTGAACTGCAGCCCTCCCCTGCCTCCCCCTCTCCCTGTAGGAAATCAGCAAACGGGAAGATGCGAGTGGACAGTTAAGCTGTATTCAGCTGCCTGTCGACTCCCAGGGGGTAGGTATGCGATCACGGGTCGGCATGCCCCTGTGCCCACTGCCCCCTCCGACCCTGCCCCTGTGTCTCTGCTCCTGTTCATGCTCAGCTGTTGTACAACCTGTGGTGGTCGTCGTGGTGGTCATTTGGTGTTGTGAGGTTTGCTTGGATTTTAAGTCCCTTCCCCCCCCCCCCGCCCCGCTTGAGGACATGGAAGGGAGGAGCTTCTTTGCCTCTGCCCACATCAACCCGCAGAGGGCACCTTCCCATCCATCCCTGCCAGGCCTCTGGATGGGCCAGAGAAGGAAGGGACTTAGAATCCTTTATGTGCACATGTATGTGGGCACCGCATGCGTGCCTGCCTGCACCTGGGTCCTGAAGGAGTCTGAAACATCCAGCCTCAGTGGAGTTAAGACCTGTGGTCATAGAACACACTCCCTTATTCTTTCTCCCTTCACACCTTGCCATGAGCCTCCACTGGAAAACCCACAAATACCTCAGTTCAGGATAAGTCCTTGGAAGATGCAGGGAAGGGGTATAGCTCGTGCCATACTGTGACAAAATTTTAAACCCACCGTTGAGTCTCCGACCACCAGTCATTGAATTAAACCCTACCAGCCACCTCTGAGCATGTCCCTCCTTTTGGCCCCTCATGTCAAGCCTGTACTCTGCTGTTTCCTTCACTGGCATTAGAATTTGGGGCGAAGCCAGGCTTCCCATGGGACCCCACAGGGCTGTGCATCCCTAGCAGCCCCCTGGAGATCCCACTTGATAATTAAAGGCCTCGTTAGGGATGTAAACTGAGTTAATGAAAATGATCCCCTGAGATGCCAATTATCCAATATTTATGCGCTTATCAAAAGTAGCAATCAAGTATTTTTTAATAACTTCTTAAGGAGGAGTGTATAATTACTGGGAAACCTACTGACCTGCTAAGAAGGAAGGGAAAAAAAATCGATCCCAGAGACAGAGAAGTAGAAATGGGACCAGGAAGAAGCTGGAGCTTGGGGAAGGTGGAGGCTAGAGGTCAAGGGGCCATCTTTGGGCTAAGTGGTTCTGTCTTGGGTCTTTCTGTTTCCTTCGCAGATCCACAGGTATGAGGTTCAGGGAAGGACAGCATAAGGAGAAGGGAAGGGATCTTGAGTAGGCTTTTGGAATTGAGGCTGTAGTGACCGCTTCACCCCGGTTCTCAACCCCTCTGGCCTGTGCCACCTGCCCATCTAGCCACCCTTTCTCCCCTCAGCTGGTTTTAGTGCCAGGCCAGCCAGGCTGCTTGTGCTGTGGGCTTGGTTATCCATGGCCTTTCGTAAGGTTTGGCTGGTGGGAAGCAGAGGCATCAGCCATGGGAAGCCCCAGGCCCCCAGCCTGGGTGGTCTGGCCTGTCCTCATGCATGCCTTATATCGTGGTTGCTGGTTCCTGTGGTCTGTGTGTGGTGTGTTCATGTGATGAGAGGGAGACCTTGGTCCATGCTGATGACACCTGCCTGGCCAGAGTCCTAATGGTCCACTCTTCCCTGACCCTAGGGAGATGCCACCAAGTCTGAGTCAGAGCCTGATTTCTTTTCACCCAGCGTGGATGGTGATGGGGATAGAAAGAAGCGCCTGGCCTGTGAGTAATGGTCCTGAGGGTATAGCCTCTGGCCCGGGACCTGCCTGGATGGACTCAGGATCTCTCCTCTCCTCCTGCAGTGGTGGCCTTGGCAGAGCACCCCGAACTACGAAAGAGCCTTCTGCCACCCCTCATCATCCACACAGCTGCTACGCCAATGTCACTGCCCAAGAGCTCCAGCACAGGTGTGGGGGAAGCCTTGGGCCCTGGCTCTCGCCGCACCAGTAGCAGTGGGTCGGCTGAACCTGGAGCTGCCCATCATGAGATGAAGTCACCGGTAAGGGGTTGCATGTCAGTGCTGCACTGTGGGAGATGAACAGGACAGCAGGATGAGGGGATGGAGGCAGGCAGATCCAAGGAAACAGTCCCTGGGATGTGGACTGGACAGAGCAGTCAGGGCTAGGGAAGCAGTGTTCTTACCCAGGGTTCCCTGTTCTCTTCCTGTGTGACCTCGGGCAGGGTTTAACTTTTCTGGACCTCTTCCGTAGATCAAAGATGGGGTACACATTTCCCCTTTAGACTTAAACCCTAGTTTAGCTTCTGATACCATGCTAGATTCTGCTGAAGATATTGTGAATGAAGTCTTTGCTGCCCTGAGACTGTGAGAGAGAGAGAGAGGTACCATCCTCCCTGCTTCCATTTTACTGATGGGGACCTCAGTCTCAGGTGGCTGGGGTGACCAAGTTAGCTTAATAGTGCAGAAGACTGTGCTTAGACTGCCATTTTACTTATTTTTAAGTCTTTACCTTTAATTTATTATTATTTCATTTGGCATTTTGAAATAGGGTCTTAAGCCGGGCGGTGGTGGCGCACGCCTTTAATCCCAGCACTCGGGAGGCAGAGCCAGGCGGATCTCTGTGAGTTCGAGGCCAGCCTGGGCTACCAAGTGAGTTCCAGGAAAAGGCGCAAAGCTACACAGAGAAACCCTGTCTCGAAAAACCAAAAAAAAAAAAAAAAAGAAATAGGGTCTTAACTACATAGCCCATGCTGGTTTTGAACACATGACCCTCTTGCCTCAGTCTCCCAGAGTACTAAGATAAGAGGTATGCATCACTCAGCCAAGGCTTTATTTATTTATTTGTTTTGCTTTTCTGAGATGGGGTCTCCCTATGGAGCTCTAGCTTCCTGGAATTTACTCTGTAGACTAAGCTGGCCTTGAACCCACAGAGCTCCACCTGCTTCTATCTTCAGAGTGCTAGGACTAAAGGTGTGTGCCACCACATCAGCTGGTTGAGACGTTATTTTTAATTGATAAATTATTGTATTTGTTTATGTATTAAAATGCGGTGTTTGGTGCATGCAAATACGAAATGACGTGATTAAGCTAATTAATGAATGTAGCACCTCACATACTTTATTGTGTCATAACATTTGAAGTCTACTTCTGCTAGCAGATTCAATGACATTAGGTCATTAGGTCATTGCTGACTGCCATGCTACTATAGGTGTATTCTTTTGCTCTGATTGACATGTTGTGCCCTTGGTCCAATAGCTCCCAGCCTCCCAAACTCCGTGAGGCACCCACCATTCAGCTCTTCTATACATTCAATCCTTTCAGAATCCAAACCGAGATCACGGGGGAATCTGCCTCTCCGTGTCTGACTTATTTTACTTAGTATCCTTTTCTCCAAGGTCGCCCACGTTACTGGCAGTGACAGGATTTCTTTTATTCCACTTTAACTATTTGTATTTAAGTGTGTGTGTGTGTGTGTGTGTGTGTGTGTGTGTGTGTGTGTGTGTGTGTATGCATATGTGTGGTGCCCAATGGTGGATGTCTTTCTCCATTGTTCTCCACCTTATCTTTTGAGACGGGGCCTCTGGGTGAAACTGGTACTCACTGACCGTCCAGACTGGGTGGTCAGCAAACTTGGGGTAGGTGCTTGTCTCTGCCCTGACCCAGTGCTGAAGTTACAGCTATGCTCAATCGTACCTGGCTTTCGTCCATGGGTGCTGGCTCTCCAAATTCAGGCCCTCATGCTTGTGTGGCAAGGATTTTACCCACTGAGCCATCTCCCCAGCCTCCTTCATCTTAAAGGCTGAGTTCTGTGTGTTCCATATGTTCCTTTTCTTTAAAAAATGTTATTTCTATTTTTAATTATAAATATGTGTGTGTGCGTGTGCGTGTGCATGTGCGTGTGTGTGTGTGTGTGTGTGTGTGTGTGTGTGTGTGTGTGAGAGAGAGAGAGAGAGAGAGAGAGAGAGAGAGAGAGAGAGAGAGAATGTGTATGCATGTGAGAGCAGTGCTCTCAAGAGTTCAAAAGATCAGGGCTTATCCCCTGGAACCAGAGTTATAAGCAGTTGTGAGCCTCCTGATGTGGATGCTTGGGACTGAACTGGGGTTCTTTGAAAGAGCATTGCACATTCGTAACCACTAAGCCATCTGTGTACCCCATTTTTAAAATCCTCTTGGCCGACGGATGCTTTGCTATTGTGAACAGTGATGCAATGGGAGTCCAGCTGGGTTTTGTGCATAATGATGTAGAATCCTTTCTGTATATACCTATAGTTGTAGAACTGCTGGACTATACAATCACTCTATTTTTAGATTCTTGAGGATCTTCCATATGGTTTTCCACGGTAGCCATACTAATTTATAGTCCCACCAACAGTGTGCAAATGTTCCCTTTTCTCCACGTTGGCTTGGACCGTAGCTATTCCAACAGGTGCGAGGCTCTTACTGTTTTAACTTGTATTTGGGGGGGGGGTGGTTTGGAGATGGCTTCGGTAGAGGAAGCGCTTGCCACACAAACCTGAGGACCTGGACCTGATCCCAGTGCTCCTGTGATGAGACGGGGCAGAGACAGGGGAATCATGGAAGTTCAAAGGCTAGCTGGGTACATAGTGATAAAGAATAAGAGACCTTATCACAAGACAGGGTGGAAGCTGAAAACCAACACCTGAGGTGTACTGTGACACACACACACACACACACACACACACACACACACACACACACACAAGTGAAAAGAAACGATTAGCATTTCCCTGATGATTAGTGATCCTGAACACTTTCCATGTGTATTTGCTTGCGGTTTTTGTCTTCCTTTGAGAAATGTTTGCTCAGGTCCTCTGTTCACTTTGGTCGTTTTGTTTTCTGAGACAGAGTCTCATGTATCAGGCTAACATTGAGCTTGATGTGCAGCCAAGGGTAGTCTTGAACTCCTGGTCCCTGTTTCTGCTTCCCTCCGAAGTGCTGGGATCACAGGCCTGCATCATCACACCCGACCTTCAGCTGGATTGCTTTCTGTGGTGGTTCTCAGCCTTCCTAACGCTGCGACCCTTTAATACAGTTCCTCATGCTGTGGTCACCCCCAACCATAAAATTATTTTCATTGCTACTTCATTAAAATTCAACTGCAATTTTGCTATGGTTATGAATCATAGTGTAAATAGCTGTGTTTTCCGATGGTTTTAGGCAACCCCTGTGAAAGGGTCGTTCAACCAAAAGGGGGTCGCTACCCACAGGTTGAGAACCACTGGTTTTTTTGTTTTGTTTTGTTTTTCCTCTCAGTGATAACAATACTCATCTCACCAGCTAAATGAAAAGCAAGTGCTATTGTTGCATCTACTTCACAGACGAGAAAACGGAGGCACTGAGAGGCTTAATAACTGGCAGGTTGAAGCCGGTTCTGAACTGAGAGGCGTTGGATTTCAGACCCCCGGTTAACACCTCTTCTCCCAGTGTCCATTCCAGGGAGGCTCACAGGATAGGGGTACACATGAGCAATGAAGGTCCTTGCAGCCTCAGCTGAGATCATTTCTCCTCTGCTCACTTTGCAGCCAAGTGCCCGCAGCTCCCCACACAGTCCCTGGAGTGCGGCAAGCAGCTGGACCAGCAGGCGCTCGAGCCGGAACAGCTTGGGCCGGGCCCCCAGCCTAAAGCGTAGGAGCCCGAGTGGAGAGCGG
Source organism: Peromyscus californicus insignis (assembly GCF_007827085.1). Classification (NCBI taxonomy): domain Eukaryota; kingdom Metazoa; phylum Chordata; class Mammalia; order Rodentia; family Cricetidae; genus Peromyscus; species Peromyscus californicus. The sequence goes on from NW_026294551.1 coordinate 28,337,545, forward strand.
AGGTCCCTGCTGTCAGGAGAGGGTCAGGAGAGCCAGGATGAGGAGGAAAGTTCAGAAGAGGAGCGAGCCAGCCCCGCAGGCAGTGATCATCGCCACAGGGGTTCCTTGGACCGGGAGGCCAAGAGTTCCTTTGACCTGCCTGACACCCTGCAGGTGCCAGGGCTGCACCGCACAGCCAGTGGCCGAAGCTCTGCTTCCGAGCACCAAGACTGCAATGGCAAGTCAGCTTCAGGGCGTTTGGCCCGGACCCTGAGGCCTGATGACCCCCCACTCGATGGGGATGATGGGGATGATGAGGGCAACCTGGTAAGATTCCCGTGGGGCACAGTGACCCCTCACCCCTGATCTTGAGAGAGGACAACCTTGCCCAGGCAGCAGTATAAGGGATTTATCCCAAGGAACGCCTAGCTTGCAATCTGACCTCTGAGCAGACTCTTTCTCTCTGCTACCCTGCAGAGCCTCAAGCCCTCACGCTTGTGTCCAGGGCTGGCTGCTCTCCGCTGTCCTTGGTGGATATGAATGGTTTCAGGCAGATGTGTATGAATCTTTCATGGCCCTCCCCCTGTGACTCAGGAAGACCCATCACTCATCTCTCTAAACTGATGTCTCCCCTCCCCTCCTGTCCCCCTTTCTCATCTGAACCTCATCACAAGCCTTGACTTACAGCATGTCCTTAGCCTCTTACTCCTCCCCCATCCCCTTCACCACCCCCTTTGCCCTGAAGATGAGCACAAGGACAGGGATGCAGGATGCAGGGTTAGCACATGAGAAGGGTCCGCGTCTCCTCTGCCCAGGTGTATCTGAGCAGACAGCTGTGATGAGTACAATGTTTGATAATTGATGCCGTTTCTAAACCCAGCAGGGAGGGAAGGAAGAAAGGGCTGGGCTGGAGGCTGGGTGGGAAGAGCACAGAGGAGGGTGGAGGCCGGAGGCGGGGGATGCTGGGGAGGAGGGGGAGGATAAAGGAGGGAAGATGCTGGAGGGTTGGTGTATAGGGAGCCAAGAGGTGATTTTAGAGATAAAGGTAAAGAACAGGGCAGAGGGTGGGCAGAGGTGGGAAAGAATGGACCAGGTTCATTCAGGGCTGCTGCGGAGGAGACGGACTTTGACGGCTTGGAGTCCTGGTCCCACTCACACCCCGAATGTTCCTCTCATAGAGCAAAGGGGAACGGTTACGAGCCTGGGTCCGAGCCCGGCTTCCTGCCTGTTGCCGAGAGCGAGACTCGTGGTCTGCCTACATCTTCCCTCCTCAGTCAAGGTCTGTTGTGTCGCTCTCTGGGGATGCTAGCCGTGGGGTCCTAGGGCAAGGCGGCAGGGGCCGGTCTGCGGGTGCCTCTCCTTCCCAGCCTTGACTTCTGTCCCCGGGGCAGGTTCCGCCTCCTGTGTCACCGGATCATCACCCACAAGATGTTTGACCACGTGGTCCTCGTCATCATCTTCCTCAACTGTATCACCATCGCCATGGAGCGCCCCAAAATTGACCCCCACAGCGCTGTGAGTCACCAGGATGTAAACACTTCTGTTGAATTCTGCTGCGTGCCAGGTTCCTCCCGGGTTAGCAATCAGAGCAAGCAAAGGAGACACGAGAAAGCTCAAACTGTCTCCAGTCTGCCTCAGGTCACACATCACAGACAGGACAAGGGGACAAGCCAGGGCTCCCTTTGGGTCTGCTGGACTCTAACCCTTGTTTCTAACTGGACTCTAACACACAAGAAGCCTCCTGTGTCCTCCCCTGCCTCAGTTTCCCTTCTACTGTCATATAACAGCCCAGCTGGGTACTTCCTTGCCTTCCTAGTGCTCTCTCTCTCTCTCTCTCTCTCTCTCTCTCTCTCTCTCTGTATATATATATATATCCCATTGTTCTTCTGAGCCCTGTTCTGAGATGAGGTGACACGTGAGATTGACCCTGTGTGGGCAGAGCGGTACTGCTTTCCCTGTGCCTGGCCGGGAGTCTCAGTGAACTGTGACTGGTACATTGCTGGGGGACATCTCACACACACACACCACACACCCCAAGGGTAACGCAGAGCTGGATGGAGGAGCTACACTTTGTACCTTGAGGTCCTGCCAAGTCACAAACAACTAAGCTTTGGAGGGCCTTCAGAGGGCAGGAGGCAAGCTGGTCACTTCTGCTTGACTGTCAATCTTTCAGTGCCCAGAACAGCGGGGGCCAGAGGCTTTAGTAACTGGACAACTCCTGAGAGCCTCGGTTCTTTGGATGGGCCCGACTGGCTCTGGAAGCTGTCTCCCACCTGGCATCAGAGCCCCTCCCACTGGCAGCAGCTCGGGTTCTAGAAGGGTGATCGGGGCGACCCTGTCTCCCCCTCTTGGCACTCTGCACCACTTGCTCGAAGGTGGCCAGAGGTCCCCTCACCCCTCCTTGCTGCTCTCCCCATCGTTGTTCAGATTTCAGTGCTGCTGGGACTTGTTTTCCATTAGGGTGGGCTCCAGCCAGGCCAGGAGAGGGTAGAGAAAGCCTGAGAATTAGAGGGGGCCTGCCCCCTGGGACTAGGTGGGTAGGTGAGAGAGTGCCAGCACTGGGGACCCCTTTCCTGGGATGCTGCACCCTCTGTGACTGCCTGGTGTCCCCCCAAGACTCCATACACCCTGACACTGTCTCTCTACCTTCCCACTCAGTTTCTCTGTCCTCAACTCTGTGCCTCCCTCTCCGCCGTCCCAAACACACACATACACGCTCCATACTGCTGGCCACTCTCTCAGGCGTAAGGAATGACCTCAGCCCATAAATACCCGGGCAAAGGGTCACCAATGCCCAGCATACAGGTGGTACCTAGGGTGGCACAGTCTGTATGTGCCATGCCCCCCAACCTGCCTGCTGCACCGTTTCTGGGGTTCACAGCAGGAAAGCGAGTGAGCTGGGTAGAACAGCAGACAGGGTCGGAGAAGCAAGTTAAATCCTGCTCCAGTTTCAAGAAAGAAATCAAGGACCTGGGGATTCAGATAGCCGCCTATCGCCTCTACAGCACACAGCTGTAGTTCTTCTGTTCAGGGCAGGGGCGAAACTTTCCCCAGAGCCGCAAGTGAGGTTGGAGGTGACCCCTTGGGGGTCGGGGGGGGGGGGGAGAGACACAACTCTTTCAGTATCAAACACCTGGAGCTGTTTTGACTTCTTCATGCAGAGCAGACCTGATAGGTGGTTCCCACCTTCTCTCTGCTGCAGGAACGAATCTTCCTAACCCTCTCCAATTACATCTTCACCGCAGTCTTCCTGGCTGAAATGACAGTGAAGGTAAGCAGGGAGGCGCAGCACCAGTTTGGACCCTCTCATCTCCAGTGGGTGTGGAGATAAGGGAACTATCTCCCTTAGGGGGTAGGAAGGTTGGCCACAGTGGAGGGCAGGGTTGGGGATTGCAGGGAGAGCGGCCAGTGCCAATGACGTGGTGGTGGTTCCCAGGTGGTGGCCCTGGGCTGGTGCTTTGGGGAGCAGGCCTACCTGCGCAGCAGCTGGAATGTGCTGGATGGCTTGCTGGTGCTCATCTCCGTCATCGACATCCTGGTATCCATGGTCTCCGACAGCGGCACCAAGATCCTTGGCATGCTGAGGGTGCTGCGGCTCCTGCGGACCCTACGCCCACTCAGGTGATGCCCCCCCCACACACCTTTAATAACCAACACTCCTGCAAGGGAACAAAATCCCTTGTGCACTCTACCTCCTGGCGATGACCTCACAGGTAATTCTGGGTTGCATTCCAGACAGCACTCATCAGGTCACTGTTCTGGTCATTTCCCTCCAAGACACACAGTCACTGTTAGTTCTGGACACGCCTTTCCAGTGTGGCACACTCTTCTGTCACAGCCCAGCTGTGACGATCTCTGGCGGGAGCACCATATAAAGGACCATATATATGCCCCTGTGGCCTCCAGCTGAAGCTTTCCCTTAGAGTCCCCTCAGGGTGGTGTTCTTGCCCTCCCTGTGAGTGACACATCCTCCTCCTGTCTTTCCTCACCTTCTACACCCCTCAGGGATCATCCCTGCTAACACGCCTCCTAGCAGGGGACCTGCCTTCCCCAGTCAGGAAGTTCCAACCTCCTAACTCAGAATTTCTCCTGAGTGGGGATGATACCAAAATAAGAGTGCTATTTCTCTGTAATGATCCATCTCCTCTCCCCCGTTCCTCCCTGCATGCCCCTACTACCGTCTCCTGGCTGTCGGCACCCCCACCTCATCACCCTGCAATCCCGGGTGATGCCTCCCTGGGGTTGAGTCCTCTTCACTCCCAGCCTGATCAGGAAATACACTTGATAGCCTGAGAGAGGAGGTGGAGATGTGGGAGCTTCGGGTGCCTCTTTAGAGACTGCAGAAGGGCGACGTCCTTGTGGTGGGGGCTCTGCGACAAGGGGGACTTCCACACAGCGTGCTGGTAGGGCAGAGCAGAGGGACAGCAAGCTAAGGTTAGGGTGGGAGAAAGAGTCCCAGTGGGGCAGAGGCTATGGGAGTGCCTGAGTATTTACCACCCCTCCCTCTGCTCTCCAGGGTCATCAGCCGGGCCCAGGGGCTGAAGCTGGTGGTAGAGACGCTGATGTCCTCTCTCAAGCCCATTGGCAACATTGTGGTCATCTGCTGTGCCTTCTTCATCATTTTTGGCATTCTGGGGGTGCAGGTGTGCGGGGCTGGGTGGCCTGGGGAGTCTGTCTGGGAAAGCCTGAGGAGTCCCTCCTCTCCTCTTGGCCCTGGGTGATGCTACTGCTGCCATCGCTCCAAATGAAAATAAGCATCCCTTCCCTCCGGGGCCTAGGCTTCAGGCCCCTTTGCCTGCTGGGAGTTTTACAGAAAACTGGGAACCCTGACGCCTCAAAAGGACCCAGTTTCCCGAGGCTTCAGGCCCCTTGGTAACCGTAGCTGTCGTCCCTACGCACTGTGTCTTGATCACACATGTTGATCTGCTCCGGGATCCCCCCCCTTCCTTGCTTCTCTGAGCAGGGTGGGCTGAGTGCCAGGCCTGGGGATCCAGGGCCCAGACAGCTGGGCCAGGTTAACGGAGTGCTGCTGGCAGGCAGGCCGGCGTAGACCCTAGACAAGGCAGGAAGTGGGGGCTGCCTGAGAAACCTGGCTTCGGGCCCAGAGAAAGAACTTGGCTCTGGAGGAAAAAGCCATAGCAGCCTGCAGTTCAGCAGACACCCCAGGGGGCTGTGGAGCCCCTCTGCCCATCTTTGTCTTCTCATGTCTCCACTCCAGCTGCAGGGTAGACAGCTGGGCAGTGTGGGAACTCCTGGGTGGCTGCTGCTCCTCTCCCCTCCTTCCTCTTTCTGCTTCTAGAATGTCCACTATGCCCTGGGGAGGGGCCGTTCCTTGGTTTCCTAGAAATCCTCTAGCCTCCAGGCCACATTTACCAAAGCTGTACAGAGCCTCTCTGCCCCACCCCCATCCCACATGTGGTCTGGTGCCCACCCCTTTCCCATTTCCCTTGGTTTGGGAGTGAGCCATTGTTGATTCCAATCCCATGGGTTTATGTGTGCCCTAAATGGTTCCGTCAGGCCCCTGATCCTCCTGCCCTTCAAATCCCCTCCCTTCCACCCCAGCAGTCATGGTCTGGGATATCCTGGAACAAGAGTAAACTTTCTAGACAGACCTAGATTTAAGACCTTTTCTGCCAGCTATGGTCTTAGTGAGTGAGTGAAGGTCTCTTGAGTCTGTTTTTCTCTCGCTAAAGTGGGGCTTATAATCTACACACCTCATAGTTACTATGAGAGTTAAATGCCCTAACTCAGTGTAGCCCTCAAACTTGAGCATCCATCAGAATCACCCAGGCTTCTTGTTAAAAGATTGTGGAGCCGGGTGGTGGTGGCGCACGCCTTTAATCCCAGCACTCGGGAGGCAGAGTCAGGCGGATCTCTGTGAGTTCGAGGCCAGCCTGGGCTACCAAGCGAGTCCCAGGAAAGGCGCAAAGCTACACAGAGAGAAACCCTGTCTCGAAAAACCAAAAAAAAAAAAAAAAAAAGATTGTGGAGCCCACCCTAGCACAGCTGATCCAGGAAGTCTGGGTGGGCTAAAGGAGCATTGTTCTCAGATGACTTTTGGACCCTCCCCACATCCAGGGCACCACTGGCCTGCTCTTGGTAGAAGGGGAATGGTTAGCCCCCTCCTTCCACTTTGTCCTTCCTCTCTGGGAACAAGAAGAGGGTACCTAGAGGGGAACAGCCTGTCAGGGTTTCTGACTAACCCCCGAGATGAATAGCCCCGTCACCCGGGGTGTGCTACATCCCTGGACTCAGGGGTAAGGAAGGGTTGGGAGCCCAGGGCTCACTCTCTGCCTCCCACATGTGTGTGTCCAGCTCTTCAAAGGGAAGTTCTTCGTGTGTCAAGGTGAGGACACTAGGAACATCACCAACAAATCAGACTGTGCTGAGGCCAGTTACCGATGGGTCCGGCACAAGTACAACTTTGACAACCTGGGCCAGGTGAGTGACAGATTTGGGAAGGGGAGGAGCCCAGAGGGCGGGGGACACACATCCATCCTGAGTAGTGTGTACCAAGTCAGCTGGAGTGGGCAGCCACAGAGACTGGCCTTTAGCTGGCTCACTGCCACTGTGTCCCAGAGCTAGTGTACCCACACACCCCAGTGGACAGACCCCAAAGGCCTGTAGCTCGCCAAAGATGAAGGGATGGAGGCTCAGAGAAGGCAGGGGGCTGGACCAGGGCCAGCAGAGAGCACACGTGAGGTTGAGAGCAGGTTATTAATTTTTATATGAACCCTGGCACCGTCTTTGTCAGCGCAGTGACTTTGGGCAGCCGACCTGTAGGAACCTCTGATTTCTCATCTGGCGAATAGTTCCCATTACTGTTTCCTTGAGGTTTGTAAGTGTGTAGCGTATGAAGTGTGTATTTGCTTACGTGGCCAGGGTTCATATTTTTCAGGGGATCCCTTTTCCTCCCCGTTTGTGGAAACAGATACACGGGGAGTGAAGTAGCCAGGCTGGGCAGTCCAGGGCGGTGCACTTGCCTACCCTTCACGGAGATGTGGGTTCGACCCTATTACGGCCAGAAAAGAAATGAAGTGGCTGGTTTTGCTGATTTGTTTTGGTTTCTAGACTCCCAGGGCCTTAGGAGCCTCCCAGCCTAGATAAGGCCAGAGACTTAGTTATCTCTGGTAGCTTCTGACCAACCATGGGGTCCTGGGACAGAGTGTTCTCCTGGGACTTGGAGCAGGGACCCCAAGATGTTGCCAGGATGTGCTTTGATGGCATGTGGTGGGTAGTTCAGCCATACATTCTAGGTTTCAAACAGTCTGCTATTTCCTCTCCTACCCCACCCCCCACTTCCCAGGCTCTGATGTCCCTGTTCGTGCTGGCCTCCAAGGATGGTTGGGTTGACATCATGTATGATGGGCTGGATGCTGTGGGTGTGGACCAGCAGGTAAGGTGGGGGTGGGAAGGACCCCTTCTGGGTTCAGGTCATTCAGCCTGGGCTGGTTGCCAAGAGTAACCAGGCAAGCTCGGGTCAGAAGAACATGTGGCAGCTTACTGCAGGGCTGCATCTGTGGGCCTACAATAAGTTTAATTTTTTTTTTTCAAATGGTGGGCGAACAGTTAAAAATTGGTAAATTTGGCATGAAAACTCTGAAGGTCTGAGAACACTGGGCTCCCATCCCCTCAGGGCAGGAGTTAGCAGGCACAAAGAAAACTACTAGATAAAGAATAGCCATTCTTGCCTGATGCCAACTCATACCAGCCACTCACTTGTCAGATCCCTGAAGCTGTTTAATTTTGTACAAGTCCAGCCAAGGTGGGCAGCCCCTGAGATGGTCCCCCATCAGGCTGATGTAACTTTTGTACAAGTCTAGTCAACGTGGGCAGCCCCTGAGATGGTTCCCATCAAGATGTACAACTTTAGCCAAGGTGGGCAGCCCCTGAGGTGGTCCCCATCAGGCTGACGGGACCACATGGCCTTCCTGCTCCCCACCAGCCCATCATGAACCACAACCCCTGGATGCTGCTGTACTTCATCTCCTTCCTGCTCATCGTGGCCTTCTTTGTCCTGAACATGTTTGTGGGCGTGGTGGTGGAGAACTTCCACAAGTGTCGGCAGCACCAGGAGGAGGAGGAGGCGCGGCGCCGTGAGGAGAAGCGACTCAAGAGGCTGGAGAAAAAGAGAAGGAGTAAGGAGAAGCAGATGGCCGGTCGGTAGTCTTTCCACGTCTCTCTGGGTCATGCTTGACCTTGGCCTTGTGACGGCAGGAGGTTGGGAGCTGGGGTTGGGGGCTGGGAGAAGTGCTCCTGCCCCCCTCCACATCTCCTTTCCTCAACAGCATGTCCGTCCGCCTTTAGAGCCTGCATGAAGCAGACCAGGTCAGCTCCATGGGGAGGGAGCTGTCCCCCCAGGAGGCTCCCTCGGTCTCAGCCTCATACTCCCCAGAGGATGCCAGGGAGAAACTGACAGCATCTCAGTTGTCTCTCAGAGGAGGGACATCCACCTGACCTGACATTGCACCTCCCTGTACTGGTGTCCAGTGATCCGGGGATTAGCCTAGGTACCAACTCAGATCAACACAGCCTTGCCCAGCAAGTATTCTAATCTCCGTGTGTGCTCAGAGTCCATAGCTGCTCAGCCAGGGCTCAGGTGAACCTGCAAAGAGCCGGTAGTTGAGAATGAACTTCAGAACCACAGCCCTTTCCCTTTTCTCCAACAAAGCTACCTGGCCCCTTGGTGGTTGGTGGTTTTCTTGCCAAAGAAGAAAGAAAAGAAGAGCCAGGCCTGGTAGCACAAGCCGATGATCAAGGCACTCAGGAAGCAGAAACAAAAGGATCCCAGGCCCAAAGCTAGTCTGGGCTACACAGTGAGTTTGAGGCCAGCTTGGGCTAACAGTGAGACCCTGTCTCAAGAAGCCAGACCAAAAAAAGGAAGGATGAGAAGGAGAAAGAGAAAGGATAGGAAGAGTCTTCTCTTGTCTCTGGAAAGGATTATGCTCATAGGAAAGCTAAATAACCACTCTTTGGCCCAAGACCCCCTCCAGGCCCTCATCTGTTCTCCCAGCACCTCTTGCACAGGGTGGGTGAGGCTTCACGCCTCTCACCTTCACGCTCTGCTGTGGACAGGCTGAGACACATGGGAAAGACACATAGAGTTGGGAGGAAGAGGAGTAGCTCCGTAGTTGCTGTTTCCGGCGTGTGTGCAGGTGTGTGTGCACCTGGCTCCCGTTCAGGGCTCCTGTCTGTCTGGTGCTCAGTCATCTCCTCGCCTCTCTCAGTAACAGCCCACGTTCCTCCACGTGTCTCAGTGTGTGGGTTTCAAAGCCTTTGTGTGTCTCCCTGTGTCTCTCCCTGTTTGGTCTGTGGGTTCCCCTCCTCTCCACCCGCTCACAAACCGTCTGCCTTCCGCCGATCAGATGTGTGCCGCGCTCTGAGTTTCCCTTTGGTGTGTGGAAATGTGAGTACCACCGAGTGAGTTAGGGGCTCAGTGCCTCTGCCCCCTTGTGCTCTCAGCTACATCTCCTGCTGCCCGTGGCAGGTGCTTGGAGGAAGGGGAGAGCATGGAGTTACAGACAAGGATGAGAGTGGGGTGGGGCCAGAGATGCTCCAGGAGGATGTGGAGGGGGACTCTGGCCCCCAGTCGGCCATGAGCAGGGGCAACTCCCAATATCTCACATCCACCCATCACCCGTGAAAGGCCCCCCTCTTCCCAGCTCTGGGTTGGGGTCTGGCCTTGGCATCCCTGTAGATTCTAAAGCTGGGCAGGTACCCTGTCCCCAGGGCCACGCTCCCACTTCTGCTCCACCCACTGCACACCCCTGGCAGTGAGCTGCCTCAACAAGGCATCTGCAGATGGATTTTTTTTTTTTTTTTTTTTTTTTTTGGCAGGAGGCACTGTGGCCCCTGCCTGACCAGCTGGCTCTGCTTCTGGGGTCTGTAGCTGTTGAGGTGCAGCTGAGGCCACAGCGGGGGTAGGAGTGGACATCTGTTCTGATGACAGTCTGCCTGCCCCCTTCCAGTACCTCCCCACCCCTGTGACCCTGGAGAGTTGCCTTCTTCAGGTGCCCGAGTCTGGGGTTGGCATTCAGAATCAATTGCTAGCGCTCAGCATACCCCATTTGTCGGCAGAGTGAGGGTTGGAGCTGAGGGGCCCTGCCCAGCGCACCTGGTCCGGTCAATGACCAATGTCGTGTTTCGTTCTTTTAGATCTAATGTTGGACGATGTAATTGCTCCCGGCAGCTCAGCCAGCGCTGCGTCAGGTACTGCGTCTGGGGTGTGGGTTCATGCGTGTGGGACATGCTCTTTGCTCCCTCTCCATGGCTCATTGATTCTATTCTCTAGGGGTGAAGGGCTGGGGGTCCTTGGGGCCCCCGAGAGGGCAGAGCCTGAAGCATTGGGTCTGCGTCGTTTCCCCCATCCCCTCCCCCATAGGCCCATGATAAGCTGGATGGAAGTGAAGTGCGTTTGCCCCCCTCTGGCTTAACAGTTCTTGGAGGATCCAGGTCTTCTGAAGAGGTCCCGGGATTCTGCACCTCCTCTCTGTTCTCCTGTCCTCACCATTGATTATTAAGCTGCAAATCTCTCTGCCTTCCCTTGTCTGAAAGGGAGTCTTTGATCCAAGGGAGAGGATGAGAGGAGCAGTGAGGGGAAGGATTTGTTTTAAAAATGTAGCAATGAATAATTGAACCAACTCATTAATAGTCAAGTAATCACGGTGGCCACGTCGTCGCTACAAACGTCAGGAATTGGGAACGGAAAGACTGTGTTAGCTACAAGTTTCTCCCCACCAAAGCCAGAGGTTTGAGAACAGGTTGAGTCCGTCCCTCCAAAAGCTGTGTGTGTCTCTGGGAAGACTTCCCAGAGCCTGTCCCTCACCCTGTGCCCCACTCTGTCTCCTAGTCCCCCCGATACTAGTCCCAGATGGAGACTGGGAGGATCAGAGTCTATGGCAAGGGCTGTGGGTTCTCATCACATTCCCTGATGGTTCCCAAGCTGTTTATCCGAGGATTCCCCTTCTGGCCTCTCCCACAGATCCTGCAGTTTGGTAGACTGTCTGAAGTCGGGAGCATGTGGATAACGGCTTTGTTTCACTATTTTCACTAATCAAAGGCACATTTAATTGCTGATCAGAGCTTCTGAGCCGCAGAAGGTCACACAGTAAATGATGGTGAGGAGAGCTGTTGTGCCATTAAATTAGTCTACGGGGTCTTCACATGAGCGAATGGATGATTTCCTTCAAGCTTTGAGAAATTTTATTGAGAATGCAAGGCCCCCACATGGCTGCTTTCTCTGTTGCTGAGGGCTTGGGTTTTCAGCCTGGGAACCACTGACTGTATCATTCCTCACTGCCCAACTCAGGCAGGTGCCATCCTGGGGAAACGGGCTGCAGGGGTCTGTGAGGGCTCAGAGACCTACTCAAGGGGCCTTCTGAGCCTTGGCAGATCATCATCTCCTGTTGCCATGGTCCTGAGCTATGGTGTTTGACATTGAGGAGCATCCCTCAGGGGGCTCAGGAGTCTCTGGCTGGTTTGGATCTCTATTGCTAGGATCCCCATGTCTTGGTGTTGAATTGTTTTCCAAAATTCTGACATGGTAGGGGATGTGGGGAAGATGGGGAGAAGCAGTCTTTAGCTTAACCCTTCTGAGATACTGGGCAGCAGGCTGGTGTGGAGACTGAAGAATACACATGCTCAACTTTACCCCTAAACACCACCCAAACACACGGCTGGCCCACTGAGGCTCTTCTACCCAAGGAACTGTCTCATTAATTGGCATATGTAGGCACAGCTATCAAGGTCCACCATACCTACACCACAGCACACACTGGCTGTCTTATCCTGCACCCCTACCCAGGGGTCCTGGCTTGCTCCTGATGGCACATGCATACTCTCTTTGGTTGTAGCAATGACCTAGACTCCGAACAGGGCCTCGTAACATCTTACATCCCTCTTCTCAGGGCCTGGGACTCATCAGGGTCTATACCAGAGCTTGCCAGACTTCAGTGTGAGTAAGACTTACATGGAGAGACTGGACAGGGCTTCCTGGGACTCACCCTAAAGGTCTCCCACAGGGATCTTGGCCCTGAATTTCTACTAGACTCCCAGATGCTGGGGTGCTGATATGCCAGTCTATCTACCACAGTGACTGGGGTCAAGCCAGGTCTCTAGTCTGGGTTTTCTGAGAGTCAAACATATAAACTCCCTTTCCTGCTAAAACACCTTCACCCACCCTTCTGCTGTGGCCAGCAGGAGATATCACCCGGCCCGAGGAAAGGCGAAATGGAAAAGTTGGACTATCGAGACCCTGGGCCTAAGCAGACACAGGTCTGAAGGGAGAGATTGGGGCTCCCGGGTGACAAGACCAGCCCTGTGACACTTGACCCCCAGCACCAGCTTCACTTCCTTCAACATCTCTGGCCTCCATCTCCACCGACCCCTCTTTTCTTCCCACCAGGCCAGGACCCACAGCAGCATGGCTTTTGCTGGGGGGGGGGGCTATATCCCTGCTAAAAGCCTATTCCCTCCCGCTGTCCTTGGCAGACCCGCTGCCCTAACTGTGCCTTGGGCTCCCTGTGAGCTCTGCTAACTCACTGTGCCTCTTGCTGCCCCTCACAGCCCCCTCCAGCTCTCCTCATTGGCCCCTGGAGCTCTCCAGGGGCCTGGTGCCACTGGTCTCCCACTGTCTCACCGAGCTCTACTCTGCCAAAGGCAGTTGGTACTAGTAGGAGGCAGGGAGATGAGGCCGGAGGCTGGGGTCTTGCTGTCTCATTCTGGTGCTGGGCCACTTACTCTCTGGGTCTGTCTGGATGGCAGAGGGGCTGCTGGAGGACAGGCCGCTCTAGTTGGTGCTCTTTTGACCTGTGTCCTAATGGAGGGTTTCCTGGATGCCTGCCAATCAGGGCTGTGGGCTCAGGTAGAAGGATATTTGGGAACTGTGGCCATGAACAGCCGCCCTGCCTCAGTCATTCCCTGCCCCGCCACATCCCCCCCCCCCGCCACCTCCCCCCCCCCCCGTCACCCTCCCCCCAGTTACCTGGAGGGTCCCTGGCGGAATGCAGCCCCTCCCCCACCACTCAGACTCCCGAAGCAAGGCTGGAAGGCAGAGATGTTGGTGATCCCTCTGTTTGGCCCTGGTGTGCCCACAATAGTCAAGTAGGGGTAATAGAGGACGAGGGGACTTCTCCCAGCCTCCCCTCGACATTCTCTCAACTAATAACGGGGCTAATAAGGAGCCGCTTCTTTTAACCTAATTGTATTCAAAACATTTTAGTTAATTCTCCATTCATATTTTAGCATAATGGGATCGGGTGTTCTCGGCATTTATGGAGATTAATGCAGAGAAAGAGTTCCGGCTGCTAAAGCAACACAGGGTGACTAGCGCCCTCTGGTTCTCATGGTACTGAAGGAAGGAAGGAAGGAAGGAAGGAAGAGGCCCTGGCTGGCCCAACCACCCTCCACTATCGGGTGTGGATGACCCGTGGTCTCATGGCATCCCCTGCCTCTGGCCTCTCCACTCCCCATGCTCTTGGGTGTCAGGAGGGCCGCCTGAGCAAAGTCACACCTGGCAGGGCCACCTCTGAAAACAAAGGGATGGTCTCAAGCACCTCCGAGGTGCAGCTGGCCTTTTTGGGTCTGTGCCCCGGGTTATCCACACCTCAAGGCCGATGTGGAGACGGGTCGGGTGGGCTTGCCGAGTGGTTCGCAAGCCCAAACCTGCCACTCACTTCTGGGCACGCTTCTTCCTTTGGCTTTTGGTGGGGACTCACCCCCAAGCCACTCCCTGCCTCAGTTTACCTCTCTGTGAAGGGATCCTCTGCATGGGAAAAGATAGTTGTATTTGAGCTGGCCTGGGCCCAAAGCTTTCTGCCACTCCTGAGCCAGCTGGTTCCTGGCATGGGCCTCAGAGGCTGTAGCCCTCACTGGCTGGCTTCTGCCAAGACCTCCTAAGAGGGGAAGGGCTGTCTGGGACCTGAGGCTGGCCAGGCTTTCCCAGGGGGGCTCTCTTCCCTCTGTGTGGCTTCCTGTGAGACCAATCTGTTGGCACATTTCCAGAGAGCATGTCCCCACCTTGGCCTGGCCCTTACTTCAGCACCTGGAGGAGGACCCCCTGAAATCTGCCCCCAGATTTCTCTTGCCTGCTTGGCAGGGTAACCTGGCACTGTGACTTTTCTAAGTGGTCGGCTAATTACAAGAGTAATACCATGCCTGTGACAGACAGATCTCAGACAGCACTTCCCGCCCAGCCTGCAGTCTCAGACCACCCCAATACCCAGGGTAGGCTGGGTACTGCCTCATTAGAAACTGGGTGAGTCTGTGGGTGGCAACCCTCCCAACTTGAGTCTGGGGCCCGAGCAGAGCCCTGGGCCTCCCCTCAACCTTCCCTCCATGAGGCTGTGGGAAGTCCAGGGCATTGTCCTCTGGGGACCCTGTGGTAGGTCATCAGGCAGCCAAGATGTCCAATTTCCAATCTCCGGTCCTATCGCAAATCCCAGCTCCATGTAATCCCTTCGGCGGCCCTGGAGGCTGAGCTTGGAGAAGGCCTCGCAGCCTTCGCCTCTGTGGCCGGAGCTCCCTCTGAGCACGATTAGATGGGGTCTTTCATCTTATTGATCCACCTTGCTGCTGAACATGGAATCAAAGGTGTTATAAGGAGCTGGCACGATTTAGAAGCTGCCCTGGGATACGGGCTCACCCAGTATCTAATGTAGGGGAGGGGCTCTGCATGTCCCTATCCCGTTCCCCCCCTGACTGCAGGCAGTAGAACAGATGCTTGCCTGGGGGCAGGCCAAAACGGCCGTCTCCTGCGAAGGGCAGCCGGGGTGGGGGCGACTGGGAGGCTGGTGACATGATGGAATGTTTCAGCACTGGGGTAGAAGCTGGCGGCAGGGAGGGCCTGCGGGTGGAGGGGTGTGGGGGGCAGGGCCTGACGTTCGCTCTGTTCTCCTTCCTGCCCCGCCAGAAGCCCAGTGCAAGCCCTACTACTCAGACTACTCTCGCTTCCGGCTCCTGGTCCACCACCTGTGTACCAGTCACTACTTGGACCTCTTCATCACGGGTGTCATTGGGCTGAATGTGGTCACTATGGCCATGGAACACTACCAGCAGCCCCAGGTAAGAACGAGTGCTGCTGGGCCAGCAGCCTAGGGACCTCCCCCAGATGAGGCAACAACCTGAACTGTAATAGCCTCTGTGTGCCAGGCAAGTGTTGGGAACACTGCATGGGTCCTCGTACCAGTAGCGGTCTCCTTAGAGGTGGGTATCCCCTTTGTTTTATAGATGAAGACACTGTGGCTCTGTAGGTTAATTGTCTTGACCAAGGTCACATAGCTAGGCAGTGGGGGACCAGTACATTTTTATTGAGCATCTAGTATGTGTGGCTCTGAGCCTTGGAAAGTGAAGAAGACAGATAGATGGATGTTTGCCCTTCGAGACTTAGATTCTAGTAAATACTCAACACCCAAACTCATCTGTTTCCAGTCACCCCTCTCCTCTACCTTCCAGCCCTCTCAGTTTCCCCATCTGTGCAGGGAGGAGGTTGAGCTGATAAGGTACAAGCCTCTTTGCAGTCTCGGTGCTCTGTGCCTTCTGGCACAGTCTCGTGTGTTTCTCATCACCTCAAAAGGAGACATTAAGCACCAGATTTGAATTGTCATGGGGTAGTGGCCCGTGGTCAGCCATCGTGGTAGAAAATGGGGAGAGCAGGCTTCCTTAGCTTCACCCTACTTCCCAGTTTGGGGAGGTATGGTGATGGAGGGGTGGGGCAGGCTTCAGCCTTGGGCCTAAGGAGACCCTGCATCTGGCCCCCACCCCTGCCAGATCCTGGACGAGGCTCTGAAGATCTGCAATTACATCTTCACCGTCATCTTCGTCTTGGAGTCAGTTTTCAAACTTGTGGCCTTTGGCTTCCGCCGTTTCTTCCAGGACAGGTAACAGAAGAGAGAGGTCTGGGAGCATTGAGAGGAAATAGAGGTGTGTCTCCTGGGGAAATACCCAGAAGGCTTTGAGCCTAAAGACCTTTCTTAACTCTGTGAGTCCAGCTGCCACCCTTGGACTGATAGTGATGGTGGTCAAGGATCCAGGGCTTAAGGGATGGGAGGGATTTGGGGGTCTGACAAGGCAAGACTTGGAGGGATTTAGCAGCAAGAAACCACTGTGTGAGCTTGGAGCCAGACTGCCTGGGTTGGGTTCGAATCCTACTTCTACTACTAGTGACTGGTGACTCTGGGCGTGCCTCAGTTCCCTCCTCTGTGAAGTGTAAACTATCACTCTCCATATCAGAGTTGGGATACGGATATAAACGTTCTTAAAATAATGCTTGGTGCAAAGTAAACATATAAATGCTGGAAACAAACAAAGACAGATGAAGCCAGGTGTCGCTGCTCATGCTTGTAGTCTCAGATGCTGGTAGGCTGAGACTGGAGGATTGCTATGAATCTGAGGTCAGCTTGAACAACATAGCAAAACACCATATGGAGGTGGGGGGTAATAATTAAAAATGAAAAGCACAGGCCCTTCCCTGTTCTACTTTTCTGTGCCACCACAGCACCCTCCCCCATACCTCCTTCCCCGACTCAGGGAGCTACATTCCCGATTGATTTTCCAGGTGGAATCAGCTGGACCTGGCCATCGTGCTTCTGTCCATCATGGGCATCACACTGGAGGAGATCGAAGTCAACGCCTCGCTGCCCATCAACCCCACCATCATCCGTATCATGAGGGTGCTCCGCATTGCCCGAGGTAGGTCCGGCTGTACCGCTTGTGTCTGCCTTCCCACAGTAACCAGCTTGCAGGGGGAGATAGAGTTGGCTATGGGGATGGCTATGGGTTCCCAGGGGCTTCCCCCAGCCCCTGCCATAGGTAGGGGTTTGCCCAGCATGAATGAGTTGGGGTGTGGGTGGACCATTCCGTCAGCTGCAGCCCAGCCTGGCTCTCCCGGCTCCGTGATGGGAGACCGGGAGGGGGCCAGCTCTTGACACTGTCCTGTTCTTCAGTGCTGAAGCTGCTGAAGATGGCTGTGGGCATGCGGGCGCTGCTGGACACGGTGATGCAGGCCCTGCCCCAGGTAGCTGAGAGGTGGGGTGGGCAGAAGGGAAGGGTCCTCCTGGGGAGGAGGAGGAGGGGGCAGGGGGCTCAGGGAGGCTGGCTGGAGAGCCAGCAGCGTCTTTTCCGTTTCTTTCCCTCTTCTCCAGGTGGGGAACCTGGGACTTCTCTTCATGCTATTGTTTTTCATCTTTGCAGCTCTGGGCGTGGAGCTCTTTGGAGACCTGGGTGAGTTGAGATTGGGGATGGTGGAGGAGTCAGGGCTGGAGACCAAGTGGGGGTCATGGGACTAATACGGCTTCTCTCCTTTACCCTCTTCCCCCAGAGTGTGATGAGACACACCCCTGTGAGGGCTTGGGCCGGCATGCCACCTTTAGGAACTTTGGTATGGCCTTTCTGACCCTCTTCCGGGTCTCCACCGGTGACAACTGGAACGGCATTATGAAGGTGAGAGCCCACAAGATGGAGGCCCTTCCCAGGGCTGCTCGCACACAGAGAGGTCGCCCCAGTCTCTGACCTAAGGTTCTTTGAGAAGGTGTATTAGCCACGAGTAAAAGCAGGCCCCCTCGTTGCACGCGTCAGAACACTCTAGACTCTCTCTTCTCAGGACAGGCTCTGACTCACTCATACTTGCCACAGCAGCGTCAGACACCTTTCTGTCCTCGGGAAACTGATCTCCCTCCCCATCCACAACAGCTCCATCCTCAGTCCTTCCCACCCTCAAGCCTCTGCCCTTGACTCCTCCCACAGGACACCCTCCGCGACTGTGACCAGGAGTCCACCTGCTACAACACAGTCATCTCACCCATCTACTTCGTGTCCTTCGTGCTCACGGCCCAGTTCGTGCTGGTCAACGTGGTCATAGCCGTGCTGATGAAGCACCTGGAGGAAAGCAACAAAGAGGCCAAGGAGGAGGCGGAGCTGGAGGCGGAGCTGGAGCTGGAGATGAAGACGCTCAGCCCGCAGCCCCACTCCCCGCTGGGCAGTCCCTTCCTCTGGCCTGGGGTGGAAGGTGCCAATAGCCCTGGCAGCCCTAAGCCTGGGGCTCCACACACCACGGCCCACATTGGAGCAGCCTCGGGCTTCTCCCTCGAGCACCCCACGGTGAGCAACAGTGCCCCTTTGAAAGGGCCGTGGGGCAGGAGAGGGGCAAGGGAGGGCAGGGCAAACAGCAGCTCACTGAGGGTATATATATAGGAGCCCAGCAGGCCCCAGGGCTTCTCCTCCGTCCTCCTGGCCCTCTTACCTCGATGTTGAGGGACTAGCTGCCACCTGCCCTTTCCCAGAATGGCTGCCCCTATTGAGTGTGTGCGGCGGCCCTCTAGCAAAGTGGTGGCGGACATGCTAGCTCCTCCAGCCTGGTGTGGCTTCCCCTTCTAGGCTTTAAGCTCAAGGCTAAGTTCTCTGTTTCCTTCCTGTTTCTTTTTTATCTTTACCCGATTGTCAAACCTCTTTCCTACCCCGTCTCTAACCTCCTTGACTCCCTTCCATCTCCCTATCCTTTCCTCTTCTCCTTGTCTCTCCCTCTTCCCCTGTGGACCCTGATCATTCTCATCTCCCATCTCTCCTTCCTCCTACACCTTCCTCTTCCCCGATTCTCCTCTTTCTCATCTCTCTGTTGCTGCGTGTTGTGTGTATGTGTGTGCGCACGCGTGAGCGCGTTTGTGTGCACCTGTCACGTGGGTTTCACCTCCACTCGTTCTGTCTACCCCTCTCCGATCCCCTGCCCTGACACTTCTCATCGTTGCCCCTCTGACCCCTGCTCCCCTGGCTCTCCGGCTCCCTTTATGGGCTGGTCCTCCCAGGACAGACAGCTGTTTGACACCATCTCCCTGCTGATCCAGGGCTCCCTGGAGGGGGAGCTGAAGCTGATGGACGAGCTGGCAGGCCCAGGGGGCCAGCCCTCTGCCTTCCCTTCCGCCCCCAGCCCGGGCGGCTCCGACCCACAGGTTACTGTGCCCTGTCATGTGCCCCTTCCTCTGACCGTGCCAAGCTGTGCCATGCTATGCTGTGCTTCTGGGGTGGCTGGGGCTGTTGCCTGCCCACTGAGTATCTAGAGAAAGAGCAACTGTAGGGCCACAGTTGAGCACTGAATCTGGCAGGAGGCAGTGGGGGGGGGGGGGGAGCGAGGCGTGTGTGCTCCAGGCTCTGAAAGGTAGAGAGGAAGAGATCAGCCTTTCAGGGGAGAGGGAAGGATGGAGAACAGACTTGGGGAGGTTCTTCATAAGAAAGAATCTGGAAGGAAGAAGAGATGGGACAATGAGACTTCAGGGGTAAAGGAGGCTGTGTCAGATCCAGGGGATAAGAGCCTCTGAGGTCAGTGCATGTGGCTGTGGGACCCATAAAGGGACCTGTTCTAGCCAGCCTGTTTCTTCTGTAGTGTCCAGTACCCACCCCCACTCCTCTGGTGGCCTTGTAAGTACAAAACCCACTAGACGTGATAAGACTGTCGTAGGCCGTTTTCTGACCTAGGAAATAGAGGTCACCTCTGGGACAGGAACAGGAAGCAGGCCTGACTCCCTCACCAGTTGCCACCCCTTCCTGCACACCTAGGGTGCTCTTCCACAAGCGCAGCTTACCCTGAGTTGTGGCTTTCTTGGTCCCTCCAGCCCCCGTTCTCCTCCCCTGGGCCCAGTACTCCTTCAAGACCCCAACCCCAACCCCAGGTCAGGGACTGCCAGTCTAGAGTGGGCTAAAGGATGTCGACTCCAGCTGGAGCCTTGCTGCAGGAACCCTGCTGGGGGAAGGCGGCGTAGGCCCACAGGTTCCTGGGCAGCCTTTTGCCTGGTAGAAAATAGACAGTGATTTTCACATGATAAAGACCCGTGCTGCTTCTTGTTAGGATTCAGTCTCAGACCTGGCAGTGACCTAGAACGATCAGTGGGAAAAGGAACACAGCCGGTCCCTTCCCCAGGCTCCCCCATTCTAAACTAGGCCCACAGGAAAGGTGGAGAGAGGGAGGAGAGTGCCACAGGACAGTGGTCAGAACAGCCCACTCACCCGGACACCACTCACCGCCCCCAATAGCTCACCCGTGTTGAAGCTCCTAGGTAGGCTAGCCGGATGATGTGGTGGCCCGAGTGCGCCCCCTTCAGACTAGCTGGGAGAGCACCTCTCAAAGGCCCACATTGGAGAAGGGGTAGCAGGTTGCAGGCAGGCGGAGGAGGGCCCACGGGGGGAGAAGCCGGAATCTGGGGGCAGGCCAAGTCCTGCTAGGCTTTTGGAAGCGAAGAGAATAGGCAGAAAACAGCCGTCGGATTGCCGGCATTGTCCCTGGCGCGGCGCCCCCACCCCCACCATGCTGCTCTGTCTGCGGAGAGGAGACGGGGCTTTGCGGGCCTTTCTTCGTTCTTTTTGTGTTTGGTATCATCTTTATGAGATTGGAAGCCCTCTCCTCCGCGCTCTCTCTGGGTGGCGGCAGTGTGGGAGGGGGCTGCTAAGATGCCTGGGGTATCTTTAGAATGTGTTACTGTGTCTCTTGGTCTCTTGTGCTTCGCCAGTGTTTGCTCTGTCTCTTTGGTGCCTGCTCCAGACTCTCTGATCAGAGCAGGGGGTTGAAGTGGGAGGGGGAGGAGGTGCTGTGGGTCGATTGGGCCAGGGGCGGGGAGCGACATGGGATACCTTCCTCCCCGCTTTGTGGAAAGGGGAAGTGGGGGGCTGCGAGTGTGCCGCGTGCGCGTGTGCGTCCTGGTTTCTCATGCCTGCTCATCTCTCTCCTGTCTAGATCCCTCTAGCTGAGATGGAGGCTCTGTCTCTGACGTCAGAGATTGTGTCTGAACCGTCCTGCTCTCTAGCTCTGACGGATGACTCTTTGCCTGACGACACTCACACACTCTTACTTAGTGCCCTGGAGAGCAATGTACATGCACACATCCCTTGCTGCTCCCCCAGCCTGGGCTAGGCTGGCTGCAGGGTTCCAGATCCTCTTCCCACTCCGTGCCCTAGTCCTGCCCAGAGGCATTCATTCACCTGTGGGCACAAAGTGCCCCAGCCTTTGCTGGCATGAATTCTTCCTCGAATGAGATAAGATAAAAAACCAAGGCCCTGCTCAGAGGGTTACAGGGGCATCAGTGGTGACAGGGTTATTCCAGGAATGACAGCCCAAAACAGAAGTGACTTGGGAGCCAGCTTCTGTGTTTGGAGCCCTGTACCAGCCAGCCCTCCCTCCCTGCTCCCTTCCTTTACCCTCTCCCTCATGAGACTCATGTCCTGGGTGAGAGCCACGTCTCTGCTGCTACCACCATGTCCTTCCCCTCTGGGGACTGTTCCTGTCTCCTCTCGCTGTCCCTATGTGTCCTTGTGTTCTGTCCTCAACAAGCTCCGGGGCATGGGGGAGGGCTCTTCTTGGGTGTACTTTGACCTTTCTACCCTGCCTCAGTTTCCCTCTGCCCCTCTGACAGTGAGCAGCCCCCTCCTCTTATCATTTGTCTTCTGTCATGAGAGCCAGGCCAGCTGAGGCAGGATCTTGATCAGAGGCTGGGAGGGTCTCTAGAGATTGTGGCTCACTGAAAGAAGTGGGTCCTGGGATTGAGATAGAAGGGAAAGACTCAGACTGTACTCAGCACAGCCATCTTCCACTGGCTGGGACTATCACCGGCTGAGCCCATATGGGAAGAAGACCTTACAGTCTCCCTGAGAACTGGGAATGGGGGGTCCAGGGAAAGAGGTTCTAAAGGGGAAGAAAAACTCTGGGACCCGGCCTTGGGTTCCTGTTCTGGGGTCCAGGGCTAATCACTGCCTTTCTTTGAAACAGGTTTCCCAAACCCACTCCCACCCTAATTCTGTCCACTGAGGGAGTACTGAGTCCCCGGGGGCCCAGGCCTTGCTACCCACCTCCACCCTCCAGAGTCTCTGTGTGGTTAAAGATCTAGAGATTAGGCTGGGCCACGCCCCTTGTGCTCACCTTAACCTGCACGAATCTAGCTCAGGCCTGCCCCCCCCCCCCATCCCTGGGGTAACTTTCAGATTCTCTAAGAGGACCACACACAGGCAGTGCTGGGGGCTGCTCTCTCTTCTCTCATCCCTCCTAGTCCCCCACCATCCCTAGCCCAGAGGCTCACAGGGGATCCTGTGGGCATGCTCTCAGGGTGGGGTCTCTCCACCCCTTTCTCCCTATATGTAGAAACCCCTTGTCTGTCTTCCCATCTCCTACCATGCTCATGCCTATCACCTTGGCCTAGGAGGGTGTGGAGGTGGGTGTGGGTAGGTGGGGGGGAGGGCGGTGGGTCTGGTGGGGGAGGCCTTAGTTCCTGCTGTCTAGCTTTTCCTCAGTTATCAAACCCAGCTGCATGCTCTTCACCCCATGCCCTGATCCTTCTGCAGGTGGTACCCCACCCCGAGGAGGTGCCGGTCCCTCTGGGACCAGACCTGCTGACCGTGAGGAAGTCTGGTGTCAGCCGGACGCACTCTCTGCCCAATGACAGCTACATGTGTCGCAATGGGAGCACATCTGAGAGGGCCCGAGGACACAGGGGCTGGGGGCTCCCCAAAGCCCAGTCAGGTACCGAGGCTGGGGCAAACCAGCTCAGCTCACACAGGGAGATCCAACCTTCCCTAAGACCAACAAAAGACGTGCCTCTTACTTTGAGGAAACCCCCGAGCTAAAGAGAAATACCCAGACTGGAAGAAGTCGCTTTCATCCCAGGGCAGTGAGGGGTAGAGGCCCTGGGGGGGGAGGAAGGACGGAAGGGAGGCCTCACAGACTCCTCTCTACTCACCTCTCCATGTTCCTTCCCCACAGGCTCCATCTTGTCTGTTCACTCCCAACCAGCAGACACCAGCTGCATCCTACAGCTTCCCAAAGATGCACTCTATCTACTCCAGCCTCACAGGGCCCCCACCTGGGGCGCCATCCCTAAACTACCCCCACCGGGCCGCTCCCCTCTGGCTCAGAGGCCGCTCAGGCGCCAGGTGAGCAAGTGTGAAGAGTTAGCTCTGGGCCCTGGGGTAAGGCTCTCGACTGGAACTCCTATGCTGTTGGTGACGACTGGAGTTGACACTTTCAAACTTTCAGCAAAGGTGTACTGTGTGCCAACCATACAGCAGCTCTGTGTATGAGGGACATGGTCCTGGGTAAAGCAGAAATGGCTGGAGTTTGCCTTCCACCCCATACACATACCTTGTTTCACTGAGGAGGCCCAGGGTCTAGGGGAAGAGTTGTTACCAGGGCAACAGACATCCAGTGGAGGTGGTACCCAGGTACCAAGGCTCCCAATCCCAGGCCCAGAGTTCCCCCCCAATTCTTCACACTTGGGACTAAATTCAGGGACACAAGGCAGGGTTTAAGTGTCTTCACTGTTGGCCAACCCTGGGGTCCACCTTCCGTGAACCAGACAGAGAGTGACTCACGGAGCCAAGTGAGGCTTGTGCGCCTTGTGTGGCTCTCTGTGGCTCTGGAGCACAGACACATGAAGGTCTGCTCAGCCCCATGCTCTTGGGGAGCAGGCATGGTCCCCCTCATCCCACACCCACTCACCAAGCAGTTTCTTGGTGCTCGGCACTGAGACCCAGTTCCTGCTCTCTGAGCTCAGTCTAAGAACGGAGGCGCACATGCCGTCAGATCCCCGCAGCCACAGGTTCTAGCTGCAAGGTGCTTGTGTGGGTTGTAGCGGGGAATCCAGAAGAGGCAAGGGTTAGTTTTATTTGAAGTGGATTGCCAGGCACTCATCACAGAAAACCCATGCTCAGAAGAGTGAGGGACACTCGTTGGGAAGGGTATTCAAGGCCAAGGGAATAGCTGCCTTGCTCTCCCTAAAGGCTAGAGGCCAGCTTGGGAAGCAGCGTTCTTTCTGGCCTCCCAGGGCCCAAAGCCTGAAGAGTTCCTCCTGCAGGATTTAGGATAGTGGAGCACAGAGGACCGGAAGAAAGGGTTGGTGGTTGAAGTGGGAGAGACGTGAACCACAGAGCTCAGAGGGCTCACGGCCCCCTTCTCTCAATAAGAGAAGTTAATAGGGTGGTCCTGCAGCTTCATGGGGGGTCTGGGACACCCAGCCTGACAGAAAGAATATAAGACAATCCATGTTGGAAAGGCAATTCCTGGGTTGAGCCCTGCACCCATTCCCTACAGGCAGCAATAAGGACTGACTCCCTGGAAGTGCAGGGCCTGGGTAGCCGGGAAGACCTGCTGTCAGAGGTGAGTGGGCCCTCCTGCCCTCTGACCCGATCCTCATCCTTCTGGGGCGGGTCGAGCATCCAGGTGCAGCAATGGTCTGGCAGCCAGAGCAAGGTCTCCAAGCACATCCGCCCGCTAGCCCCTTGCCCAGGCCTGGAACCGGGCTGGGCCAAGGACCCTCCAGAGACCAGAAGCAGCTTAGAGCTGGACACGGAGCTGAGCTGGATTTCAGGAGACCTCCTGCCCAGCAGCCAGGAGGAACCCCTGTCCCCACGGGACCTGAAGAAATGCTACAGTGTAGAAGCCCAGAGCTGCCGGCGCAGGCCTGGATCCTGGCTAGATGAACAGAGAAGACACTCCATTGCGGTCAGCTGCCTGGACAGCGGCTCCCAACCCCGCCTATGTCCAAGCCCCTCAAGCCTGGGGGGCCAACCTCTTGGGGGCCCTGGGAGCCGGCCTAAGAAAAAACTCAGCCCACCCAGTATCTCTATAGATCCCCCGGAGAGCCAGGGCCCTCGGCCCCCATGTAGTCCTGGTGTCTGCCTCAGGAGGAGGGCGCCATCCAGTGACTCCAAGGATCCCTCGGCCTCAGGCCCCCTTGATGGCACGGCTTCCTCACCCTCCCCAAAGAAAGATGCGCTGAGTCTCTCCGGTTTGTCCTCTGACCCAACAGACCTGGACCCCTGAGTCCTACCCACTCTCCCTGTCACCTTTCTCTACTGGGTGCAGATCCTAGCTCCGCCTCCTGGGCAGTATTTCTGAAAAGTCCCACGTACACAGCGAGGCGCTTCGCCTGGCTTCTTTAGTGGCTGGGGGATCACAAGCGGGACTTCCAGAGAGTCTGAAGAGAGCACAGCCCTGGCACCACCGCCTCCAGGAAGAAAGAGAGAGAGAGAGAGAGAGAAGCCCAGTCTGGCAGAGGCTCCCGACACCAGGAGCTGTTGGGAGAAAGCAATACGTTTGTGCAGAATCTCTATGTATATTCTATTTTATTAAATTAATTGAATCTAGTATATGCCGGATGTACGACATTTTGTGACTGAAGAGACTTGTTTCCTTCTACTTTTATGTGTCTCAGAATATTTTTGAGGCGAAGGCGTCTGTCTCTTGGCTATTTTAACCTAAAATAACCAGTCTAGTTATATTCCCTCTTCTTGTAAAGCACAAGCAGGGACCGTGAGTGCATTACAACCCAACCGTGGCCCATCTTCAGTGGAAAGCGAGAACCATTTTGGAAACTGTCATGTAACTTATTTTCTCCTTTAACCTCGTCATCGTTTTCTGTAGGGGAAAAAAAAAAGAGAAAAAGAGAAAAAAAATGAGATTTTACAAATGAAATGGAACCTTTTTATATATACATACATACATATCTATATATCTATATATCTATATAAAATAAAGTAATTTTCCAAAATAAAAAGTTAATCACAGTCCAGAGTAAAAGCAAAGGGGATGATGGAGAGTTAGGGGTGATCAGGTGGCCATGGGGTGTGGGGAGTGGGTGGTGGGGAGGGAAGAATCGGGGCTGCCTTTGTGTGTGTACAGGGAGGGGGGTGCGTGTGTGTTTGTGTGTGTTGAGTGTGTGTGTGTGCACTTGTATGCATATGAGCTGTGTGTCTGAGAGAGGAGGAACTCAAATGCCCATCCCCACCAGCATGGGAAGAAGAGAACCCTGTGCCTGGTGGGGCTGGGTGGCAGGGGCTTCTGTTTTTCTATCAAAGCTTTATCGCATCCTCTGAGCCAGGCAGCTCGGGGAATGTGAGTAATTCCAGATTAATTCTTATTTCTGCTGACAGCGATCAGCCGCACATTGAAAGCTGGAAATTGGCATAATGAAGCTGTTTTGGTTAATGGGGCCAATGGAGGCTGGGAGGCAGCCTCAGCTGCGGCGGATCTAGAGCGAAGGGCTGGTGGGGGAGGGGCAGGTGCTTCTGGGTTTTCCTGCCCCAGTCTTCCACCCTGGCATTTGCCACACTCTGGCCGGGTGGTGACCTGAGGTGTCTCATCTACCTGCCCGCCGATATTGAGATTAATCTGTGTAAAGAGAGCAGGTTGTCCCCTCCCAAGGATGAGATTGCAGGGACCAGGGCTGGAGACATCTGATGAGGATGCAGGGTTGGTGGTGGCCAGAATACTGAGCTAGGAAGCTGACTCCCTGAGGGGTGATGAATGATACAAGCAAGGTGCTTACATGGTCTGCTGCTGCTCGCCCAGTGGGAGGGAGCTAGAGGAGAGGGAAGTGGGGGGAAAGGCCACCAGGACAGGGGGGCAGGGGTGGGGAGAGCCACCTGACCCGGAGTCGCCTTTCTGGTGCTACTGCTGGCGATAGTCTCTTGGTTGAAGTCCTAGTACCAAGAGGGAGTAACTGTAGACTCAGCCAGCCTCAAACATCTGTCCTATTTCCATCCCTTTGAACATCCCTGCCCCTCTTAAGTCAGCTCTGTGTGCCTGCATGAGTGTGTGTGTGCTTGTGTGCTTGTGTGTGTGTGTGTGTGTGTGTGTGTGTGTGTGTGTGTGTGTGTGTGTTCGTGCTTTGGAGTAGAAATCAAACCCAGGGTTTTTGCGTGTATTTGAGGCAGCTCTTTCCCTACCACTGAGCTGCACTTCCAGCCCTGGATTGGATTCTTGAAACCTCAGCGACATCCCTCACTCACAGCCCCCATCTGCACCAGCAACTGGGAGCCCAGTGCCAGGCTGCTGGTTGCCGGTTGCTGGGAGGCTGGACCTGCAGGCGTCCATCCTCTGGCCTATTTCCTAAGCTGAGAGAGCTTTTCTGATTGCTCTATTGGGCAGAAATGATACCACTCATTGAAGCAAATACCTGGTTTGATCTTCCTAGGGTGTATGATAGTGCCAAGCTCTAATCCCTCTAGCCTACTCAGCTGAAGAAAGGGGGTTCTTGTAGAAGCTGGCTTTTCTTTCTTTTCTTTTCTTCTCTCTCTCTCTCTCTCTCTCTCTCTCTCTCTCTCTCTCTCTCTCTCTCTCTCTCTCTCTGAGGGGGGAAGCTGTACAAAATTCCTAGAGTTTTGCCACCTGGATCTGGAGATTAAGCTTTTAGATTTTTGTAAAATTCTATAGCTGTCTGTGCCTTACGGATAGGAGGTTTGGGAAGGGGTTGTTCTGGGATTCCCCCTTCTCCTAGTGGTTAGAAGATTCTGGGTCGAGGTGAAGCAGAAAGCTGAACCCTCTCCCCTCACCCAGACCTCCCTCACCCACCTCCCTGCCTCTGTGAATACACAGCAGTGCAGTAATGCTGTAGTGTCACATGACATAATACATAGCATGTCTAATTCTTTCTAACACCCCCTCCCCTGTTTCTCCCTTCCCAAGAAGGACTAAGGAAGCTTGCTTGGGGTCACACTGAGTATACTTTAGAGTTGCTTTCCAGAGATCTACTGTGACCCACCCGGAGAGAGGGCAAAGCCCCCTTCTCCCACCCCACCTCATCGTGGACCTGAGCACGTCTCTGGCAGGAAGCAATGCCTACAGGGCATCTGGGTGATGCTGTGGGCATATTAATGGCAGAGTCAAGGTGGATATTTTTGGGGGGAGTATTGTAACCACTCTCCCAACAGTGCGAAGTCTTTATCAGCCAGAAATGGGGATGCTTGTCTGTAATCTCAGTCCTTGGGAGGTGGAAGCAGAAAGATTAGGATTACAAGGTCATCCTTCACTGCATAGTAAATTGGAGACCAGCTTGAACTCCATGACACTCCCTGTCAAAAACAAACAAACAAAAACCACCAACAAAACAATAACATGGCTGATGGAAAGAAACCGTCACTGCAAGGGTTTGGAAGTGAGGAGGCTGATGATCTCCCGGAATTGGGGCTGGGGAGGCAGCAGGTCTTGGGTTAGGACCTCCAAGGCAGGCTTGGAACGGCCCAGGGGGTTTCTGAGATGGGGGTGCGTTTGGAAATGAGAACATCTATCTCCCTGGGTGTTTTGTCTCCATTCAGTCTTCTCCCTGGGGTTCAAAGAGGAAATTGTGTCAAGAGCACCTCAGGCGTGGCTGCCACCGCGGCTTCCTCCACCCCCAAGGCTCCAGGAAAAGGCCTGTCTGGGGGTGGGGAACTGGGAAGAGGAGTGATCTGAGCTGGTGCTAAAAACAAACCTGAAGCTCACACACAGTCTCTCACTCACTCCTCCAAACGCTTAAGCGAGGGAAGCACCCGGCTAGCATTTTTTCCAGGCGGCAGCAGCTTCATAGAGGTTAAGGGACTTGCCTGAGGTCACACAGCCAGAATTTGGCAGAGTTAGGATTTGACTCCAGGCCTGGCTGGCCCCTCTGCAGCCTCCACCACCTCAATCTATCCTCATCGAGGAGCGAATGGGAAGTGATGGGCAGAACCATGCTCACAAAATGAAGAGTTTGCTAGGAGGCGAGGGGGCCCGTTCTTAAAGCAGTCGCATTTGGTTTCTAGAAATGTACATGTGTTCTCCGTGTGGCATACTTGGTGGATTAGAGAGGTCCACAGCCTCCCACCTGGTGAGATCCTAGCCTCCAACGTGATCTCAGCCATAGGGATGGTGGGGGCGTCCTTTAACTCTGGGTGATTTCCAGGAACTCCACGCAGATGCAGGTTCTGTAGTCACGCCAGGTTTCCAGGCAACACCCTTCCCTAGAATGGCTTTGCTCTTTGAAACCCTGGCACCTGCTCTCCTCAGCCACCACTGTCTCCACCCTCTCCTTTCCTGTCCCCACCTAGGCCTCTGCCCGCTTTCCAAACAGGCTTCAGCTACACCTTCAAACGCTCTCCCCACCCGTCGCAGCCTGGTGCCCTATGGCCCCTTTCCTTCTCCCCCGGCCTGCTGAGCTGCCAACCTGCCCCACCCCTGTGATGACAGTGTAGTGAGGGCATCAGACACCACATGGCAGCACCAAGCACTCTTGGCTGGTGCCATCCAAGGTCTCTTCTGAAGAGGGATGAATCCAGGGAGAGGATACCAACCTTGATGGATCCTTCCACAGACAGAAGCACTGTAAGACCCCCAAAGGGGAAGGAGCTCACAGTGCAGAACTTGTCTGGGGGGAAGCCCGGACTGGACTATGCCATCTGAATGCTGGGGAGCCACAGCTGGGTGGAGAGGGAGGGTGAGCCCCTAGTGCCAATAATGGCCCCTAAGGCCAGTGAACAAATCCCAGACAGAAGTGGCAAGGAGGAGAGAGGACTCAAGGCAAGTTTAGTTGTGGATTGGTCCCACCTACAGGGCAAGGTGCATCAAGAAATGAGCTGCTCCTCAAGCTCCAGGAGGGAATTCTGCTGCAAACTCTCCACTCTGCATGCCTTAGCCCCTATATCAACGGAGGAGCTTGGCTGAGGCCCACAGGGCCTATTAATTATTACTTTGAAAACTCTAGGATCAGATACAGTAGTCAAGCCCTCACCTGCATACCAATTAGATAGGGTGCAGGCTGGGGCAGAGGGCAACCTTGCTGAGACTGGGACAGGACCAGGTGGCTCCAACTAGGCTGAAGTCTGCAGGAAACAGGCCTGCTGCTTGGGAAGACAGAAGAGGGAGGCAGTGTGTGTGCTGGAGCATAATTTAGGGGTGTTCCCAGACTTCAAGGGGTTTTAAAGGAGCAGCACAGTGAGGTGGGGACAGCATCCCTTTTTTTCACACAGTCCCTTTGTTAGCTCCGACCTGCCCTGCCCCCAGGCAGCATTTCCTGTGCCTAGATCACCCTGTCTCCTCTGCCCTGCTTTCTAGCCCCTGTTCTGCATTTGCAGTGATCTTTTCACGCCATTTTTTTTTTTTTTTTGCCAGAAAATCCCTGGTGCTAGGCTGCCTCAAGATGTTTACTGGCGGGGGGCGGGGGAGGGGGGAAGAGGCATAGCACATGCATCGGCCATCTAGTCTGGAGTTACAGCCAGGTGGAAAGGGAGGGCGAGGCATTGGTCACCCGATTGTGTTCCCCTCTGAGCCTCAGCTCAAACCACATGACTTTGCTGCTCCTTTGAGCAGCCTTTTGGGTAGAAACATCTTGGTTCTGAAAACTCAAAAGTGGAGTGGGCCAGCTATGCGCACTTGGGGGACTGTTCCTCGTTACATGGTAGCCTACCTGAGAACTGCTGTTGAAAATTTCCCTTTATAGATCAAACTTTCACCCAAACTGTAACAAATTAACCATGTTCTATGAAATTATTTATAGCTCTATATTCCTTCTGTTTACAGGCTGTGTGCTCAACCCATTCAGAATTACCTT
The DNA here is from genome assembly GCF_007827085.1 of Peromyscus californicus insignis. Lineage (NCBI taxonomy): Eukaryota > Metazoa > Chordata > Mammalia > Rodentia > Cricetidae > Peromyscus > Peromyscus californicus. The sequence goes on from NW_026294551.1 coordinate 28,367,832, forward strand.
CTAAGACTGTAATCAGTATTGCTATGCTTTAGACATCCCAATGTACCTTGTGCCTTATTTCTCCTTTGGGAATCTTTTACACCCATGACTCAAAACAATGGATGTGTATGGAAGATGTGATAACCAGGTCTGAGGCCATTTGCTGGAAGCATCGGCGCAGCAAAAGCCACATCACTCCCCACACCCCCAATATGTGGGTATGGATTCATAATATCTGATTCTGGCTTTGTGTGGCTGTCCTGAGTCAGTAGGGCCAGAAAGAGTTTTCTCCCTGTGAGACCCCCGGAAAAAATGAAGACAAAGACTCCTCACTCCTTACGGCTGCCGCATTTGTTGTGCTGTTCAATATGGAGAGGATGGCTTTTGTTCAGCATCTACTTCTTAGGGTCTCTTAGATGAGGTTGCTCTTTCAGACGAGACTTCTGTTAGATTAGGAGAGGAAAGACCAAAACCCCTCTCAATATATGAAGGCCTACTCTTGTATAAAGCTCACCAAGAGTTAGTCTTTCCTCTTTCACGTGGCATAGCCACGTGTGGAGCCTTGTGGGAGGAAGCGGGAGGAAGCGTTCTTTTGAGCACTGCACAAGTCTGGAGGAAACGGCCAAAGGCAGCAGCCCCAGCCGGCTGCTTGAGTTGGTAAGCGGGCAACAAGCACAGGGCTTTTCCCACAGGTGCTAAGTAAACCAGGCTCCTTCTCGCCAGCCTGATCTACTCTGGCTTTGGCCGTCACTCTGGGGGGGCTCTGTCCCGTGAACTTAGAGCTCACACACAGCAATGAATGACTCTGCTTACAAGAATCAGAACTGAGACGTCTTTAAAACAAATTTATGAGCTTTTAAGCATTATTCAGAAGTATTGCCCTTGGTATCCTGACCATGGGATGCTTGATTTGGAAACTTGCTGCGGGCTGCGGGGGATTGGTAACCAGTTACGCTGTTGCATAGGACAGGTTCAACAGAAACACCTAATTCTTTGGAACCATATTAGGTGAGCTATAGAGTTTTGTTTTGTTTTTTGTTTTTGTTTTTTTTGTTTTGTTTTGGGTTTTTTTTGTTTTTTTTTTTTTTTTTGAGACAGGGTTTCTCTGTGTAGTTTCGGTCCCTGTCCTGGATCTCGCCCTGTAGACCAGGCTGGAGATCTGCCTGGCTCTGCCTCCCGAGTGCTTGAATTAAAGCGTGCGCCACCACCACCCAGCTGAGCTGTAGAATCTTATCAACAGAAAAAAAGGGGGAACTTCTGAAAAAACCACCACCTACTAAAACTGGTGCGCCCCCGAGTTTTCTGCCAATTAGTAATCCATATACACAAAGTGCCTTCCAAAAATGCCTTGAAGAGGCTTCTCAAAGAGGAGAATTTTTAACTGCATACCCTATCTTTAGAGAAGACAGTTCCCAGCCATGAAGTGCTCTTACTTTCCTGCTTAAAGATCTGAAAAAGAGCGTTATAGAGCCAGGTAATGGTGATGCAAGCCTTCAATCCCAGCACTCAGGAGGCAAAGGCAGGTGGATCTCTGTAAGTTTGAGACCAGCTTGGTCTGCAGAGTGAGTTCTAGGACAGTCAGGGCTACACACTGAAACCCTGTCTCAAAATAAATAAATAAACAAACAAACAAATAAACAAACAGATAAGAGTATTATAGAGAATGGAGGCCAAGGCTATTTTTACCAGGAAATAATAGATGTTATAGCAAATACATGTGAAATGATGCCTTTTGACTGGCAAGCCCTTATGGAAACAATTCTTTTGTTGTTGTTGTTTTTGTTTTTCAAGACAGAGCTTCTCTGTGTAGTTTTGGTGCATGACCTGGATCTCACTCTGTAGACCAGGCTGGCCTTGAACTCACAGAGATCCGCCTGGCTCTGCCTCCTGAGTGCTGAGATTAAAGGCGTGTGCCACCACCTCCCAGCTTGGAAACAATTCTTGCCACTGCTCAATATAGTTTATAGTTCCAGGGTTGAATGGATAGAGGGATGGATGGATGCTGGATGGATGGGTGGATGGGTGGATGCTGCCCTAATGCTGTTCATAATCAAAGGCAGCAACCCTCTCTAAATAGTATTTAGGATCAATTAATCAGCACAAGGTAACTTTGAAACTAGCTCTACAGCTTACCAACACTCTGGTTAATAAACAGATTAGCAGAACCTCTGCAAGGGCTTAGAACAAGATCCCTGACCATAACACTCTTTCAGAGTCTTCTTCCACTACGGACAAAAACCCACAGAGCCTACATGAATGAGCCTTAATTGTCCCCAACAAGCTATAGAGTGACAGACAATAAAGTGGTCCCTCACACCTTTCATTAGTTTATGAAATGCAAATTTTGGCTGCAAGAATCTTCTTCATTCCAGAGTACTTGCAGTCAGTGCTTGTGCTGACTAGATTTATGTCAACTTGAAACAAGCTGGAGTCATCAGAGAGGAGGGAGCCCCAACTGAGAAAATGCCTCCATAAGATTAGGTTGTAGGCAAACCTGTTTCTTAATTAGTGATGGATGGGGGAGGGCCCAGCCATTGTGGGTGGAACCCCCTCCTGGGCTGGTGGTCCTGGGTGCTATAAGAAAGCAGGCTGAGCAAGCCATGGGGAGCAAGTCAGTAAGCAGCACTCCTCCATGAGGTCTGCATCAGCTCCTGCCCTCCAAGTTCCTACCCTGTTTGAGCTCCTGTCTTGACTTCCTTCTATAAGGAATAGTGATGTGGAAGTGTGAGGAAATAAACCCTTTCTTCCCCAAGTTGCTTTTGGTCATGGTATTTCGTCACAGGAATAGTAACTAAGACAGCATGTCATCCATACTCTTGCTGATCTGGTCAAAGCATGCCCAAATGCTGGCACCAAGGAGCACAAAGCCCAAATTCTAGAAGCAGCTCTTGAAACCTCCTGCATGCTTTAGACATGGAAAAAAGGCCATTTGCAGAAACATTTCAGACAAACAAATACAAACAAACCTCATCCTGGTAGACCCACCTCTAAAATATGCCCAAAGTATAACAAGGGTTTTTCCCTAGGCCAGTCAGTGTCGTCCTAAACTTGATAAAGAAGGTGATCCAATTTTGGAAATGGGGAAATGAGTCCCAAGGGCACTGCAGAAGACATAAACCAGCCCGCTTACACCCCCAGCTTGGAAGCCCAGAGTTTCCTCCCCTGTACTGTCTCCCAGCTGCCAGGAGCACAGCCAGCTGTAGCCACGGCTAGTTTTCCTGGTTTAGGCCTTTTGAAACATTCCATCTGGCTACACCCCTAACCCTAAGACAATAAGATCAACACTATTAAAAATAATTCAACATTAGATCTAGCCTTAGCTAAAGGTATAAAGTTAGGTGTAATAGGAGAAGTAATGAGACTCCCCCACAGACTTTGGGGATTCCTTCCTACAAAATGTTTTGACTAAATTTTAGGTAAATCAAATTGGATTACAAAGAGAGTTTTATTTGCCCAGATGTTACTGATTCAAATCACGCAGGTCAAATTTGTATAATGGTGCAGTCCTAGCTATTCCAAGAAATCCCAGCATTAACTCAATTGGAGCAATTGATTATTATACTTTATCTAACACCAGAAACTTGTGATGATTACTGACAAAATAAAGGTCATGATTCCTCAGATGCATGTTGGACTCAGCTGATGTCTCTTGACAAACCTTATATTACAGTTTTCATCAACCAGATCCCCATAATTGGCATTATCAACACAGGGGCTCATGTTTCTATTGTAGCTGAACAATCCTGTCCCTCTAATTATGCTTAGATCTTCAGTTTTGGATACCCGGCGGGGGGGGGGGGGGGGGGGGGGGGGGGGGGGGGGAGGTGGCAAAAGACCTCTGTGGTGATATTGTGTTCCCCAATATATCATGCACCCTAACAAATTTATCTGGGGTCAGAGAACAGAACAGCCACTAGACAGACATAGAGGCCAGAAAATGGTGGCACTCACACCTTTAATCCTAGCCTTCTGGAGGCAGAGATCCATCCAGATCTCTGTGAGTTCAAAGCCACACTGGAGACAGCCAGGCATGGTGATTCATGTCTTTAATCCCAGGAAGTGATGGCAGGAAGCAGAAAGGTATATAAGGCATGAAAACCAGGAATTAGAGCTGGTTAAGCTTTTAGGCTTTTAGCAGCAGTTCAGTTGAGATTCATTCCGGATGAGGACACGGAGGCTTCCAGTCTGAGGAAACAGGATCAGCTGAGGAATTGGCAAAGTGAGGTGGCTGTGGCTTGTTCTGCTTCTCTGGTCTTTCAGCATTCACCCCAGTACCTGGCTTCCGGTTTGTTCTTATTAATAAGACCATTTAAGATTCATGCTACAGACCTTCCCTACCAAGTGTAGACTCCTTATGTGCTGCCATCCAGAATCCAAGTGCATATTGCAACCCTCTACATCGTCCTTAACCTTCTTCCCTTGGGGGACAAGACCTCCTGTTTTACTGGGGTTGTAGCAACTCTGTACTTGAACCTTCTTTTTCCTAAGAGCCACTAAAACAATACCTTACCCAAGCTTTCTTGGGTAAAAGATCCCCCCATTGGGTAAATCAGTGACCCATTAAAGGGGACAACAAAATTAAACTTCACATCAGCTAACTCCATAGCGCTTCAGGCTGACTACACAGAACCATCTTGTAGGGCCGGGATTACTCCTATTTTCTGTATTCCCAAGGAATCTGCTAAATGCAGGCTTTTACATGATTTCTGTGCTACTGATGCTCATCATCACCCTCTAGTGTCCTTCAGCCAGGAGTTCCCTCTCCTACCATAGTCCCTCAAACTACAATGTTATTATTATTATTATATTTTTATTATGGTTGTTTCCATGATAGGGTTTCTCTCTGTAGTTCCGGCTGTCCTAGAACTTGCTCTGTAGACCAGGCTGGCCTTAAACTCAAAGGTCCGCCTGTCTCTTCCTCTCGAGTACTGGGATTAAAGGCGTGCGCCACTATGGCTCCATATTATTATTATTTATTTTAAGATTTTTTTTATTGTCCCTTTACACTCTGATGCTAAAGATGTGCTTTTTCAGCACCTACTCTTTGTAATCAAGCAACTATGTCTGGCTTTCAATGGAATATTCTTCCCCAAGTATGACCAATAGCCCCACCTTCTGCCAATGGCAGCCTAACAAGGCAGTGAACCCTTTTAGAACAAATATTCCTCATACTGTTAGTATTGTGGACATACTGTTACTCATCCTTCCATTAAACTTTACTGATTACTCTATTCCAAGAAAGACAATGTTAAATTCTCTTCAACAGCTCTCAAGCAGCATCAATGGGAGTCTGCCTTACTTGGGAATTCCCTATGCAGCTTTCTCACCTTTTCCATTCTCTTAAAGGAGACGCTGACTTAAACTGGCCTCACACTCCAACTTCTTGCATTGGGGCAATCACAATTATTCATTCCAGGTGTGCAACAAAGACAACTTTTTCACAGACACTTAGATTTTAGGGTAGTCACTGGACAATTAACTTCCCCTATCGGCATTTTAAAACAGCTGTTTCTTCCCAGTATACCTAAGCAAAACATTTTTACTCAAAAAAAAAAAAAAAAAAAAAAAAAGTCTACTCAGCAGTCACTCTTACTCAAGGCAGAACCAGAACTGCCTAACTCACTGGACAAGACCCTGATATTCTTTATCCTTCTGTATCTCAAGACAATCTCAACTTTCTCTCACAGACCTCAGAAGAATGGCAATAACTTTTACTGAGTTTTTTGAGGGGCACAATTCTCCCTTCGTCTCCCTGCTATAAAGATTCTGTGGAGCTGGGCGGCAGTGGCACACGCCTTTAATCCCAGCACTCAGGAGGCAGAGGCAGGCAGATCTCTGTGAGTTCGAGGCCAACCCAGTCTACAGAGCGAGATCCAGGACAGGCACCAAAACTACAACACAGAGAAACCCCGTCTTGGGAAAAAAAAAAGATTCTGTGGAATTCCATTACTTCCCTTACAGGCCTGTTCTCCCACAAGTACACATCCTATTTCTAATACATTTATCATTTCTCAGATGGAGCCAATATATCAGGCAAAGAAGCCAGCCCATGGTGTGATGATGCTGGAATATGGCACTCTTGTTACCCCCAAAATAGTCCCCACCCAATGGGCAGAACTTTCGTTGCCCTTTCTGCCTTCAAAAAAATCCCCCACTCAGCCTTTCAATTTACAAACTGATTCTCACTATGTGGCTCAAGGCACCCCACTTTCATTTCAAGCTGTTATGGAGTTTATGACCCCTGGGAAAAGACCATGGACTTAATTCAATTATAATTAAAGGATTTATTGATTAGCTGCTAGCAGGACGACAGCCTCAAAGCCAAATCTCAGGCATGTGATGAAGAAAGGGTTGGGGGAAGGGATATTATTTTATTTTATTTTCTTATTTTGTATGGGTTTTTTTGTTTGTTTGTTTTGAGACAGGGTTTCTCTGTGTAGTCCTGGCTGTCCTGGAACTTGCTCTGTAGTCCAGGCAGCTTCAAACTCACAGACATCCACCTGCCTCTGCCTCCCAAGAGCTGGGATTAAAGGTGTGCGCCACCACTACCCAGCAGAAAATGATTTTTTTAAAGGCAAAAACCACAAAAAGACCTTCAGTATCTACAAAAGCAAGCAAAAGCTAGTCAGCTCTGCCAAGTTAAGTGGTCAAGGCGACCCACAATAATCCTTGGGTGTCTCATTAGCAAATTACAAACGCCAAAAAAGCAGTTAGTCATATTGTAACAAGCAGATGGTTATGGCTGTATATTTCTGGGCCAGGGTCACTGATTCAAGGTTACTGGGAACTTATCTTCCAGGGACTGGGGTTAGAGATAAACATCTAGTAGGTACCAAGATGGATGTCTAGGATAAAACGGAGTTTCTTTTTCTTTTTTTCTTTCTTTTTTTTTTTTTTTTTTTTTTGGTTTTTTGAGACAGGGTTTCTCTGTGTAGCTTTGGTGCCTGTCTTGGACTCACTTTGTAGACCAGGCTGGCCTCAAACTCACAGAGATCCGCCTGGCTCTGCCTCCCAAGTGCTGGGATTAAAGGCATGTGCCACCGCCACCTGGCAAAATGGATTTTCTTTAGCCATCACAAAACCACCTTAGCTCACACCTCATACTTCTTGTCATCAGCATTTAGCTCTATCCAAAGCCTCCTTCACAGATGAATTCATCCTGCTTTGATTCCACATATTCAATGTCATGCCAAACGGGTCCCTGAAAAAGGAAATCGTAATGCTGACCACTTTATCATGTCTCTTTCTACAAGCCGCTTCCCCTCATCCCCTCTCTCATAGAGGAGCCAGGGCTTCACAGAAACAATTTCACTATTACAGACACAAGCTCAGCAAACTCTCTGGTTCTGCCACGTCCATCCGTTGGTTGTTGGGTCCCTCCGTCAACCAGCCCAGAGCAGCCGGTCAGTCCCTGGGATTTTTGTCCTCCTGACCTTTGGCAACTGGGTGTAAATTCTTATAAATTTCTTTGGTCATTTAAAAATTGTTCCCGTTTGCATTGATACTTTTTCAGGCTTTGTCTTGGCTACCTCTCAAACACATGTGTCTGCTCGAGCTGTTTGCAGACACTTATCAACTGCTCTCTCTGTAATGGGAGTCTCAAAACAAATTAAAACAAACAATGGTCCTGCACATAGATCTAAAACTTTTCTCTCTTTTTAACAATTTCTGGAAATTTATATAACTCATGACCTTCCTTATAATCCCCAAGGACAAGCCATAATTGAGCAAGCCCTTTTATTACTTTAAAAAAAAAAATCTAAGACCGGGCGGTGGTGGTGCATGCCTTTAATCCCAGCACTCGGGAGGCAGAGGCAGGCAGATCTTTGTGAGTTCGAGGCCAGCCTGGTCTACAGAGCGAGATCCAGGAAAGGCACAAAGCTACACAGAGAAACCCTGTCTCGTAAAACCAAAAATAAAAATAAAAATAAAAAAATTCAAATATATAAACTAAAAGGTGGGGGTAAGGGATTGGCTGCTCAGGAGCGACTTGCCAAAGCAACTTAAACTTTAAAAATTTTAAGTCATTCCTCTCAATTTCCCTCCCTAAAACTGCAGAAAAACATCTTAAGAAGCAAGAGATTTGGGGGGTGGTTTGAGGGGGAAGGCTGGAGAGCAGGAGGAGGGAGGACAGGGGAATCTGTGGTTGGTACGTAAAATGAATAGAAAATCTCTTAATAAAACAAACAAACAAACAAAAAGAAGCAAGAGATTTTATAAAATCTGATGGTTTCGCTGGGCGGTGGTGGCGCATGCCCTTAATCTCAGCACTCAGGAGGCAGAGGCAAGTGCATCTCTGTGAGTTCGAGGCCAGCTTGGGCTACAGACTGAATTTCACAAAAGGCTCAAAGCTACACAGAGAAACCCTGTTTTGAAAAAAAACTAAAAAACAAACAAACTAATGGTTTCCTATAAACTCCCTTAAGAACCCAGCCTCTAGCTGGATGCCGCTCTCCCCCTTCCCCATTGATCAGTTCCTGGGCTCCGTATCTGTGCATTCTCCTACAGGACCTCTCTGGACCCCAGCGTGACTGAGAAAGTCAGACCATGAGCTAGCACCCAAAGACAACAACCGGACAAATTCTACTGGATTTCAGTCCAACTGTGGCCTTGCTCACTTGCCTCCTGCTTGAAATGACTTTCCCAAAGAATGCCCAGAACTGAAGAAATACACCAAGAATTATATGAGTAACTGTTTAGTCCGTTGACAAACATTCCCTGAGGACTCAGCCAAGCACTGCCCTGAGTGCTGAGGAATACTGTAATAAATAAGATTCAGTCTCTATACCCACATTCACAGTCCTCTGGGTGGCAAGGGTTGCAATGGAGGGAAGAGACTTCGCTATGGTAGTAGACAGGTTCTCGCATAGCTTAAACCAGTCTCACACTCACTGTGTAGCTGAGGCAGGCCTTGAACTTGTGGTCTTTTATCTCTATCTCCCAAATTTACAGGTTTGTGCTACCGTATCCCGGTATCGACAGATATCTTGAAGGATAAGCAGAGTTTGGTGGGTACAGGGAGTAGGGGGAGTTAGTCTGCAGAGCAGCTTGGAAGATGGGCTAGGGGCAGGGGTACAATAGCCCAGAGTCCAGGAAATGCATCCCATCCAGGGAGCTGCCTGGAGTAGCCATGTGTGGAAGCTGCATACAGGAGAAGAGGGCGCTTGGTAACTGTGCCAGATGAAGCTCTGAGGCCCTGGACAAACTCTGGGATGTCCCAAGACCTGAGATCTCTTGCTCTGGTGAGCCAATTAACCAAAAACAATGATGTCATACAAACACTATGCTTGTTCTTCAAGGACTGTGTGAAAGAGGTTACATTCCATAAGAGGCCACGAAGGGGTGAACTCGGAGCATTTCCAGAGGTGGGGTAAGGCAAGGATCACCAGGGACTGCATGTTACCTTTGGAGCCTCCCACCTTGTATGGGGAGACAAGGGAAAGTAAGGTAGAATGGAAAGGCTGATGTCATGGAGGACAGTGCTTTGCTCCAGTGCTGACGCCAGACTCCTGTCCTCAGATCAGAGAGCTAACCAGCAGACTCCACACTGACCTTGAGCTGGAAGGCCCCAGGGAACCAGAAAAGTTACCTGGGGGAAGCTCACCTCCTAAAGGGTTCCAGAGAGAGGTCCCTTAGGCTCCTCAAACCATGGCCAGACTCTAAGAGAGAGCCAGTAGTAAAATGCCAGGCAGGGGTGCTGGGAAAGTCATGTTCAAGGTTAACGGAAGGCTTACGAGCTGATTCCCAGATGCTCTGGTCCTAGGGCCCTGGACCACAGAGTCCAGAGTGAGGGAGAGCTTCCATGGCATGTTGCTCACTTTGCTGGTGGAACTGGTCCCAGAGGCATGAGGGGCCTGTTAAGGTTACATAGTGCACCAAAGTTACTACCTGAGGCATGGAGGAGAAGTAGAGATAATCAGTTGGTGGCTGCCTTGAGGACCTTTCAGACTGGCAAGAAAGACAGACTCTTCACTAATAAACGTAACCAAAAGCACACTGACAAGATATGAAAGCTCCTACAGTCTTCTGTTCAGAGAGAAGGTTGGGGGAAAGCAGTGTGGGAGAGAAGAGGAGAAAAGGAAAGAGGGCTGAGAGAATCTGCATAGGTCCCCAGGACAATCGCCTGGGAAGGGGAACCTCATTCATCACTGTCCACCTCACTCTACAGACTCATCTCTATTCTGGCTTCCAGGACTTCCTGCTTGCCTGGAGGGGCAGGAGATGATCACTTCTGCACCATCCTACTGGATTTCTTCAACATTTACACTGAACCCCAGGAGAATAGAAATACCCTGTCCTGTCTGGGAAACAAGTACTAAGGGAGGCTGACCACACACACACACACACACACACACACACACACACACACACACACACACACCAGATAGAGACAGAGGTAAATTAGACCAAGAAGATTTCTGCTTAGCTCCAAGGAAAGTGGTGAGTTGAGAGTCTATTAGGGAAAAGAGAGATGGAGGGCATCCCAGCATAACCAAGCTGGGAAGGCCGTTTTGCAAACTGACAATGTGGAGGTTCAGCATTAAGATGAGGTTGCTAATATGGGGCTCTTCCTGGGGGGGTCTCACCACCCATCTCTACCATGGCCAGGCTGAAATAGAATTAACATGTTACATTCAGCACATATGCTCTATATACTTTTCTGTTGAATCCTCAGAAAGCCAGTGAGGAGGATTCTATCATGGTTATCCATACTTTGTTTTGTTTTGGTTTGTTTTGGTTTGGTTTTTCAAGATAGGGTTTCTCGGTGGTAACTTTGGAGTCTGTCCTGGAACTTGCTTTGTAGACCAGGCTGGCCTCGAACTCACAGAGATCCGCCTGCCTCTGCCTCCCCAGTGCTGAGATTAAAGGTGTGCACGACCACCGCCTGGCTTGGTTATCCATACCTTACCAGTGCAAAAGTGGTGTGCAGAAGTGTTCTGGGAAAGACGAGGGAGCCACAGCGCTTCAGACGGCAGCAACTTAAGGGGACCACAAGGAAGCCACGCACCCATCTATTTGGTACCTGGGACCAACTTCATGCCTCACTCTCCTGCTGTACACATGCACAGTACACACATCACACGTGTGGGCTGGCATCTGTCAGTTGTCTCCGACAACTTCTGGGGAAGAGGGAGACTGGGCCCTCAAGTACTACACGTATTACAGATGATGAAACGAGATGATCCTGTATTTTTACAGTCAGAAGTGACCCTGCCTTTATAAGGGACTTCTTTTACAGCGAGAAGATGGCTAAATGCCGCTCCAGGTCTTTCTGACTGGGTTGAAAATACATGTGTTTCAAATCCCACTGGAAAACTGATGAAGACTCATTCCCAGGCCCATCAGCTTTGGGGACTAGAAACATGGGGACCACTGGAAGGGACTATCCGTCCTTACTCTGCAGTTCCTTCCAGCGTTGCAGTTTTAGGTACCAGCAGTTTTTCTGAGCTCGAGACCCGTGTCGTAATCGCTGAGACAGACCGGGAGAACTTGACCAGAGGACCGGAGGGCGGGGCGGGGAGGAGTGCAGGTCGAGCTGGGAGTTGGAGGCGGCACCCGGGCAGGTCTGCTGGAGCTGTGCTGAACCGAGATCTCAGTCCTGCGGTGCACCTGAGCCACATGGACCGCCTCTGCGGCTCCGGGGAGCTGGGCTCCAAGTTCTGGGTAAGGCTTGCCTCTCGGGGTCCATGCTGCGGAGGGAGGAGGTGTCAACCGCGGAAGTCTGGTCTCCGCCTCACCACAGCTTTCCGGGGAAGGCACTGGAGTGGGGGCGCGTCAGCGGATCCCTGGGGTGGGTGTATATAACCAAGCCTGAGAGGGTCTAGGCACCAGAGAGGGAACAATGGGTGCCGAAAAGATGTTTGGCCACGATGCCAAAGCGACTCCTGGTCGGGACCTTTGCTGTCTGTCATGCCTTTCCCTACCGTGTGGAGGAGCTAGGCAGGAGGCAGGCACGGTAGTGCAGGGCACCGGGAATTGGAAAGCACTGGCGCTTACCTGTTGATCTCAGCCCCTCTGTCAATTGATCCCAGGGTACAGAAGCAGCATTTTGCATTTTGCCTGCATTCCTAGTGAATGAAACTCCCAGCACCTGATCCACAAACTGTATGTATGCTTTAGGGTATAGGGCAGGAAGACCGGGTAGATAGCCAAGCCATAGTTTGTGGATACAGAGCCCTACTTAATCAGGTACTTGGTACAGCTAGACCTTCCATGGACAGTTTTTTTTTTGTTTTGTTTTGTTTTGTTTTGTTTTTTGGGAGCCACTGTTTCTGTGGACAAGATTTACCTGGTTGCAGATCTGTGCGGAGGCCCTATTTACACCCAGGACGTGAGAGAGAGAGAGAGGTGGACTGGTCTCCTAGCCCAACCCTCTCCTTTGATAGATGGGGGAAATGGAAGTTCAGAGAGGAAGGGACTTGCCCCAAAGCACCCAATTGCGTGAAATCAGAGCTGGATTGAAAACAGTAATAAAGTAGGTAAAAGCAGGCTACTGGGGTGGTAGCTCAGGGGTGTGGCCCTTACCTCGTAGGCAGGAGGCCCTGGGTTCAAACCCCAGTACCGCACACAGACACAAAAGCAGCCTTCCGTGGCTCTCATCCAGTCCTTTCACAAGGCAGCTTAGGTACCTGAAGGGTGTGCAGTCTCAGCGCCCCTCTACCAGGCAAGGCAACCAAGGATGCCATCTCAGCTTCATGAATAGGGGCTAATTTCTGGTAACTCGGGCTGCCCACCCTAGGCTGCTTCCAAATCTAGACTCAGAATCCTAGTTGGTAAGTCCCATTATGACCGTTTTTTTTTTGTTTTTTTTTTTGTTTTTTTAGTTTTTCCGAGACAGGGTTTCTCTGCGTAGCTTTGCGCCTTTCCTGGATCTCGCTCAGTAGACCAGGCTGGCCTTGAACTCACAGAGATCCACCTGGCTCTGCCTCCCGAGTGCTGGGATTAAAGGCGTGCGCCACCACCGCCCGGCAACGTATTTTTGTATACATATTTGTGTATAGGCATCTGGTGTGTGCAGGGGTAAAGGTGAGGTGCTATGCACAGGTGTGTGCTATGTGCCTATGTGTTCACAGGAATGGTCGAGGCTGGGCACGAGGTGTTATATGGATCTGGGAGAAGTAAAAGTAATAGAGTACTCTCCCCCACCCCTGCCTGCCAAATGTCTAGAAGCTGGATGTGGTGGAGCAGTCTGTCATCCTGTGTTTGGGAGATGGAAACAGGAGAACCAGAAATTCAAGGTCATCCTTGGCTACACGACAAGTTCAAAGATACAGGAGACCTTATCTCCAAACAAACAAACAACAACAACAACAAAAATGTGTCTTTGGGGACCACTCTTTTTCTTCGTATCACTAACTGGTTCCAGCTCAAACCTCGAGGAGCCCCACCCCCCACCCCCCATCATCCAGACTGGAGTGCCACCCTTCTCTAAGGCCCAGAGATGATCCTTAAGCTTGTCAGTACAACTCCTTTGTCTGCTCACTTGGACTTGGCAGGCGTGACTACAGCAGGTCCATGGTCACAGTGACTAGGCAAAAAGTTTGAAAATCAGGAGGGCAGCTACCCCCAGCCTCGGGGACAGCCTTTCATGTTCCTAGGTTGGCAATGAAGCCCTGAGTAATTAGAACTGCCCAAGGCAACGGTCCCCGGAACCTGGAGCTAGAAACCTCGGGATGCCCCCTACCCACCTCCGTCCCAAGCTTAGAGCTATGCTACGGCAGGGGCTTGGCTCACCCAACCTTTCAATGTAGAGTCTTGGGGAGAAGAGGACACGTGGCTGGTAAGGCCATGGCAGGGTCCCAGTGTTGTTAGAGAGCACTGGATTAAGTAAGGGACGAGATGTCGGCCACACTGCCTGGCCACACTTTTGAGCCTCAGGCAGCCTGGCCCTGGAACTTAACACTGTCCATGAGGCCGTGTTAGTGGGAGCTCATCTCTATTGTGACCCTTTGAGGGGGTCTCTACTTCGATGTCTTCGGTAACGGGGAACTGACTCCTCTGCCCACCTGGGACTGGAAACATCCTCCATCTCCCTTCCAAGCTATCTTGGCTTCTGAAAGCCATTCCCGGCTGCCCTTGGCGGCGGCTTCGTGCTGGGGTAGGAGAAAGCAGGAGGCTTCTCTTCCTTCAGCCCTGGGAGTTTGCGGAGCTGGCACGTGGAAGGGGCTCAGGCTAGGAGGCTGGAGCCTAAGCTGTAGTTCAGTTACCCAAAAGGCTGACTTTCTGGGCTACTGGGTTTTATTTTGTTTTGTTTTTTTTTAATGCAATTTTGCATTTCATTTGCATCATCTACAATTCAGCTACACCCTTGAATGTTAGGGGCTGTGGGAAGGAGGGACTGCGGTAGCCAGGAAAACCTGAACATAGAAGAAAATGGAACAAAGGGTGTGGTTGGTGGTGAGGCCATTCTGGGCCACTTATGTACCCAGACTTTCCCTAGCTTCTCATGGCCTTTCTCTCTCCACCTACAAAATGAGGAAACGAGCCACCTGCTGCTTACCTAGCAAGATTTTTTTTTTATGGCGATAAAAAGAGCTAGAGAATGTGAAATAAAGTTGAGAAGCAAGAAGCACTGTGGGCAGGTCCGTGCACTCCCGTTGACTGGCGGGAAGACAGAGAGGAATGAGGTCAGAACGGGTGTTAGAGCCCTGGTCCTGTGAGAAAAGGGCTGACACACTGTTGGGACAGAGGCTCTGGTTCCAGCTGCTTCCTGGGGATCAGGGAGCTAATGCCTAGTGTAGATTCGGCTCCCTCCCCCTAAGGGTAGAAATCTGGGGACCTGTGATCTGGTGGACACCCCCACACCTGTGTGTTCGCACCCACCACTTGCTAGGTGGCATGACAGTTCTCCTCCACGCTCACTGTCCTCATCTATTGGGCATAGTATCAACATCTCAGAGTACACCTTTAGTAAGTTCCCAAAGAACACTAGGCCAGCCTTTAGTCCCAGAGGCAGAGGCAGGCAGATCTCTGTGAGTTCAAGGCTAGCCTGGTCAAGTAACAACAACAACAAAAAAAGAATACTAGGCCAGAAGAAGACTTGGTCTCAAAAAACAATAACAGAAAATGGTGGCACCTGTTTATAATCCCAGTACTTGGGAGGCAGAGGCAGGAGGATCAGGAGTTACAGAATAACCTCTAGCTATGTAGCAAATTTGAGGTCAGCCTGAGTTACATGAGATCCTGTCTCAAAAAACAAAACTCAGTCTGGTAGTGGTGGCTCAGGCCTGTAACCCCAGCACTCGGGAGGCAGAGGCAGTCAGATCTCTGAGTTTGAGGCTGGCCTGGTCTACAGAGTGAGTTCCAGGACAACCAGGGCTGTTATACAGAGAAACCCTATCTTGAAAACAAAATAAGACAAAAAACAAAAACAAAAGAAACCCTGGAGTGAGTTCAGATGCAGGAGACCAAGGGTGCCTCCAGGAGGAGATTGTGGATTACCTCTGCTCAGATCTGCCGCCCCATGCCTAAAGAGGGACTGGTTGCTCTCAGAAAGTTTAGTCTGTTTGCATAATTAGCCCTGATCCCATGCCCTCTGGAAGCCTAGAAATCCAGAGGCTGTACGTATATGAAGTAATCAAGACTGCCTGAAAAGTAGTAGGTTCCCTGTCACTAGGGGTGTGTAAGTACCTGGTGTGAAGCCACCTTGTGGGAAAAGCACTCAAGCAAGCAAGGTCCTATCTTCAGATTCTGTGAGCAGCTGGGAAGAGGGCCAATGGAGACTCTCTGGCTCCTCTCCGCCCCCCCGCCCCCCACCATCCCCCGCCACCCCCCACCCCCAGATTTCTGGATTCTCCTTTCTCTGGCTTTCTCATTGTTCAGAACGCAAGTCTACTTAGCAGCAGCTCTGGGCCCCACGGATCCCACGATGGCCAGGCCCATGTGTGAAGGATACGTATTCTCACTGCTCCCTCAGCTACCCACTCACCCTAAGGAGGGGCTGAACTCTGGTACTTTGAAGACCCGTTCCCATGACTCCTTACATATATACTAGGTATGTAACTGTAGGAAAGTCTTTCACCCTCTGGGTCTAGCTGAGCTTAGGTGGCTCTGAGGCCCCCCCTTCAGGTCTGGAGCTGCCTGGTAATGATTCTGGGAGGATGCGCCTCAGGCTTGTGGTCCAGGGTCATAAATCAGGTGCTCTAAACCTTAGGGCTCTAGGTATCAGGGACTCCAAGGCTTCCTCTTGAATTATTGCCCAACACAAATAGGCAGCCATCAAGAGACACTGGTAGTGGACAAGGTTTAAGTTTCAGTGTCTTTGGGCTCCGAAGCGGAGACAGGGGCATGCAAGGAAGTAGGGCAGTCTGAAGGGGCAGATGGGTAGAAGGTGCCAACTTCTTAGCCTGCTGGGCACCAAAGCTTTCCATCTCCTTCCAGGGACCTAATCTTCCCTGCTGGGCCTGGGCCTTGGAAAATCCTTTTCATTAAAGCTGGAGATATTGAACCTCAGGCTTATTAGCTTTGGCCTCTAAGTTTTTGGTTTCTGTCTGGGAGATACGGTCCCTTGTGGTCCCAGATTGTCTTCTCCTGTTCCCTGGGCTGAAGGGAGAAACCTAGGAAAGGAAGCGAACCTGAGAGGGGAAGCTTTGTGAAATCTACTGGTTTCCCTCCCCACCCCTAAAGAGTGATCTTGGAGACACATCTGTAATCCCAGCGCTCAGGAAGCTGGAGCAGAGAGATTGGCCTGAGTTTGAGGCTGTCTTTAGCTGTGTATGCTGAGATTTTATTTCAAAACAAACAAAAGGGGCTAACGATGTTGGAGGAGTGCTAACCAAGCGTGCCACAAAGCTTGAGTGTGATTCCAAGCACCGCACGTGTAACCCCAGCACTCGGCACGTGGAGACAGGAGGATTTGAGGCCTCTCTCAGCGAAGTATTTCCTTTGAGGTCCACCTGGCCCACAACACAAACAACAGGGACTTGAGAGATGGTCCAATGGTTAAGAACGTTTCTTGCTCTTCCAAGGGACCTGAATTCAATTCCCAGAACCCACATCAGGTGGCTCATGAACACCTGTAACTCCAGCTCCAGGGGATCCAACTTCTGGCCTTCTCGGGCAACTGCACTCACAAGCACAGAGGTATACACAGACGCACCTATACATAATCAAAAATTATAAAAAATAAATCCTAAAACAATAGCAACAAAAAGGCTTTGGAGGGCAAATGTCCCACATTGTGGGTAAGGACTGAAAGTCTGTGACTGTGTCCCCATCCCCCCACAGGCTGCCTCTGGAGTCAGGACACCTGCTGGGCTATGCTCTTGTCCAGGGGGCTGTGCTGTGGAGCAGGGTGTGGTTGAGAATGGGGTCTTGAGCCTGGGTTGGTTTTCTCCTCCATCCCACCTCAGCCAAGTGACTTTGGTCCTTCTCTCAAGGAAAAACACTCAGGCAGGGCCTCCAGAGCTCAGAGCAACCGTCGGGCTCGCCTTCCCACCTGCCTGCCTACCTGCCTACCTGCCTGCCGGTCACTTCTGAGTGCTCAGCCCCGAAGGCACATACTCTGTAGATACTGGCTAAACAAAACTCGTGAATGAATGAACCAATGTGCTCCCAAGCCCCGGCTTCAGTAGCTGAACACCAAGACAACATCACGCTGTTTCTCTAGCACTGAGCACCGTCTTGGCAACCAAAGGAGCTTCTAGCCTAAGATACTAAAGTGTAAGTGACAGTGAGGACAGGGACAGTTGAAGTCATTTTCTGGACTCCCTCAGGCAGAATGGAGGGGGGCTCCTTAAGACTTCTCCTTCCACTCCTGCTCTGAGGAGCATCAGCTGGGAGGCAGCCCAGCCCCACAGTCCCGCCTGCCGCCATCCACTTGGTTTCCACAGCAACAGCAGCTTCCTTAATACTGCGATTAAACAGCTGGATGGAGCTGATAAGGCAGAAGGTCCGGCACCCAGAATGGACTACAGGGCAGATGCCCCTTAATGGGCACCGAGGCTGAGATGCCTGTGGACTCAAACTAGTGGCAGGGGGAGGGGGGTGAAGACTCCAGAGTTCTGTGCCCCAGTTCTGCCAGCAGTCTCCCAGGCCTCAGGCTGCTGACAGGCCCTGTCCAAAGAAGATTCATTACTTCCTCAATCCTGTATGGTGGGGTGGGGGACCATCTGTGCTAGACAGCTCCTGAGGTCACTGGGAAGTGACTGATTGGCAAGATCATATGACTCAGCAGAAACTGGTGGAAAAGGAGAGGGCATGTTCTGATTCCCTTCCCCTCTCAAGGCGCTGTTTAGATAAAAACAGGAAGCCTGGGAGGCCAAAGAGGGCTATGCTGGGCCAGCCTGTAGCTTGAAGACCTAACACACCTCTCACTCCTGTAAAAGGCCTGGCATCCCAGAAAGGCTTTGGTTATTGAGTGCCACTGTGTGCCAAGACACCTGGGACCCATGGTTAACGTGGAACTTGAGCCCAGGCCATGTAATCCAAGTCCCAGGTCCCACCCTTGGGGTCGAGCCTGTCTCCTCAGTGCCCTGTCAGCACTAATATGACATCCACCTGCATCCACCCTCTCAAATCACTAGTCACCCTTGACCCACGCGGCCTGCCCTCTCTCCTGCAGTTCATCCATGGGACTGGGGGGTAGGGGCTGTCGGTATCTGGCAATGGACCAGCTGGATCCTGGGAGTAAACTAAACAAGAAACTGGAATGTCCGGTTTGGAAGAGAAATCCAATCTCGGCTCAAGACCCCATTCTCAACCAAACCCTGCTCCACAGCACAGCCCCCTGGACAAGAGGATAGCCTAGCAGGTGTCCTGACTCCAGAGGCAGCCTGTGGGGGGATGGGGACATAGTCAAAGACTTTCAGTCCATGCCTCCAATGTAGGCCATTTGCACTCCAAAACCTTTTTATTGCTATTGTCTTAGGACTGATTTTTTTAATAATTTTTAATTATGTATAGATGCGTCTGTGTATACATCTGTGTTTGTGAGTGCAGTTGCCTGAGAAGGCCAGAAGTTGGATCCTCTGGAGCTGGAGTTACAGGTGTAACCCTAGGCAGGAAGGAACATCCTGGTCAACAAAAGCTGTCCTTTAGCAAACCTGTCCTCAGGGAGCACATACTCAAGTAGGAGAAGGTAGACCATTCATAACTGAAAACGGTTCACGTGTATCAAATGAGAGAAGGTGATGAGGGGCTATGGCGAAAATAGACGGGTAAGGGGTGGGTGCAGGGTTAAGGAGGGGGTTGGGGTGGGTCGCAGTTCTAATTAAAAAGCCTGCAGACAGTGAGTGCTCAGAGGCAAGTGAAGATGGAGCCCCTGAAGATGGCCAGGTCCCAGGCC
The DNA here is from genome assembly GCF_007827085.1 of Peromyscus californicus insignis. Lineage (NCBI taxonomy): Eukaryota > Metazoa > Chordata > Mammalia > Rodentia > Cricetidae > Peromyscus > Peromyscus californicus. Next base: position 28,387,096 of record NW_026294551.1, read on the forward strand.
AGGGTCCTAAGGCAGACCGAGGCAAGAAGGTCAGACAGGTAGGAAGCTGGTAATGGTTTTGAAGGCTGTGTGACATTTCCTGATTTTTCTTTAGACGCTGGTTTAAAAAAAAAAGCAGAGTGGTGCAATGGGTGTGTGGTCTGGCTTAGGCTTCCAATAGGGCTTCCCTTGTTGTACTAGAAAAGAGGATGTAAGGACAAGTGGCTGGGCCAGAAGCAGGAGACCAGAGAGAGGGCTCTGGAGAGAAGTCAGGCAGGAGAGCAGAGACTGGAGAAGAGGCCAGATTCTAGAGCGATCGGGTAAAGTAGGTGAGGTTTCCTTTCTATGGATAACGATGATGCAATACAGCATGGCCACAGAGTTGCACTTAATCTTTGTGTGTACATGAGGGGGCTGTTTTTGTTTGAGGCAGGGTCTTGCTAGTAGCCTAGGACGGGCGTGTCACGGAGCTAGGAGGTATCGCTGCTCCCGACTTCCCGCCTGATCTTTTGGATAGGATTTCAGAAGTGAGACAAAGAAAGAAAGCTGGGCTGCCCAGCAAGATTCTGTCCTGAAGGAAGGAGGAAGGGGGATGAGAGATGGGGAGGGATGGAGGGAGGGAGGAAGGCATTTTTGCCAGTTGCCAAGGTAGGCAGGCAGCAGCAGAAGGAACCTGTGCTTCCGGATTTGTGGTGTTTATATGTCCCATAGATGTCCTAGCAATAGCTCTGGGGGTGTAATCCGGCATGTAGGAATGAACGGGTACCTGCTGTCTCCAAGGAGACTGCGCCCAATCAGAATATATTTTCCCCAAGGAGAAGCACCCAGATAGGACCTTCATGAGCTCAGAGCAGCCATCCAATCCTGACTCCCCAAGGGTGCTTGGCTGTGGTTATAGTGTCAGTGTTTATGTCATGAAACATGTCCCCAGTAGCGTGATGTCCTGAAGTGTGACCAGGTGACAGCTGGGCATTTACATGGTCATCCATCACTCCTGCAGGGAAGGCGGCTGTGGGTCTGTCATTACTTGTACCTGGAAAGTGGAGTTCAGAGGGTTGCAGGGACCGGCCACCATCCCATGACTCAAAAGTGGCGGAACCGAGCATAGTGGTGCATACCTGTAATGATGGCAATTAGGAGGTGAAGGCAGCAGGATCGAGAGTTCAAAGCCAGCCTAGGCTACATAGTGAGTTCAGGGGTTACATAAGAACCTGCCTCAGATGAGCAAATTGGTGGAGCTGTACCACATCTACAGCACCAGGATTGGGTCCTCTGGTGGCCTTACAAAGCCAAGCCAGTGGCCTGCCAAGCGTGCTGTGGACCCATACATAGGCATTCTCCCCCCACACTCCCCTGTCACTTATTTAACAGCCTCTGATCTGCTCCGGAGCACCTCGCCCTGTGCTGGGAGCTGGATGGGGATGGTGCAGCATAGGAAGAGAGCAGGAGGAGGGCATGGGTTACCCCCTTAACGTCTGCAAGGCTCAGGGGAAAAGGTGTCTTCTGGTACATGAGTCCAGGAAGAATGGGTTGGGAGAAACTGTCCAACGGCATCCCTGAAGCCAGGATATTTGTCCCAGTTCCACGGTGTCAACTGTCTCTGAAGCTGTTGCCAAAGCCTCTGGTGCTCACTTTCTCCTCTGTAAACTGAACCCAACGACACCCCTGTTATATATTTCAGGAACTTGTTTTGAGCTAGCCAAATGAGATAATGACCCTGTGAGCACAGTCATAAAATGCTGGAAAAGCTTTGGGGACTTTTATGACCCTCCCTGAGCGGGTGGCGGAGGTGACACAGGTCAGAGCACTGGTATGATGACATGTGCCTGGAATCCAGGTCCTCCCGCAGCAGAGGTAGGATGGTCCAAAGTTCAAGGCCAGCCTGGGGAGTTTGACGAGCCTCGAGGTAAAAAGTAAAAGGAACACGAAGTGGTGGAGTGCTTGGCTTGCTTGGTTAAGACCCAGTGCTGCCAAAATGGGGAAGGCTCTTTCAACACACAGAGTTTGGGGGTTTTTCTTGGTGGGGGGTGGGGAGCATGCCACGGTGCCTGTGTGGAGGTCAGAGGACACCTTTGAGAAGCTGGCTGTCTTCTTCCACCATGTGTATTTTGAGGGAGTGAACTGAGATTGTCAGGCTTGGTGGCAAGTGCTTTCACCTGCTGGGTCAACTCCTCATCCCCTCAACGTGTAGTTCTGAAAGCTTCGTATATATCGAACCGAAAGAAAGGTGCCTGTTCTCATGTTTGCACACAACTGTCAGAGGAAGAGCATTTGCTTGCTTGTTGCCACAGAGATATCCTGTGTAGCAGGCTTTCCTCTGGGCCACCAACCAGCTGCCAAATCACGACATGGAGACTTGTTGTTAGTTATGAATGCCTGGCCTTATCTTATGCTTGTCCTACTAGCTCTTATAACTTAATTTAACCCGTTTCTCTTCATCTACATTTTGCCTCAGGGCTTTTTACCTTTCATTCTGTATGTCCTACTCCATGCCTGACTGGCTGGTGGCTTCCTGGCGGACTGGCCACGGGCATCTCCCTCTTTTTCTCCCTCATTCTCCCCTTCTCTTCTCTCTCAAGCCTAGATTCCTCCTCCTACTTATTCTCTCTGCCTGCTAGCCCGCCTATCCCTCTACTGCCTTGCTTTTGGCCATTCAGCTTTGTATTAGACCAATCGTGTGCCTTAGCCAGGCAGCACATCTTTACATAATTAAACAAAAACAGCATAATCAAATGTAACACATCTCATAGTAGTGTATGCCAGGATAGCTGGTTCACAAGTTTTGAAGGATTCTGTCTCCACTTCCCATCTGGCCATAGGAGCACCAGGATTACAGATGTGACTTATGTGGATTCTGGGATTTGAACTCTGATCCTCACACTGGAGAGGCAACTGAGCCTTCTCCCTAGTCCCCAATAGATACCTTTTAAAAGCTCATGACCTGGATTGGTGTCAGGACACTTTGCTTAGCATGTTTGACTCAATCCCTAGGACCAGAAACAAAGACAAAAGTCACAGCTATGACTTTTGCCTAGAGGCTTAGTATAAAATGTAAGGCCTAGAGAGCTCCTTTTCTCAGTTAGGAGCTGCCTGGAGACAGGTAGGGTGTGTTCTCAATCGAATGTTCGCACAGTGGAACACACAGAATTGAAGGTGGGCCCTCCAGAATAATATAACAGACAGACACCATACGGTTTCATTTACGGGAAGATCCAAGCTGGGCAGAATCATGCATTGCATGAGAGATTGGGATGAGTTCTCTGTGGTGGACAGTGATGAGGAGGGCCCCAGGGCCTCTTCCTGCCATTGGTGTTCCAGCTCTTGATTGTGGGTGCTGTTCACACAGCTGAGCGCACCTGTGTGCGGATAAAAAATCATGGAGATTTCTATGTCAGAGATATGTGTGCTTTTCTATAACTCTGTCACACTTGAGTGTAAAGAAATGCTTTTAAAACGGGGTTGGCAGGAATGGTGGCGTACACTAGCAATCCCCGCACTGGGGAGACAGAGACAGAATAATCAAGAACTTAAGGCCAGCCTGGGTTACAAGAGACCCTACCTCAAAAAAAGGAAAGAAGAAAAGAAAGTCTGGGGAGGGAAGAAGAGGGGAAAGGGAAATGAAAAGTAAGCTGGGGGTAGAGGATGTCTGCCTCCTCGCCTTCTTCATCTCCCTGATCAGGCGGAGTGTTAGGCCCAGCTCTGTGATTGACAGGGCAGGAACTCAGCAGGAGTGTGTGGGTAGCTGGCTTGTACAGTCTGAGTGAAAACATAAAATGGGCCAGACTTGGTGGTACATGTGTATGATCCCAGTTCATGGGGAGGCTTAGACCAGAGGATCACGAGTTTGAGGCCAGCCTGGACTACATAGTGAAACCTTGTCTCAAAAAACCCTACATCGCCACCAGGTGGTGGTGGTGGTGCCCACCTTTAATCCCAGCACTCGGGAGGCAGAGGCAGGAGGATCTCTGTGAGCTGGAGGCCAGCCTGGTCTACAGGGTGAGTTCCAGGACAGCCAGAGCTGTTAACACAGAGAGACTCTGTCTTGGAAAACAACAACAACAAAACCTGTATCTTGAACTATAGCTCAATGGTAGAACACTTGCCTACCATGTTTAATTTCCTAATAAGGGAGAAAGGAAAGAAAGATGGGAGAGAGGGAGGAAGGGAAATATAAAGAACAAATGAACACCTGCTGCACCCTGTATAGGGCTTTAGAATGGAACATGCATACACCACAACCCCAGTCCCCCGACATGAACGCGCACACGCACAGCTTGAGAGAGGCACCTCCAGACCTCACGTCCTGGCTGCCAGGCTGCCAGGCTGCTGTGTTTGCAGCACTGGACTTTCTCCAAAGCATCCTCCACGGCAGGAAAGCCGCTCCAAGAAGTGACACTCCCAACAAGTGCTGATTCTAGAGGAGAACGGATGCTCAGGAGGGAAGAGGCTGCCCCTGAGATTTGCCCAACGCTGCTGCTCGGTGGAGGCACTGGGATTTGCAGAGTTGAAAGGAGAGAGCCCGGACAGAGCAAAGGTGTACACGTGGGAATCTCAGAGCAGGCTCAGGGTGGAGAGAGTTGGCTGCAGGGGGGTGGGGGATGAAGGGAGCAGGAGGAGGAGAGTGGGAGGGGAATCCTGCAGGGGAGCTATATTTCAGGAAAGAGCAGCAGTGGCCAGGGCATTGGCGGGCAGAGAGCTACCCAGAGAGAATTAGGGGGAAGACAGGCTAAAGAAAGGGAAGCAGGGGGTAGCAGCCTTCCCTAGACACAGAGGTGGAGAACCCAGGCCCCTGCAAAGCTCCATAGATCACTCAAGGCCCGCTGGGGGTTTTACATGCTATAATGAGAGACTGAGACTTTGTCTTCTAGGTAATAAGGAGCCACTGAAGATTTAGAAGAAATGTATCATAGTATCTTCTTTGTTAACTCTTTCATTTCTTCAATATATAAATAGCTATATAAAATATATATTATATATGTATGTATATGTATATGTGCGTATGTGTATGTGTATGTATGTGTGCATACATATATATGTATGTGTATATATATATATATATACATACATATATATATCTTGCTTGCTCTTTTTGATACAGTGTCTTACTATATAGTCCAGGCGGGTCTTGAACTTACTACATAACCCAAGCTGGTCTTGAACTCTTGCCAATCTTCCTGCCTTAGCCTTCTGAGTGCTAGAATTACAGGCATGCATTACTATGTCTGGCTTCAATTCTTCAATAAATATTGAATAGAATTTACCTTAAAAATGTTTAAGATTTGTTTATTTTATTTTTACATGTATTAGTGTTTTGACCGCATCTATGTGTGTGTGCCACGTGCGTGTGTGCCTGCTACCCTCGGAGGTTAGAAGAACTGGCAGCAGAGTCAGAGGAGGTTGTGAGCCACCATGTGGGAGCTGGGAACCAAACCTCAGTCCTCTCTGAGAACAAGTGCTCTTAACCCCTGAGCCATCTCGCCAAGCTCCTCTTCTAAGTTATTTAAACTACTTTTTCTGGGCATCTACTACGTGTTTGGTACAATAAATTAAGTAAAAGTAGTTTACTTCAATGATGCTACATGTTAACAAGAAGGGATGAAAGATAGCGTGATAAATGAATAAACTATGTACCATTTTAAGGCATAGGCGCAGCAGAAAAGGGGGAAGAGGATTGGGAATGTTTGGAGTCTGGTGAAGGTGGTAGTATTATACAAGGGGATTATGATGGACCTCATTGAAAATGAAGGACTTAACTATGTAAGGGAAGAGCACTCTGGAAAAAGAGGATGATTTGTGCAAAGACCCTGAGGCAAGAACGAGCCTAGCATGTGTAAAAAGGCCAGTGGCCACCTTTAGGCAGTAGAAACAGTACTGGAAATCAGGTCAGAGGGATGGGACACTGTCCAGGCTATTGGGTGTGTAGAATGGAGGTTCCTGGTTAAGCGCTGGACACAGCATTGGTGATTGAGGTCTAAAAGGCTAGGGAGACCTCACTGGTACCTACCTGACCTAGAACTATGAGACCAAAAGAGATCAGCAGCGGGTGAGTCCAGATAGAGGAGAGAAAGGTCTGAGCCTGGGCACTCTCACACCAAGAGAAGGAGCCAGACTCCATGGCTGTGAAGAAAGGGGAGTGCCAGCCCAGCACCCACATCCTTGAGGTACCAGAAGGGAAGAGAGCAGAGCCCCTGAGGCAGGCGCTCTGAAAGAGGTGAGAGGTGGTGGGATGGCCAGAGGGCAGGTGAGGGGACCAGGTGAGAGTGGCCGAGCAGGAAGTATGATCATCCCAGCCCCAGCCCTGAGGAAGCCAGGGCCCAGAGAGGCAGGTGAGAGGCGAATCTCCTCGCCTAGGATCACACAGCTTAAGAGAGGCGAAAGCCAGAGTCAGACACCTGCTATCTGGGCAAGAGTCCAGTACCCCGGCACATCCGGGGGACCTAGAGGTACGGTGGTGGCTTTGGCAGAGACAAGCAGCACCAGTGGGACACTTGTTCCTTTCGGGTAGTAAACACGTTTGGTATAAACGGTGTTGAAACTGAGGTGGCTGAGGACAGATGGGCACATCATCTGAGAGGCAAGGGCAAGTGGCCACATAGGCCTAGGAGAGCGGGGCTGTTGGGTACAATCTGTGAACCATGATGCAACAGCCCACGGGCTGAGGCTGAGCGCTCAGAGGTCACTGGGAAAAAGAAAAGTCCAGTAAAGAATGCTGCTTGCCCGCGGTGGAGAGACCAGGACAGACTCATTTCCGAGGGGTGACCATCAGCAGGCATGAGAGTGGCTGAAGCCGTTTCCCACGCAGAGTCTGGCAAAGCTCAGTGACCAGGTGGCTGCCGGAGATTGTGGGAGGGGAGGGGCTAGTGGAGAGAAGGTTAGGAGAACTGAGACAGCCAACTAGCTTCTCCATCTCCTTTCAAAGCCAGGCCAGTGCCAGTCACCCCTACAGAGGCCCTTTCCCTCCTCCTCCCTGTCTTTTCTTTTTTTACATATATGTCCACGTGCACATGCTCATGTGTGTGCAGGTCCACATACACATGTGTGTGTGCATGCAAGCCAGAGGACAGCCTGAAATGTCATTCCTCAGGCACTGTTCCTGCGGAGCCATGCCTTCAGTACCATCCACCTTTTTTGAGACAGGGTCTCTTAGCAGCCTAAAGTTCTCCATGTAGGCCTTTCTTCATCTCCCAGCGCTGGCAGTGTGAGTGCAGGCCACGCACGCCTTTAATCCCAGCAGAGGCAGGCGGATCTCTGTGAGTTCGAGGCCAGCCTGGTCTACAATGTGAGTTCCAGGACAGCTAGGGCTACACAGAGACACCCTGTCTCAAAAATACAAACAAACAAAAAAAAAGAAAAACACAACCACTGAGCTTCTCCTGATCCATCAAGCTCCACCCCAATCCATAGGGCATCCATTAGCGCTTCCTTGTTCCTACCGGAGCAGCCAAGCCTTCTGATTCACACACGTTTGAGAGGAACTTCCAACTCCAGTAACAGAAAACAAATCTGCTTCAGGAAAATCGGGTTTATGTGCATCTGTGACTTGCATAAAAATTAAATGATAGTTAGAAGGTAGGCGGTATATCCTCAGGCAACACTTGTCTCTAAGTGGGTGGGATAGTAGGCGGTTTTCTCATTATTTGTTTGTATTTTGGGGGCTTTTTGTAAAGAACACCTAATGCTTTGTGAGAAGGGGGAAGGGTGAGTACATTAGCTACCTTGGAGGAAACGATCTGAATACGAAGCATTTGTGAATGAATTTATTACCTCATCTTGTTCCAAAAAGTGTGGAGGTCTAAGTCCAGTCCAAGGAAGGGCATGTCAAGAGAGTGACCCACCACCCTGCAGTTGCCTGCAGTACCTAAAACAGACTTCCCAGGCTAGACCCCGGGCACGTCCACTGAACAGAAACAGGTGCTTGCCTGTCACTTTGTAATTTGCAAAGATCTCTGCCTATCCCCTTTTCTCCTATGACTCTCACATCACTCATTGAGGTAGATAGGGGCAGAGGATGGCCAGCCCATCTTTTTCTCTGTGGTATGTCTATTCGTTAGCATGTGCATTCACACGGGGTGTGTGCATTCGGAGATCCAAGATTGATGGTTATCTACACTTACTTTATTACATTTGTTTATTTTGAGGGGTGTGTGCAAGTGTCACAGTGCGCATGTGAAAGTCAGAGAACAACTTTCAGGAAGTTGGTTCTCTCCTCTCCCCGCCCCCGCGCCCCCGTTAACCCCCCCCCCCAAGGTTCTGGGGATGGAACTCGGTTGGTAAGTCTTAGTTGGTGGCTGGTGCCTTTGCTGGTCTTCCACCTTTATTTTTTGAGACAGTCTCTCAGTGAACCCGACAATCATCAATTCTGCTAGACTGATGGGCCCTTGAGCTTTGGGGATCCACCTGTCTCCCCCTCCTCACATCCATCCACTGCCTCTGCCACCCCAGCACTGGGGTTTACAAGTGTGGACTACCATGCTGGGTTGGTTTAAAAGCAGGAAAGAAAGAAAGAAAGAAACATGGATTCCAGGGATCCAAACTCAAGTCCCCATGCTTACACAAAAAAGTCATCCACCTAGCCTTGCCACCCCATCTTAAAGGCACCTAAGGTCCCGGGGATTCTCTCTCCTTGCCTGGGAGAAGTCTGGAGAGAGGGGTTTTGGTTTATATTCAATTTGGGAAAAAAAAATAGGGGGAAATGATTAAGAATATTGAAGAACACCATTAGCCTGAGAGGAGTGGAATGCAAAGAGACATCAGTGACCTTGCAAGATAATGGAAATAGCGTGTCTTTATTGTGGCAATGATTTTGAGGGGTTATGCAACTGTTAAACTCAGTGAATTGTACACTTTAAATGGGCACAGTTATATTGCGCTTCAATTATCCCTCAGAAAGAGTATGAGGAAATGAGGCAGCCTCAGGCTCCCTAGGAGTTCACACCAGGCCATCCCTGCTCACCTGTTCACATACATATTCAGTCTCTTGTCCACACCCATCCTGGGTGGATGGAGTGGCTCCCTAGTCCAGCCACCTCCCTGAGGGACAACTACGCCTGCTGGAGGTTATGATAACGCCCAAACTGTTCCGTTTCTGTTCCCCAGGACTCCAACCTGTCTGTATACACCGATACTCCGGACCTCACACCCTGTTTCCAGAACTCCCTGCTGGCCTGGATCCCCTGCATCTACCTGTGGGCTGCCTTGCCTTGCTACTTGTTCTACCTGAGGAACCACCAGCGGGGCTACATCATCCTCACCCACTTGTCCAGGCTCAAGACGGTCAGGGGCCCAGGGTTGCCCTCTGAGTGGGGAGACCTGAGGGATTCTGCTTCTAATGAACTCCTTGCCCCCGTTAGCAGCTAAACCAGTGTTCCCAGCCTGCCCCTGCCCCATAGTTCCGGGTCCTAGAAGCCTACCGACTGGGTCTGGAGCCCTTCCCTGTTTAGAAAGTTGTAGGACGTTCAAACAACAGAACTTCCCATCACCCACCCTAGACACACTTCTGAGTAGGCCCAGGCAGGTCTGAGAACTTTATGGCGGCTGCGTGAGCAGGGACCCCTCCCCAGCAGGGACCCGCATTGCCATCGGGGATGCAGACTCCAACCTGTGCACTGTCCACAGGCTGTAGGTGTCCTGCTGTGGTGTGTCTCATGGGTGGACCTCTTCTACTCCTTCCATGGCCTGATCCACGGCTCAGCTCCTGCTCCTGTCTTCTTTGTCACACCCTTGGTGGTGGGGGTCACCATGGTTAGTGTGGGGCCCGGGAGACTCGGGGGAGGTCTCCAGGGGGGTGTGGAGTATACTGAGACCCTGGGCTCTGAGGAAGAGGGTGGACACATGGCAGTCGTCAGAGGATGACTCCCAAACATCTGACCACACCGGAGGGGGTTAGAGCAGGCCTAGGTGTGTGTGCTTTGGCTAAGCCTTCCCGGCCCTTCCTGCACAGCTGTTGGCCACACTGCTGATCCAGTATGAGCGGCTTCGTGGGGTGCAGTCTTCAGGGGTGCTCATTATCTTCTGGCTCCTGTGTGTGATCTGTGCCGTCATCCCCTTCCGTTCCAAGATCCTCTCAGCCATGGCAGAGGTAAGAGGGTCGGTCAGACCTTCCAGGTCTAGCCCTGGTCAGGGGCGTGGCTTCAAGGCTCAAGGTCACTACTGATTCTAGGCTTCTCCTCAACCCCAGGGTTTCAGCACCTTTTATGCTGTCCCTCCACCTGCTACATCTCTTGCTCGGTGGCAAGAGGTGGGAGATCTGAGCAATGCAAGGAAATAGATCCAAGATCCCACCGTGGTTATGTGCTTCTGGGACAGAGGAAGGGGAGGACAGTTCTGAAACTGCCATCCCCCAGTTCAATATATAATGTGGATGCAAGTGTCTGTTATGATCCCATGTGCAGGTGTCCCTGAAGTCCTGTTCATTTCTTCTGTTTCTTCCCACATGCTTCAGTGGGGCTTTGCTCTTTGATGGCGGGTGGGACGAAGCACTGACAGCCAGGTGGCCCCCATCTCCCTCTCTCAGGAGGACATAGGCAAGGAGCCAGCTGCTGGTTTTTGTGTCAGCCCAATGCCTGGTTCAAGGCAAGTCCTCACCATGCCCCCACCCACAACACCACAACACTTCCCCACCACTCAGCATCCTCTGGCTGCTCCAGAGAAGCCTGACACCTCAGGGTGCTGAGCTTCAGTCCAGCCTTCCTGAAAGCTTCTGAGGTGCCTCTCCACTCTCCCCCAGGGTAAGATCTCAGATCCCTTCCGCTTCACCACTTTCTACATCTACTTTGCCTTGGTGCTCTGCGCCCTCATCCTGTCCTGCTTCAAGGAGAAGGCACCCTTGTTCTCTCCAGAGAATGTTGACCCTGTGAGTTTGCCATGGGAGGGTGCGGGGGAGGGGGGGCGCTTCACAGTTTGCACCTCAGCCCAAATGACAGCAGCATTCCCATCCCTCCAATCTCACCCAAAGTGGGGAGTGGGGTGCCACCTCCATGGCCTGTGAACTGCCTCTACAGAGTGTTGAGATGCTGGGGACACTCCTGATCCCTTTGTCCCCTTCTCTCACCATCTAGAATCCTTGCCCAGAGGCCAGTGCTGGCTTTCTCTCCCGCCTGACTTTCTGGTGGTTCACAAAGTGAGTTGGCTCCTGCTCTAGCTTAGTCCTGAGGAGGGAAAAGGGAACCCCAGGAATCAGCCGACTTACCCCTCTCTCACACTACCACCCCAATAACTGGATGGGTGGGCCAGGGTGGGCAAAAGTAGCTATTTGGGTTGGCTGAGCCTGAGTGTGGAGGCTGAGCCTGGTCCAGTCTAGCTCCCAGGCTGCAGGCCATCCCTGCATCTGGCAGGCCACAGAGACGGGCTCAGAGGGCTGGAAGGGGATCATAATTAGCTCTGAGTTCTTCCGTTTGGGATAAGCTTCCAGCTTGTCATCTCCTTGGCTGTCCCTCAGAGCAGCTTGAGCAGGATAATTGTGTCTGTGACCTGGGTGACAACTCATTAACCACATGCACCTGAGGCTGGCCTGAATCCCTCCTGCCTTGTATACATACACTCAGGCCTAGCCAGTGGGAATTTCATCACCAGAGCCTTAGACAGATAGAGCATATGGGGACATGTAGGAGCAAGGCAGAGAGAGGGCAAGTCAGGAGGGGAGAGGTAGCTACCTGCAACATGTTTACCATGCTGATGACTATGGGTGCTGCAATTAAGGGGAACCTCCCTCGACCTTAGGCACTAGAGATATCGGCTCTAGGCTTCTAAATTCTGACCCCACGTGGGGATTCCTCCTCCCTCCTCCAGGCTGGCCATCCTTGGCTACCGACGTCCCCTGGAGGAGCAGGACCTCTGGACTCTGAATGAGGAGGACTGCTCTCACAAGTTGATCCAGCGGCTGCTGGAAGCGTGGCAGAGGCAGCAGAAGCAAGCATCAGGGTGAGGCCTCCCTGTGCCATTAGGTCCCCACCCTAACTTCTCAGTGCTCTGGCTTGCCACGCCCGTTACCCGTGGTGTTGCTCGGACACCTGGGATGCGTGGGCAGGAGTGGGGAGAACAGCACGCACAGGGAGGGCATGGCTCCGCAGCCTTAGGATGCTGCAGGTGGGAGCGAGGCCTGGGTGGGACCTGTCCTCCCTGGTTTGGCCGAGGACAAGGGGATGCTGACACTTGTGTACCGTTCGGTGTCTCCTAGGCACAACTCTTAGCATATAGAGTACCTCATTCACTTTCTCAGCAGCCAAACAGTGTTCATTCTATGGTTCCCTTGACTCCGAGAGGAGCACTGAAGCTTAGAGCTTTAAAGATACAGCCAAGGTCTCCCTACTGAAGCTGACAGAGCAATAACCCACACCCAACTGGCCCAGAGGCCCTAATCGGATCTCTCTTCTACTGTGTCTGATTTGAATCAGAAATTGCAGGGGTTTTCCTAGTGAGGGCGGGGCCAGCCCTCTCCATCCTGCCTCTCTTGCCTGGAAGCAGGCCTGGAGGAGAGAGCCTGAGGCCGAGGGCCTTTGAGCTAGCAGCCTCCCATCCAGGACCCACAGCCAAGCCCTTATCCCTCTTTCCCACAACCCAGGGTTAGAAGTCAATGCTTGGTCAGCCCAGAGCCACTGGTGGCCTTTAGCTATTGGTGGAACAAGGAAAGGCTTGGATAACAATATTGTGGCTTCCCTGCCTTGGAGCATCTGGAGAGGCCTATGGAACCCCCAGCTGCCTGCTGTACCCGCTCTCTGTTCCCCAACACCATCCCCTCCCTGATCAGCTGCTCAAAGCCTAAGCCTCCTACTGTACCTGTTCTGCTCTCTCCTGTCCCATTGTCCTGGCTGGAGGCAGCTCTGGGAAGCAGGAGGAGGGCCACAGACTTTTCTGAGCTGGGTACAAAGTTCCCCTTTCAGCAAGTGTGTACGTGCGCGCGCACGCGCGCGCACACACACACACACACACACACACACACACACACACACACACACACACACCCCGGCACCTGGAGACAGTCATCTGGGGAATTGTGTTGTCTATCCCCCTTCCAGTTCTGAAAGCCAAGAAAAAAACCATCACCTCCTCCTCCTCCTCTTCTCCCTCCAGCCTGCCCAGCCTAGACTGGCCCTTAGCCTCTTGGAATCAGGTGCCCATTCCCACCCACTGTTGTTTATTCCCCCAAACAGGCCCCAGAATGCAGCATTTGAGCAAAAGATCCCAGGAGAGGATGAAGGCCTACTGAGGGCCCGACCCAAGTCCCAGACCAAGGCCTCCTTTCTGTGGGCCTTGGTGAGAACCTTCACCTCCAGCTTGCTCATGAGTGTCTGCTTCAAGCTGATCCAGGACCTGCTCTCCTTCATCAACCCACAGCTGCTCAGGTCTCACCCCACTCCCTCTTGCTGCAGCCTTCTCCTGGGTGGAGGGCTGGCTGGCTGTCCTAGAGCAGGAATTCAAGAGCTCTGCTTTCTGGGTGACCCTTGGCCAATGGCGTTGCCCCTTTCCCTCAATTTCCCATTCCCTCTCCACATACATGTGCACATACATGTGCCTGTCGGTAATAAGTGTCCCCCTTTGACCTTGTTTGGGAGTCCTCTGGGGAAGTCCCCCTATTTCCTTCTTTACAAATGTGAAGGCAGACACCCAGGTGACAGACACAGCTGGTAGGACAAGGCAGATGTGAGTCCCGGGCTCTGAAGTCCAACTCCAGAGCCCTTTCCTCTTCTGCCAGCCTCTGCCATCTGTCACGGGAGAGGTTTGGACTGGAGGCAGCTCTCAGATGACAGGGTGAGATATGGAGCAGAGCCCTGCATTGATTCCCCTCACGTGCACGCTCATCAATTCAACAAGCATTCATGGAACACGACAACAGCCACCCCTAGATTTGCAGATTCATTAAGGTCGTCTTAGAGTCTTGAGGGAGAAGCCGAAGGTAATTTTCGAAGATTACAGTGGGTCCCAGGTGTGCCTGGAAAAGACTGGGGAGTCCAGGAAGTCAGCCTGCCAGGTCAGAGAGCATGTGCCAGCTCAAAAGGTTATCTTTGAAGAACAAGTAATTGAAGGCAGAGGGGAAGGGGCAGCCAGCTGAGTCACAAAGAATTGAGGAAGCATGACTCAGGACTACTGGAGAAAGTGACCCAAAGGTGGGGCAGGGCTGGGGAGAGAGGAAGCCAGGGAGCGGCATCTTGTTCTGTTTCCAAAGGTTGGCCCCACCCCAGTGTGGGAGGGATAGGGCAGAGTGGCAAGATGCAGGTAAGCCAAGCAGGTCAGAGGACAGCCCAGGCCAGGAGTGAGGCAAGGATTCAGGAGCTACTCCATCCAGGGCAGTCACTGAGGGGCAATGGATCTTTCCCCGATCGATCGGTGATTTCAGAGGAGAAAGAGGTTTAGGCCTAGGGCTGAGTGCTGGCCAGGTGGGCCCTCCAAGAGGATGCCTCTCAGTGCAGGTCCAGGCTCCCACGTCTGGGGCTCAGACAGTCTGTAAGAGGAAGAGAGGCCTGAGCCTCTAAGGCAACCAGGGCTCTCTCCTTGTCTGTCAGTGAGCCTCAGCAGTCCTGACAGACAAGGAGAGAGCCCTGACTGGATTAGAGAGGTCCAGAGCTGGGGACACAAGATGAACACAGAGAGTGCTTCTGGGAGAAAGAGAGTCTTCCAGTAGACAAAATTAACCCGCAAACTCGGTCCCAGGAAGGAGGCATGAAGTTGGTTAGCAGCTTTCCCATGGCTGGGGCCTGGGACACAGGAGAAGGCCCCAGAGCAGTGGAGAGTGTCTGCAAGGAAATCACAGTCTCAAAATGTGCTGCAAAGACACCTGTATAGTTTGCAGAAATGTTCTGACGAGTTATCGTCCTGTGGGCCATTTGGAGCAATAGGAATTAATTCCTTCAGTTCTGCTCCACTGTCCCAAATCAAGGTGTGTTGACAGGATTGGTGACTTTTGTCTTATTGTTGTTGCTGTTGTTTTTGGTTTTTCCAAATGGTGTTTCTCTATGTAGCCCTGGCTGTCCTGGAACTCACTCTGTAAACAAGGCTGGCCTTGAATTTACAGAGAGTAAGTGCCTGCCTCTGCCTCCCAAGTGCTGAGATTACAGGCGTCGCTACCTTGCCGGGGGATTGGTAATTTTGTTTTGTTTTGTTTTTGATTTTTGGGGTTTTTGTTTTGTTTTGTTTTTGCATGATCTCACTATGTAGCCCTGGCTGGTCTGGAACTCTGTACACCAGACCAGGCTGGCCTCGAACTCACAGAGATCAGCCTGCCCCTGCCTCCCAAATGCTGGGATTAAAGATGTGCACCACTACACGTGGATCAGTTCTTTTTTTTTTTTTTTTTTTTTTTTTTTTGAGATTGAGTCTCACTCTGGGGCTCAGACTGGCCTTGACTGATGGGTCTCCTGCTTCAGCCTTTTAAGTGCTGGGATTCAGACCTATGTCTCAATGCCCTGATTCAGACTTGAGTTTTCCAAAGACTCTGAATGAGCATTTCTCCTGGGCCTGCCTTTCAGCTTGGGTGGTTGTCAGCTGTCCTTGGTGTTCCTGACATGAAAATTCATCACTCAGATCTCTGCATCTATCACATGCCTCCTCCTCCTCCCCTCCTTCTCCTCTTCCGCCGCCCCCCCCATGTGTGTGTGTGCGTGTGTGTGTGTGTGTGTGTGTGTGTATGTGTGTGTGTGTGTGTGTGTGTGTGTGTGTGTGAGAGAGAGAGAGAGAGAGAGAGAGAGAGAGAGAGAGGACATGTTCTTTTCCCACTCTTCTCATAAAGACAACAGTCCCAGCTAGGCAGTGATGGCTCACATCTTTAATCCCAGCACTCAGGAGGTAGAGCCAGGTGGATCTCTGTGAGTTCAAGGCCAGCCTGGTCTACAGAGTGAGATCCAGGACAGGCACGAAAACTATACAGAGAAACCCTGTCTCGAAGAAAAAAAAAAGACAACAGTCCCTGAATTATGATCCCCCCTTCTCCAGCACGACTTCATCTTAACCGATTATAGCTACAAAGACTCCATCCATGTCTACATGAGGTCACATTCATAGATACCAGAAGGTCAAGACACAATTCAGCCCCCAGGAGAAAGGCTAGCTTAACTCTGATGGTGTCTAGAAAGCTCCATGAGGTCGAGAGGATGTTTGTTGTATGACATAGTGAGTCTTGGTCATGTCAATAAGTGAAGGCACAGTGCTACCAGAAGAGGCGACAATCCTGAGTATCATACAACAATGGGACCCAATCTTCCTGTTGGGGAGATTCCAACAGGAAGATTGGATCCTGGACTCAGGGAGATAAAATAGGGCTTGGAAAGCCAGAATAACTCCCCTTAGAAGAAGAAAGCAAAGGATGAGCTTGGGGAAGCTTGGAAGCATTGGGATGTCAGGGAATTCTCAATGGGCAGTTCAGTGGGAAGACAGGGAGCTGATGAGAGTGGCGGGCGAGGAGTGGGTACAGGCTAGGAGGTAAGAGAAGCAAGGCGAAGAGAGTCATAGGAGAGGCGGACAAGAGTCCCAATAAAGGCTAGCAGATAGCACTGGGGCCAATTGTTGGGTAGATTTGTGGAATAAAAGTCCTTGTGGCCCTGTGATGGATTCTAGAACCCCCAGCAGCCCGCAAGAATGAGCAGGAACGTCTAAGCCAGTGGTTCTCAGCCTTCCTAACTCTGTGACCCTTTAATACAGTTCCTCACGTCACAGTGACCCCAACCATACAGTTATTTTTGTTGATACTTCATAACCGTAATTTTGCTACTATTATGAATCATAATGTAATATTTTTTGGAGGTAGAAGTTGGCGAAGGGATCACGAAACATAGGTTGAGAACCGCTGCTGTAGCCAGTGAAAATGTGCCTCTTCTGCCTCCCATGACATTTAAGGACAAGCAGGCAAGGCTGGTGATAAGAGCTGCTGCATGGGAGACAGGCTGAAGAGCACACCGGCCTCATACCTGGTCTCCCCTCCCCACTGCCCGGCAGCATACTCATCAGGTTTATTTCTGACCCCACGGCTCCCACCTGGTGGGGCTTCCTGCTGGCTGGGCTGATGTTCATGAGCTCCATGATGCAGACACTGATCTTACACCAATATTACCACTGCATCTTTGTGATGGCCTTGAGGATACGGACTGCGATCATAGGTGTCGTCTACAGGAAGGTCAGTCAGAGTGGGACACGCACCGGGAGAGGTCAGTTCTGGGTTGCTTGGGAGAGGTTCATGGGCTTGATCCACCCCTTGCTGTTCATCTGCAGGCTCTGGTCATCACCAACTCAGTCAAACGTGAGTCCACTGTGGGAGAAATGGTCAATCTCATGTCAGTGGATGCTCAACGCTTCATGGATGTTTCCCCCTTCCTCAACCTCCTTTGGTCAGCACCCTTGCAGGTCATCTTGGCTATATACTTCCTCTGGCAGGTAACTCCTGAACCTTGTCCTCTGTCCCCTTCCTCTGACTACATCTATCTTGTGCTGATAGATGAGCTGTGTCATGCCTGTGAAACCATCCCTAGGTACCAGGGGAACTTGGTCACTCACTCTTCCTGTCCTAGGCTGTGTTTCATCCCTCAAAAGCCAGGGGCAAGAGGGTATTTGGAGGCAGGGTGGATGTGACTGTAGTTATCATTGCTGGTCTGTTTGTATTATCTTTCTTGGGTATCCGTACAGCCTCCTCCTTTGCTGCCATCTTCTCCACCATGCCTTCTCCATTCCTCTTTTCCCGTCTTCTTTGCAGCACTGGGGTTGAACCCGGAGTTCTGTGTATGTTTGCACACACTCTGTTACTAACACCTCTTCCCTTTGAATTTTTTTTTTATTTCAAGATGGCGTCTCACTTAGTTGCCCAGGCTGATCTTGAAATCACTGTGTAGCCCAGGCAGGCCATCTAAGTAACGGAATCCCAGACCTGTGCCAGAGTGACCAGTTTGAACATGCCTCTCTCTGTGTGCCGCTGGCCACCTGTGCTCATCAGCTGACAGCTGACTGCGTCGGCTGACGTGGCTGCGGCTTTCTGACTCCTTCCTGACGGATGTCTTGTGCCTCCTGCCCGTCATACTTCAAGTCAGCCAGGGTCTGTTGAGCTCTGTCTGCAGACCTTGGTTGTCTATAAGTTCCTCTATCGTACCTGACTCTCCGCTTGTGTGCCTCCTCAGATCCTGGGCCCATCAGTCCTGGCCGGAGTGGCTGTCATAGTCTTGCTCATACCACTCAATGGAGCTGTGTCCATGAAGATGCGAACCTACCAGGTGAGTGCACCTGAAGGCATTTGCTTTAGACAGCAACACCAGCCGGGGGGCGGGGCAGGGGGTTGGCACTTGAGGGCCAGTGTTCACCTTCTACTCTCAGGACTTCTCCACTCCCTGTACTGAACGTGAATGACCACAGCCCCTTGTACAAACCTTAAGTCCTCGATCCTCGTCACTGTAGTGACAGTCTTACTTCACAGCAGAAACACCAAGGCCCAGAGTAACTGTGGCAGTCCGGAGACAGGTAGAGCACCATTCATGGTGCTAGAGTGTTGCTAACCAGACACGGAGTTATCATCCGTCTGAAAATGATTACTGAAGTCTTCAGAAGCTCTGTCTACACATAGAATAAGTGACAAACTACCTAAGACCGCTGTCTTAGTCACTGTTCTACTGCTGTGAAGAGACACCATGACCAAGTCAATCTTATGAAAGAAAGCATTTAATTGGGGGCTTGCTTACAATTTCAGAGGCTTAGTCTGTTATCAGCATGGGGGAGAGCATCATGGCAGCATGTGCGGCAGACATGGTGCTGGAGAAGTAGTGAAGAGCCACATTCTCATCCAAAGGGAGAAAGATAGATTGGGCTTGGCATGGGCTTTTGAAATCTCAAAGGCCACCCCAAATGACGTATTTTCTCCAACAACACCACACCTCCTAATCTTTCTAATCCTTTCAAAGAGTGCCACACTCTGGTGACCTAGCATTCAAATATATGAGCCTATGGGGGCCATTCTTATTCAACCCACCACCACCACCGTCCAGGCTCCATTGGACCTTGCATGCCTCCATTTCTAATCTTCGTGGGATGACCACATTCCAGACATGCTGGCTTTTCCTTTCTTTAAGAACCAAACTCTATGTGCCTCTGGGCCACTACATGTACTCTTCCCTCTACCTGGAACATTCCCCGCTCTCCTTGCCTATTTAACGTCTTCCCTTCCTTTACTTCTCAGCAGAAACATCACTTCCTTCAGAGAACCATCTTGATTATCCCAAGGTCATTCCCCTGCCCCTACCTGTTTCTCCCCTTACTGAATCCTGTTCTTTCCCTGACATTCACATTTTATTGTCTGCCTCTGCCGTCAGACTGTCAGCTGTATGGTGGCCAGGGCCACATCTGAATTGTTCATCATGCTATCCTGCATTTGGCACATGGCTTGACACATAGGCACTCAGCAAGTAAGAACTGAGTGGAGAAATTACTGTGATATGCCAGGCCTTAGATCAGGACCTGAGTGAACAGAAAAACAAACAATTCCTGCCTCTGGGAGGCTCATAGTCTGACTGGGGATGTTGTATAAAGAGGTAGGGATGGGAATGGGAGGCAGGGGCAGAGGATGCTACCTGGTGAGGTCAGTGGTGATGACACTAAGGACGGAGCTGTACTTCTGAGTCAGAGGACACAGGTTGTGGGGGACAGGGGTCTGGGCATTTGAGGCGTGGTGGGGAGGCCCGTGGGGCAACATGCAGTGCTACGACAGATGAGATGGTATTGGAGATGGGAGCCCAGTGGGTAGGAGATCTGGGGAGGGGGAAGGGTGTACCACTGATCCTTTCCGTACAGGTACAACAAATGAAGTTCAAGGACTCTCGCATCAAACTGATGAATGAGATCCTGAATGGCATCAAAGTGCTGAAGCTGTACGCGTGGGAGCCCAGCTTCTTGGAGCAGGTAGAAGGCATCAGGCAGGGAGAGCTCCAGCTGCTGCGCAAGGGTGCCTACCTGCAGGCTATCTCCACCTTCATCTGGGTCTGCACCCCCTTTCTGGTGAGTGAGGCTTTCTGCAGCTGGTATGGGGTTCCTGGCTGTGGCTAGGCCAGCCCAGGTCTTGAGGGTCCCTGGAACCTAACAGATCCCACCATGACGCTCATTCCCATGCTACCCAGGTGACCCTGATCACCCTCGGAGTGTACGTGTGTGTGGATGAGAACAATGTGCTGGATGCCGAGAAGGCCTTTGTGTCCTTGTCTTTGTTCAATATCTTAAAGATCCCCCTCAACATGCTGCCTCAGTTAATCAGTGGCCTGACCCAGGTAACCCAGGGCCACCCGGGTGTCTGTTATACTTAGGATATGTGGGAAGGTCAGTCAGGGGTCACTTAGGATCAACGGATAATCAAATGGGGAGAGTCCCTGGGGCCAGGGAAAGCCGTGAAGGCTAAGTGGGCGGTTTGGAGTCACAGGGCCTGAGTTCCTCACACAGCCTCCTCGTTGCCATCTGGACCTTACCTTCTGACAGTGAGAGCCATGTAAGACTTGATTATAGGAGGGGCCCCAGCATTAGTGACTAGGTCCTCAGGAGGCCCTGCTTAGCCTCAGAAGTTGGGCACCCATAGAGCAACGGTAAAACTAATCCACACCCTCCTGTAGGCCAGTGTGTCTCTGAAACGGATCCAGGATTTCCTGAACCAAGATGAACTTGACCCCCAGTGTGTGGAAAGAAAGACCATCTCCCCAGGTCCCAACACCCTTACTCCAGGGAAATTCTGCTCCAAGTTTCTAAGATTCTTCCTGTGACCCTCTTTCTTCTCTGAACTCTACAGCCCCTCTCCTAATCAAGCCCTCCTCCACGGCTCCTCATGCCCCTCCCTCTGTCTTTGCTCAGGGATCCTCTCCCTTGCTCACACTCCTCCCAGGCCTCCCTACGGTCTTCCAATGTCCTAGACACGCTGACTCTATGCCTCTTGGTCCTCCCAGGCCATGCCATCACCATACACAACGGCACCTTCACCTGGGCCCAGGACCTGCCACCTACCCTGCACAGGTACCCCCAGCTTCTCTCACTCACTTGCTAGCTATGCAAAAAAAAAGTGGACAGAAGGTCTGATCAAATGTGGTCCCTTCTCTCCTTGTCTCTGGCTTTGACAGGGAATGCAGGAAAAATCCTGTTTTTGACAGGGTGGTGTCGGGAACGGAGGAGGGCTTGGGTCTGCAGGAGGAAGGCTTGGACCAAATCCAAGTTCCACCACTGACCACTCCTCCTTGCTCTTAGCCTAAACATCCAAATCCCGAAGGGGGCACTGGTGGCCGTGGTGGGCCCCGTGGGCTGTGGGAAGTCTTCGCTGGTGTCTGCCTTACTCGGAGAGATGGAGAAGCTGGAAGGAACAGTGTCTGTGAAGGTGAGATGGACAGGGGGCTCCTGGAAAGGCATACGGTCTGGACAGCCTCAGGCAAACCCTAAGGCAGCCTCTCCATTGGCCAGGGCTCGGTGGCCTACGTACCGCAGCAGGCGTGGATCCAGAACTGTACGCTTCAGGAAAATGTGCTGTTTGGTCAACCCATGAAACCCAAGCGCTACCAACAGGCTCTGGAGACCTGTGCCCTGCTGGCTGACCTGGATGTGCTTCCTGGTGGGGACCAGACGGAGATTGGAGAGAAGGTACAGAGCCACCTTTTCATCCCCGAGGAGCCAACTCATGAGGTTGCTAGCCCAAGCCCAACCTCAGATTTCTGTACTCACTCGCCAGTTCGTCTAACATCATGCCCAGCTCTGTGCCAGGAAACAGCTCTATTCCTGGGAGGAAAATGATAAGAAGAGACAAGGACCACAGAATGCCCCAGGGCCATGACAAAGGCCTATACAGGGTAGAAGAAGAGCAGGAGGTAGGGGTAGAAGAGTCTGTATAAGGAGAAGCATCACTCTTGAGCTGACTCTTTTTTTTTTTTTTTTTTGGTTTTTCGAGACAGGGTTTCTCTGTGTAGCTTTGCGCCTTTCCTGGAACTCACTTGGTAGTCCAGGCTGGCCTCGAACTCACAGAGATCCGCCTGGCTCTGCCTCCCGAGTGCTGGGATTAAAGGCGTGCGCCACCACCGCCCGGCTTGAGCTGACTCTTAATGACTGAGAAAGAGGAGCGCATCATTCATTGATTCAGCCACCAGATTTTTATTAAGTATCTACTATGGGCCAGGGAATATTATATGGTGGCGAATGCACCAGGATAAAAATGTTTGCTTTTATAGAAAAACAATAAGCAAGATAAACAAAATATATACTAGATAATCCTAAAGGGGAGAGACAAAGCCTCGCAGGAATATAAGAAATTTGTGCTGGACTGTTTTGTTGGGGAGGTTTATCATTGAGAAATAGAGACCTGAACAGAAGGAACAGCCCTGCAGAGGACCATGGAGCCCTGGCTGTCTAGGGACCTCGCCTAGAGTCATCTGAGATCGAACAGGCAGTTCAAAGCCTCAGGCAGGTGTGTGACTGGGCATTAGCCCAAGGAAGAGAGCAGCATGGTTGGAGCAGAGTGATCCAGGTGTCAGGAGAAGAAAGGGAGGCGACTGAGGTCATCAGACAGCTGGGATGTTTAGAACCCTGCAGGCCATTTGAAGACTGCAGGGTTTACCCAGAGTGATAGAAGGGCCTTGGAGAGTGAGCCTAGGAGCAGTGGGTGGTCACAGATGGGCCTTTGGTGCACTTTGACCCTGGTGGGTGGCCCTGGTTGTCTCGGAACTCATTATGTAGATCAGGCTGGCCTTGAACTCTCAAAGATCCACCTTGCTCTGCCTCCCGAGTGCTGGGATAAAAGGTGTGCACCTCCATTGGCCAGTTTGAGTAGGACTGTTACATTATGAAACACGGGGCTCTGGTGGAAGTTTTGTTTTTCTTTGTCGGGTTTTCACGTTACTGCATGAGTCTGTGTGAGGGGTGCATGGGAGAACCCACAGTTGTTCCAGCATGTGTGGAGGTCATCTCTATCCTTTCACCTGTGGGTACTGGGAGTCGAACTCAGATCCTCAGACTTGGTGGCAAGCACCTTTCTCTGTAGAGCTATCCTGCCGTTCCTTGCTTTTATTTTTAAAGTATTTCCTTTTTGTAAATGTGTCAGAGGTCACCTAACATTAAATGTACCACCTTCACTATCTTTTCCGTGCCCAGTTCAGGTATGTTATGTATATTTACAATGTTATGCAATAATTGCTAGAACCTCGGGGCATTCCAAATGTCACTCCAACCTTGCTATCTGTCCTTATCGAACAGTTTTGAATTCCACCTCCCCAAACCTCTGGCAACTGCCACTTTGTTTTTCAGAATCTGGCTACCTAGATACCAGTGTGAGTGGATTTGCATAATATTTGTCTTTTTATGTCCGACTGGTATAATGTCCTCAAAGTTCATCCATGTTGTAGACACGTCAGCATTTCCTTCCTTCTTAGGGCTAAATAATATTCCAGTCTATGGATATAGCACCTGTCGTTTCCTTGTTCATCTGCCGCCATGAACACTGGCATTGGGCAGGGCAGCCAACTGTACAGGGTGCTGAATAGGTTCATCTGTCCCAGAGGATTCTAAGAGCCAACACCCTTTCCTTCTACAACTTTGTGGAGACAGCCAAGTACCCAATGAAATAGCCGGGCGGGGGTGGCGCACGCCTTTAATCCCAGCACTCAGGAGGCAGAGGCAGGAGCATCTCTGTGAGGCCAGCCTGGTCTACAGAGAGAGATCCAGGACAGGCACCAAAACTACACAGAGAAACCCTGTCTCAAAAAACCAAAAAAAAAAAAAAAAAAAAAAAAAGAATAGAGATTTAGAGATTCAGAGGTCTGCCTTGCCGAGGGACAATGAGTGGGCTCTTGTCCCCCATGGGCCTGTCTGACCCCTTCAATCTACCACCACACATCAGCCACCTTCTCCACCCTCTAGGGCATTAACCTATCTGGAGGCCAGCGACAACGGGTGAGTTTGGCCCGAGCTGTTTATAGTGGCGCCAACATTTTCTTGCTGGATGACCCATTGTCAGCTGTGGACTCTCACGTGGCTAAACATATTTTCGACCAAGTGATTGGACCAGAAGGTGTGCTGGCAGGCAAGGTGAGGCCACAAGAGAGTGGGAGCAAAAGTGAGATTTGGTCCTTGGGGAGAACAGACAGGAGGTGGCAGAGGGGTGGGGGTGGGGGAGGGTCAGGGAGACCTGGAGATGCAGGAACCTGAAAAGCAGGATACGATCTGGGGAAACCCATAGGGATGCACACCTCTGAGATGCTGTGCAGGCTCTGGCTGGTGTGGGATATGTTGTGGATGTGCCTGGCCTATGACTGACTCCTCATGTGACCCCATGGCTCTGTACCCATGCTTGGGGTCTGCCTGAGGATGCTGCTGCTCAGAGCCTGCTGCCTTCTCCACAGACTCGGGTGCTGGTAACCCATGGCATCAGCTTCCTGCCCCAGACGGACTTTATCATTGTGCTCGCTGACGGACAGGTGTCTGAGATGGGCCACTACTCGGCCCTCCTCCAGCATAATGGCTCCTTTGCCAACTTCCTCCGAAACTATGCACCAGATGAAGACCAGAAGGACCATGAAGGTGGCAAAAAATTAGTACCTGCCATCCCTGGCCTTCCCAATTCCCATCCTTTCCCGGCGTTCACCTTGTCTGGGGTTTCTAAGTCTCTCTGGACTGGCCTAGTATGGAGCTGGGGACCTAGTTCTGGGAAACCACCTGTGTGATAAAGATGCACTAAAGCCCACCTTCTCTCCCCTAACTGTGGGACCCTGCCTCAGCAGCATTTTCCCATTTTTTCAAAGATTTATTTTTTTTATTATGTATACAGTATTCTGCTTGCATGGATGCCTGAAAGCCAGGGGAGAGCACCAGATCTCATTACAGATGGTTGTGAGCCACCACGTAGGTGCTGGGAATTGAACTCAGGTCCTCTGGAAGAGCAGCCAGTGCTCTTAACCTCTGAGCCATCCCTCCAGCCCCTGTTTTCCCATTTGTTAAAAGAACACAGGAGCTTAGACCCAGAGTATGTAGTAAAGCTGTTTTATGGTTGAATTGTTTATAAGTGTATAAGTACTTGGCAAAATCATTTATTTACCAACAAGAGTTGTTAGATAATTACTATGACCTGAAACTATTCCAGATAGTAGACTGCCAAAAGGCCTCTTTCGTCATGAAGTCCAGGGCAGTGTCTGAGCTTACAAAAGACCCGGCTCCCCTACTTTGCTGCCCAGTCAGAGCTCCCTACCTCAACACTCTGAGGTGGCTCTCAGGCCTTCTCTTGGGTTTCCCTACCTGCTGCCAACCTGCTTGAGCATTCCCAAGTGATATGCCCTTGAGAAGCCCTGGACACACATCCTTTCCTTAATCCTCACAGTGACTGGTGGTGCCATGAGCTGCCCATGATTATTACCCTTTTGCGATGCCTGCCTAAGGCCCTGCTGCCATCAAGGAAGCAGGATTTAAAGCCAGCCAGACTGACTTCAGAGCCCAGGTCTTCAGCCTATTGAGTCCCCTTCTCTATAGTCTTCAGATAACTTTCTGCCCAAATTTCCTTCTGGCTGTTTTTTGTTTGTTTTGTTTTCAGAGACAGGGTTTCTCTGCATAGCCTAGGCTGTCCTAGAACTCACTCAGTAGACCAGGCTGGCCTCGAACTCACAGAGATCCAACTTCCTCTGCCTCCTGAGTGCTGGGATTAAAGGTGTGTGCCACCACGGCCCGGTTTCCTTCTGGCTGTCATCTCAAACCCTCTCCTCACCCTCTTGCTTGTCCATCCAGCCCTCCCACTGGCGTGGAAGATGGGGTCTCTAGGGCTGCAGAAGGGGCCATCAGCCTCTGTGACTTTCCTTCCCTGCTGCAGGCTTGCAGGATGGAGATGAGGAAGTGCTGTTGGTTGAAGACACGCTCAGCACCCACACAGACATGACGGACAATGAGCCGTCCATGTACGAGGTCCGCAAGCAGTTCATGAGGTAAACTCCCAGGAGTTCTCAAGTCCTCAGAAGGCTACATCAGGGCCACCAAGCCCCAGCAGGTAGAATACACGTGGACATTCTCCTGGACGCACAAATCCTGGGAGTGTGTCCATGTTCTCAGGCCTGGGTCTCACCAGCTGCTTCCACAGACAGATGAGCTCCATGTCTTCAGAAGGGGAGAGCCAGAACCGGCCTGTGACCAAGAGACACACGAATTCGTCAGAGAAGGAGATGCAGATGACAAAGGCGAAGCAGACTGGAGCACTGATCACAGAGGAGACAGCAGAGACAGGCAATGTGAGTCGGGTGGGCCTGGGCTGGAGACGATGACCAGGTCCCCGGGGCTCGTGGAGATTGTGTGGCCTCTCTTTGCAGGTGAAGATGGGCGTGTACTGGGATTATGCCAGGTCTGTGGGGCTCTACACCACGCTAGCTATCTGCCTCCTGTATGCGGGCCAGAGTGCGGCTGCCATCGGAGCCAATGTGTGGCTCAGCGCCTGGACCAATGATGCGGTGGTAGATGGCCGGCAGAATAATACCTCCCAAAGGCTAGGTGTCTATGCTGCCCTAGGAATACTACAAGGTGAACATATTGGGGTGCCCAGAAGAGGTTCCCTCATCCCTTCTCTCCTTTGCCCCCTCCCCATACCACAGACCCATATCCCTGTTTCAGAGCCTCCCTAGATCCACCTGGCCACCCCCTGTCTCATTCTGCCCTTCTACCCTGGTCTCTTCCCCTGCCGTAAGTGACTCATCCTCTCCTTCTCCCAACAAGGGCTCCTGGTGATGCTGTCAGCCTTCACCATGGTGGTCGGCAGTGTCCAGGCAGCCCGCCTGCTGCATGCAGCTCTGTTGCACAACAAGATTCGTTCACCACAGTCCTTCTTTGACACAACACCCTCCGGCCGCATCCTCAACCGTTTCTCTAAGGACATCTACGTCATTGATGAGGTTCTGGCCCCCACCATCCTCATGCTGTTGAATTCCTTCTTCACATCCATCTCCACCCTTGTGGTCATCGTGGCCAGCACGCCACTCTTCATTGTTGTTGTCATACCTCTGGCTGTGCTCTATGGCTTTGTGCAGGTACCAGCATGGATGGGTGGGACGCTGAAGTGCACGGGGCAGGTGGAGCTCTAGAGTGGGCATGGAGTGTGTGTGCACACGGTGGGTGGGTGGGTAGGTTCTGATGTGGACCAGGCCCTTTTGTAGGCTAGGTCATAGCTGGTTGGATTAGGGACTTCAGTCAATTGCTTCACGGCCTTGAAACTCACTTTTCTAGCCTGTAAAATAGACTCTTAAAATCTAATTCATAGAGATGATGTGAGGACAAAATGTGTGTTCATACACTGACAGCCCTGGGACCCTTTCCAAATGGCTGTATTTTATTTATTTGTGTGTGTGTGTGTGTGTGTGTGTGTGTGTGTGTGTGTGTGTGATGTACGTGCACACACATGTTTGTGTGTGTGCACATGTGTGTGTCCATTTGTGGAGGCCAGAGGTCAATGCTGAGTGTCTTCCTCAATCACTCTCCACCTTATTTTCTGGGACAGAGTTTCTCATTGGATGCACAGCTCACCTATCCAGCTAGGCTGACTGCCCAATGAGCTTCAAGGATCTGCCTGTCCCTGCCTCCGCAGTGCTGGGGTTACAGGTGTGCACCGCCATGCCTGGATTTTTATGTGGGTGCTGGGGAATCTTATTTCAGGTCTTCATGCTTGTATGGCAATGCACTCTACTGAGTGAGTCTTCTCCTCAGCCCCCTACACCCATTGGTATTATTTGAGTAAATCATTGTAAATAGTTCGCGAGACGCTGTCCTTTGTGTGCATATTTAGACATATATGTGTCACCTGAGATGCTCAGCATTCAGGGGCAGCTCATTGTAAAGGCTTGTGATTACTGGGATCTCTCTCTTCAGGGAGGTGATCAGTTCCCACAGGGGCCTGGAAGTGCTGCCCCCTAGGTAAGGAGCCTCCTGTGCACCCCTCCTGTGCAGGCCTGGCTGTCTTTGGGCCCACAGAATACAGGCTAGAAAATGGAGGCAGAACCATGGTTTTGTGGGATTAGAACCCTTAAATGACTAGGTAGGTAGACTAAGAGGGACTTTTTCAGAAAAAAAAAAGATATAAAATTATTTTTTGCAGTCATTTGGCTGGGAGCACATTTCTACAATCTTCAAGCGGAACAAGAAATCTCACTACGTGGGAGGTTAAACAAGAGAGGGTCATGGTCTGTAAAAGATGAGGAGATGGGAGGGCATAAGGCATCAGGAAGAGCTTCATGGACGAAGCGGGCTGGCTGGCTGAGCAAAGCTGGTCAGAGAGGAAGTGTATGTGTGTCTGGAATCTGCTCTCCAAGGAACATAGGAAAAGGCACCAGGGGCTCATGGGAAGAGCAGGGCCAGCAGGAGGAAGCACAGGGAATTGGCGGCCATGCTGGACTGAGCTGGTGGTTCGACACCCCTGACTGGAGCTCTCTTCCCGTCCCTGGTCAGCGCTTCTATGTGGCCACGTCCCGGCAGCTGAAGCGGCTGGAATCCATCAGCCGCTCGCCCATCTTCTCACACTTTTCGGAGACCGTCACGGGCACCAGTGTCATCCGGGCCTATGGCCGAATGGAAGACTTCAAGGTCTTCAGTGACAAGAAGGTGGACATCAACCAGAAGAGCTCCTACCCCTACATCGCCTCGAACCGGTCAGGACGGGCTCTCTGTGGTGCTGAGTGGGCTCCCGCACTCCCTGCCCTTGTTCATTCCCTCCCTGTTGGTCCCCACAGGTGGCTGGGTGTCCACGTGGAGTTCGTGGGAAACTGCGTGGTGCTCTTCGCCGCACTGTTTGCAGTGATCGGGAAAAACAGCTTGAATCCAGGGCTCGTGGGTCTTTCTGTGTCCTATGCCCTACAGGTAAGGTGGGGCCATCCTTGTGACAGAGCAAGTAGGAAAGCACAGATGGCCAAATTACTCTGCCTCTCCTCGGTGCTAAGAAAAGGTCTCCACTATGCTCTCTGATTTATTAGGCCAATTTGACATGACGTCTGCTTTGTGAGGCGCTAGCTGGCCTAAACCAACAGGAGATTCATTCGGCAAGGCCACCTCTGAGGCAGAGGACATACAGGGATCACTAGCATCTGCTGAGTGTACTCCTCTGCTCCACCTGCAGACCAGCCCCAGCTGGGTTCCCAAAGCCCGAGATCTCTCAGCCCAGGCATGGGGAGACACTACCAGCCAGGGAGTGTGATTCAGGCTGCGGAGGTCTCCCTAGCAGGAAGAGGAAAGTGTGACAAGAGACAAGGGGGTATAGTTCATTGGTCATGTACTCGCCTAGTATGTGCATGACCCTAGGTTCAAACCCAAGTACAGGAAGGAAGGAAGGGGGACGGAAGGGAGAGAGGGAGGGAGGGAGGGAGGGAGGGAAAGAGCTAAGAGCTTGAAGGAGTTTCCCTGTTCTGAGATCTTGGAGAAATGATCTTGGAGCTTGGCCCAAACAGAACTGCCATGTCTGGGCAAGATGTAGGTCAACCTGACTGAGGTCAGAACATGGGACATGTGGGCCCAGACTCCATGATGTGGTTCACGCCTTCAGGGAGGCTACAGCTAGCCCTCTGTGTCCTTGGCTTCTTCACTGAAGAACCAACCAGCTGCAGACAGAAAACACTTGAGGAGGCTAGACATGATGATGCATGCCTGGAATCCTAGCACTTGGGAGGAAGCTGAGGCAGGAGGATTGCAGTGAATTCAGTGCCAGCGTAAACTACATAGTGAGATCTTTTCTCAAAACAAAAAAAAATAAAAAAAAAACTCCCCCCAAAACAATCTGAAAAAAATTTTTAGAAGCTCCTACCCCCCCCCCAAAAAAAAAAAAAACAGAAAACAAACAAACAAGATGCCTTCAGTGAGTCTCTGGACACAGGTAAATGAAGTGACATGTAGGTATTGTGTCAAGGATCTTAAGTAATCGAGACACCATTTGCAGCATACAGGAGGGTGTGGGTATGTTTCATGTGAATAATAAGCAGTTTTATGTGAAGGACTTGAACATCTGTGGGTTTAGGTATATTCCCGGGTCCCAGAACCAATACCCCGTGGTTGTGGAGGAGTAAACCGATCAGGTGACTGGAGCCTGGGATTGGAGGTCACCCTGACACCAGCCTGAACAGTCCAAGAGTTATACAAGCTGCAAATGGGATTTTTCTAAAGCAGATCACATGGTCGAGGCCTCAGGTGGCTCAGATCTGAATGCATCGGTAAACAGAAAGCGAGGCCGACAAGCCTGTCAGACTCAACCTTACTGTGCACGTGACTCATTTGGAGCTCTTGTTAAAATGTTCCTTCTCATTCACAAGCTTCAGTGCTGAGCCAGAGCTTGGAGTCTGCACTGCTGTCAATGCGTCTTGGTAACACAGTCCAGGCCCTGGACTGGCCCCACTGACATATTCTGGGAGCATGTTAGGAGTGGAGAGTCTCGGACCTGCTGGCTCACACACTGCATTCTGACAGGATGCTCTGAGAAGTCTAATACCTATTAAAGTTTGAGGAGCACTGAGTGAGACGGTCCTCCACTGAGTGTGCATTGTCACTGCCTGAGGCACAGATGTGATTAGAGGCCTAGTCAGCACACACCTGGAGGTCTTAGATGGGATGGATTCCACGGATGGAGAAATAAAGCCCCTGCTGGGCCCCTCCCACAACACAGTTCCTTTGCTCAGGTGACCTTGGCTCTGAATTGGATGATACGAATGATGTCAGACCTGGAATCTAATATCATAGCTGTGGAGAGGGTCAAGGAATACTCCAAGACTGAGACTGAGGTGAGTTCCAAGAGGAGTTCCCTGCAGCAGAAGGTACCGGGGTGACCTGAGGAAGGATGCTTGGTGGCCTGTCATCACTGTGTGTTCAAGGCTAGCTCTTTAAGTGGTATCCATCCTTCCATCCGTCCATCCGTCCATCCATCCATCCAGCTCTCAGAGTATCAGGCCATGGTTGATGCTAGATTCAGAGGGCTCAGAGCTGAGCCAAAGATTCTGATCCAGTGGAGGCACACGGCATGTAGGCAGATGGTGAGGCTCTGGGGCTGCCCCGAGCTAGGGGAGGTGGTTCAGCTGGGGTGGTCCTGGAGTAAGTGAGAGTCAGAGAATGGGCAAGTTTTCACAGATGAGGTGAAGTAGGGCTGGAGCAGGGGAAAGATGAGCATTCCAGCCAAAGGAGCGGAGGTGGGGCAGTGGGCCTTTTTTTTTTTTTTTTGGTTTTTCAAGACAGGGTTTCTCTGTGTAGCCTTGGCTGTCCTGGAACTCACTCTGTAGACCAGGCTAGCCTCAAATTCAGAGACCCATCTGACTTTGCCCCCCATCCTCTGAGTGCTGAGATTAAAGATGTGTGCCACCACCACCAGGCAGTGTGCTCTTTTTTTTTTTTTGAGAAAAGGAATTGTTCTTGCCTAGGTGGGTACAGATTTTTCTCCAAAGAGGGCATATTTCAGACCTCTTCATGCCCAGAAGCTGCACCATCTCTGAGCTCTGAGTGTCAAGCAGCCCACTTTTGGACCTCTGACGGTGTGTTCCACGGCCACAGTTCTCTGCCCTCTATGAGACTCCAGTGCTGTGACTTGCCTTTGTTTCCCCAGCTATTGGCTCCTGTCTTTTCCATTCCCTGTTTAGCCTAGACTCTGTCTGCGCTCCACAAGGAGATGTTCTCAACCTGTCCCTGTCCTTGCCTACAAAACCCCACCCCATCTGCGCCCACCCACCTGTCCACATCACACTTGTACAGAGCCGCTAATGTGTAGCCGGGGGGAAAAAATCGCTAATGTTCCTTCAAGTTCATAACCACCCTCCACAGCTGGTGTCCCTGCTTCCCTTCCCTGAGAATTATGCGCTCCCACTTTCCAAAAGACCTCTTGGGAGCCTCCTCTGTCCTCAAACCACGTCTGTTCTCTGTGCTCAGCCCTCCACCTCCCCTGCCACTTTCTTCCCTGAGAAAATAGGTTAAAAATGTGAACTCCCTTCACCTCCAGCTCCTCAGTGCCACCTGGGCATTCTCTGCCTCCTTCCTTTCCCTTTGAGCTGATGTTTTCCCTTCTCTTTTCAAAGTCCAGCCCCTCAGCTTCTATCAGCTCGAATGGCTGCTGGAGAATATGGCTTCCTCAGTCAGACGTTCTGTCTTGCTCCCTCTGTTGGGTGATTCTCATCCACAGCTACCTTCCGTTCTAGACATAAACAACCCCCCACCCCCCACCCCCACCCCGCCACATCACATTGCCCCGGTTCTCAGTTCTCCTTTGTTGTGAAGTCCGATTGAAGCTGTGATCTACACAGGTTCCACTTCTTCCTTACCCCGGCCCTCGCCTGCTGCAGCCTGCTTTCCACGAAAACAGCTCCCTCGTGACCTACCTGGCTCCAGTCTAAGAGACGCTTTCCTGTGCTCGTCTGATTTGACATCAGCTCCATCCAGATGAAAGCACCCACTCCTCCGCTCGCTCGGGGCTGCTTCTGTGACCCAAGCCCTAGGTCTGTGGGTGGACCATCACTGAACCCCCACCCACTTACTTGTTCTCCATCCCAAGCTACCCGGCCTCCACGCTAGCCCCACTTCCCCCAGTGTACACCTGATTCCTGAGATATCCATGTCTCTCTACATCCAACATGTCCTGTGGATGCACACAGTTGCTTTATCCCAAATGATGCTGTTCTCAGGCCTGGTATCCATTTCTGCCTTTAGCATCTCCTGGAGGGAGCTGTCAGTATAAACTGCTGTTCCTGGTTCTGTTACTCTCTTCCCCCTCTCTCTCCCCTTCCCCATCTCCCCCTCCCCCCTTATCCCCTCCTTCCTTTTCCCCCTCCCCCTTCCTGGTCCTCTCTTCTCTCCCCCTCCCTCTTCCTCCTATTCCCTTCTCTCCCTTCTCCCCTTTTCTCCTTCCCCCTCCCTCCTCTCCCTCCTCCTCTTCCTCTTTTTCTTCTTTTCCCAGTTCTGGGGCTGGAACCCAGGACCTCATATAGGCTAGGCAAGCACTCTGCCCCTGAGATACATCCCTAGCCCTTGGATCTTGTCCACAGTCTTGCTGTTTGTCTCGAGCTGGCCTCAAACTCTCAACCCTGCTTCTGTCTCCCGAGGGCTGCCCTTCTAGGTGTGTGCCACTGTGCTCAGCTTCCTCGGCCGCTTTCAATGCTGACTCTCTGCCTTCCTTACCCAGAAGCAAGGCTGGCTTCAGAGGTGTGCGGCCTGAAATGTCCCACAGTTCCCCATCTTGGAAGGGCCCCCACACTCAGCAGGGCTTCGTGTCGGTTCAGTATTCTGCTGTTGTCGCTTGGCATTCTTAGTAATTTTTTTTTTTGGACAACAGGCCCTGAGGGGTTTGGGTTTTTTGTTTTGTTTTGTTTTACATTGGGACTCTCAAATGGAAATAGCTCGTTCTTCCTCGAAGTGCCCACCATCTTCCCTCCAGTCGCGCCATTCTCCTCGCAGTGCCCAGTGAGACCCTTCAAAACTCCACTGGGAAGTGGGCATGGTGGTGCGTGCCTTTTAATTCCAGCACTAGAAAGGCAGAGGCAAACTCTGTGAGTTTGAGACCAGCCATGGTCTAGTGGGATAGCTCTTTTGGTAAAGTAAGTAACTAACATGCCCAGAGCCCTGGGTTCTGCCGCTAAAACCAAATAAACCTGGTGTGGTGGCTTGTGCCTATAACCCCAGCACTTGGGAGGTAATTCAGAGTAGCTGCCCCCGTACTGCAATGCAGAACACAAACAGCAAACATCATTCCCTTGTCTGTCTGTCCTCTAGATAGCCACTGGCCTGGTTCCCTCCCTCACCTCCTTCAGGTAGCCACTGTCACCTCTTCCAGGAAGCCTTCCTGAATAACGCATAGAACAGCAAACTCTTATGGGCCCAAGGCCTCATCACTTGTTTCACTACAGAGCCTTGCTTCTGTATAAGTCGTATGGCCTGTGTATGCTGGGACGCAAGCCTCCCAGAAGGAGAACTTTGTCTCGTTGGGGATACCTTGTAATAGAGAACGAATAGGGATGACAAAAGGCCGTGAAAAAGCAGGCAGGGAGAGACCCTCAGAGACGCGTGACAGAGTGGCAGGGGCCCGACAGCCAGGTTTCAGCGTAGCATGTGGGGGGGATGAAATCAAAGAGAAAAGGCTGGGGGCGTGGTCCCGTGGTAGCCTGCTTGCCTGGCAGGTGTGAGCCCCCGGGTTCTATCAAAGAAAAAAAGTCAAAGGAAATAAGGATTCCCTGAACCACAGGTGCCAGCCCTTGCCGTCAGGAGCTACAGTGAGTGAGGATTGAGGTGTCTGGAAAGAGGTGGGGCTGAACAGTGGGAGAGGGCTTGGACAGGTGTCCCCCTGATGAGAACCCAACTGTCTCCCGCTAGGCTCCCTGGGTGGTGGAGGGCAACCGTGCTCCAAAAGGCTGGCCCACGTGTGGGGCGGTGGAGTTCCGGAACTATTCGGTGCGGTACCGCCCGGGCCTTGAGTTGGTGCTGAAGAACTTGACTCTGCATGTGCAGGGTGGCGAGAAGGTACTTGTGCCTGGGGACCTTGCCACAGCCTCGTGGGGGAACGTGGGTGCTCTAACTGGCTATCTATTGGGGTGCTGATAGAGATGCCCCTGACAGCCCTTCCCGTGCCCCATAGGTAGGCATTGTGGGCCGCACTGGGGCTGGCAAGTCTTCCATGACTCTCTGCCTGTTCCGGATCCTGGAGGCCGCAGAGGGTGAGATCTGCATCGATGGGCTCAATGTGGCACACATTGGCCTCCATGACCTCCGTTCTCAGCTCACCATCATCCCTCAGGTAGGAGCCTGCTGACCCTGCTCCTCCCCCCACCCACCCCCCCACCCCACTCCCAAACCCTGAAACTTCAAGAACTTAAGAACTGGGCCTTGGGGCCTGGTTGGAAAGATGCCTCCACAGCCAGGAGCAGAGTCAACACAAAAGCCACCCAGGCACAGATCTGGAAGGACAGACTCCTTGGCCAGTCAGGACTGCCCTTGGGCTCCTGAACTAGCAAATGGGAAGGACCACAGGCTCCCCCCAGCAGAGCAATGCTGAGGTGTCCTGTCTTTCTCTCCTGGTTGCACAGCTCCAAGTGGCGCAGCCTTTTCTGGCTCCTTAGGGTGTTTTTTATGCCGAGTAGACACTTCGGAGGCAGATTAGTGGCGCTGCTTCCCGCTTCAGCAGGGGACTCAGCTACTGGCCAAGCTGAGGTTTATCACTCCCCCACAGACAGTTTTTTTTATCTCCCTGGTAATGTCCCCCTTCTGGAAGACTGGGGACAGAGCAGAGAGCTGCTGCCCGGTGCCTTTCCTTCTTCACGCTCCTGAGACTCCTTACAGGGGCTAAGGTATTTCTCTCTGATGTTATGTCTCCAGGACCCCATCCTGTTCTCAGGGACCCTGCGCATGAACCTAGACCCCTTTGGCCGTTACTCGGAGGAGGACATCTGGAGGGCCCTGGAGCTGTCCCACCTGCACACATTTGTGAGCAGCCAGCCAGCAGGCCTGGACTTCCAGTGTTCCGAGGGAGGGGATAACCTCAGGTAAGAGTGGGAGTAGACATGGCAGGAATGCTGCCCCCAACTGGGGGCCCTGTGGGTGCTGGGCAGAATCCGGATGAGCCCCTAACCCACACTGGCATGCACCTCAGCCAGAGCTGCGCAGGGATGCTATTTCCTATGGAGTATAGTCTCAGAAGGAACATGGCGCTTCCTCAGACCCCTCATGCAAGACTCACTTTGCAGTTTAGGAAACAAACTCAGAGAGGGCAGGGGATTCGCCGAAGTTGCACAGCTAAGAGAAGGCACACCTGGGATTTGAACCAGCTCTGGTTCTCATCTAATCTGACCCCAGTGACGTACAGATGAAACAGTCCCACCCTTGTTGGAATCTCCCAGGGTCATGTACCTGTGGCATAAGTGAGAGGAAGCCTGTGTTGGTCTAGAAAGCTAAAGATGTCTGCCAGGATAGAGGCAGTCAGCTCGGGAATGGACAAAGTCGGCTCTCTCTGCATTCCCTGTGCCCACTCCAGACCCTTAGGGTCCACAACCCAAGCCTCTGGGCTGTGTGTTCCAGAGATCAGCAGTCTGTTCTTACTGAGGCAAAAGCCTCAAGATATCTAGATTTTCTTTGGTATTCTATTTGAGTTTGTTTCTGGTGCTAGATTTACCCTAGGCAAGCTCTTTACTGCTAAGTCATAGTCCTGGCTGTGTGATTTGGGAAATTGCTTAACCATTCTGTGTCTCTTTTACATTCACTATATAAATAGGGATAATAATAATCAATGCCTGCTTGCATTGCACTCCCTGATAATAATATGACGGCTGAAGATATGGGTCAGCAGTTAAGAGCACTGGCTGCTCTTCCAGAGGACCCAGGTTCAATTCCCAGCACCCATATGGTAGCTCACAATTAGCTGTAACTCCAGTTCCAGGGAATTTAACCTCCTCTTCTGGCCTCAGTAGGCACAGAACACATGTGGTACACAGACATACATGCAGGCAAAATACCCATATACACAAACTAATAAATAAAATAAACATACATAATGCAAGCTACACACACACACACACACACACACACACACACACACACACACACACACACACACATATATATATATATATATATATAATATTTTTTCTAGTAGCCACATTAGTGGACAGCATAGCGATACCCCTTCTCAAGAGAGGCATTAGCCTCTGAGCCATGTCTCCAGCCCAGTTCTCTCTTTCTAAGATGTGGGTCACAGGGATCAGATTCAGGCCATCAGACATAATGGCAAGCATCTTTATCCACTGAACCAGCTAACTGAATAGGCCCTGGAATAAATTCTAAAAACATATTTTATCCAGCCCAATGTATCTAAAATAATATTCAATGTGTCAGCAATATAAAAGCTATTAGGTAATATATGCCTATCATCCCAGGCCTTGGGAGGCTGAAACAGGAGGATTACTTTAAGTTTAAGGGCAGTCTGAGCTACATAATGTTTCCTTGTCTTAAAAAAAAAAAAAAAGAGGGGGCTGGAGAGATGGCTCAGAGGTTAAGAGCACTGGCTGTTCTTCCAGAGGTCCTGAGTTCAATTCCCAGCAACCACATGGTGGCTCACAACCATCTGTAATGAGATCTGGTGCCCTCTTCTGGCCTGAATGGATACATGCAAGCAGAACACTGTATACATAATAAATAAATAAATCTTAAAAAAAAAAAGAAAGAAAGAAAGAAAAAGAAAAGGAAGTTATTATGGATATTTTGCTTTTTTTTTCACAGAAGTTTAAAATCTTGCATGTATTTTCCACTTTCTTTTTGTTGTTGTTTGTTTTTGGTTTTGGTTTTGGTTTTTTCAAAACAGGGTTTCTCTGTGTAGCCCTGGCTGTCCTGGAACTCACTGTGTAGATCAGGCTGGCCTCGAACTCAGAGATCTGCCTGCCTCTGCCTCCCAAGAGCTGGGATTAAAGGCGTGTGCTGTCACTGCCTGACAGTTGTTTGCTTTTTGAGACAGGGTCTCTTTATGTCATAGCCCTGACTGTCCTAGAACTTGCTATGTAGACCAGCCTGGACTAGAACTCACAAAGATTCTGCCTCTGCCTCTTCTCTCTCTCTTAATGCCCTCTCTTTTTTCCTTACTTTTTCCTTTTGGTGCTGGGGTCGAACCCAGGACCTTGGACAAGCTGAGCAACACTTCACCGTGACCTACATTCCTAACCCTTTATTTTCATCCTTCTATTCAGTGCATACTCATGTTTCAAAACTTGAAACAAACAAACGTAAGGTCACATCTGCCCGGTGCTTAATGTTTTGCAGTATTCAAAGTACTTTGGCCTCCACCGTCTCATTTAATCTTTTCTGCTGCCCCGTGGGCCGGAAATAGAAATGGAATTACTTGCCCCAAACTGCCGGGCCAGCCAGAGGCAGGGCGAGGGATTTAGGGAGATGTGAGATTTTGTCCCCATCATCACTTTCCTTACTTCATCGCAAGGCTTCCTCAAACGGGAAACAGGTGGTGCAGGCCTGGCGACGCATACCTGTAATCCCAACTACTTGAGGCAAGAAAATTGTAAGTTCAAGACCAGCCTTGGCTGGATGGAGATACAGTTCTTGCTTAGTGAATGTGAGGTCTGGGTTCAGTTTCCGGTACAGCAACCACTCTGTCTGCTAGTCCCCAGCACTTTCCCCAGAGCATCTGTAGCCCTTCACAGCAGGATCAGAGACAGAAGCGGTCCCTCCTCCTCCTTCAGTGAGCTTGTGGTCACTTTAAGTATAACCTGTGTCCTGTGCCAGGCCCACCATTAATCAGCCCTGAGCTCTATCTGGCAGCTCATTCTGCTGCCAGAACCTTCATTAGTTTCGGGAAGAGGCCAAGGAGGGAGGCTGGTCTTTACTTTGGCTGTGACTCACCCCTCTGGGAAGGGTTGAGGTATTTGTCCTTGGGTGTGTGTGGGGGGTGGGGGGGGGGGGGAGGTGGGTGGGTGCTGTGGCCTCTGTGGTTGGGAACACAGCCCTGCTTTGTTTATTGGTTCTGGCTTTCAAGGCCGGAGGTTGAAGATAAGGATCCGCCCTCCTGATCTCCAGTGAACAAAGATGGGGAGTCCCCAGGTCCCTCTCTTCCATGTCTCCCAAACAGAGCCATGCTCTCTATTCCCTGTGTGGGTAGGAGATGGCTGCCAGAATGGTATAATCATAGTTTAGCAAGATGGCATGAGAGGCTTGTATGCAAATATCCAGGGAGAGCGATCCCAGTATGTTCTTACTATAAAGTGTGAATGACTGACAATGTGAGGTGAGGACACACTGTGGCACTAGTTCAGAATGTGGTCCGGAAGGAAGCACAGGAAGAGAGACCTGAGGGTACCCACAGCAGAGCTCCCACGGCGATGTTTGGCTCTGGCTCTGGCTCTCCAGGCCCCTCACTATGGTACAAAGCCTTGTCCCTGCTCCTGGAGGGCTGTGGCAGAACCAGGAAAGGTAGACAGCTAGTCCCGGGCTGCTGAGAAGAAGTAGAGACAAACCCGTGGGAAACAAGGCCTGAGGCCTGGAAGGTGGCTTGGGAACCTAGCTGGAAACACCCGCCTTCCTTCTCAGTGTTGGCCAGAGGCAGCTGGTGTGCCTGGCCCGAGCCCTGCTCCGCAAGAGCCGCGTCCTGGTTTTAGATGAGGCCACCGCTGCCATTGACCTGGAGACAGATGACCTCATCCAGGGCACCATCCGAACCCAGTTTGAAGACTGCACTGTCCTGACCATTGCCCACCGGCTCAACACCATCATGGACTACAACAGGTGGGCCATGGAAAGCCAAGTGGGTGAGGGGGTGGAAAGTCATGGAAAGAGGGCATCTGTGGCTATCACCTAGGAGTCCGCAAGAGGCAGGGCAAATGAGACTCTTGGAATTGGCTATGGCATGGAAGTTCAGAACAGGGTTCCCAAGTTATTCTTCAGATGCAGGGTAGAGTTAACTGGGTACAATTACATCTGCAAAGACCCAGGGTCCTTTTGGAATTACCAACATGTGGGGAAAGGTACACCAGGCTCCCTAGACATTGGAAACTGCATGGGTCACCTCTGTGCTCCTTACTGAGAATGGGTAAGGGGAGGGGAATGGCCCCTCATGTCACTTCCAAGCTTGTGGGTGGAGCGTTTGCGTGCCCATCACTTCCTCTGCACCTCACTACCACCTGTGTTGGGCAAGTACCACACAGGGGATGGGATAAAGCTGCTTGGGAGGTCCCTGACAGGTTCCTGGGTCCCATCCTTGGTGACTAGACCCTACCAGTGCCCTACTTGTGGGGAAGGCATTGTGTCTGAGCCAGAGCACTGAGCCCGATTGCTGTGTGACTATGGGCAGCTTGCAAAGCTTTGCTGGGGCTGCTCCGTGTCTCTCAGAACTGCTGGAAGGAGTCAGCGAAAGCACATGTAAACTGAAGGTAACACCGAGAAATGCCAGTTCGCTCCCCAGTCCCCTTAAGCCCGTTGATTGTGATTCTTCTCCCTAGTATTCATTCCTCCAAGGATGAGAAAGGGAACGCCTCAGGATCGCTTGGCTTCCTTGGGTAGGAGGATGGGTCAACTGAGGCTTTCTCTTGGAAGTGTCCCCATGCAGCCAGCAGGATCTGGGGGTGGGGGTGGTGAGCATGCCTGATGCCACCCTGTGTCTGTCCCATCCCTACCCCATTTCTATCCCTCCCTTTCAGGATCCTACTGGGAGGAGAATGCAGGTGGGCTGGCTGCAAGTGGTGGGCTCTGCCTCTGGGGAAAGAGGCAGGGCTGAGAGGATCTTTCCAGATTCACCCCCAACAGCCCTAGGGTGGGAGGCTCGGGCCCCACCGTGGAGGGGTGGGAGTCCACTCATTCTAAAAGGGCAGGCAGAAATTAATCAAAGAGTCAGGTTACGGAGCCTGTAATTAGAGACCACGGGAAGGAAGCAGGGGATCCCTGTGTGCAGGCAGAGAAGTCAGGCTAGCAGGGTGGCAGGACCTTCTCTTCCAAGAAAGGGCACTGCCACGTGGACCCAAAGGATGGGGAAAGGGTGAGAGATGGGGAGTGAAGAAGGGAGGTGGCTGTATACCTCAGAAATAGAGGCAGCACAGCCCCCAAGGCAGGGAGCAGTGAGGCTGGAGGGTGGAGCCAGAGAGAGGAACCAGCCCCCAAAGCTGTTCTTGAAGACCATGCCGAGTCAGCTGGTCATCATGTTAAGGGCCAGGAGAAGCCACTGGAGACTGAGTTTGGATAAGACAGCCTCCTGGCCCAGGTTTGGTCAGTGGCCAGGTGGTAATGTTCACTCCTTCCCAGCACACAGATCTAGGAGCCCAGCAGGTGGAGATTAGAAAACAACCTACCTCTCACAAAAGAGTCTCTCCAGGCTTGGGGCCTCCTGCCCCTCCCACCTTCCCCTGATGCAGCTGGCTATGGGTCTTGTGCCAGGTTCCTCCTGCGTGTGGTTGATGGAGACTCTAACTCCAGGCTCAGGCTTGCCTGGGGTGGGGCAGTTGATCCATGCAGCAGCAGCAGCAGTAGCAGCCCAAGACCCAGATTGCAGCATTGGCCTCACTGCAGCCTGGTTTCCTGCCGTGTGCCTTTGTGAGCTGGCACAAAGTAGATGGATGTACACAGGGCCTAGTGCAGGCCTGTGGCTCCCTGCACACAGCCTGCTGAAGCCTTGCGACCCCAGCGACAGGATGGCTCATTAGGGAAGGCTTTCCAAGCCCAGACTAGCAGAGATGAATAGGACTTTGTGTTTGATCCCAGAAACTGCTTCGTGCACTAAGAGAGCTAACCAAATAGCGAAAATAACCAGGCTTGCGAGTGTGCACAGGTGGCCTATCAGTTGGGCTGAGAGGGTTGGCTGACGTGGGTGGGCTGACATGTCACTGCAGGGCCTGAGCAGTACCCAAAGGGCAGGGCTGGCCTCCAGGGCTGAGTCTACGCTGATGGAGACCAAACTACTTTTTCTTTTTTTGGCTAGGGTCCTGGTCTTGGACAAAGGAGCAGTAGCTGAATTTGATTCTCCAACCAACCTCATTGCAGCTGGAGGCATCTTCTATGGGATGGCCAAAGATGCAGGACTCGCCTAGAATACATTCCAAGGGTTTCTTCCTTGTCTGAATCGACAGCAAGGACTTGATGGCAATGAGTGGGGGCATTTGTGATATTCATATTATTCTTATTATTATTCTGCAAATTGCCTCACAGACTAGCCATACTTAACACTGGAATGAGGAAGTGAGTTGGAGTCTAGTTGAAAGCCAAGTTCAGACCAGTACCTGGGTCTCCTGGTCCTAGTCTACCATTAGTCCCACATTGCAGTTTTTAAGAGACCTCACGCCTGCCGCTACATTTTCATACCCCCCCCCTTTTTTTTTTAATGAAACTTCCTCCTTCTGGTCCAGGGACTGCTAGGTCAGACTGTCCCAAGAACAGAGTCCCTGTATTGGTGCTGTCTGAATCCACTTCAGATAGGATACTGATGAAATAAAGCTGTGTGGTCAACAGTATACACACCATGTGTTGCCTTCTTCTGCCTGTTTCCTGTGCTGTCTGGAGGTTCGAACCTTGGTGAAGGACCTCCTACACTTCTATGTGACTGCGTTATCTGAAACCTTCAGACCCCAAAATTTTGGCTGCATCTTCATAGCCAAAATTCCCAGTGAAATTACAGTACCTCCCCTTCTGGGCAGATGCTATGAAAGGTAAGAAATAAAGGTCCTGAAATCTGACCTCAGGCCTTAGCTTCTTAGAAGAGCTGTTTAGAACACTTCTGGGTCCATGTCATTGCTGTCTTTCCAAGCCTGTTCTCCGGGGGCTAAAGTGTGTGTGAGCTCTCCCCTCCTGGCTCCTTTAGATGCCTGTTCACCAGGAAGGCCACTGGTCATTCCTTCTCCTCAGGTCAGCCAGATGAACATTAAGGTCAGAAGTGTTCCAGGTCCCTGCCTCTCCAGCCCCTGGAGCCATTTTGAACAAGCCAACAAAGGCTTATTTTCTGTCGAGTTGGCCTGAACCCAGGCTGCAATTGAAATGGATCTCTTCTGCCACCTCCTCAGCCTTTCACCCTCATCTCTACCCTTACTCTTGGTGAAAAGTGACCGGCTGCAGGTGATGGCTGTTTTTCTTTCCCCACCTTAAAGGCTTGGCAATCACTGAGGAGACGGCTCCTTTGATCTGCTTTTTCTATATGCTCTGGCTTGGCCTATGCAGCAGGACCGTTTGTTAAAGGTTAATCACATTTTTTTTTTTTTTTTTTTTTTTTTGGCAGGCTGTTTCTGTCCAGGATGTTTATGAGTATATGGAAGTCGACTTCCATCCTTGTGATAGAGCAAGTAGGAAAGCACAAATGCCCAAATTATTCTGCCTCTCCTCGGTGCTAAGAAAAGGTCTCCGCTATGCTCTCTGATTTATTAGGCCAATTTGGCATGACGTCTGCTTTGTGAGGCGCTAGCTGGCCTAAACCAACAGGAGATTCATTCGGCATGCTTCTCAGCTGAGGATCTGAAGGTGTGAGGCTGTTTCCTCTCCTGTCTCGGGAGTTTGCTTCTGAACTCATTGAGGCCGTGACAGGTGCTGACAGCCCAAAGGGGAGGCTCGGTTGTGTCAAGTAAATAGGATAATCAAAAAATGTGGTTAATAGGGGATGACCTCTATCTAACTGGCTCAGCGACTCCAGGGAAACAAAGAGCTTGCTGTGAACTGGGAGGGAGGACGCCACACAGACTCCATCTCCAGATGCTGCCTGCGACAGGGCACGAGTGCTGCAGGGACACAGTGGCAGTGGGGTGGAGGCGGCTCAGCGGGGGAGGTGGCCCTTCTCTTTCTCCTCCGCAGTACCAGCCCCATGGGACTTGACAGCCATTTGAACCCTGTCATTAGAATACAGTGCTGTTTACGAGGGCAAAAGGAGAGAAAATGAACTTGGTCAGTTAGCATTTAATTTTAATAATACCTGTTATGTTTGAACAGTCTCCTGTGAATGTTTACACACAGTGTGAACACATGCTTCAACTATGCAGTGGAGGAGAAGTGCATTCAGTTAACAACACTTAAAAGAAAATCCCTTGTTATAAATTACACAAAGCATATAAAAATATTTCTCTGAATGCATAGATTAAGACTTGAAACTCACCTAAGAGCAACCATGCAGTTCATCCCACTGCCAGAGGCAATGACCACAGAGGACTTCAGCAAAGAGCAGGGCACTGGGCAGAGCCATGTGGGACGCCAACACCCTTGGTCACTGCTCCTGAGCTCTGGAACACTGGTCTGTAGCCCACCTCCCAGCCAGGTCTCTACTGCTTCTGAGAATCTCTAATCACTTGGGATGGCTGAAGGAGTTTGAACCCCAGTAATTTAGACATGAATTAATACTGAATTTATTTCTTCCACGATAGAATCACACTAATTGTATCAGTAAACTAAGTTTTTCCAAAGCAAATCGAGGGGAAAAAAGGTTAGTACATCTAGATAAAGTAGTTTCTGATTGGTTGAAACACAGGGGAGGTTTCTTCATTAAAGCACTTGGGAGAAAGGGGTGATGAGCAACTGCCACTCTACAAGGGAAAGTCCCCAGCTATACCAGGGTGGGTATGATGACGTCACTACACAGTGACCCCACGAAGCTGGCCTTGAACACCTCAATCTCATTTCAGCATTTAGGTGGCAGCGGGAGGCCATTACCTCAGCAAAACATTCTCTTCCACCGACAGCTGCATGTTTTCACTCTAATGCAGTGTTCTAGTAAAATGAAGTTAATAGTCAGGAAGTTAAGTTTCTGTGGAAACTATAGGCACTATGGGGAGAAAGCTTAAGACAGCAGGGATCCTCGTCAACAGCTGCTCCAGGCCCTGCTCTCCTGTTTGTCTGCGTGGGCCAGGTCCTATTTCTAAAGTGAAGCTGTCTCAGCAAAACGGAGGCTTTTCAACTTTAACGCTGCTGAGGAGAAGGGGAAGACTCTTCGAAGCACTCTTGGGAAAGATCCTTAGGCCATGCTTAAGTCTAATCAGGTGCTTACAACTGACTGACCAGTGGATGGTGGTGGTGACGGGGATTCCTAAGATCGAACAATTTGTTTACAAAAGCAACAGATTTCAGAGTTATGTAAAAATCCTAATAATTTCCAAAATAACCTTTATCTTTGATACAAAAATAAAGATGCTAACTCCTTTAGTTCAGTTCCCCACAATAACCTCTAAAACAGCAACAAATTCAGGCTCAAAAACGGCTTTTCATTTCTGGTGGGAAGTGAGAGTGGTGGACGTGGACCAGCAGTGTTTGTGCTCTTTTGAATGGTGCAATCAAACAAGGATGACAGGAACTGCCTCAGT
The DNA here is from genome assembly GCF_007827085.1 of Peromyscus californicus insignis. NCBI lineage: Eukaryota > Metazoa > Chordata > Mammalia > Rodentia > Cricetidae > Peromyscus > Peromyscus californicus. Next base: position 28,431,762 of record NW_026294551.1, read on the forward strand.
AAAGATGGAGTGGTTCCTTTAGAAAGCATCAGAGAGCCCTCTAGTGACCGTGGAGGGGAGGAGACGCAGAGACGACCGTCCTGAGACAGACAGCGGCAGTCATGAGTGGTCACAAAAGAAAAGTGGGGAGGGGAAGCTCTTTTGGTTAACAGCCTATTTACAATTAGGTAACTAGATTCTTAAATACTTTAAACCTGAGTAACATTTATAAATACGCTAGATGGACCCTCACAGCCACAGGTCACACCGGAATCCCTCCGTCCAGTACCTGTGCTTTCTACCCCAGTCTCCCTCCCTAGTCAGTTCAAAACCTCAGGAGCATCGTGAGCATGCAACACCAATGAAGTGCGCCTGGCCCTTCAGGTGCACCATCAACAGGGCCCTGCCCAGAGACAGGTCCGCTCTCGGGTCCGCTTCGACTCCCTAGCTTCTGCACGTGAAACACTGGCTATCGTACCTCCGGCTTCTGCCTCTCAAGACCGCTTTTCAGCTGTTCAAAGATTCAGCAATAGGTTTATTGTGCACCAAGAGGCTTGAAAGAGGGGCACCGCGCTGGGGGTCGGGGTTCCCTCCTGCTGAGGCAGGATGTTAGTGGACACTGCGCAGTTGACACCAGAGGCCCTGGGGGGCATCCGAGGCTTTGGGATCAATGGCTTGTCCTTTGGCCCAGAGGTGACACATACTGTCACAATACTCAGTGATAAAGGCCCTGCAGCATTAGTATGTCAGTTTGGAAGCTCTCCGGTTGTAGCAAGGCCTCTCAGTCAGTGTGGACGCAGCGTTTCTGAACAGAAAATTATTCTCACTTATCATCAGAACCAGCTCTAGCTCCTGGAAATCCTGGAGTCGGGCCACATCTTTGTCCTAAAACAAAACAGGGCAATGGGTTAAACTTTTCTTTCCATTCAGTTACTTTTTAAATTATATTCATTTATTTGCTTGTTTATTTTGTATCCTTGTCACGCATGACACACATGTGGAGGTCAGATGACAACCTGTGGGAACTGGTTCTCTCCTTCCACCATGTGGGGCCCTGGGATAGAACTCAGGTCATCAGGTTTGGGGACAAGTGCCTTTACCACTAAGCCATCTTGCCAGCCCAGGGCAACAGATTAATAGAAGCAGCTTGTGTCTATGTTTGGTGGGTTGTATTGATGCTAGTACCTTGGTCCATCTTCAATCTAGAAGGAAAATGAAATCCCTGAGGCAGCTAAGCAATGATCAGTTCCCAGGTCTAACCTGGACAAGATGGAGAAGGCCCTAACAGTCTCTGCTGTAGGATGTGAATGTCCTGAAGGGATAGGCAGGTGGGCATCAGTTTTCCTCAGGCTCCTAGAGCAGCCAGAAGCTTGATGCTGGAGAACCCATAGCTGGCTGGAGGATCACAACAGATGACCAGGTGGGCCTCAGCTCATCACACACAACATACCTAATAGAGCACTAAGTCAAGCCCCACAGGGTCACTATGGAAAGAACTGAAACAGGCCCATGTAACACTCTGCTATTTTCTAACCTTCAAAAATGCCAGTGTATTAGGGTGTAGTAGCTCACATCTTTAATCCCAGCACTCAAGAGGCTGAGGCAGGAAGACTACCATAAATTCAATGTGGCCTAGGACAAACAATAAATACCAAGGCAGCTAGAGCTACACATCAAGACTCTGTCATAAATAAACAAACAAACAAATAAATAAATGAGCAAGTAAGCCAGGGTCTCTGTGGACTCAGATGAAGGGAGAGAAAGCTTATGGACTGCGTTTAGGTTGGAGCTTGAACTCAAGGCTTTGCACATGACAAGTATACACTTGACCACTGAGCTCTGGCCTCAGCCCTCCTTAGCCCTTTGCTACTGGCTTTCCCTCCAGCTATGACTCAATAACCAAGGAAGAAGTTAGGTGTGTTCCAAATGCAGGCAGCAGCCACTTACTCGTGCTGAGCAGACTTCTTACCTTTCGCAGCAGAGTATTGGGTAACTTCCTGATCTTTTCCACTTGGTCTGGATTAACACCCAGCTCACAGCAACTCACTCTGAGCAGTTCTTGGTAGGTGAGCTCCTGTCGATCCAGTTCAATTTCAATGAAATCATTTTCCCGAAGAGATGGGTTCTGAATCCTCACCTTGAGTACCAGCTCTAGAAAAAGAGAGAAAGAAATGGTACTGCGCAGTCTGGTATAGCTCAGCACATGTAATTTAAGGTCTGCACCAGCCACTGAGAAAACCTAGGTCAATCAGTAGGGTTTGTTTACATCCATTCCTGGCTCTGTTGGAGCCGTTTCCTGCCTTGTCTTCTCCACTAGGGGTCACCAAGAAAAGGGGCAGAGGCAGCCACCCTAGCTATGTAGGGCTCACTAATCTCTGTCACTGGACATGAGGAGGTAAAGACTCCAGAGGGTTTAAGTACCCATGACATGTGAGTAGGGAAAGGAGAGGAGGGCCAGAAAGATGGCAAGGGCAAGATGTGGTACCTGAGATACTCTGACGGGATTCAACAATTACGGATCTGAAGTTACTCAGGAAATACAACATTCCTTGAAATAAAGACAGTAAAGGAGCCAGGCATGGACTGCATCACACACTTATAATCCCAGCAACAGGAGGTGGAGAGAGAAGAGCCATAGGTTTCAGTACAGCCTGGACTACATAGTGAGACATTGTTTCAAAACACCAAAACAATTCATCCTACCAACTAGGAAACAGGGTGAGTTCGAGGCCAGCCTGGTCTACCCAATGAGTTTCAGGCCAGCTTAGGCTACACACCCAAATCAATTAACAAAAACAAACAAACAAACAAAATCACTAAATCAAAACAAAAACAGCAAAGGAACAAAAAAAAAGTTAAATCTAAGCATGACTTGAAACGCTGCACCCTGATAAGGAAGGAACCCTTGCTTGGGAGTAGGTAACACTATATTCAGGAGTCAGTTAGAAGCAATCTATCTGCCTTTATATTCCAAAACTGAGTGTCAAGATGACTCAAGCCAAGTATCCACATACATTTGACAATTCTGTCTTGCTCTTAAAGTATGGATCCCTCACAGCATCACAGGTCACTGATATCAGCAGCTATAGTACTAGGTCTTCAAAACTAGGAAGTTACGTGAAAAAGAAAAGTAAGTGTACACCAGACTATGGATTTTACTGGAATTAAGAGCCGTTTGAATGAAACTGTGGTTTCTAATGTTCTTAAAATGATATGACAGTCAGGTATGGTAGTGTACTCTTTTAACCCTAGCATTTGGGAGAAACAGGCAGGTGGGTCTCTATGAATTCAACACTAGCTTGTTCTACATAGTATGTTTGGGCCAGATAGGATTACATAGTGAGACTCTACCAAAACAAACAAACAAACTAAAAACCAACCAAACACATACACACAAAGAGAAATATACATGAATATGTGAATAATACATGTATATACCTGCAAACATATATACAAATGCTTATTTGCCTCCTTCTCTTCTCCCATCCACTCTTCACACTGTCCCTTCTTTCCCCTTCTCTCAGTCTCTAATTAAGCCTAGAACTGTCACACCTATAGCAAGAAGGACACCTAGTGCTCAAATCCTGGCTTCTAAATCCTACTCTCTACCAAAAAGAACCAGGACTCCCAGGAGTGTTGGTGTAGGGGAAATGATGCTATAAACCAGGAACATCTTGTTGCCCTAGAAATAAGGATGTGTTCCAAGAATAATGGGGATGTGTCCACAGGACATTAAGAACTAGCTTGAAGGGGTTCCCACTGGCTAAATCAGGAATAATCTGAATATCAAAAGAATGACTGCATCAAATTACAATACACTGAATATAATATGAATTATAAGTTCAGGCTGGAGAGATGGCTCAGCAGTTAAGAGCACTGGTTGCTCTTCCAGAGGACCTGGTTCAATTCTCAGAATACACAGGGTGGTTCACAACTGTCTGTAACTCATTCCAGAAGATCCAATGCACTTTCCTAGCCTCTGAGGACACCAGACACATACACAGAATACAGACATCCATGCTGGCAAAACACCCACCCACCCACCCCCCACATACAAAAGAGTAGTAAGTCAGTATGGCTATAAATGAGAAGGAAAAGTCCTTCTTTAGTGGGATTTGTTTTTACTTTATCTTATCCCTCGGACTGGAATTACATAAGGTTGTAAGCTGCCATGTAGGGGCTGGGAACTGAACCTAGGTCCTCTTGAAGAGGAGCCAGTGCTCTTAACCACTGAGCCATCTCTCCAGCCCTCCCTCCTCCAAATCCTTCTTTATAGCAGAATACCAAGTAATAAACACAGAAGGAATGATAGAAAGCCATATTTCACCAAATAACTGCTCTGAACCCTTCAAAATTATAGAGGTCAAGAATGATAGGGAAGAAAGGGGCTAGAGAGATGAGTCAGCATTTAGGAACAATTGCTATTCTTCTAGAGGACCAGAATTTGGTTCCCAGTATCCCATGTGGCTCATAGGGTCTGAAATTCTAGTTCCAGGAGATCTGACACTCTCTTTGGTCTCTGCAGGCACTGTACATACATGGCACACTTACATGAAGGCAAAACACTCATATACATGAAAAAATTAATCTTTCTTTCTTTTTTGTTTGCTTGTTTGTTTTTCAAGACAGGGTTTCTCTGTATAGCCCTGGCTGTCCTGGAGTTCACTCTGTACACCAGGCTGTCCTTGAACTCAGAGATCCTCTGCCTCCTGAGTGCTGGGATCAAAGGTGTGTGCCATCATCACAGTGTATCATGTATATGCACTGTGCAGAAGAGGGCACTGTAGCCCTGGAACTGGAGTTAGAGATAGTTGTGAGCTAAGTGTGGGACTGGGAACGAAACCAGAGTCCTCTGCAAGAGCAGCAAGACGGCTTTAAAAACTGCTAAGCTCCCTAGTAACGCTTTTTCTTTTTCTTTTTTTTGTTTTTTTGTTTGTTTGTTTTTCGAGACAGGTTTCTCTGTGTAGCTTTGGTGCCTGTCCTGGATCTTGTTCTGTAAACCAGGCTGGCCTCAAACTCACAGAGAGCCACCTGGCTCTGTCTCCCGAGTGCTGGGATTAAAGGTGTACACCATCATGTCCAGAAAGAGAAAAATTTTGTTCCCAGGAATGATAGAAAAGGAACAACACTTCATATTTTTGAGTAAACAGTATACAGTTTATGAATCTTGAATGAAGAGAATTCCTTATACAGATCCTGGAACTTTTCCCTAATTTTGTAAGTATACCCCAATTAAATAAACACATACACTTCATTCTCCTCTTGCAGAGACTGTTTGCTGTTAAGGCATTACCTTGCATATTAAATGGAAATGCTCCAGTGAAGAAAAATGGCTGAAATGCTGGCGCTGGTCCTGCATATGTCCCGTTTTGAGGCTCCAGAGACACTGGTGGCTTGGATGGGACAGAGGAGAACAGGGAGCGGTTCTGACTCACTGGTGGCTGACAAACAGGACCAGGTTTTGTGCTTTCTGGTGTTCTGAGTATGGCAGAGGGGGCAGAAATATCACCATTCTGAACCAGTGCCAAGGAGGTGTGGTCCCTAGGAAAGGCCCCTAGCAGAGGGGGTTCTGTGGGGGGCAGCAATGGAGGTGAGCCATCTGCTGGGGGTGACGCTGGAGGTGTGGAGGGGCCCCCATTCTGCAACTGGGTGGAGTCTTCTGCTGCAGGGGTATAGATAAAAGGGAAGGCTGGGTTGGCCAAATAGTTGGGAACAAAGGGCAGTTCCGACTCCTTCTTCAGCTGGGGGAGCTCATCATCGTCATCAGCTTCTTCCACTTAAAAACAGAAAAACACAGAACATAAAACTTACCAAGAAAGGAGCATGGTGGGAGCTAGTGTCATTTGGAATGTGACAAATACTTTGGTCAGGACTGACTGCCTCTTCAGGTCAGAAGAGAGACCATTTCATTAGGCTTATGACTACCATTTTTTGTAAAACTCTTCACTTTTACAAATTAAAAAAACACAACTTATAATACTGGCATCCTACAAACAATGTGGAACCACAACTTTGGCACAGTAATTAATTTAGAAAAATAAGACCAATTATCTGATCAGCATGGATGTGGCCAGTAACACCACATCTTAAAGTATTTGTCAGCAAGAATCGAATGTTCCCCCCAAACAGACGCACCTCCCATAATCTTCCTGATCTCTCTCCTCGATGTTAATTGCACTGGCATTTCTCCTTTTGTTGTAAGAATCTCTCTGTCAGCCCCTGATTTCAGCAGGTAAGAGACCACCTGGCCATGGTTGCGTTTACATGCCCAGTGTAAACAGGTCCTGTCCCAAAGAAAGGAGAGAGAATGAGTGAAAGAGAGAAAAGCTGATTCAAGATTTCAAATTAGAAACGTTAGTAAATAACTATATTAGCTTGTTCGACTTCAGCTAGAACTCAGAAGAAAGACTAGCAATCTCAACTTTTCATTTCACAAAGCAGATGATGAAAATATTAATATAGCCAGGCATGGTGGCGCATGCCTTTAAACCCAGCACTCAGGAGGCAGTGGCAGGTGGATCTCTGTGAATTCAAGGCCAGCCTGGTCTACAGAGTGAGTTCCAGGACAGACAAAGCTACATAGTGAGACCACCCCCCATCTCCAATAATAATAATATTTTAATACGTTTAAGTTTTCTGTTTAAGTTTCATTCTTGGGGCTGGGGCTGTAACTCAATGGTTGAGTGCTAAGCCTAGAACACACAAGGCCTACCTGGGTTCAATCCTAGCACTGCAAAATAGATAGATACAGTTTTAATTTCTAGGCCACAAGAAACACCAATCTATCCCAGGAGCTTCAATTTCCAAGGTTCCAGAGACTGCAGTGACACTTCAGGATGCTACTCTACCAGTGACGTCCATTAGATCTTGGTCTCTTTAAAGCAGATTTTTACGTTACCTCTTTATTTTAGAAACTGTCAAAACTTTATGTGCGCCAAGTGCCAGCTAAAGAATAAACATTGTCAGGCTGCTAGCCATCCCCTATCTGCAGCTTCTCTGTCATGTCAGTCATCACCTGAGCAGGGACTACGCATCAATCTTAGCTGCTTCCTCTCTCCTCCTGTTTCTTTCCTACACACACCTACACAGACACACGGTTTCTAAATTTCCGTTTTTCAAAATGCTGGCTTTTCTCAATCTCTCCAGACGGCTACAAACAGATCCTCATCTGCTCAAATGAAACACTGCACACGTACTTTTTTCCTCTGGAGGCACGGAAAATGAAGGTAACAACAACCAAATTGCTTCAAGCACAGACCCTTCTAACAAAACAGCCTTACTTAAGCAAAACTACTTAGTATTGTATATATAGACATGTTGCACACCCCAAAGGACTATTATTTTAATGCTGTATAGAAATTTATTAGTATCCCTCAAAAATGCCATCCTAACAGAAGTTGCATCCTCAGGTGCAAAGCAGAATTTATATTATGGTAGGAAACACTTTCCCCCATTTTAAACAACCTCATTTACCAATTCTCTAATTTAACCAAGCTTACAGCCAAACCCAGATAAGATAATAAACAGAGTAGAGGCTTGACAGAGAGGTCACTAACCTAAGAAATACAACCATCTGTAAGATTTATTTGATTTCAAGGAAAAGATGATTTGCTTTGTGTATCTTTATATTATTGATTTCAAGAATGCTAGCCTGACTGGGTGAGAGCTACTCATTCACCATCCATATGTCTTTCATGTACTCTTTAACAAAAATGACTGCCCGTGGGAAAAACAGGGATGGGGCCTTTAAAATTATTTTGTTGTTCTGCAACCCAGGGCCTCATACATGCTAGGCAAGTGACTGATCACTGAAGTACATCCCCAGCAGAGGGTGAACAGAAAGACGCATTTCCCTGGTATATACAGGTGTGTATGTGTGTGTTTGTGTGTGTATGTGTGTGCGTGTGATATCAAAGACTGAGCCAATGTCCTCACATACGTTAGGTCAGCACTCTACCATTGAGCTACGTCTCCAGCCCAACTGCCTATTTCTTATCACTTAATTAGTGAACCTAGAATAAAATGGACATTGCTTAGCATAGGGAGAATCCAAACTTTCCTTGATTCTGAGCAAACTGCTGCTTGGAGTGTGTTTGTGTGGAGATGTCTGTGGCATAGACTTAAAAAATGAATAACAACAATAAGTGAGCATTCAAAAATGAAGGGATCGGGCTGAGAAAAAATATGCTCTGTGTTGGAAAGAAGTACTTACTTGCTAGTAGTACATCAGTCAATCATGAAGAGGGTGAAAGACTGATACTGCATGGGCCAGAGACTGAACACACCACCAGTTAGAGTACTACCATGTAAAATGGGGTCATGTGAACACAGCATGTCCCAGCCACCCTGTACCCTCGGTGATCATCATTTGCAGTCTAGAGCCCAGTGGCTATGGCAGCTATAACTCACAACCATTGCAGCTAGGCAGTATTTTCAACTTCTTCAGAAACCATAATACTCATTTCTAAAGCCAAAGGGGACACATGACACTTGAATTACAATTGATGTGGAAACTCTATTTTTGAACTTCAACTCTTTAAACTTTATATTTGCAGTCAGAATATCCCATTAGGGCTGGAAAGTATTTTTGACCAGAGGCTTTGGGCATCATTCATCAACTAGGCATCATTCATCACTGCTGAAACTGTGGTTACTGAGCAACGAAGAATTGAAAGCAGTCACCAGCTACTTTTCAATATTGAAAAGTTGTTTTTTATTTTTCAGGGTGACTTTATAAGTCTCCCAACATGTTGCCTAATAATAAAGAAATAACAATAGCTAACACAAACATAATACTTTACATGTTGGACATTGTTCTAAAGGCTCTCTACTCATTTAATCTTCAAAAGGTCCCTTGAGGAGCTGGGTACAGCGGGGTGTAGCCCAGCTACTCAGTAGACTAGGGTAGGAAGAAGGTAACTTTGAGGACAAGAGTTAAGGCCAGCCTAGGCAACATAGCAAGACCAAGTCAAGAAGGAAGAGGGGGAGGACCCCACGGGGAGCTGGAGAGATGGCTCAGCAGTTAAGAACACTGGTGCTTTTCCAGAGGTCCTAAATTCAATGCCGAGCAACCACAAGGCTCACAACCATCTGTAATGGGATCTGATGCCCTCTTCGGTCATGCAGGCATACATGCACATAAAACACTGTGTATATAATAAATAAATCTTTAAAAATTTTTAAAGAGAGAAAGGAAAGAAAAACGTTACTACTGTGAACATTCTTCACTCACTTTACAGTTAACAAAGCTAGGACAATTAGCAAATAAAAAAGCAAATTATGTAGTGTGTTAGGTGGCTATTAAGTGTTATGGGGCAATAAAGCAGAGTAAGAGATTAGGGAATGGTAGGGGCTGGGAAGGGAGTTGCACAATTTATTTATTGGTGTTTTGAGGCAAGGTTTCTCTATGCAGCCCTGGCTGTCCTGGAATTCTGTAAACCAGGCTGGCCTTGAACTCAGAGATCCACTTGCCTTAGCTTCCCGAGTACTGGGATTAAAGGCGTGTACCACACTCACACATACATACACACACACACACACACACACACACACACACACACACACACACAAAAAAAAAAAAAAAAAAAAAAACCCATGGCTTGAGTTGCACAATTTTTTACTGACAGCCAAGGAAAAGCTTTACCATGAAGCTAACATCTAAGCTAAGATCTGAAAGAGGATAGAGAGCAAACCATGGATATACTGCAGACAAGCTGCCTGGACAAGAAAGAAGGCAAAATGCAAAGGTCTAGAACCGGGGTGGTGGTGTTCCAGGAAAAGCAAGGAGGCCTGGGGAATGGAAAGAAGGAAACAAGGAAGCAAATCTCAAGAGATGGGGCCCAAAGGTCAGGTAAGGGAGTGGAAATCGGCTTCTTCTCAGAGTAACATGGGAGCCACCAGAGGACTTTGAGCGAAGTGATCCAACTGTTCTAAGTCAGGGTCCCTCAGACCACGAGTTCAGGTCATAATATAAGCAAGACTATGCAACTACCCAGCAAGATAAATGGCGGTGCCTTTGGATGACAGTGTAGCAGCAGAGCTTATGAGAGGTAGTCAGATCCTATCTGAACATGGAGGCAACAGAACTGGCTGATTGTATGTGGTGTGTGAAGGAAAGACAGGGAAACAGGATAATGCCAAATTTCTGGCCTGGTCATATAAGAGGCTGAGATGAGAAGAACTCAAAGCAATAGGCCAAGAGCATAAGGCGGGATAAAGGGAATCTAGGGATTCACTTTTGGATTGAATTGACTTAAATTCATCAATATTGAATTAAATCTATAGGGAGCTTCATCACATTACTTCAGACTCACCTGACATCCACTGTATATCTAGCAAAGGCATGCATTGTGCTGAGCAGGTCAGGGGCTGGATTCATTTTCAGCTCCACCAATTACTTAAAGGCTAACAGTAATGAAGACTTATTAAATCCCAAATTTAGTAATTTAGGGACACTTTGAAAATTGGATGGTTTACTTAATTTTCTTGGGGGCTCAGTTTCTTCATCTTTAAAATGGAGAAAATAACAATAACTTATGTCCCTAAATAGTCGTAAATGAGTTATGTCAAGTGTTCAGAACCACATCTATGCCACAGAGCACATTCAATACACGGTAGCTATTTATTATCCTTCATCTCAATAAATGCTAACAACCCTTCTGAAACAAATGGAAAATGAAGTGACTCAGGCAAGACCATACAGCTAAGCAGGCAGAACCGGCAGGGGGACCAGGCTCATTATTCTGTAAAACACTGCCTCCCAGTGCCAAAACAGTAACTCACAGCCTTTGGACATCAGGGCAAGGCAAACACAACTACAAGTTTCTTTGATTGTAAACACTTCAAACAAGACAAGAAAGGAGTGTCCACTGTCTCCTAGCTGTGGAGAGCTATCCGGGATAGTTTCTTTAGGGAAAGGAGGCAGGTAGATTTCTTAGGAAGTAAGGCAGCGTCAATTCTGACTCTGAATATATTAACAATTGTGCAACCAGGGCAAAACACTCTCTGGGATTCAAATGATCTCCAGTGCCCTTTCAGTTCCAAAATGTGTGACTCGATTTACGAAGGGGGTGGGGGTGGGGGTGTTCAAACTTACTTTAACTTTGAACTAGCAAAAGAGGCTAGTTAGACATTACCTGGATTAAGTAAAAATTTAAATGAAAATGCAAAAAAAGGCACAATAATACTACATCCAGTAATTTAATGATCGGGTCTTAACATGAGACTCCTTATTTAATTGGGAAGGGGGCAATCTGCAAGCAGACTTTAAAGCCTTGGGTGAAATTCTCTGTTGGAAATTGTACTACGAAAACACTCTACAGGGTAAACAAATGAGTCTCCTCTCAACAGGCAGCTGTAGGCAACAGCAAATCACTGTTGCACTGAAACAACAGAGGCGAATTATGATGCAAGTGGTGGGTTTTTTGTAGTTGTTGTTTTCTTTTCTCCTGGTCTTGGCTAAAGAAATGGTGCTGGTTCTGTTCTAGGACTGGCATTTGCTCGGTTGCTTATGCTTTCATCTCTGCACGAAGTGTTCTTCAGAAGCGCCCATGGCAAAATAACTCAAGCCTGATGAAATCCAGAGCAGAGTCGCCGAGAATCAAAGCCTCGAGTATCACCTTTCGGGCCAAGATAGCCAGAGGGCGCGGGGGGGATGGCGTGGGCTCGAGTGTCCTGGAGGGCGCTGGCCGCGGGGGACCACGTAAGATAGGATTGGGGGAGGATGTGCTCCTGACTGCTCGAGGCAATGAGGCCAGGGCTAGTCTCGAAAGGGCACAGCCTGCGAGGCCTGAAGTACCAGCCTTCACCTTAGCCTGCGTCCTGGGTCAAGGCTGACTGCTCCACGCCCCGAGCTAGCGGCCCTGAACCCTAGGCCTCCCCCGCTCGCCACTTACCAGCCGTTGACCTCATTTTGGGAGTTCACATCCACCCCGCTCTCCACCAGTTTCTGCACCTCCCGAATGTCCCCCAAGGCCGCTGCCTCCCGCAGCCTCTCCTGCTGCTCCTTCTGCTCTAGGAGGGCGTTCATCTTCCCCAGGGCCCCGGGGCCCCGGCCGCCCCGCCCCAAGCCCGTCAGCGCCGCCGCCGCCTTCGCGGCCCGCTCCCGGCCATGGGGAAGGAGCGTCGGGTTCGGCCGCCCCACTCGCGCCTCCTCCCGCGCCCGGCCCGGGCCCTGTGCTCCCGCCCGCCCTCCGGCAGATGCCCAGCTGTTGGCGGTGGCCCGCAGGCCCAGGCCTCCTCCCCCGCCGCGCCTCCGAAGGCCGGCTCCGGGGGACCCTATTTAGTGTGGCAACACTAACCCAGATGCTTTTCGTTCCGACCCGCGGCCCCGCCGCCCCAGCCGGCTGTTTATGTAACCACTGCACTGGATTATCTGCTGTGATTCATCGGCTATTTTTAGACCTCCCAGCTTCCAGCGAGGAGGACAGACACAGGAATAGTTGGGGGGCGGAGGGATCCGACATGTTTGAGAGCCAGAAAAGCCTTATCCTCTGGAGCAGGCTGTTTAGCAGGCATTAAAAATAATTGGTGGGTTTCCACCCACCTTCCAAGTTTGGTTAGCTCTTTTTCTTTATCTGAGCCAATTTTGCCCAGCAGGACGGGAAATGGGCTGAAAACGATGCTACTATAATATGTTCATTATTTGCCGAGATAGATAACAGTGTTCTTTCTTATTTTTGTCTGTGCTTGGGACCATTCAGCTAGAATATTTATTTCAGTTGTTACTGTTTTACCCCTTATCGTTTTTAGACAGAAATTCTTCTAACTTGGCTTTCATGAAAAATAACATTGTTTACAGTCTATAAAATGCAACTCATTATATCTTATAAATTATAATTAATTACTCTAAGTCATGTAAGGAAAGGCGGGGGCGGGGGGGGGGGGGGGGAGAGCGCTTAGTCATCCAGGTCCTGATCCTAGGCACTGAGGGGTAGAGCTATGGTGTGTTCATAAACAGCAGTGTGCAGTACTCCTTGCCTAAACTAGCTAATGAGGCTCAGAGCCTCGGTTGGCACTGCTCTACTACCCAGTGGGAGAAACAGAAAATATTGTTTTGCTGAGCCCAGGTGACTTGGAGAGATCCCTGATGTGGCACTGGCTAGAACTTGGCAGATGGGCTGAGAAGATTAAGGAAAGTGCCCTGGGGAGGCAGAAAGGTGAGCCCGAACAAAGAGGAGATGAAATAGGAAGGGATAAATTTAGGTATAGAGGCTTTATTTCCATTTCTCAGGGCTGCCAAGGGCTCACAGCATGCATTTGTCTTGTTACTGTTTAAGAAAAAGCAATGTGTGTTTATTATGATACAGTAATTCACAGAGTACACGCTGCACACCAGGAGTGATGAATATCAACTGACTAAACGCTTAAATTGACCCCAGTGGCAAATTGGAGCTCTGCTTGAGCTTGCGCTTTTATTTGTTTCTCCAATTTAAAATTTAATCCGTAGAATCAGCCTGGTACTCCGTCTGAGGCTGATGTGAATGATTGGAACTCAGACTTTTTTTTTTTTTTTTTTGGTTTTTCGAGACAGGGTTTCTCTGTGTAGCTTTGCGCCTTTCCTGGAACTCACTCGGTAGCCCAGGCTGGCCTCGAACTCACAGAGATCCGCCTGCCTCTGCCTTCCGAGTGCTGGGATTAAAGGCGTGCGCCGCCGCCTGGCTGGAACTCAGTCTTTTAACACAATCTTAGCAGACATGGAAAGAAATAGCAGTCTTAAAAAAAAAAAAAAGACCATTTAAAAAGATAGCAGTAGCCGGGAGGCGGTGGCGCAGGCCTTTATCCCAGCACTCAGGAGGCAGAACTGGAAAAAAAACAAATCAACAGCAGGAGCAACAACAAAAATTAGATGGTAACTGCCCTCCAAAATGTATGCTTTTTAAAAATAAGAGTTTGTTAAATTGCCGTTCCTTAGAAGGATTATATCAGGAGAACAATAAGTAAATAAATAAAAGGGATCATATCAGGGGCTGGAGAGATAACTCGGCAGTTAAGAGCACTTGTTGCCTTTGCAGAAGCTCAGGATTTGATTCCTAGCACCAACACGGTGGTCCACAACCATATATAACTCCAGTTCCAGGGCATCCGGTGCCTTCTTCTGACTTCTTCAGGTCTAAGCATACACGTGCGCGCATGCATGCATGCATGCATACATACATGTTGGCAAAACCCACATACACATAAAATAAAACTAAACAAATAAATTGAAAAGGAAAGGCAACTGAGCGCGAACCAGGAGAGCAAGCCGGCCAGCAAGCAGCATTTCTCCATGGACTTCTCATCAGCCTCAAGGTTCCTGCCCTGCTTAACTTCTCCCTGCCCTGGCTTCCCTTTGTGATAAACTGTAAGCTGAAAGATGAAATAAACTCTTTCTTCCCGAAGTGCTTTTAGCCGTGGTATTTATCACAGCAATAGAAAGCACACTGTGATAGGGTCCAAACTCAGGTCCTCATGCATTCTTGGCAAGCGCTTTACTGTCTGAGCTATCTCCTTAGGCCTGAATGCACTTTTTCATCTATTGACTTGAACTGTCCCAGGACCTATATTTGTTTTGTTTTTATTTATCTCTTTTGATGCTGAGGATCCAACCAGGGCTTCACAGTGCCAGGGCAGCTCTCTACCATGGAGCTATACGGCTGACCCAGGAAGCTGTTTTTCTGTTTTGTTTTGTTTTATGTTTGTTTTCTGACTTTCATGTAAGTGGAGTGGCCCGGTCAAGGGGGTGGGTCTGGATACTAAATTGAGAAAGGAGATCTGGCCTGGAGGTTGGGATTTGGCGCTCATCAGCAAAAAGTGCTTGATGAAGTCACAGGAACAGGAGAGATAACCCCAAGAGGGTTGGTGAGTACTGACAGGAGACAGCCAGACAGAACTCTGAAGAACACTCAACATTCTAATGATGGAAAGGAAAGTCTCTAAGGCACTTGAGGATGAAGAACTGGAATCCTGTAGGAGGAAAAGCAAATGAGGGGGAGGGATTAGGGATGAGTGACTCACAGGCTGGAGAGCAACCCAGTGGATAAGGAAGGTGTGAGTTGAGCCTTCAGACTGCTTGTGATCTTGGAAAGTTACAGTGGAGTGGTGGAGATGCCATGGGTTTTTCTCATTCTGCCCAGGCTGGCCTTGAACTAGAGAGCCCAGGATGACCTTGAAGTTCTGATCCTCCTGCCTCAGCTTCCCAAGTGTTGTATTTTAGTCTTTTTGGGTTTGCTTCTTCCTCTAATTTTTCAACCCATCCTTGTCCAGCTTCCATTCATAAGACTCAGAATGCTTTAAAAAGTTCCTCTCGCCGGGCGGTGGTGGCGAACGCCTTTAATCCCAGCACTCGAGAGGCAGAGGCAGGCGGATCTCTGTGAGTTCAAGGCCAGCCTGGGCTAAAAAAAAACAAAAAACAAAAAAGTTCCTCTCCTAGCAGACCTTCAAGAGTTTTCTTCGGTGTCCTCCATTTCATGGTTTTTAAACTGTTGTTTGTTTGTTTGTTTGTTTTGCTTGTTTGTTTGCTTTCCTTAACTATAAACTCTTCAGATTTCTGTTGGGGAAGGTGCCAACACACTGGGAGGCTGAGGTAGGAAGCTTGGGGCCTCTTTTTCCCACTTTGCTTGATTGGAACTTTCTCATGTTCCTCGGTCAGTTCCACAGGGAGGGTTCTCTCCTCCCCTTTGACAATAAGAAGGTTTTCTCCCTCTTGCTAATAAAGTAATTAAAAACCTGTTGGGTCTCTGTTTGGGGATATTTGATCACACCGTGTGAAAGTATCTCTGGTTTACCTCACCTGCCTTAAGGCACCTTCTGATTGGTTTAATAAAGAGCTGAATGGCCAACTGCTAGACAGAAGAGGATAGGCGGGACTTCTGGGGAGAGAGAGGAATTTTGGGGGAAGAATCTGAGGTGGGTGATTTGCCAGCCAGATATGGAGGAGAGGTAACAGAGCCATGTGGAAGAATGCAGAGGAATATAAATTGGTTAATTTAAGTTTTAAGAGCTAGCTGGAAACAAGCCTAAGCTAAAGCTAAGCTTTCATATTAGTAAAAAGTCTCCGTGTCATTTTTTGGGAGCTGGTGGTCCAAAGAAAGACTGAATACAAGTCTCCTCTATCAATGTGCAGAGTGTATCAATTCATTTGATCTACACACTAACATTAGTGAGGAGGACACATAAACCCTATTTTACAGTTGGGGAAACAAAGGCACAGAAGGAGATTTGCTGAGGATCATAAACACAGGCAGTCTGTCCCTTTAACTGTGGTAGAGTACCATTCCAACTTTTAATCTTAATTTTTTTTTTTTTCGAGACAGGGTTTCTCTGTGTAGTTTTGGTGCCTGTCCTGGATCTCAAGCTGTAGACCAGGCTGGCCTCGAACTCACAGAGATCCACTTGGCTCTGCCTCTCGAGTACTGGGATTAAAGGCATGCGCCACCACTGCCCAGTTTATTTTAATTACATTCTATTTTATGTACCAGTGTCCGTGTGTGGAGACGCACATGTGGAAATCAGAGGACAGCTTCCATGAGTTGATTCTCTCCTCTCACCGTGTGCAACCTGGGGATGGAATTTGGTTGTCAGGCTCATCAAGCTTGTCTGCCTTTCAGATAAGTCATCTCAGGAACCCCCGATTTTTTTTTTTTTTTTAATTTTCTAATCTTAAATAGTTTTAGAGAAGGGACTCACAGGGTAGCCCATGATGACCTGGAATAACAATCTTCCTGTCCCACCTCCTAATTTACAGGCTTGTTCCATTACTTCTCAACTGAATACAAATTTTGTTTGTTTTTTGAGATAGGGTCTCACTATGTAGCCCTGGTTGGCCTCAGACTCACACATGAGCCAGGCTGGACTTGAACACACAGAGATCCACCTGCCCCTGCCTCTGGATTGCTGGGATTAAAGGCGTACATTATCATGCGTGGCCGAATTGACATTCCCTCCTCACCCCCTACAGCCCTGGCTGTCCTGGAACTCACTCTGTAGACCAGGCTGGCCTCGAACTCACAGAGACCCACCTGCCTTTGCCTCCTGAGTGCTGGGATTAAGAGCCTGCACTGTTACACTTGGCCGAGACACCGTTTCTTTTAAAATAAAAAAAGAAAAGAAAAAGTGCATGATTCCTGAGGAATGGACTCTAGGGGTTGACCTCTGGCCTCCTCTTCCGTGCATCTGAACACACAGCAACACTTGTACAACGCACACAAAACGAAGAAAAATAAATTCCTGGATGGGAGGTATCAGGACATAGGTTTTCCACTCTAAAAGTCAAAGAAATCCGGACAAAACCAGGTAGAGGAGTTGGGGATTTAGTTCAGTGGTAGACGGTTAAGTGTAAGGTCCTCGGTTAGGTCCCCAGCTTTGAATGGATGTGGAGGGCTGACAGGGAAATCAGGTCGGGTAAAGGAGGCAGGAACTATAGCGACTAGGAAAATGGAGTCTGAGCACGAACGCAGCTTGCTCATCTTGTCTCCTTGGCTGGAAGATGGGCACCCTGGGCACCACGTGGACAAAGGGACATTTTCTCCATTTCGGGACAGTGTCAAAGTCTCCAGAGCTAGCTTGCTGCTTCTCGCAGTGAGAGATGCCGACAGCCCGGGCGGTTAAGTGAGCCTAAGGCTCCGCGGGCGCAGACACGGCGGCGGGGCGGAGTTAGCGCCTGGCCTTGGCTTGCCCTCGGCCTGGCCCGGAGGTCCCGCCCCCTAGCCGGGGAAGCCGCGCCGCCATGGGCGCCCGGGCCTAGGCGTGTCTCCGCGGGCGCACGGCATGCTGGGAAGGTGCCCGGGCGGCGGCCATTTTGTCTTGTCGGCTCCTCTTTGGAAGAGGCTTTTCGGCTTGAGAGTGGGCCGAGGGGGTCTGGCGACCGAGTGGCTGGTGTTCTTCGTTGGTGGGTGCTAGGGCTGGTGGGAGCAGCCGCCCCAAGGAAGCACCATGATTTCGGCCGCGCAATTGTTGGATGAGTTAATGGGCCGGGACCGAAACCTCGCCCCGGATGAGAAGCGGAGCAACGTGCGGTGGGACCACGAGAGCGTAAGTCCCGTGGGCCTTGGGCCTGTGCCCCAGCGCCTGGGGGAGGGGAGCGACGAGAGGGCGCGGGCCGGGCCGGGCTGGGTCTCGGCGCGATTTGGGGGTCCCCGGTCGTACCGACTGAAGCACCTGGCGGCTGAGGGAGGCGGGAGGGTGGCCCAGGAGGGAGGATTCCGCGCGAACCCCGGGGATAGGGTGATTTGTTGTTCTGTGGAGGAAGTCCGGGATTGCGTGTGGCGGGGCCAAACGAAGCACCTTGGTGAGGCCAGGAAACGCGGGAAAAAGAAGGAAGGGCTCATTTTCTTACGCCAGAGCTCCGGGTTTTTACCGTATGAAAAAGAAGGGCAAACCCTTCCCGTTATTTGGGTGCAGCCATCGTATTTAGCCTGATTTCTGACCAGTATTATTGGGGGGAAAATACGGCAATGCCTCATTTAGAAGTGGTTCCATTTCGACACTTCTTTGGGAGACTAGACATTTGATACAGCTAAATAACTTGGTACAGCTTATCGTGAACAGTGTATTTACTAATACTGTTAGAAGGCAGTTGTGTTTAAGTCCTTCAGGTAGGCGCTTGTCAAGGTTTTTGCTTTCACATAAACTCATTGGGTCCTTTTACCTACTTAGAAGGGTTAAATATAACTCCAGGTTCACAGGTGAGAACTGGACAAGCTCACTTAAGGTCGTCTGGTAGTCGGCAAAACTAAGTAATTTTTGTAGCCCTGTTCAGGTTGCACGGTTCTGTGCAGCTGGCTCCTTGCATATATTGTATTTCAGGTATTTTTATCTAGTTTTTTATATGGAGCACACTGTTGGAGACCTTATTTATTTATTTATTTTTGTTTTTTGAGACAGGGTTTCTGGAACCCACTCTCTAGCCCAGGCTGGCCTCGAACTCACAGAGATTCGCCTGGCTCTGCCTCCCGAGTGCTGGGATTAAAGGCATGCGCCTCCACTGCCCGGCCCACTGTTGGAGATCTTAATCGGGGAATAGACGGACTTGATTTCACTTTGCCGTTACAGTCAAACAGCAGTTAAATCACTTGCTAATAAAAATATGAGGAAATGGTTCAACAAAAGCTTTGTTGAGACAGTATTTTACTTTGTAGGTCAGGTTCTCGAACTTGAAATCCTTGCTTGGCTTCCAGAGTGCTGGGATTAAAGGCGTCTTCACGTTTGGCTAACAGATAGGCTTTTCAGGATAGTAAATTATGCATTGTTTTAAACCCAGGGTTTGAGTAAAGTAAAAATTTCTTGTTTGCAATTCAGAAAAATAAGGAGGGATATATGATTTACGTTAAAAGAGTTTGGCTTAGCCGGGCGGTGGTGGCGCACGCCTTTAATCCCAGCACTCGGGAGGCAGAGCTAGGCGGATCTCTGAGTTCGAGGCCAGCCTGGGCTACCAAGTGAGTTCCAGGAAAGGCGCAAAGCTACGCAGAGAAACCCTGTCTCGAAAAACAAAAAAAAAAAAAAAGTGTTTGGCTAAAGTTGTATGGAGGTGGTACCTGACTCCAGAGTAGTATAGAAGTGTTCGTAATTTATGGTATTGGTTATTATTCATATTGATTCATGTATTTGTGATTGATTTCAACATGTGAATCTTATGTGGATTTTTATTTATTTATTTATTTATTTATTTATTTATTTATTGGTTTTTCGAGACAGGGTTTCTCTGTGTAGCTTTGCGCCTTTTCCTGGAACTCACTTGGTAGCCCAGGCTGGCCTCGAACTCACAGAGATCCGCCTGGCTCTGCCTCCCGAGTGCTGGGATTAAAGGCGTGCGCCACCACCGCCCGGCCTTACGTGGAGTTTTAAATGTTTGTTGTCTCCTTCATTTGTCACAGTGTTAGTCTAGACTTTTGGTTATATCTTGACCCTCCTTGCCTTTTTTGGCCTCTGTCACAGTGAATTTACTTTCTCTCTGTCCCCTAACCCCACTTAACTCTTCCACCTAAGCTTCTTTTGGCTTTGTTTTGTTTTCGAGACGATTTTTCTGTGTAGGCCTGGCTGTTGTGGAACTTGACTCTTGTAGACCTGGAAAACATCCACCTGCCTCTGTCTCCCAAGTGCTGGGATTAAAGGAGCATGTCACCACTGCCCAGATCAGTCTAAGCTTTGAAAGGTTAGGAAAAATTAGCTGGGCTTGGTAGCACACACCTTTTATCCCAGCACTGGGGAGGCAGAGGCAAGTGGATCTTGGTGTATTCAAGGCCAGCCAGAGACTCAACAGCAACCAAGGTTAGAAAAAAATTAGGGTTTTCCCTGATACACACAGGACACTTGTAGTTTGGATTAAAGTGAAAAGTGATTTCATTCCTTGTATCTCTTGGTTTTGAACAGGTTGTGAAGCCTGGCATATGATGAATGTGGATAAGTTTATGACTTTGCCAGGGCAAAAGTAACAATCGAGGCCTGAATGTCGTCATCTCAGCCATAGATGTGCTTTCCTTTCAGTTTTAATGCTTTTTATTGATAAACATTTAGAGATTGTCATCAAAATACGCCATGCCTTTAATGACGAGGTTACATCATATTCTAATTTCAAAGATTTCCAGATACTTATTGACATTTCAGACTCATGTCTGCAGGATTAAGGGGTGGTGCTGGTGGTCATTACCAGGAACAAAGTTTGTGGTCAGTCCATCTGTCTTTTGTTTTCCTCCCCCCTCGCCCCCCTCTTGTTTTTTCAAGATAGGGTTTCTCTGTAGCCCTGGCTATCCTGGAACTCACTCTGTAGACCAGGGTGGCCTCGAACTCGCAGAGATCCACCTGCCTCTGCTTCCAAGTTCTGGGATTAATGGTGTGCGTCACTACTGCCTGGCTCTGGCCTTTCTAAATAGTGCAGATACTGTAGGGTATAGTAAATACGAGGAAGGACACTCTTGGTGTTACTTCCATGTCAGTCAGATGCTGTGCTTTTGGTTGCTAATAAAAACTCTGAAGGGATGGACAAGCCCAGCATCTAAATATACAGGATTCACCATCACATTACCATGGCCTAACATAGCAACATAGTTTTGCATTTTTATTCCATTTGGAAATTTTTCTTCTTAAAATTTTTTTTTGTTGCATTTAGAAATTTATTTGGTGGGTATGGGTAGATGGGGAGTTTGGACATAGGTCCTCAGGCTTTGTAGTGCAGGTATCTTTACCTGAAAGAGAGCCATCTCTCTGGCTTGTGTTTGAAGATTTTTTTTTCTTTGCCATTCTTGGATTAGATGGAGAAAAGCCACATAATTGGGCAGGCCATTTTGTTTTTGCTTCTTTGAAATAAGGATGAGAAAATAGCAAAAAAGACAAATGGAAATCAAGCCCGATGGAGTGCATGCCTGTAAATTAGCACTCTGGTGGCTAAGGCAAGGGTAAACAGTTCCAGGCTAGCCTAGGCTAACCCAGCCTCAAACAAAACAAAGAAAAAAAGGAGATTAAACATCTATAGATATTTAGCAGTCAAAATGGAAACTTGCATGGTTGTATTCATTTTGTGTGTTTAATCTCAGCACTCTTAAATTCCAGACCAATCTTGTGTATATAGCAAGGTCCAGGCTAGCCAGAGCTACATAGTGAGACCCTGCCTTTTTTTTTTTTTTTTGGTTTTCCGAGACAGGGTTTCTCTGTGTAGCTTTGCGCCTTTCCTGGAACTCGCTTTGGAGACCAGACTGGCCTTGAACTCACAGAGATCCGCCTGGCTCTGCCTCCCGAGTGCTGGGATTAAAGGCGTGCGCCACCACCGCCCGGCCCTGCCTTTTTTTAATGTTTACTTTTAGTATATATGTTTTGCATGTATGTATGTGTGTGCCTCAGAACTCCTGGAACTGGAATTAAAGACAATTGTGATTTGCCTTGTGGATGCTGGGAATTGAATCCTGGCCCTCTGGAAGAATAGAAAGTGTTCTTAACCACTGAGCTACAGGAGGGGAAAAGAGAAAAACTTACCCTAGTGTTAACAGTAGTTCCAAGATAAAGTTTTCTAAAATGTGTTTGTATTTATACACACTCATACATTTATCGTGTGTGCTGTATGAGTGCCTGCATGTATGTTTATGCACCATGTGGATGCCGGAAGAGGGAATGGAACTCCACTGGAATTGGAGCCTGGATGCTTGTGAGCCACCATGTAGGTGCTGGGAACCAAGAAGCAAGTACTCTTCATTCCTTCAGCCTCGCTGGAAGATAGCTTTATTTGACTGACCTGGGTAATTTATTTTAAATATGTATTTCTGTATCCTAGCCCAGCACACTGACTTTAAAAATCCCTGTTTACATTTATTGTTGTGTGTATGTGGGTGGGGAAGACAAAAAACCACAACCCCCACCCTTGTTGAGTCTTGTAGAATATACTGGTGTTAGTACTTTGCGGGCTCTTTGAGAATAGTCTTCACCCAACATCAACTCCAGGTTTGTGCATCGCATATTTGCAGTCGCCGGTACTTTTGCATTAAGAGTTTATCCCAGGTTTGGTTGGTGTTACGTGCAAGTAACCATAGTAATGAGGAAAGCATTGAATTGTAACTGCCTAGGGTGAGTACCTTTCAGTTAGGAAGATTTCAGTGTTTCCAGAGAAGCCGTTAGAAGCTGTATTACAGAAGATTGTAGGGAATTACAAAGTCTAATTTGGAGCTTTTAGTTTTTTTTTTTGTTTGTTTGTTTTTTTTTTTTTTTTTTTTTTTTTTTTTAATGTGGTAGGAATTTAGTAGTTCAAATTGAAGTTTTACATTAAGAACCTCCTTCCAAAAGTGAATTTAACTGTGGATGATGTAACTGACTTACAGTGTCTGCAGAGAGTTGAATGCAGTTGTTTTATTTGCTGGGACCAGGGTCTTCATATTTTTCCAGACTGGCCTTGAGTGATCCTCTTGCCTGTAGGAGTGTACTCCCACATCCTACTGAGACTGCCGTTGTTTTTGTCACTTACCTTAATTGAAGCATAACCTGTTGGCTAAAGACTAATTATTTATGAAGAGAATTGAACTAAATGTACATTTCTAAAACTTTTGGGATGTTAGCAAATACTGTCACTGACAATATCAAACAACTTAAAAAAAAAAAAGGATTGAGTGTGTATTTGCCATGCTGTGTGCAGGTGCAGTTGGAGGCCAGAAGAGGGCTTTGAATTCGAAGCAGCTGGAATTACCTGCCATTGTAAGCTGCCTGACATGGGTACTAGAAACCAAACTTGGGTCTTTTGGAAGAGCAAGTGCTCTTAACTGCTGAACCATTTCTTCAGCCCCCAAACTTTTTACTTAAAATTTCTGTCCATGTTCTTACACCTAATGCCTGAGGTGGGGAAAAGGTTCAAAATTTGGGAGGGGAAATTAAAGGTATAAAATTAGTAGTCACAGGGGTTGAGCGAGTCTCAGATGGATCAGCAGCTAAGACACTGGCTGCCAAGCATAACAGCTTAGAGTTCAGTCATTAGGACCCACTTTTGGAAGAGAGAACCAACCTCTAGATGCGTGCTATAATAGCATATGCATGCTTGCATGTTTACAAAAATAAGCAAACTCTTTTGTAGTTCATGATACCTATTAGATATTAAATGCCTGCAGTCACCTTAACAGGTTGGAGAATGCCCTTTCCAAGTCACTCAGTTGGTCTAAACCTCTTCTGGGAAGTTCTGCTGGTTTTTGCTTCTTTCTAGGTGCTGGCCTGGCCTCAGAGTCCCAGTCCTCTTTGTTGCTTGTCTTGTCTGAGAATCTTAAGCTCAGTTCTGCTAGTCTGAAAGGCACTATGAACTTTTGTTGTGGGTTTTTGTGTGTGTGTGTGTGTGGGGCGGGGGGTGTCTGGTAGTGAATCTGGTCGGTTTCAGGGGCTTCCTGAAGCTATTTTGAGTTGTTTACCTCTGCTTAAAAAGCTTCTCTGCTGGCCGGGCGGTGGTGGCGCACGCCTTTAATCCCAGCACTCGGGAGGCAGAGCCAGGCGGATCTCTGTGAGTTCGAGGCCAGCCTGGACTACCAAGTGAGTCCCAGGAAAGGCGCAAAGCTACACAGAGAAACCCTGTCTCGAAAAACCAAAAAAAAAAAAAAAAAAAAAAAACTTCTCTGCTGGATGGAATGTTTCAAATATCCCCCCTACACACACACACAAAATTGTTTTGAGACAGTTCTATAGTATCAGTCTTAAAGATATCTCATATCTCTAAAAATCCAAAGATAAAATGAAGAAGACCCCTAAACAGTGGGGGCTTCCTCTCAGACCCTGGATTAGACACAAACCACACACAAACATCTGTTTTCACAGAGAGATTTTTATTAAGCAGGGAAGAAAAGTTAAAGTGGCTGCTTTCTAACCCCGTCAGAAAACATCAGCAGATGACCTTGCAGGGGTGATTTTTAAGATGAGGAAAAGGGAGGCTGGAGAGATGGCTCAGCAGTTAAGAGCACTGGCTGCTCTTCCTGAGGTCCTGAGTTCAATTCCCAGCAACCCATGGTGGCTCACCACCATCTGTAAGGAGATCTGGTGCCCTCTTCTGGCCTGCAGACAGAACACTGTATACATAATTTTTTTTAAAAAATGAGGAAAAGGGGCGGTCTGTGTTAGAATGGCCTAGGATGCATTGGTAAAAGAGATAGGGGATGAGGGAAAGGGGGAAAAAGTATTTGTCCCAGAGGGACAAAGAAAGGGCTGTCTCTGGATAGAGAGGAGACAGACATAGCACAAAGGCAAAATGGTTTATAAAGGTAAGATGAGAAACCCCATGTTAAGATGAGGTGCTTAATTTAATTGGGCATGTTAATTAGGTGTGAACCAAAGGGGGCTTTTGATGGCTGGACTTTACTACTTCAATAGCTCGACCTTGGTAGTCATCCTCATGAGGAGGAAGCGGACAAGGGAAGACCTTGGTGGCTAGCGTTAGGAACGTAATCTGTTTTTAGCAAGGCAGAGGGAGTGGGAAGAAGGGCAAGACCTGCCAGAGCCATAGTTGGAGTGGGCTAGTGTCTCTTCATATAATAAATTGAATAAATACTGAAAATAAATTTCCTTACTATTGGCTTGATTTTTGTCTTGTGATAAAATACCACAGCAGAAGCAATTAAGGAAAAAAAGGGGTTTATTTTGACTTACAGTTGCAGAAGGGGATACAGTCTTCCATGGTAGAAAGAGCATGAGGCTGGCCAGCCACTTTTTACTGGCCATCCAGGAGAAGAGAAAGAATAGGAAATGGACCCAGGCTGTAAAACATCAGTCAGCCTGCCTCCAGCGGCATGCTTCCTATAAGGCTCAGCCTTCTAAAGGTTTCATACATTGCCTAGACATTGCCAACAGCAGGAGAGCAAGTGTTCACACCCATGAGCCGTGGGGGATAGTTCACATTTAAGCCTCAACAGTTGACTTCAGAAAAGTATGTGTGTGTGGATAGATTGCTCCCCCCCCCATACACATGTCCTTAGATTTGATTTTCACCAAGGGAGATGGCTACTTAGGTTCCTTTCAACGAGATGCCCTTAAGAGAAATAGTAGATGCTGGGGGGTGGTAGCGCACGCCTTTAATCCCAGCACTTGGGAGGCAGAGGCAGGCGGATCTCTGTGAGTTCAAGGCCAGTCTGGGCTACCAAGTGAGTTCCAGGAAAGAAAGGTGCAAAGCTACACAGAGAAACCCTGTCTGGGGGGGGGGGGGGGGGGAATAGTAGAATTGTGTAGGCATAACACTCAGCCCTGAGAACCATCAGTGTAATGACAAATAGGAATTGGTAAATGTACTTTCATGACACAATGTGAATACTACAATGAAAACCAGAGGGTGCAAGAGCCTGTGGTATCCAATCCAGACTCAGGAAGGGTTTCTCATACAGAGTGGCCTTTAAATACTGGAACCTAAAGGATTGGTAAGAATTAGCCTTAGGAAGGTGGGAGAGAAGACATTGCTACTAATGGCAGGCTGAAGAAAGTGAGTGCAACTGGGGAGTTTTCAGCACCGGTACACTGAAGTCTTTGGTGACTTGGGAGGGGAGTGAGGAGGGAGACAGTAAGAATGAAGTTTAGACTTCATTATGTTGGGAAATGGTTGAAGGGTTTGAAGCAGTGAAGATGTTCACTGCCTAGCTGCCGTGGAGATTGATTGAAATTTTACCATTCAAAATATGTAACAAGAAGAAGTGTGTGAACCATGACTGCAAAGGAGTATGTAATACGAGAGACGCAAAGACTAATTATTTGAAAGTGTGATCACAGAATAGCTGGAGCAAAACCATAGCTCTCAGCTGACTCTTATACACCTTCTGTTTAAAACTGCTTTTGAAAAATTTCTTACGCTTTTTTTCTTTCTCTTTTCCATTTTATAAACTAGATGTTGAATTCCTTTAGCTAAAAGTTAACTAGGCCTGGTGTCACAACCCCCAGATCCCAGCATTCAGAAGGCTGAGGCAAGAGGAGCTCATTCCAGTCCCCCGGGCTGTTGCATGAGACTGTTCTTAAAACAAAACCCATTTGGTTTTATGCTGCATGTGGCCAAAATTAAAGGAATATTGATGAACAAGAAACTACAGTAAAATTTCCCTGTGTTCCTGGATTTTAAGCTAATACATGTATGACAGTTGAAGTCTTAATATATAAAGTAATTAGGGTTTTCTATGAAGTGGTTTTGTGTTTTGGATTGTTTTGTTGTGGGAGAAGGTTGAAGTAAGAGCTCACTACTTTGCTGCTTAAGTTTATCCCAGACTTAAAAGTCTACCTAAGCCAAGTAGCTGGGATTATTGTTTCTGGCTGTAGTGCAGACTTTAATTAGCATCCTTGTTCTCAAATGTCAGATTGACCATTGCCAACAGGAGTTGTTATCTCAGCAGTATCTACATGATCAAAGGTAAATGTTGAGCCTGGTGGTGGTGGTGGTGCACACCTTTAATTCCAGCAGAGGCAGGCAGATCTCTGTGAGTTTGAGGCCAGCCTGGTCTACAGAGTTAAGTTCCAGGACAGCCAAGACTACACAGAGAAACCCTGTCTTGAAAAACAAAAAAAAAAAAAAAAAAAAAAAAAAAGAAAGAAAGAAGAGAAAAAAGAAGGCAATGTTGAATGAATTATTTCCTATGTAATTTGCTTAAATAAAATGGGACTTGGTGTGTATTGTTTCCTGGCTTTTCCTAATAATTTAGACAATATCAGCATATATGAACCTGCCTTAATTTATGTTCACTATTTGATTCCTGTTTGGTATGTAAATTACGTCTTTTGCCATTCTAGCCAGGCTGGAGGGAGAGGGAGAAAGGGGTATGGGGAGGGGGGATATAAGTGAGATTGATTATAAAAACTACTGGCAGGTACCT
The DNA here is from genome assembly GCF_007827085.1 of Peromyscus californicus insignis. Classification (NCBI taxonomy): domain Eukaryota; kingdom Metazoa; phylum Chordata; class Mammalia; order Rodentia; family Cricetidae; genus Peromyscus; species Peromyscus californicus. The sequence continues at coordinate 28,459,007 of NW_026294551.1, forward strand.
CAAAAGATAGTGTGACTAAATGGAAAAAAAAAAATCTGCTGGGCGGTCGTAGCACTCACTGTTCACTCCAGCACTCCCGAGGCAGAGGTAGGTGGAACGGTAGAGAACACTCAAGGCCACACAGAGAAACCCTCTTTTGAAAATAAAATAAACAACAACCAAAAAGAAAATCTACATTTTAGATCTGGCAAATAGTGCCAAATTGTTTCTCAGTCCTGTAGTATTGTTTAGAGCATTACTTTTTCATCACTGATGCCCGATACTGTTTTATTTTTTGGACAATTTGATTTGAAGGTGGTGGAAACTTACCATTTAAAGTTTTCTGACTAATATTAAATGCCAAAGGCTAATATCTTACATTTATAGCGATTGGCACAATTATATCCTAAAGAAAGATAACCAGGTATGCAGCTGTGCACCACAGTGCCTCTCTTACCCCCATGCTGGGCAGCCAGAGATAGGTGGATTCCTGGGGCCTGCTGACCAGCCAGACTAGTCAGTCAGTCAGCAAAGTACACTGTCCCAAAAACTAAGGTGGAGAGCAGCCTTTACACAAACAAATAAATGTGCTGAGCAGTGATGGAGGAAGACACCCCTATGGCCACTTGTGGTTTTGTCATGCATTTGCGCACACACAAATTGTATGTGTATATAGCACACAATAAATAAAAGGTATTATGTGGGTTAATTATTATTGGCATCAATAACTTCATTTGAAACACCCATATATGTACTACTAGTTATTCCATGTTGTAAGTTTATATACACAGAAGAGGGTGCCAGATCTCCTTACAGATGGTTGTGAGCCACCATGTGGGTGCTGGGAATTGAACTCAGGACCTCTGGAAGAGCAGTCGGTGCTCTTAACCTCTGAGCCCTCCAGCCCACGAATTGTTTTTTTTTTTTTTTTTTTTTAAAGATTATATTTTTAATTATGTGATTGCGAGGCCTGTGTGTGTATGTGCGTAAACACAGGATTGTGTGCACATGAATGCAAGCCAGAAGAGAGCTGGAGTTACAGGTAGTTGTGAGGCTCTCAACTTGGTTTTTGGAAATTGGACTCAGGTCCTCTACAAGAGCAGTACCTCATCTCAAGTGCTGAGCAATCCCTCTAGCCTGTGTTAGAGGTTATTTGTTTGTTTTTAGATAATAATTTCTTGCCAGATGTGGTAGTACACAATTTTCATCCCAGTACTGGGGGGCAGAGGCAAATAGATTTCTGGGTTCAAGGCTAGCCTGGTCTACAGAGCAAGTTCCAGGACAGCCAGGGCTATACAGAGAAACCCTGTCATGGGACACCACTTCCCTCATTTTGTTTTTCTTTATTATGAGATTCACCTGCCTCTGCCTCCTGAGTACCATGCTCAGCTCACAGCTAGTTCTTAAAACACAAGATGGTGTTTACTGGGAAACATCATATTTGAACAAACATAATTAGTATATTTTTAGAAAATAACTGATAATTCTATAAGTGGTGTTCGCAGAGGCTGGCAGATCTCTGAGTTTGAGGCCAGCCTGGTCTAAAGTGAGTTCCCGAGTTCCAGGACAGCCAGAGCTATAACACAGAGAAACCCTGTCTTGAAAAACCAGAAGGAAAAGAAAAGAAAGTTCAGAGTTAAACAGATGAAGTTGTACTTGGTTAGAAGATGAAAATATCAAGACATAAATATTATTTGGCACCCTTTCTAATGGAAGTTTTAGAACTAAACAGTTTTTAAAAGTTACTTTTTTTTTCTCTTAATAGGTTTGTAAATATTATCTCTGTGGTTTTTGTCCTGCGGAATTGTTTACAAATACTCGTTCTGATCTTGGTAAGTGATTTTTCTGTTTACCTTCTTATCACACTTAGAATTAACTTTCTTCACCAGGCATGATAACACGAGCCTATAATCTCAGCAGGAGACAAAGGGATCTTGAGTTGAAGGCCAGCCCAGGTTATGTAGTTAAAACCTTGTATCCAAGCAAAACTCAAAACTTTCTTTGTAATGCTGAAGATTTTTTTCTCTTGAAAATTTACTGCTCAGTAATTTCTTACTTGGTTTAATTATGAATATGTTGATAAATGTTAGTCTGATTAAACATGCTGGCATAATTAAAAGTTCACACCTACACTAAAACACTAAAGTCAAAATTCTTCACATACACACTCTACTCTAGCGCAGACTAACCTGAAATGCGCTTATGTGGCCCAGGCTGGCCTGAAGCATAGAGCAGTCTTCCCTCTGTCTTCTGAATGCTAGGATCACAGGTAGAAGTGACCATGCCTGGGCAAAGTGGAAACTATGCTAAAGGGGTGGAATAGGCAGTGACATCAGGTGTCAGCACTATTTTAGATCAGTCTCAACAGAGCAGAGACACCTATGTTGAAAGTCTGCAGAGGGGACTGAGAAAACAAGCATTGGATCCTAGAATCTTGGCTAATGCTGGATTTGGGGCATTAGGATACTATAAAAGTCAGGGCTGAGTCATAATACTAAAAATGTAGAAGATTTTCAGTTGAGAGGTTTTTTTTCAGCCTTGACACTGTTAACGTTTTGAAACAGTATATTTGAAGGTGTTGGCAGCATTCCTAGTCCGTACCTGGCATTTCCAGTAGCATATGCCACCATGACAACCAAAACTGTCACCAGACGTTGACAAATAGCTCCCAGTAAAGAGCCACTAATTTAGGTATTCTTGCACATTTCTTGATGCTAACTTTTCTACCACAGTGCCCCAGGAAGATAAGGGTTATGTTTTTTGGAGAAATTGACCAAAGAGACCTGAAATATAAACTACAAACATAATTGGTGGAGTTGTGAGTTCTCTGACATTACTGATATCAGTGTTTGCCTTGGGATATATTACGGCTGGAGGAGTCTGGATCTTGACATTTTAAGCACAGCAAAGGGCAATTCTGAGCAAAAATGAGATTGTAAAAAAGTTTTAAGTAAGTGTTTAATAGTGGTGTTCCCTTAGAGGCATCTAGAAATGTATAGCTAGATATTTCCTCCAGGTACAGGGAGCAGGTGAACATCTCAGAGAAGTGATCTGTTGTCTGCATCCTGACCCTCTGAGAATCTCATTTAAACAAATTAGTTCTTGGTTTCCCTTTGGTAAAGGCCCTTGCTGACAAATCTTACCCATCTGTTCTAATTTCCAGTCGGATTTGGAAGTGTCTTAAAAACTAGTTGCCAGGGCTGGAGAGATGGTTGGGTGTTTTAAAGCACTTGCTCTTGGCAGAGGACCTGGTTCAGTTCCTAGCATCCTCATGGTAGCTCACAACCATATGCAACTCTAGTTCTAGGGGCTCCGATGTCCTCTTTTTTTGTTTTTTTTTTTTTTTTTTTTTTTTTTTTTTCTTCGAGACAGGGTTTCTCTGTGTAGCTTTGCACCTTTCCTGGGACTCACTTGGTAGCCCAGGCTGGCCTCGAACTCACAGAGATCCGCCTGGCTCTGCCTCCCGAGTGCTGGGATTAAAGGTGTGCGCCACCACCGCCTGGCTTCCGATGTCCTCTTAACCAGGCATGTAAATGGTGGATGTGTATGACATGCTGGCAAAACTGTCTGTGAAAAATAAGTTGCCTCTCAGGGAACACTAACCAGGCAGACATTGGAAGAATCCTTCAACTTAGGTTAACAAAATGGTCAAGGGAGGAGGTATGATGGTAAAAAATAATGGGGAATACAAGAAGAAAAGGTTTGAAATTGTTTAGAAATCTTACCTGACTTTAATATCTTCAGAAGAATGGTCTGTGCATATTAGAAAGAATAGATTGCAATTAAGCTGAACTTCTTAAAAATAAAGCTTTCAGAAGTTAAAACTAGAGAAATGTGAAATAAAAGCCAATAGACTGTGTAGCTAGAGTTTTCCTGACTGGCCCACAGTCAGGACAAACTCTCTCACCTGCCAGTCCCACAGTCACTCAGACCCGACCAAGTAAACACAGAGACTTATATTGGTTACAAACTGTATGGCCGTGGCAGGCTTCTTGCTAACTGTTCTTACAGCTTAAATTAATCCATTTCTATTAATCTATACCTTGCCACGTGGCTCGTGGTTTACTGGCATCTTCACATGCGGCTTGTCATGGTGGCGGCTGGCAGTGTCTCTCTCACCCAACTTCCTGTTCTCTCAATTCTCCTCTCTGTTAGTCCCGCCTATACTTCCTGCCTGGCCACTGACCAATCAGTGATTTATTCATTGACCAATCAGCAACACATTTGACATACAGACCATCCCACAGCAAGACTGGGCTGAGGGGTTGGCTCAGTGGGTAAGAGTGCATGCTTTGCAAGCATGAGCCTGTGAAGGCAAACCCCAGCACCCACATGAAAAGCTGCACATACCTGTCGTGAAAGCCTGGTGGGGTGGAAGCAGGTGGATCAGAGCCTGCTGGCCAGCTTAGTTGAATATGAATAGCAAATAGAAGACAACACCAGAGTCATGCTCTGACTCCTGAAAGCTTGCAGTATGGACACACAAAAGTACTACACACTCCTATGCATATACCACACACGATATGCACATGTATATACAAAAAATCACTTGGCTGACAAGAGGTGATGTCACATTGTCACATGCCTGTTTTAATCTCAGCACCCTGGATGCTGAGACAGGAGACCCTCACATTAGAGACCAGCGGGTGCTGCATAGAGGGATATGTACATACATTAATAGAAAGGACTGGGGTAATTTGAAAATAAAAGGAATTTACTGAAATGTGCAGTAGAACAGAGAAAGATAAGTATGCAAACATTGTTTAAATCAGTACCTTGATTAATAGTTTGAGACAGTATACAGATGAGGAAGAAGTAAAAGAAATACATTTAAAAATTTTTAGTGGTTTATTTCATTTATGTATCTGAGTGTTTTCACCTGTATGAATATTTATATACCATGTGCATGCCTGGTGCCCACAGAGGTCAGAAGAGAGCATCGGATCCCCTGGAACTGGGGTTATGAATGATTATGAGCCATCATGTAGGTGCTGGGACTTTAACCTGGGTCTTCTACAAGAGCAATAAGTGCTTTTAACTGCCGAGCCATCTCTCTAGCCCCAAGAAATACAATTTTTTTTTTTTTTTTTTTTTTGGTTTTTCGAGACAGGGTTTCTCTGTGTAGCTTTGCGCCTTTCCTGGAACTCACTCGGTAGTCCAGGCTGGCCTCGAACTCACAGAGATCCGCCTGGCTCTGCCTCCCGAGTGCTGGGATTAAAGGCGTGCGCCACCACCGCCCGGCAAGAAATACATTTTTAAATAGTGTTGAACATCAGTCTTTAGATTTAACTTCAAGTGATCAGCACAACGAGTGAGAAGAATCTATACCCTCCCTGGCACACCTTGGTGAATTTGAGAACAGCAAACATAGTCACAGAATTATGACTCAGAATGGCCTAAGACTTAGCAGTAGCAATGCAAGGAGTTTGCAAACACCAGAGAAAAACCTTCAGGGTTTGTGCTAATACCAGCATGAGTATAGGAAACACTGAAGTATGAGAGTGGAGAAAGATGTTTTTGAACATAGGAAGTTTCAAACATGTTCCCATGTATCCTTTCTCAACCAAGTTATCCAGGAAATGTTCATTGATCTGAAAAGAATAAAGTAAAATAAGTTCTGGTACTATAGCCAATGCAGTGTATGTAGATGAGGAATTCTTGATGGCGACACTAGTAAGCTTGGAAAGTAAGCATTCCAGATGGAAGGAAGGCCAGGCTCCCTGTAGAGAACAAAACTTGGTCAATTGTTGCCTTGTTGCCTTTCGGGAAATGATTACCGAGATACTTTCTTTGACTCAGTGGAAGTGTTTAGGGTCTAAAAATGTATACATAGAAAACAAATCTCAAGGAAAGAACACAAAAAATACTACCCACACCTTTTGTTTGGTCTACAGAGAATGCTGTTTGCCTGGTCAAATGTAAATACCAAAAGGTTTAACTTTTTGTTTTGTTTTGTTTTGTTTTTGGAGACAGGGTCTCCATGTAGTCCTAGCTGTCCTACTTACTATGTAGACCAGACTGGCCACAAACTCAGAGTTACTGAACTCCTGAGTGCTGGGATTAAAGGTGTGTGCCACCTTACTCAGCCTAACCTAATTTTTTGTTTGTTTGTTTGTTTGTTTTTGTTTTTCGAGACAGGGTTTCTCTGTGTAGCTTTGCGCCTGTCCTGGAACTCACTTGGTAGCCCAGGCTGGCCTCGAACTCACAGAGATCTGCCTGGCTCTGCCTCCCGAGTGCTGGGATTAAAGGCGTGCGCCACCACCGCCCGGCCTAACCTAAAATTTTTGATGTATAAGATTGATTAAAAATAAGCACAAGCCGGGCGGTGGTGGCGCACGCCTTTAATCCCAGCACTCGGGAGGCAGAGCCAGGTGGATCTCTGTGAGTTCGAGGCCAGCCTGGTCTACAAAGTGAGTTCCAGGAAAGGCGCAAAGCTACACAGAGAAACCCTGTCTCGAAAAACCAAAAAAAAAAAAAAAAACACAAAATTCCAAAATAATGGAGTTAAATTTTAGAAGAAATAGCTAAAAGTAAAAACTGGTTGTATTTGGGGTTGAGAAGGAGCCTTTTGTGTTACTTAACTTTCTATCAATGCTGGTTCAGATCAGTAGTCTCTAGCACCCAAGTTTTGCTTGGTAACAGTAAGGACCAGTTTTCTTCTTTCTCTTCACTGTTGTTCCAGACCTCTTTGTTGACTTAGGAGACTAAAGAGGTCAATTTTCATGATGTTTCAGTAGCATCAATTTTGGTGTCTGTAGTCTACTTAGTGATAAAATGTGTCCTTTTTCCTTTATATTTTTACTATTTTTAAGCGCTGTATATACTGTAGTAGCCATATTGATATGTATGCAGCTGTATTTTGTTTCACAGGGATGCTAGGAATCAAACGCAGGGCATTTTACATGTTAAGCAAGTGCTCTACCACTGATCTATAGTCTCAGTCGTCACCCCCTTCTCCCCCCCAAAAAAGTAGTAGCATAGCTTTATTCTGAACAGAGTGATACTACTTATTAGAGAGGGATACACTGCCCAGCTTGACTGCAGGTCACATGAGGCCTTCTACCTTTTTAAAAAGAAAGGGGGAAAAAAAAAGCTGGTGTAGTGGTCTACTTTTATTAACCCTTATCACTTAGGAAGCCAAGGCAGGAGGATCCTAAGTTCTAGATCTAGACCAGCCTAGGCTAATGAGTAAGATGCTATTGGGGGGGGGGCTTTTTATAGCTAGTGGAAGGTTATTAATGCCACAAATAATTTGTACATGCTCTTCTCTCTCTCAGGTCCATGTGAAAAAATTCATGATGAAAATCTAAGAAAACAGTGAGTTTACTTTTTTTTTTGTCATTCTTCCCTCTATAAAGACTATACCAGTTATTTAAAGAGACAAGCATTGAAGAAATAATTGGAATTAATATAAAATAAGGATGCATGGAAATCTAGTCACTGACTGGGCATGATGAGGTTTAATAGCTTCAATAATGGTATTAGTTGCCATATGAATGCATATTATACGCTTAATATTTTATATTATGTCTATTCTGTGTTATCTCCCTTGTCTGCCCTTTTAAAATTCATTTTATAAATGTTTTGTAACCCACTCCCTTGTGTGTCAGAAGACAACCTCGGTTGTTTATGATAGGGTCACTGCATATGACAGGCTACCTGGCCCGAAAGCTTCTGAGGGTTGTCCTGTCTTTGCCTCCCATCTCACTGTAAGAATGCTGGGATTACAGCTTGTACTGCTATGCCTGGCGTTATATGGATCCAACTCAGGTCCTCATGCATGCACAGTAAGCAGTTTAACCCACTGAGCCTTCTCTCCGGCTTCTGTGGTGTAGGGGTCTTTTGATTATGGGATGGGGATGTATGTAGAGGCCCAAAGTAGACATTGATGTCTTTTTTGATCACTTTCTACTTTATTTTATTGAGGCAAGTCTCCTGTTGGCTAATTCTGGCTAGTCTATTGAGCCAGCTTACTCCAGGAATCCCCTTTCTCTGTTTTTCAAGTGCTAGGAATATAAGTGGCTGCCATGCCTGCACAGCTTTTTATATTTATTATTATTATCATCATCATCATTATTTATTATTTTTGAGATGGGTTTCTCTGTATAGCCCTGGCTGTCCTGGAACTCACCCTGTAGACTAGGCTGGCCTCAAACTCAGATCTACCTGCCATTGCCTCCCAAGTGCTGGGCTTAAAGACATGTGCCACCACTGCCCAACTCTTAAAATTTATTATTATTTGAGACACTGTCTATGTACACTATATAACCTAGCTGGCCTCAAACTCACATATATCCGTCTGTCTCTAGTGCTGTAATTAGAGACTATACCAGCATGGTGAGCTATTTTTTAATTTTTAAATCACATTTTATTTCTTTGATTTGTGTATCTTACATATGTGGGTGTACCAGTGCTGCAGTACACTTGTGGAGCTAAGAGGACTTTTCTACCCTGTGGGTCCCTGGGATCAAACTTAGGTTGTCAGGCTTAGCAGTAGATTACCTGCTGAACTATTTCACTGGTTTATAGATAAGATTTGTCCTGGGGTTGGGATCATGGATAGATCCAGTGTAGTAGTAGAGCTGGTGGTGCTTAAGCCTGTGTTTAAAGCTTGTGTTTTTACCTGGGCTTGGTAGTGTAGGCCTATAAAACCTGTTACAAGGCCAGTCTGGGCAACTTAAGGGGCCCTTTCTCAAAAAACAAAAGGTAAGGGATTCTGGCTCAGTGATAGAGCACTTGGTTAATATGTGTAAGGCCCTGGGTTCAGTGCATAGCACCACCAAAGCAAACTGATTCTTTTATTTTGTGTGCATTGGTGCCTTGCCACGGGTGTTGGTTCCCCTGGAACTGGAGCTACAGACAGCTGTGATCAGCCATGTGGGTGCTGAGAATTGAACCCAGGTCCTCTGGGAGAGCAGTCAGTGCTCTTGCTGCTGAACCATCTTCCCCAGGCCCGTAAACTAATTCTTAACCAACAGTGTAATGCCTTTCCCTTTGATAGGAAACGATAAAGCCGGAAATTTCCTTCATGTAATGCCTTGTTCATTCTTCAGTCTCAATGCAACTGTCTGAGAGATGGGGTGATAGAGAACATATGACTTGTATTGGTTAAAAGTTACTTATTTTCATTTTATCAGGTATGAGAAGAGTTCTCGTTTTATGAAAGTTGGCTATGAGAGAGATTTTTTGCGATACTTACAGAGTTTGCTTGCCGAGGTAGAGCGTAGAATTAGACGAGGTCATGCTCGTTTGGCATTATCTCAAAATCAGCAGTCCTCTGGGGTAAGTATGAAATGAACTTCGTAAAGAGCCCTTGTTCTGTGGAGATCCAGGCATCTCATGTTTTTTAAAACTTGTCTTCATTGATTGCTTTGTCTTTTAAAATGACATGAAATTTTTTTTCTGTTGAAGTTTAGGGAAGCATCTCCCCCTCTTGTGTTTTGTTTGTTGATTGTTTTGGTGCTGCTGCTGCTGGAGCTCAAACCTCAGACTTTTGTACATGCTCTCAAGTGCTCCACCACTAAACTACATGGTAGCTCTCTAGCCACTTCCTTAATCCTAGGAAACCTTGGAAAAGTGGTCGTCCTAGGAACTAGTCCTGACCCAGTGACTCAATCCACCTCCATGAGAAGATGGGATAAGCCGGTTGTCTAGGGGAATTGCTTTTCCAAGGAGAGAATGACTAGAAAAGAGTGTTCTAAAAGTGACCTTTGTAGAAGGCAAACAAGGAACTAGCCAGCAGAATCCAAAGTGGGGGTGGGGGAGTAAACATAAGGACAAAGAAGGAAGGGTTTATTTCTTCATCCAGAGCCACCACAAAGTTAGGGTGTAGGGTGTGCAAAGATCTGAAGTACCTTTCTTAAAAGGCTCACTCTGGTTATAGGATGGAAAATGGTCTGAAGGACATACAGTGGTGGCTTGGGTGAGGATGGTTGAAAAAACTTAACAGCTTGCAGGGGAGAGGATTTGGGTGAACAGGGAAAGGATAGACCATTCTATCTGCATAGTTCTTGATTTGAGCAACCAGGTGACTAACAGAATTTATGTAGATAGGAACTGGAGGAAATTCTGTCCTTACAGTTTCTATCTTAGAAATGTCAAATTTGAAATGCCTTTAAAATAACCAGGTGGAGACATCAAGTAGGAGGTGAGAAGTGACATGAGCTTGCAATTGCAAGTCAGGCTATCTAGGCATGAATCCAAAATCTTCCAACTGTATTTCAGCCCGTTACTAACCTTAGCCTCATACCTTGGCTTTGTCTCTGTTAAGTGGAAGTAATAAAGTAGCTATTTATTGTACAAGTCAAATTTTGTGACCAATGGTAACACACGTGGTTAAGTGCCCAGCAGATATTAGCTATTTGAGTCTGGAGCTCATGGAGGTGCTCAGAAATAGACATAACAGGCCTTGGATCTTCTTGAAGAGATGGTATGTGGCTGATGCAGGTTAACCTCAGTCCCTTTTCCTTTCCCTTTTTCTGCCATTGAAACTAATTACTGGGATTCTTTGTAGTTCTTAGACAGTTTTTATTAGTAAATGTAACATGGTTTTGCTCATGGTTTTCTTTTTTGAGCCCTAGATGGCCTCTAACTCAGAAATCCTCCTGCTTCAACTTCCTAAGTACTGGGATGGCAGGCATGCACCACCATGCTCAGTTGAGGATTTTTTGAAATTTTTTTTTCTTTGAGATGTCAGTAACTATGTATGTAATAATTGGCTAAAGATCAAATAGAGTTGGACTAGTATTTACTGGCTAAACATGTTTTTTTTGCCAAGACAGGGTCTCCTGTGGTCAAGACTGGCCTTAAACTTGGGTAGCTGAGGATGACCTAGAAATTTTTGTTTTAATTTTTTGAGACAGGGCTTCTCTATACCCTGGAACTCACTCTGTAGACCAGGCTGGCCTCAAACTCATGCATATTGCTGGCTCTGACTTGAAGTCTTGATCCTCCTTGCCTCCATTTTCCAAGAGATTATAGGCATATGTCGTGATGCCCAACCTCCTCCCTCCCTTTAATAGCTAGAAATACTGATGGGCATGGTGGCATCATCCCATATTAGCACTTGGGAGGTTAGGGCAAAAGCCTCTCGAGTTCAAGGCCACTGGGGCTACATAGAAGCCCCCTGATTTTTCTTTTCTCTTTTAAAGGGAGAGGGGAAGAAATATGCTATCTGTATTTGTGAGAACTTGGATGTTTTATTACTTTAGGGGGTGGTGCTGGGATCAAACCCAAGACCTAGTGCATATTACCACCAGCTCCGTCCCTGGACCCAAGAGTTAGAACTATTTTCTTTGGTATTTTACTTATCAATGACAATATTAACACACATTACTTTTTTAATAGGCTGCTGGTCCAACAGGCAAAAATGAAGAAAAAATTCAGGTTCTGACAGACAAAATTGATGTGCTTCTACAGCAGGTGAGAATTGTTGGCAGAAGTGTGTGAAAGTAATTGGAGCCATGTCAAATGTTTTTAACCCCAGCATGTAGAAATTGGTGGAGATAGTATTGTGACCTTGACCCTGTCTTAAAAAACAAAACAAAAAAAAACAGACACATGATAGATAAGGTTAGAAAATAAACATGAGGGGGCTGGAGAGATGGCTCAGTGGTTAAGAGCACTGGCTGCTCTTCCAGAGGTCCTGAGTTCAATTCCCAGCAACCACATGGTGGCTCACAACCATCTATAATGAGATCTGGTGCCCTCTTCTGGCCTGCAGGCTGAACACTCACTGTATACATAATAAATAAATAAATCTTTTAAAAAAATTTAAAAAAAAAAGAAAAGAAACATGAAAAGATTTTTGATTGATTATATGGGAAATACAAACTGAAATCTCACAGGGAGATATTTAACAGTATTTGAATTGCCCCAATTAAAAAGAATAACTGTAGTAAAGTACTTGAGTGTGTTGAAGGATTTGGGCTCATTAGAATTATCAGACATTGATGGTGGGTGTGTAAAATGATTCCGACACAGGTATTCCAGAAGAGTTTAATCTGCTCTGTGTGTGTGTTTAATTTGCTGCTGCTTTCTTTTTTTTTTGGAGCTGAGGATCAAACCCAGGGCCTGAGCTAAATCCCCAACCCCTAGTTTGCTTCTTAAAAGGTTAAAATTGTACTGTGAGCCATTCCTTTATTCAAAAGAGAAATTAAAACATGGCTATACAACATGTACACTGCTGTTCACAGTTTTATTTAAAATCACTCAGACCCCCTGCCCCACCTCACCCCAGTAAAATCAATACTTGTACTAGTTCAAATGTTCAACAAGTGTGTGAGAAAGCCAGCTGTGGTCATAATCTCAGGACTGAGGCAGGAGGAATGCCTTGAGTTCAAGGCCAGTTTTTGGCTGTATGGTGAGTAGCAGGCCAGCCATGGCTGCAGAGATAGACTACTGTCTTAAGAAAACCAAGATTAAATTATGATTATAGCCATATAGTGAAGTAATATTCTGAGGTCTAAAGGGACTTATTATTTGCAATAATATGAATAAACATTTAAATTATCTGAGTGAAAGAAGCTAGACTGAGGAAGGAATACAAACCACATTATAATACTATTTATATAAAATTCAGAAAATTTAGTCTAATCTATAGTGATACAGATTATTGATTGATTGCCTACCTGATTATATGTATAGGATTGAGGTTTGAGGAAGTACTAAAAAGAACTGAAACCTTTTGGGGTGGGGAAGGAACTTGTCTAGCTGGTAATGAAGGTTTTTTTGTGGATATGTGCATGTGTCCACACTATAGCTCTGTGAACTTAAAATCCACATCATCTAAGGTGTTAAAAAAAAATCACAAGGGTCAAGTAAATCCAAAAAGACATAATTTCACTGAATGCTAGTGAAGCATGTGGCTGTAAAATTCTTAGCTTGACTGTGTTTTCCTCTGTCTTAGATCGAAGAGTTAGGATCTGAAGGAAAAGTAGAAGAAGCCCAGGGAATGATGAAATTGGTTGAACAGTTAAAAGAAGAGAGAGAATTGCTAAGATCTACAACCTCGGTGAGTTAAACCTTTTATGTTCTCAAGCCTGTTAATTAGGAATTACTTGGAATCTGTTCATGTTGGAGAACCTTTGCGCACTTTTTCTATTGTCCTAAATTCAGTCTTGATCAAGCATTTTCTTAAAAGGCCACATGTGTTGGGTTGGTTGGTCACAAGATTAGGTTCTGCCTTACATCATGAGTCCGTCCTCAGAGATGTGAAGATATAACAAAAATCCTCAAAATTAGCTTGCTTTGGTGTGCTTGTTCCTTCTGTCCTTCCCTACCCTTCCCCCACATGCATAAGCACACACAATGCTGAGCATCAGACCTAGGGTATTGTGCTTGTCAGGCAAATGCTCTACCTCTGAGCTGTTCTCCAGCTAGTGATTTCACTCCAGTAGCAAGCAAGAAATGTTCTTCAACAGCAGGCACTGGCCAAGTATCTTCTTACTCAGTTCAGTACAGACAGCCTATCTGGAGATAGCATTAGATTCCACAAGTTGGGAGCTCAGTCCTGAAGCTTGTGTGTTTGCTCTGTCCATTCGTCCTCCCCTCCCCTCCCCTCCCCTCCCCTCTTCTCTCCTCTCCATTTCCTCTCCCCTTCTTAGGTGTGTGTGTTCACACATACACAGTCCTAGGCACATGTATGTCAGATGTCACTCAGATGCCCCAGGTCTTGCCTGTGCTTCTGACTAACGTTAAAAATTCAGAGCTTTTACAAACCCTCACCTCGGGTTCAATTAATTTGCTCCCGTACCTCACAGATCTCTGAAACACGTTTACCAGCTTATTATAAAGGATATTACAAAGGATGCAGATGAAGAAGAGATGCATAGGTATGGGAGAAGGGTGGCGAAGCTTCCATCTCCTCTTCAGGTTCACCACCTTCTAGGAACCTCCATGTATTCAGGTATCTGGAAGTTCCCAGGCCCTTTTCTGGGTCACATTGGAAACGTAATTCTGTAAGCAGTATGGAAACATGGACAACTGGGTAGAAACGTGATTAGACAAAAAGAATATGATATAATGCAATAGACCAAGTGGGGGACCCAGCAGCCTGCCTGTTCAGATCTTTTTGTGACTTCCCCGCCACATCCCTTACCCTGACTGTTGTGCATAATCCCTTTAAAATAGGGGTCTGGTGAGCAGACAAGTGGGTCTGGATGGTCTACTTGAAGTCTCAAAAGTGAGAGAAGGTTGGCGTTTCTGTGACTTTCTTTAGGGGAGGGAGTTACGAGCTAAGGAACATGGATAGAAATAGTCACTACATGTTACCTCGCTACAAACAGGCTATATTCTTATTCTATATGTTTGCATTTATTTATTTAGTGTGTTTATGTGGTCCTGTCACAGCATGTGTGTTAAGATCAGAGGACACGTTGTAGGCATTGGTTCTCCCCTTGGTGTCATCCAGCTTGGTGGCAAGAGCCCCTACCTGCTGAGCCATTTTGCCAGCCTCCCAGTAAAACTGTTAAAACAGTTCTTCAGTCACTCTCTTGCTGAGCCTCGCCTTAAATTGTAAACGCTCATTTGAGCCTGAATTACATTTTCATTTTTGTTAAATCACCACTCAGTACTTCTATTTACCTTAGTTTAAAATTGGCAGTCTTAAAATGTCTCCCACCTTACTGTGAGTAGTGCGGTGTGTGCTTTAGATGCTGTTGATGAAATGGAGTCGGTCACTGGTTCTGTTCCCTCAGTAGTGTGAGCTCAGTTCACCTTGAGTTTAATAATTTCTAAAGTTCTGAGTTATTGAATCTGTGTGAAAGGGATTTAGATTAAAGTAGCTTTCTGAAAGTTGAAGGTTTTCAGTGTGATGTGGGTGTTCAGCAGTGAAGTCAGGTGAGCAGTGCCTGTTCTTTTTCCTAGAAGAGACAAGTTGGTTGCTCTTTTCCAGCCTTCCCTCTCTAGAACTTAACCAGGTGTATTCAGCTTCTGGCTGGAGAGATGGAAAATAGATGTTCAGTTCCTTTTGGAATTCATTCTGTCTTCCTCAGATACTCTCATGGCAACTGACTTCTCATTTCAGACTATTGAAAGTTTTGCTGCCCAAGAAAAACAGATGGAAGTTTGTGAGGTGTGTGGAGCCTTTTTGATAGTAGGAGATGCCCAGTCCCGGGTAGATGACCATTTGATGGGCAAACAACACATGGGCTATGCCAAAATTAAAGCCACCGTGGAAGAGTTAAAAGTAAGTTTCTTGTAAATATAATCTGTTACTTGGTTTTTCAAGACAAGATTTCTCTGTATAACAGTCCAGACTGGCCTCGAACTCACAGAGATCCGCCTGTCTCTGCCTCCCAAGTGCTGAGATTAAAGGAGTGTACCACCACTGACTGGTTTTATAATCTGTAATTTCTAACAATAACTATCACTGAAAAATCTGTATTTTATTTATTATAGCTAAAAATTGGTAAAACAACGATAGAAACCTTGAGTGGCATTTTGTTGCTATCTATATTTCTTTAAAGCAGTGATGTGCTGGGGCTGTAGATTGATAAGCGGCTGATCCCTAGTACCAAAAGTAAAAAGACAGGCAGTGATGACTCCTGTGAGAATCTGTTTCTCGAAGTACTTTTCTTTCCATTTTCAACTCAGAAATTGAGACTTTACCTAAAGAATTAGTAAAATAATGGTATTTTATGTATACATATGGTGCTGAAATTTCTACATTTCCCCTGAGGGTATGGGATTCCGTAAACAACGTAGTCTATAAATTGTTTGAGAATGTCCTAAAAGCTAAAGTTGTATAAAATCCATCTTGAGCTGGGGAGGTGGCTCAGTGATAGATCACTTGCCTAGGATTCTTGGTCTTCTGGCTGGTACCAGCACTACAACTCCAACTCCAACTTGATTTCCTTAGGAAAAGTTAAGAAAAAGAACAGAAGAACCTGATCGGGATGAACGTCTCAAAAAAGAGAAGCAAGAAAGAGAGGAAAGAGAAAAAGAGCGGGAGAGAGAAAGGGAAGAACGGGAAAGGAAAAGACGAAGAGAAGAGGAAGAAAGAGAGAAAGAACGAGCTCGTGATAGAGAAAGGAGAAAGAGAAGTCGTTCACGAAGTAGACACTCAAGCCGAACTTCCGACCGGAGATGCAGCAGGTCCCGGGACCATAAAAGATCACGGAGTAGAGACAGAAGGCGAAGCAGGTTTGTAAACCTTCTGACAGTGGCTCATGATGAAGCCATACTACACAGTCATGAGCAAAAAAATACTAAATGGCCTTTCATCATGGTGGGGCTCCCAGATAATGTCATAAATTGAAACTGTTTTCAGTTAAAACGCATTAAGTCACTACTGAATCCATAGTGACACAGTACCTGCAGAGTGGGTTGCTTGTCCTTTTAACGTGGCTGATGGGGAACTGTGAGTGATTGCTGACACCCAGGATTAGGATGTGTGTCCAGCATGTGTTGCTATGCTGGCCTGGGTGGTGATTAAAATCCTAAATTTGAAATAGAATGACTGATGGGGGATGCATGTTACTTTTATGTTGTCATAAAGTCAGATTATTTTATGTTGGACTGTGAATAGAAGACTGTATCCCTATGTGCTAAGTAGATTTATGAGAGTTGAAAAGTGAGCTTTCATCTTCTTGGTTAGTTCCTTTCTGTTATGGGGTTTGAGATAATCTTTCCAGAGACTATACCAGATGATATATTGTAGCTGGAGTTTTTTCTCCGGGTCCCGCCAAGCCCCGGCAGTCCGACAGCCCACTTATAAAATAAACACACAGACGCTTATATTATTTACAAACTGTATGGCCGTGGCAGGCTTTTTGCTATCTAGTTCTTATATCTTAAATTAACCCATTTTTATTAGTCGGCAGGCTTTTTGCTATCTAGTTCTTATATCTTAAATTAACCCATTTTTATTAGTCTATAAGTTGCCACATGGCTTGTGGCTTACCGGTATCTTTACATGTTGCTTGTCATGGCAGCAGCAGCTGGCAGATTTTCTCCCTCTGCCTTCCTGTTCCCTCAATTCTCCTCTCTGTTAGTCCCGCCTATACTGCCTGTCTGGCTATTGGCCAATCAGTGTTTTATTTATTAACACATTTGTCATACAGAACATCCCACAGCACTTCATCTCTGTTGTGTTGTGTTTTGTTTTGTTTTGTTTCAAAACAGAGTCTCTATGTAGCCATGACTGGCCTGGAGTTCACTGTGTAGACCAGGCTGGTCTCAAACACACTGGGATCCAACTACCTCTGCCTCTAGAATGCTGGGTGGTTTTTGTTGGTAGTGGTGGTTTTTTTGTTCGTTTGTTTTTTGGGAGACATGGTTTTTCTATGTAGTTTTGGTGCCTGTCCTCTGGATCTTGCTCTGTAGACCAGGCTGGCCTCCAACTCACAGAGATCTGCCTGCTTCTGCCTCCCAAGTGCCGGGATTAAAGGTGTGCGCCACCGCCGCCAGGCTTGAGAATGCTGGGATTTGCCGGGCGGTGGTGGCGCACGCCTTTAATCCCAGCACTCGGGAGGCAGAGCCAGGCGGATCTCTGTGAGTTCGAGGCCAACCTGGTCTCCAAAGCGAGTTCCAGGAAAGGCGCAAAGCTACACAGAGAAACCCTGTCTCGAAAAAACAAAAAAAAAAAAAAAAAAAAAAAAAAAAAAAAAAAAAAAAAGAGAATGCTGGGATTTAATAGCAAGATTTTTTTTTTTTTTTGAGACAGGGTTTCTCTGTGTAGCTTTGCGCCTTTTCCTGGAACTCACTTGGTAGCCCAGGCTGGCCTTGAACTCACAGAGATCCGCCTGGCTCTGCCTCCCGAGTGCTGGGATTAAAGGCGTGCGCCACCACCGCCCGGCATGATTTTCAATAATTGTCATCCTTGAGATTTCTAATGTAAAATGTTCTGTTACATTTGTTTGTGTGGTTTTTCAAGACAGGGTTTCTCGGTATGTCCCTAGCTGTCCTGGAACTTAACTCTGTAGATCAAGCTAGGCATTTATTTTATTTCTTAAGGGAAAGCTTTACTTAAATCTTTTTAATTATTGGATAGTAGTATATGCTTCTCTGAGGATCCCTTTTAGTAATGTCAGCTGAAGTTGTTTGCTCTCTCTTTAAATTATTAAGAAGTCGAGATCGACGAAGAAGCAGAAGCCATGACAGATCAGAAAGAAAACATAGGTCTCGAAGTCGGGATCGAAGAAGATCAAAAAGTCGAGATCGAAAGTCGTATAAACACAGGAGCAAAAGTCGGGACAGAGAACAAGATAGAAAGTCCAAGGAGAAAGGTTGGTTTATTATGAGAGGTGCCGTCTATAGCCCAGATCTCCATTTTACCGTGTGCCAGAACAGTCAGTTCGATTTCAAGCTGTATTTCTTTCCTTTCCTGCCCTGATTTGTAAGAATGGAAGTCTACCTGAGGTTTTAAGATCATATTAAAGCCTCGTTATTCAGTTGGTAACCTAAAGGTTTTTCGTATAGATTCTTCTGAATTTGTATCACCTTTGAGAATGCTTAGGCTGTAGAGTATTTTAACCTTACTTATTTGGCTACATTTTTTAAAAACTGCAATATTCCATAATGTCTCACAAAATAGATGTGCGTTGTTCGTTGGTCCTACCTATGTGCAGCATTCACCTAACTTAGGAATTAACTTCTGTGTTCCCAGAAGTGAATACTTACTTACCGTGTCTTAACTGTGTTTATGTTGCCATCTTGCTATCCCCTCTGCTTTCTTTTGGTTTTCTGTAGCTCCGGGTAGCTGGTTTATATTAGTGATAGTAAAGGACTGTAAATTTTGTCTGGCCTGTTTTCACAAAAATAATCTCTTTTAGTCTTTACTTCAAGATAATGTTTTTAATCATCAAAATAAGTTTTAAAACTTATTTTTGTTTTTGGATTATCTTAGCTTCTTTGATTTTATATTAGTTGGGCTGTTTAGCTCTGTGTGGTTTTAAGGATGAGAGAAAGGGCATGTTTCTGATTTTCTCAGTCCTGGTCCCATCCTCTCCTGTTGTGCATGTCTGTTCTGTGGTGCTTTAAGTGACACTGGTGATGTGTATGGCACTCACGTTTTCTTTTGATAGCTATTTTGTTAGACTTAGGAGTTTTTCCTAGATTGAGTTAAAGACTCAATGTATAGCAGTATACAAGGGCTTGCTTTCTCTTTTCTTTTCTTTTCTTTTTTTTTTTTTTTTTTTGCCCTTGATCATTTTCGGTAAGGGGCACATGTGCACCTCTCAGGAGCTTTAGTGTTTACCATTTTTAATTCAAAAGGGATTCAAAAGGCATTTGGGGTAAAGGGTTACTGCTTTGTTTGAGAGGGTCTTCTCTTGCCCTCTTTTAGCAAGGCTTTGGCATATTTTTGGAGTGAGATAGCAGTTTTAAGAGTCACCTGGTGTCGAGTCATCTGGTGACTCTTGCATCAGATCAAATTAATCACCTATGTTTTGTGAGGCTTTCAACCCCATAGTTCTGCTGTTGATTAGTTGCTCTTGTCCAGTCATGCCACTTAAATAGACACATTTGTACAATTTTTAGGGAAAGCAAAAATATGTCCTGAGTTATTGACCTGTGACAAAATGAATTTAGTAAAACTCTTAAGTTTCCTGTTGAGACTTGGGAAAAGAAGGAAGACTGAGAAAACTATCAGGCCTATCTTGGTTGGGCATGCTGTCAGTAGAGTTTAACTTTCCAAGTGGTGAGTCCATTGACTTTTGAAAGTTCTAGACACTTCTGAGTACAAATAATAGTATTCTGGCCTCTGGGGTCAGGTGTCTGCAATAGCAAGCATTTGATAATGGCAGGTGAATGAGGCAGTTTAGCGCCACAAGTGAGAAGTCATTTCCCACACCTAGCTACCTGGGTGCTCTCTTTGTTCAGAGAGTTTCCATTTAACCCATAACTCTAAAATCCACCACACATTATGGATATCCTTAGGACTATTAAGATCTACCATATTTACATAGGCCAGAAGATAAGATTTTTGGACTACTAGTCCTCTACGGGGCAACAAGACGACTCTTCCTTCTTGAAGCTACCTGTGCACCGGAGAAGCCCATAAGGCACAAAGGGAGGACTTTCCCTCAAGGTCAGTTAGAGCATAGTTCCCACAAGCTGACAGAAGGACATGAAGCGGGTCTTACGGTTAACCTTAGACATCGCTCTGCTTGGTTCACCAGTGTTGGACCTAATCACACTCCTTTACATAAGAGGGCCAGTTCATAACACTGTGTTTGCGTTTCCATCCTTGGTGCTGCATCTGTAACGGCCGTCCACGTAGAGTTCCTCTCTTTAGACATCTTCCCATCATGATCTACTTTACCAGACTAGTTATACTTAGTTTTGAGGGGGAAGACAGCTTTTATGGAAGGTGTCTAACTGTTGAAGTTTCTGCAGAGTCTGTTTTTTAGAGGGGTACTTAGAACTGGAAGGCAGAGTATGCTCCTTCACCTTAGCCTGGGGTGTCCCTTTCCAACACAGCAGTGGGGAAGGTGGAAACGACTTTTTGTAGCTGAATTGATTTTAATTTTTCCTTAAGGGAAAAAAACGCTTAGATTTCTTTACATCTAGTGAAAACAGAGGTCTGGGGTCTTGAATTTTTAAGATCCCATTTTTTATTGGGTATGCCCCTCTTGGATATTTAAATAATCATACATTTTTTTAATAAAACATGTCATTGGGTAAACATGTCATTTAAAGGTTAATTGTTTTCTGGTTACCATTTTGCCCTCGCAGCTTGATTAACTAACTTGGTGCTAACAGCTTTGTGAACTGTCGTTTACATCTTCCCCGTTGCCTTTGTGTGTTCTTTATCTAGAATGAGGGGTCCTGCAGTTTTCAGTTCTGAGGGGAATTTAGCAGCTTTTCACAAGTTTGAGAAAATGTGCTGTTTACCTTCTGTTTCCTTTCAGTCCTCTTCTTGGCCTTTCCTATAAACTACAAACAACATCACTGGTGAATTCTGCAAACTGTTTCTTGCAGGCTGTGGGAAATGGATCTGTTCATCTCTGTTGTTTCCCTTTTTAAAGAGTAATGTATTTGTTGTATTTTGCTCTAAATTCCATGGTCAATGTCTTCTTTTATGGCAGAAAAGAGGGGATCTGATGATAAAAAAAGTAGTGTGAAGTCCAGTAGTCGAGAAAAACAAAGCGAAGACACAAACACTGACTCGAAGGAAAGTGATACTAAGAATGAGGTCAATGGGACCAGTGAAGACATTAAATCTGAAGGTGACACTCAGTCCAATTAAAACTGATCTGATAAGACCTCAGATCAGACAGAGGTAAGTGTATTGTTTCTCACTTTGATTAGGGCTTTTTGTTACTGTTTGACAGTGCAGCGTAAGTATGCACAGATGAAGATGGATCTAAGCCGAGTAAGAAGACATACAAAAGCCTCTTCTGAAGGAAAAGACAGTGTAGTCCTGCAAAACATTTTGAGGTACATTGTTTTGTCTCAGCTATTTTGTAGCAGACTCGTGCCCCCATTAGTGTGCCTCTTTGGAAATTACTGTCCACGTATGTAATATAGTCGCCATTGAAAGTTAATTATCCTTTTTTTTAGGGATTTTGCTGTCATTTCTTTTTTTTTTTTTAATAAAAAGGTTGAACTGTTTTTTTTTTTTTTCTTTTTTTTTTCTTTTTGGTATTAAGTCCATCTTGTGTTGGTACATTGGCAGAGACATATGCTGTAAAAACTTAACTATTTCTGAGGCACATGTTGGACTACTTTGTTTTAATTAAACTGCTAGTATTTCTTTGTCAAGGATGTTTCTAGTTTTTTGCTTTATTGCCTTGCATTCTAATGCAGTTTGTTCTGTAACTCGAGAGCCAGTAGCATTGGATTGATGGAAGTGTAGGGTTTATGAATTATTGCAGCTGACTACCATACCTCACACAGCGTTGGTGTTGTGAGCGGCCCATGAAAAGCCAAATTAGAAATCAAGGATTCAGTCAAACTAAGCAGGTACTCATGCCAGGTACTCCTTTCTCTACCCACATCCGTGTTTGAATGCTATTGCCTGTGACCTTTACGCTTAACTGTTGTGTATCCTTTTTGTTCTTTACAAGAAGCACAGAGGGGTTTTTTTGTGTATTGCGTGAAATCTTACAAATCATATGTTAACAGAATGGAATTTTTTTTCAACTGTGTGTAGGGATGCAGTGGTGCCCAGAATTAGATATCTTTAAAGAATTTTAAATACAATAAACACCTCATATTATCCGCCTTGTTACATTCAGTGCAATTCTCAAGTCTTTAAGAGGTATGTGTTTAACATTTCCTACTGTGTAGGAGAATTTGCAGTCAGCCATAGTATAGAGGAATAGTCACTGGCTGAGACATTGAAAGCAACAGCATCTAGCAAAGACAGACTTTGGATCAGTGACACGAAGATCTGATTGATGATCAGATGAGGTTGGGTTCTTAAAGAACTTTTCAAAGCTAGGTTTCATAGGTGTTCTTAAAACCTCTAACTTCAACCTTTGGGCTAGTGGCGTGGGATGAAATAATCCTAATGAAAGGAAGTACCAATTAGTTGATCTGTTGGTGGCATTCCTGTTTTAGAAAAGCAGCATAGTTATGTCTGTGTGAACCATTCACACATAGGCAGCATACACAGGCACATGGCTCTAAGAACCACGTTGATGCCTTGATGTAAAAACAACACAGACATTTCAAATCCACATGTGTCATGATTAGCAGTTAGCGACTGGGCCAACACTTAGTCATAAAATTTTACCTTTTATATGCTGTCTAATTATCAATTTTCCCCACATTTTGCATTGTAGGACTACTGTTGAAGATTTTTTTGAAGAATACTGAAAACGGCATAAAGTGAAGCTCGACATTAAAATGAGGTGAAAGAAAGCTCTAGTGGCATAGAAAAGTATAAAGCTCAGTTAGTTATTTGTTTTTTATTATTATTATTAAAAATTAATTCAGGACTGTCGTGACCTACCAGATTTCAGAAAATGTGTTATTAGCACATATGCCACTTTGAAAACTTAGGTCCTGTATCATATTTTTTTCTTTAAGACTTTTTAAGAAATATTACCTAAACATGTGGCTTGCTCAGTGTTTAATTGCAAGTTTTCAGTCTGGGACTTTGAAAACGGGCTTAAACGTTAGTATTCGTGTGAAGCAGACTGAGTGGGATTCCATTTTTACACTTCTGCTATACTTAGCCTTTGGATTTAGAAGTGACAATAAAGTATCTCTGACTTTCTGTTACAGAGTTGATTGTCTGTGTCATTGAAAGGTTTAGTATTGCTCTTTTTCTAATAAAGCTGTTGACTCCAATCTAGTCCCTGGTTTTTAAATATGAGGCACACTATTACTACAAGTGTTAGTGAACAGTTTTTCTAACTTGTCCTGTTGAAGGGTAATTTTTATAGAACTTCCCATTTGATGTTTTAATGGTGCTTCAATTTTGGGTGGTTATGAATAAATCTGGATTTGCTTTTAATAGCAAAGGTGTACAGTGAACTAGAATATATTTTTACACCATGAGAGGTTTCTATAGCAGCGAAAGGTTCTGAATAACCTTACAAACTCTGTCTTCCTCTGTTGAACTATGAAACAATGCAGGCAAACATTCAGAAACTTTCAGCTAGGTTTTTCCCTTTAAATCCTACACCAAAAATTTCTTTCAACCCAGTCTTACCATTTATAAATGTATATATTTCTGTGTATGGAATGTGTAGTATATTTAACAAGGATATTTGAAAAACAAAGCAGGTGATAATTTCACATCGAAGTAGCAGCATGTTTATACCTAACTCCATCGACTGTATAAAGTATTATCCCCAAGTACATATGTTTATATATATCATAGCAGTTCCTGTGACTTACAGCTTCTCAATACTAACGTCAGTTTATAGGTGAAGAAACTGAGCACATGGCTCATCTAGGGAGTGGCTTCCTGTTGATCAGTGTTAGGGCTGGGAGACTGGGTCTCGGCCCTTTCTCACTGCTGTGCCACTGCGTTCCTTCTAGTGTGCGTTATGGATCATTACAGAATTTATTAAGTAAATACTCTCTACCAAACTTTGACAATCATGAAGCCATCACTTCTAGAGACACTATATGAGAAATGTTAATGGGGACAGAGCCCTCTTGGCTTCCCCGGCTGATCTAGAGACACAGCAGTTGGTGGGGAGGCTGTTTCTGAAGTTGTGGGAGATTAAGGCAGTTGGCAACAACAGTCTGGCAGACGCAAAGTCACCTGACTAACTAAGCTCTGCTTTGTGTAGCATGTAGTTTGATGACATTGTTGTATTAAGAACATAATGTAAGAAATCTGCTCAAGTACTAAAATGCCAGATTGCTTTCTTCTGCCTCGTCTAGGCTAACAGTGAAATGAAATGAGTACAGCAGTGGGTTCCTGTGAACACTTAGATCTATTGATGCAGATCTAAGATTCGAAAAGGCTTGACCATTGGTGTTTGGTGTAGAAGCCAGGAACTAACTTACTAGAAGAAACAGTTCTGTTGTGTAGACCAAACAGCTGTCTCTGTTATTTGGTGTGTGTGTGTGTGTGTGAGAGAGAGAGAGAGAGAGAGAGAGTATTGTGAATGTGTCATGTCTTTTTGGAGAGCTAGTTTTAATCCAGTTACTGTGTAATTTTGAAATCAGAGCAAGCAGTTAATCTTTTTTAAAGTGCTTTTTATTTTGGAATTTTTTACCTCATATAAGAGTGTAATCAATCTCTGTTAACTTATCTCCTATAAGACTCATAGCTGTAGCTAGTTCCTGTGTGTGTGCATGTGTTTGTGTGTGTGTGTGTGTGTGTGTGTGTCTACTCTGTATTCTTAAGCAAGTCTCAGTTATGCTGTTAACTTGTCTCTGAAGGAGGAGGTTCCCCAAATAGCTCATTGTAAAATCTGATGAGCTTTTACTCTGTAGTTCTCAGACTGATGGCCCTTTACCATGTAAATCTCCAAAGGGCAGAAGACGAGCGTCTCCTGGAGAGTGTAGACAGACTAGACGGATGGCCTCTTCAGCAGATCCCAGCTACCACTTTTGTACCTGTGTAATCATGAGTTAAGTTGTTCATGCTGTTCTGCTGAGAGAGTTTCTTCTAGAGCATTTCACACCTTGAATGCAACTAGTGTCACAGGAGGACAAAGGTCATTCCAGGGTCTAAGAACATGGCTCACATAACCTTTAAGCTGAGCCATCTAATTAAAGATTTTAGGGATGTACAAACTGAAAATTTTGTAGTGAAGTTTTTTGAGTTCACATCTGTTACATTTTTAAAGATGCATAGATGCATTGTAGATGAGTGATATGAGTATGCCTAACTTATTATGTGCATGAAACATTCTATGGGGTGACACTTCATTCAGGGTTGAGTTTTAAGCTTGTGTTTTTGACTGGATTTTATTTGCTTGTGAAAGGACCCAGGATGACTATGCATTTTAACTTGTTTGATAACTGCAATTGTAATGCCTGTTCTTGGTTTAAAAGCTACAGCCGGAAGTGTTCAGTGATCTGTGTCTTCCTTTGCTCCTACCTGTCTGCTCCTCTAAGAGTTCCCAATGTTGCCTATTTCAAGCACTTGAGTGGGGCAAGAAGTAGGAGGTGGAGGTGGGGAATGCACAATATCTGTCTGTCTGTCTGTCTGTCTGTCTGTCTGTCTATCTATCTATCTATCTATCTAATATATGATGGTGTCCATCATATATGTTCTGAATTTGCCATTTTCAGTTACTATATTCGGAAACATTTATTTGAGATGTAGGATACAACACTTTGAAGTTGATCATGTTGCTTTTAAAGAGTGTGTTTCAAGTTAGCTGAAACAGGGTAAATGACATTTTCATTGTGTCAGAATTATGGATTTTCTATTAAAGTGCATTTCCAGAGTTTCATAGTCGATCTATTTCTTCCCCTTAGCCATAGCAAGTAGATCAGTTGTCTATCAACAGGTTATTCAGGAGCAACTTTGCAAACAGTGTGGCCCAGCTAAGTGCTGTATTCAGCCCTAGGTACATACTCTTGAAAAACTCTTAAATGTTGCCAGGAGATGGATGAACAAATGTCTTAATGTCATCTTGTGTAATGAAGAAAAGAAAACCCAAACCAACAAACCCTGGGAAGATCCCATCAGCACTTGTGTTGGATAACTAGTGTGACACATCCCCACCACGGAATTCACAGGCGTGAACGTGAACTTTGGCTCCACATGTGACCATGGATGACGCAAGATATAATAATATCCCCAAAACGCAAGCCACAGAAGGATCTATTCATTATGGTTCACTTTGGTAAAGGTCAAACCAGGCTGTTCTCAAAAATACATTGAGAAATGAAAGAAACGTCAAACAGTTGACGATCAGTTAGTGGCTCCTTGAGAATGACCTTGGAGGGCAAAAGGGTTTTCAGAGGAATGGCCACTCCTCTCTCTCAAGCTGGGCGGGCTCTTTTCTTTTTGAATTGTATGTTTGTGTGCTTTTGTGTATTTGCTATTTCTTAATAAAAATTTAAGTGGGAAAGGTTTTGGTGTAGGTAGTGACTAATAAACATACTGAATTAACCTTAATGCATGGCAGATTTTAAAAGGCACACTTTCTCCTTTCATTCTTTAAATGGTCTCACTGTGTAGCCCAAGCTAGCTTGGAAATTGGAAATCTTTCTCCCAACTGCTTAGGTTATAAGTACACCACCACACTTACACTACACACAAGGCATGCACACAATGTGTGACACCTTTTTTTTTCTTTTTTTTTCCCTCACTTATGTGGCAACTAGGGAATGGCTGCTTCTATCCTAAGTAGCTTTCCAAGGAAGGGTTCAGTACCATGAAGTATTAGCAAAAAATGTTGTCTCTCTTTAAGACAAAATGATCAGGACTTAAACCCCGAACAGATGCTCAGGGTTCACATAGCCAAGAATTAGTTCCTGGCAGTTACTCCACCACATCCTGCTGCTCAGGTGAGATTCAGCCCTTTTGAAGTGAGCTGAGGATTGGTTTTGGTTTGTTTGGTTTTGGTTTTTTGAGACAGGGTTTCTCTGTGTAGCCTTGGCTGTCCTGGAACTAGCTCTGTAGACCAGGCTGGCCTCAAACTCGTAGAGATCTGTCTGCCTCTGCCTCCAGAGTATTAGGGTTAAAAAAAGGTGTGCACCACGATTGCCTGGCATGCTGAGGATCTTAGTAATGGGGTGGGTCAGTAAAGAGAACAGGAGCAGCGCCCCCTGTCTCCCACCCCCGCCCCTTGCCTCTTATCTCATTGTGGGAGTGCATCTGGACTACTACCACGAGCACAGCACAAACGGAGGTGCGTTACCTAACAAGCTCTGTCACTGTAAAGAAACAGGTTGTGTGCATCAGGGAGTCAAGGGTGTTGAATTTATTGTAACCCATACATGTTCTGGGACTTCTTAGTCTAATATTCTGCTACATGGTTCATACCACTTAAAATTGGGAGTTATTAGTAGAGTTCTTTCCTGTTGTTTTTACACTCAAGATACAAAGTAAAACTTATTTGTACTTCCTCTTGAAACTCTCAAGTTTTGTTTTAGGATTTAAAGAAAAGTGTCTTTGAATCTGTAATCCCAGCACATGAGAGGTTCAGGGTCATCCCTCAGCTCCATAGGAAGTGAAAGCCCCCTGGGCTACTAGAGCCCCGTGCATGTGCGCCCCCCCCCCCATTTTGTTTGTAGTGGAGTGTGCTTATTTTAGAGCAGGTAAGAATTTGCTCTTTAGCCTTGTGGTTGAATTACTGTTCACACTAGCCACTGGATAACACCTACATAGGTTCTGCCCTTAGGATAACCTTACCCTCCTGATAAATTTGTGTTTCAATTAAAATTTATTCTAAACAAATTTATTAATTTAAAAACAGTTCTCAGCGTTCTGCTAATGGTGATTTCTAGCTGTTAACCAATCTCACACCCCTGCTAAATTTTCCTCATTACTGAAAGTGAAACACAGGGGAGTTGTCACTTGGGGCTCCTTCCTGTCTGTCGTTACTGGAACTGGAGCTGGAACACTTCCAAAGTGCATGTCCTGATGGTGCCCCTTCCATAGTTCTGATACCAAGCGTATTGCTGTGTAAGCCGTGTTCCTCCAGTGGTTGGGTAGTTAGTGCCTGCTCTGCCTTTCCCTTCCCTCACATCTCAGCTGCTGGGAAGGCAGTGATGAGGAGACTGGACTCTGAGCTGGGAATACAAATAGAATGTGTGGATCCCTGAGGAGCCCTGGTGTTTCAATTAAAGTCATTTCATAAAGATCAGAGGTGATTTGATATTTGAGGAGAAATGGCTACGTAAAGAGGAATGGGTGAGTGAATGTGGGCAGGTTACAGCCATCTAAGACGTGCCAAAAGTGAACTTCAGAAGACTAGCTGGGGATATGACAACCACCAACCTTTTAGATAAGCTAGTGAAGCCACCACCAACTACAGTGGTGTGAGCTGTTTTCACAAGTTGTCTCAGCCTTGAGAAGTCAGTTGTTTACTCAGATCCTAAGTCATTCCATTTGATAGGTAAGTGGGCCTGGGCATATATGCAGCTCAGTAGTAGAGTGTCAGTATTGGGGTACAACACTTCAAAATCAGCTTGGCCTCTCATGGGTACTGTAGCTGTGTTTGTCAAACAATTCCTGCTCAGAGAGGTCGGAAATGAGGAAATTTTTCAAAGTTCAAATGTGGTTAGCTAATTGTCACGTGGGTCTAGGCCTCGTTGACAATGATTCCAGATCCTTCTCTCGTGGAGCTAGTAAGTCATTTTTGCAGCTTCGCTGTTGTAGCAGGGTCTCTCCGTCAAAGGTGATGCTGTGTGCTGAGTCCATTCAGAGTTTCCACTCTTCACCAAGAGTTCTATCTCCTGAAAGTTCTGGAGTCTTTGAATGTCTTTGTCCTAAAAGTTGGGGAAAGATTTAAGTGATTCTGGAGTGCTATGTGAAGTCACTGGAATAAGTGACATTGGCCATTTCAGGGTCTTTGTCTCCATGATGAATCGTTAGCAGCTGGTTTATTTTTAAAATTGTAGTTTTTGAGACGGGCTCTCTGTGTAAGCCTAGAACTCAGATCCATCTGCCTCTGCTTCTCCAAATGCTGGGATTATCAAGGTGTATGCCCTTAAGCCCAGCTCAAACTTATTTTTCCTATTAAAGCTGTCTGGAAATTATGATTATCTTGTGACTTAATGGTAGTTTACAAAGAGTACATCAATGAGATATCAATAAAAATTGTCAGAGGCATTGGGGGTGGGGGATGTCCTGGAACTCATAATGTAGACCAGGCTGGCCTTACAGAGATCCGCCTGCCCCTGCCTCCCAAGTACTAGGTTAAAGGTGTGTGTCATCACACCCAGCTAGGAAAAAAAGATTCTTAAGGAATGAAATTTGGGGTTAAAACTTGAGATCTGCATTTTCAGCCTGGAAAAAAAATTCAAAGAAACATCATTTCTGGGGATTGCCAAGGTGGACCTTCCCTAAGCGGTAAGGGCGGGCCACGTTCCAGTCTGAGGACAATGCTGTCTTTTTATCAGCCAGTCTGTTGCAGAGATTGGCAGAGATAATATAAAAGTCTTAAATTGGGTATCACTTGTCACTCAGGTGTTTAAGAAGTGTCTGAACTAGATTTGTGGAACCAGCAGGAATGTGACTCAGAGTGGCCAAGCTGCCTTGTGGCTCTCCTATAGGCATCTCCACCATCTTGAACACTGTGCATGGTACATGAAAACGAAACAATTGGCTTTGTGTGACATCATTTACCTGTAGAATTATGTACTTGGTGGTGTGTGGCATACCTTTCTAAGCAGTGTGTTCGGCAGCTTCCTCAACTTGTCCACTTGCTCTGGGTGGATCCCCAGTTCACAGCAGCTCACTTGTAGTAGGTTCTGATAACTCAGTTCTTGTCTGTGTAGTTCAATTTCAATGAAGTCATTTTCCTTGGAGTTGTGAATTCTTACTTTAAGCACCAGCTCTGATCACCCATAAATTCAAACATAGGTTTTTAGATAAAATACCCATTTTAAAGATTGTTCACATTGTCAGTCATCACAGCAAAGATGACCCTAAAAACCTTGGAGCTTTTTGAGCTGGGACTTGAGAGTGCTGGGCTGACCTGAGTTGTGTGCCCCTGTCAGATCTACTACAAACAGGAAGCTTGCAGTTTGGTGCCAACCAGTCGCTCAAGGGCTGTTTTTAATATTTTGAAAAAAGATTTAAGTGTCTGTTGGAATACCTTGTGTATGCAGGTGTCTGTGGCCAAAGCATGCTGGATGCTCTGGAGCTGGAGTTACAGGCAGTTGTGAGCTCCCAGATGAGAACCTAACTGGGTTCCTGGAAGAGCAGCACTCGGCTTACTGAACCTTCTCTCCAGCCTCTGTTTACCCTTGGAAGCCCTTCCAGTCCTGCTTCAGCCTTCCAAGTGCTGGAATTGCAGGCATGCACACCACACTTCGCTAATTCCTTTCTTGTGGTTGGGGATCTGGAGCGTTAAGTACATGTATCAGTCTACCCTGAGCTTATATTTTCAGCCCATAGGAAGAGATTTAAAATATGTGCTGTAGGGCTGGAGAGATGCCTCGGTGGTTAAGAGCACTGGCTGCTCCTCCAGAGGACCTGGGTTCATTCCTAGCACCCACGATGATAGCTGACAACCGTCTTGACTCCAGTCCCAGGGAATCTAGTGCCCTCTTCTGGCCGCTGAGGGCGCCAGGCGTACACATGGTGCAGATACACATGTAGAAAGAGCACCCGTACATATAAAAGTAAAATACACAGTGGGTATTTTAATGCATTGGCAATGTGTAGCAGTCATGGTACTTAGTTGGCCATTTGAGAAGTTACTGGGAAATATGTGTCATTGGGCAAGGTACCAATCACGGTATGATTCTTATGGCATCCCTTAAGAGCTAGGATGAGTCAATGTCTTGTGGGACTATGGCATTGAGTGTGAATCTTGTCAACTTCCTATCTCAAGGACAGTATGAACTAGAACTCCACTGGGCAGACCACATGGTGAGCACAGCTCTACAGCATGGTCCTTACCTGCACCCATGGTGTCAGCTTTGCCGTCACACGCCTCAGTCGGCAAGTGTGGATTCGTGCCTTGACTTCCTTCACCTGGCGGAGAATTGGGAAGGAGATGGGCTGAGAAGCAGCAGTCCCCAGCACTTGCCTCCGCTTCCTGCCTCCCACTGCCCTTCCACAGGCAGGCCAGGGAAAGGACAGTAGTTCATTTTAATCTTAATAATAAAGTTTATTTTATTTCCATGGCATGGCACAGTGTGTGTGTGAAAGGTCAGAGCACACCTTTAAGTGGGACTCAGTCTTAGTCTTGTATGGCAAGTAGCCATCCCATAGACCCTAGTTTTGATCTTGAGTGATTTTTCTTAATTACCAGCCAAATCATGAAAGGAAGCCAATTCTATATTCTAAAGTGGTGCATAGTCTGGGAAAGAAATATTTATAATCTATGCCCTTAACTTTTCCTGGTATTTTGGTATGCAATGTTTTGTGTTGCTCTCTAGCAAAGCTTATAATAGAAAGGAAAGATGTATTAGAAATCTTCCTTAGAGGAAGACGAGTCGCTGAGTTCGAGGATAGCCAGGGCTACACAGAGAGACCCTGTCTCAAAAAACCAACAACAACAAAAACAAAAACAAACACTTGAAGGAACTGGGAGTAGGGTGGGGTGGTGCACATCTTTAATCCCAGCACTTAGGAGGCAGAGGCAGGTGGATCTCTGAGTTTGAGGCCAGTCTGGGCTACAGAGAGTTCCAGGACAGCCAGGGCTACACAAGGAAACCCTGTCTTAAAAAACCTTGAACAGCTGAGGAAATTGCTCAGTGGTACAGTACTTACCTGTCATGCCTGAGTCCCTAGGTTCAGTCCCCACCACAGAGCAACAATGAAACTCCAAAGACATGAATGAGTCTTTACAGTAGAAGAGGCAGATAATAAGGGGGAAATTGCAGTGATGCCCAGGTGAGGTAAAGGCAGAACAGTACTTAACAGTATGGAAGTGAAAATGAATAATTTCAAGCCAACAGCTCTAGAACACTAAATCTGAAGCCTTGGGTTTCCCCAAACGCAAGCCCTACTTGTACTCCCAGCAAGGAGACTGCCCTGCCCAGCACAGCCGCCTCACACAGCAGTAATGGCCCTTTCTTGAGCACACAGGGATTGACAGGTTTTGTCTGTCCTTCCAACCTCAGCCATGGAGATGACTCAGCCCTGTGTCCCGGAGGCTGAGGCTTCTGTCTGAAAGCAGCATCTCAAGACACCAGTTTGTAAGTGGACTGTGCTAACTCATCCAGGAACTTTCCCAAGTCTAACTGGGAGGGGACAAATTCAGGCCTGAATTCTTCCTTTGACACAAGTTCTGACGCTTTGGGCAAGGTATGAAACCTCTCGGCTTATTTTCTAATCAGGAAAATGAAGCTAAGAAGACCTTCCTCATGGGGTGGTGAGAAGAAAAAGATGCTCGTAGGGTCCTCCTAGCACCAGTTATCAGATCGTGCTGGCTGCTGCTTGCATTTGTATAGTTGATGCAGGGACAGAAGCCTTTCAGTTCTCTGCTCATGACTGGCCCACTGCCTACAGCACTGGCCACCACCTTCTGAACACTGCCCTCTGCCGCCATTCCCCTTGAGGACTATTAGAAACAGGATCCGCTCACCTGCCAGCTTCTTGATGTCCTGTTCAGGCTCCTCCATGACAGATGAGTGGCCCCTCTCAAGTTACGTGTAAGCTCACAACCAAATAAGTGTTTCCTGGCGTCTCAACCCAAGTATGGGGGGTAAGGTAGTATGTTCATCTGTCACCGGCCTTGTAAAATGGGCAAGGTCTTGTTTATTGCTAAGTACACAGGCTTAGGTGTGCCATGTGACTTGTATAGCATGCTGCAAGTGAAGTGAGACTGAAGTTCAAGCTTCACCTTCCCTCCTAGGCTGTGACTCCTGGATACAATGCACAGGAGTAACAGTTGGGTGGGAATGGAGCCCTTAGCTCTGGCCTGAGTACCAGGGACCAGCCAGGCACCCCAGAACCCTCCACCAGAGTCAAGCTTCCCTTGGAAAAGATTTGTGGATCTATATCGGGGATAAGAAATGTCAAACCCTTGATTCCTGGAAGTGAACATTCCCTCCCAGCCCATCCCTCAGTTGCTATGCATGGCTGGAAAGAAGCTGGAAGCCCCTGGCCATACCTGGGCAGGCTGTCTTGTGAATGTGATCCCTTGATTGCAAGCATCAAAGTGCAAGAGGTGGGCTGGGGCAGGAGACTTGGTGAAGGGTGGGTGGGGCGGGGCAAAGTCCCCAGTGAGGCTGCTGTACCAAGCTCTCAAAAGCAAGCTTCGAAGCAGGAGGAGCGTGGACTGAGACCATATGCATGGGTGACTGGCGTTTAACATCCCTGTAACAGAAGACAGCAGGTGGACAGTCCATCCAGTGAGCTGAGTGGTCTTCAGCCTCCGAACACCGGAGGATCCTAGAGGTCGCAGATGATATGCACACCTACTGCAGGAAACTGGTGCCTGGCCTGCCACCCTACCAGGAGTCCGAGTTAGGTGGTCTTCAGGGGTGCCAGTAGGCACTCGAATGGTTGAAGTCCTCTGATTGTATTGCACAGCTGTGGTTGAAAATCACTCATTTAGCCAAATTGCTTAAGGAGCAAATGAGGGAAACTTTGGTCCAAGGAAATGAAATGCTTACTGACAGTCGTGTGGCCAGCTAGGCACAGGCTGGCAATAGACTTGGGTGGCATGGCTGCCTCCCCACCATGCTGATGATGTCTTCCTGTGAGGAACGGAGGAAGGTAGGAGTGACGGACAGGAGGAGGTAGGTCTGCCTGGCCTGACCTGAGCATAGATATGGAAATGTACTTTGGCCCGCTGGGCTGCCAGGGTGTGGTGAGCTGAGCCATAAACAGGCATCCTGAATCGCCCCACCTGTTGGAACAGGCTCGGGGACAGGAGCTGCAGCTGGTACACTGAGGGAAGCCTCTGTCACATTCCCGACACATACTGTGGTGTCAGCTCATTCACTCGGTGGGCATGTGTGCACTCAGTCACCCAGCAGCGCCCATTTCTTTCCTGTTACATCCCCACCTGCCTTGATGATTTGAAATCCACCTTTACTGTACTGTTCCTGTATCTTATTTACCCATTGGTGTCTTGTCTAATTGATGCTAAGATATCACCGGTTTAATTATAGAGGATTATACTGTATTTTCCACAGCCAGAAGAGCTAAATCCCCTTCATAGCTTTTATTTTCCAATTTTTTTTTCCTAACCATTGTTGCAGGGTTTTTTGTTTTGTTTTGTTCCTTATACATTTTTCTTTTAAAAGTGTATTAAGGGCAGGTAGGATGTGGATCAGTAGGTAAAAGAACCACCAAGCCTGAGTTCAATCTCCTGAACCCAGCTGAGGATGAAAGAGAGAGAACCAACTCCATCTGTTTATCACGGAGCTACACCCCCAGCCCAGGAGACAATTCTTTATGGGTCTTCACATGCATTGTGGCAGAGCACAGATAGTGGCTGCCTTTTCTCCACGCCGGTCTTTCTTTTCTTTTTCTTTTTCCCCTGAGACAGGGTTTCTCTCTATTGCCCTGGCTGTCCTGGAATTCACCCCGGCTGGCCTCAAACTCGGCCATCCTCCTGCCTCTGCCTCCTGAGTGCTGGGATCAAAGGTGTGCGCCACCACTGCCTGGCTCCACACAGGTTTTTCAAGGATGTTTGTGCCAATCAGCCTTGGAAGGCAGACAATGCTCTCCTGACCCCATATAATAAAGACAACGTCTTTTGGGGAAGGCAAGATCAGGCAGCATGTACACACACACACACACACACACACACACACACACACACACACACAAACAACTCAGATGGGCAGCAAGGTGACTTTGCAGTATCGGTGCTTGCTGTGAAAACCTGCAACCGAGCTCCCTCCCTGGAAGCCACATAAATGTGCAAGGAAAGGAGGGCCTTGTGTAAGTTGTCCTCTGACCTCTCTGCGCACACTGTGGTACACTCATGTCCCCACACATCATGCTCATAGGAACGATAATAAAAACTTTTCAAGATTGTTTTCTCGTGCCCTAGGTTCTGCCTCTGGAAGCTGTTTATTATTATTCCTATCTTTATTATTTACTTAGAGACAAAGTCTAATGTATCCCAGGCTGGCCTCCAGCTCCCTATGTAGTTGAGAATGACCTTGAACCTATGACCCTCCGGCCTCCCCCTCCCAAGTTCTGGCATCACAGGAGTGCACCACCACCCCTGAGTTAGGTGGTGGTGGGGAACGAGCCCAGGGCTTTGTGCATGCTGGACACTATGCCTCCGGCCCTGCTGCTGTTTTAGCTATTGTACATGGTATTTGGGGGGGAAGGTTTTTGCTGTTGTTTTGGGGGGGGGGTTTTGAGACAGGGTTTCTGTATAGTTTTGGTGCCTGTCCTGGATCTTGCTCTGTAGACTAGACTGGCCTCGAACTCACAGAGATCCACCTGCCTCTGTCTCCCAAGTGCTGGGATTAAAGGTGTGTGTCGCCGCCGCCCGGCAGGGGGAGGGCGAAGATTTTTAACGGCAGGAAGGATGTTTGGAGGCAACTAGTTCGGTAAGCAACCTCATAGCACCTTCTGCATCCCCCGTGTGGTGTGGAAAAGAGAACTGGGGAGTCTTGGTGACCCTACAAGGTCCAATGGTGTGGAACCACTGAGCCCCAAAAGCCTCTTTGATGAATCCGAGGCCAACACAGTTTTAGATCTGATAAACAATACAGGGAAAACACTCAACTCCAGAAAACACGAGTTTGTTGGGTTTGGAGATGAAGTCTCCCTGTAAAAAGCCCATCATTCCAGCTGTTGGGAGGTTATTGCGTCTTGGGTATGCTAAATATGGCGTTAGGCCCAGTTGGAGGAAGTGGATCAGGAGGTGAGGGGCGGGTCCCACCTGGGCCTCTCCTGTCATCTAGGCTCCCTGGCTGCCATGAGGGGAACAGCTTTGCCCAGGCCCCTCCACTTGATGTTTTGCCTCAACACAGTCCCACAGTGGTGGTGCCACAGGAACTGGAATGTGGCCTCTGAAACGGGAAGCCCAAAGACATCTCTCCTCACTTGTTTGTCTCAGGTTTTCTGTCACATTGACAACAACTGAAAGAAAAAACAAAACCCTGACGTCTTCTTCGTAGGAAATAAAGACTGAACCAACTAAAAGGTGCTCAAGTCCTTGCAGCCTTCACACACAGAAACAACAGACTCAGCACAGAAAGACCTATACAGGCTTGTCAGATCCCCTCCAAGGAGGGGCACAATCAGCCCCAAGATAGAGAATTCTAGGTTCTTTTATGGGCTGCATCAGTATTTCAGGTTGTGGCTCTGGCGTCTTCTGGCTGATTCCTCATTGAGGCCCACATTTCCAGACCCTTGCCTACCTAGACACCTGTGTACGTCTCTACAGGGAAATTCTTAGGTACAAGATCACTGGGCTGAAGGAAGGGCACACAGTGTCCATGTTGATATAGCGTCATGGTGGCTGTTTCTGAATCTTATTTTCTTTTTGTTCTTGAGGGTGTTTTTACTTGCATTTAAAGAGTCTCCCCCTGCCCCCTGAGAATGAAGAGATGATTTATTGGTTAAGAACACTTGCTTCACAACCATGGGGACCAGAGTTTAAACCCAGGTTTCCACATGACAAGACAGACATTCTACATGCTTGTAAGCTCAGCTCTGAGGAGGGCAGAGACAGGTGGATTGATGAGGCTTGCTGGCATCCCATCTAGCTGGCAGAAAAGAGAGTGCTGTGGAATAATCCTGTGCACTGAAAATGTGTTGCCCTCATTGTTAATAAAAAGCTGAGAGGCAGGATTTTCGGAGCAGAGACAATGCTGGAGAGAAGTCTGAGGAGTCTCGAGCCAGATGCAGAAGAAGCAACATGGGAAGTTCATAGATGAGGTAGCACATATAGAAATGGGTTAATTAAGTTATAAGAGCTAGCTAAAAATGAGCCTAAGCTATTGACCAAGCACTTATAATTAATATTAAGTCTCTGTGGTTATTTGGGGATTGACTAGTGGGACAGAAAAGTCTGTCTACAAGTGAGACCCAGGTTCAGGGAGAGATCCTGCCTCAGAGGAGTAAGCAGAGACTGGGAAGGACAAGAGGACACTTCAACATCCTCTTGTCTCCATGCATATGTGTATGTTTATGTGTGAGTGTGTACATATGATTGTAGGTGTCCACAGAGGCATCACATCCCTTGGAGCTAGAGCTACAGGTGGTTGTGAGCCACTCTATGTGGGTTCTGGAGATTGAACTTAGGTTTTAGGTCCTCTGCAAGAGCAAAATTCTTACCAGGGTATGGTGGCACACCCATTTAATCCCAACAGAGACAGAGGCAGGCAAATCTCTATGAGTTTGAGGCCACCCTGGTCTACATAGTTCCAGGACAGCCAGAGCTATCCTCCCCGCCTCCCCCCAAAAAATCTTTGTAAGGTGATTAATACACCATAAACTTTGCTTGATGTATCTTGCAGTATCAGGGATCAAACTTGGAGCCACATGCATGTTGGGTTAGCACTCTACCACTGACCTAGCCCTCCAGCCCATACTGACCCATTTTAAAGTATTCAGGCTTTTCCCCCCTCCTGCATGCACAGGCTTGTGCAACATTCACTGAGATCTTGTTTCAGAATTTTTTCCTCACTCTGACATAATATCTTGTGTTTATTCTCTATTACCTGTTACATGTCATTTCCCTTGCTCGTCGTAATAGTGTATCATCTACCTTCGGTACCTATGGATTTGTCTGTTCCGGACAGCTCATGTCTCTGGAGTGATATGTAACTTTTCCTGTGTCTGACTTTTTTCACTTAGCATAGTGTTTTCAAGACTCATCCATGCTACACTTTGGATCAGTATTTTGTTTCCATAAATTGATGGAGATTTGTGTTGGTCCTATGGTGATATTTTATTCGCACTGAAATGTGATTTTATTTGTATGTTAATAAATAAAGTTGCCTGGGGGTCAGAGCTAATAGCAAGCCATAGCAGAAGCCAGGTGGTGGTGGCACACACCTTTAATCCCAATCACATGACAGGCAGATCTCTGTGTGTTCAAGGATACAGCCAACATGGAGACACATGCCTTTAATCTCGGTACTAACCATAGAAGACCTGGAGGTCATGTGGTTGGGTTTACAACTAATGAGAAGGCAGAACAGAAAGTCAATAAAAAGACAGATACACAGGAAGTAGGTTGCTTGCTGAGGGGAAGGACAGCAGCGGCAGGAAGGGTAACAAGAAGGGTTTTTAGTATCAGCTCTTACTACTGCTCTGACCTCTTGGGCTTTTAACTCTGCATTTGACTCTGTGTTTCTTTTCTTTTCTTTTTTTTTTTTTTTAAGATTTTTATTTATTATTTATACAATGTTCTGTCTGCGTGTATGCCTGCAAGCCAGAAGAGGGCACCAGATCTCATTACAGATGGTTGTGAGCCACCACGTGGTTGCTGGGAATTGAACTCAGGACCTCTGGAAGAGCAGCCAGTGCTCTTAACCTCTGAGCCATCTCTCCAGCCCGGCTCTGTGTTTCTTATTTAATAATAAGACTGTTACATCTTCATGGTCCCATTTTGAGCTATGATGGCCAATGCTGCCACAGTCTTGCACAAGATTTTGTTGTCAGATGTTCTGTGTTTCATGGGACAATCAAAGAAAGAGGGTCACTTCAAGATGCAATTCAGGCTCTGTCACAGCAGGGAGGAACCGTTCCTATGAACTGAACCCCAAACAGCCGTGCAAAGGAGTATTTATTGATTGTTACACAAAAGTTGTTTTTTTTGGGTAAAATAAGTTCCTTATAACAAAGCCCTGATCTAATCTGTATGTTTTCTGAAGGAAAACATCACAACCCTGTAATTTTAGTCCTTATTGTGTACTATTTGCATTACCCAATAATACAAGACACTCAGGGACTGTCTAGTGACCAAAGTCATGGAAAGGTTGTGAAGCTCCTTCAGAAAAACAGCTCCATAGATGATGGAAAACAATCACTGTTTTCTATAGTGACTTCCTCAAGATCTAAGTACTTCTACATAACAATTATTCATTGTGATGTTTACCCTAGATATAGTGAAAACAACTATTTCATTCTAATGTTTACCCTAGATACAATGATTCTTCGAGATTTCTACTACATTTTGGTTGTTTTGTTTTGTTTTTGTTTTTGTTTCTTAAGACAAGTTCTCACTATGTGTCTCTGGTTGTCCTGGAACTCAGATCCTTCTGCCTCTGCATCCCAAGTGCTGGGATCAAAGGTGTGCACACCATGACCAACAAAATTTTGGATAGACTTGTATCTATGTAGGAATTGCATTTTGGTTTGGAACCACCCCTATGTGATGTTTTCAGAAGCTGCCAGACTTTCCAAAGTAACTGCCACTCCAGTGTCAACTGACCTTTTCAGAAGATCTAAGCTCTCCACTTCCTCACCAAGATTTCATTCCTATTGTTTTCATTTAGTCAGAAATCTTATTTCCAAGATCATCAAAGATTATTACAAAGAATCTCTCTGAAAATGTCCCAAATTAGAGGCTCATCATCTAAGTGAGAAATTTGTGCTATAAAAGCTTTTAGGCTATGATATTTTAATGCTACTTAGTTTTTCTTAATTTTTAAAATATCATTTTGTGTTTGTGTGTGTGTGTGTGTGTGTGTGTGTGTGTGTGTGTGTGTGTGTGTGAGAGAGAGAGAGAGAGAGAGAGAGAGAGAGAGAGAGAGAGAGTTAAAGGACAACTTGAGGGAGTGAGTTCCTCCCACTATGTGGGTTCTAGGATCCAACTTGGGTCATAAGGCTTGGTGGCAGAGAGCCTCTATCCATGGAGCCATCTTTCAGCTCCACAACATCACTTGTTTTAAACTATTCACTCTACTATGTATGTGGGTCACATCTCAAACTTTGGTTTTGAGACAGTGCTTCACTATGGAGCTTTGATTGCCCTGGAACTTGCTATGTAGACCAGGCTGGCCTCGAACTCATGGAGATCCTTCCTGCCTCTGTCTCCCTAGTGCAGGGGTCAAAAGCATGCACCACCATGCCTGGCTTGTATATTCTTATTTTAGTGTTGTAGTAGTAGTAGCTTTTCTCATTGCACACACACACACACACACACACACACACACACACTAACACACGCACACACGCGTGCACACACACACCTGCCAAAAGCATCTTATTTTGGCTCGTGAGTTGAGGGAACCATCCATCATGTTAGGGAAGGCAGGGCAGTAGAGGGCAGCTGCTCACTGCGTCCGCAGTCAGGAAGCAGAGAGAGACGAATGCTTATGCTCAGCTGGCTTTCTTTTATCCACTCTGGGAACTCCACCCACACTTAGGTTGGTCTTCACACCTTAATTAGCCCAACCTAGAAACTTCCTCACAGGCATGCTCAGAAATGTGTAGCTGATTCTGGATCCTGTTAAACTGATAGTATTGCCGGGCGGTGGTGGCGCACGCCTTTAATCCCAGCACTCGGGAGGCAGAGCCAGGCGGATCTCTGTGAGTTCGAGGCCAGCCTGGTCTCCAAAGCGAGTTCCAGGAAAGGCGCAAAGCTACACAGAGAAACCCTGTCTCGAAAAACCAAAAAAAAAATAAAAAATAAAAAAAAAATAAAAATAAACTGATAGTATTAACCATTGCACTTACCAGTTGTAAATTCATGGAAAAAGAACACATTTTAGCTGGGTGGTGGTGGCACACACCCTTAATCCCAGCACTTGGGAGGCAGAGGCAGTTGGATCTCTGTGAGTTCGAGGTCAGCCTGGTCTGCAGAGCTAGTTCTAAAACAGCTAAGTATACACAAAGAAACCCTGTCTTGAAAAGCAAGCAAGCAAACAAACAAAAACAACAACAAACAAAACTTAGCAACAATAAAACAAACAAAAAACACTCCCCACACACATACACATTGGATGAAAATCCTGGGAGAAGCAAATTATAAATACTCAATTTTTAAATAAACAAAAATGTTTTCTTTCCTAAAGTGTGATTATCCAGTAAATAAAAGATACATAGAGGCAGGAGGATTAGAAGTTAAGGTCATCCTTGGTTACACAGTTTGGGTTACATGAGAGTCCATCTTAAAAAAAGAGAGGGGCTGGAGAGATGCCTCAGTGGTTAAAGAACACTTCTGCTCTTCCAGAGGACCTGGGTTCTGTTCCCAGCACCTACATGGTGGCTCACAAAGCCTGTTCCAAGGGATCTGACACCCCCTTTTGGCTTCCAAGGGCTCCTGCATGCTTTCACCTGGAGCATACAGGCAAGCAGGCACACACATCTACACATAAACGCAGAAGAAAGAAAAAAGGGTGTTTAAAGGCTTTTCTCAATGAACTTCTCCACATGGTCCTCAGAGGGAAGCCCGGGACCTGGCCCTCTGGAGAGGCTGCTTCTGGCCAGAGAGAGCACTGACACTGTGAGTATCCTTGCAGACATTCTACATGCCATAGTTTGAAACTCTGCAGTCTCCAGAGAAACCTTAGTCCTCCATTGGCTTCCAATATGAGTGGTTGTGCATTTACTGTCTTTTAATTCTAGCCTCCAAGTGAGTGTGAAGGAGTATCTCATTTTAGTTTCGACTGTGGAGGTCAGAGGACAACTTTCTGGAGTCCTTTCTCACCTTCCACCCTGACTCAGGTACTAGGGGTCAAATTCAGGATACCACACTTGTGCGGCAATTATCTTTATCGTTTTTGCTTTTTTATCTTTTTTTCCATGTGGATAGTCAATGCTTAGTGAAAGTCTATTCCCTTTCTCTCCATCTTCCCAGAATGACCCTCCCCAGGCCAGGATCCCCTGGAATAATCACTGCTGTCACCGGCCTGTGTTGGGTTTCAACTCCACACAACATGCCCCTCTCCTCAACTCCTCTGAGCCCCACTGAACTCCTCCCTCCCTCCAACTCACACGTGGGCCATGGGCAGGGCAGTCCCGTGCTGCCATTCCTCTCACATCCACGAGGGGTCACACCATACCTTCCTGAGTTCTCTCCAAGAACCTGCGGCTCGGTTAATCCCTTCCCTTGGAACCTCCCATCTCTCCCAACACCACCTTCGGGTTTAAAGCTCCAGAACTGTATTCCCGGCTATCCCAGAAACCCATCTTTGTAGCCACCTTGCGTAATTTGAACCGACCTGTGGGAAGCATGCATTCTGATGCCCTCATTCAATGCTCCTGTACTGTACTTTCCTCATCAACAAAATAATAATAATAATAATAATAATAATAATAATAATAATAATAATAATAATAATAATAAATTCCCATTGCTCTGAGCACTATCTGAGTGAGTGGGGAGCAGGATCTCATTTTGGCCATAGTGCTCAGCATATCCCAGGTGCTCGGCATTTCCTAGGTTCCCGATATACAGCAGGTGCCTAACGAAAACAAGTCACCTCACCAAGACTTCGAACTCTCTCCATAACTCTCCCTATAGCCTCGTGCTCTCTTTAACCTTCATTTTCTTAGGCACAAGGGGCAGCAAGATTCCCTCAATGGGATCCCTACAGTAGATGCAGACTCCACAAACCAAGTCAGACATGGGAGCTTTTTTTTTTTTTTTTCTGTCCATAGGAATTTCAACCTCCATCTCTGTTTCCTATGTTGCATGGTATGGAAGCATTTTCTGACAAATTCAGGGTTGCCTTGGTGTAATCTAAAAGTTTTTTGCTCTCCTCCTTGGCATCCTAGGTAATGAGGAGATGGCTGCTGATTTCCAACACTAATTTTTCTTGGTGGACATCTACAAAGATGGCCTCTGGCCTCACTCAGCATCATTTGCTAATGTCTTTCCACTTCAGATACATTGTTGCCAATGTCTACCATTGCTGTGCCCACCAAAGAGCCAAAGGTCCTTCTGGGTCTCAGTTTCACCCTCAGCTTCTCTTGACCCCAGAATCTTTCCTCAGTCCCCGGAGTAGAAAATGGGGGCCTGGGCTATCTCAGGCCCTCTCTTTACAGACAAACCATATGGGCCACCATGTCCAGTTTATGTGGAGATTCTTGTAGCGTATTCTGGGATGTTGGTATCTCTTTCCCCTGAGCTCTGTGGCACCCAGATGCTGAGGCTGGGGTGGGGCAGGAGAATGCCATCCATGGTTAGGGTTTTGCTCTCCATTCCAATGCTCAGCAGTCAAGACCCCACACACCCTTGCTGCTGTCACAAGGTGGTATGATACACTGTGTTAGGATCCATCACAGGTGGTGTGATACACTGTGTTAGGATCCGTCACAGGTGCTGTGATACACTGTGTTAGGATCCGTCACAGGTGGTGTGATACACTAGGTGTTAGGATCCGTCACAGGTGCTGTGATGCACTAGGTGTTAGGATCCATCACAGGTGCTGTGATACACTGTGTTAGGATCCATCACAGGTGCTGTGATACACTGTGTTAGGATCCATCACAGGTGCTGTGATACACTGTGTTAGGATCCATCACAGGTGCTGTGATACACTGTGTTAGGATCCATCACAGGTGCTGTGATACACTGTGTTAGGATCCGTCACAGGTGGTGTGATACACTGTGTTAGGATCCATCACAGGTGCTGTGATACACTGTGTTAGGATCCGTCACAGGTGCTGTGATACACTAGGTGTTAGGATCCGTCACAGGTGCTGTGATACACTGTGTTAGGATCCGTCACAGGTGCTGTGATACACTGTGTTAGGATCCGTCACAGGTGCTGTGATACACTAGGTGTTAGGATCCGTCACAGGTGCTGTGATACACTAGGTGTTAGGATCCGTCACAGGTGCTGTGATACACTGTGTTAGGATCCGTCACAGGTGCTGTGATACACTGTGTTAGGATCCGTCACAGGTGCTGTGATACACTAGGTGTTAGGATCCGTCACAGGTGCTGTGATGC
This sequence comes from Peromyscus californicus insignis, assembly GCF_007827085.1. Classification (NCBI taxonomy): domain Eukaryota; kingdom Metazoa; phylum Chordata; class Mammalia; order Rodentia; family Cricetidae; genus Peromyscus; species Peromyscus californicus. The sequence continues at coordinate 28,502,806 of NW_026294551.1, forward strand.
ACTAAGGAGGAAGCCCAGTTAGCAGTGCCTTCAGCCCGTCACACCCGCCGTGTGTTCTAGGTACTCGGGTACAGGCTGACTCATACCCTCCAGCACCCCTGGGCTTGTTTGTACTCCTGGTAACATGTAGGGTGGAGCCAAGGGTGGTGGATGAGGTTTCCAAGGAGTTGGTGTTCAGCCCTGAAGGGTGAGGAGTAGGCAACTAACAGCTACTGGTTGCACACAACAGAAAACCAGTCTCGTTAATTCTGCCCAAGGAGAATTTTCTGGATGGGTGACTGAGCAGTCCACAGAATCACAAAGTGGACTAGAGGACCAGTCTCCTAAATTGTCCAGGAACCCAGAAGACTGACGCAGAGTCACAGAGAAGAACTCTAGAGGACTGTGCTGCTGCCCCCAGGTCAGATTACCCCTGGATGCTGGATGCTGGGGACACATGATGAACAGCATCTCCAATGGCCAGGGCTTCTCAGGGGGCCAGGTTCAATGCCCATGTTCTTTGTAGAGACATTGTAGGGGATCTTTGGCCCGTCAGGCTCCTACAGGGGCTCACATTTGGATTAACCCCAACTCCACCATGGTGTTTAGCTGCTAAGCAACCCAAACCAACAAACAGCAACCTCTCTAATTCCCCTTAATTTGCAGTTGCCAAGAGACAGTCTCCAACTTGTCTCCTATAGGCAGGCAGCTGGCTACCCAGAGCACGGCTTGACGATGCGGGTCAGAGAACCCACCAACATCAGAGAAACTGTCCAGACAATTTGAGTGCTTCTAGAGAATTCTTATGCCAGCTTTCTCCCTGTGGCTAAGGTTATTGAACTGTTTACAGTGGTTTGTTTTTTTTTTAAATGAGTGCTCTGTCTGTGTGTGTGCCTTGCATGCCAGAAGAGGGCATCAGATCCCGTTGTAGATGGTTGTGTGAGCCACCATGTGGTTGCTGGGAACTGAACTCAGGACCTCTGGAAGTGTAGCCAGTGCTCTCAACTTCTGAGCCATCTCTCCAGCCCATGGGTCACTGAACTCTGTGCAAGGCGTGGATTGAATCTTTATGTGGATGATTGCATTGGGTCTTACATCTGTGTTGTTTGCTTTACAGTTATTTATTGATGTGTGTATTTGTGTGTGTGTGCACAAACGCCGATGCTCACACACGTGTAGAGGGCGGAGAAGCACGCTGGACAGCTTGCCCCATTACCCTCTGTCTTGCACCCTTGAGGCAGGGTCTCTGGGGACCCATCTGTTCCCACCCATCAGCATTGGGGTTACAGCCCCACAGCCATGCCCAGCTTTCACACAGGTACTGTGGACCCCGACTCGGGCCCTGGTGCTTGCTCAGCAAGTGGTCTCACTTCGCTGGCCCGTCCCTCCGGCCCCTGAGGACTGTTTTTAAAGTTTGACAGGAACGACAAGGATTAGACAGGTGAAGGGCAAACGGAAGATGTGACAGGAAGTGGGAGGCATTGAATGTGTCTGAGGAGAGAAGAGGGGTGTGCGAGAGAGGGATGAGAATGGGAATGAGCTGTGGGGGTGGGGGAGTGACTCGGAGTGACTCAGAACCCCTGGGTTGCCTTCACCGACTCAGTCCCCCTTAGGAGCTCCACACTACAGTCAGCACCTCTTTCTGCCCCCTTCACCGGCCTCCCCATTTCTCAGGCCCTGCCTGCCTGTGTTAGTGTCTCCTTGGCGCTCAAGGCAATAGCTGAAGCCTCCTGATGGTCTCCTCAGTCCTCTCACACAGCCTGGCTCCTGGGCCTTCTAGATCTGCGCTCCCATGGATGCAGCTTGCCTCTGGCTCCCTGGGCTACAGCCATGCCGGTCCTTGGCTCCTCCACCTGCTGGTAGGCCTCTGCACTGGCATTCCTCCCCATGAATGTGCTGCTGCACCCCAGCTGCAGGCATGCCCAGGCATGTTCTCCTGGTGAGGCAGAAGGCCAGGGCTGATAAGCCTCTGCTTATCTCGCTGAACTCTGTGAACATCTCCCCGGCCAGAGGAAACTCACGGCAGAGGCCAGAGTCCATATGGGAGACTGCAGAAGTTGGAGGGGATTGGAAGACTGAGACAGGGGGATTGGAGAACTGGGGCCTTGTGATTGGAGAACTTGTGGCCTGCCATGATGAGCCATGGGCCTATGCTCCAAGTCCCTCCCTCTTGCTCAAATAGACCTGCCTCCGCAAGCGTCTCTGTCTGGTGGGTGGATGCCCTTCCGTTTTCCCCTAGTGTGGCAGCCTCCTTGCCTTGTGCCCGGCCCCGTTCTAGTCTCTGGGGTATGCCAGCATACTGTAGGATCTGTGCATGAAGCCCTTACATTTTAGAGATATAAATGACAGGAAAACCAGTGCTGAGAAGGGCCACAAACAGTGCAGGGGATGTTCCTTCGTCCATGAGGTAGGCCGGAAAGGACTTGGCTGGCCTGTTTGAACTGAGATCTAAGGAAGCATGAGAGTGAGTCAAATACACAGGTGGGAAAGAAAGTTCCAGGTCAGGGCAGTAGAAGGTGCCAAGTCCCGGAGCAGCAACGTGTGTTTGAGCAGCAGGTGGTTAGAACGGAGCGAATAAGAGATGAGCAGAGCTAGGTGTGTTTGCGTGCGTGCGTGTGCGTGTGCGTGTGCATGTGTGTACTGTAGTGTCTGGTGGGGACTTAGGACTCTGTTCCAAGTGTAGGAAGAGCTCTCAGGAGCCAGTCAATAGGGCGCAGAGAAGCAATCCGATTTTGTTAAAAGGTACCTGTCTGCCAAGGAAGGAGGAGGGAGAAGGGAAGCAGGGTCCAGTTAGGGAATGTTGCCATCGCCAAGGTAAAACTGGTACGAGTGATGGCCGTGGGAGGTAGACAGACTCTGCGATCCTGGCGTCTGCTCATGAAGTGAGGACGGGAGACAGGAATGAGATGTGGCTGATACTTTGAACCTGAACATGTGGCCAAATGGGATTGCTGCTTGCAGACCTGGTAGGCATTGTTTCAGGTCCACTAGTTCTGGGGAGAGGAGAGGATTTCTAGACCCTAGGCACAGAGGCTGGCCTGTGAGTGAGCACGGGGCTTTGGGGAGCCCTGCCTTCAACAGTGTTGAGGAAGCATGAGGAACCAGAATGTTACCATCTACCTCACAAATTCATCCATCCATCCATCCCTGTCAGGCTCATTCATTCATTCACTCATTCATTCATTCAGCAAAACTTGAATATGCACCAGAGATAATCAGCCAGACTCTTGAGTGGATTCTGTGAAAAGAGGAGTAACCCAAAGACATGGCGCTGTCTGTCTGCTGGACACGGCGCTGTCTGTCTGCTGGACACGGCGCTGTCTGTCTGCTGGACACGGTGCTGTCTGTCTGCTGGACATGGTGCTGTCTGTCTGCTGGACACGGTGCTGTCTGTCTGCTGGACACGGTGTAGTCTGTCTGCTGGACACAGTGTAGCTTCATTCCTTGACACAGTGCCTCCTAATTTTCTGGAAACACAGTATCCTTGCGTTTCTACTTTCTAATTTGTTTCCTGGCTTTTTGGTCAGAAGACAAGCAATTGGTAAGCGGATCCATGTAAGATAGATTACCTCAAGGCCCGGCATCCCACTACAGGAAGCAGAGACGGAGGATTGAGAGTTCAAGACCAACCTGGACTGTATAATAAGACAATATCGTGTCTCAAAACAAATAAACAGGAACAGAAATACATCTTAGAGGAGGTGGGCGAGTGCCGAGGGGAACAAGATTGGGCAGGAGGGTCTCCCAGGCAGTTTCAGAGACCAACTCCCAGACTCTTCTCAAAGTGGCCGCCTCATCCTTAGGAAGGGAGAAAGAGAATGGACCATAGTGGCCCTTGGGGGGTCTTTGGGAAAGGTTTTTGTCTTGGAAAAACAATCCTGAGGCAAGCTGCCCTTGTGAAAATGGCCTGGTTACCAAGATCTAGGGATTAGGCATCCCAGTGAGACAGAACAGGTGTGTGTGCGTGTGGGGGTGGACAGTGGGCCCCTCGGAGGGGCCTCCTTCATTCCCTCAGAGCAAAGCCGCTCAACCCACGGCAGGACTCTGAGCGTGTGCAAAGGGGCTTGCCGGCTCTGCGCTGTCTGAGGGCTTCTGCTATGCGAAGAATTTTCTTTGTGCTTTCTGCTGCTTTATCCTGCAAGGAATGGGGAGTGGAATCATGGGTCTCTGAAGGCTCATAAACCAAAGTCCCCACCTCGGTCCTGCCACGGTACAGATGGGTGACCTCAAGTAATGTGTTTACGTCCCTTCAGAACAGCAGAGCCCTCACAGCACAGTGACCTCATTAGACTGGGTTTTGAAGAGGCAGATCCCAGCAACTGTGGAACAGCTCCAGGAGAGATGGGGGTCATTGGGACAAGAGAGGAGGCTCACACAAGAATCTGAGCTGGACTGAGTCAGGGTACAGGGTGGAGGGAGAAAGATTTGGGAGATGTAAGTAACTCAAGGAGCCATGTGTTGAGAAATTAGTGACGGCTATGGCCGTTTCTGGGGTTTCTGGATTGGGCGTTTGACGGAACGAACTGTTCACTGAATCGTGAGGCAGAGAAGGACAATCAGGTTTGGAGGATGGAGTCAAGTTATACCTCAGGGGCTTCGGTGTGAGAGGTCACACCCACTGCTAGAAATATAGATGTGAAGTTTGGGGAACACATTGGATCTAAAGATGCTGAACCAAAGGTCACTGGAGCCCGGGTGGGGTTTGCAGCAGAGAGTACTGGGTGGAAACCCTGTTACAAGGAAGAGTGCAAAGTGGCAGTGAGTGTCCTGGGGACACATGGAGAACAGAGACAGAGGACTGAGTGGACGGCGTGCAAAGAGCATGAAAATGTTCCTTCTAGGTCTGGCCCATGGAACTCTCCCTCCAGCCAGCAATCCTTCTCTCCAGGGCTTGGCGGATTTCCTCTGTAAAGGACCAAGAAGCTGTGTCCTGAGGCTGTGTGAGCCGCGCAGTCATCACAACCGTAATACAACCTGAGAACAGCCATAAGCAGTGTGTAAATGAGTAAAAACCAGACTTGGTGGTGAATGCCTATAATGGCAGCACTCAAGGGACAGAGGCAGGAGAATTAGAAGTTCAAGGTCATCCTTGGCTGCATAGCATGTTTCTCTCTCTCTCTCTCTCTCTCTCTCTCTCTCTCTCACTTTATACTTTGTAGGGTCTTACTCTATAGCCATGCTGGGCTAGTAGTATTCTCTCTGTAGCCCAAGGAGGCCTTGAACTTGTGACCATCCTTCTGACTTAGCCTCCAGAGAAATGGGAAGCATGCACAGTCATGCCTGACTTCCTTTTTTTTTTTTTTTTTTTTTTTTTTTGTTACAGGGTCTCACATGCTTATATTGGCTTGAAGTGTGATGCTGGGGCTGTGTTACTGTATCTGGCAATCATGTCCAGCTTTGTGTTCTCTTTTCTATCAGTCACCTGGATTCTCATGTCCAGGCCAGGTATTGACAATGGCAAACCCTCAGTAAATCTGGATCACCTCAGTGGTTGACACAATAAAGCCCAGATCTCTCAGCTTTTCTTATCCACCCTTTTAAAAAAATGACATTTTGCCGGGCGCTGGTGGCGCATGCCTTTGATCCCAGCACTTGGGAGGCAGAGCCAGGTGGATCTCTGTGAGTTCGAGGCCAGCCTAGTCTACAGAGTGAGATCTAGGACAGGCACCAAAACTACATAGAGAAACCCTGTCTCAAAAAAAAAAAAAAAAAAAAAAAAAAAAAGGACATTTTACTTATATTGATTTTGTGTACCAGGTTGTGGGAGGGGTGCCCGTGGAGGTCAGAGGACAGTTTACAGGAATCAGTTTCCTCCTTTCACCCTGTGGGTTCTGGGGTGGCACTCAGGCCATCAGGCTTGGCAGCATGTCCCTTTATGTCCCTTTAACTTTCTGGATCTCCCTTTTCTTTTTCTTTCTTTTTTTTTTTTTCCCCCTTCGAGACAGTGTTGCTCTGTATAGTTTTGGTGCCTGTCCTGGATCTGTAGACCAGGCTGGCCTCAAACTCACAGAGTGGATCTCCTTTTTCAAAGTGAGAAATAAACTCACATTGTGTCGGGCAACTGAAGTTCGGAGATTTCTCTCTTATATAAGTCCATGTCGCTTTAACTCAGAGCCGATGTTAATATGGTTGTGTGGGTTCTTTGAGAGCAACGGATCCTTTCTTGCTCTTGATGCCTTAACTGGGAGTGCTATGGTCAGACACTGTGCATAGGGTTGCATAGGAATGACCCCCGTGGGCTCAAATATTTGAATGGTTGGTCAGTAGGGAGTGGTGCTACTTGAGAGAGATTAGGAAGTGTGGCTTTGTTAGAGTGGGTGTGGCCTTGTTGAAGGAAGTGCGTCACTGGGGGTGGGCTTTGGAGTTTCAAATGCTCAAGCCAGACCCAGTGTCTCTCTTCCTGCTGCTTGGGGATCCAGATGTAGAACCCTCAGCTACTTCTCCAGCACCATGTCTACCTTGCATGCCGCCATGCTTCCTGCCATGATGACAATGGACTAAACCTCTGAACTGGAAGCCAGCCTCAATGAAATGTTTTCCTTTGTAAGAGTTGCCATGGCCATCGTGGTCTCCTCATGGCCATAGAATACTGAGACAGGCATGCAATGACCACAAAGTCACCCTGAGCCGGTAGCTTCAGAGTTCATTGTCTCATGCCCAAGAAGGAAAAGGAAACACCAACAAGCAACGATGAGAGCAAATGCGCACTTAAGGAAAGGACTTCAAGGAGTGACCGCCTCGCGGTGCCCTGCCCAGCGGCCTTTTCTGGCACTTACGTCAGGAACTGGATAGAGACTGAGATCATCTCTATTGGGCTTGGTCAGTTTGGAGCACATCACAGGCTGAGCCAGTGAGGTGTCCACATGCCTTATACCTACTCCCTGGGTCCAACTGGAGAATTAATTACTCGTCTATCTAAGGGAGGGGTTACTGCAGGATTTGTCAAGGTCTTAGGAAAATAAGACAGGTTCAGGCAAGAACTCATTGGTTTGCAAGGAAAACAGAAATGAAAGAGAGACTTCATGCAAAACCTGGGGTCTGGGTTAGGAAAAGCAGCTCTGTCCAGAGGCCAACCACGAGGAAACCATACTGTGAAAGTTTCAGATCCCAGAGGTGGGAGTGTGGCTCAGTGGTAGATCCTCATTGACTCTGAGTTCAGTCCCTTGCCTGGAAAAAAAATAAAAATAAGAATAAATAAACAAGGGGCTGAAGATGTGACTTACTGGTCAAAAGCACTTGCTATTCATCCAGAGAACTGGAGTTCTGCCTCCAACACCCAGGTCCCAGGTCAGGTAGCTCAGAATTGTTATCACTCCAGCTCTGAGGGATCTGACCCTCTCTTCTCTCCTCTTCAGGCACCAGCACACATGTGATACACACACACACACACACACACACACACACACACACACACTCTCACACACACACTCACACACACATAAATGATACATATATATATACATATATATACACACATAATTTATATATATATATACATATATGGGGACACACATATATTTGTTTTTTTTGAGACAGGGTTTCTCTGTGTAGTCTCACTGTCTTAGAAGTCTCTTTGTAGAGCAGGCTGGCCTCGGACTCACAGAGCTCCACCTGCCTCTTCCTCCAAGTGCCCAGTTTAAATAAAATATTTTTAAAAAGAATAAATAAATGGAAAAGAAAAAAAGACCCTTGAGCAGCAAAGGGCCATTAAGCCTCAGCTTTGCACAGGGTTAGAACAGCCAGTGTCCTTCCCAGGAGCTCAGTGCTGTCCCCTTCACATGGAGAAGTAATGACCCGAGGACAGGGAGCAAGGGACGGGCTGGGAAATGATGTCTAAAAATGCATTTTCGGTGTGGTTGCTGGCATCTGGAATGGACTGGAAGCAAACAGATAAGGCGCCTTTTCAGGTTTCCAGGGAACCATGCCAGCAAATAAGCCAGAAGCCAGAACTAAAAACAGAAAAATCTATTTGACCCATCGGGCCTTCAGACCACCTTCGGGCCTCGAGACTTCTGCCCTTGGGAACTGTGGGCTGCAGAGGATGAGCTGAGCAGCAGTCGGGAAGCGCGTCCACCTCAGAGGTGGCCTTGGAGAGGAGAGGCAAGGTGGACTTCTGGAGGGCGGGGCTCGGAGCAGCGGAGAACAGTGAGATTCCTGACAGAGGAAGATGGCCCCAGGGCCTGGTCTTTTTCCTGTTCTCTCTTCTGAAGATGCTGGGGGCCGTGATTTCCTTTCTGAAGCACTGGGTAGGTATAGGGTGGAAGGGACTCAGATGGCTGCTGTTCCAGATTTCAAGGCTCCATGAGAGGCCCCGAGGAGCAAGAACCGCCTATCTGCTAGAGGGCCCAGCCTGGACAGGATGGAGAGGGACTCAACTTACCTGTGGGGCAGTGAGTATGCTCCGTGAGATAGATTCTTCGGTGACCTTGGGCAGCTGGTGGTGGAGACTGGCAAATTGCTCACCAAAGATAACCAGTGTCCCACCAGAAGAGCCACATGGAAATAAAGTGTGTGTCTATCATGACGCCCACTGCGCGTAGTTTTCTCCTTGGCTGGAGTATCTACTCAAGGCTACTGGGACCGCCGTGTCAAAGATGTCCTGCCCTGACTGTAAAACACAGACCGGCTGAATAGTTCATAACGAAATAGATTCACACTAAGCCATCAAAACCTTGTGTTTGCAGCTAGTGTTTCCACGGTTAAAGGAGCGTCAGAGCTGTAAGAACAGGGCTGTTGGAACAGGAGGGAACAGGTGCTGGGCAGATGGATACTAAAGGGAGGCGAAAGACGCCAGCAGGGGTGGATTTGCAGCAAAGGGGGATGAGAAGGGGAGATAGGAGGATTCAGGACTGATGGTGTTGCTCAGTTGGTAGAGCACTTGCTTAAAGGTGCTCAGGAACCTAGGTTCAGGCCCCAGCACTGCATAAAATTGGGTGAGTTGGTCCAAGCCTGTAATCCCAATGCTTGTGATGTGGAGGCGGGTGGATCTGGAGTTCAAGGCCACCCTCAGCTATCTGGGGAGTTCCATTGAAGACCTTAAGTTTTAGATTCATTTCTGTTGCTGTGATAAAGTACCCGGGAGGTGGGGGGGGGGGGACACAAAACAAACAAACAAAAACAACAACAACCAAAAGAACACACCTCAGGGGAGAGAAAGATTTATTTTAGTTCACAATTCTATGTTTTAGTCTGTCGCAGAAGGGAAGTACAGGAGGCAGGAACTTAAAATAGCTAGTTATGTCTTCTCTGAGGTCAGGATCAGAGAGAAACAAGGGCATGCATGCACAGCTTGCTTGCTTGCTTGTGCTCAACTTGACGTCTCTACCCTTGAGACACTGTTTAGGACCCCTTACTAGGGAGTGGTGCCACCCACAGTAGGCTGACTCTTCTAACACCAGTTAACTTAATTAAGACAACCTCCCACAGACAAGCCCACAGGCCAATCCAGTGTATACAATCCTGCTGTGGATATCGCTCTGTGTAAATAAAACACTGATTGGCCAGTAGCCAGGCAGGAAGTATAGGCGGGACGGGCAGAGAGGAGAGAGGAAAAGGAGAGGAAGGCAGAGGAAGGAGACACCAGCTGCCGTTCAGGGAGCATCATGTAATGGCACACAGGTAAAGCCACAGAACACATGGCGACATATAGATTAACAAAAATGGGCTGAGTATAAGAGTAAGAGCTAGACAATGGTAGGCCTGAGCTAATGGCCGAGCAGTTTAAATAATATAAGAGTCGGTGTGTTTATTTTATAGGTGGGCTCCGGGACTGGCAGGGCTTGGCAGGAGCTGGAGAGAAATTCTCCAGCTACACAATCCCTCACTGAGACTCTCCCCAAGTTATTCTAGATTGTGTCAAGTTGACAAACTATCTCTAATGACCTATCATATCTTATCTCAAATAAATTATGCAGAATGGGGTTCAGGAAGAAGAGGCATTAGGCAGTTTGAGAGGAAACTATATCTAACATCTATATCTATCTATTTATTGTTAGTCAAGGCAAACACCAAAACAACTGTTTACTGAGGGAAAGAGAATGTAAACAATTTAGAACCCAAAAGCTTAATTAATTGATTTGCCTTTCTCTCCTTCGGATCTCATTTGTGCATTTTCTTTTTTTTTTTTTGGTTTTTTGAGACAGGGTTTCTCTGTGTAGCTTTGCGCCTTTCCTGGAACTCGCTTTGGAGACCAGGTTGGCCTTGAACTCACAGAGATCCGCCTGCCTCTTCCTCCCGAGTGCTGGGATTAAAGGCGTGCGCCACCACCGCCCGGCTATTTGTGCATTTTCTAAGGGCCCTCGACACCTCTCTGTGGGGAAGCAGTGGGGCAGATGGGTAGGCTGCCCTGCCTGAGAGCCTTATCAACGTGCAGTGAGATCGCTCAGCTCTTCCTGCTTCTTCCCCTCCCTGCATCACGTGGCCTACAGAAAAGCCATCTGTGGGATCAGCAGAAAGTGGCCTCGGCTGCCCACTTGGCCACTGTGGTGCTGCTCCAGGTCCTCCCTTAATTGTTCCCTGTCAGAGGATCTTTTCTGATTTTTGGGGAAGTCCTGGGAGGTCCTCTCCCTTGAGCACTCTCAGACTCCCCTTCCTTAAGTGGTCTTGATCCCTGCAGACTCCTGACATGTAAACACCATGGTTTTCATGGTGTGTTCCACTGGGTGGAGCTTGTTTGGGGTCTGTTGAAATCTTGGCTGGAAGGAGCAGTGAGGACGTTTGGCAAGCTGGACTCAGGGCAGTCTAACAACAGTAAGGACACGATGATGAATCTATTTTATGGGGTGACAAGCGCTGGTTTGGCAGGTAGTAGCCCTTGCCACTGTGTGGTCTAATGACCCGTGTTCCATCCCAGGGACCCACTTGGTGGAAGGAGAGAACCAGCTCCTACAAGGTATCCTCTGACCTCCACCTGTGCGCCAGGGCACAGGAGCACCCCATACACATACAATCTTAAAAATGTCAAATATCCACTAACAATAATCTATTTTGCAGCTGGGTATGGCAGCATGAAACTATAACCTCGCCGGGTGGTGGTGGCGCACGCCTTTAATCCCAACACTCGGGAGGCAGAGCCAGGTGGATCTCTGTGAGTTCGAGGCCAGCCTGGGCTACCAAGTGAGTCCCAGGAAAGGCGCAAAGCTACACAGAGAAACCCTGTCTCGAAAAACGAAAAAGAAAAAAAAACAAAAAAAAACTATAACCTCAGCTACTCAGGAAACTGAGGCAGGAGGATCATGAATTTGAAGGCACAAAATAAGACTTTGTTTAAAAAAAAACAAAAACACAAACCAAATCAGGAATGGTGGCAGTCACTTTTAAACCCAGCACACAGAAGACAAAAGCAGGCAGATCTCAGAAAGTTCCAGGCTACCCAGGACTGTAAAATGAGACCCTGTCTCAAAAGCAAAACATCATTAAGGTGGGGCGGGGAGGGGGGGCGGAATGTGGGGGGATCAGACCACACAAAACCTCCAAAAGATAATCCCCAGAGACAGAGACTCTGTTTTGCAGACAGATCCTGAGCCAGGTAAGACGATGGACACGTAAGGTCCCCTTTGCTCCAAGGTGCTCTCCCTCTGGGTAGAAGGCAGGCTGCTGTCCTGCCGCATGCTCAGAGCTGTGCAGAGCAGGAGACAATGGGATGAGTGTTAGGTCTGGAGATGGGCCTATGGGAAACAGCAGGAAGAAACAAGCCAGACTCCCTCAGCTGATGAATGGATAACACGAAGGAGAGTATCATTCAACCACAAAGAGGCACAAAGTACCCATTCACACTTTGATGTGGACAAACCCTGAAAGCATCTCACCGAGTGAAAGAAGCCAGACCTAGAAGGCCAAGACTGTTAAATTCCATTGTTGTGAAACACCCAGGACAGGAAAACCCATAGAGACATAAAGCAGGTTTGAGGTTGCCAGGAACAAACACTAATGAGTCTGGGTTTTCATTGCAGGATGATGAGAAAGTTCTGGAATCAGTAGTGATTCTGGCCTACTCGGGCACAAGGCACACACATGGTACACAGACATAACATGCAGAAAGGCACCCAAATATTTAAAAAAATTAAAATGAAAACAAACCCACAAATGCATGTGCACACACACATGCTTAAATACAAGCACACACAGGCATGGCTGTATGTATGTTTTTTTGTTGTTGTTGTTTTTGTTTTTGTTTTTGAGACAGGGTTTCTCTGTGTAGCTTTGCGCCTTTCCTGGAACTCACTTGGTAGCATGTATGTATTTTTTAATGTGTTTTTCCTACATATATATCTGTGTACCATGTATATGCCTGGTGCCTGAGTAAGCCAGAAGAGGGTGTCAGATCCCTCGGAGATGATGTGACATATGGTTGTGAGTTGCCACAGGAGTGCTGGGAATCTAATTCAGGTCTTCTGGAAGAATAGCCAGTGCTCTTAACTGTTGAGACATCTCTCCAGCCCTTTGGCATTTTGCTTTTTGTTTGTTTGAGGCAAGGTCTCATTCTGTAGCTCAACCTGACCTGCTATGATATTCCTGCCTCAGTTTCCCAAGTGCTGGGATTACAAGTGTGAGCCAGCATGCCTGGTACATTTGTGTTTCCTAGACATACTTGAAATGAGTCCGTGACTGGGAAGAAAGGGGAAAAGAGCGTGGTCAGAGGCAATCCTTAAGTTTTGTTCCAGGGACTTGGCGACTGTGCTGGACAGTCTTATGTCAACTTGTCACAAGCTAAAGTCATCCGAGAGGAGGGAACCTCGATTAAGAAAACGCTTATTCTGGGTGGTGGTGGCGCACGCCTTTAATCCCATCACTCGGGAGGCAGAGGCAGCTGAATCTCTGTGAGTTCAAGGATAGCCTGGTCTACAGAGTGAGTTCCAGGACTGCCAAGGCTATACAAAGAAACCCTGCCTCAAAAAACCAAAACTAACTAAATACATATATAAAAAAGAAAAAAGAAAGAAAGAAAAGAAAAGAAAAAGAAGATGTTTCTATAAGATTGAGCTGTAGGCATAGAGCCAACCCCATTGGCAGAGGTGTGTGAGCCAGCCCCGAGGTTGTGAGCATGGGAGAACTGTCCCCATTACTCATCTGTCATGTGGTGGCATGGGCAGGGGAGAGATGCCCCCCAACCCTCACCCATCAATGCCTGAGGCAGGTGGGAGAGCTGGCCCTGAGGTCAGAAGAGCCGGAGAGCTGGCCCTGCCCTTCATCGGCTGCAGCATTCAGGACATGAGGGGTGGTATGGCACTTGCCAGGGACTGACAATGTCAGGATGACTTCGAACTATGCTACAGGAGTATGGGGTGGGAAGGGAGGCATCGGAAGGTACAGGAGTAACCTCAGAGGCCCTCGCGAGGGGTGTGCTGACATCTGCCTGCAGGGACATCATTTTCAAGACTTCCCCATCTGATGCTTTCATTTCTCATTCCCAGCATGTAGTAGAATAATTAGGAAGTCATGAATCTTAAGCATTTATTTCCTTTATGGAAGTAAAATTCATCATAGATAGATGGAGGACGGAATGGGAAGAAGCATGTGAGGTGGCTAAGAAGAGATTGTTAAACACAGACCATGGTCCCCTCTGAGCCAAAAGCCTGAGCAGAAGGATGCTGTGAAGCGGAAACTGAGGAGCAGGCGTGGCCAGAGTGCCTGGAATAGCTCGCTTCCTGGGAGAGGAACCGGTAGCGTTCAGAATAGACTTTGTAGTCTGCTAAGGGCCGAGTCGAACTTCCCAGAGTCTGCAGAGACCCAGACCCTTCGGCAGCAGTGTTGGGGAGGGTGGCCCACAGATAGGATATACGTGACCAAGGCAGCCGACACAAATCTTGTTGGGTTCATTCTGGAGAGGGATTGGGGATTTGTAAGTAGAGGGCAGAACTCACATGAAAACCAATAAACCTGGTGTTTGCTTCTTGCTGATTAAACTTGGGACCAGCAGACCCAAGCTTTGGGGCTCCTCCAGGCTGAAGGAGCTGAGTATTAGCACCCTACCCCTCTGGGAAGGAAGAAGGCTTGATGGGAACCCTTGAGAAAGTCTTTCTCCCCTTCCAGAAAAGGCTGCTGAGGCAAACCTGGACTCCCCTCTCCTTGGGTGGGGTCTCTGATGGAGGTGGATATGTTTAGCGCATTGAGAGACAACGCACAGGTAAGGGAGTGACATCCCAGAGTTGCCTGGTCACTTCCACCCTCCCAGGGCAAACCCCTATGGAAAAGAGCAAGAGGAAGGCTCAGCAGGTCCTGGGGTTGGTCCCATAGGTAAGGTTGTGCTGCTGGTGGCCATGTGGGAGCCTGAAAAGGAAGCCTCTCCCCTGTTCGCAGTCATCCCAGGTCCCTCCTCACAGGGCCCAACATTGGTTCACCCACACACTGCCTGTTGTTTGTGGATTCACCTTTTCCAGGCATTCAACCAAAAGCAAGAGGATGGTACATGGCTACTTCCACTCAGCATGTGTTCAAGGTTCGTTCATGTTGCATCTTTGGGTCACTTTTTATTCTTTTTGTGGCTCAGTAACCTTTCACTGTGTGGCTTTGCCACATTTCCATGTGTGTTTTTGAATGAGCTTGAAGGCAGTCCCAGTCTCTACAGTGTAACACTGGTACCAAAGGTGCAGATCCTGGATAATCTGCACCTTTGCTAATTGGTCTTATAATAAAAAAAACCCAGAGCCAGATATTGGGGTAAATGCTGAAAGATCAGAGAGACAAAGGAACAAGCCACTGCCACGTCTTACCTCTAGGACTCCTCGGCCTGAAAAGGCTCTCCAAACAAAAGGCCTCTAGCCGAAAGGGGTTCCTCAGTCAAAAAGCTTTAGTTCCTGTCTCCTCACGCCTTACATACCTTTCTCTGACCACCACGACAGCACACAACTGTATGCTTGGACATCTAATACAAGCAATGATGGGGATGCAGGTCTGGAAACACCTGTTGTCTCCCTTGTGTCTTCCCAAACCCATAGTGAAGCTTCCAGATGCCTCAGCCGTGAGGGATGCTGGCAGGGTACTGGGCAGGGCTCTCAGCCACTGTTCATTGTGGGTGAGATTATCCAGGATCTGCACCTTTGGTACCAGTCAAGATGGCAGATAGGAGGCCTCACCCAGCAAGGGAGGTTCTGCAGAGCTGAGGAACCTGGAGCCTTCGTCTGTGGCACAACTGCCTGTGTGTGTCATGGGAAGCATCCCTCCTGTCCAGCCGTGGGTACCACAGACAGATGTGCTCATCGTCTACCGAGTGGCCTTGTGAATCTCCACCTTGCTGTAACGTTTTCTTCCTCGGTCAACTTTGCATATATACACTTTCTGAGTGAAGAAGACTTACCCAGAAATGTGGCTGGGCACCAAGGTGGTTCGGCATTCAAGAGATTAAAAAACAAAAACCGCAAACCTGCTGACTGCGGAGGCCTGTCATCTCAGCACTTGGGGCGGCTGAGACAGGAGGATGACAGATTCCAAGCCAGCCTAGGATGCATGGGCAGACCCTGTCTCAAAGACAGTCAACTTGCTTGGGAATCCTATCAAAGTCTCAGAACTGTTCCTCATTAATCCGTCATGTAAATGTGTATGGAGATTATATTCAGATCAGAGGGGAGCCACATGACGTCAGTGTTCAGCTGTGGAATGGCTCGTATGAAAGCTGAGAAGAAAACGCCGGGATGGCAACATTGTCTTCGGATGTCTCGAGATCTGTACATGTGACTTTAAAGGTGGCAGCTCAAAATGTGGGCCGCATGTAAGATTCATCTGGGGGATTCTTAGATCCGCCACATCTGGCCAACACTTCTGGGTCCTGATTTAATTGGTGAGGGCAAGGCACTCAGGTGCTGTATTTTTAACTTTTGTAATGACTTTTCCTGTTGACTCTAAGATACAGCAGATGTTAGTGGAACCTCTGGTTATGGCAGGAGGTCGGGGGGAGCAAGAAGGGAGCCCCACGGACAAGGTCTGGGTGGCGGGACACACACACATGCACACACACACACACACACACACACACACACACACACACACCCTCTGAGGATGGTCGGCAGTCGGGGCTGCAGTGGTCTCCTGTGATTGTAGCAGAAGCTTTGTACACAGAGCTTTGGACAATGGTGTGGGAGCTGGTCAGAGTTAGGGAGGATTTGGGACGGGAGAAAGGGAACACAGATGGGCTTGGAAGGCAAGGAGGGGCTGCGGGGAGTGATTTAGGGATTTGTTTGCGGTGGGAGAGACTAGAGTGCATCCAAATGCTAGCAGAACTGGTCCAGCTAAGAGGAGGCGGTGAGGGGCTAGAATGCATGATTGATGCTATGGAGTTCTGAGGACGGAGGGCAGGACTGGGGCCCACCCATGCTGCGCAGTGTTGACCTTATGTAGGAAGGACAGTGTAATGGGGTGGGAGGAGAGGGTGAAGCAGAGTCCGAGGGTGCATGGACTTGCTGGGTGAGTGCCGAGAGCATTCCCGCACATGCACGGGTCTCTATGCATCTTCAAGTGCCTGGGGCCTCAGCCCACACCCTAGGTTCCCTCTTCTTTCCCTTCTCTTCTTCCACATGGCGGCAGACCTGGAGTCACCAGCCTGATGAGGGGTCGCTGTTGAGGGCCCAGCCACCGTCACTCCCGGATCATGTTCTCCAGTGGTGTCCGGGGGAATTAGCTCATGTTTGCCCTTTATTAATGATGATTCCCTAGAGGAACAGAACTGATCAGATGAATATGATCAAATGATAAATGATTTATATAGTCTGTGGTCCAACTGTTCCAACAATGGCTGTCTCCCAACGGAAGGTCTAAGAGAACAGTAGTTGTTTGGTCCTTGAGGCTGGATGTCTCAGCTGGTCTTCAGTACATGTCAGAATCCCCAGGAAGTAGGCTGTAACACCAGCAAAGGAATGAACTTGCCAGAGAGTGTGAGAGCAAGCAGACAAACAGCAAAAGCTTCCTTCTTCCATGCCCTTTATACAGGATGCCACTAGAAGGTGTGGCCCAGATTTAAGGTGGCCTGGGTCAATCGAAGTCCCGTTTGGACTTGTGGGGATACATTCCTTTTAAAGTGGCCACCTCCAAGTTTCTCAGATGGTCTGTGCCACAGCCACCTCCACCCCCCTCAGCTTTTGTACACACGGTTCCCTGCTGTCCCTCTGGTCTCAGTGTTAAGAGCGCTTCCTCCAGACACCTCCCTGATCTCTGCCCCAAACCGAAAGCAGGAATCCACGTGCCGATGTTCTTCTCTGGATTCTGAGCTGGTGGGATGTTCAAAATTGACTCCAGGTACCCTACCACCATTCCTAGGTAGAAAAACAGACAGGAAGGGCAACACAGATTGCTGTCGAGAGCCCTCCAGAATGTACTGTCCACACGTGGATCTGCCGAATGTCTGTAAACCATACAACTTCCAGTGCGTGAAGATGGAGACTCACACTGTCTCACATCTGCCCAGCGCCAGGGAGGGCAAAGCACCTCAAGCTTATGCATAGAGCAAAGAGCTGACCGCTTAACCCTCCCTACAAGCACGGCATCGCCTTGGACGAGGGTGAGGTCTAACATGCCTCAGATGGCGCGTCCCACCAAGCCCGCTCCCAGCCCCTCCAGGGAGTGTGGCCGAAGGCACCAACTTTGAAACATCCCCCAGTGTTCTCTCTTACACTTGCAGGGAACTCTTGTCAGCTCCTGACTCGGCCCAAAGCTGATCAGTTGGACTGACTTCCACACCCTTCCCTTCTCTCCTGCCCTTCCTGACCATTCTTTCTAACCGACGAGGCCCAATGATAGTGACTTTCTTGGGATCCTGTGAAGGAAAGATTTGGGTGGTGTTCCACTGAGCTGGTCTTTTGCCATGTGTGGGATTATCTGTGACATTCACTCTGTATTCAGGTTGTGGCTGGGGCTAGGCTGGAAGTTCTGAGAAAAAGCATACTCTTGTCTGGTACTGTAATGCTCCTCTGAGGCTCTCTGAGTGGCTGGTTGGGCCTTCCTTGTGCCAAGGTAAGGATGGAGGAATTCTCACATAGTGTAGGCTTCCTCAAAGGAGCCTTCACAAACAAAGGGACAAACACAGACACTGTGATCTTTAAGGCCTGGCTGGGAAGTTGTACTTCTGGCACATTCTATTGTCAAAGCCAACCCCAGCCAGACTCGGTGCAAAGGAAAACACAGCTTATATCTCTGTGGAAGGGGGTAGCGAAGAACGTGCCACCATGATCTTGAATGCAGCCTGGTTGAACCGGAAGTGGAAGCCTTGGGTCATGTCTTGAAAGCCTTTCCCTTGGGAACATTGCCAGCCTGGGTCTAACTTCCTCACTTTACAGGCTAGAAAGTCTAACTTGAGGTCAAATCTCGCGGTTGGAGGAATCCTGGGTAAAGCAACGCTTATCATGACCTTCATCCTATGCATTGACCTCTGAGGAGTGACAAGTTTGGAGTTACTCGCAAGCGCCCATGCAACAACTCGCATTATAAGGTCATGAAGATATTGAACACCTCCTAGGAGCACCCATGTTTCTACTCATCATTCCCAGGCCCAAACTAGTCCCATCAATTCAACTGAACTTCAAGGAAGGCTATGGACTTCCTTGAAGCTCTTCCTGTCTTTCAATGTTATCACCACAGTCTTGGAGAGACGGTAGCCATTCTGTGACTATGAGGAGAAGGTAAATAGACTCACAGAAGGAGTGAGGTGAAGTCTGGGTGTGGCTTAGGTGCTGAGCCAGCCCCACTGCTGAGGCAGGAGGTCCTGAGTGGGTGAGGGTGGACGAGCAGCTGAGTGCATGTGCATCCATTTCTTCCTCCTCTGGACTGTGGATGTGATGCAAATAGCTATTTGAAGTTCCTGGCTCGACTTCCCTTCCAGAGTGGAGCATAACTTGGAATTGTAAGCTCCCCTGAGTTTCTTTTTCTTTTTCTTTTGGTTTTCCGAGACAAGGTTTCTTTGTGTAGTTCTGGCTGTCCTGGAACTAACCCCATAGACCAGGCTGACCTTGAACTCACAGAGATCCGCCTGCCTCTGCCTCTCAGGGATTAATGGTGAGTGCCACCTCTGACTGGCTCTGAGTTGCTCTTTCTCAGGGTGTTTTATCACAGCCACAGGAATAAAACTGGCACAGATACTGAGGGACGGTGACCTCTTCTCCATTGGTGACTTCTTTTCATCTCCTAAAGCTGTCTTTCAAAGGGTGGGAATCATTTATTATTGTTTTCTTCCACCGATCACGTTTTGGGTATTATGTCTAAAATCTTATTGCCAAACTCAAGAGTATTTAAATTTCCTTTTATGTTAGACTCCAGAATTTGAATAGTTGCATGTTCTATATTTAGCTCTTTGGCACATTTTAAATTAGTTTTTGGGAAAAGCATAGTGTTTATTTGGTCTAGATTTATTTATTTATTTTGCACGTGGATGTCCAATTGGCCCCACACCATCTGTTGACAAAGCTATTTCTTCTTAGTTCCACTGTTTTTGATCCTTTGAAAGAGATCAGCCGGCTTTGTCTGGGTCTCTGTCTGGACTCTCTGTTCTATTCCACTGATCTCTGTCTAGTTTTCACCAGGACTATGTTGTCTTGGTCACTCCAGCTCCATTTTAAGCCTTAAGATGAAGTAACGTCAGCCATTGAAGGTTATTTTCTAGTGTTCTGTTTCTAGGGTGGGCTTTTCCTTTCCACGTCAACTTCAGAGTCATTCTGTTGGTATCACAACATGGTTTTCTGGGACGTGGTTGACTCAGTAGATGACATCGAGAAGAATTACTGCTTTAACAATATTGTCATCCAGTTTATGATCACAGAGAACCTCTTTAGCATTTCTTTGGTTTCTTTCATCACGGTTTGTAGCTTCCTTTGAAAAATGTTTTTGTTTTTATTTTCTTTTCTGTGTTGTGAGTGTTTTCCTACCTGTATGTTTTCGTACCGCGTGCATGCCTGGTGCCTAAGGAGGCCAGAAGAAGATATTAGAACTGGAGTTACAGATAGTTGTGAGCCACCATGTGGGTGCTGGGAATTGAACCTGGGTCTTCCAGGACAGCAGACAGTGATCTTAACCACAGAGCCATCTTTCAGGTCCCCAGTTGTATAGTTTTTTGCATGTAGATCCTGAATATACTTTTGATGTTTATTCCTCAAGTAGTAGTTAATTTTTGTTGCGCTAACAAAATACTTGAAGTTTGGTACTTTCGTGACTGAAATTTGTGACCATGAGGAGGAGATCCATAGACTCACAGAAGGAGTGAGGTAAAGCCTGGGTGTTGCTTGGCTACTAAGCCAGCACCATTGCTAAGGCAGGAGGTTCTTAGTGGGTGAGAATGAATGAGCAAGTGAGCACATGTTCCTTTACTTCTTTCTCCTCTTGGCTGTGGGTGTGATGCAAATAGCTTATTTATTTCATAGTTTTAGGAGCTGGAAGTCTAAAAGCGGTGCTGTCCTGTCTGTTCTGCCTCCAGCAAGGGTCCCTCCATGGCAGGCAGGTAGCATCATGTTGGGAATAGGTGCAAGGGAGAGAAAGTACAGGTGATACATTTCGGTGTTTTGGAAGAAAATGGTCCCTAAAGGGAGTGGCACTATTAGGAGGTGTGGCCTTGTTGGAGTAGGTGTGGTCTTGTTGGAGGAAGTGTGTCACTGTGGAGGGCAGGCTTTGAGGTCTCATATATGCTCAAGCCACACCCAGTGAGGCAGATCACATCCTTTTGCCTGTGGGATCAAGATGTAAGAACTCTCAGCTCCTTCTCCAGCACTGTGTCTGCCTGCATGCTGCATTGCTTCCTGCCATGATGATAATGGACTAAACCTCTGAATTGTGAACAAGCCATTCCAATTAAATGCTTTCCTTAATAAGAGCTGCTGTGGTCATGGTGTCTCTTCACAACAATAGAAACCTTAACGAAGACATACATGAAGACAGAAAAAGATCTGAAGGCCAGGCTTGTTCTAATATAGCAATTTGCTCCATGAGAGGAGTATCAATCCTAGTGATGCCCCTAATGGCCTAGGCACTCTCCACAGGACCCATGTCCTAAAGATCCCACTACCTCTCGATTTTGCCTCACTGGGCCCAGCTCTCCTGCAAAGAACCTTTGGGGACAAACCACACCCAAATCATAGCACCTAAGGGTCTCAATCACACTTCCTCTTTCATTTGCTTCCTTCATCCTCTCCCCTCCCCTTTTCTTTCTTTCCTTCCTAACCACCCACACCCTCTTGTTTTTCAGACAGGATCTCATGCAGTTCCAGCTGGTCTCTTAAATTGCTGTATAGCTGAGGTTGACTTTGAGCCTCTGAGTCTCTGGCCATTACTTCCCGAGTGCTGGGACTGAGGGATGCACCGCCCTTCCCATCTTAGTATTTCACTGTTTAATGTTACTGTGGTTGGGTTTGCTGTTTAATTTCTTCTGTGAGAGTTTTCTTCCTATTTCATGTGTCATGGTGTGTGAGCGGGGAAGCACATGACATGTGCGTGTGCATGTGCGCGTGTGCGTGCGTGCGTGTGTGTGTGTGTGTGTGTGTGTGTGTGTGTGTGTGTGTAGGTCAAAGGAAACTTTTAGGGGTCAGTCCTCTCTTTCCATCTTTATGTGGCTTCTGGGGACTGAACTCAGGTCGTTAGACTTGTGTGGCAAGTGCTTTGCCATCCAGGGAGCCAGCCATGTTGCTGACCCACGTCGTCTAATTTCAGCTTCAAATAGTTCACGTATTAATCTTGCATCTTGCAACATTGAGCCTTCTGATGGACACAATAAAGAAAATGAGCAAGTGGTCCTAAGATTTTGGAACACTTGAGACTCTATCATGTGTGAGACCTTTTTGTTTGGTTTTGTGTGTATGTGTGTTTTGATGTAGCCTTGACTGTCTGACCTATGTAGGGCAGTTTGACCTCAGACCCATGGAGATCTGCTGCCTCTGCCTCCCTAGTGCTACAGTTAACACCCGGTGCCCACCTTGGGTAAAACTTCTACGAAAACTATTGACATGAATCCACGGTAAAACTTCTACGAAAACTATTGACATGAATGCATGCATGGAGTCACTACGAAAAATACATTTCTCTTCCTCCCTCCTTTTTTAAGAGTTGGAAGGATGATTTGAAATAGGATCTCACTGTGTAGTTCGGGCTGGCCTAGAATTCATCATGTAGGCCAGAATGGCCTCAAACCCATGACAACTCTCCTGCCTCAGACTCCAAAGTGCTGGGATTATAGTTGTGAGCCATAATGCCCAGCTTGAAAAATGTATTTATTTTTTATTATTTGTGTATTTATTTTGGTTTTTCAAGACAGGGTTTCTCTGTGTCGTCTTGGCTGTCCTGGAACTCACTCTGTAGACCAGGCTGGCCTCAAATTCTTAGAGATCTGCCTGCCTCTGCCTCCTGAGTACTGGGATTAAAGGCGTGCGCCACCACTGCCTGGATATATTTCTTTTAAAAATATTTATTTATTTATTTATTTATTAGTGTGTGTGTAAATAGTTAGGTGGGGCATTGCTACAGCACACATGTGAGGTCAGAGGACAGCCCTGTGCAGCTGGTTTTCTCCTTCTACCTTTAAATAGGTTCCAGGAATCCAACTCAAGGCATCAGGTGTCCATGGCAAATGCCTTCCTCATGGGACCACCTTGCTGACACCCAAAATGTATTTCTTATGATGTGCTGCATTTTCTTCCCCTGAGGAGCACAGATCACAGATGGACTCTATTCAGTTTGCTTTTCCTTCAGTGCCTGCTTCCTGAAAAGTTTCTAGAACCATCCTGACTGGGAGAGGGAGATGGCTTAGTGGGTCAAAGTGTTTGGTGGTCTGAATTCAACCCCTTAACCTACGCTAGAAGGAGAGAGACTTGACTCCCAAAGACTTCCACATGTGTACCCTGCTCACACACACACATCATATGCACACGTGCTCAGGCACACAATAATAACTTATTAAAGAAATGCATCCTGACCATCAGTTTCCATTAAAGAATAAAACAATGCCATCATAACATTTAAAAAAGAGCCATACGCCAGGCCAGGTGGTTCATTCACATCTGTAATTCTGGGCCAAATAGAGGGTTCCAGTCCAGCCTGGGCTCTATAGACAGACCTTGTATAAAAGTGAGAGAAGGGAAGGGAGGAAGAGGAAGGAAGGGGAGGGGGAGGGGGAGAATGCAAGATCAAGAGTGAGCCAAACCTAGCTGGGCATGGAGGGGTGCACCTGGCACTCAAAGAGCTGAGGCAGAAAGGTCACAAGTTCCAGGCCAATCTAGACTGCATAGAGAGACCCTGTCTCAGTCAATGAAAAAGAGCCAGTCAGAAAAGCAAAGGAGAATTGGAATGGAAAGGAGGGTGGGAAACTGTGTCCAAACTGGGTCTTTGACTGTCACAGGAGGGACTAGGGCTACCATGTAGCAATATCGTCATTGTCTCCAAACCGAATGCCTGCAAAGGCTCAACTTTGGATCCTGACGTCATTTGTGGGGGACTCAAGATTGAGGACTTGTGTTGGCAGGCACAGTCCGTCCCTGCTGAGAAATTCCAAGTTCAAGGTGAAGCTGTCTGAGACATTCAAGAAAACACGCAGACTCCAGCCGCACAGGAGGAGAGAGGAGAGGAGGGGTTGGCGGTTCAGAAGCGAGAGTTAAAGACATAGAACGGGCCGTGTGCGGAGAAATGACGTGCGTGCGTGCCGGGCTGATGTGAGCGACGGAGCCACCTGAAAACGAGGACCTCGTTATTTATTGGTGTTTCCAAAGGGCAGCTGAAGCTTGGTGTGAAGTTTGTGTTCCTTCTGTTATTAATGAAGTTATGGCTCCTGGCTGGATGAGAATAAAAGCAGAGGGGGGAATAAAAACCTGTTTATTTAAAAAAAAAAAAAAAAAAAAAGGAGAGAACACTCTGCAGCGAAGCAATTTGCTGAGCAGAAGCTGGGGGGACCGAAAAGGGCGGGTCCTGCTGTGCCTTTTAACCAGCACCAGAAAGGCCCTTGAAGAGTTGCAGACAGGTGTGTTTGTTTAGTGGGCCGTTGGAACAATGCACCACATACTTGGCAGTTTAGGACGCAGAGACTGCCTCATCACAGTTCTAACGGCCAGAGAGCCGAGATGAAAATGTCTGCAGCCCTCGCTCCCTCTGAAGCTCTGGGTGACAACTCTTGGCCTCTCCATTTGCCTGTGGGTTCCCCGAGTTGGTGGCCCTATCCCTCCTGCTTCCTGTGTTCCCGTGTCCTGTGCAAACGCTTGCCATCGGGTGTAGGTTCCTCCCAGGATAATCTCATTTCAAGATCCTTAATGGCGGCAAAGACCTTTTCCCCCAAATATGGTTACATTCCCAGGTTCTGGGGTTGGGATTTGGAGGCACTTTTGAGGGTCCGCCCTTCAACCCAACTCCACCGAACTGGTGACCTTGTAAGCTGCCGTTCTGTTTGGCTTTGCGCTGTTATTTACAAACTATACCGGACATCGACAGTCGGGCTGTTGCTTTCCTGGTGTGCGGGGATTAGGAGAGCTTCCTTTCTGGTATGGATTCTGAGATGGGCCAGAAAGCTGCTGTCTAGGGGATAATGGTCCCTGCCAGAGGACAAGGTTTATGCGAGGCTGGAGGGGAAGAGCTGTGTGATGCTTTGAAAGAGCTGATTGAGGAGAGCGGCGGGTGGGGGTGGGGGGGTGAGGGAGAAAATGGTTATGCCGGTGTAAACTGAGACATAGTTCCTGGTGGTCCACACTGAATGTTTCTGTCTCCATCCTCAACGTGCAGGGACTATTGTTAATCCAGAATCTTGCAACCGTAGTCAGTGGGGGGGGGGGGGGGGGGGGGGGGGGGGGGGGGGGGGGAGAACCGCTTCTCATCCTGGCTCGGCCTCCTCTACACCATGTCCACGTCCAGGTGCACAGAAAGCAGGGTGCACTGATGATGAGATGCATTTCAGGGGTACAGATGGCTTTGGAGAACGTGAGCCCCTTTGCTGGACAGCCTGGAGCGTCAGGGAACCAACCCCCAGGCCTGAGGCCATCTCAATGAACAAGAAGCAAGAACAAGGCAGAAGTGAGGACCATGGTCCCCATGATGGTCCAGGGGAGCTCTTAAGAGGGGTGGGTGGGGGCCTAAATGGGAGGGAGGCCAGGCTCCTCATGCAGTGTCCTTCCTGACCCCTGAGGCGTGGGAAAGCTGGAACTCTATTTCCTCAGGCAGACAAGAGTCAGGAGCAGACACCTTCAGGCCCGCCCGCCCCTTGTTTGTCTTGGCTGAGGGCTTCACGGGGCTTTTTGAAGCCGATTCCATGAGTGCAAATCTGGAGGAATCAGGACATGGATCACAGAGGCAGGAGCTGAAGGGGCCTCAGATGGGGAACTAGAGGTGGTCCTCCCTTGAGTGATCCCTGATCTCCACTCTGTGCACATTGCCTGGCCCAAGAACCGCAGAGGGGCGGGGCCTGAGCTAAACCCCTCCAGGACATGCAAGCTCTCAAGGCCACCCAGCCCTGGGTGCCTGGGGTGCTCCTCCGTGCTTCAGGACACACACTGATCCTTCCAGTGTCCAGGGACTCTATCAACAGCACCAGGCCTCCCTGGACCGTGCCCCACCCCTCCCAAGCCCATAATTCCTCATCTTGACTCAGTGCCAACCCCCTACCACCATCAGCTCAGCCCGGACACTCCCAGGTCCTGTTCCACACAGATGCGGGTGGGTCACGTGTCCCACAGCTGAAGGCCTCCCCCATCCGCCTCCACCATCTGCTGAGGCCCCGTAATTATTCCAAGGCTCTGTGCAGCCTCACTTGGAGGGAAGAGCTCATGTAGCCTTGTAATGTAAGCCAGGCCTGAGGCCGCTCTGGCAGGGGGTCCCCAGCTGGGTAATGAGTCTTTCGCTGAGGTGGCCTGGGCTGTCCATCTGAACACCTCATGGAGGACAGCGTCTTCTCTGTATCCCATGCCTGCTCCCCGAGTCCTTCCAAACACGGGGCTGGGGGGTTCCCTGAGACTGGTTTCCCACGTGGGACAGTGTAGATACCCTCCCTACCTAGAGCCTAGGCAGGGTGGAGCGGAGTAAGCTGCTGGTCTGTCTTCGCTTGGGCTGTCTTTTGAAAGGAGCGGGGCAGCTCCCACCCCCACCCCTCCTAAACCTGCTGAGCTGCCCTCATCTCCCCTTCCTGGAGCCTGGGCCCCACAAAGGGAGGGCCTTGGCTGAGGAGGCCAGCGCTGTGGGCCAGGCCTCTGGGAGAGGTGTAGGAAACTGCCTTCTTTCCTCCTGTAGACTGCTGCTCCGTCTCAGGCCCTACCCAATGTCATCCTGGAGCATAAACCCCAAGCCCAGCCCCTTCTGCCCTACCCCTCAGCAGGGGTGAGGACCACCCCACCCCCACCCCATATTCCCTGGGCTTATCATCATCATCATCATCGTTTTGACACGCTTGGTTTCTGGTGCAAACAGAACGTACCGTCGTAGATTTCTGTGTGTGCAGAACCCAGCACATAGTAGGTGCTTTAAGAACCATTTGAGGAGAGAGAAGGGATGGGGAAAAGAGGGAGCAGACACGATGAGAGGTAAGAGCCTCCACTTGTGTATGAACATGGTGCCTGCGAGGTTCCTCGGGGGGCTTTGGGTCGCCTGCAGTGGTGCGCTGCTGCTGCTGCTGCTGGGTGAGGTGGGGCTGGCTAATTTGGGCAATAGTGTCAGCTGTGTCATCCTGTCAAGACCCCACTTGCTCAGGAAACTCAGGGTGAACCTGAGGTCACGGGTCACCCAGAGTTCACTGACAGAGTCAGGGTGACCTCCTGCCATCCGCAGTACCCAAGAGCAGGTCCTGAGCTCACCCTGAGGAGTGCGAAGGGCGGGCAGAGCAGTGGAGAGGGCTCTCTGAGGCGGACCAGAGCCCACCCAGCACTCACTCTCGCCCCTCACACTCAGGGGTTGGGAAACTAAGCGGCATCCCATATCCTTGGGAAAGAGCGACAGCCAGGAGACACCCAGAGGCCAGGCCTCTGCCTAGCAGCTCAGCCCATCATCTATTCCCAGTGAGGAGCTTGGTGCACAGTGGAACCTCCTTCCTCCTCGGGTGTGAGGGAGTCACAGAGAGGCTTGGGGGTGGTGGGGCGCTAAAGAAGGAACTTCAGAATAGCTTAGAAACAACTTCAGGGCCGAGGCCGTGGCCGGGGAGGCCTCAGCAGGGCTGGCAACCTTGCAGGGATACAGGTGTAGGTCACACAGCAAGGGAGGGCTCGGGCCCGGCTTCCCCTGGCTGGGGGACTACTTGGCAGGCCCAGCCTGACTTTCCTGTTCAGCTTCCTCTCCTGAACAGGTGTCTCCTGGGGCGGCAATGAGGGTCACCAGTGAAAAATGGGTGAGAGGCTTTTCCCACCAACCCTGAAAACAGGGCCAAATGTCTCTCCCATTCCTCTCATGGCCTCAGCAGACCCCTCAGACATCCAGCATCCTCCCTTCAGATGCTTGTCCTGGCATAATGGCTTGCGACACCGCGTCCTCTAAGTGCTGCTTAGAAACTGTCGCCGTCTCTTTCCTTTTGTGGTATCCCAGGAAGCTGGGCGAGCCACAGCCAGGGCAGGGCTGTGTGGGGGCTCCTGCTTCGAGCAGCAGGAACACGGCTTATGAAATTACAGGGAATTCCAAGCAGCCGCATCGCCTGCTGTCCGCCTTCATTACTGGAACGGGCCTCCTCCGAGGGAGGTTTGTTCGGATAACTTAGCAGATCAAGGCCTGACACCCTTCACTAGCGCCTTGACGTTGGCAGAGAGGACGGAGCTTAGACCCATGCAAGGGGAAGGGATTGGCTCAGAGGAGGAGATGCTAGGGAGAGGGAGAATCTAGAGGGGATGATCTCGCAGGTGATTTTTTTTTACAGTCCACTGGAGTCGGGAGTCGTGGTTGTTAAAGTGTATCAAGAGCGCAGTGGAGGGCCTTGGACCCCCCTTCTAGCCACTTCCTCGTTCTCTACCACTGCAGCTCAGTCTACCCCCCAACTCTTGTTGGCTTATCCTTACAAAGGCACCTCTTTTTTTCATGTTTTACTTTCCCCATCATTCCAAACATGTAATGACCAAGATGCCCTCAAGCTCCTGGGATAGAAACTGTTTCAAACCTCCTGGCCACTTAATGGCTCTCTCTCAGGCCTTCCACAAATACAACCCTTGGTTTTCGAAAACTTCTTGACCCTTCTGCAAAAACCAGACTTTAGGTTGTACCTTGACAGCGGTTCTGGCAGATGGATGGGGGAGGGGTGGCTTTAAAAGGCCCTGCTCACCCCCCCACCCCCCACCCCCACCCCCCGCAAGCTGCTGCCCTTGCCTCCCGTGTTAGTGGAGCTGTGTGATGCAGGGCGAGTTGCTCAGCTTCACTGTGCATCCTTCGCTTACATCCAGACTGGATGCACAGTTTGCAGATGAACCGATACCTTAGAGAGTCTGGAGTGTGTAAGGAGGCATTGGTGTGACTGGTGCTTCCGAGGACCCTGGACAAATTCCACCAGAAGCCTTTCACTCTGTGTGGTGAAGGAAGTAGAGCCACATGTCCAGAGCGCCTGGCACCCAAGGGCTCACTAAGCAATGGCCACTGTGGCCACCGGTGAGGGCAGCTCGGTGGTGGGGTAGTGAAGTCCTGGGACACTGGGGCTGCACCAGTTTCTTGGACTCCACAAGTGTGTGTAGAGAGAGGAGCGAGGAATGTGATCCGACCCAGCAGCCCGGGGGAGCCAGACCATATCTGGTATGTCTCTCTGGAATGATTTTGGGGGAATTCACCGAAGTTGGAACTTAAGACGTGGACTGCCGGTAACCCGTAACACAGGGATGTGGTGCTGTCCGTGTGCATACCCCCCACAAGGGGACCTGGTGCCCGGGGTGGGAGTCGGCTTACACAGCACAGCGCTGGCTGCTGCTTGGGCCCGCCCTTGAATGGCCGTGAACTTGTTTTTCCACGTCATTTGCTCTCAAATGTACTATCGAGCTGGGCGACGCTAACACAGCGGCTCAGGTCCCTCCTCGTAACAAGCGATTGTGTGTTCTTCAGAGGTGGCTGACGGGAGGAGGGGGCCCGGCCCCAAGGAGGTGGGGAAAGGGAAACAAACCTGCCTCACAGTGAGCGTGCGTGTCCTGGGGCCAGCTCCCCCCCCCCCCCCAAAGCACATGCCATTTCTGTCCCTGGAAGGGGTTAAAGGCCTCCTGGAGTCAAGAACAAGCAGGTGTCCCACCGTGCCAGAGACTGCTGCCTAAACTGCTTCCAGCTTTTCCCCCTTTCTGCAATACGTCTGTGATCAGCCACGGGACAGAGGCGCCAGCAGCCTGCCTCTGACAGACATCAGGTTAGCTCGCTCCCACTCGGGTGGTGCGCCCAGGATATAAATCCAGGCTCGAGCCCCTGCTGTGTTCCTCTCCCTAGCACCCGGGGTTGGGGTGGCGGGGACGGAGTTTCCTACCAAAGACCTTTCTTTTATCTGAAGCCTCACAGCTCAGCAGGCTGCGCTTGGTGGAGGCAGCCACAGCAGCCGACGCCAGCAAGCAGCCTCAGCAAGGAGACTTGCTGGGGTGAAGAGGGCAGGTATTGCCAGCCCTGGAGAAGAAGGGCCCTGGCGGGCCTCAGCCCTTGGTATCGTCACACGGAGGCCCTCTGGCCACTGCAGACCGCACCATGTGGGCCCCGGGGCGTCGTCATCGGTTCTGGTTCCACTGGGGGCTGCTGTTGCTGCTGCTCCTGGGGGCACCCCTTCGAGGCCTAACACTGCCACCCATCCGATATTCCCATGCGGGCATCTGCCCCAACGACATGAACCCCAACCTTTGGGTGGATGCCCAGAGCACCTGCAAGCGAGAGTGTGAAACTGACCAGGTGAGTGGGACCCCTGAAGCCTAAGATGGACCATGTGAGTGGGTCTGTGATGGTGTGGGAGCTATGACATGTGCCTCCAGGACCGTAAAGGAACACAGACCCTGCTCACCTAGAGACAAACAGGGCCTGGTGCCTGCCTCTATACAGCTGAGGCCTGGAAAGAGGGCGTGGTACCCAAATCCATCCTGGAGCATTCCTCTTTGGGTTGGTGGAGGGCTGCGTTGGGCCAGCACCACACTGGGCACATAGCATGTATTGGGATAACACAACAGCCTGCCAGATGTTCAGTGGCCCGCTCACAGGTGAGAGAATGGGTACGCACAGGAGTGATGCCATAGCCAGGTTGGCTTGGAAGCCTGCCTGCCTGATGCCGTGTTCGCAGCTAGTTAGACCTGGTTTCCAGGCCCTTTCCCAGGTTTGGACTCGGCCACACAGCGATGAGGCTGCTGGGCCGTTTGAGTGGGAGCTAATCTGTGCAAATACTCTAAGCGTCCTGGGAGGAAAGTGGACTGAGTTCCCACCTGTTGGGATCTTCAGTGCTTCCATATGCCCCTCCCTCCTGGATGCTGCGGTCGGTCGGCAAGGGCCAATTCCAGATGGTTCTTCCCTGGCTGCCAGGTGGGTTCTTCCAGGGGCCATCCTTATCCAGTCCTGCTGGGAGAAAAGTCCTTAGGTTTACCATAGTACCCATGGCTGCCCTGGGTGTGGCCACTTCCTGCCTGGCCATCTCTGAGGGTGGCCCAGAGTCTCCCCGACTTCGGGTCTGGGTTAGGCATCATTAAATAACACAGGAGGCTCCCGTGCTGCTGGAAGTCGCTGGTCACCCTGGGAAAGCGTGGGGTTTCCATGGAGACAGTGGCTTCTGCCTCATGTCCCCTGGGGACCATTCTCAGGCCTCTCAAGGCAGGTACTCCAGTACCCAGCGGTGGTGCTGAGGAAACAGGACAGGAAAGATGACAATTCTCTCATCCATAGGGCTCATGCCATCCAATGACTACCTTTGGAGAATCTTTTTCACTGACACTGGCTAGCCTGAGGTCAGGTGGCACTTAGGGACGTGCAACTCTGGCTGGCTTTGCATGCTGTCTGGAGAAGGCACCTGAGTGCAGCTAAGGAGCCAGGTAGCCCATGGGGACATTGTAAATCCTTAAGGGAAAGTATTCTAAATATCTCCTCCAGGGTCCCTTCACCAGAGCCCCGAGGGTTCTGGTTTCTGAGTGTCCAGCCGCTCCTGGACCTCTGGATCCTGGGGGAACTGCCTACATTCCACACTGGAATGGAATAGCGCTCAGGCCAAGGAACAGGCTTTCCTGTTCACAGGTTGCTCTGTCCCCGTCCACCCTCCATTCTCAAGCTCTCTCTCCCTTGAACCTCAGCTCTGGATAGGACCCATCTCCATTTCCAAGCATCCCCTGTTGTGGCCCAGAAGCCTATGCCAAACAAGGGCCTCAAAACAAAGTCCTTATTCTAAGCCAAAAGGGGGAGAAACAGTCAAGCTGCGGCTCCACACAGCCGGGTGGGGGGAGGACTTTCCCCCTCTTAGCTCATGTGGAATGTCAGAAAGACTGGGATCAAAGTGGGAAGGACAAGGGGCCAGTGTGGTGGGGACTGCTTCACACAGCCACTACCTGGTGGAGGATTAGCTGCCCAGCCAGCCGCCCAGCCACAAGGTGTGACATTGTGCAAAGCACCACATGCAACCAACCGTTGTTTGTGTCGGCCCTGGTGGCGTGTGCTAATTTTGAAGAATTAAAGCAAAGCCTTACGTGACTCCACAGAAGTCAGAGAGGATTACAGACTAGCAAGTCTTTGCTCATACCACACAGGGGGACTTTTTTTTTTTTCTTTTCTGGTCACCAGGGTTCTCTGATATCCCGGGTTCAGTGTGTGTTGGGGGTCTTTCAGGGGAAAGAGGGGGTGTGACTAGCCTTGAACATGAGTCCAAGATGTTAACTCTTCAAGTTAGCCAACACATCCTCCCCTCGGTGGAAAAAAGAGAAAAAGCCATCCTCACGCTGCTTTATCTAGGCCACCAAAAGGCCTGGAGCCCTTTTCTACCACTCCTCACCTCTGTGGCTTGAGTGTCATCTCTGCCTCTCTACGATCTCATTTTGAAAATGGCAGTGAGCACATGTCCCCTTTCGGAGGTCTATGGCCCATCTCTTCCCACACTACCAGCTCTGTGATCTTGGGCGAGTTGTTTGACCTCTCTGTGCTTTAAATTATGTACCAACTGGGAACAGTGGTTGTACCCCCTTGGTCTTGGTAGTAAGTAGTAAGCTGAAGATGGGCGGGAGCCTGACAGACAGTAGGTGCTGGGTCTACGTGGGATCTTATCTACATTAAGTGCTTTGTGGAAACACATATATAAGTCCTCATGTCACAGCCTCTGGGGGGAGATGTGGAAATCTGCTCTTGCTTCCTCTGTTCAGAACTCTCTCTCTGGCTCTTTCAGGAATGTGAGACCTATGAGAAGTGCTGCCCCAATGTGTGTGGGACCAAGAGCTGTGTGGCAGCCCGCTACATGGATGTGAAAGGGAGGAAGGGCCCTGTGGGTATGCCCAAGGAGGCCACGTGTGATCACTTCATGTGTCTGCAGCAGGGCTCTGAGTGTGACATCTGGGATGGACAGCCCGTGTGCAAGTGCAAAGATCGCTGTGAGAAGGAGCCCAGCTTCACTTGTGCCTCTGACGGCCTCACCTATTACAACCGCTGCTACATGGACGCCGAGGCCTGCTCCAAGGGCATCTCCCTGGCTGTGGTCACCTGCCGCTATCACTTTACCTGGCCCAACACCAGCCCTCCACCGCCTGAGACCACTGCACATCCTACCACGGCCTCTCCGGAGACTCTGGGGCTGGACATGGCAGCCCCGGCCCTGCTCAACCATCCCGTCCATCAATCAGTCACCGTGGGTGAGACCGTGAGTTTCCTCTGTGATGTGGTGGGCCGGCCCCGGCCCGAGCTCACTTGGGAGAAACAGCTGGAGGATAGAGAGAATGTGGTCATGAGGCCCAACCACGTGCGTGGTAACGTGGTGGTCACCAACATTGCCCAGCTGGTCATCTACAATGCCCAGCCCCAAGATGCTGGCATATACACCTGCACAGCTCAGAATGCTGCTGGAGTCCTAAGGGCTGACTTCCCGTTGTCAGTGGTCAGGGGGGGTCAGGCAAGGGCCACCTCAGAGAGCAGTCTCAACGGCACGGCTTTCCCAGTAACTGAGTGCCTAAAGCCCCCGGACAGTGAGGACTGTGGAGAGGAGCAGACGCGCTGGCACTTCGATGCCCAGGCTAACAACTGCCTCACGTTTACCTTCGGCCACTGCCACCGCAATCTCAACCACTTTGAGACCTATGAAGCCTGCATGCTGGCTTGTATGAGTGGGCCGCTGGCCACGTGCAGCCTGCCCGCCCTGCAGGGGCCCTGCAAAGCCTACGTGCCACGCTGGGCCTACAACAGCCAGACGGGCCTCTGCCAGTCCTTCGTCTACGGTGGCTGCGAGGGCAACGGCAACAACTTTGAAAGCCGCGAGGCCTGCGAGGAGTCGTGTCCGTTCCCGAGGGGCAACCAACACTGCCGGGCCTGCAAGCCTCGGCAGAAGCTAGTCACCAGCTTCTGTCGAAGTGACTTCGTCATCCTGGGCAGGGTCTCCGAGCTGACCGAGGAGCCTGACTCAGGCCGTGCCCTGGTGACTGTGGATGAGGTCCTAAAAGATGAGAAGATGGGCCTCAAGTTTCTGGGCCGGGAGCCGCTGGAAGTCACTCTGCTTCACGTAGACTGGGCCTGCCCTTGCCCCAATGTGACAGTGAGCGAGACACCGCTCATCATCATGGGGGAGGTGGAGGGTGGCATGGCCATGCTGAGACCTGACAGTTTCGTGGGCGCGTCGAGCACACGGCGGGTCAGGAAGCTTCGTGAGGTCATGCACAAGAAAACCTGTGACGTCCTCAAGGACTTTCTGGGCTTGCGCTGAAGCTGGCCATCTACCCTGACCCTCCTCCACCCACCCACCCCCTGCCCTCAGTCAGCCACTGGGTGAGATCAGATTAGGCCGCCACGGCCAACGGGGAAACCTCAGCTGACATGTGGGAAGAAAGCCATCATAGGTCTGAAAAGGATCTCTATTCGTTGGGTTCAATAGAAGGTTCATATCTTTTTTTAACTGGGAAGGAAGTTGGCAAAAGGTGAAGAAAAGACACATGTAAGTTATTTCCCGTGAGGGGTCCCCTCAGGTAGTTCCACCCCACCCCCTTTGCTGACCCAGGTCCCTCTGCCCAGTCTCCTAGCCAGGGGTCAGAAAGAGATGGCATCTACCTTGTTAAATGGTTTAGCTTGCACAAGGGGTGTGTGGGAAGAGATAAGAGAGTCCAAGGATTGCTTAAGATAACCTTCCCACTGCCTCCTGCACCACCGTAAGCAGAGACTGCCTCTCATTAAGGGCAGTGGGAAGCCAGAGGACCGTCCAATCCAGGATGTAACCGATTCTAACGGAGGTTGCAGGGACGGCGGCTGCCTTTGGTGGCGTCAGTTTGTGTCCCTGAGGTCACCCCACCAGCAAAAATTCATGTTTTCTCTCCTGGGCTGCCTTGGTTTGTTGGTTTGCTTCTGTTCATTTCGGCCCAGTGGACACTTCCTGGGTGCCAGGTGCTAGGACCATAGAGAAAGGCTGAGCTCCTCTAGCAGAGCCCAAACACAACGTCCTGATCCTAAGCTCCCCCAGGAGCCAGTGAGTGGCTGGCGGCAGTCAGCCACTTGCATCTGATGGATGGTGTGCTGTCATATGCCATGGGCTTCCTTGGAGAAGCTCCAGGATCTGTTTGGGTAGCAAGAGAAGTAAGGTAGACAAAAGGCGGGAGGGGCCGGGGAATCAGAGTGGAGGCGGGCCCAGAGAGAAGGAATATTGCTTGATGCTGCCATCTGGTGGTGAGTATGGGTGTCTGCATGGATCAGGAGGGAGGAGCCATCTAGGTGGGGCCTGGGAGGGGCCTTTTGGAGATGGCAGCTCTGAGATCACTTGTTTTTTTCTGGTCCCAGCCACACAGGCACTGGGTAGAGGATTTGGAACCACTCTATCATTCCTGCACCTGTCCTGTTCTCTCTTCAGCCCTTCATTCTGTCCACATCCCTCCAAAGGAGGCATTGTGGGATGCCCTAATGTCTTCCTCAAATAGGAGGAGGATGATACTAAATAAAAATTCATAGTGTCTACTGTTCTACATGTGTGACTCTTTTGGGAAGGCGAGGAAGGGTCTGTAATCGCATCATTGGTTCTGGCAACCTCTTAGCAGGGAAGTCTCATCAGTGGGACCGAATTTGGGCAGTGGAGGGACACGGTAGATTTTCAGGTCCCCTATGATATATGAGGCTCCTTAGCCGTGGTGCTCAGCAGAGGTCTATGAACTAACTCAGAAAGGCAGCGTGACTTGTCCATAGTCAGAGGCAGAGAGGCCTAGGGCCCTGATGTGCGGTCTGAAGTGCTCTGTGGGGACAGTGGGGGATCAGGGCCGTAGACAAGATCCCGCCTCTGATACTGTGGAGAAGGTGGGAGAGACAAGAGCGGGGAGTGGGGGTGGGGCGTGGGGAGGGCACTGCTCAGCTCTGACTTCTAGACTTCCGGCTGAGGCCTGGTCTCCAGTGTCTTCAGGGGCCTGCTGAGTTCTGACAGTGTTGACACTGGCATTCAGTGCATTTGGTTCCAGGCAGACTTACTGCTGTTCCCCAGACCCCGTCAAGTGTCTGGAACCCATAGCCTAACTGGCCCTCAAAAGAGACACCTCTCTCTTGCAGTTCCCTGGGGATGTCAGGGCCATACCCCAAGGAGGAATCCAGGCCAGGCCCAGCCCAGGCTTGAGGAGGGCGCAAGGAGCTTCTATTTCCTGAGAGAAGAGAGGGCAGGGGGTGGGACCTCCACGCCGTTACTGAAGGACACTGAGCAAGAAACTTAGCCATCAGGATGGCATGACTCATGGTCATTTCCCAACCTGGCCAGGTATCCAATGAGGGCAAGGACTGTCATCCTACTCTGTCCTTAGAGGCCTGAGGACATTGGCTGAACCTGCTTGAAGGCTGCAATGTCCAACAAATAGCCTCAGAGCCCAAGGGGCAAGTGCCCAGTCACTAGTCACAGCTGTTCCGTGGCACTTTAGTTCACTTATACAAACAGGAGTCTAAACTTCACGGTTAGATCCAGTTTGCTGTTCTGCCCCCCCCCCCCCCCCCCCCCCCCCCCCCCCCGTGGAGAGGGAAGTTCAGGGGATCCACCCACAGTGCCGGGCTGACAGTGCAGAAACCACCTAGCCCATGAGACCAGGCTCACCAAGATCTGAATCCAGCCTCTACCTCCCCGCTGCTCTCTCTGAACCTCTTTATGCCTAGCCACACAGCGTGGTAAGCACACGTAGGGAAAACATCATGTTTCTGGTTGTTGTTGTGTGTGCTACCCTGCAGCTGGCTTTATGGGGGACTCAAACGCAGGTGCTCATGCTTATGAGGCAAGCGCGTTAGCACTGAGCTGTCTCCTCAGGCCTGGATTTGTTTTGTTTTGTTTTAGACAGTCTCTCAGTATAGCTCAAACTCACCTCAGCTTCGCTGTGTAGTCCAGATGGGTCTCAAACTCACGATTCTCCTGTCTCAGTCTCTCAAGCGCTGAGATTACAGGCATGCTCGACTATGATGCCTGGCTAGTCATGGCACTTAGGGAGACCTGGGATTCAACCAACTACCTTTGTGAGACCGCAGCCTGGCATGGAGTGGCCCCTTTACCCTGTAAAGATTTCTGGCCAAGGATGGGCCGCAGGACCTAACACCTCCTCTCATTGTTCTGGGCCTTGTGCCTTGGCCGGCTCCTGTTTCTCACAGAGGACGTCTGAAATGAACCCCTCTCATGGCCTGAGTCGGGGCTCAGAAGCTGTGAGTCCTGAGGGAATGGGTGATGGAGAAACTATGGCAATTTCTGACCTGCCGTGTAAGATAGATTTCTTTCTTGAAATGGCGTGGTGTCTTTTCATCTTTGCTGGCCTGGCCTTATGCAATGGCCGACAGTGAGCAGCTTCTCAGGCTGACTTGAGTTCCCAGGGCAGGGGTACCAGGCAACCTGTGAAGGTCCCCTGGCTCAGTGTGAGAGACATGGCCTCAATCCTGCTCCAGGACGCAAAGAACCCAGGGCCATCTGCAGCAAGGCCAGTCCTGCTTCCCTGTTTGTGACAGAGCTCACTCCTCGCCTTCTCAAAGCTGGATGGCTCTCCTTACCACTAGCCTGCTCTCCAGACCTTTTCTTCCCTTCCAATCTATTCAGGCTTGGCTGACACTAGACCACAACTGTCCCCACCACCCCTAAGCTAGGCACTGTGGCTTTGTTTACCCTCCTCCCTCCCTCTTCCTGAACCCCAGCCTCCTGGGACACTCTGCTCCATTGTCTGGCCAGCTGCTCCCTAGTCTGATGTCACCCTCAGGACAGTGGCGCCAGAGAGCCACCCAAGTGCTAGCACAAAAAACCAACTAGGGGAAGGGGACAGTAAGTAGTAACACATAGCCTCGTGGCTGTTTCCCTCGGCTGTGATCGCCAACTGCCCCGTGACGATAACACCAGGCCCACAGAGTTTACTTTGCGGCATCAAGCACCCTCTCCTGTGCTCTACACGGAGACGGCATGAGGCACAATGCCACTGTGTAGCTGGGAAAAATAAGGCAAGGGTAACGAGAAATTTACTTAGCCGTGTGCCAGAGCACAGGGCTACAAATCCAGCACTTGGGAGCCAGAGGCAGGAGGATTTCAAGTTCAAGGCCAGACTTGGCTCCATAGCAAAGTTCCAGCTCAAAAGCAAAGGTAAAACAAGAGAAAAATAAAGAAAGAGGGACTGGGGAGATGGCTCAGTAACAGCATGAAGACCCGAGTTTGGATCCCCAGAACCCATGCAGAAATCTGGGTACAGTCTGTCATCCCTGTGCTGGGGAGGTGGATTCAGGGCGATACTTGGGGGGGCTTGCCCAGACAGCCAGGCTAGCCGAATGTGTGCACCAGGTCCAGTGAGAAGTCCTGTTCCAAAAATGTGGAGGGAGAGAGATGGTTCGGTGAGGAAAAGGGTTTGCTGCCATGCCTGAGTTCAATCCGTAGGTACCACATGGTGGACAGAAAGAATCTATTCCCACAGGTTGTATACACACACACACACACACACACACACACACACACACACACACTGTGGCAATGCTCACCCCACAAACACACAATAAATAAATATGTAAAAAATGAATACAGCCGGGCGGTGGTGGCACACGCCTTTAATCCCAGTACTCGGGAGGCAGAGGCAGGCGGATCTCTGTGAGTTCAAGGCCAGCCTGGGCTACCAAGTGAGTTCCAGGAAAGGCGCAAAGCTACACAGAGAAACCCTGTCTCAAAAAACCAAAAAAAAAAAAAAAAAGAATACATAAATAAATAATAATAAAATAAGGTGGGGGTGACAGAGTCAGACACCTGACACCAACCTCCGGCCTCCACGTGTGCTGGCGAGCACACCTGCATGCACACACAGGTACATGTGCACACACAAGAGACTTTCCCAGGACTACACAGTTGCCAAATGGCAAAGCCAAGGGCTGTGTACTGCTGTTGAGAACTCTGAATGGTTGTGTTACACGGTTTCTACTGGTGTATGAAATATACACACGCACACACACGCACGCACGCAGGCACCCATGTGCCCTGTTCTGCCTGGGTGGGCCGTGACGAGTCCGATCTTGAACCCCGATGCCTCCGCAGAGTGTGGCTCCAGCCAGTCATTCGCAGGCACCTCACCCCAGAGCTGTTTACATCCCGGACACGTGATGAGCTTCCATCCCACGCAACTGCAGTCATGGCCTAGATTCCTGAGCCAGACATTAGCTTTCTACCGCCTCATCCTTCAGCAGGCAGCTCCTTGGGGGAAGAAGGCTCTGCTGTCCCGAGGCTGCCTCAGCCTCTTCTCCAGGCCTGGCCTCCCTCTAGGCTGGTGCTGACCCAAATCGGAATGACAATGACGACCAGGGGCTCCAGGAACACTGCGGGCCCTGCTCAGGGCTCACAAGGGGGTTCGCTGGATGAGCACGGGATCTGGGAGGAGGGCCGTGTGGGGCCACTGCATTTTGTGACTACCATTGGGCCAAGAAGGGTCCCTCTGGGGTCTTCCCTTCTCAGCCCTACTCCGGTATACCTCCTTTTCTTATCCCGTCTCCCCAAGGAGCCTGGGGCTCCCTTCTCCTCCTCTCTAGGGAATGTGTGAGTAATGCAGGCAGGAGGGTGGCAGGGCTCCTGGGTCCTATTCTTGGCTGTGCCCTCATTCTGGAATGTGCCCCGAGGTCAAGTGACACTGCTCACTCGGGCTGTGTCAGGAGGAAGGAAGGATAAGCTTCCAGGAGATCCTCCCAAGGAAGAGTGTAGGCAGGCAGGTGGGCATGCTGGCCAGTCCTCTTCTCCCACATTAGGCTCCCAAACCCCTCAGCCCTTCTACTTCAAGGTCGGGTCGGAGTCTCTGTGTTCATATCCCAAGTTAACTTAGGACAGGGAACCCTGGCATCCAGATGTCTAATATTAATGGTCTCCTTCAAGCTCATTCACATGATGGGAATCCAGGACTCAGTCCCTGTGTGTACTAGTCCAGACTGGCCCAGAGGTGGGGCCCCTTCCCAGCACATCTCTGGGAAGATGCAGGGGTACCCCAACACATCGATGCTATCTGCCCCTTCCAAGTCTTGAGGAAACTGCCAGAGACCTGGCAGGATGAAGTGGTAGCCATTTTAATTCTTTGTTTTCTGGTTTATGGGGAGGGGCCCAGGCAGCTCTGTCTAGCAAGACAGCAGAGGGTGGCGGATGGTGGCTGTCTTGTGTCCTTTGTGTGTGACAGTCAGGAAGCAGGCCCTTCCACAGACAGGGGCAGACAGCTCGTCTTCCTTGTCAGCTTGATTAGATTTGGAAGCACCTAGGAGACACGTCTCTGGGCCTGTCTGGGAGGGTATTTCCAGAGAGATTTAATGGAGGAAGAAAGACTCGCCCTGAATGTGGGCAGCAACATCCCATGAACTGGAATCCCAGACTAAACAAAAGAGGGAAAAAGGAACGCTGAAGGGACAGCCCAGTTGGCACAGTGCTGACCTGGCAAGTGTGAGGACCTTAGTCCATTGCCCAGACCCCAACCCTCAACCCCCAACACAAACCCAGGCATGAAGAGGGAAGCCTGCAGCCCCAGCACTGAGGAGGTCGAGACAGCCGGACTCTTGGGGCTTGCTGGGCATCCAGTCCAGTCTGCTTGAGAACTCCAAGCCAGCGAGAGAGGCCGGCTCAAAAAAAAAAAAGGCGCTGCCTTCCAAAGGCTAACGCCAGAGGCTGACACATCTGGTTTTCACATGTACATGACATGAGCATCACACACACACACACACACACACACACACACACACACACACACACACACACACACACACACGAGCTTTGTGCCGAGGAGAAAGCCAGCTGAGCACCCGCATTCATTTCTTTCTGCTTCCTTACAGTAGGTGCAATGTGACCTGCCCCATCACACTCCTTCTGCTACGCCTTCCCCGCCGTGACGAACTGTGTTCCTTCAAATCCTGAGGCAGACTCAGCCTTTTCTCCCTCAAGTTTCTTTAGTCGGGTATTTTTTTCATAGCCAGCCCTCTTTAAGCTGGCATTATTTTATTACTTTGCCACTTTCAGACCCCACCCTAACCTAGAAGGGAAAAGAGAAAATGCTTCTTGGATTCGCCAGCCCAAGGCCAAGACATTCAGGATATCAATAAGTAGTTATTTAGTGGACGAATGAATAAAGTAAGCCTTCCATGCCTTATGGAGGGAGATGCCTCGCAGGTACCACTTCCCTGACTTTACACACGCTGACTTTGAGACACTAAATGATAAGGGCAACTTCCCTCTGGTCACAGGGTTAAGGAACGGAAGAGCTGACACTGGGTCGGCCTGGCTTTAGCTACGCTTTCCAGCGTGCTCCACATATTTGAGTCATTTTACCTAGAGGCCGAGGCCCTCGGTGGCAGCTCGACTCTCGACTGTCCTTGCCCGACATTTCCATCTGGTCCTAGCCTCTGAGGGGACAGACAGAGCCTTACAGAAGGATTGTGAAGCCGTATTCTGCAGTATACACAGCATTGAGTACACATGAGTGAACTCAAAAGAAACGCAGTTTGAAATGTGGTTCTTCAGTCGCATCGAGCACATCTCAAGGGCCACAGCTCTTGTGTTTTGGGTGACACAGACAGAATCCTCCAGGGTGCTCTACCCAGCACAGCCCTGTCATGGGCTTAAAAGCAGAATCATTTTCTCTGGCAGAGGACTCACCAAAGGGTGCAAGGCATCTCAAGTGCTCCTTAATGCTATGCTTTTGTCCTGCCAAGGACACTAGAGGTTTCCATTTTTAGCCGTCTGCTGGTATGTGGTCTCATGGTCTTACGGCCAACAATACTATATGGGCTATAACACTATACTATAATACTATATAATCACTCACACCGTAGGTAGGCCCTGACTTCAGCCTTGAGATCCTCATATCTTTTCTCCCAGAAGGCTTCCAGATTTTCATGCAAATGAGGTTCTTGAGAAGGAAGAAAAGTCAGTACATATACACATGCATGTACATGTAGACACACACACAGCGCTAACTGTCAGGTGAAAGTGACTACCGAAGTGTGAACTAATTGTAGCAGAGAGAAGCCGTTGATTGGTAGGAACTAGAGACTCAGCCCTCCCGTGGCCTGACACAGTGACATGTGACATGTGACAGCTGCCACCTCCCAAGTGGGCTGACAGTAGGCCGGTTCCTTGGCATGCTTTCAGAGATGCTCAGGTCACACTGTCATCTTGTTTCTTGTGAGGACATCCTGACTAAAGGTCTAAGAATTGCTTTGCTTGTGGGTATTGCTATTGTAATTGTACTGTGTAAGTCTTTAAAGAGGGACCAGCCAGGCTTGGAGATACAAGCCTGTAATCACAGCTACTCATGAGGCCAAGGCAGGAGGATTGTAAGTTCAAAGCCTGCCTGGGATAGAGTGAGCTTAAAGCCTGCTTGGACAGCTTAGCAAGACCCTGCCTCAATATGAAAAATAGAAAGGGGGCCAACAAGATGGCCCAGTGGGTAAAGGTGCTTGCTACCAAGCCTGATCCCTGGGCTCCACGTGGTAGATGGAGAGAAATGTCACCTCAAAGTTGACCTCTGACTTCCATACAGGCGCCATGACACACATGTGTCCCTTCCAAAATAAATCAGAGTGCAATTAAAAATAAATAAAACATGAAAAAGACTAACACTCGTGAGGTTCCAGCCTCAATCCTCAGCTCCTGTCATGAATCAATCAGTAGAAAAAAATAAAGGGACAAGATAGTTTAGCTTTAGGACCGTCAAGTCTCCTTGTGGCCCACAGTGGTTACCAACGCAGAAAGGTCAAGGTTATGAAGGAGCCTGAGTTCCTGGGACAGACTGCCTGGGCTATGTGGCTTCTCGGTGCCTGGGCATCTTCATCTGTAAATGGCATAATGGCAGTAGCCGAGGTGCCCTCCAGAGGCTGACTGCCCTGGGGCCGGTTGCTCCGGTTGGTTGGGAATAATTGCGTTTGTGTGCTTCTGCCGGTGTCTAAAACCAAAACCGGAGAGGGAGAATGGCCCTCTGCCCACAGCTACCTTGGAGAGCAAAATGTCATCTCGTTTGTGGACAAGGAAGGGTCCAGGAGGGGGGCGGCTGGAGAAAAGAAGGGAAGGGGGGAAGAGTGGGGAGAAAGAGAAGAAATAGAGAAAACCCCAGCCCTGTCCGGGCCATGTCCACTGGGTTGGGCAGCTGATAGTCCAATAAGCAGAGATGAGGCAACAAGGTGAGTGGAGATGGGGTGCTCTCAGCCTTTAGGGAGACCCCTCAGGCTATTTCTCCACCCTTCATTCCCAGCTCCAGTGCCTAGGGTCAGGAAGCCCGGTTCTCACTGACTCACTTCAATGACCTTATCTCAGTACACAAGAAGCAGCAGAATAAATGTGCCAACAGCCTCTTAGCCCTGGTATGACCAATAACAGACTCAAAAGGATCTTTTCCAATCATCACAACCAACTATCCCATTCTTAGTAGGACACGCTGGCATCTTAATGAGAGGCAAGTGTTTGTGGATGAACAGAACCCAGCTCCAGTGACACACCGAGGATGACCCAGCTCTGTCCTGGGCCTCCTACAAGGTGGATCCCTCTGACCAATTAAATGCCTTGGTGACAGGCTTGTTTCCATCACTGGGAGCCAGCAGCACTTAATGTGTGCTCCACATGTATTATATCATTAAGTGTTTGTAACCCTGTGAGGTGCATGTTATTCACCCCCACTTAATAGTCTCCTCATTTCAGAGATGATGAAGCATGCTCAGGGAGCTGGAATGATTTGCCCAGGTCCCTGAACAAGCAGGGACCAAGCCTGGGTG
Organism: Peromyscus californicus insignis; assembly: GCF_007827085.1. Classification (NCBI taxonomy): domain Eukaryota; kingdom Metazoa; phylum Chordata; class Mammalia; order Rodentia; family Cricetidae; genus Peromyscus; species Peromyscus californicus. Next base: position 28,545,985 of record NW_026294551.1, read on the forward strand.
GGCCCCCATGACTCTGAAGCCCATACATTTAGCCACATGCATAATAACCTCCGCCATAGATCAGGAATAGAGATGGATGACTCTCTCTTGCATTGGCTTCCTCTCTGATCATAAGCCTTTCTTCCTAGGTTTCTCATGGGAGGACATGTTCAAAGCCAGCTTGACCTCCCCTATGGATTGAAGTTATTCTATGCAAAGAAAGAGAATATGCCTGATATTTATGTATCAAATATGCTTATCACACCAACCCTGACAAGTAACATTTTTAATACTTCTCTAGGGAGAAAATATAAGTCTGAGTAGGTCTGACTGACAGGGTACAACTACTATGAATGAGTTTGGGGTGCAACCTCAAGTCTAACCCCCCAACTCCCCCCCCAGCTTATATGAGTGATATGATCTAGGGGATTTCTCGAGCTCCTTACACTCCTACAGAACACTGTAGCATGAGCTTTTGTGTTACCAGGGAGTCCTGAGCACTCATCCCTGCTGCTAAGTTTGGCCCAAGACCTGGACCAGACAGACACTTGTGCTTTTTATACCAAAGCTGGCTCTGTGTGGACAGACCAGCCATGCTCTCTAAACAGTCTCAGATCTGTGGGAGAGCACGGCTAGCTTGTGAAGGTGTTCTCAGCAGACCACAGAGTGCTCAGCCACGGGAGACACTTGGACACGTTATCCAAGGGGGAAGAGTTACGCGGGGCAAATTCTGCACAAGTTTCATGTAAAGCACTCCCTCCAAAGTTTGTGGGACTTATTTTCCGATTGCTTCTTGTTTTCAAGACAGAGTCTCACTGCGTAGCCCAGGCCTTGTTCATCAGCGCTGAGATTATAGACATGCCCCACAGGCCCAGCTCCAGACCTCATTCTTTTTCTTTTCCTCTTTCTCTCTTCCGTTTTTCTTTCTTTTTTAAACAGTGTCTCGTATAACCCAGGCTGGCCTCAAAATCTTCAGGTGGCTGAGGATGACCTTGAACTTCTAATCTCCTGCCTAAGCAGTGCTAGATTTACAGGCCTGTGTTACCGGGCCTGGCTTAATGTGGTGGCAGGAATCAAATCCGGAGTTTCATGCACGCCAGGCAAGCACTCTGCCACGCACCTCTCTCCTTGGCCCTCCAAGTCTCAGTTTTTGATTTATGTCCCGACTGGAAACTATTTCAGGCAGCCAAACAGGACAGGCAAAACAATTAAGTTTCATAAAGATTTGCTTCCTACACCAGGGCAGGGTGTGGCGATCAGGGTGGTGATGAGGGTGGCACAGGAGAGAGACCTGGGGGGGGGCGGGGGGGGGGGCGCGGGGGGGGGGGGGGCCGGTCTGAGTTTGTGCAATGGATGCTCTTTCCATTGGACTTCTGGGCGGGTGGAACCTTGTACAAACCCTGACATGGCAAAACTCACAGAAAAAGTAAGAAAGCAAGCCACCCCTAGAGGGAGCCTCTTGCCTGAGGAGGTTTTTCCCGGCCCCTCGTAAACTGCAAACCTGTCTTGAGAGGCTGGAATCAGAGCCGTAGCACTTACACAACCTGATCCCTCCCCTCGTTACTGCCGCTTCTGCCCTTGGACTTCCAACCTGTCCCCCATGCCACCTCTGGGTTTGCTGAACAAGGACGTTCTAAACCATCTCTCCCAGTGATTCCCTACAAAGCGTGGAACAGTTGGTGGTGGGGGTTAAGATTTCCAAGTTCAAAGGCTGCTTCTTCCAATTTTGTGTTTTGATGGCCTCCGCCGTTCCCGCAAGGGTCAGCAGCGTGTATTCCCCCTACTGCCCACACGCCAGGTGACCGGGAGCCATGCCCAAGTCTTCTTCAGTTTCTCTTGTCCTTCCACTGGAGCTGGGCGATGGAGGAGGCCCAGGCTTCCCAAGGGACTTCAGTGAACACTTGACCCCCTCTGTACGTCTTTACAACGCCTAGCCTAGAGCTAAGTCCCGTGGTCTCTGTGTGTGGCTCACACTTCCAGTGTGGCCTGGGATATTGACTGGGCTTGTGTACTAACTTCTGCTAGACTGCAGCTCCCTGAAAGCTTTCAAACGGTCTGTAGCTGTATAGCACCAAGGAGGGCCTGACCCAGCAGGTGGCTCTTTGAACAGATTTCTAGAGTGGATACACATCCCACCTAAGCAAGACTTTAGGAACCCGAATGAAATTCTGAGCCCGCGGGAGTCCCTCCCGAGCTGATACATCTCTTTTGCTGTAACACGTCGGAGTGAAGGCCAGGACCAAAGACTTCAGACTGTGAAGTGCTTGTGGCTGCTTCTCAGTCCGATTAGTCAGAGCGCAGTTGTGATGTCAGCAAGACTAGCATCTGGCTTGTAAGCACCTGAGTATGCCTGGCAAAGGCTGGTATTAAAACCAGTTTGGGGTCGCTGGGCACCTACAGGAGAGGGGAAGTTGGAGGAAAGACTATCTTAGATGACCTTCTACCTAAGCAAGACTGGGGTTTTGTTGTTTGTTTTGGTTTTTTGTTGTTGTTGTTTGTCTGTTTGTTTTTGGGCTTTTCGAGACAGAGTTTCTCTGTGTAGCTTTGGTGCCTGTCCTGGATCTCTCTCTGTAGCCCAGGCCGGCCTCGAACTCACAGAAACCCGCCTGGCTCTGCATCCTGAGTGCTGAGATTAAAGGCATGTGCCACCACCGCCCGGCTTTGTTTTTTGAGACAAGGATTCATGTAGTCCAGGGGGAGGCCTCAAACTCTCCAAGTAGCCAAGGATAATCTTGAACTTCTGGTACTACTGCCTTTACCTCCCAAGGACTAGGATTACTGCTGCGTACCACCATGCCTAGTTGATGTGATCTGAGGCTTCACACATGTTAGTTAGACATTCTACTTCAGCTTAGATGGATCTTTTTTATTTTATTTATTTATTTATTTTATGTGTATGTGGGTATACGAATGTGCGTATGGTGTATATGTGTGCATACATGTGTGTGTATACATTTGTGTGCTCCCACAGAAGCCAGAGGAGAATACAAAGCGTGGTGGGGGTTAAGATTTCCAAGTCCTCCTGTAAAGGGTAGTTCATTATAAAGTCTACCTATTAGCCAGGCTTCGTGGTGCACGCATTTGATCCCAGCACTTGGGAGGCAGAGGCAGACAGATATCTGTGAGTTCAAGGCCAGCCTAGGCTACAGAGTGAGTATCAGGACACCCAGGGCTGCACAGAGAAACCCTGTCTTGAAAAAACAATAACTAAATAATTACATGATAGATAGATAGGTAGGTAGGTAGGTAGATAGATAGATAGATAGATAGATAGATAGATAGACAGACAGATAGATAGACAGACAGATAGATAGAGTTGAAGAGATACTTGGCCGATTGAAGGCAACCACTGTAAGAATGGGCTGCAAAATAGAATCCCACAGCTCAAAGCCAACTCTCTTGTGACTCTGTCACAAGCTTTTCATCTCCATTTCTTCCTCTGAAAGGGAGGAATGATACAACTTCCAGAGGCGTGTTCTATAGAGATTGAAATGAGTTCCAGTGCACAGGGGCTTAGAGCAACATCTAACATGATCAGGACAGTGTAAGCACTGACTTAGGCGTGCCCAGCTCCTGAGGTTGGTCATTCCCTCTGGAATCCCAAAGACGTTGTGACTGTGTCAAAATCAGCATTGACAAGGAACACAGAAGACTTCCTACCTTCCTTCAAACTGGGGGAGAAAGGAAAGGACACACACACACACACACACACACACACACACACACACACACACACACGGTCATCAACAGCTGTACGCCTGTGTGTCTCAGACCTTCCCTAAAGTCTCCACTAAGGGATGCTGATCTCTAGGCAGTCCCAGGGTAGTGTGGACAGCACTCTTCAGGTACTCTCCCATTGCTCCCAGACCTGGAGAGCAGAGACAGAATACACACCTATCACTCAACTGGAAGATGCCCCACCCCTTTTTATATACACGCCTAAAGGCTGGGTGTGGCCACACAAACCTGTACTTCAGCACTTAGGAGGTGGAGGCCAGAAAATCAGGAGTTCAAGGCCAGCTTTGACCACATAGCAAATTTGAGGCCAGCCTGCCTAAAAAAGAGAAAAAAGAAAAAAGAAAGGAAAGAAAGGAGAGGAAGAAAAGAAAAAGGCACCAAACAACAAAAATCTCCTAGAAAATCAGGCCACATAGTTCCTTGCATTATGCCCAACTCCCTTTCCACAACACACATCAACGCTTTCTCTCCTCCGATTCTGTGGAGGACTCAGAAAGACACAGCGTTTCTGTCCTGTTCTCAGTCTTCGCTTAAGGAGCCCCTGGAGCCACCTTAGTTTCTAGAGAGGCTGTGGGGGTTGTAGGTATCTTAAGCTGTCTGGAAATGGTTCAGCATCCCCACGGGCGGTTCCTGGAAAAAGGAAGGAATTAGCAGAAAGTAAGTCACTGGTGCTCCACAGAACCTCAGAATAGTAGGTAGCTTACAGAGGACAAGGGCACTCTGGGGAAGGAGTAGGCAAATGGTGAGACATATGCAGAAAATCGGGGTGAGGAAGAACAGGCATGCTCACTCCAAAATAAGGCAAATCCTTACTAGAGATAAAGTGATGGGTGGGAAAGGGTGGTGGGAAAAGCCACCTGAAGAGCCCTTCTATTTGAAGCAAAAAAGTAAAGGCTATTTACTCCTAACAGACTGGACCTGCGTCAACAGGAATCTGGACCCTGTGCTAAGATGGGTAATATATGTATGGGCTTATGATTCCTCGTGTGTGTGTGTGTGTGTGTGTGTGTGTGTGTGTGTGTGTGTGTGTGTGTGTGTGTTACAGATGAGGCTGTTCTTGAAGGCCTGATCTTTCTGCTTTTACTTCCCAAATGCATGCCATCATGCCCAGCTCATAGGATTCCATTTCTTAAGCCTTATTGGTGTAATAATGATAGTATTCCCATCTGTCATCAACACAGAGACCAGGCTAGACTAGTGCATGTCCCTGATTGTCACACTCTGTGGTCTAAAGGAATTATGTATTAATGTGTGTGTTATGGTATGTCTGGTATGTATGTGTGTGTGGATGTAGCACATGTGTGTGGTGTGTGCACATATGTGTATGTGTACACACCTGTGTGTGCAGAGGCTAGAAGGATATCAGGTGTTCTCGATCACTCATCATCTTAACCTTTGAGACAGTCTCTCACTAAACCTGGAGCTAGGATGGTGGCCAGCTAGCCCCAGTGATCTTCCTGTCTCCGACCTCACAGTGCTGGGGATATAAGGTATATGTGACCATGTCAGGTTTTTCTATGTGGCTTCTGGGATCCAAACGCGGGTCTTTATGCTTATGCAACAAGGCTTTTGCCCATCAAGACATGTCTCCAGCCTAATGAAATTGTTTGAAGTCAGCACAACCCATCCTTCACACTCCAAAGAGTCTACGGCACTCTGTTTTTCTAGCTCTCACAATATCAGTGCTAAGGAAGAAAGCAACCCTCAGGAGCTGTAGGAGGCCATATGGAGAACCAGAGCATAAAGGCAGCCGCAATCTTATGGCTGGAAAGGAGGCTTATGTTTGACTTTAAGATTCGGTGTTTAAATTAAAAAAAAAAAAAAGCATAAAAGCAATGTCTAGCTCTTTTCATCTAAGTGACTTTTCCGCAATTATTTTTGCAACACTTGAGTGTATAGACAGAAGGGATGCGACCCATGGTATATGCCAAGGTTTGTCTAAAAATATTGTACACCTGTTCTGTGTTCTGCACACTGGTCATATTTTGTCAGTGAAGTAAGTACTCATAATGCTTGAAGGAATGTGTTTTTCCTTCCAAGTTCTCAATGTTTTTCCCTTCGGTAAAGCAAACCTCCTCCTCCTCCTTTCTACCTGCATTATATATAATCCACTAGAGCCATTATCCACCTGGCGTATCCATCACTAGGGCTGTGTGTAACCACTCCTGTCCTTGGCCCAGTGTTCTTTAAATAGGGACTACCATAATATTTTTTTTTTCACAACAGCATAGAGACTTTCTTTGATTTAGCAAACATTTTGGGCTGCTCCCACAAGGCACATCGTCTAATGTCCTGGTTTTAAGTCAGCTTACCAACTAAAGAGTGCTGAACATTGGTTTCCCTCAGTCTCAAAGCTAGAAACACAGACTCTGTGATATGGAATACTAAGGTGTGAATAGAACAGGACTTAGGGTGTCGCCGTAGAGGTCTCAATTCTCTGCAAATAACTGACTATACCATAAGATGTTGTTGTTAAGGAGACAGGCACGGTGGCCTCATGCCTATATAACCCCAGCTTTGGGGAGGTAGGTAGAAACAGAAGGGTCACCAGAAGTTCAAAGCCAACCCAGTCCACATAGTGCGTTCCAGGTCAGCCAGGACTATGAAATGACACCCTGTCTCAGAAACCCCAAAACCAAACCAGCCAACCAACAAGCAAACAAGACAGGTTTTCAAATAAGGGAAGCAAACACAGCTAACGCTATGGGCTTTGTGGCTTCTAAAAAATGAGAGCCTTTACGTCCACATGTTCTATTAGTTCACTGACAGCTCTGTCTGTCCATCCAGTCTCTTGGCATCTTAGGCTGGCCTGCAACTCGATATGTAGCCCTTGAACTCAAGATCGGCGGGCTTCAGTGGCCCAAGTGCTGGAGTGCTAAATTACATGGGCATGCCATCTGTAATCGATTCACTGACTTTCTATATATATATATATATATATATATATATATATATATATATATATATATATATATATATAGAGAGAGAGAGAGAGAGAGAGAGAGAGAGATAGATATAGATAGATAGATAGATAGATAGATAGATAGATAGATAGATAGATAGATAGATAGTGCATCCTGGGATACAAATTGGCCCTAACCTTGCTAGGCAGCCAAGGATGACCTTGAACTCCTGATCCTCCGGCCACCACCTCTCCAAAGTGCTTGGACTGCAGGTATGCACCAGCACTCCCAGCTTTTTCACTGACAGCTCTTCATGGGGAAGTGATGAGTTCTCACATCCCCCTCTGCACAGCCATGCGGGCTAAGAGAGTCAGTGTAATTAGACAAAGAGTTAGACCCATAACTTCAAGTAGTTTCTGGGCATGAACTGTCTCCTGATTGTTTTCTTTGAAAGTGTGCTTAACCATGAGATCATCCTACAGTTCCAACAGGGGATTCCTCTAAAATATAAAATCTTTTTATATTTTAAAAGGTGTTGAAACCTAAGAGTTTGAAACAGGAGGTGTGTGATTGAGTCCAGCTGATGCTACATAGCCAGACCCCAAAACTTGGCTGGTGAGATGTCTCAATGGGTAAAATAATGATGTGGGTTTGATCCATGGAGCCCACATAAAAGTAGAAGGGGAGATGTGGTTCCATAAAGCTGTCCTCTGACCTACACACACACACACACACACACACACACACACACACACACACACACCACACACACACCACACACACACACAAACATGACACTAAAAAATACTTTTTTTTTTTGTTTTGTTTTTGTTTTTTTCGAGACAGGGTTTCTCTGTGTAGCTTTGCGCCTTTTCCTGGAACTCACTTGGTAGTCCAGGCTGGCCTCGAACTCACAGAGATCCGCCTGGCTCTGCCTCCCGAGTGCTGGGATTAAAGGTGTGCGCCACCACCACCCGGCTCGTTTTTTTTCAAGACAGGGTTTCTCTGTGTTGTTTTGGTGCCTGTCCTGGATCTCGCTCTGTAGACCAGGCTGGTGCTGTGGGATGTTCTGTATGTCAAATGTGTTGCTGATTGGTCAATAAATAAAACACTGATTGGCCATTGGCTAGGCAGGAAGTATAGGCAGGACAAGGAGGGGAATAAAGCTGGGAAGTGAAAGGCTGAGTCAGAGAGACACTGCCAGTCGCCATGATGACAAACAGCATGTGAAGATGCCGGTAAGCTACCAGCCACGTGGCAAGGTATAGATTTATAGAAATGGATTAATTTAAGCTGTAAGAAAAGTTAGCAAGAAGCCTGCCATGGCCATACAGTTTGTAACCAACTCTCTGTGTTTACTTGGTTGGGTCTGAGCGGCTGTGGGACTGGCAGGTGAGAGAGATTTGTCCTGACTCTGGGCCAGGCAGGAAAACTCTAGCTACAGGCTGGCCTCGAACTCACAGAGATCCACCTGGCTCTGCCTCCCAAGTGCTGGGATTAAAGGTGTGCACTACCACTGCCCGGCTAAAAAATACTATAAAGGCTAAACAAGGTGACAGACAGACATCTCTGATGGGATGGGAGATGGAAATAAAGTCAGGATAGTCGGCTGGAAGTTCACAGAGCAGCTAACATGGACTTCCACAGCAAGAACACTCAGCAAAGCAACAGAAATTAAGAGAGACTCTGCCTCAAAAACATAGAGGACCTGCATGATGGCCCAGCAGGTAAAGGCACCTGATGACCTGAGTCATCCTGGAACCCACATGATAGAGAGAAATGAATCCTGTAAGTTGTCCTCCAGCCTCCTCAAGATTACCCACACATACAATTTTTTAAAATTAAAAAGTATATAAAAGTCTTCAAACTCAAATATGGAGGAATGACTAGGAGAAGCTTGTTGCTTACAAGTTAAATTCCATCAATAACAAAATTGGTGGTCAAACCTAACCCCCCCAAAAACCACTTTAAGAGTCCAATCAAATCCTAACCAACCCTAAAATTTATATAGCAGGAATCTTTGTATAACAGGATTCAATCCACATATTTTAAAAGTGGGCTTTCCTGTGTGTGTGTGTGTGTGTGTGTGTGTGTGTGTGTGTGTGTGTGTGTGTACATGCATGTGTGCACACTCGAGCATGGCCATACATCTAAACATGTTCAAAACTAATAGCAACATTAGAGGGTATAGAAGAAGTTCATTATCATGCTTCTAAAATGTAGCCAGTTTCCATTTTAATTAAAATATTCTTGAAGGATTTTTTTTTCCAAGAACAAATGAGAGTTTTTTGTTTCCTCATGCTTCAAAAGTCAAAGAATATTTATCAGATCCCTGACACACACACACACACACACACACACACACACACACACACACACACACACACACAAATCATGTCTTACAAAGGTTTGCCTTTGGGAAGCTCTTTAGTAATAGTAATTTACAAACAAATCACAGGTGCTACAAATGTATTATTGAAGATTACTTCAGGAAGTTACTTTGCCTTTCCTTAGAGTATTTATCAAAAAGCACAGCTAAGGAATAAAAATAGCCTCAGAAGTCAGCGAGTTTTAGTTAGAAGTAGTGTCGGATTAAATCTACGGCCTTGAGCACAGGGAACTCACACAATGCTTATAAGCTGAGGGAAATGGGGCTAGAAAGACGGAGCAGTGGTCGAGAGGCCATTCCGTTCTTGCAGTACTTTGAAATACTCTATTTTTGGCAAAGCATCACCATGACCTCTGAGCATGGTGCTATTGTCCGCATATAGTATCCCCCAAAGTCCATCTGTTAAAAGTCTTGGTCCTCAGCATGGACCCAGTTGGGAGCTTCTGTGGGCCTTTAAGAGGTGGCATTCATTAGGAGGCTCTTAGGTCCTTGGAGCCGGACCCTTGGAAGGGGCTCATTGGACTTGAATCTTCTCTCTTCTTAACTCCTGATCCCCCACCCCCTGCCTCCACCCCGAATGCTGGGATTACAAGCATGTGCAACCACTACCAGCTAAACCTTTTCTCAGTTAATAGCCTCAATAATGAAAAAGTGATTGCTGGGCGGTGGTGGTGCACACCTTTAATCCCAGCACTTGGGAGGCAGAGGCAGGCGGATCTCTATGAGTTCGAGGCCAGCCTGGTCTCTAAAGTGAGTTCCAGGAAAGGCGCGAAGCTACACAGAGAAACCCTGTCTTGAAAAACCAAAAAAAAAAAAAAAAAAAGTGATCAACACGTGGCTAAATGCCCCCCATTAGACCCTTCAGAGAAAGACTTCGGGAAGAACTTTTACAAGTCATGTGTCTGGAATATCAAAGATAAGTTAATTTCTCTTGACTTCAAGTCACAATAGCAACTAATCTGAGGGAATACGGTTTAGCATTTAAGGGCACGACCCCTGCCATGACCACCCCAGTTTGAATCCCAAGTATGTCACTTACTGACCATGCAATCTTAAGCCAAGCTCTGTGTGCTTCAGTCTCTTCCCCACCCCCACCCCGCATGGTTTGTAAACTGGGTTAGAACTGGGCCTGGCACACAGAGTGCTGTAGAAGTATTTAACTGGAGCATTTATAAGGTTTTTAAAACACAAGTGCATGCCTCTTCCAGTTGCATGCACAGACATCGATTCTAGATCTTTCCAAAAGAGGAAAAGATTTTCCAAGTATACCACAGAAACGAAAGAAATCTGATCTCTAGTGACCTCCCGGAACACTGAACAATGTCATGGCCCTTACTCAGCAGCAACAATTTCATGCAGCCTTCTAATGAGTCTGTTTTCCTCATCTCTTACCCTGGAGAAACCTAGCTTGGGCAAAGGTAGGCATTCCAGCCAGCCAAGGGCAGAGAGAAAGCCTTCTTCGTCTGTGGGTTTTGCAGCCAGGAATTTACCACCTACAAGTAGAAAATACTTGAGAACTTTGTTTTTATTCAGTATGTATAGTTATTGCCCCTAAACAATGTAGCATAACAAATATTCATATGGCATTTGCAATATATTAGGTATTATAATCTAGAAATGATTTAAAGTATATGGGAAGATGTGCATGGAGCATATGAAAGCATCACATCCTCTATATTAGGGCTTTGAGCATTCCCAGATTTTTGGAATGTGGTGAGGTTCTGGAGTCAATCCCTTAGGGATACCAAAAGACAACTGTATAATTTATATTCTATGCCTATGATGTTTTCTATTTGTATATGGAACAGGTATGGAGGAAAGTCTCCAGCCAGCACTTTACTTCATCCAAAGAAACATATCTCATTTTCTATGTTACAGTGACTTTTTTTAATTGTTATTTTTTGTTTTGTTTTTACAAGACAGGGTTTCCCTATGTAGCCCTGGCTGTCCTGGAACTCACTCTGTAGATCAGGCTGGTCTCTAACTCTGAGATCTGCCTGCCTCTACCTCCCGAGTGCTGGGATTAAAATTGTGCCTCACAGCCGGGCGGTGGTGGTGCACGCCTTTAATCCCAGCACTCGGGAGGCAGAGCCAGGCGGATCTCTGTGAGTTCGAGGCCAGCCTGGTCTCCAAAGCGAGTTCCAGGAAAGGCGCAAAGCTACACAGAGAAACCCTGTCTCGAAAAACCAAAAAAAAAAAAAAAAAAAAAAAAAAAAAAAAAATTGTGCCTCACACCTGGCTCTCAAATGACTTATTTTTAAATAACCTAAGCCCTGAAGGTTACATTACTCCCAGTTAAGATGGAGGTACCTAAGTATCTCTGTGAATGAAATTAACACCAACATACATTTAGAAAAACATCTTCAGTGTCAGGGTAACTTTAGCTTTTCTTCAAAAAGGAAATAAACTTGCCACGACAGATGAACATCACTGCAGTTGGTGAGGAAGCATTTTGACTGTAGAAGGTCGTGTGCTTTGTGTGGTGATACACACCTGTAATTCCAGCACTTGGGAGGCAGAGGCAGGAGGATCAGGGGTTCAAGGCCATCATTAGCTATAAAATGAATTGGAAGTCAGCCTGGGCTACTTAAGACCTTACTTCAGAAAATAAGATTTCAGAGAAGAGGCAGAACAGGCAGGATACACTGAACTCCGAAGCTATCATTTCTTCCTCCCTGGGTAGAGTGCGACCTGGAAAGTCCGTCACACTCCAGGGTTGGGCACTCAGCCGCTGCTTCAAGATCTACAGTTACTGGAGCCAAAAAGATGGGGCAGACTTATGGAAATAACTTCTCAAACTCTAAACTGAAATAGTCTTCACACAGAAGCCCCAAGACTGATGACACAGTGAGAAGAAAGATCTAGAATTAAGCTTTTCTAAATGTGCCAGACTAAGTTCCTTTAAGACAATTTCCATTCCTAATGAGGAAAAAAAAAAATGCATGCAAGCAGGGCCTTTGTTCATTTTCTTAAAGAAAACAAAAAACAAACTAAAAAACCCCAAACACTCAGACACTAAGCTCAAATCAAGTTTTCCTGAAACCAATCAAGATAAAATTTTGAGTTCATCTTTCTAGAGCACAGATTAATATGAAGGTTCCAAGTTGACTTTTCCCTAAGAGCTGAACCATTCACGTCCAATCTCTATAAATTCTTTTGTCTACGTTGTCAAGCTGCCTTACCCTGTTTTGAAAAATAGTCAGCTCTTTTTTCTTCCAAGTTAAAGTTATGATAACTTCACCGAAGTTTCTGTCAACTGGTGTTTAAAACTTTTAAATTACCGTTTTATTCACACTGTGATCCCCAAAGCTAGGAACTGGTGACCTGGTCACTGTGAGGCTCCACTTGCTACTCCAATATTTCTTCATAGCCTCATTCTGTCCACCACGGACAAAGGCCTCACCATGGAGCACAATGAGCAGTTTGGTTCTGTTATTTCAGTGCCTGTTGCCTTAAAACTTTTATTGCTCTAGACAGCTTGGGCGACAAAAGGCTTTTGTAGGCTTGTGTCTAAAACCTTCATTTCACTGGTAACCCAGACAGTGCTGGTGCCTGACTATAAAAGCAGGGCTGTTCTTCCCAGTTCAAGACAATTTTCTCACCAACATGTATCAGCAAACATTTAAACAATGAAATGACCGGTCCCAAAGGTTTTGTTTTAAAAGACAGGGTCTATGTAGCTCCAGCTGGCCTGGAACTTGTTGAGGACCAGCCTTTCCTGGAACGCAGAGTTCTGAGTCTGCCTCAAGTGCTGGGATTAAAGGCATTTGCCACCACAATCTGCCATTTTAAAAGTGTTTCAATTCATCAGCCAAAAAAATGAAAAATATAAAAAAAATTTAACAAAATTCTACAGCTTCAGGCATTATAAATAATCTATAAAGCCCCCTAACTAGATTGGATGCAATCTGCAAAGATAAATAACAGTATGTGAACATTTTACTGGGAAAAGGCACATAAACATTAATATTTAGCAAGTTTTCCAACTGTCGATGGTTTTAATCCTAAATTCTCTCTAGCCACAAGCAATGGCTGAACATAAAGGATTAGGAAGTAAATCTTTTGAGGGTAGGTCAGCTGCTTTTACTAGTGTTTTCTGAGCTCTCTCTCCATATACATTTCCAATAAATGCTGTCAGATTGTATGACTTCATCCCATCACCTCTCTCTCCGTTAACATTTTAAATAGCAATTGCTATGAAGTAGGACTGACCAACCTTACCGTTCCTAACACTGGATGAACCAACCTGAGGAAGGTTGTTACAAAACGAAGAGGGGCCCCCAAGCATTGGTTAGTCCACCCTAATTTGAGTAGGATTTTATTTTAAAGAAAGGGTGTCGGGGTTGGGGATTTAGCTCAGTGGTAGAGCACTTTCCTAGCAAGCACAAGGCCCTGGGTTTGATCCTCAGCTAAAAAAAAAAAAAAAAAAAAAAGGGTCTCATGTAGCCCAAGGTAGCCTTAAACTATGTATCCAAATATGACCTTGAACTTCGGATCCTCCCGCCTCTACCCTGAATGCTGGGACTAGAGGCATGCATGTACCACTTATATTTATAGGGTGCTGGGGATCAAACCCATGGCTTTTGCATGCTAGGCAAACAATCTACCAAGCTACACCCCAGCTCTGGCAAACCCTTGACCAGCCAGCAGAGCCCCAGCCTTCCACTATTCCTGTGAATGGAGTCAGATATTCCTTCTTCATGAGCATGTATTACCTAACTCCAGCCACAGACTTCTAGCAAAGGTTTAAAACAAAGACCACACAATAGGCATTTTTAATTTTAAAGAATTTTAATACAAACTTAATATAAACTATTTCAGTCCCTCTTAACATGTAAGACACTGACTCAAAATACTTTTATACCGTTTTTTTTCAAGTATTGCACAATATAGGTACAAAATTAATATTTACGATTACATTTTCTTCCATAATATATAGCAAAAATCTTTAAACCTTTAACAGAAAATACATTTTTTTGAAAAAGCAAATATTCGTACATTTTAATTCCACCACTAAAGGAATATCCTGTACACAATTTCAGAATAGTTGATGTCTTTAAGATGGATATTTTACAATTTCAGTAAAAAAAATACAACATGAAGCTGCTATCACAGATCACTATAGTAAAAAGATAGAAATGCAATACCGTGTCGTAGAAACAATATATATATCCTCTGATATTTTACAAACTTTGTACTAAATTAAATTATACAATTAGAAAAGACCAATAAACCCACTTATTAGTGCCAATTTTTTATATAAAAAAAAAAAATCAGCCATGTCCTTGCTATATCTTAAATACTGTAAGAGGCAATATCTGAGAGTATACTTTAAAATATACAGTCAGTATAAAATAACTTTGTGCTTGGTTGGCAAATGAAAAATGATGCATGTTTTATTTTGTAACCAAGCTTGAATGTATCCTTACTATAAGCTTTAAAAAAAAAAAAAAATCTCAAGGAGGCAAAAAAAAAAAAAATTCCCCCCTTGGGCCGATGCATTTTAACTTGTACGATACATGTTCTCTCTTTTGTTTTTGTTTTTTTTTTTAGTTAGCCATAACAGGCTGGAATTGCTGGTTAGAATACTGCATGTTATTTAAGCTAAAATTCAAGCCATCTACGAAAGACTTCTCGTTGAGGCCTCCGTAGGCCGCAAACACATCAAAGGCATTACTGTACTGGAGAGGACTGAGGTTAAGGGGGCTGTCACCTGGGAACATTCCATTGGTACTACTACCTTGACCCTGCATATTAGGAAAAATGAATTCCTTGGCATTGGGAGACAGAGCAGAGGTTTGCTGCTGCTGCTGTGGAGGTGGTGGTGGAGGCGGCGGCTGGGATGGCTGCTGCTGCTGCTGTGGCTGAGGCTGGCTGCCCAGGCCCAGCCCATACAGAGAGTGCATTGAGGAAGAGATGGCTTTCTGCTTCAGGAGGTCGTTCACATTCAGGCCGAGGTTGATGGGAGAAGTACGCGCTACCTTGCTGCTACGCCCACTGTTCTTCATTTTGGTGGAGCCGAACTTGGTGGCAGCAAATGTGGCCGTGGTAAAGGTTAAAGGCTGAGTGGACCGGGGCATGAAGGTAGGGCTGACAGCAGCAGAGTGACCAAAGGGAGGCGATGGAGAGCTGGACACTGAGGAGGCTGGGTCACTTATGGGCATGAAAACCTGGGCCTCTGGGTTAAAGCTGTTTTTGATCTCCTTATCCAGCTCACATCCATTTTCATTATTGTCATCCACATAGAGCACCTTCACTGGTCCCTTTTCACCAATTTGGTAGGAAACCTCAAATGGGTCGATCCAAACGCTAAGATCCTGTGGCAGATTGCCACGAACATCATCAATGTCCAAACCACTCTCTTTGGACGCTTGTTCAATCACTGGGTCCACTTTCTCCCCTACATGTATACATCTAAACCCTGATCCTTTGTATGGCTTTTCAGGATACCAGTGCCCTTCATATTTCTTCTTAAGAAGTCTTTCAAGCTCTTCACCAAAAATGTTGACACGTCTCCTGGGAAGCTTATTGTACAAGTATGAAATGATAAAATTTAGTGCTACTTGGATTTCAAGCTGCATAGCTGCGTTGCCACAAAAGTTAGGTTTGTTTCAACTCCTCCACCAGAAAAATAAAATTTTAAAAAATCAGTTTGTGGCAGAGAAACAAATTCTCATTCAAAGCGCTGGTATTAGTAGATTTATCCTTCAACCTTTCGTGGTCTTGTTCCTTTAAGAAAACAAAACAAAAGCAAAGACGTCCAAATAAGATCAATGTAGTAGCTCCAAAGCTTTTTACCCAAAGCAATTTCACTTTTGAAAATGTCTTTTGAAAATGTTCTAGCCAGGCTAGAAAACCTGGAAAATATCACTGCAAAATAAAGGGACAGACAGGAAAAAAATAAAAAATAAAATAAAATCACTGAATTGAAAAACGATTCACAGGTAAAACAGCATTTTAAGCTACTGTATACTGCTTCCCAGCAGAATTTAAGGCACCTCCAGATTATGTACCTTCCTTTCTCTCAACTGTCCCAGTGTGTACGAGGAGCTGTGTACTGCGCTCACCCACCCACATACACACTCCACTTTACAAGTTGGTCATTAGTTTTCTCGCTATTCACCATTTTAGAATTGACTCTTTTATCTTAGTTCATTTTGGTAACATCACATTTAAATTTGTTCTATGTTAAATATCTGGGAATGTTGTAAGTTACAAAAATTATTTTTAATTTTCAAAGTACATGATGCTAAAATTAAAGGTCCTAAATGAACTGTCACCTTGGTAAATGATAGAAACCAAATTATCTCCTATAGTTTTAACTATGCCAAGGACACTCACATAACTGCTCTTTCAGAGCCTTTTTCTTTTTATTGTGTATTGTCCCCCCCCCCACCCCCTTCTCATTCTGAAATTCCTCTCAGCTGCAAGGATAAGAAAAACAAGCAGCTTAAAACTCTTATTGATTACTCTGTTTAAAGGGCAAGGTTTCTCAGTTTTATTCTAATTAAAAAAACAAAAACAAAAGCAAACAAACAAAAAACACCTCCTTCCCTCTCCGGATAAAACGAACAGCCCCTAGAGAGGCTTGTACGATAAGGTCGACCTTTAAACGTTTGCTGGATCAGCACTGGGTGGGGATAAGAAAAGATCAAGGGCAAACAGAGGTATTTCCAAGGGAGAGCTATTTGTATACCGAGGTTGATCAAAAGGGGCATTTAAAACAATCAAGCTGGTGTTAATCCGTCTGTTCCATTTTCCATATTCTTGGTGACAAAGGGCAAAGAATCTTTCGTGTTGCCCCCAAACTACACTTTCCAAGCCGAAAGCCGAGTGCCGGCAGAGAGCGCAGATTCAGCTGGATTGCTTAAAGGTGCAGCCGAGCCCAGGCAGGCTGGGTGGAAGGTAGTTTTTAAAGCAACGCCTTAAGACAGGACTGTGAAGAATTACATAAACAGCCAGTTGGGTCTCATTAGATTTCTGCTCACAGCGCCGGGAGCCCGAGCGCTACGGCAGCAGAAACAGCCAGAGGAGGTGGAGGAGGAGGAAGACTACTAGCCTTGCTCGGGGAGGAGGAGCTCGGCCCCGGGAAATGGAGAGCAGGCTCTGCGGCCGCCCCGAGGACGCGGCCCCCGACACCGGCAGGTCGCGGCGCGGGCCGCCCTGCCATCCCCTCCCCCGCCGTAACCTGACCCTGCCTTCCCCCCCTCCGCTCCCCGCTCGAGGCTCCTGGGACCCGGCCAGCATCCCAGAGCACCGGTCCCGGCCCGATCCCAGTACTCCGGCGCCCCCTCCCCCCTGCCCGGGCGCCGCTCGCTCCCCACCGCCGGTGTTCCCTCCTCCCGGTCGCCCTCCCGTCCGCCGAGCCTCGGGGCCGGGCCCCCCGGAGCCACTCCATTCCCTCGGGTCCCCGCGGCCGTCCCTCCGCACCCGGGCTCGCAGGGCGCTGCAGCCCCTCCCTCGGCCCCCGAGCCGCCGCCCCGCCGTACTTACAGGCTGCTCCGGGGCTGCGGCCGCCGCCGAGCCGCGGCTGGGCGGGGGAGAAGGGGCGGCGGGCGGGGGCGCGGGTGGGTCGGGAGCGGCGAGGCGGCCGGGTGCAAGACGTCGCCACCGCCGGACGCGCGACGGACGCTTCGGGCGGGCCCGGGAGCTCGCTGCTCTGGCTCTGGGGTGGAGGCGGGGGGGACGACAGGCTCAGACGAGCGCGCTCGCTTCTCCACACAGCCCGGCGGCCCGGCCCTGCGTCCCCGTACAGCGCCCTCTGCGCGCCGGGCCAGAGCTTCGCTCCTTCTGCCGCGGCGCGCGCCCCGCCTCTCGTTTTATAGCCTCCTCCCCGCCCCCAGCCTCCGCGGGGGTGCGCGCCGCTCGCGTCACAGTCCCGCCCTCCCCACCCCTCACCCCGGGGCCGCGCCGACCCCGCCCCTGCCCTGCCCCCCCGACGCCATTGGCCAAGTCCCGCCGGCCCACGTCCCGACGGCCGCCGGGGGTGGGGTGGGGGGGTGGCCACGCCCCCCAGGCAGCTCGACGACCAATGAGCCGACCATTCCGAGAGGCCCGGGGCGGGGTTAAGGGGGGACCTTGGAACGGGATTGGAGGAGGGCTGTAGGGGGTGGGGCGGCTGGGCGCCGGGGACTGAGGGGGAGGGGAGCGGAGCAGGTGGCGGCGCGGCGGGGGCCGGCCGCGAGGCGAGGCCGGGGTTCGGGGAGGGAGGGCAGAGAACACGGAAAAGGCTGCTTCCGAGTGAGACTGGGGCCGAGGAGAACCCAACTCCCAGGCGAGCTGTCCTGTGGGTCTCCAGCCCACCCCCGGGTGACCCGGACTCGTGCGCCCGACTCATTGAGTATTAATCCCCGCAGGGCCTAGGCCAACCGCCACCCCGAGAGTGACAACTGCAGAACCTGGGGGCGGGGAAGGAAGGCCACCTCGCTGCACCTCCCGCCCAGGTGACAGTTTAACTGCCTCCGTAGCCCCCCCCCCCGCCCCCCCCCCGGTCAGACCTCCCCGGGTCACCTAGCAGCAGCTTGGACATGGGGGTGGCTTGAGACCGTAAGAAACATCGTCTTATATCAAACGTCCCAGCTAGCGACACGATGCCAAACAGTTGCCTATGTGACGGCCTGTGCGCCCACGCGTGCATTTTGAGGGCTTTCACCCAGGCGCACAAAATAAACTCGGTCGGCCTTGCTGAGGAGCCTCGCGAGAGTTTTCTGAACTGTGTGCGGGTGTCTAGGGAGTGGGGACGCAAGGGACTCCAGGGGCGCGGAGAGGCGCCGTCTCCACAACCTGCAGCCCAGAAATCCGAGTTACCTCGGGGGGTGGAACGGGGCGTTCCCGGCGGCTAAAAATAATTACTCACAGGTAGCAACGATGCCTGATTGGTCGCCCTGGACGTTAGCGGCCAGACGATTGGCTGTCTGGTATCCAGGAGACGGACGTCAAACTAGGACTGGGTACAGGCGAGAGAAAGTCGAGGGGGAGCCAGGTAGGGGAGGGGGAGAAAGCGAAGCAGTGAATGAAACGCCCAAGGCCTGGCCTTCCCCTTCCCTGTCGGGCACTCGGGGCACGCTTCCTGGAAAAAACCGACCCCGGTGCTGCTGCCTTGCCCTTAACACTGCAGGACGGGCAGTTCTAAGCCTCTGTCTAGAGGTTAAACCAACTCGCCGCCTGTGTAGACCATCTGTACCACCTAGGGCACAAACCCGTGTCTTATGCGGCTTGCCAAGAGACTTTTCTTTTTTTTAATAGATGCAGAAGTCTGGATGTAGCCTTTTTTTGCACTCGGACCTGCTTGCGTGGGTTTCCACCTCCTCTTTTAGAAGGAACAGCTTTGAGAAAATAGATTTCTAAAGTCTCAAAGCGTGTGAGAAGGGGAGGGATTGTGGAATGGGCCAAGGGGTGGGGTGGGGACCGGTCAGGTGACCCATTTCTTGTTTATTGCACAGGTTCCTAAAACTTGGGCAGCGTTTTAAGAACATAGCAGTTTTACTCAGAAACGTTTTCAATTCTGTTTTATATTTAGTATTTGGGCTTTCTAGTTGCAAACAGGATGGGATTAGGTTTTGAAAACATGGCAAGTATTTAAAATTAAAGCGTCCTTCAAAATATTTTTAATATAAGTTATTTGTCTATTGTTTTCCTTGGTTGTGTGTTTTTGCTTTTCTGAAGTAAACAATTTGTCACAGAAATCAGGCGTTTTAAATTCTATAGTTAGCTGGGCACAGAAATTGCAAGGATCTAGGTAAAATATTTTGGGAATGGCTTACCAAGAGAAACACTTTATTTTTCATGTGCCCTAGAAGCATAATTTATTACCATTAGGCAAATAGTGTTACTGTACCAAATGCTCAGAATTACAGACACATGTGCTGGGCCATGTGTCTTAATTTGTAATTTGGAAAATATATCACTGTAATTAGGGAGCATATTAGGCTTGGCTGAGATTGAAATGTCTAACTAAAAATAGATGAATCACAATTTTGTTAAGCTTATCTATACTTTTCAAGAATTCTCTAGAGGAAAGGAACATTCTCTCTCTCTCTCTCTCTCTCTCTCTCTCTCTCTCTCTCTCTCTCTCTCTCTCTCTCTTTCTCTTTCCTGAATTTTTTCAGTGTACAATTGAATTGGTCCTAAAGCATTTATCTGCTGCAGACTGGTTAAATATTAGGAACAGCAGTTTAAAAATGCACGAGTTAGGTGGATATGGTGACACACACCTATAAATCCCAGCATTCAGGTTGAGACCGAAGGATCACAAGTTCAAAGCCAGCTTGGGCTACGAGGCAAGTTCCAGGCCTGCCTGAGCTGCATGTCTCCAAAATAAATAGATAAATAAAAATAAAAACAGACAAAATTGTTATGGCTTAATTCCAGAACTCTTGACAGTGAGGGCTGGGAGGTATGAGAGGGTCTCAACCCAAAAGCCCAACCATAGTGCTATACTACCACACTGAGTTTAAAATACATTTTATTCAAGTATTGCACTTTAAAGGATCCCTCCCAGCTAATTACTATTTAACATTTACTTTAGAATTCTACAGCAGTGTAGACTGCTAAATCATCACTTAAACCTATATAGATTTATAGAGATTAAAAAAAAATTGATCTGAGGCTCCAGGTAGTGTTACAATCAAGAGAGTCTTCTCAGGACCTGATGACTCAGGCCTGTAATAACAGATAATCAGGAGGATGAGGCAGGAGGATCGAAGTTCAAGGCTTGTTTGGGTTACCAAGTGAGTTCAAGGTCAACTTGGGCAACACAAGACCATGTCTCAAGACGTAAAAAAGAGCGGGGGCTGTAGCTCAGTGGTGTAAGCCACTCATGAGAGGCTGAGTCAGGAGGATAGCAAGGTGGGGGGGATTTCGAGACAGGGTTTCTCTGTGTAGCTTTGGTGCCTGTTCTGGATCTCGCTCTGTAGATCAGGCTGGCCTCGAACTCACAGAGATCCGCCTGCCTCTGCCTCCCGAGTACTGGGATTAAAGGGGTGCACCACCACTGCCCACCGAGGATAGCAAGTTTTAAGCCAGCCTGAGCTACATAATAAGACCCTATCAATAAATAAGTAAAAGAAAAATAATTGCATACTTTGGCATTGGCATGAGTCTGCTTTTCCTTTGCCTAGCATATGCAAAGACCCACGAGATTCAATCCCTAGTATCCCAAAGTCAAGAAAGGAAAGAAATATGCTCACTAGAAACCACAGCCCTCCCTTTCACATCCTCACATCTTTAAGAAATCATGGAGGGGTGTCTTATAATAAAGAGAACACTTGTTTGGTAAATATCCAATATCAATCCAATATCATAAAGTACAGTGATTTCAAGTGTCCTGAACTGTGTACACACACACACACACACACACACACACACACACACACACACACACCATCCCTATTTCTAAGAGAAAACCATCCTAAATTTTCTCTTATTCTGCTTCCCTGTAAACAGAAACAAGATACCTAGAGAACAGTCACTACCCAGAATATTCAGTAAGGGCCAGAGTGCTTGAGAATTGACCTTTTAACTTTACTAGAAAATAAAGCAACATACAAATACGTTGTTATTATTGTTACTTGTTTCTCCTTAAATAGTTCTGTAACACAAACCATAGATATAGGTTTTTAAATTAATAAGAAATCTGTATATTGGATGTGGTGGTGCACATCTAGCAGAAACTGAGGCAGAAGAATTTTGAGTTCTAAGTCTGTCTTGGCTATACAGTGAGATCCTGCCACAGACAAACAAGATTATATGTAGGAGCCAGGTATGGTGACTAGTGCCCGTAATGCTAGTACTTAGGAAGTATGGGCAGGAGAATCAGGAGGTTGAGGTAATCCTAAGGTACATAGTAAGTTAGAAGCCAGCCTGGTCCTCATGAAGCTTTACCTCAAAAAAAAAATTTATATATATATATATATATATATATATATATATATATATATATGCAAAGTGGCAGGTACCTATAATTCCAGTTCTGAGGGAGGTGAGGCATGAAGGTCCAGCTGAAGGTCAGCTTGAAGTACATATTGAGAACCTATCTTAACAAACCCAAACTACAAAGTAATCTTTAAGTTATTACCAACGAAAGCAGTTCTTTCCTAATTATTTCTCAAAGGATGGCAATGCTGTAGTGTCTGAGGAAACTTCAGTGTGGTTTTCTTCTGCCCAAGTTTGTAAAAGAGGACCCTGCATTCTCCAGAACAGACTGGCACTCAGGTATAACTTGTATATTCTAGTGTAACTATGAGATAACTAGGTAACTCTGACCAAACCTAATTATCTTTTATACAAGGAAATCCATGGAGGTAACTTAGACCAAGAGGAGAATGTCTCCATCTAACCTGCCCCCTCCTTATTATCCTGATGAGCAAAAGCCCAAACCAATTCTTGAAGTGACTTTCCATTAGCCCAAGATGAGGATTTTGATTTTGGCAAGAGATTATAGCACAGATTCCAGGAGCAGTACTGTGTTGAAGACATTCTGAGTACAAAGAACGTTTATTTAAAGTTCTCTAAGAGTGAATGTTATTAGAGTACTTTAAATACATTTTAAAGCATGGGTTGCATATGTTATTATGTAGCCTGGCTTACTAAAATTATACACAACCAATTGTGGCAGACACTGGTGCAAGCTCAATGGATTCCCACGACCCCCACCCCCCACTCCCCACCCCCCACCCCCGCCCCTCAGTCTCCTGACTGAAGAGGCTATACAAGAGCTAAGTGCATCCTCTCCCAGGCGTCACTGTAGTAGGAACAGCACTGGGACACTGTTTTACCAATGTCATGCAAAAATCAGCTGGGATAGATTGGGGGAAGTATTTCTTTTCAAAGGGGTTTGCTCCAGTCACCATTACCACATAACAAGCCAACCCAAAATCCCATCTATCATGGTAGAAAGCACCCATTGTGTTGTGCCTATGGACCTTGCCTGTCAGGAATTCAGAAGGCACGTGGGCATGCGTGGCTTGTCTCTGCTCTACAATGATTAGAACCTCTCTGCTGGGAAGACTCAGACGCTCACGGAGAATCATCTGGAACAGATCTGCACAGTGGAACTTTCTCCAAAGATGGAAAGAGGATGCATTTGTGCTGTCAAATGTGCTAGCCACATGGGCTCCTGAAGCCCATGAACTGTGGCCAGAGTGGCTAAAAAAAAATGGATTTTAATGTTTTGTTTTGTTTTTAATTTCAATTAAATTGAACTTTTAAATAACCACATGTGGCCAGCGATTCCTGAGCTGGACATCACAAGACTGGAGACTCCCATGCTGACCCCTGGGCTGAGATGATTCTAACACTAGGCTCAGTTGGCACTGTTTCCGTGTGGCCTCTACACTTCCTGCAGGGCCTGGGCTTCTCGTGGCATGGCTGCTGCTTCTAAGAAGAAACATTCCAAGAGGGAGTCTCTCAAGAGTGAACACTTAAAGAGAGCCATGTGGAAGGCACGTGGCCTCTTATGACCCAGCTTCCAGAAGTCAAAAAAATCACTCCCACCACACGGTGTAGATGGGAGTAACCACAGGCTAGATTCCCTGGGGGAGGAACAAACTCTCACCTCTCCAGGGAACAGTAGCCAGGCATGATGGTGTTTGGCTGTGATCTCAGTGGGGAGAAAGAGAATTCAAGACTAGCCTAGACTGCATAACAAGACCATGTCTCAAAAGCTAAGAGTGGGGGTGGGGGAGGGCTGGGGTGGGGGAGGGGCGGGGGTGGGGGGCCACACACTTCAGTGCTTCCCTGACATATACAAGGACCTGGGTTGAATCCCTAGCACTGATAAATAATAAAGAAGTTAATAAATGAACCACTACAGCACCGTTCCCTTCTTCCTGCCTTTGCGCATGGATCTGCTGGCAAACCTCACCAGCTTTTCTTATAAACATGAAAAAGGAGATGTAAGTAAGCCACAGAAACAGGACCAATGCTAGCAACTGGTTTACTTTTTAAAGCATTTTAAGTGTTCTGTAACTTAACAGTGAAACTATCCCAGGCCAAAAACAAGCAAACAAACAAACAAACCGAACAAACATCAACAGCAACAACAAAAACAAACAAACAAAACTATCCCCAATAGTACCTAATGTTTCTTTTTTTTTTTTTTTTTTTTTTTTTTGGTTTTTCGAGACAGGGTTTCTCTGTGTAGCTTTGCGCCTCTCCTGGAACTCGCTTTGGAGACCAGGCTGGCCTCGAACTCACAGAGATCCGCCTGGCTCTGCCTCCCGAGTGCTGGGATTAAAGGCGTGCGCCACCACCGCCCGGCTACCTAATGTTTCTTAAGGGACCCTGAACTCAGTTCTTAGAAGACAAGTATAACACGTCTGGGTGGGTGAGACGTGCGGTGGGTAAAGGCACTTGCCATGCAAGCCAGGTGACCTGAGTTGGATCCCTGGAATTCACACAGAGGTGAAAGAAAGGACCAATTCCACAAAGTTGTCCTTTGACCTCCACATAAGTCACAGCATGAGCATTTGCACTGCCTCCTGCCCTGAAAAACAAATTTGAAAAAAAAAAAAAAAAATTCAGGCCTCAAACCTAGAAATCTTTGTTGTAGGAAATTTGGATCACACACACAGGTATATGGGGGAATGAAGGGAAAAAACAAACAAACTGGAGATAGTGATGCATGATTGGAAGCTGAGGCTGGAGGATCACAAATTCAAGTTCAGTTTGGGTTACATAACAAATTCAAGGACAGCCTGAACTATACAAGTAAGATTCTCAGAGGACCCGGGTTCAAGTCCCAGCAACCACATGGCAGCTCACTACTGTCTGTAACTCCAGAGATCTGACACCCTCTCATCAATGCACATAAAATAAAATTAAATAAGTTATCAAAAGGGGGGGGTAGACTGTCAAAAACTACAAATTTAAAAAGTGAGAAGAAGCCGGGTGGTGCTGGCGCACGCCTTTAGTCCCCGCACTCAAGAGGCAGAGGTAGGTGGAGCTCTCTGAGTTTGAGGCCAGCCTGGTCTACAGAGAGTTCTGGGACAGCCAAGGTGGTACACAGAGAAACCACATCTTGGGGAAAAACAAAAAAACAAACAAACAAACAAAAAAACCAAACAAACAAAAAAAACCGAGAAGAAATGAGAAGAAAATCATCTTTCATCGTGCAGTGATAACCATGATCTTGCTCCATTCCTTTGCGCTGGGAGGGAGGGGGAGAGGGAGAGGAGAGACAGGATAGAATCCGCATATAAGCACAGACGCGGAGGCCAGAGGGGGACATCACTCGATCGATAACACCTCTGCCTTACCCTTTTGAGACTGTCTCTCGCTGAACCTGGTTGATAGCCAGGAAGTTCCAGTGGTCCTCCGGTCTCTGTCTCCCACCGTGCTGTGGTTACGGGTGTGCAAACACCCACTCCTGAGTTTTTACATAGGTGCTGGGATCCACTGAACTCGGGTCCTCCGCCTCACATAGCGCTCTTACCCACCGGGTCATTGCTGCAGCCGAGTACCCCCGCGCTTCACTCAATTTTACATCGGTCCCACTTCCCCTGACTCCGATCTTTTTTCCTGACTGCATACTACATCACCGCCGGTGGATTTTCAAGAGTTTCATCTAAACCACTGTTGGACATTTGTTGACATTCTATACTAAACATTTTTATGTAGAAATCTTTAACTACACCTCCGATTATTTCCTTGAGGAAATCATACAGTAAACTTACCTGGTCAAAAAGGAGAATGCTTTCTTCTCACCGCCCCATGACTAACTGCTACACTCAGAGCTTAGTGTATGCTAGAAAAGCAGTCTGCTATTGAGCCACAGCCCCTACACAAGAGGGCATTTCCTAGGCTCTTAGTACAAAAGGGCAACCACCCTCCAGAAATACTACATCATTGTACTTCCAGTGGAGGCCCATTGCATTTTCAATATTTTCCTAGCCTGTATTTCCCACTAAATATTTGTTTCCCAAATTCTTGGCTACTGTGATTATATTTTTGTTGCTTTACTTTACACTTCTTTGATGATGCAGGGTAGGCATGTTTTCAATGTTTCAGGTATTTATTTCTATGTATTATTATTATTATTATTAGTGTGTGTGTGTGTGTGTGTGTGTGTGTGTGTGTGTGTGTGTGTGTGTGAGTGAATGTCCCTGTGGACATGTGAGGGTCAAAGGGCAGCTTTGTGGAATCAGGCTTCTTCTTTCCTGAGTTCTAGGGACCGAGGTCAATGGTCAGGCATTCCCGCAGTGAGCCCTTGGCCCACTGAGCCGTCTCCCCGGCCTTGTTTGTGTACATTTTTTATCTATGGCCCTTCTCTGAGTTTCTGTTAGGGAATTCGGTGATTTTCAATTTGGTGAAGACACTGCATACTGCAAACTAAAATATATGACTGAACATGACCCCAATCACAAACATTCTAAAATTTCTCCAAACATTTCAAACCCGTGATTTGGGTGCCTCAAAGCTCTGTTTCTGATCTGTTTATAACATTCTGACCGGCTCAAAGACTGTCAGGTAATGAGTTTGATTGTATGTTTGTTTGGTTTGGTGTTTTGAGACAAGGTCTCACGATGATGCCCTGGCTGATCTAAAATTCACTATGTAGACCAGGCTGACCTTGAGATCACAAAGATCTTCCTGCCTGTACGTCCCGGGTGATATGATTAAAAACGTTCACTGCCTCACCAAGACAAGAACTGTAGTTTTTAAATAAAGACAAAGAAAAAACATTCTAGGCTGGCGAGGTGGCTCAGCTGGTACAAATGTATGCTGCCAAGCCTGGTGACCGGAGTTCAGTGGCTGGAACCCACAGGGTGAAAGGAGAAAACTGACTCCTCCAAACTGTCCTTTGGCCACCGCGTGTGTGACACACACAGGCACACACTGTGGATCTTTTTTTTTTTTTTTTTAATGTTTTTGATCTAATGATATTAGATCAAAAACTCAGGCCGTTTTCTCTCTGACTTCTTTTCTGCTGCTCCCTGGTGATGACTTGAGGTAACTCTCTGGACTTTCAGGAGTTGGCATCTGTTCTTGTGTCAATATAGGATGTCCTCACGTGGCTCCCAGTTCCTTACCGTGAAGCATAGAGAAACACGAACTGGAAGCAAAAGGGCTTGTGTTGGAGCCTTTGTTCTTCCAGGGGTTAGCCGGGCGTGGCTGCCCGGAGCCTCAGCCCTCCTGGGATAGACGGAAGACATGACTGCCTTTGGAGCTGCATGAGAGGTAAATGGGAGGTAGCCGGGAAAGCAATCTAAGCCATCATATTGTCTCCTTTCCTACCTCTTTCCTTCTCCCGCCTCTCTTCTCCTCCCCTCTACCTTCTTTGCTTCTTAGATCTGGCAGAAACTCAAGTTCCATTTGAGTCAGCTCAGGGAACAGGATAAGTGAAATTGCTTTTGAACTTCAAACAAGTATTGACACCGTCTGCAGTCACAGGAGTGACCCACGCCATTTCCATCTTCAAGTTGCTTCTCTGTTTCAGACCTCGGCCGCTTAGATTGTCCTTTAAGTTTAGCTGGCTGTGCTGGCTCCCAATTTTTTTTTTTTTTTTTTTTGGACCGTATCTTTTGCTTTTCTTGACCTTTGCACATGAACTTTCCAGAGCCTTGCTGTCAATCAATATTGACTAGTTAGTGGCTTTGCTGTGTCATGGCCTAATCCAATGAAAGAACACAGTATTTGGATAATGTAAATGGTCCAGAGTGGCTGGGGGTGCAGGGTTCAGACATAAGAATCTAGAGAGGACTCCGGCAGTGCTCGAAGCCAGATTATTGAGGGCCTTATATTAGGATATTGAAAATTTAACTTCTAAACAATAAGAAACTCCTGGGGGGGGTGTTTGTTTGTTTGTTGTTTAATAGGTGCGCTAGCTAATTTTATGTCAACCTGACACAGGTTAGAGTCATTTAAGCAAGCTGAGCTGGGGCGGTGGGCATGCCTTTAATCCCAGCACTCTGGAGGCAGAGGCAGGAGGATCTCTGTGAGTTTGAGGCCAGCCTGGTCTACATAGTAAGTTCTAGGACAGTCAGAACTATGTAGAGAGAACCTGTCTCAAAAAGAAAGAAAGAAGGAAGGAAGGAAAGAAAGGAAGGAAGGAAGGAGGAAGGAAGGAAGGAAGGAAGGAAGGAAGAAAGGAAGGAAGAAGAGAGAGAGGGAAAAAGAAAGCAAACAAGCAAAGAAAGCAGGCTGAACAAGCCATGAGAAGCAAGCCAGTAAGTAACCAGCCCTTCCATGGCCTCTGCGTCAGCTCCTGCCTCTAGGTTCTTGCCCTGATGGGTTCCTGTCCTGACTTCCTTCAACGGTGAATAGTGATATGGAAATATAAGTCAAATAAACCTCTCCTCCTCAAGTTTGCTTGGTCATAGTGTTTCCTCATAGCAATATAACCCTAACTAAGACAGAAGGAAACGATATTGTTAGACTTCTGTTTGGAACACACTTAGCTCTAAACCCCTGGAGGCTAAGACAGCTCTTGGCACCTGAAATTGCCCTGTCAGTGGCTGCTAAACTTACTTTTATCACTCACTAGAGCAATCTTCAATTCTATGGGTGGTGGCGGCACATGCCTTTACATCCCAGCAGAGGCAGGCAGATCTCTGACTTTGAGGCCAGCCTGGTCTACAGAGTGAGATCCAGGAGAGCCAGAGCTATGCAAAGAAACCCCTTCTTGAGAAACAAAACAAAGCAAACAAACAAAAAGAATAATCTTCAATTATTTGGCTTATCAAAAAATGAAATATTTCTTATATCTTCCACTTTTACTGTTTTATTTATTACCACTGTGTGTGCCCACACCCATTCACATGTCACGGCACTTGTGTGGTCACTAGAGGACCGTTTCGGGGGCTAGTTTTCTTCTGTCACCATGAGTTATGGGGAGGGGACTCAAGCCACCAGCCCCTCTCCCCTTTGAATCTCTCTCTGCCCCCCCCCCCCCGGGGGGGGGTGGGGGGAGTCATGTTTATTATATTTAGGGAAGCAACTGGCCCTGCTTGGAGACCAGTTCTTCCCCTTGGACCAGCAGAAAAAGAGACAATTCTACAGCAGGGTATTAGACAAAAGCTTTGCCTTCCGGCTTTGAGGTTACCAAAGCCCCAGAAGGGCTGGTTTTTCCTAATGACCTTTCCTGTCACGGTAAGTGTTGGTCGTTGGCTCAGGCAATAGTCATCCCCTTCCCCAGAGAAGGCAACCTGAGTCTCCATCCATGTGTTTCTGATGGGCCTTAGGTAAGAGACAAGACCACCAACTAGAAATTACAGTCATGCCTGTAATCCCAGCCCTTGGGAGACAGAGGAAGGAGGGTCAGGAGTTCAAGGTCAGCCCTGGCTACAAATGAATTTGAGGCTAGCCTAGACTACTTGAGATTCTGTCTCAAAAATAAAAGGACGAAACAAAACAGATAAAAAACCCAAAATAGGGGATGGCGAGATGGCTCAGTGGTTAAGAGCACTGACTGTTCTTCCAGAGGTCCTGAGTTCAACTTCCAGCAACCACATGGTGGCTCACAACCATCTCTGGCCCTTATAATAAATAGCTAAATCTTTAAAAATAAATAAATAAATAAATAAATAAATAAACAAACAAACAAAAAAAGGCAACTAGACACTGGCATTCATCTGGCTATTATGATAGCCTCGGGTAACCACTAATCTGTTTAGGTCGATGGGGGTTTGGGGAGTGAGTAACTCAATCCTGGAGCTTCCTTTGAAGGATAGGGATAAGGCCTTGGGGTGGGGGTGGGGGGTCAGGCACAAGCCATTGCTGAGGTTCCCTGGGCTATCTCATCACCCTGAGAGAGCCTGGAAAAACTGGGAGGAAGACCCATCCTGGAAGAGCCTTCAAGCTCCCCCCTTCCCCCCAAGTCAATGGTGCTGGGCTTTGACCATAGTCTAAGTTCCTGAAGAGGCAGAACCTGAGGCACCCCACCTTTACAGGAGTGCAGCCTCAGGGGGCAGACTGGGTGAGAGAGTTCTCAACGTGTCTATATGAACAATGTCACATGACCTACAGATTGACTCCAGGAAATTCAGTCTCAGCTAGCCAGGGATTCCAGGAGTTGAGACTAGAATGAGAAGAGCCAGCAACATGGCGATGCTCTCTCTCTCTCTGCCTCAGTACTTGGGTGGCTGAGGCAGGAAGAGTCGAGTTCAAGGCCAGAGCAGGTTACAAAGAATGCTGAGCCGGAGAAAAGCAATTGGAAATAAATAAGTGAAGGGTGGAGAGGGAGGCTTGACATATTAGATACAAAGTAAAAATTTGCTACATAATTAATAATATTTAATTGATTTAATGAATAAGTGTATTCTTATAGTATTTTCAAAAGATAATCTTTTCAACTACCCATGGCCACAAAATTTCAATAATTTCCCCCAAACCTTAAGACCCAAAGTGTCCACGGAATATCAATACCAGAAATTAACAATAGGGAAAAGAAAAGCCCTACTCATTTGTAATTATAAAGCACTTTTTTTTTTGAGACAGGGATGCCTATGTAGACTAGGCCAGCTTTGAACCCATCTTTCTGCCTCTGCTTCCTGAATGCTGAGATTAAAGGCACGTGGGGCCACACCCAGCATATAGCACATTTTGAAAGACATCTTATGTTAAAGAGGAAATCAAAACTGAAATGACACATGATTTAGAACTTAGGCAGAAATTAGAACTAAAACATCAGATTGTGTTCGAGTCATGACGGTGTGGATGCTACATACTAAAATTTGTGAAATTCAAATAAAGTGACAGAGGAATGATCTCTTCAAACACACTTGTTAGAAAAGAAGATTAGAACTAAGTTAAGCACTTAACTTGGGGTGACAGAAAAGGGGAATCAAATAGACCTAATCACATAGAGCAGGAAAATTAATAAAGATAAAGCAGAAGCTGTTTTCTTTTTTTAAAGAAAAGAGCCGGGCTGTTGAAGGGGTTCAGTGGGTAAAAGCACTTGCCCCCAAGCCTGAGGATGACCTGAGTTCAATCCCCAGAACCCACAGTGTGGAGAGCCAACCCCTGTGGGGTGTCCTCTGACCCCTACACCCAAGCATGTCCTCTCCACCCCAGATAAACACAAAACAACCACAAAGACAAAGTTCAGATGTCTAAACCAAAAGTCAGTTGTGAGTGTTGGGAATATAGCTAGGTTGGTAGAGTACTCATCCAGAACACACAAAGTCCGGGACTTGATCCCAAGCATGGCATAAACCAGAGGTGGTGGCACATGACTACAGTCCCGGCACTCTAGAGATGGTGCAGGATGACTTGGAGTTCTTCCTCAGCCATTCTTTTTTTTTATTTTTAAGGAAAATGGGTTTAAACAAACCAATTTAGAAATAAGGGCATCATTACAGAAATGAAGAATATGGTCACATTAAAGAATTGGGTATAGCCAGGCAGTGGTGGCACACACCATTAGTCCTAGCACTTGGGAGACAGAGACAGGTGGATCTCTATGAGTTTGAAGCCAGCCTGGTCTACAAAGTGAATTCCAGGACAGCCAGGGCTACACAGAGAAACCTTGTCTTGAAAAACAAAACAACCCCCCCCCAAAAAAAAGTTACATACAATCAAGTTAAACCTTACAATTTCATAGAAAATGCAAATTATCTCCACTGATTGAAGAAATAGCATTGAGCCACACATGGTGGTACATACCTCTAACACTAAGAAGGTAGCGTCTCTGATAGTTCAAGGCCAGCCAGGTCTATAAACTGAATTTCAGGTCAGTCAGGGCTACTGTCAAAAACAAACCAAAGGGCAAGAGAGATGGCTCAGAGGGTAAAGACACCTGAAGAGAGTCTGATGAGCTTTGATCAGTTCCTGGAGAACAAAAGAAAACTATCCTCTGACCTCCGTGTGCAGGCTGGGGGACACATGTGACAAGTGCCCTCCCATGAATAAATGCAGAGTAAACATGCAAAATAATATTCAACTTCACTAAAAACCCAGGAAATGCAAATAAAGATCATGAGATTTATCTTATTTGCCAGAACTTAGTTTTTAAAAATTGCCAGCTGCTAGTGTTGGCCAAAGGAACTGGGGAAGGGTTCATCCACAGGAATTCATATAGCATGCATACATGGCAGACAGCAACTGATACTACTGTGTAAGAGAATGAAAATGTACACGCTGGGTGCAGAAAAACAGATTTGCCAAGGTGCTTTCATCAGAACCATGTAGAACTGTGAAGGAAATGGGGGCAGTTTAAATATTCCCCAATGGAGGATCACCGGAAGACTTAATTTTTAAAATCTGTGAGGGTATGGGGGAGTGTGGGGACATGTGGGGGGTGGGAGGGGGTGGGGGTGTGTATGGTCAATGGACAACTTCTGAGAGCGGGTTCTCTTTGTACCCTGGGCTCCGTCATCCTCAGGTTTGCTCAGCAGGTGCCTTTACTGCCGAGCAGGTCTTCCGGACTGGGGGACTTTGATACATCTTATACTTCTTAGCTGTTGGTGAGTGGGAGCCTTACTGATTGGAGAAGTTACTATGTATCAGAGCTGTCCTCCACCCCCCCCACCCCCCACCCCCCCCACCCCCCCCCCCCCCCCCCGGTTTTGCCACATCTATAGGGCCTGACTGCCAGAGCAAGCTTGAGGTCACCCTGAGCTATGTTATCTTGTTCTAGGCCTATCAGGGTGATACTGCAAGATCTTTGTTTCAGAAAGAAAGAAAGAAAGGAAGGAAGGAAGGAAGGAAGGAAGGAAGGGAGGGAGGGAGGGAGGGAGGGAGGGAGGAAGGAAGAGGGAAGGAGGGAGGGAGAGAGAGACAGAAAGAGAGAAAGAGAGAGAGGAAGAGAGCAAGCAAGCAGCAGAAAAGGAAGATCTCCGTTGCACATACGATTTTACAAACGACAGAACTGAGACACCATGGGGTACAATACAAGATCACATAGCTACTGGATGTGGGGGCATCCCTGGGTTTTGAACCTCAACTTGGGAACCTCTGGCTTAATCATGACCCCAGCTCATTCTTCCACAGGACTGTAATGTCCTGGGGAGACAAGAAAGCAGCAGAAAATAGAATAATCCCATGTTCTGGTTTGTTGTGTAGGGAAAAGGTGGTTGCAGTTCACCAGGGGTAGGTTTTTGTTGTTGTTTGAGATAGGGTCTCATGTAGCCCAGGCTGGCCTCCAACTTCAAGTGTGGCTGAAAAAGACCTTGAACTTCTTTCTGCTTCTTCTTCTCCTTCTTCACCTCTCAAGCGCTGTGCTTACAGGCCTGGACCATCACGCCCAGCTTCCATTGTTTGTATATTACTTAAGTGTTTCACAATGAGCAGTTACCTTTTCAATTAGAAATAAAATTTAAGAGCCCGGAGAGATGGCTCAGCAGGAAAGGAACTTGCTGCCAAGCCTGATGACCCAAGTTTGATCCTTGGGCCTCACATGGCCGAATATGAAAACTGATGAACACAAGTTCTTCTCATACCTCCACAGATGTGCCGTTATACACACACACACACACACACACACACACACACACACACACACCCCGTAAATAAATACAGTAAAATAAATAAGTAGGACATTGTGTTCCCTATGATTACTTATTTCATACAATCTACATATGTACATAATCCTTATATTTGAGACATCATTTACATAAATGTTTGTTTCCCAAGTTTCCTTTAGTTTATTCTCTTTTACGTAAAGAATGAAAACAGAGTGTCACACCCACCTCTGTGCTCCACCCCACCCCCATGCCCCCCACTCCCCAGCAGTTAACATCACTTTGCAGGAGATCTGATTTTGGTGTATTTTAAAATCATGTTTCTGTTTGTTTCGAGAACTCTGTGAGCAGACGGCTACAATGGCTTCATTCAACATTTAGACCCCCTGACGGAGAGCAAACTCCCTTTCTGTGCAGTCCCCGCTCCTGCAGCTTCCCTCTCTCAAGTCCCCCTCCTGCTAAGCATCTCTCTCCCGCAGGTCTCCTCTTTCTGATCTACCCTCTTGGGTGAGAAGATAGCAGCCCAGCCCTGTGCTAATGGGAAAAACACAGACCTCAAGGCAAAAGACCGTGAGGAATAAGTCAGGACACCCCGCTTTGCTCTCTTTGTCCCTGATTGTAGCCTACCACGGGGCTCATCTGTTAGGTCTCTCAGCTGTGGATCTGGCCAGGTGGACCCTTGCCTTGAACCACTTAGAGGCTCCAGCCTCCTGGCCTCCTTCCTCATTCCTGCCCCTGACACTAACCCGTTCTTTCCGCATCCCACAGCTGGAAGGATGGGCCTATTACTAAAACAAACCGGCCCTGTAGAGTCTTTGGAACCAAACACTCCTGCTGATTCCCACAAGTGCTCACTGAGCACGTGAATGAATGAATGCATGCATGAGCAAATGAATGAATGAGTGGTCCTTCTGCGTTACCAGACTGACTGCAGCTGGGGCAGCAGTTGCGGCTGGAGAAGGCCTGGCCAAGAACTAGGCTTTTTCAGGGAGGGTAATCACTTATGGGTTAGGAGGGGAAAGGGCCATTACAGATTCAGAGCCATCGTCATCAGCCACCGGCTCTCACAACTCTGAGGTTGTCAGGGCAGAGCAGGGAGAGGAAGATAAGGCTGTGGCCTGGGTGAGCCCAGCCTGGGAAGGGTTCTGCATACCACAAAGGGGTTGAACTTTAATCTGTAGGTCAGGGGGGAATCTGGGCAGGGCGCTGGGCAATCCCCACCCCCTCCTCACCTGTCTCCACCCTTCCTTCCTGCTTTTCTTTCTCCTGGAGAAGGATAATTAATTTGCAAGCACCAGCCAGAGGAGGGGTCATAGTGACCCAGAGGACCCTTTTCCCGGCTCCAGCCCCAGATGGCCAAAGGAGAACTGGAGTCATAGAAAGAGGGAGACCCCTGTCTCTGGTTTCTCTTACTTGGTTTTTGAGATATGGTCTCACTGTGTAGCTCAAGTCAGAACTCAGGATTCTCCTGCCTTTACCTCCCCAGTACTGGGATGACAGGTGTGTAACTCCATGTCCAAGCTGAGCTTAAGTGTTCTCATGCACTCTCTCCTCCCTACTTCCCTTTCTCCTTTCCTTTTCTCTCTCTCTCTCTCTCTCTCTCTCTCTCTCTCTCTCTCTCTCTCTCTCTCCCTCTCTCTCCCTCTCTCTCAGCAGGGTCTCTAGCCCCAGCAGGCCTTAACCTTCCTAGGTAAGTGAGGATGACCCGGAACTTCTGACCATCTTCCTTCTGAGTGCCAAGTGCTGAGATCACAGACTTGTATCATCACATCCACGTCTCTGTGGTATTGAAGACAGCAGCAGGGCTCCCTCCAAGCATGCTAGGCAAGCCCTCTCCCAGCCTAGCTGCCTCTCAGCCCCATAAATCACCCGCTTCTGAACAGAAGCTGCTGAGTAATGAGAGTTCAAGGCGGAACCGAGAGTCCACCCTCACTTTGACGTCACTGGGGCCACAGATAAGAGCTGGGCTCTCACTACTGACCCTAGGTAGGGCTGGCATGTCTGGCCAGGCCAGTAGGGTCCCCAGGCTTAGACCCCTGCCTTCCTGGTTCTGCTGTGCATATTTCAATCTTCCACAACTTTAAAACTGCTGGCTCCGGTGCCTCACATCCTGCTCTTGGGGACTGAATCTGGGGTTCTGAATCAGCCGCATTTCTTGCAGCCTGACTATGAGCGAAAGCTCTGGGCTAGGCCCCCAGCTTGTGAGGATAGGTCATGACCCCTGCTCTCAGGGTACTGACAGTTTAGAGAGGGGAATGGGAACAAATGGGAACTTTGAGAGTAGAGGGCAAAGTGCTCCAATTCCACTGGAGTCCGTGGGATGTTTAACTGTCTTTAGAGAGATGCCATTGAGGGTACATGACCATCATGAGCAGTCCAGCCCTGATGCTGTGTGTTAGCCACTTGGGAAGTTTTGTTGGCCTCTGCTGGGATCATCTCTTGGGCTGGAGGGTCCAACATGATGTCATTCATGTGTCTGATACACTTAGTGCTGGTGACCATCTCTCTAAGTAGCATTTCATCCCCGCCCCCCCCCACTCCTCAAGTGGCTGAATGAGCTTCATAAAAGTGTGAAGTGTTCAGGTTGTGAAAGGGCCATGATAGAAGCTGGAAGACCCTTTTAGGCTTAAGCTCCAAGGTGTGCTCAATACGATTTCTGCCATATTCTATGGGTTTTTAAAGATCATAAGAGAGCTGGAGAGATGTTAGGAGAACTTCCTGTTCTTCTGGAGGACCCAGATTCAATACCCAGCACCCACATTATGGCTTACAACTGTCTATAACTCCAGTCCCAGGGGACCTGGCCTCTGCAGGTACTGCATGCATAAAATACACAGACATTCATGCACAAGGTACACAGACATATATGCAGGCAAAATACTTATACACATAAAAATTAATAATTTAAAAGTCTATAAGGCCAGTGCAGATTGAAGGAAGTGACCAAGAAGACCCACCCTCCTGGTAGGGGAATTGCCATTTTCTGTTGTGAGAGGGTGTGGACACAGGAGGTCTGGTTCATATTGGATGGCTGTTGTCACCATGTCCACAGAGGTGGAAGCTGTGAGGCATGAGGTGCTTGGCTCAGGACAGGAGCAGGAAAGCCTTCCTCTTGCCCGGTTCTAGTTCTGTGATCTTGCCCAGGGCTCTGTTAACTTCACCAGCAGGGACAGAGCTGGCAGCTCCAGTCCCTTCAACTCAAGAATCAAACAGTCTGGATGCTGTTTAGCTAGCTGCCTACCCTGCTTGGAAATAGGGTCTCACCATGCCCCTCAGGCTGGCCTCCAACTCACCATCCTTCTGTTTCCACTTCTCGAGCACTGGGATTACAGGGCTGCATCACTGCACCTGATGTCAGCTCCCCTCACAAGTGGTATGGTCATGTTTTTCACAAGACACAGCAGTGTGCTGGAAGACTATATGGAGGCAGAACGGAAGGGGAAGCCCTGGTTTGCGGCACTTGCCAATGTCTGTGGTGCAAATACTCCTCTCTCTACTAAGTTCAAGCTGATGAGGATACACTCTTCATGAACGAGAGTTCAGAATTGTCATCCCCAATTGTCTTTCAGGCCTCCACAAGCTGCCTCCATATCCTTTCCTTATCTCTAGTGAGAGGAAAGTGAATATATTTAAAACCAAATGGTACTGGCCTGGCCATGGTACTAAAATCCTGTTATCCCATCTACTTGGGAGGCTGAGGCAGGAGGATCGCAAGTTCAAGGCCACCCTGGGAAACTTTGCAAGACTCTACAACTGGGGTGCTAAGCTCAGTGAGGCTCCGGGTTCAATAATTAATAATTAAGGAAACCTTTGTTGGTGGCAAAGGAATAAAGTGTAATGAGAATCCACAGCCTTGTCTTAGGAAGCAGGGAATCGCACGGCTAGTCCCCAGGCGTGGGAGCTGGGTAGCTCTGCACACACATAATGATGGGCATGTGTGTGATCAGATAGTGAGTGAGTGGAAGGAGACTCCCCCAGCTTGTCGAGCTGGGGAAGAGGAAGCTTTCTTGGCATGTTTTTCCACACTCTTCATCTCTGTACAGTGAATTACAGATCCTACGTGTAGACTTATAATTAACTAAAACTAATAAGCGCACATAGACTCATTGATCTTGACAGATTGCCTGACTCAAGAAAAAATAGTCTCAGATACACACGGGAGTTGGCCCTGGTCATGGGCACAGCCAGGTCTAGGATGCAGGGCTGTGGACTTTGAATTCAGGATGCCCCTACCACCTGACTCCCATCCCCTTAGCTACCAGACTGCCCTGTCTCCTCCCAACTTCCCATGGGGGAAAAAACATGATGGCTCTCTCCCTAAATGCCTGTGGGAGGTTGGGAAAACACACCCTGGAGACCAGGCCCCAACAGAGGGCAAACCCTCAGAGGAATGCAAGATTGGCTAGTCACCAAGGACAGCACACCAGACCTCCTGGGGACATCCCCTGCCCCCACGAGCAGCTTGGCCACTGTGAGTGACACTTGGCAGTGAAATAGAGCATGTTTTTAAAATCTCTGTTCTCAGCAGCTGACACGAGAGGTCTCCTCACCATCCGTTTCTGGTTTCTCTGCTTGGGAAACTCCATCACTGGCATTAAACCAAATCGTTAAAAAGTATTTGGGGGAGGAGCAGATGAGAGAGCCCAGTGAGTAAAGGTAGCTGCCACAAGTCTAATGACCTGAGTTCAGTCCCTAGGGACCCATGAGGTGGAAGGAGAGAGCCAACTCCCCAAAAGTTGTCTTATGATGATCACATATGCTCCTTTCCTAAATAAATAAATAAATAAATAAATAAATAAATAAATAAATAAATAAATATATATGGAAGGGCTAGAGAGATGGCTCAGTGGTTAAGAGCACTGACTGTTCTTCCAGAGGAACCAGGTTTGGTTCCCAGTACCCATACAGTGGCTCAAAAACATCTGTTACTTCAGTCCTAGGAGATCCATGTGGGGGCTGAGAACTGAACCCTGGTCCTCTGCAAGAGCAGCCTCTGCTTTTAGCCACTGTCCCTCCAGCCCCATGTAGGTTTTAAAAATCAAAACAAAGCAACTGAGGTCCCTCATTTGACAGAGTCCAAGACTGAATGACTCTTCCTGGATCCACAGTGGGAAGCATTCATTTCCGACCCCCCCAAAACACCTAGACACCGGGAGAAGCCAGCCCAGCCCTGCCACCCAGTGCTGTCAGAGCGTCAGCGCCTGCTTCTTTCTCCGTCTCTGGGTGTGTGTGCCCAGGAATGTGGCACCCCAACTCTTTTGTCTTAGTGTTTCTCTGGATGCCTACCTCAGCAGTTTACCGTGGCAAGTAGTGGCCTGAAAAAGGCCTCCTATTAAAAGCTGCCTGTAAGTTGTAAAAGGAACTCAAGGTGGGCATGGAGAATTAAGGGTTCATAAGAAATAAAAAATCCTACAATAGTCAGGAGACAGCCCTGCCTTAGAGAGCTTATTCACAGGTCTAAGAGACAGGCTTCTCTAGGTCTTTTACCCACTTAGCAAGTTGCCAGGGCTCATTATTGTCTACAGGTGGTATTCCAACTTGATACAGCCTGCCCCTTCCTCTGTCTCCCACAGGGCCGGAGAAGAAGTACTAGGTCCAGATCACTGCGGCTCCTAGCTCTAACATTCTGTGCAAGTGCTTGGAAACCGAAGCCAAGGCAAAGGGTCCAGGCAGGGGCTGGAACAGAGTACGTTTTGAAAGGCAGGAGAGGAGACAAGATGTAGCCAAAAGTCAAACTGGAGACAGAAAGTTCAGGTGTTGCCCGGTGGTGGTGGTGCATGCCTTTATTTAATCCCAGCACTCGGGAGGCAGAGCCAGGTGGATCTCTGTGAGTTCGAGGCCAGCCTGGTCTACAGAACAAGTTCTAGGACAGCCAGGGCTACACAGTGAAACATTGCCTCGAAAAACAAAGCAACAGCAACAAAAGGCAGGTGTCAGGCTCAAAGGGCAAGAGGAAGGCTGTCGGTGAGGGGAAGCCAGCGGCCCCGAGCTAGAGTGGGCACAAGTTAGGACAGAAGCACCAAGGCCATTCCCCCTGCGGGTGAGGTGTCCGTGGCCAGAAGAGAAGATGAGGGTGGCCTTGATCAGCCCAAATGCGGAGGGCCAGGCAGACACCCTGCACCCAGCTCCGGGGCCCTCGCCATGTTCCTCTCAACCAAGCAAAAAGTAGTTAGAGCCGGGCGGTGGTGGCGCACACCTTTAATCCCAGCACTCGGGAGGCAGAGGCAGGCGGATCTTTGTGAGTTCAAGGCCAGCCTGGTCTACAGAGCGAGTTCCAGGAAAGGCGCAAAGCTACACAGAGAAGCCCTGTCTTGAAAAACCAAACCAAAACAAAACAAAACAAAAAAAGTAGTTTTTTTGAGCAAGAAGTACCATCTGAACATGGAAGCACCCTGCTGTCTGTCCTTCTATCAATCCCTACAAGGGACAGCATTTGGGCTGGAGAGATGGCTAGTGGTTGAGAGCACTGGCGGCTCATCCAGAGGACCCGGGTTCAATTCCCAACACCCACAGGGCAGCTCACAACTACGCAAAACACCAATGTACATAAAATAAATAAAGTTAAAAAGAGAGGACAGCATTTCTGTTTACCATCTGCAAACTGATTTTAAAAATAAAGAGAGCATAAAGGGGGAGTTTTCAAAGTTCATTTTGATTGTCTCCATCTTGAAGGGCTCCCGCTCTGAAGTCGCAGCGTTTACTTTGGGTGATGTTTGGAGGTAGGTGATGGGTGGCGTTGGTTGTTTGAATCATTCTATGTGAGTAAATTAAAACGTTGCTTGGGGTCAGTGAGATGACTCAGTGGGTAAAGGCACTTGCTGCTAAAACCGATATCCCGAGTTCAGTCCCTGGATTCCACATGGTAGATGGAGAGAACCAGTTCCTACAAATTGTCCTCTGATCTCCATGCACTTGCTAGGCATGGACAGGCACACATACACACATGCACACAGAATAAATAAATAATAAATAGATAGATGACATTAGAAAGATGCTGAGCCACAGATTTATAGGCAGAAAATATTAATAAACAGCCGGGCGGTGGTGGCGCACGCCTTTAATCCCAGCACTCGGGAGGCAGAGCCAGGCGGATCTCTGTGAGTTCGAGGCCAGCCTGGGCTACCAAGTGAGTCCCAGGAAAGGCGCAAAGCTGCACAGAGAAACCCTGTCTCGAAAAACAAAAAAAACAAAAAAAAAAAAAAAATTAATAAACTATCAGATTCCACCCTGTTTACTTCTTTCGTGAGAAGTCAAAACCTGGTCCCCGAAGCCCAGATCCTAGTTGCCAAAACAATACCCTCTTCACCATCAACAGCAGTGCTGGGCGGTATGCCCTTTGAGCAGAACCCTGTCCTCCATCTCCGCCAATAACCACCTCCTCCCTCTTCTAACTGCCTGCTGTACATCTATTACTTACAGCCCAGATGCCCCTCCCTCTGTGTCCCGCCCCAAGCCATTCACATGTGATAATACCATGTCATGAGATTAGTCACACATGGAAGCTCAGGACGGCACTTCTTGCTCACAGTCGAAGGGGTCTGTCTCAGTTTCAGACTCTGCTACTAAACTCACATTTTCCACCAGCTGCTGCCAACCCCTGTCCCCAGTGCTTTTGTTAACTGTTGTGAGGACACACACACACACACACACACACACACACACACACACACACAGGCTGCCGCTAACTGTCTAAAACCCGATTTCACCTGGAACCCAGCGGGCATCCTGCAGGGATCTTATTCCTACCAATATCAATTGTTCCTTGCATTCTCTCCTGCCCTTGGAGGGGCCAGGCTGCTGAGCACAGGCTCCTCTGGGTCCTACGTGTGAGACCTGAGGAACGTTAAGGCACTCGCGGGTCTCAGTGTCCAAAAAGCCCACAGAGTCACCTAGGCACGTGTGTCCCCAGTATTGTCTCCAGTGCCCAGCTGAGCCTGGGAGGAAAAAGTCGACGCAAGCCAGGCTCCATGCCTTACACCTGTTAACTCCAGCTACTCAGGAGGCTGCAGCACGAGAAGTTCAAGACCAGTCCGGGCTACAGTGTTAAGTTCTAGTCCAGCCTGGAGGAATTACCAAGATCTTGTCTCAAAATCAAATTTTTTTTAAGGGGTAGGGAGATGGCTCAGCAGTTAAGAATGCTTGCTGCTTTTGCAGAGGACCCAGGTTCAGATTCCCAGCACCCATATGGTGGTTTGTAACCACCTATAATAACTCCAGTTCCAGGGAATCTGATGCCCTCTCTGACGGCCACAGGCACAAGGCATGCATATGGTGCATGCACATACTTGCAGGCAAAACATGCACATACATAAAATCATAAATAAATCTTTAAAAAATATTATTTTTCT
Organism: Peromyscus californicus insignis; assembly: GCF_007827085.1. Taxonomy (NCBI): domain Eukaryota; kingdom Metazoa; phylum Chordata; class Mammalia; order Rodentia; family Cricetidae; genus Peromyscus; species Peromyscus californicus. The sequence goes on from NW_026294551.1 coordinate 28,587,740, forward strand.
TGCTGGGTGGTGGTGGCACATGCCTTTAATCCCAGCACTCAGGAGGCAGAGGCAGGCGGATCTCTATGAGTTTGAGGCCAGCCTGGTCTACAGAGTGAGTTCCAGGACAGCCAGGGCTACACAGAGAACCCTTATTTCACAATACCAATAAGTAAATAAATAAATAAATAAATAAATAAATAAATAAATAAATAAATAGATAGATAGATAGATAGATAGATAAATAGATAGATAAATAAATAAACAATGAATGAATGAATGAATATATTATTTTCCTTGATTATTGAGTTTGGAGCCCTCCTTTAAACACTGAGGCTGGGCTGAGTGTCTCACTCCCCCACTGTGTTCCGATTATGTCTACAAAGACATAATGAGATTTTCTGGTACCAAGCTCTAACTCCTTCACATGCGCTTGGCTCTTACATCAGCTTGTAGATGCCAGCCGTGGTCAATTGCCTTCTTCCCTGATCTCAGCCACCAGGAAGCAGAGTCCTGCCTCAACTGTAGGTGAGTGGCTGTGTCTCCACTGCCCACTGCCCATTCCTTACTTAAGACTTCCACTGGTTGGCTGGTTGGGCTCTTACCCACACTGTCAGGCTTTGAATCTTCCCCGTGACTCCTGGAAGGAGAGCCCGCTGCCCAGCTCTGAGCCCAACACTGGCCTCCTGGTCTGTCCTCCCATTTCTGTGTGTTCCACCTCCTGTAGGCTTCCTGCTCAGATCTTTCTTGAGTAAATACCTCATGGAAAGCTTTCTATTTTGTTCTGGGTATCATGTTTCCCTAAAGACCACAAGCTCTTTTTTTTTTTTTTTGGTTTTTCAATACATGATTTCTCTGTGTAGCCCTGGCTGTCCTGGAACTCACTCTGTAGATCAGGCTGGCCTCGAACTCACAGAGATCTGCCTGCCTCTGGAGTGCTGGGATTAAAGGCGCCTGGCTAACCTTTTTCCTTTTTTTTTTTTTTTGGTTTTTTGAGACAGGGTTTCTCTGTGTAGCTTTGCGCTTTTTCCTGGATCTTGCTCTGTAGACCAGGCTGGCCTCGAACTCACAAAGATCCACCTGCCTCTGCCTCCCGAGTGCTGGGATTAAAGGCGTGCGCCACCACCGCCCGGCACCTTTTTTCTTTTTAAGACAAGGTCTCACTATATATTCCACACTATTCTGGAACTTGTTGTGTAGCCCAAGCTAGCCTTGAGCATGCTCTCTTCCTGCCTCAAGGAGCTGGATCCCACCTAGTGCTGCAGCTAGCAGGCAAACAAATCTGATGAAACCTGGACTCTAAGAGGTCAGTCAGGCTCCCAGGTCCAAGTCCAGGTTCTGCAGCTGTGTGTGACTTCAGGCAAGCCTTTTAGCTTCCCCAGGTCTCTGTCCATTGGTCTGAGGTTGGGGGGTGGGGTATTCATAATAGTACCATCTCCTTTGCCTAGGTTTATTGCTGATGGAGGAGGTGACACAGGTACGCAATGGCCTTTGAACAGTACCCAGAGCACACCCTGAACTCTTAAAATGTCAACTAGACTCTAAAGAGGAGCAGCAAGTTATATGTCACACTAATTAGTAGTGAAGGACAGTCTCCAAAGAGGTTGAAGAACCACTCAATTTCATGCAGCTTTTGCACAGGGGGCCAGAATGGAACTCCGGAGCCTCTGTTCAAGTGCGGCCAGTTCTCCGGGTCCTTTGTTTGCCTGGCTTTGATTGTTGTTGTTTTATTGTTTTGATGATAGTGTCTCGTTATGTAATTCTGGCTGTCCTGGAACTTGATTTTCAGATCAGGCTGACTTTGAACTTACGATCCTCCTCCTACTTCAGCTTCCTGAGTAGCTGGAATCACAGGCCCACACCTCCAGGCCTGTTGTCTTAGTTTCCATTTCTGAGAGGACTGCCGTTGGGTTGAGCACCAGCCCACTCATTTCAAGTCTCCGGCAGGCATCACTGTGGGTAGGAGCCAACCCCAGCGGCCTCAGCAGCAGCTGTCCACTTCCCCCTTCCCCAGGGCCCTGCAGAACTACGGAGACAGTCACCTCTACACAGTGCCTAATTATGCAAACAGTGAACATGAGAAATGAAGGGAGACTGTGGCTTGCCTGGGAATGATTGATGAGGCTGGCTAGTGTTATCTTCCCGATGGTATAGGCCCAAGGCTTTATCAGGAAGCAGCCCAGCCATGTCGTATCTCAGAGGCTTTGTCGTGGGCGCCAGGGCAGTGAAGACTGATTGGGGTAATACAAGGCTGGTGACTCATTCCCAGGAGAAGGCTGTGATGGGTCATTAAGCTGTCTTGGAGTTTCTTCAGTCTTACACCCCCAATATGAAGGCTCTCCGTGTTTATCAGGTCTCTGTCAATAGGCCACTATTCCCCTTCCCCATACCTGGTTACACAATGTCTCTCAGCCACCCACTGAAAAGGCTTCTGCACTGGGCCCCCATCTGTGTCCCTCCCCTGAATGCCTGACTGGCATGCCCTCACCAGCTGTGATAGGTATGGATCCCCTGACGTGAGGCACTTCCTCTCCTGCCTGAGTCCTCAGACTTGTCTTTCCTGGCCTCGGTTTCTCACCCTCACACTGGATCTAGAAGTCTGAATTACCCCCTTAGTTTCTGGCCTGGTTCTTCCAATTCCTCTCCAATCGAAAATTCCTAGGTGGATTCTTTTAAATGTTGTTTGTTTGTTTAGTTCATTTTCCCCCCTCTCTTACAACAGGGTCTCTTGCCCAGGCTGGTCTCAAACTCACTATGAAGCTGAGGATAGCCTTGAACTGTTGCCTCTGCTGCCTGAGTTCTGGGGTTGCAGGCCTGAGCTACTAGACTGATCCCATGTGGTGCTGGATTTCTAATCCAGGGCTTCATGCATGCTGGGAAAACACTATACTAATGGAGCCATAACCCCCCTCCTTATTTAATTATCTTTAAAACTATGTAACTAACTCGTGTTTTTTATACTTTTTAAAATACAAACTACCTACAAGCTTGCCACCCAGAACTAATTCCAGCTAGTGTTTTGGGAGTGCAGTATCTTAGACCTCTGCTCTGTGCTTTGGGTGGCTCAGACATCCCTGATAGATGGATGTCTGAGCCACCCGGTACACTGGACGTTTGCAGATGCCACTTACTTTTTTCCTCCAAGCTTCGTGTGTGTGTGTGGGGGGGGGGGGACGACACATACATGTGCATGCCACAGCATTCATGAAGCAGAAATCACTTTCCCTTCTACCATGTGGGTCTCTGGGACCGAACTCAGGTCACCAGGCTTGGTGATAGACGTCTTTACCTGCTGAGTATCTCGTCAACTCTCTGTCATGTTTTGAGGCAGGTTGCCATCTTGCTTGCTGCTTCCAGTGCCAGGTTAGCTGGCCCAGAATTTTCTTGGGATGGTCCTGCATCCCGTCTTTCCATAGGAGTGTTAGGGTTAAAGATGCGTCTGGCTTTACGTGGATTCTGAGGATCCACCCTAGGTCCTCAGGCTTCCATGGCACGGACTTTACCCATTGAACCATCTCCCTAACCCTGAAGATCCTGCTTCTTAATGAGCATCTACCACAGCAGAGGCTATGCTCATCACGTGCACGTGGTTGGAGATCATGGGTCACCCACACGGCTTCTGTGTGGCTCCAGGTTAGGATGTCTCAGCTGCTTTCTAGCTTGGCTCCTTCTTGCACTGGCCTGCAGTTCACCTGCACATGGCTGCTAGACTGAGCAGCTGAAGACCCAAGCTCCAGGCAGCTCCTCTGCCTACTACCATCAATGACCTTCCATTCTGATTATGGAGAGAATCCAGACATTAGCTCATGTCTCTTCATGACATGAAGCTCATGTGCTGCCATGGTTTGGTATGTCTCCTGAAGTTCATGCTGGAAACAAAATCTCCAAGGGAAGTAGTGAGAGATGGGAATTTTAAGAATCCATCCAGCATAGGCATTCTGCTCTCGTGAAGGGATAATTGCCGTTGTGGAAGTTTTGTTCATGGAGACCTCATGGAGCAGGCCTGAAATCCTAATACTCAGGAGGCTGAGGTAGGAGGATGGCAAGTTCAAGGCCCATCTGGGTTACAATGTGAGTTCAAGCCAGCCTGACTCTGTTTCAAAGTTTAAAACACATGAAAAGAATTCTATGTGGCTGGAGAGACGTCTCAGTGGTTAAAAGCACTGGCTGCTCTTCCAGAGGACCCAGATTCAATTCCCAGCATCCACATGATGGCTTACAACCATCTGTAATTCCAGTTCCAGGGGATCTGATGCCCTCTTCTGACCTCCACAGGTACCAGGTGTGCATACAGTTCACGTGTATATGTGAAGTCAAACATTCATATGCATAAAATCTAAAACCCAAACCCAAACCGCCTGTGAATATAACTCAGTGGTGGAGTGATTGCCTAGCATGTGAGAAGCGTGGGTTCAAGTCACAGCTTTAACGACAACAAAAAAAGGCTAAGTCCCATCTCCCCCACCTGCATCACGTGATGACAGGCCATTAAGGACCCTTGATGTTGACTTCCCAGCCCACAGGACTGTAGCAAAGACATTTCTTTATACATTACCTAACCTGTGGCATTCTGTTACAGAAACACCGAGCTGAGACACTCACTTTTCCAGCGTCCCCTGACACCTCACGAAGGGTGTTTACTTTACATCCTCGTCAGACAATGTGCTTTTTCTAGACTGAGACTACAGTGGGTACCCCAGGATCTTTGCCCATATTCCCCCCTCTGCCTGGAACAGTCCTCTCCCTCCCTTGTCTGGCTGCTGCCCACTCTTCCCTCAAGCCTCACCTTGTCTTTCCCAGAAGCTTCTCCCGGCACAGCTCCACCCTGTCTCCTCTGTAGGGACGTGGGCGTGCAACCTGTAGAATGGGACCCACTCTTAAAGAAGACCCAGAAGGCCGGGGAAGCACGGACAGGTGCTTGTTGCCTAAACTTGCTGACCCGTGTTCTACCCAGAAAGCCGTGGTGGGAGGAGACAACCAGATGCCGAGAGCTGTGCTCCTGTGTCCTCACATAAACCACGGTAAAAATACATGGTGCACATGCGCATGCACACACGTTGTCCACATACACAGTAATCAATAAAATAAAATTTAAAAATCTGTCCTTGTTTCCCTAGACTATGTACCACTTGAAGACAATAATTTTTTTGGAGGGGGGTGTTTGTTTGTTTTGTTTTGTTGTTTTGGTTTTGAATTTTCAAGACAAGATTTCTCTGTATAGTCCTGGCTGTCTTGGAACTCATTCTGTAGCCCAGGCTGGCCTCAAACTCACAGTGATCCACCTGCCTCTGCTTCCAAGTGCTGGGAGTAAAGGTGTGCACCATAACTTTGTATTTTTCTGGTTTGTTTGTGTTGTTTCCTCAGCTATTAACAAAATGTTTGGCTCACAACACTTACTTTTTTAAAGATTTATTTTTATTATTTTAAATGATGTGTCTGTGGGAGAGTATGTACATGTGAGCACAGGTTCCCATGGAGGCCAGAGGAATGCGGGATCCCTGGAGTTCCAGGTGGTTGTGAGCCCCCAGACACAGGTGCTGGGAACGGAACTAACGTCCTCGGCAAGAGTGCTGCACGCTCTTAACCGCTGAGCCAGCGCCCCAGACCCCACAGTACTCATTTTAGCTCAAACGGATGAGAATGTCAGAACAATTTGCTGCCCTTGCCCAGGAAGTGGGCATTTTTATTAGACCTGGGCACACCATAGATTTCAGACGACTCAGACTCTGTTGGTGCTTGCCTGACCTCACAGCGCTTCACAGTATAGATGACGTCATCTCATTTGAACCTGACAACAGCCACGTGAGGCCAGAGTTACGTCCATCTTGTAGATCAGCAGCACTGCGGAATACAGCAGGATCTCATATATTGGAAGTAACAGGACCAGGACTGCAGGGAAGGTCAAAGTCATGGTTGCGCTACAGAAGAGATGGGCATTCCAGTCTCTTTATTTTTTAATTAAAAAAATTTTTTTTTTCTTTTTTGAGCCTACTGAATGCTGGGATTAAAGGCGTGCATTGCCATGCCTGGCTCACGTGTTTTTAATTTTGAATTTCTCTCTCTCTCTCTCTCTCTCTCTCTCTCTCTCTCTCTCTGTGAAGGAGAGACACACATAGAGGCAGAGAGGAGGAGGAGGGCCCTACTGCCATGGCACCCATGTGCAGGACAAAGAACGACTTTTCTCTCCTAGGCAGGGCCTCTCTTGGCTCCGTCACTGTGCTGTGTGCCCATCCAGGAGTGTCGGGTTAGAGACGTGTGTGCCACTGCATCCGTCCTTTCCCATGGGTCCCGGAGGTGGATCTCAGGTCGTCAGGCTTGCACAGCGAGGACAGTCACCTCTTGAGCCGTCTCCCTGGCCACGGCACTCCAGTGTCTTCAAATTAGCTTTTGGGATACAGAAATTTGTTTGTACTTAAGGGGTGCCCTCAAACTGGCTCCCTTCATTGTTGGGTTCTCCCTAATTTAGCAGTTGAATAATCTTGGGTTCACCAACTTCTCATGGGGTAAACTGCCCTCCCTCCTTTCTGTGGGTATGATTACTGTCCCCCGCCCCCCAGGCATCTTTCCTCAGCCAAACACTTTCTATTCAACCTAAGAATTCAGTTGCTTGTTACCCACAAACAAGACAGCATTCTGTCAGTCCAGGTGATAGGTGCAAGGACCTGTCTTTTTTTTTTTTTTTACATTATTTAAACTGCTTGGCCATTAGCTCAGGCCTATCATTGTCCAGCTCTTACTCTTATATTTAGTCCATTTCTATTAATCTATACTTTGTCACGTGGCTCGTGGCTTATCGGTACCTTACATCTCCCTTGTCCTGGTGGCGGCTCCAGGCAGTCTCTCCCTTCCCTTCCTGTTTCCTCACTTCTCCTCTCTGTTAGCAAGGACCTGTCTTGAAGACCCCACCACAGGGCTTCAAGTGCTGAGTGTCTCTCCTATGAGTGGAAAAGTGCTGTGTTCACCTCTGCAGACTCTCATTCTCTCTGCACTCAGGAAACACTCACACGGGGCCTGCTGGTCACACTAATGAGGGTTGGTGTCACCTGCCAAGGGCTTAAGCTGAGAGAGGGGTGCAGCTTTTTCTGTTTTAGAAGGAGAATTAATCTCCACCAGCCTCAGTGGAGTGACTATTGCCTCCGTGTTAGAAATGAGCAAAGGGAGCCAGAGAGGGTCGTTACTTTGCCAAGACTGCACAGCCTGCAGTATAGTACAGTATGCTGCCTCTCTCACCGGCACAAACAAAGCTCTAGGCCGGGTCGATCTATGACAAGGACATTGACCTTGGGAAGCTCGGGTGCCCATGACTCGGAGCAGAGACTGCAAGCCTCTGTGATGAATCTTCCACGTGCCAGGGACACGTGTGAGGTGACAGGAGCCGGCCGAACCTCAGCGTACTTCCTGGATCGAAACCTTGATTCCTCAACATGGCAGTGTTGGTGTGGGCCTGAGCGGGAAGTCTTTGGGTTGTTTATTAGTGTGTTAATGCTTATCTCTTGGGAATGGATTTACTTTCCAGGGAGTTTGGCGTGATCTTTTCTGTTTTTCTCACACCTACATGCCCTTCAGCTTTCTGCATGTGTTGAAGCAGAATGAAGCCCTCACTAGACCCAGCTGCCCAGTTGTGAACTTCCGGGACTCCAGACTTGCGATCATGTATAAATATCTTTTCTACATAAATGGCCCAGTTTTAGGTATTCTGCTATAATGACAGAAAATTAATTAAGACAGACACCTAAGAAAGGGATGTTTGATGTCTAGCTTGTGGTTTTCTGGAGTCTTAGAAGAGGTGATGGTCAGCGGGGTCCTAAATGACAGGTAGGACTTTGGTAGACTGGGAGGAGTTGGGTTCACCAGAGGAAGCGATCTTTGCCCACATCACATGGTGGGAAATGAATAATTACCTGAGGCACGGGGTGGGGGGGGGCACATTCTGAGTGGCTCACAGGACCCACAAGGTGAAACAGCAAGCTCTAGACTGGACAGCTGCCTGGGACAGCTCGCAGGAAATCTGGAAGAATTGCACTGCATTTGTGAGAAATAGAGAGTCACTGGAGATGTTTACGTGGAACAGCAGTTCTCAACCTTCCTAATGCTGCGAGCCTGTAATACACTTCCTCATGGTGTGGTGACCCCCCAACCATTAAATTATTTTTGCTGCTACTTCCTAACTGTAATTTTGCTACTGCTATGAATTGTAATGTAAATTTCTACGTTCTCCGAAGGTCTTAGGCAGCCCCTGTGAAAGGGTCGTTCAGTCCCCAAAGGGATCAAACCAACAGGTTGAGAATCGCTGACACAGAAGATAACTTCACTAGAATTGCACTATTCCTGTGAGCAATAGGGACAATGGGCAGGTAGAAGAGACGAGAATTAAACCCTGAAGACTTGGCCAGGCATAGTAGCACATGCTTGTAATTCCAGCACTCCAGAGACTGAGAGGAGAGGGTTGTGAGTTCAAGGCCACCCTACCTACAGAAACCAGGCCAACAAGAACTACATGGCAAGATCCCGTCTAAAAAATTTAAAATAAACAAAACCAAAAACAGTCACGATGCCACAAAATCAACTGAAAGGCAGTTAGAATTAACCAGGAGAGAAACACACAGTCCCTTGTAGAGGCATTGAAGAAGTGTTTTGAGAAGTGGAACCATAGTCTGGGAGACAGTATTTGTCATGGAGTCTGCCAACCTGAGTTCATCCCCAGACCCCACAGTACCGAGTCCTACAAGCTGTCCTCTGACCTACACACACACACACACACACACACACACACACACACACACACACACACACACACACACCGTGGCACAGCCCCCACCCCAACACACACAAGATCATTGTTTGAGAAGCTGCTCTGGATGCCAAGGCAAGAGGATTGCATGGCAAAGGCCAGCCTGGGCTGCAGAGTTCAGTGACAGCCTGGGCAACTCAGTGTGGTTTTCAAAAGGGCGGTGTGGTGTTGGGAGGTATAGCCTGCTGTTAAAGCACTTGCCTAGCATGCCCCGGGATCGAGGCTCTATCTCCTTAGCACTGCAAAAAAAAAAAAACAAAACAAACAAACAAACAAACAAACAGTCATCTAGACCCGAGAACCCTGAAGCTTCCTGCTTGGGCCTGTGTGAGTGAGGCTGATATAAACCAGCACAAGGAATAAAGGAAAAAGGCTCATTTGCTCCTCTGTTTCTTTATTCAATATACACTCTTTGGGGAACCAACGTAGCTTAGGTACAGAGGACTCGACAGGCCTGTCCACACAGGACTGGCAGTCGTGTAACACCGGGTGGGTGGACCACCTACGGAACCAGAGTCCCTGGAGTCTGACGGTAACGTCTTGACATCCGCCCTCATTGGCATGACCAGCCCTGGGGGTGGCTGGTTTCTTCCAGTCTCTCCCTGGGTTTGTGCAGCCTGGCTTCCCTGGGGAACAGGCCAAGAGCCTTGTGAGGACACCCGGTGTTGGCAGCACAGGAGCATCCCGGTGGATGAGCCTTATTGGTGCCCATTTGGGAAGTCAGAGGGCTGGATGCCACCAGAAGTAAATGGGAACCCTTGGTCAAAAGGGAGGACAAACCCAGAGTTGACTGCCGGGAAGATCCGTGAAAGAGCAAGCCAGAACACAGGGTGGTGAAAACCTCAGCCCCCAGGGGAGCTCATTGTTCTCCGGTGGAGATGTGAGGGTTCTGAGGGACAGCTAAAGGTCAAAGATGAGATTACAGCCAGAGTAACCGCCTTCCACACACAAGGGATGCCTTCCTGCCCACCAGGGACCCACAACAGTTCATTCCCGTGGGTGGATTGTGAAGGACCAAGCCTGACTTTAATCCTACTATCAGGAGGCAAGTTGTTGGAGATGGGGGCGGGGCAGGGGAGCCAAGGGCGGACAGTAGGGCCTGCAACGGCTGGCTTGTCTTTCTCTTCTTGTCTAGTTTCCCATCTTGAGAAAGAAAAAAAGAATGACCAGGGTAAACAAAGGCTGTGGAAACTTCCAAGCATGATGGGAGTCTCACCCCAGTGCTTAGATGCCCAGCAGTGCCCCCTTCCAGAATATTTAGGTCATACAGACAAGGCCAGTCCCAGAGCAAGAGAATGAAGAAGAAGATCTCACGAGAAGAGAGACCCTTAGCAAGAAGGGAGTGGCCCGGAGGAGAGGAAGGAGTGTGGAAGGGAGGCCCTGCTTTGCTGACCCACCAAAAGGCAGAGGTGGCCAGGAGGCTGGGGGTGGGGGCTGCCTGGCTGTGGCCTGCTTTCTGAACCTGAGGAACTTGAATTGCGACGACGGGAAATGACAATAGGCTCCTGAGCCACTGAAGGAAGCCAGGTGGCTCAGGCTGGGAGGGGGTGGGGCACAGCAAGTGTCTTGAGGATGACAGAGACAGCCAGAGCTTTAATCGGCGGCGGCGGCAGGCTCATCTCTCTGTAGATCTTTGCGTTTGGTGGCATCTGCATCACCGATGGCTGTCTTCTCGTTTCATTTACTTTAATTTGTAGTGGGTTGTTCTTCCTGAAGGGCGAAATAAAATGATAATAAGGACCCGTAGCAGGCTCAGAGACCACAACTGAGCTTTCTGTGAGAGGTGAGCCCCAGGCCCCAGAACCTTCCTTGAAGACACTGTTCTCTACCAGTCTCATTGACTCAAGGGAAGCTGATGTCTCAGAAAGGTCACTTCACAGTTTGGACGGACTCGATGCAGGCAGCCTTGATCCAGACAACAACCAGTGTAAACATTCCAGGGAGCCTTTGAGAGCAATGGGGATTGTGAAATGCAGTCTACAAGTCTCAGGCATAGCACATGCTCTACTCTACCCAACTAACCCAGGCTGGACCATGAGTACCTCTTCCCTTTGCCAGTTTTCTCTACCCTTATTGCCCAGGAGTCCTTTCAAAACAATGCAGTTTCCTTCTGGATTCTCACGCGGTCCTCCCAGCTGCCCCCCATCCCCAGGCTGCCCATCTTATTGTCTTTAAAGTGGCTTTCCTAAGGGGCAAATGCTGCCCCTGCTTATAAGACCTTCAGGCCTCTCCAGGACCAATCAGATCAATCAGATGTCCCTTAGCAGGCAAATCCCCTCCCCCTGTCTCCCTCCCCCCATCCCCCACTAAGGCGGATTTTAGTGGTGTGTACCTGTAATTCCAACACTCAGAAGGTTGAGGCAGGAATATCAGCAGTTTGAGTTTGAGGTGGCCTCCGTTACATAAGACCCTGCTTGAATAATTTCAAAACAAAACAAGCAAACAAAAACAAATAAAGCCTTCTAAAATCTGGCTTGTCTCATGCTCTGTGGTCCTGATATTGGACCCCAAAATGTTCCCAAACTCAGCCGGTCCCTCGTGTCACACGGCCACGACTCGGACAGTTCTGTGTTTGAATATCCTTCAGCTTCCACATGAGAAATGTCTATCCACCCTTCAGGGTCCAGTTAAATTAGTCCTTAGTGAAGCGGTGGTAGCGAATGCCCTTAATCCCAGCACTCGGGAGGCAGAGGTAGGTGGATCTCTGAGCTTGAGGCCAGCCTGGTCTACAGAGCGAGTTCTAGGATAGCCAGGGTTACGCAGAGAAACCATCTTAAAAAACAAAACAAAACAACAACAAACAAACAAAGGAAAGAAAGGAGGAAGGAAGGAAAAGAAAAGAAAAAGAAGCAGGGTTTCATGTAGCCCAGGCTGCCTCAAATTCGATGTAGTCAAGGATGACTTAGAATTCCTGATCCTCCTGCTTCTATCCCAGTACTGGGATTACAAGCATTACTCCCACACCCAGCTAATGTACATACTTTAGTGAAAATACCCATGTGCACTACTGTGAGCTACTCAGGTTTACATTGCCCATTTGGGGTTAGCTAATGAGATGGCTAATAATAAAGGGGTTTGTTTTGTTTGTTTATTTGTGTTTTAACAGACATAGTCTCACTCTGTAGCCCTTGCTGGCCTGGAACTCACAAAGATCCACCTGCTCTGACTCCTGAGTGCTGCGATTAAAGGTGTGTGTACCGTGCCTGGCACTGATCTTTGTTTTTTTTTGTTTTTTTTTTTTTTTTTTTTTTTTTTGGTTTTTTGAGACAGGGTTTCTCTGTGTAGCTTTGCACCTTTCCTGGAACTCACTTGGTAGCCCAGGCTGGCCTCGAACTCACAGAGATCCGCCTGGCTCTGCCTCCCGAGTGCTGGGATTAAAGGCGTGCGCCACCACCGCCTGGCTTGATCTTTGAATATAACAAAGAGTAGTAAATGTTTTGACGGCTCACAGGATGATGGTGTCCCAGGCTCACTGTCCCCGTCAAACCCTGGATAACATCATCTGTTTAAAACATGACTGTGCTCTGTAATCCCAGTCCTTAGGGGGCTGAGGCAGGAGGATCAACGTAAGCTAGAGGTTAGCCTACGCTACGTAATTAGATCCTGTCTCATATACACCAGAAAGGATTGCACTGGAGCATGCTGGGCCTGAAGGTCTGGCTGGCAAGCGCTATTGCCGTACTTTGTTGAGGATGGTCCCTCGTGTGTATTTTTCCATGTTAGGATACACACTTTCCATTTCCTACTGTTCAGCCAGTGCCTTCTAGGAGGTGGGGCTCAGAGCAGCTGAGTAAGCTACTCCAGCCACAGAAATGATAGTGTGTTCCCAGGCAGGTGAGAAGGGTTGCTTAGCTTTCTTGAAGCTGAGAGAGAGAGAGAGAGAGAGAGAGAGAGAGAGAGAGAGAGAGAGAGAGAGAGAGAGAACCCTGAGTCTTACAATGAAGGAAACATTGATTGTCTCAAGGAAGGACATCATTAGCCTGGCCCTAAAAACTTTAAGATGGGAGTTGGGTGATGGGTGGGGATGGTATGCATACATGTGTGTGTATTCGTGTTGTGTTTCTATGTGATGTGTATATGGGGTGTGTTTGGTAAATGGGTGTGTATGTGGGGTAGTGTGTATGTGTGTGGTAAATGGGTATGTATGTGGGGCATGTGTGGTATATGGTGTGTATGTAGTATGTGTGTGTGGTATATGATGGGTGTGTGTGTGTGTGTGTGTGTGTGTATGTGATGTATATATGGGGTGTCTGTGTATGTGGTGTGTTGGGGTATGATGTGTATGTATGTGGTATATATATGAGGTGTGTGTTTATGTGGTGTCTGTGATATATGACTTGTGTGTGGTTTGGTATGAGTGTGTATATGGGGTGTGTATGTATGTGGTATGTGTGCATGATATGTATATGTGTATGTGTACAGTGTGGTGTGTGTGTATATGGGATATATGTGTGTGTGGTGTGTATATGGGGTGTTTGTGCATGTTGTATGTGATATATGTATGTATATAGTGTGTGTGGTGTGGTATGAGTGTGTGTGTGTGTGTATGTGTGTGTGTGTATGGGATGTGTGTTTATGTGGTGTGGTGTCTGTATATGGGGTGTGTATGTGGTATGTGTGTGTGTGATGTGTGGTGTGCATGCATGTTGAAGGGCTAACACAAGCTCAGCAGGCATGCAGTACCAGCTCCTACGTGTCCTTAACTCTCCTCAGTGCTGGAATTAAAGGGGCCTGAATCTTGTTCCAACAGCAACTCCTTTTTTCTACCTGTACCTTCCTACCTTGGAGCCATTAGCAACGTGTCTGAAGACACACAAAAGGCTTTGCTGATGGTGAAGTGGACCAGTGGGTCACACAGGGGAGCAAGAGCTGGGTGGGACACTGACAGCCCAGATGCGAAGTTCTCCAGCTCCATGGGGTCCCCTCAGTCACCAGCCTGAGCTGATGGGAAGGGAGCGCTTGGAATAAGAGGCACTGGGTGTCCCCAGTTTCCTTTAGGGGACTTGGGGGACAGCAGCAGGCAGGAGTAGGGTGCTGCTGCTGTCTCAGCAGTAGCTCGGTTTGAGAACACTCTCAGGGTGGTGGCACTGAGCGAGGGGAAATGACAGTTCCAACCGACACTGTATCTGCTTAAACTCTGGTATAAATAGATGCCTCTGCCTTCTTCTGCTGAGCCAGGCCATGCTAACCTCATTCAGGGACCTTGAGGAGGCAGAGAGATGTTTTCTGGTGAAGGAACACTCCCCCCCACAACACAACTGGAAGTACCACGTCACCTTACCAAAACCCCCTGCTTGGTCCCTGGCAGAGAAAAGGTCAGGGCTTGGGCGGGGATACTGCAGTCAGAGTCCCTTCGTGCTTGGGCATTGGAAATGGTACAGTCACTTTGGGAAACGGTTGCCAGGTTTCTCAGGAAATGGAACACACACTCCAGAAGTCAGGAGGTGGAGGCAGGAGGATGGACAGTTCCAGGCCAGCTGGAGCTATACAGCAAGACCTTGTCTCAAAAAAAAAAAAAAGAAAAAAAAAAAGAAAGAAAGAAAAGAAAGGAAGGAAGGAAAACCAAGGGCTGAGTGGTGATGGAGAAGTCCAAGGAAGCTGTCTTCACACAGCTTCCTTGGACACCACAGGATTGATGCACATCCGAACTCCCAGAGACTGGAGCAGCATGCACGAGACCTGCACAGGTTCTAGACAGATGGCCCACAGCACTGAGACAGGGAGGTGACACAAGGTCCCACTGCTAACCCAGGAGCTACCTGCAGTTGATACCTGCTAGCAAAGGGGACATCCTTTTTTTCCAATGGAGTCTCACTGGGTATATCAACCACACCCTGGAGCAGGCCCCGGGCCCAGGAGTAGTTAGCCAACACAAGACGAACTCAATGGTATTTTTATGGACTTTTGGGTTCATTTTGCTTTGTTTTTGCATTTTTTTTTTTTTTTTTTTTGGTTTTTCGAGACAGGGTTTCTCTGTGTAGCTTTGTGCCTTTCCTGGAACTCACTTGGTAGCCCAGGCTGGCCTCGAACTCACAGAGATCCGCCTGGCTCTGCCTCCCGAGTGCTGGGATTAAAGGCGTGCGCCACCACCGCCCGGCCTAGTTTTTGCATTTTTTATCCTATTGGTCTTTTGCCTGCTAGTTTTGCTTTTCAATTTTATGGAGTCTTGTTTCTTGCTTTTTTTTCTTTTTTGAAAGAGAAAGAGAAAGAAGTTGGTGGGGAGGAACTGAGAGGAGTTGAGGGAAGGGGGAAACACTATAAAAATGGACTATATGAAAAAATTTTAATAGCTGGGCAGCGGTGGTGCACGCCTTTAATCCCAGCCCTGGGGAGGCAGAGGCAGGTGGACCTCTGTGAGTTTGAGGCCAGCCTGGTCTACAAAGTGAGTTCCAGGACAACCAGGGCTACACAGAGAAACCCTGCCTTGAAAAAAACAAACAAACAAACAAAAAAGCACCAAGGGCTGTGGGTGGGTGTGAGGTTCTGGTTTGATCCTGAGAGAGAGACAGAGAGACAGAGACAGGCAGAGAGAAAGAGAGAGAAAGAGGAACCACAAACATACCATAAACACAGAATTCAGCTACCCTACTTTTGTTACTAACATAACATGTTCATGCACAAAGGCTCAAATGCAAAAGTTCATAGGCATTTTATTTACTTCAAACCAGAAACAACCAGAATAACTAAACCCAGGCGAATGGATAAACAAATATGACAGGACCATACAGTGGAATATTACTCTACCACTAAAGAGCTACTGATCAAAGGAACGCTGTGAATGGCGCTCAGGTGCACTATGGTGAACATGAGACACAGGAGCTGCTCTGTAGTGAACCTGGTTGCCTCGGGGGGGGGTGGGGTGGGGTGCGAGTTAGTGACTGAGGAGGGGACATGAGGGAAGCCTGCAGGGTGTTGAAAATGCTCTGCACGTTGATTCACATGGCATGAACACAAACACGTGTATCTGTCATTGGTCAGTATGCCTCAAATGGATACCTAAATGTAAACTAGACCTCAAGGAAGCTGAGTCAAAAAAGTATGCCTAAACAGGTGGTGGTGGTGGCACACACCTGTAATCCCAGAACTTGGGGGGCTGAGCCTGGAGGCTTACCACAAGTTCAATGTCATCCTGGACTATATAGTGAGCTCCAACCCACCACAGATCTGTCCTTCCCAAAAACCTGGGTGAGGGGGACAGAGCCTTCCCACATCAGGGTGGCTCAGGCCAACACCTTTCCAGAAAACGCAACCAAAAACCAGGCACGTCTCCCTCGAGGCTGGGTGATAATGCCAGCCTGGAAAAACAGATCTGGAAAGGTAACCTGGAAAAGGCCCCTTCTCCACCCGGATCCTTCAAAGGCTGGAATTTCTGGCTGAACAAGAAGGCCTGGGCCAGTCCCCAGGGGCAGGCTCTCCTTAGCTCTGGGCAGCATGCCCAGCCACCCCTCACACAGGTGGCAGCTTACTGCCTAAGCAAGACTAGAGGGTCTGGGGAAAGGTGCCCATAGTCCTGCTGGGACAGCAGAGGGAGACGACAGAGAGGCAGCCCTGAGCCATCCCATCCTCAGCCAGGAGCCCTGGCTGGTAAAGCAGTTTGCAGTGGACAGAAGCGAGACGCCAGCCTGTCTAGTCACCGAGACCTTTACTCTGAGTGGGGCTGACTTTGCAGCCCCCAGAGAGGGCCAGGAAGGCAGAGACAGGCCAGGGCTCAGCCCTGGACTTTGAACTCTTGGCCTAGTACACTTTCCTCCACACAATCAGGCTTCCAGAAGTTGGACAGAACTGTTAGCAGAGCTGGTTCTGAAGAAACAGAGGAAAAGCCCACGAGGAGAGGAAATGGGTGGGGAATGTGAAGAAAGACCAGAGGGCTAGGCAATAGGCAGCCTGACCCCAGGTGTGGGCCAGAGCCAGCTGAGGCCAAGCTCTCTCCCTTCAGACCCCTCTGTGTCTGCCCTTCAGGACCCTCCTGACTGCAGAGAGACCTGCAGGGGACCCTGTAGAGTCTGGCCCAGCAGGTGTCTGGTCACATGGAGTGGGGGGGGGGGTTCCCGGGAGCCCCTTCTGTCTGGGAGGGGGGGCGGTTCCCGGGAGCCCCTTCTGTCGGGGGGGGGGGATGGTTCCCGGGAGCCCCTTCTGTCTGGGACGGGGGGATGGTTCCCGGGAGCCCCTTCTGTCTGGGACGGGGGGGGGGGGGGGGGGGGGGGGATGGTTCCCGGGAGCCCCTTCTGTCTGGCTCTGGTTGTCACTCTGTGTCGCCCTCCCCCATTCCCGGTTGTCACCTGCACCTGCTTTCCTGCCTTGCTCAATCTCTCCAGTCACAGGCTGTGTGTTCCCAGGGCTCCCTCTCTCTTATCTCCCAGGCGGCTCTGGGCCACAGCCTGAAAATACAAAATTAGTTAACTCTTCCTTTTCCTCAGTCTCCTCCACAGCCCAGAGCCAGGGCTCAAGACCTCTGGGATCTGGCCCACTTTTGCTAGGGGACCCCTGCCTAACTTTGTCACTCACCTTCCATCTCATTTATAAAAAGAGAGCAATTTTCTTTTTCTTTTTCTGCACTGGGTATTGACCTGAGGGCCTCAAACTTGCTGGACAAGAGCTCTACCAAAGAGCTCTGTCCTCGGCCCTCTCCTTTGTTGTTGCTGTTGTTGTTTTGTTTGCTTGCTAGCTTTGGAGACAGGGTCTTATGCAGACTAGGTTGACCTCAAACTGGTTATATACTAAGAGGATGACGTTGAACTCCTGATCCTCCCACCTCCGAATGCTGGGCTTGGAGGAATCACCCAACACACACGTCTCTTCAGCTCTCTTTGTTTTTGAGACAAGATCTCACTAAATTGCCCAGTCAGGCTTTGAACATGAAATCCTCCTGCCTCAGCTTCCTGAGTAGCCGGGATTATTATAGGACTATGTCATCATCAGGCCTAGTTACATTGTGCCTTTGGATTATCCCAGCTCTCTATCCCCTCTCCTTCTCCATCACACACACACACACACACACACACACACACACACACACACACACACACACACTCCATGTCTGAATGTTTGAATGTTTCAGGGCCATTAGATAACACTCATCCAATAATTATGGACTTGTAAGCTGGTTTGGTAGGAAAACAATCTAGCCAGAGCTTCCGAGCCAGCTCTCATGGTCTGATTTCACATGAAACAGAATCCTGAATTAACAATTGCTGAAATGTATATTTACCACGTTCCCCGTTAAAATTCCAGCAAAGAATCTGACATTTCAGTTAAGCCTGTGTAGCCTTCACACAGAGAAATGTTTGGTTTCTGTTAGGCTCTTACAAAGATAAGGGCAGCTCCAGGCTCCTCCTCTTCACCGCAGGTCTGGGGTGGGAAGTGGGAATTTAGGAGTGGGTGGTCTTTAAGATTCCTCATGGGCAGAGCCTGAAAGCTGAACTAGAATATAAAAGTGATCTCCTGCTTTGAGTGGGGGTTAACAAGCTCATTGGTTATCACGTCAGTCAACCCTCAGGCCTATGCTCTGGTCTCCCCTTCCTGCTGCTGCAGTAGAAAATGGCCTACCCAGATGACCCTGTCCCCCATTACCTCCAAGCCTCCACGCTCCTCTCCTGCCAGCTCGGCCACAGTTAACGAAAGGTCAAGAGCTAAGGGCTGTAGGAGCAGGAAGGACATAGCCTGGGTACTGGGGACTAAGGCGGCAGGTATCTTGACAAGGAAAGCCAGCAGGGAAACAGTACACCCCACCACTGGTGTGTGGAGTACAAAGCAAAAGTCCCTTAGGCCACTCCTCGAGACATGCTTTCATTCCATGGTGGGTAAACTGAGGCCCTGGAGTGTTACTCCTCTGCCATTCTCTCTCTCTCTCTGTTTCTTGACAACCCTGTGTCTCCTTGAACCAGAGCCAATGTCCTAGGTAGTACAGGGCAAAGCTGGGTTTCTGGGCTGCTTTGCCTAGAAACTCCCAGATCTGTGGTTTATGTCCGTCTCACACTGGGTAGCCTGGGGCAGCCTTTCCAAACCAGAGCATCTTTTCCCTCTGGGTGGAGTGCCCAGCCTTACATCTTGGACATCAATCACTCAGGCTCTGTGTCTGACTCAGGGCTCACACACACACACACACACACACACACACACACACACACACACACACACACACAATTTGTCTTCAGCCCCTCCATCCACAGACCACACAGCCTCCTGGACCCCAGGTCAGCCCTCAAATTCACCATCTCTCATTCACGGCCTGTGGGGGCTCCATCACAGCCTCCTGGAAACCCTTCAGTGTGTGGGAGGCAGAATGGGGAGGCAATAGAGGATTTCTAGGAGGAAAAGATGGGGACCTTTCATCAGGCCAAGCCCTTCATTTCATTGGTGAAAAAAATTTGAGACCCAGGAATATAAAGTACCTTTCTTAAGGTCACCCAACAGGCAGAAGCGAGTGGCATGTTTTGGGGCCAGTAATACTCTCCCTCTGCACTTATGCCCCCTGGTCCCCACATCGGGGTCACATGGAGTTCCTTGTGCTAAACTTGCACACACACACACACACACACACACACACACACACACACACACTTCTGCATCTTTCTCTGGCAGCCACAGCCATCTTCACCTCACCCGCCCCCACAGTCCCTGGTGCCGCCCAGACCCATCTCAAATGCCACTTCCTTCAAGCAAACCCTCTCCAAACACTCCCCTTTGCACTGCCCTTCACGTTGCCCAGGCTGGGTTAGAAACCTTGTCTCAAAAAAAAAAAAAAAAAAAAAAAAAAAAAAAAAAGTTACCCTTGTGTACCTCCTCCTTCGGGAAGGCGGAGCTCAGCTCTCCCAGAGCAGCGTGGTCCATGCCCGGCCTGTCTCAGATGTTTAGCAGGTATTTCTGGAAAGAATTATCATGGTGTGTATACTGTCATTATGAATGGCCAGAACTGAGTCAGCCACCATGCTCAGCAGGCTGCTCTGACTCCTGCGTCTGCATATCATAGCAAGCTGAACACTGGCCCCATTTCACAGACAGGGGAACCGGGGCTCAAAGTAAATCAGCAGCTGGCCCCTTGTGTCTGGAAGGACCCAGAGCCAGAGCTCAGCAACTTCTGTGTACCTGAAAGCCAGCTGAGGAGCACATCGGGGTCACTCTTCCAGCCTAAATGACCCGGTGTCCCAGAGCCTGAGGATGAGTCCCCTCCAGGCCCCTGCCTCATCCAGAGGCTGCCCTGCTGGTTTGCAATCTGAGCATGGCCAGGTGACAAGCGGTCTCTGCTGGCCGCCTGCCACAGGGACACAGAGTACCTGCACACACAATCTCTCTTTGTCCCCTGCTGGAGACTGCAGAGAGGACAGGCCAAGGGCAAGGTGCTAAGGTGGCAGGAGTTTGCCTTGCCTGGGTGTCCTGCTCCCTTTCACTTGGGGCTTCCTGCTGGAACCGTACCCTGAGGTTGCAGGCTGGACACAGGGTGCAGCTCAGACAGGATGTGTACCCCTCTTCTAACCCAGAGGAACATGGAAGGGAGACTCAAAGCTTTGTGAGGAAATGTGGGACAGCCGTGGGGTTCTCCTGGCTCATGAAACCTGGGTTCTCTACAGCTGGTCTTCAGGAGAATTTGAGGGGTTTCGCTCCCAAGTGTCCCTTAAGCAAGACTCATTGAAGCCAGGTGTGGAGCCAATACCTTTGACCCCAGCATTTCAGAGGCAGAGGCAGGTGGATCTCTGTGAGTTGAAGGACAGCCTGATCTACAGAGTGTGTTCTGGGCCAGCCAGCGACACAGTGAGACCCTATCTCAAAAAATAAATTAATTAATTAATTTTAAAAAAGACTCATTGAGAATTGGGAGCTGGCTCGCTGTGATCCCAGCATTCAGGAGGCTGAGACAGAGAGATTGCTGTGAGTTTCAGATGTGTATCTAAAGCCAGCTGAAGCCACCTCATCAGAGCCAGGATTGCATAGTGAGACTCCACCTCAAAAACAAAAAGGCCGCACTGGAAAGCAATGGCTCCTTTTCTTCCCATGAGCCAAGTCCTTGACCCAGATGCTGGGGCTACCACATGTGTCTTCTCTGCTTCCACTCTTGCTTCTTGCTCCCTCCTGAGAAGGGGACAGGGGCTCACCCCATGCATCAGACTGTCCCTGACATCAGCTTGCTTGATTCTTGGGAGGATTTGAATACTTCTCCCCATTTCATAGATGAAGACGCCGCAGCTCAGAGGAGACCACACAGGCGCCCCGAGTATGAGCCAGCTGGCGTTTGAACTCTGGTTCTGGTTGCTACAAAACCTCTTCCCTTGGGATCCCTCTCTCCACCCTCTACAGCCCATGTCACTCCAGGGAAGCCCACAGCCCAACAGTCTGTTGTCCTCAACTGCTTGGCACTGGGGTGTCCCCAGAGTGTGGAGAACACACCAGCCAGGGGCCAGCCAGGTACATGGCAAGAGGCAGGCTACCCCGCTGTGGCTTCCTCCTGATCTGTCACTGGGGACAGCACAGCCACCTGAAACCACCTGTTTTAGTGTTCCTGTCTTGGTTGGTTCTGAGCCAGGATCTCACATAACCTAGGCTGGCCTTGAACTCTATGTCACTGAGGCTGGCCTCAGACTCCTAATCATCCTTTCTCCATCTCCCAGGTACCACCATCACTGGCATTCACCATCACCTCTTGGAGTCATTGTTTGGTTTGTTTTGGGGTTTCCTCTCCATTCCTGGGGATTCTGATGGGAATTAGCCACTCATCAGATTGCAGGATTTTGCATAGCTGTGCAGGGCAGGCAGACAATAAGAGCTTGCTTCTGGCCTGTGGTCTGGGTGGGGATGGTTGGGGAGGCGGGGAGGGCTGGTGATGAAGAAATGAAGAAATGACACAGAAACCCACAGGAAGCTTCATCAGAGACCCACGGAAGTAACACAATGAGAAGAGAAAAGCTTCTCGATTTTGGCTGGGTAAAGGCAACAGTGTAATTACCATCATTTATAAAAACTGCTTCAAGTTACCATCTAATTCCCACAAAGCACAGCCGTGAGTATCTCATTAGCTGTGTGTCGGATGAACTCTGTTAGATGGTTTACACGATGCTCATTCCTCCTTGCCTGTGGTTTCTAGAGCATAGCTGTCTGTTGACAACTTTTCTGCAATTAGAAAGCATATTTCCAGGCAAGTGTTTTTGTGAAATTCAGTTAACTTGAGATTGGCCCGGTTGCAGGGAGGACTCCAGGGCTTCCAGGTAGCTCACGGCTTTGGATACGCAAAGGGTGGAAGATGGATCCGGTGTCAACCTCAAAACAAATAAACAAACAAAACACTTGGGACTTTTAGACACTTTAGACCTGAGTGTCTAACTATGCACATCTGTATTATTTTAGTGACACGTGGGTGCACAAATACACACAATGTCTGCTGGTGAGGGGTACCTGTAGTGTTTGTTTTGTTTTGTTTTTTGTTTTTTTGAGTCAGGGTTTCTCTGTGTAGCTTTGCGCCTTTCCTGGAACTCACTCTGTAGCCCAGGCTGGCCTCGAACTCACAGAGATCTGTAGCATGAATCTTAAAAGTTCTTACTAATAAAATCAAACCCGAGGCCAGTTATTGGGGTCAATGCTGGTAGATCAGAGAGACAGAACAAGCCACAGCTACCTCACCTGGCCAACTTCTCGGCTGGTCTTGTTTCCTCAGACTGGAAGCCTCTGTGTCCTCATATCCGAATGGCTCTCAGCTGAACTGTGCTGCTAGAAGCCTAAAAGCTTAACCAGCCAAATGCTTCCAGTTTCTGGTCCTCACGCCTTATAAACCTTTCTGCTTTCTACCACCACTCCCTGGGATTAAAGGCTGCTTTCTGGGATTAAAGGCGTGAGTCACCATGCCTGGCTGTTTCCAATGCGGCCTTGAACTCACAGAGATCCAGAGGGATTTCTGTCTCTGGAATGCTAAGATTAAAGGTGTGTGCTAACATTTTCTAGCCTAAGTGTCTTGTGGCTTTTCTGTCCCCAGATAAGTTTATTAAGGTACACAATATTTTGGGGAACACAATACCACCACAGAGATCCTCCTGGCTCTGCCTCCCGAGTGCTGGGATTAGAGGCATGTGCCACCACCGCCTGGCTCTGTTGTGTTATTTTTATTTTTGTCCCCAATACACTGAAACCCCCCAAATTGTTACAACCTAGACTCTTTTTTCCCCTAGAGGGAGAAACAGATGCTCCCTGCTGCACTCACTAAGAGCATGGCATTTTTCTCCTCCTGATTATAGGTGCTCCCCGCCCCCACCTGCCTTAAGTGGGAGAAGTGGCCGGCTGATAGCTTCCAGCTGTTAGGGAGACGGCAGATGAACATTTCCAGTTGGGAAGTGTCATGCCTTGTCAGGTCAGGGGAAGAAAATAATTGGCTGGAAGAGCAGAGCCTGGGCAGTGGTGCGAGGTAGAGAGGAGGGAGCAGCCCCCCCCCCCCCCCCCCCCCCCCCCCCCCCCCCCCCCCCCCCCCCCCCCCCCCCCCCCCCGTCATCTCCCATGATGTCAATGCACTGTAACCAAAGGCTCAGGCCCTCCAGCAACCCTCTTGTCTGCAGACAAGCATCCATATATGACTTCCCTGGGAGAGAGCCCTGCACCCACAGAGAATCTACTCCTCAAGACCAAGGGGTGTGGAGGCCCAGGAGGAAGCCCAGCTTCAACAATCAATTTTGAATGAAGAAATGTACATCAATAGACATCCCTCTCATATGCCAGAAAAGAAAGCCTGGGATGGTCTGGGAAAGGTCCTCATGTGACCTAGGTTCCCCAGGTCTGTGCAGGCTCAGATGATAAGGATGGAGGGGAGACCACCTCTTCTCCTAGCCTTCTGGCCACTGTATGTAAGGTCTAGGACAATTCTGTTCATATAATGTAAACTACATACATAATGGAGAGTTTGTTAGTAGCTGTTATTTTTTTTAAGTAAAAATAAAAACAGGTAAAATTAATTTTAGGGATGTATTTTACTTAACACATCCAGAATTTTGTTTCCCCAGGCAATCAACACAAAAAATAATGAGTTCCTTTACATATATATGTTTTGTATGAAGTCTCCCAAACCTTGTATGCACAGTATTTTGGGGCTTTGGCTGTGGGGCAGTGGTAGGGTACTTACCTAGCATTTGGGAGATCTTGGGTTCCAACTCAGGAGCCACGACAATGAACAAATGTGAACCAAACCATATTCTCTTAGTATACCTCAGCTTACACTAACTCCTTTCCCAACACCAATGGCCACACACGGCTCGGGGCTGCCGCACTGGACAGCACCAATCTAGAACTTCCCCTGTAGCCTGACAGGCCTCACAGAGGAGATTATTTGGCCTCCTCTGACCTATTTGTCTTTGCCAGAAGCAGGAGCAAGTCATCCCTTGGGCCTGGGTGACCCTGTCTTTCCTTGTTGGCCTGTAAGAAAGGTCAGAGCCTCGGGGCCTCAGAAGGTCCTGCCATTCTGCTGGCCGTGTGACCTGTAGGAAGCTGCTTCCTCTCTCTGAGCTCTAGTCTCCTTCTCCAGCAGGTGAGGACCTCCATTAGAATCACTGTCTTCAAACGGTGAGGCTCAGGTTCCAAGGGAATCTCGTGCTGAACCCCAGTGTATAAACCAAGGAGAGAGGTGCCACAGTGTTGGGAGAAGGCACCTGGGTCTGAACCAGGTCCTGTTCCGTAGACAACTCACCTGGCAGGCCTGCAGTATGGAGGGAAAGGGTAAGAACCAATTCACACATCCTCAATTCCAACTAACCACCCAGCCTGCCTCTCTGCCTGCCTGCCTTCCCCTTAACATGGTCTCAAAGTAGCCCAGGCTGACCTCAAATTCTCTCGGTAGCCAGTGATAACCTTGAACTCCTGATCCTCAAGGTTTTGCCTCCTCGGCGCTGGGACTGCTGCTATAAGTCATCATGCCTAGTTAATGCTGTGCTGGGGATCAAACCCAGGGTTTCATACATGCTAAGCAAGCACTCTGCCCACTGAGGTGCTTGGCAGCCCTGAAGCTCACATGTTCACTCATCATAGTCTTTTTTTTTTTTAATTCGAGACAGGGTTTCTCTGTGTACCTTTTGGAGCCTGTCCTGGATCTTGCTCTGTAGACCAGGCTGGCCTCGAACTCACAGAGATCTGCCTGGCTCTGCCTCCCGAGTGCTGGGATTAAAGGCGTGTGCCACCGCTGCCACCGCTGCCACCCATCATATTCTTAAACATGCAGAAGTTCAACAAGAGTAGAGCACAGAGCCATGTGAACCATGGGTATGAGAATGTAACGACAAACTCCAAGGTCACGGTTCCCTCCGAAGAGGGAGGAAAGGCGATGACCAGGAGATGGCTTCAATTTTGTTGTTAATATTTGAAATTTTGACTGAAGAAGCCCTAATGGGGATTCAGAGAAATTTTGTCGTTTGCTTAAGCTTCGTAGCAGGTATGTGGTGATCTGATAGATTCCTCTGTCCTTTGCTCTAGATTGGAGATATTTTACCATTTCAATGTATTAAATGATCTCACTTCAGGCATGAGATTTTTCTTTAAATGTAGCAAAATGTAATACACACACACACACCCCGCACACACACTTAATAAGCTTTGAGTCTCTACATCCTTTTGGGGGTCCTAGAGAGAAGGACCAGAGCCCAATAGTAAACACTGTACCTTGGGGAATCAGAGATGAGGGGGCCAAGGGGAGTGGGGAGACTGTCCACAGATCACCTGGCCAGGTG
This sequence comes from Peromyscus californicus insignis, assembly GCF_007827085.1. NCBI lineage: Eukaryota > Metazoa > Chordata > Mammalia > Rodentia > Cricetidae > Peromyscus > Peromyscus californicus. Next base: position 28,613,195 of record NW_026294551.1, read on the forward strand.
CTGGCTGATCAGCCATGTCCCTGGTTCCCAGCCCCACAGCTGTAGACACAGGTGGAGTAGACCTTTCTCCACCTTGCTGGTCTTCGCCCTCTCACCTGGTGAGGTGATCTGGGCTCATCTGGTCAGGTATGTAGCGCTCACCGCCCAAGCCTTTTTTATTTTAGACAGGAGCTTCTGTAATGCAGACTGGCCTAAAACTCCCTATGTAGCCAAGGATGGCCTTGAACCTCTGACTCTGATGCCTCCACCTCTGGAGTGCTGAGATTAAAGGCAATGTAGCACTGGATTGAGTCATTGTCCATTTATGAGTCATTGCTGGGGATCAAACCCAGGGCTTCGAGCACACCAGGCAATCACTTTCCGACTGAGCCACATCTAGCCCCGCTCACTTCCTTTTAAATATGTTTCCCCTGAGCCCGAATTCTGCCCCTCGGAGTCACTTCTCCCCCATACTACCTTGGAGGCCGAGGTCCCCACGCGGGGCATGGGCAGGGCAGAGCAGGCAGGGCTCGAGAGGTTGAGGGAGGACATTCACGCACCAGGCTCCACTGGGCTATTTGACCCCAGCAAACAGGTGCTGTTGGTTTGTCGTTTGGAGGGTTTGGCACCAAGCCCCATAGGCTGGTTAAATGGTAACTTGTCTTCGGGAAAAGGAATGTGGCACCAGCTCACACTGGGAGCACAGGTGACATTTCCTTCTCTTCTCTTTACTGTCGCTTTTTTTGTGGTGTGTGTAAGAGCGCTCCAGTGAGTGTGCGTGTGTATGTGTGTATGTGTGTGCATGCACGTGAGTGTGCAGGTGTGGTGTGTGTGCATGCACACGCGTGTGCTCATTCTCACACACGTGGAGGCCAGTGGAAGATGTTTTGTACCTGCTCTGTCACTGTCAGCTTTTTCCCTTGAGACAGAGTCCCTCGTGGAACCCAACACTAGACAGAGAGGCTTTTTTAATTTTTTCTTTTTATTTCAGCACTGGATCTGGGCTTTCTACCCCGGGTCCCCGGGCTTTCTACCCCGGGTCCCCGGGCTTTCTACCCCGGGTCCCCGGGCTTTCTACCCCGGGTCCCTAGGCTTTCTACCTCGGGTCCCCGGGCTTGCACTGAGAGCACTTTTTCCCATAAGTCATCTCACCAGCCTTTTTTTTCTTTTCTTTGAGACAATCTCAGTAAGTAACCCAGGCTGCCCTTGAACTGCTGGTAGTCCTCGTGCCTCGGTCTCCTGAGTGTTGGGGTTACAGGTGTGAGCCACCAGCATTTCTGACCCTATTCCTCCCCAGATCTCTCCCTGTCAATGCCTTCTTAGCCAGGTGAGGAAGAGCAAGGACGTCCGCCCACTTAATGACAGACCACAAGCACCAAAGGCCTTTCCTTGTGTGATTTCTTCGCCGAGAGCTGCTATGCCCATTTTACAGGAGGCACAACTGAGGCAGAGGGTTGTGAGGTCACTTCTGAGTCATTCAGGCCTACTAAATGTGGCTGAGCCAGAAATTGAGCAGTCTAGGGCAGGACCAGGGCTTCCCTTGATGTTGGAGAGAAGTTCTGCCTCTCAAACAGCCAATGTTTCTGGGTGGGGCCTGGGCTTCGGCCATGTGCCAAGCAAGAGCAGCCTCTCCCTCTGCTCTGTGTCCCAGGGCCTCATCACCTCCCACACAATTTCCTAATAGGCAGGACATCCTCTAGTAGACAAGGGAAGACAATATGGGGGACTTGTGCCAAGTGTCACAGCTGGTCAGCCCCAGAGACATGTCTGGACACAAAACCCAAATTTCTTTTTAAGAAATATATTTGTGGCTGGCTGGGTGGTAGTGGTAGTGCACGCCTTTAAAACCAGCACGAAGGAGGCAGAGGCAGGCAGATCTCCCAGTTCGAGGCCAGCCTGGGCTACAGAGTGAGTTCCCGGAAAGCCAGGGTTACACAGAGAAACCCTGTCTTGAGAAATCATATATATATATACATATTGTGTGTGGGTGTTGGTGCATGTGTGCTCATGCACACATGAGTATCGGGACACATGTGTGGAGGTCAGAGGACAACTTTGTGGAGTCAGATCTCTCCTTCCACCTTTATGTGGATTTAGGGCATAAATCTCAGGTCACCAGGCTTACATGGCAAGCATTTACCTGCTGAACCATCTCTCTGGCCCCACTCCCGTTTTTTTGAGACAGGATGTCATGCAGCCCTGTCTGTCCTGGAACCTGTAGCTGAGGATGACCCTGAATTAATTTTTTGAACCTCCTGCCTCCACCTCCTCGGGGTGTGGCGTGGGTTGGCGCTGAGAACTGAACCCAGGGCTTCATGTAGCTAGACAAGCACTCTATGAACTGAGTTACATCCCTCCCACCTCCTCTTCCTCCCTCTCTCCTCTTTTTTCTTCTTTCTTTCTTTCTTTTTTTTTTTTTTTTTTTTTTTTTTTTTCGGTTTTTTGAGACAGGGTTTCTCTGTGTAGTTTTGGTTCCTGTCCTGGATCTCGCTCTGTAGACCAGGCTGGCCTTGAACTCACTGCGATCCACCTGCCTCTGCCTTCCGAGTGCTGGGATTAAAGGCGTGCACCACTGCTGCCTGGCAGATGGTCTTTTAATAAAAAACCCAAAGCCAGATATCAGGGTAAAAGCTGAAAGATCAGAGAAGCAGAAGAGCCAGCCACTAGTTCTTATCTCTACGAAATCCTCAGCTTAAAGAGAGTGAGTTCCTGTTTCCTCACACCTTATATACCTTTCTCTGCCTAGACATCACTTCCTGGGATTAAAGGCATACGTGCTTCCCAGTACTGGGAGTAAAGTTGTGTGCCACCACTGCCTGGCTCTGTTTCCAGTGTGGCCTTGAATTCATAGAGATCCAGACGGATCTCTACCTCCCGAGTGATAGGATTAAGGGTGTGTGCCACCACTGCCTGACCTCTATATCTATCTAATCTAGTAGCTGGCTCTGTCCTCTGATCCTCAGGCAAGTTTATTAGGGTGCACAATATATCACCACCGCCTCTCCTCTCCAGTGCTGAGATTACAGGCGTGTACCACCATACTAGGCGTGGAATGGCTTTTCTTGACATGACAGCCACTTGGAGAGCAAGCAGCCTATCGGGACCTAGAGAGGGTTTCCATGCTCCATGAATTGCTGGCTGCTATCAAGTGGCCATTTCTCTGGTAGATATGTCCTGTCACCGTGTACCTACCTGCCCAGCGTCAGTTGGTGCCAGTGCTACAGTGAGATGAAAGGGAGAGAGGCTTGCCCTGCCATGTGAGCAGGGGACCTTGTCCCTGGCACCTTGAGATTTAGAGATGGAGGTGTTGATCTCCCCATCCCTGACAACGAGCCCTGAGGCACCTGGGAAGACGATGCTCATCAGCTAGGCCTGGGTCACCTCTGGCCCCGTCAGAGACCTAGCTGTGACTCACTTTCCTTCTTGGTTCCCTCACTACAATACTACCTTCCTCAGAAGGTCTCATGAAGAAGCAATGCCTTAATGTGTGTGAAGGAGCCTTGGGTGGGGCCTGGCACACAGTGGGCCCTCGGAAGCTCTGCCCGCGGCTCTCTGTGATTCTCTGTCAGCCTCAGAGGAGCAGGTGACCCAGGATTCTCCACGAGAGGTAGGGTGTGTTCACCTTCCACCGTGGGGGCCCCTGGTGGTGGCTTTACTGAAGAATTTTCAAAGGCCAGTGGGAGGTGGATCCAGGGCCACACGGAGGTTGAGCCAAGGACAGCTGCCCACAGCAGGCCACAGCCTGGCCTTCGCTCTCCTGCAGGCTGATTTGGTTGCCATGTGAAACCTTGTTATGCAAATCAGCACGGGGTAAGCTCACTCAAGCCGAAGAACTAGGAATTGAACTCCACCCCGCCCCCACCCCGTGCCTTTTAACCAGCTCCAGGTGCCTGTTAAGGCCAGCACAGATGGCCTGGGTGAGTGAGATATGCTGGGCTCTTCCCCAGATGGGTTCATGGTGAGGGATACCAGGCCCCATACACCTGGAGCCACCTGTCTGAGGGTGGAGACACAAGGTCCATTACATTAATGAGTGGGGAGCCTCCTCCTGTCACCTTTGACCCAGTTCCTCCATCTCTGAGGCAAAGGTAAAGAGTGTGGTTGGCCTCCAAGGCCCACGGCTGACCACCATCTTTTCATGGGTTCAATCCGTTCCGGGCAGCAGCCAACACTCCCTTTTGCTGAGAGAAAGAGAGTGTGTCTCAGGTGCCCCAAGCCTGTTTCTGGGGTCCTTGGGCCTCTGTCTCAGAAGGGACATTCCTTCCCATGAGGCTTCTAGTTTTACTGTCCTCCGATGCCTGTTTCCTCCAGGGCACCCGATGGGTGACTCTGCCACCTCCAGGACACTGGACTGGAGCCACCTTCATAGAACCGGTTTGAAACCAAACAATGCCAGCTGAGCCAGAGGTGTCCGTGGGCCAAGAAGGGCAAAGGCTGAGGGACCAGGGCAGTACCATATCTAGGTACATGTCCTTGCCTAGCAGGGGCCTAGAAGGTGACCAACGGAGCTGTGGGGGCCTAGAGAGCAGGTGTCTTTCCTTACCCTGGAGGTAAAAGAAGGGGCTCCCGTGTGGGTCGGGGTGGAAGGGAGACAGGACAGTGGTCTACAACCTTCTGAATATATGTGTTGGAGTGGAGTGTTCTAGAGCAAAATGGCTGCCTGCAACCCCGGGTGTCCTCTCCCCCAGCAGGAACTGATGAGGGGGAGGTGAGCATCTGGAGGGTGTGGCTCTGGGTGGAAATTGAGTAGAATGGCAGAAAGGGGGTCGAGCCCAGGCCCTGTCTAGAGCTCAGTTGGTAGAGTGCTTTCCTAGTATGCATGAAGCCTGGGTTTGATTCCTAGCGCTGCATAAACTAGGCTTGGTGGCTCACAGCTGAAATCCAGTACTCCAGAGGTCAGGAGTTCGAGGTCACTATCCTTGGCTCCATAGTGAGTTCAAGGCCACCCTGAGCACTAAATAAAATAAACAGAAAGGCAGCGACCAATCTCCTTGCAGATGGACAATTTGAGGAGGTCCCAGCCCCTAGGAGGACAGGCCTAAGGGACAAAATCCAGTGGCAGGAGTGAGCTGGTCAGCGAGAGCTCAGTGGGCATTTGAATCCGTCTAGCATTGGCCCCAGCTGTATGACTAAGGACTTGGGGGCCCTCCCCACCGTGTGTACTGGGGGTAGGGAGGGACGGGGACCCTAGTCAGAGTTTGGGATGGCATCTGGCCTAGGGAACCTTCCGAAAATACATGTGAAGAGGAAGCCTGCCTGACTTTTCTGCTCCCTTTGCCTGGCATGCACCTCGGGCAGTCTCCAGACTTGCTGACCTCAGAAAGTCCCACCCCTCTAGCCTTGTGCCTCTGACTATTTATTTCCTGCAGAAGACTCAGGGTTTCACCCACTGTGTAGAGAGCAGAGGCGGCTCCACCCAGGGGCCCACCCAGAGGCCACAGGCTACCTACCCCCTGTCTACACTCTCATCCCCTTGTAGTGTAAGGGACGCGCTTGGGCCTGGCACACCTTCCCTCTGGGTCTGGAATCATCATCTTAGAACCAAAGGTGAAAAACTAGGAAAGCTCTGAGCCACCATCCAGCCCCTAAAGTCTTCCATCTTTGACACTACACCACATTCTACCCCTTCCTCCTGGGTAGAGGCCAGGAGTAGTCCATGGATAATTGTGACTTCTCCCCACCCAAGCCCAGGCTCACCAAGGGATAGACCACCGAGAAGCCCAGTCATCAAAGAGCCCAGGCTGCTCCCACATTTCCCTGGAAATCATTTAAAGTTGCCAGCACAGGAAAACGTCACAATGCGTCCCCCTCCCTCCTTCCCCCTCCCCTGGGCGCCTGCATACTATGCGTGGCTTTAATCCACCCTTGCCTAAATGGGCTGTAAGCTCCCTTTGTAGGTGGGGAGGCTGACAGGCTCTCGCGGCCAGGCAAGGGCAGGGCTGGGTTTGGAATTCTGGACAGGCCCACCTATTCCAGCATCATGGCAAAGTCCCTGGATTGCCTTTCTCCACATCTCTGCAGTGTGAAACACCCAGGCGCCTCCATTCAGGGCCTGACTCTGTTAGCCAAACGAGTCTAGTGATGTCATCGTTGCCATGGAAACCCTCCCCAGGCGTCAGGCAGGACCAACCTCCCCTGTGCAGTTTCCCTTTGTGTGGACTTTGCAATGCGTTGCCAAGGCAGTGAGGCCTGCTGGGTGAGTTGGCACAGGGCAGGGAAGGCAGACAAAACCCCACACTGCATCCCAGCAACCGCCACTCACAACATGAGACAGGGGGCTACGTCTGCACTCGCTGGTCTGGGGCAGGGGGGAGTGCAGTGAGGCGGGTGGAGACCTGTTCAGGACCCCTTTGAGTATGGTTGGTGGGATCCTGTCACCTGGATCTGCTGGATCTGGATCTTGTGGAAGGGGCAGACCTGCTTGGCAGGGGGTGGAGAGGAATTGGTGGTTTGGCAGTTGGAGTGTGCAAGTCATTCTGAGAATCCCTGCAGAAGGAGGAGCTCCCTGGTGGAGCACATTCGCTGTGATCGGGCCCTCTGGGCTCTCGGAATCCTCACAGCAACTCTAGGGAAGGAAACAGGAGAAATGGGGTACCTTTTGTGCTTTGAGTTTTGTTATTTGTAGTGATTTGGGATTTGGGTTTCTTTAAGACACTAGACAGCTCAAGTTGACCTTGAACCTGAAATCTCCCTGTCTCGGCCTCCAAAGTGCTGGGGTTGAGGGTGTGTGCTGCTATCCCTGGCCTGTTTATTTATTTATTTGTATTTCTTATTATTGATGCTAAGCCTCATTTTGCAGTGGAAGACTCTGAAATGCACCCATAACTCTCCTGCTTGCCCATGGTCTAGATTCAAAATTGGGTGGCAGGGGTTGGGGGTGGGGTTCAAGGTCCTACCCTGTGGCTTCCTCAGTCTGGTTTGGCCCCACAGTCTGGAATCTATTAGTTTTAAAGAACGGATACTAGAATACCTTTGTAGAGTAATCCTGCTGTCTACCTGGCCCCCAACTCCCAGACCTAAGTAGGGCTTCGGCCAAGGGAGAATCACAGAGCCTACCCCTCCCCCTGACTGCCTACAGAAGCTCCAAAAACTATTGGCCAGTAAGGAAAGCCAGTGTCCTGGTCAAAGTCTACCAGGTCACCTCCATCACAGACTTCAAGCCACACCCTCTTTTGTCCTTCAAGCCACAGGGGCCTCTTTGGTCCTTGCTCACTTAAAAGGCTCCTGTTCCTTCCCTCTGTGGCTAGGTGGCCCTTGACATAGTGCATAAAATCTCCCCTCCCCCTATGCCCCTGTTCTTAGAAGTCTCCAGGAAGAAACTTCATGACCTTTGCTGGTAAATGGCAAAGCTGTGTGCTCCCAGCTGAAGACTATGGCCTTCCTGGGTCCACCCCCAGCCTTCCTGTTTTCTCGGCCATCTTCTGGCTTCAAGGCTACCTTCCTCTTAACTTCCCAGAGGGCAGAAGGGAGGACTCCAGCTCTTCCATCTTGTGAGCTAGGCTACCCCTTCAGGCTGGGAGGAGACTGGGACCCTGGAAGACCTGCTGTGCTGGGCCTGGCCTCCTCCTGCTCCACCTTTGCGTCTCTGTTGAAGGTCAACAAAGTCCAGTGACATGGGATGAGGGCTGAACTCACACCAGGGATGCTAGGAATGGTTGTGGGGTGATGGGCTGTGTGGCTCTCAGGCTGTCCTGGGTGTGTCTACAACCTGACAGCATCTGGCTCAACCATGACCCACCTCTGCCTGTAATTCTTTCATGAAGCAAGGCTTTCCTGCCGTTTGTATGAAGGCTTTATTTTTCGCCCTTCCAGAGGTTCCAAACAAGCCAAAAAGAACGAAGGGCAATGTATGAAGACCAGACAACTCACCAAGGCATCTGCCCGTACATCAGCGAGGGCAACACCTTCTTTGCTATTGGCAGCAGTGGTCAGCACCAGTACTGGCCCCTGGCACTGTGACAAATACCTTTGTTCCGTTTTCCAAACTTTCTGTACTTTAACACTGTGTTTTGGTAACAGACAATCCCAAGGAATGCTAGCCCTCCTCTTGAGAGCACGAGGCTTCCAGCCTCCAAGAAGGGAGGCTGGTATGAAGGTCAGCTTCATCCTCTTCCCCTCCCGATAGAGGAACAAAAGACCAGTGAAAAGGGACCCAGTGAGGCTGCCAGAGCTCAGAGTCCTGGCCTGGGACCCCCTGGAGACTCAGACCCCAGTGAGAAAATCCAGGATGACCAAGAAGCCTCAGGGTACCAAATGGAGAGCCTCATACAGGCCTTTGAATCTCTTTGGCACAGCAAGCCTGGAAAGTAGGGAGGAAGAAATGAGGGTACAGATTGTCCACAAGGATAGGGTAAGCCCTGTGAGGTGGCTTAGCCAGACCTCAGTTTAGTCGTCTGTAAATGGGGACAGGATGCCCTTTACACGAGCAGTTGGGAGGGTGTGTATTATTTTGTGTTTTTTTTTTTTTTTTTTTTTTTTTAAATTTATTTATTTATTATGTATACAGTATTCTGTCTACATGTATACCTACAGGCCAGAAGAGGGTGCCAGATCTCATTACAGATGGTTGTGAGCCACCATGTGGGTGCTGGGATTGAACTCAGGACCTCTGGAAGAATAGCCAGCGCTCTTAACCACTGAGCCATCTCTCCAGCCCCTATTTTGTGTTTTTTGAAAAAGGGTCTCATTACATAACGTGGATTGGCCTGGAACTCACTCTCTAGCCCAGACCGGCATTAAAATTTCAATCCTCCTGCCTCGGCCTCCTGAATGCTGGGATTATAGACATCCTCCACCACATCTGGCTCTGTTAAGGGAATTAAATGACGTAGGTGCCCTTAAGCCCCTGGCGGATCATGTCCAGCACAGACAGGGGATGTAGAAAATGCCGTGGAAAGCCATTGGCTCTTACTAGGGAATCCTCTCCCCATGAATGGGAGTTGTAAAATCTCCCCGTGCCGACAATCTGGGCAAGGAGCTCTCTCTGACTCAAGATTCAGCTGGAAGCTCTGGTGCTGAAGTCTGAGGCTTTCTGGATTTTGTGAGGATCCCTCAGGGGCCTAGGCTGTCCTGCCGCAGCCAAGCAGCAGCCTGCTGGAACAAGATGGATTATGGTGAATCAGATGGCAAAAAAAGCCCGAGAAGGTCAAAAGAGGCCCATGTGGCTTGCAGTTTCCCTTCTAAATGTTAGCATTGACCTTGCTGAAATAACACCTTTGCATTTCTATTGGGAACCTTTCTGTGGACTGATTTCTTCTAAGGGTTTAATGGTGGGAAGCTGGGGCCCTATGGGTGACCCTAGGTGGCACCAGGCAGGTGGTATCAAGTATATGTGTTCTGACTAGCTGGATCTGCCCACAGAGGCCTTCTCAGGTCCCAGTGGATCGATCTGAGATTTGGCCACCATCTGAGGCATGGGGTCCTGCCAGCAATAAGAAAAGAGCCTGTAGGAGGCAGAGGGTGTCCACTGGCCCCTGGACAAGCATGGCAAATATATGCTTTAAAGCTTTGTGTTTGGGATTGAGGAGTGTGTATAGGGAGGTGTCTCCAAAACACCCTCTCCAGGAAAGCCTAAGGTGGTTAGGATTTCAACTCACTTGTCCTTTCCATAATCCTTGCATTTGATTTTTTTGTTTTGTTTGTTTTTTAAGACAGAGTTTCTCTTGTAACAGCTCTAGCTATCCTGGTATTCCCTTTGTAGACTAGGCTGGCCTCGAACTCACAGAGATCTGCCCACCTCTGCCTCCACGCCCAGCTTTGTCTTTGATTTAACTAAACAGGAGCCAGGCTGGGTAGACAGGATCATGATTTTCCATTTAGCAAGCTCTGGAACTGTGGCTTTACTTAGTCTAGATTCCACAGAGACTAAATTCCACGCTTAGGAGCTGGGACCACTGTAAAGCAGGTTTCCCAAGGCACTGTCTCTTCTGAGAGTCTCTCTGAGGAGCTGGTGGAATTTCTTTCCCTCTGTAAATTTTCTTATTTACTTGCTTGTTTGTTTCCAAATAGGGTCTTGCTGTATGACAAATGCAATTTGGATGTTTGTGGATATGGTTAAATTGCTCTTCGATAACAATACATTTATATGCATACCACCACAGTGAGTTTTGAGGCAGGGTCTCTCACTGGCCTGCCACTGTTTAGCAAGCCCCAGGGATCCGCCTGCCTCTTCCTCTCCAGCCCTGGGATTACAAACTGGAGTTACCCTACCTGACATCTTTTTTTTTTTTTTTTTTTTTTTTTAATGCTCTCAAGTAGCTCTCAGACCGGTTTAGAATTCAGCTTTGTGGCTGAATATGACCTTGAACTCCTGATCCTTCTATTTCAGCTTCCCAAGCTGTGCCATAATATATATACAATTTAACTGTCACACAGGCTCCATTTTAGACCTAAGACAAGAAACCCAAAAGAACAAAAGATAAACCATAACCCATGAATATCATTCGCTGTGGTGTTTTTTGTTTGTTTGTTTTGTTTTGTTTTCCCATATTGCCGTTCATCTTGACCTGTAGGAGAACCCAGTTTCCTTATTTCTCTAGCACAGACTTCACATTTCTGTCTTTAAGAAACATTTTAGGAACTGGAGAGTTGACTCAGTGGTTAAGAGCAATGGCTGCTCTTCTCAGGGACCCAGGTTCAGTTCCTCATATAACTCCAATTCCAGGGGATTAGACACCTTCTTCTAAAGGCATCAGGCATGCACATGGTACCAAGACATACAACACATAAACACTCATACACATAAAATAATAAAAAGTCTCAGCGTGCATGAGGAAGGCGAAAGGTAACCATGCAGCTTGTTATCTCCTTCCCACTTTATATGGGTCCCGGGGATCGAACTCGGGTTGCTGGATTTGTGTAGCAGTCATCTAGCCATCTCCTCATCCTTCCCATGTCTAAAAGACAGAGACATCTTTTAGTTGACGTGTACACATATGAGAACTGCTATTACTTTTTCACTTACATAAAAAAAAAAAATCTCTTGGTAAGTAAAAGATGAATTCTAGAACCAAGGAGACAGGACAGACCACATCAACCAAGATGCACTAAATCAGCAGCGTGACTTTACGCACTGCCCTTTATATCTCTGGCTGTGGCACAATAGGCTGTCCGAGGACGAGCCACAATAATTCAAAATCCCTGACAGCAGACCACTCCCATACAGGGTGGCTGGTCAATGACAGCTGGCCAATGAGGCTAGCCTTAATACAAACCAAAACAGTAGCAGCCATTGCTCTAGACGGTCTAGGAGGAAAGGGAGGGAAGGAAGTAGACGCTTGCTTAATGAGCACCTGCCGAGGGCTAGCCTGGTGTGATGGGATTCGAGGCCCCAGACTGAAAGGAGAGCCTAAAACTGGATGTGGAGGTAGATAGCTGTAATCCCAACACCGAAGACAGGAGGATTGCCATGAGCTTCAGGCCAGCCTGAGCTACACAGTGAGTTCGAGGCTTGGCAGGCCTACAGAGCAAGACCCTGTCTCAAAAGACCAAGGAGAGGGGAAGGAGAGGGAGAAGAAGAAAGGAAATAATGGGGAAGGTTGGTGGGGTCGGGGGTGGAGGGGGATCACGGTGGCCATATTTGCATTCTCAGATCAGGGCTGAGCTTGAGCCCAGGAGACAAGGGCAGCCTGGGCAGTAGAAGCTGGGTGGGTTTCCTTCACCTCCACCATGGAGCACTCAGAGGTGAGAAGAGCTGCCTGTGTCTGTGCCTGGAGGAGAGGGGAGGACACTGGGACCTTGTCCCAAGGAAAAGGAGAGAGGGGGTGGGGGTGGGGCTGAGTTTATGTTTCACAGCACTGAATTCAAGGGATGAGGGCTTTCAACTGAAGAAGTGAAAATGGCCCAACTTGTATTTTTTGCTTCTTGATTCTGTAATGAATAGGCTGGAGTAAGATTTTTAATTTTTATTTCAAGAAGTATCAGAGTTGAATGTCTCTTATTACACACCTCTGGTCAGATGTCTGGAGTCCCTGGCATCATACCTCCTGGGTCAAAGACGGTTGCTCAAACCGTACCAGCCTCACAACCTCCTAGAGGGCGGTCAAAACCCCAGCTCGGCCCCACCCTGGGGATTCTGATTCAGTCAGTCTCTGGTGAGTGGAGAGCTTGCATTTCTAACCAGCTGCCCCAAGATGTGACGTCGTCGGTGCTCTTCTGTGCCTAGGAATTACCTGTGTGGCTCTCTTAGGGAGGCTAGTGCTTAGCTCCTGCCCAGGCTTAATGAGCCTGGTGCAGCCGGGACATCAGGATTTCTGAAGGTGCTGGCCAGCTTGTGAAGTCTGAAGTTTACAGGAAGAGGCACAGACACGATTAGGGTCCCTTAGAATTCACAGACAACCTCCTTAGTCTCTTCCACAGGGGCCTGCCAGACAAAGCATCTCAGAACAAAGGGATGCCTTGCCCAGCCATCTTCCCACACTGTGACTTGATCTTATTGATTTACATATCTAGAAATGGTCTTATATAGCTCAGGCTGGTCTAAAACTGTCTACACAGCTAAAAGTGACTTTAAACTCTTGGTCTTCCTGCCTCTCTCTACCTCTCAAGTGCTAGGATTAGAGTTGTGAGCCACCTCACCTGGTGTCTACAGCTGTGTCTTTGAAACAAAGCGAAACTATTAGTTTGAGACAGAAAGGTGTGGACCGGCCACTGTTCCAATTAGGCGTCATGCTGTGCAGCTGGTGTCCTCTAGGTAAGCTTTCCCTGTAGAGCAGTGGTTCTCAATCTGTGGGCCGTGACCCCCATGGGGGTGGCATATCAGATATTTACATTACAATTCATAACAGTAGCAAAGTTATAGTTATGATGTGGCAACAAAATAATTTTATGGTTGGGGTTCACCACAACGTGAGGAACTGTATTAAGGGGTCGCAGACCTAGGAAGGTTGAGAACCACTGATCTAGAGGCTTCTGCAAGCTGCAGTCAGGCATGGCCACCTCCTTAGGTAGCCACTCACCTATCACCTTGTCATGGTCCCTACCAATGCCTAGTATGCCAACACTGCTCCCCTGCAGTGGCCAGGATGGTTATTGGTTTTAGCTGCTTTGTACTGTGTGTCTGTGTATAGTTTATGTGTAACGTGTGCATGTGTGATGTGCATGCACATATGGTATCTGTATGTGGTATATGTGTATAGACATGTATGTATGTATGTATATGTGTTTGTGTATGGTATGTGCATGTGAAGTGTGTGTGTGTGTGTGTGTGTGTGTATGTATGTGTGTGTGAGGGAGAGTAATGAGGTCATGCCCTGTCTTTAGGGAAGTAGATCTCCATCATCTGTCATCTAACCTAGAGTCTGTCACTGACTTGGAAAGGGAGGAGTTGGACAGCTAAGCTCTCTCTGTGCCTCAGTTTCCTAGTGTGCAAGGTAAAAGGATTGGGCACGCCGAGCTTAAGGGCTTCCTGTTTTGGGGGTGAAGCCAAGAGTTATAAGAAGGGTCCTAAGTCCTAGGCAGGAGACATCTGGGCCCTGGGGGATGCTGAGGAGGAAGTATGGCTTATGCCTGTTCTGACCACAGGCCTGTGACACTCCCCAGTTGCCCAGAGCTGGGCTCTGAGTCCCCGCCCGCCCACAGGCTCAGACTCACATTGTCCCTGTACCCACTCTGGTGGCAGCCCTCAAGCTCTGGAGTTCAGTGGGCCCCGTCTGCAGCTCTGCATCTTCCTTGGCAGTTAGAGTTCAGGTAGATAACCAACCCACCTGGCCTCAGTGTTCCCATGTGTACAATGGGCTGGTAACGGGCAGGCTGCCACAACATCCAGCTGAGCTATAGCCTGGAAGGCATTTCCCTGTGAGTTGAAGTTGCTTGGTGGAGGGTGGGGGGTATCCAACAGTCACAATGAAGAGGAGACATTAAGTTGTTCATCTTGCCGAATCCCAGCCCAGCCTTGACATACACGTCTTGATAACAAGGACCCTATTCCCCTCTGAAGTCCCAGTGGAGCCCAGGTCCCTTGAAGTGGAAGTGTGGCCTAACCTGAGTTTACTGGATGTTTCTCAGGGTCCACACAAACATGGGGCCCAGGATCAGGCAGCCCTTGGCCCTTTGCAGTGCTGTGTACCCGAGTCAGACAGAAAATCCGCCCCTGCTGGACAACCTTGGCTAGGTTCATCTTTCTGAGTTGTGGTAAGATGGCAAAACTCCACAGGACTCTAATTTAAGCTCCACACAGGCGGTGTTCACTTTACCCATCAGGATATCTCCAGCATCAAGCACAGGGCCTGGCACAGAGTCGGTGACAAGGATTCACGAGTGACATTGTGTCGTCGGCACATGGAAGTCACTGTGCTGTCTCACATCTGACTCTCTGGATGTCTCTGTTTTGTTCCTGTGCTTTCTTGTGGCTCACCTGTGGGGACACACCCCAGGAAACTGAGACCTGGAGTCACCAGGCCTTTCATCATCACTCTTGGCTCCCACCCGAACCTCCCAGAGTCTGCCCCAGGGCCTGTCCCACATCCCCAACTGCTTCATCTACCCAGATGATCTCAACAGCCACCTACACTCACGAAGTCACCCCACCATTCATTCATTGGCACGCTTTAAGGAGTGGCTGCTGTTCACACAGCTCTTCCCCACGTGCCTGCCCGAGATGCCGCCACCTCCCTCTCATCATGGTACTGGGATGCTTCCTCCTGGACCACCTTGATGCTGCAGCTGCCAGCTTGCCCCACCTGGACTTACACTGGCTTCTTCTTCAAGGCTTTCCACTTCACATGGCTGGTGGCCCCAGCAACCCTACTCATCTGAGAAAGAAACCCTAGGCTGAACGCTGTCCGTGACACCCACACTTGACAGTTCCCTAAATGGTCTTCGCACCTCGTCCCTCCCAGCCCCTGTTTGGGAACACACAATCCCTTTGGGTTTCTACTCTGCACAGGTTCACCCTCCTGCCACACCCCACCCCCACATCCCCCCACTCCTCTCATACACACATCTTCCTGCTGCTCCCAGGAGGGTCCATCTCCTGTCTGTACTGATGCCTCTCAGTCGGCTGTCGATCTAAGCTCTTGGCGGGCACTCAAGGTTCCCATGATTTGGGGTCCTGCTATCTACCCAGCCTCTTCTCCAGCTTCCATAAAGCTCCTCTCCACTGCTATCATTCTACACCTCTCTCCTTACTCCTCCCACCCAGATCCATTTCCCTCGGGTAAACCCTTACCTTTCAAAGCCAGTTCAAGGTCACCTGTTCCAGGAAAGCCACCCACCCAGCCTAGATTACAGACTCTTCAGCCTGCTCCCCTATTACCTGGGTGTGACTTCCTTGTTGAGCTTGCCATGTTATTTTATAATTATTTGCTCTCTGTCTGGCTTCTCCATTAAATTATTAGTTTATTGGGGTCTCTGAGACCGTGCTTACTCTTGGCCGTACCCTCTGCACAAATACTCTGGCTCCGTGAAATCACTCCATTTAGTGTCTTAAGTGTACTACCTCGCTTTGTTGGTGGTCTTGTAGATCTGGAATTTTGGGAGAGCCAGGCACGTGGGATCTAGTATGGGCTGCCATAACCCTGAGTGTAACGTGGCTAGAGTCAGCTGGGCTTGTACTGGAGTGCTGTGAGTGGCCCCTGTCCAGGCAATCTCAGAGCACTTTGGACTTCTTACAAAGCCTGTCCCCAACTCCAGTGGATCTCCTACAATAGCTGGAAGGAAGCTTTGGGACATGGTGTCGTTTTTTTTGTTTTTTTGTTTTTTTGTTTTTTTTTGAGACATGGTTTTTCTGTGTAGTCCTGGCAGTCCTGGAATTCACTCTGTAGACCAGGTTGGCCTCTGCCTCCTGAGTGCTGGGATTAAAGGCCTGCACCACCACCACCTCGACTGACACGGTTTCATCTAGTCCCAGAAGCCAGGCAGTATCACTCCTCTGCATTCAAAGGGTGACAGCTGAGTTCCTAAGGTCAGTCCCGATTCAAAGGGAGAGGTGTTGTGGGGTATTTGTACACTGTGTGAAGATATATTACTGGGATTGGTTTAATAAAGAGCTCTATGGTCAATCGCTGGGCAGGAGGTATAGGTGGGACTTCCAGAGAGAGAGAGGAAGCAGGAGGAGATAATTGAGGTGCAGAGGAGACACCAACAAGATATGGAGGGAGCCGGACATACAGAATGAAAGAAAGGTAAAAAGCCACATGGTAAAAGTACATTAATAGAAACAGGTTCATTTAAGTTATAAAAGCTAGTTAGGAACAAGCCTAAGCTATAGGCCAAGCTTTCATAAATAAGAAGTCTCCATGACGTTATTTGTGAGCTGGCAGCCCAAAGAGAAATCTGACTACAGAGAGGGACAGAGATGCCACTTTGGACAGGTATTAAAGAATTTGCAGACCCTCTTTGAACCCATCCGGAGCTCACAACATAGGTTTGGTAGGGACAGCTGATAGATTTCCAAGTTGTTCCCCCCATCCTATCCATGAAATCATAATTCTCCCCTCCTGCCTCTCCAGCATCACCGTGACCCCAGCACTTTGAAGACTAGCAGGACAGAGTGACCTGATGGCAGAAGAACCCTGGACAACAAATCCCAGCCCGTGTCCTTCTGCCTGAAGCTCACGGATGTGTGGTGCTGGGACAAACCCCTCTCCTCGAGGGGATTCCGTTTCCTTATCTGGGTAGGGTAGTTGGGCGGCCTATTCTCCACCACCCTCCAGGCCATCCCTCCATAATTCCTATTTGTTTTCAGAAGGTGCTAGTCCTGCTGTCTAGCCCCAGGCTGCCCCTCAAACTTCCCTCTCTTTCGGCCTTTGCTTCTTATGGACAGGAGTGCACGGAGTACAAGGTGAGAAAATCACGTATGTTGTCCAGAAGTAGGAGGGGCAGGGACCAGAAGTCGGCAGCAGATCGGTGGCATGCATGATGATGCTGTGTTTGACCTGGTAACACACACACACACACACACACACACACACACACACACACACACACACACACACACACGAGCACAACCTGAAGTCCCTCCTGACCTCCCTTTTAGGCCTTGCCTGGGGTTCCAAAGGTGCTGCAGAGGACCTCCCTGGGTGTGCTTTTCTGGGTCTCTCCTGGAAGGGAGAGATGCTGGGCAGGCATCTTTGTGTTGTCTTTTAACACCAGTGACAGCTAAGTGTCCCGTGCTGCTTTCAAACTGGCTTTTGTGTCCGTTCTTGTCTAGTGCATCCTTTGGTCCTCGCTCCCCTCCCCCACCCTGTTCCTTTTTTTCTGCTCTATAATACGCCTTACAATGACTACCTCATTGCTCACTAGATGGTTCTCCGCGCACAACGCCACCAGTGCCACACATTTTCGGGGCTTCCAATGGCTTGTTATTCTGTGCAGTCTTGCAAGGGGAACCACCAGGGCAGTAAGAGTGCAGAGCCCTGTGGCCCCCGACCACGCTCCTGCTGTGTGTGCAGTGCTGTGCGCCTGCAGGACCCCCTTCACCCCCCACCCCCACACCCCTACCTGTCCTCTGTGAGCTGATGGGGACCAAGGCCACCGGTTCCAGCCGGCTTGCCGCTACCGATTACGTAACTGAACCCATGGAACCCAAATTAAAAGAGGAAATCATCCTCCCGCCGCTCAACACGGCTAATCCCTGTCTGTCTCTGCCCTGCACCCCCCCGCGCGCCCCCCCCACCGCTCGCCTCCAAAGGTCTTGAGCGCGTTCCAGATTTCTAATTTCGTTTGCTTATGCAACCAAAAATATGATGGTCGCGTTTCCCGGGGGTGATGGAGTCTGTACTCCCCGCTCCAGGCGCGCTAAAAACGGCAGCACCGAGCTGCTCGAAGCGGGGGCGACGCGGGCGGAGACGCTCAGTGGTCCCCAGCCTCCTCCTGATTCTCACTGCCCGCTGACTCCTGCCTGCCTGCGGGGCGCTGGGGATGGATGCATCTTTCACCCGAGAGCCCTACTCCCAACACCTGCTGGAAGACGCGTGTTGCAACATTGTGCATTCGGAAATAGGAGAAAAAGAAAAAAAGGAAAGGAAATAGCATGTCTCTCACCAGGGGAGGGAGGGATGAAGCAGACAAGGAATACACCGAGTCGCTGATTTAAAAGAAAGTAGGGTAGACGGAGACGCGTTGACGTGGATCCGATTGTTAATTTGTTTTTTAAGCAAGCAGAGGAAAGAGGGAGAATATGATTGTATCTGTGTTTTTAAATTTAAATCTGTAAACGGGGCTGGGGATGTAGCCCAGCTGCTAGAGGGTTTGGAGGCCTGGGTTTCATTCCTAGCACCACATAAACTGAACATGCTTGTGCACACCTGGAATCCCCGCTGCAGGAGGAGGAGGCAAGAGCATCAGGCATTCAGAGTCGTCTTCAGCTACATAGTGAGTTCGAGGCCAGTCTGGGCTACATGAGATCCTGTCTCAAAAGGAAAAAAGGATGGGGTGGGGGTGGGGAGGGCCTAGTAAGATGGCTTGTCCTCTGACCTCTACACAGTTCCTGTGGCATGTAGATGTCCAACACCTCCAATAAGTGTAAAACAAGTGGTTTTTGTAAGTTTATTTTATTTCTGCACATGCACGTGTGTGTGTGTGTGTGTGTGTGTGTGTGTGTGTGTGTGTGTGCGTGCGCGTGCGCGTGTACTGCTATGTGCCAAAGCATCCATGTGGAGGTCAAAGGGCAGCATTCGGAATTCAGTTCTCTAACGATTGTTGGCAAACACCTTTAATGGCTGAGCCATCTCCCCACTCACCCTTAAAAAATTTTGAAAACAAAATCTGTAAACGAAGTGGGGCATGCCTATAGTCCCAGATACTGAGGAGAGCAGGGGGCACAAGGGACTCGAAAGTTGGGGGCCTGCCTGAGCTCCATAGCAAGCCCAAGGGCAAAACCTTGCCTTAAAATTGAAACAAACAAATCTAAAAAACAAAACAAAACTCAAGTTTAGTGGCACAGCATGGGAGGGGGGGAAATCTGTTTTTTTTTTTTTTTTTTTAAACAGGGTCTCTCTCCATACCCCTGGCTGCCCTGCAGCTCACTCTGTAGACCAGGCTGGCCTTAAATCCACAGAGATTCATCTGCTCCACCTCCTGAGTGCTGGGATTAAAGGTGTGTGCCACCATGCCCAAGAAGATATAATGAATTATTAACATGGTAAATTATGCTCTGGGAACTAAGGTGAGAGGTGGAGAGGATGAAGTAAATCGTTTCTACTCGTTGTATGATTTGCGTCCAAGAGCCCGTGTTTGTATGGTCCTGCATAATTTTCAGGATTTATTTTTACTGTTAAGGAAGAAGAGGGAACCTGGAGCCATCTCAACCCACTTATTCTCTGGAAGTAGTGTTCAGATTAAGAGTGGACTGGCTTAGCCGGGTGGTGGTGGTGGTGGTGGCGGCGGCGGCGGCGGCGGCGGCGGCGGCGGCGGCGGCGGCGGCGGCGCACGCCTTTAATCCCAGCACTTGGGAGGCAGAGGCAGGTGGATCTCTGTGAGTTCGAGGCCAGTCTGGTCTACAAAGTGAGTTCCAGGAAAGGCGCAAAGCTACACAGAGAAACCCTGTCTGGAAAAACAAAAACAAAAACAAAACAAAAGAGTGAACTGGCTGGTGCTGGGAGTGGTGGTGTGAGCCTTTAGTCAGCACTCAGGAGGCAGAGGCAGGCAGATCTGTGAGTTCGAGGCCAGCCTGGTCTACAGAGCAAGTTCCAGGACAGCCAGGTGCTACACAGAGAAACCCTGTCTCAAAAGAAAAAAAAAAGGGCTGGAGAGATGGCTCAGAGGTTAAGAGCACTGGCTGTTCTTCCAGAGGTCCTGAGTTCAATTCCCAGCAACCACATGGTGGCTCACAACCATCCGTAATGAGATTTGGTGCCCTCTTCTGGCCTGCAGGTGTATATGTAGATAGAACACTGTATACATAATAAATAAATAAATCTTTAAAAAAAAAAAAAAAAAAAAAAAAAAAAGAAAAAAAAAAAGAGTGGATTGGCAGGAAGGCATGAGCTCTCTCTACCGCAGCCCTACTCGAGGGGATGTTTTGAGGTCTCCTGTCCACCATGAGGCTGCCTGGGGCCTGGGACTGAGGTAGGCTAGTGTCTAGACCAGGCAGGTACAATGCTGAGGGGCAGAGCTTCTAGTCCTGGGGAAAGGTGCTTCAGTCTTCCTCCTACATGCGGCTCTGGGTTTGAAGTAACGAGCCAGGGCGCTTCCTCTTTGAGCCCGGGCATCATCTGCCCTGACAGCTTGGCCAGGGCCAGTGGAGGAGGTGTCACTCCCCTGCCGCTTGGAGGCTTGGGGTACTGAATGGTGCCCCTGGTGTGGCTCCCCAGAATATGGTCAGGGTTCCCTGAAGTCCCAGATGCCGAGTGCCAGGAGGAGCTTCCCGAGCTAGAGTTCCCCATGGCTGAGCTGAGCCTGTCTACACAGCACTAGCCAACCAGACATCGGGACACAACCTCACGGTGGGGGGAGGGATGGGTCACTGGGCCATCTCCAAGACACTGCAGATTTCCCCAGTCCACCAAGGTGTTACCATTTCAGATCTGGCTCCAATATCAAATAATCCTTGGAAGTCCCTCGCCAAGCTAACTTAACCTGGTCTCTTCGCTTCAGACCTTTTCAGGACCTTTCATGATCATCTCCATGAAGGTGTGTCAGATACAGCTTTCAGTAAAAGTGCTTTGACTCAGGAGGCTGGCTCTTGTGGGAAGCTCCAAAACACTGAGCTAGGGGTATGGGGGCACAGGCACACAGGTGCGAATTCTGGAAATCTTCAGGTGAGCATGAGTAATTCAAGGTATGAGAAAAGCAGAGGCCAGCTCACCTGTGAGATACGAAGGACGCAGCCATCTTGCCGGAAGGATGTGGATGTGGGCCAGGGCGGCAGGCTTGCCAGAGCAGGTGTGTTGGGGCCACCTTGACTGTGGGCATAGGCATACATGTGCACATGCCGAGACACATACCCGAGGAGACACACTCAGGGTCACATGCAAGCAGATGCCCGAACGACGTGTATGCAGAAGCATGCACACATCTTTTGGAAGCCTCTCCCCCACCAAAACAGAAGAGCAGCCATCACACATGCACCACACCCACACAAACCCATGCACCATACAAGCTCACACTTAAAATGGCAAGGAAGCAAGTCACAATGCAGTGCAAATGGACACACACACACACACACACACGCACACGCAAACGCACACACACACACACACACACACACACACAGAGCCACAGTTTGGAGCCCAAGCAAGCACAGACAGGTACATTGCATGCAATACCAACTTGTGCACACTGGGGCTCCTTCCAGATGCTGGAGCAAGGGGACATGTGTGGACATTCAGGTAATGTCACGTGTGTGCATTCAGGTGGCTGCATCCTCACAGCATGTCTAAAGCTTTGGAAATGGGACCCTGGGGTGGGGGTGGAGTCTTGGTTTCTAGGGGAGCTGGGGGACTCAGGAGCATGTGGAACACTTCCCAGGGGCATTTATCCTTTGAGTATTTTTATCCCCGGCGCTGGAATGTCACACAGTCACTGGGTAGTTTTAGTACTGCTACCACAAAGGGGGATGGGTGGCTGGGTTAAGGGTACCCCTTGTTGGCCCCCATTGCATACACCCCAATGTTTTCTCCTCCAACATGTCAGATCTCCTAGAGGCCTGCCCAGGCCACCAGCCAAACAGGTTGGGTAGAGCACCTGCCCGGCCTGTGTAAGGCCCTGGGGTCTATCCTCCACACTATGAACCAGACAACAGCAGATGAAAAGCAGCTGACAGACACCTGGAGAGGGGCGGACTGCTCCCAGCCCACAGTCTGGATGGCCTTTCTTAGGGCTCAGCTTCTCAGAGCACTGTGGTTCAAGGCCATCTTTCTATGCCTGGTTGTGGCCCCATGTGGGTGGCACTCCCCAGCTGCCCTGCATTTACACAGCATTTTCCACACTGCCTGAGCTGTCAGAAGATCCAGGCAAGCCAGTGGATTTCCAAATCTATTTAATCCCTGGGTTCTGACGCACCCAGTTCACCACCAAGCAGGATCTAGTGCCCACAGATCTGATGTCAGAGGGAAGGAGTGGCCTCCACTGGCCTTGGCATCACTCCAGCCCTCCTGCCCACGTGGCAGCCTGGCAGAGACAACACAGAGGAAGAAATGCCCCAAAGCCTTTGCCTCTTGAATCTCAACCATTTGCTGGCCTGCAAACATCTGCACAGGCTAGAAAAGGGCAGTGAAAAGAGTGACATGGAAAAGCGATCAGAACTCACAAAGAGAACCGAGCACTGAAACACAATCTTCTGTTTATTTTACCACAATAGAAAATGTATTTAGCCACAGGGGGAACTTGGAAAAGCTAACAGACTATCTGTGGAAATTTATCATTCAACAAATATTTATTGTTAGACTGACTGAAGTTCTGGGCACACAGCAGTGGACAGACAGAAACCTTTAGGGAGAAGGTACAGGTCATAGAATATCTAAGGTTAATGTACAGCAGTTTAAATGGTGAAAGGGACGAATGGAAAAGGCCATGGAGGGGCACGGCAGCTCGGCTGATGGGATTTTTTTTTTAAAAAAATTTATTTGCTTTAAAAATATTTGTTTTCTTTATCATTATTGTGTGTGTGTGTGCGATATATGGGGAACATGCCCGTTCCTTGGTACGCCCATGAAGGTCAGAGGGCAACTCTGTGGAGTTCATTCTCTCTGTCCACCTTCCCAAGGGCTCCAGGATGGACCTCAGCCTGACAGGCCGTTGTAAAAGCTTCCCCCTCTGAGTCATCTAGCCGGCTCTTGTTTACCTTTTTTGAGACAGGCTTTTACCAAGTAGCCCGAGCTGGCCTCAAACTCCTGATCTTCTGGTCTCTGCCTCTTGAGTGCTGGATTACTGGTATGCTCCACTTTGCCCACCTTAGAGAATGTGATTTCAAAACAAATACACAAAAACCAGAATGTACTTTTAGGGTAGCTGTAGATTCATAGAAAAATTAAGAACACAGTATAAGACTTCCCCGTGCCCTTCCCCACCATGGTTTCTCCATCAGTGACATCTTTCATTTATTGCCATGAATGACTTTTTCTCTTTTGAGTCAGAGACTATATAGCCCAAGCTGGTCTCAAACTCACCACCCTCCTGCCTCAGCCTCCCAAGTGTTAGGGTTTCGGTGAGTGTCACCACACCCGTGGTGATTATTATCCATAGAAACTTCTACAGTCCTTTCCCCAGACTTCCTTTGTCCACTAGTCCCTTTCTGTTCCGGGACCCTCCACACACCGCATTCCACCTCACTGTCCTCCTTCTGGAGGCTTCTCTTGGCCAAAGCTCGTCTCACACGTCCCATGCTTTTGATGAGTCTAGTAGTTTTGAGGGGTCCTGGCCAGGTATTTGGTAGATGCCCTTAAATCTGAATCTGCCTGCTGGGAGCTGGGGATGGTAGAATACCCCCAGAACCCCAGTATTTCAGAGGTAGTGGCAGGAGAGTCAGACGTTCAAGGCTATCCTCAGTTACACAGTGAGTCCAAAGTCAGCCAGGGCTACGCAAAACCCTGTCTCAAAATATCCAGAAACACAATTCAAATTTTGTGTTTTTACCTGCTCTTTCTTCGCATGACTAAACTGGGGGTGTGAGGCCTGGGGGGCAGGTGCCAAAAGGGCTTGCCATTTTCTTTACGACTCGGGCCACAGTCCTAACTTGACCACGCTGCTGGTGGCCTCGGCCCTGGCTGGTACACACGGTAAAGCCTCTGCTGAGGAGGCCCTGCCGTTCTGTGCCACACGACCCCCGGGCTCTTCCCTCCCGCTGACGGCCTTCTTCAGTCACTTATTGTCACAAGCCGGTGGATGTTTTACATCTGGGTTATACAACCCAGCCCTCCCTCCTGTGCTGTGCAGATGCTCCAGCACTGTTGAACACGCCCACATTCAGGTGGCTCTTGTCTCCAGCCCTTCCCCCAGCTCTTCCTTTCTGATGCTGTGAGATACTCCAGGCTCATCCTGCACATTTCCCACCCTCATCTAAGAAGCAGTCATTTCTCCAAGAAGCCGTGAGTCCTTTCATTACAGAATGGTTATCGGAAAACAAGATCCGGGCACTGAGAGTGATCTTTAGTTTTTAACACGGAGGTCACGAAGGAAGGCTGTCTGGATAAGAACCCCGACGAAAAACTGAAGAAGAGGAGGCGCAAAGCATGGAGCTACTTGGGGGAAGGAGGCTCCAAGAGAGAAGAGGCCGTGCAAAGGCCCTGAGGCAGGTACACGGGTTGCGTAATCACAGAACAAAGCCAGTAGCTGAACCAAATGAGCAGTAGAGGAGATGGGGTAGGGGGCAGGTAGAGAGCTGGTAAAAGGCCATCACAAAAGACTTGGCTTTCCTCAGAAGGACGGGGGACCAGGCAATGGCACGATCTGCCTCACTTCTTAATAAAATCACTCTGGCTATGAAGCCTGGAACAGAAGGAAAGGAGAGCCGCTGCTATCATAAGCATCCAGTGAGTGCCAACGCCGGCCGGCGGGGACCAGGCCCGAAGCGGGGCTCCCGGGCCCAAAGCGGGGCTCCTGGGCAGCGGGAGGGATGGCTCAGCGGCTAAGAGCATGCACTCTTCTTGCAGACTTGAGTTCAAGTCTCAGCAGCCACATCAGGGGGCTCACAACAGCCTGCAACTCCAGCTCCTGACGGATCCAATTCCCCTGGCCACTGGGCCCCTGGACATAATTAAAACTAAACAAGATTTGTTTCAGAAGAAGGGCTTCCATGCAAATATGTGCTTTTTTTGTTATTATTATTTTCTTTTTTGAGACAGGTTGTTGCCATGTAACCCTGGCTAGCCTGGAATTCATTGTATGGACCAGGCTGGCATTGAATTTGATGACCGTTCTGATTCTGCCTTCCAAGTGCTGGGATGACAGGTGTGAGCCATCTGGACCCACCTGAATACAAGCTAAGGCAGAGTTGAGGGCATTTTCTGGCATAGACCCCGGGTGGGCACTGAATGGAGAGCACTAAGTTCTGCCTGACTATGTAGGAGGAGGTGGCTGTGCTTAGCCAAGCAGGGGGAGACTACAGGCGTGGTAGGTTGGAGACTGGCCTTCTGAGCATTCCAGACTTGAGGGGCCCATCATTAACCCACGTGGAGATGGCGAGTGAGCAGTGAGAGGTGAGGGGAGCTGGTACAGACCTCCAGCCTGAGGAGGAGAGGGTGGGGCTGAAGGTCTGTACTGCTGGCCTGGGCATCCCGTGTGTCCACCGGCTTTAGGCCTGTAGGAGCTGCTCAGCCTCAGTCTAAGCCAAGGAGCCCACCTCAGCCACTAGGGCAGGGAGGTAGTCTGGAGGACAGCCAGTCTTTGCTTCATACTCCAGCAGGGCTTTGTATGACCACGGAGTGCTCAGGCATGCAAATGTACCCTGCTAGACCTTCTCTCTAAGGGAAACACGTGTCAGCGCGGGTCCACCTACACTTGTTGAGTGAAAAGATGAAAGGGTGAATGAATGAATGAATGAATGAATGAACAAATGAACATCTCTCCCCTCCTAGGGCTCCCAGGCCTGGCTCCATTCTCCTCAAGTCTAACTGACTTGGCTCAGTTCTCAGACCTAAGTGGACTCTTCTGCATGAAAGATGGGAAAGAAATTCCCCAAACCTCAGCCAACCATACCTCAGACCTGGCAGAAACCTCCATCATGGCACCACTAGCTTAGAACCCGGGCCTCTGCTCTTCTCACGGGTGCCCCAAAGCATCCAGAGGGTTCTTGCTAGAAAAACACATTGGTGGCTGGGTGTGGGGGCACAGGTCAGTAAGACCAGCATCCCAGAAGCTGATGCAGAAGGATCAAACGTTCAAGGCCTACCCAGCCTGCATAGCAAGTTCAAAGCCAGCCTGGGTAACTCAGCTGAGACCATAAACCTCACAGGCAGAGTGCTTGCCTTGTGTGGTGAGGCCCAGGTTCAATGTCTAACACTGTAATAAGCAAATAAGCAAAAAGCCCAGTTCCCCTTAACCCTTAAGATGGAGGGTAAGGGCCAGGCTCCGAGGCCTCCCTTCTAGGCTTTCTCCTCCAGAGAGGTGATTCTCACCCCATCCCACTGCAGCAGCCCCCACCTCTACTCTTATAGCCTCCCATGCACCCGTTCACACTTGCCCCTCTCCCAGCGGCAATAAACTGTTTGGAGAACCAGCTATGAATCCTGGGATGCTGGCTGCCCCAAGGCCTGGCTCTGCCTTGAGTTGCAGGTGCATGGTGAGCCTTGCGATCTGGGCCTGGGTGCAAGATGGAGGCTGCAGGGGCAAAGAGCAGTCACGGAGGTTATGGAGCATGCTGAGGGTGCCTGACGACTTCCTGGAAGATGCCATTGCTGGCCAGACTCTGCCCAGCTTCCAGGCTGCCTGACGGGAAACAAGCTTTCTCTGTCCTGAGTTTGACCTACTAGAGATTCAGGAAACAGCTACTGGCTGGCGAGACTCGTTAGATTCCTCTAAATAGTAGTGATGGTGACTTTCCTTTCCTTTTTGCATTTCTCTGCTTTCCGCTAAAAAGAAAAAAATTTAAAATTTGAAAAAAAAAAAAAAAAAAAAAAAGGAGGCAGGCTCTCTTTTGAAGGAAAACCAAAGACTAACACTGGGCTGTTCTGCCCTAGTGTTGGTGAGAGGTTAGCACCCCTGTATCAGCTGAGCTAGAGAGACATGTCTGTCCTGTGGATTTGAGAGCAGAGGCTGGAGTGGGCCCAGTGACACTCTGCACTGTTGCCAGGAACTGGAACCCACCCCAATGTCCATCAACAGTCAAATGGGTGGCTAAATTATGACAGGCACACAAGTGACAAGTGACCTCTGAGTATCCTGGGACTGCCCGAGACGTCACGGCTGGACCTCACAGACAGGACACTGAGCACAAGAAACGTCATACTACACAGTGGGTACTGTGCAACTCCATGCCACATTTGTGAAAAACTGGCCACAGCAGCCTGCAGGGCTGGAGAGCCAGCCGGCTGCATGGGGGTCACCCTCAGACTTGTCAGTGGGAGGGTTTTTTGATGAGCTTTTGGTGTTGGTGGGTGCTGATTTGAGGGATGGCTTCTTGCTTTTTGTTTTTGAGCCAGGGTTTCATGAGTCCAGGCAACCTCAAATTCTGTATGTAGCCAAGGATGACCTTGAACTCCAATCCTCTACTGGCTCTACTTCCTGAGTGCTAGGATTAAAGGCAAGCTCTCTCAGTGGTGCCAGAGATGGAGCTCAGGGCTTCACAAGCTAGACAAGGACCAAGTGAGCTACATCCCTATCCCGGCATCCTCTGCCCAGGGCTGTGTTTTGGTCTGGGTACTGGCCACATGGCTGTGATCACCTTGTGTTATGTCCCCCAGCTGAACACTTTTGTCTAACGGTTGGCCTGTGTGCTTAACCCCCTTCCCTCAAAGTGTGTTTTTGTTTTTTTAAAATAGAAGGTATGTCTGGCAGTGGTGGCTCTTGCCTTTAATCACAGCACTCGGGAGGCAGAGCTAGGTGGATCTTTGTGAGTTCAAGGCCAGCCTGGTCTACAGAGTGAAATCCAGGACAGGCACCAAAACTACACAGAGAAACCCTGTCTCGAAAAACCAAAAAAAAAAAAAAAAAAGGTATAACCCCCACCCCCACCCGGCAGGTTAAATCTTCCTCCCTTTTCTGTGCATAAGGAGGTAGGGAGTTGTGTCTACCTCCTGGTGCACAACCGGCTGCCAGATTGTTGTCGCTAGAGTCTGTCTGTCCACTTAGCTTTCCAAAGTGAGACTGGGGACTCTTGTTTCCATCTAGCAGAGAACACATGCCCCTGGGGTCAACTCCGCATCAGATCAGGCCTCTGGAGGTTGGGCTGTCCCTCCCAGCCTGGGACACTCTGGGCCTCCCTGCCTCAACTGGAGCAGCCCGAGAACTGGCTTGGTGGGGCGGGGTGCAGGGTACAGGTACCTGCGTTTGTGGGCCTCATGCTCAAAACGACCTTCTGGTCTCTTCGGAGGGACAAAGGTACAACTGCCTTAATTTAGGTTGCAGGGAAGCCCAGGAAGCCTGGCCTGACCTTGCGCGCCACCCCCAAAGGTCAGTTCTCGGGGGTTCAAGTTCCCGTGGTGGCCGGGAGGCCAGAAATCAATCCGGGCCGGTCGGCCAGGGAGGGGCGGGGATGCAGCGGGCTGCCCTCAGCAGCCTGGCACGGTTATTTATAACCGTGGGTCGCCTTACCTCCTGACCTTCAGCCGGGAGCAGCCAGCCACCGCGATTAGCATCTCTCCCGCCGCCCACTGCGAACAAACACCCCTCTGTGAGGTCTCCGGGAGGGCCTGCCGGAAGCAGGATGTTGACCCGTGGCTCCTCAGGGTGGATCCAGTCCCATGTGAGTGGGGAGGGGGGGTGCGCCTGCGGGAAGGTGCTGCAGTTACTCCTGTTGCTTTGCTTCCTGGGTTGCAAATGTTCTGGACTATTCTGGGCAGCAGTTTTATTTACAATATAGGACTCCCCAGCCTGGGTCTGCTCCAATGGGTACCCGCTCTGAGCCAGAGAGAATGAAGCGGGCAGTCCTGGTGTCTGGAGTAACTGTGCAGATGTGACCTTTGGTACCACACTGCACATTGGAGCCAGCTCACAACCATCACACAGAACTCCCAGACCTCCCCTGGTTGTTGGTGTCCCGCTGGACCCCAGAACCCCCACCAGTGGCCTGGGGGAGGGCAGGGCAGGGGACACCACCCAGTTTAGTCATTCATTCAGGAGTTTTGTTGGGTCTCTAGGCACCTCCCAGGAGAAGTTATTGCCTGTGGGGCTGTCAGTGGAAAGTCCACAGAGAAGCCTAAGGCGGGGCAGTGGCAGAAGGGATGTGTGAGACCTGGAGGTGGACCCCAAGACAGGGAGGAGGGGCACCGAGGGGCAGGAGGGAGGCTGAGTATTTATTTGCCAAGGACACACACGGCCAAGCTCAGCATCACATTCTAAGCCAGCGAAGGCTGTGGCTCCGTAGCAGGGCCTCCCCCAGGATAGCTTCCAATGACCTTGCCCCCAGCACAGAGGGCGAAAGTCTCACCCAGTGCCCATCTGGGTGATGGACCTGGAGAAAGCTGTGGACAGGTCAGGGGCAGCTGGTTCTGCCCTTTGAGAGGCTTGGGCTCAGTGTGGTAGGAGGAGGACTGGGTACAGTTTTGTTCTGTTGAGACTGTATCTCACTATAAGGCTTTGGCTGGCTTGGAACACCATGTAGACCAGGCTGGCCTCAAACTCATTTGGTCTGCCTGAGTGGTTAAGGACTAGGGCGCCACATGCAGCCTCTGCCACAGTCTTGCACACCCTGAAACACTGACAGGACTTCAGCTGTGGGACTTAACCCTCCCTGCTTATCCTCTCAAGGCCCGTTTCCACCAGTGGGCAGGGAAGGCATTAACTGATTGTGAAGAACAGTCTCAGCTTCTGCTGCCTGTTCCTGGGGCCCAGCCGCCTTCTAGACTAGAGGACTACCACCACCCACCGCCCCACATCCCCACCCCACTTCTAGACTAGAGGACCACCACCACCCACCGCCCCACATCCCCACCCCACCCCCACGACTCCATCCCCCATCCCCCTCTGGCTCAGCCTGCATGTGTCTTTCGATCTAGTGAAGTTCAAGGGACAGATCAGAGGTGCACCAGGGGCTGGAGTGGCCATGGGTGGCCAAGAAATCATTGCACAGTATGAAGACTGGGGTGTGTCCTTTGTAGGAGGTGCTGTGCACGGGGGGGGGGGGGGGGGGGGGGGGGCTGTGTTTTGGATCTTTGTGGGGGTGCAAGGAAGAGAGTATGGGTAATAGTGTCAGAGTGTAGGGTACGGGCAAGAGTTACAGGAGTGTTTTGGCAGGTGGGGCTGGGGGCTTCAGGCCCTTCGAGGGCCTCTCCCTCATGACCAGTGTGTGGCAAGTGGGCCCTGACCAGTCAATGAACTCAGGGTCTGGAAGAGTCAGCGGCTTTTCCGACTTTTTTTGCCAAATGGGATGTCAGCACTGGGGAGGGGCGGGGCAAGAGAGAGAAGGGGGATGCCGCCGGCCGGCCGGCCCAGCAGGCTGGGAAGGTGCCAATGACTTCATGACAGCTGGCTGCAGAGCAGCTGGCTGAGGGGGCGGGGAGCTGGAGCCTGCCTGGGCCAGGAAACCTGCCCCCTTGGCCACTGGTCAAGGCCAAGGCTGCTGTTCCTTTCCAGACAGGGAGAGGCAGCGTGGCCTCAGTTCCCTTCCTGGGGCCTCCTAGGGGCAGAGCAGGGGGCCTCCCCCCACTGCACACCAGCCATCCTGAGTAAGGACACCTGCTCCACTTTTCAGATAAGGAAACCGAGGCTTACTGAGGCTCACTGGGGATGGGGGGGGTAGCACGTTCCCTGCTGCGCCACACAGGGGCATTTAGCCACTAAAGACTGAAGGCCTGCTGTGTGTGGGCTACAGGCCTTCTCTGAACCCCTAGGCATGAGGCTCTCAGGTCCCCCCAAAGGAGCTCCTTCTTGGGGAGTGCCTGCACATATTTTCTTCTATTTGGGGAGCAGGCAGTCAACATCAACAGCAGTATTCCCCCATCCCCGTAAATAGAATCGTGGGCGCCCCCCTACCCCAGGCCAGAGGCAGCCTTCTACAGCAGACTGCTCTTTTCCAGCCAAGGCTTCACTGACTGCTGGCACAGACTGGTTCCTCAGCAGGGTTGGTGGGACAGCAGATCACAGACCTGGTGGGTGTAAACCGGCCTTTGTACCCACAAGCTGAGACCAGCTTTTGGGGGTGTTCTTTCTTCCACGTTTTACTAGTTTCCCATAAGAATAATGACTGGCCTACGTATCCTTTGTAGTTCATAGAGGACTTTCACAGACATTGTCTGGGTTAGTGCTTACCTAGCCCCGTGACAAGCAACTCACACACCCATTTTATAGAATAAGAAACTGAAGGCAAAGAGGGAGGTTCTGGATGAGGCTCAGATCACAGGCCCAGGAAGTAGCTGGCGCTGAGGCCTCTCTGACCCAGACACCTGCCACAGCAGCAGCCTTCTCAGGGAGCATGGCAGTCATGTGACCGAGAGAAGAGACTGGGTCCTGCAGCCAACAGCGAGCCGTGCAGCAGCCCTGTGCATCTCCAGCCCGGAATATGTGACGCCTCCTCCATCTGCTTGTCCTGTGCGGGGTGGGGAAGGGTAGTGGCACAGGGAGGGATTAACAGTGAGGCAAAGGTGACCAGGGCTGCTGAGAGCTGGCCGTGGAGTGCTCAGGAGGGTCTCCCAGAACAGGGCTGGTTGTGGTTGGCGCTGAGCTCCGGCCAAGGAGCGGAAGGACCAGCATTTCCTGGAACAAGAGTCGACCAACAGTGCCTCGGGCCAGCTGCTGCCATGGGTGGCTCTGTCTGGAGCTGGAGGGGAAAGGACAGTATATAGGGAGGTGTGAGATCCTCTCGAATGGAGACAGGCTCTGAAAGGCACTTTCCTCAGAGTGGGACACTCTCTGCACCCAGCAAAATGAAGGCTGGTGCTGCTGGTGGAGATAGTGATCAGAGAAACTGCAAACACTGCGGACCTACAAGCCACCCGTCCCTCCAGGGGCTCTCGGTAAACCTATAATGGAGGAAGCTGTTTTATGTATGTGGAGGGGGGGTCCCCACTTTCATTAATTTTTCTGAGACAGTCTCATTAGGTGGCACCGGCTGGCCTGGCCCTTGTGATCCTCCTGTCGCAGTTCCCCCAGTTTTGGGTTTACAGGTGCCTCCTGCATAAAGAGATCTAGTTTTTGGTTGAGGAATGGATAGCTAGAAAACTTCTCCTAGGCCCTAAGGGAAGGGAATGGGATCATACCCTGCCTCACCCCTGCCACTGCAGAGCCTAGGCTTCCTTGGGGAACCTGAGCAAAAGGAACATTCTAGTAAGTGTACTGGGAATTCTGAGAAAAGTTTCAGGGCCAGTTCTCCATGCCATCTACCCTTGACTCCTTTCTGACTGGGAGCTGGGAGGAAATGTTCCCTTAAACCTCTCAGCCCTCCTCGGCTGTGGCTGCCTCCCCCAGAGCCCTCAAATAATCCAGACCCTGCAAGGAGACATCATGGGTACGGTTGGCTGGCTGCCTCTCTGAGAGGGCATGTCAGTAATGTCAAGGCCAAATATAGAGGGAACCAGATACCTCATGGGCCCAGGGCCCGGGGAGCCCCAAGGACTCCACGGTGCCTGCCCCACCCCCAGCTTTTCTGAGCCCTCCCCCCCCTGCCCCCCAGCTTGGGCAAGCAGCCAGGAGACTGGCATCCCCTCTCCTGGCCCCAGCCCACTAGGGGACATGTCCCAACAAGTCCGAGCACAGCAGGAGGCTGGCTCAAGGGGGTGGGGGCAGAGTTTGAGCTGGGCGTGAGCGTGGGGACACCTCTCCAAGCCCTTTTACAAGCGTACCTTCCCACAGGGCTCTCAACACCAGGAGGCCAAGAGGAACCACCCCTGTCCTCTGTTCTTTAGCTTCCCCCAGAGACCAAGACCATAAAGCTGGGGTGGGGGAGACCAGAAAGCCAGGCCAAACCCCAATAAACTGCTGGCCGAATCGAACTGCAAATAATTAGTCCCAATTGCCTCCACCCTCCTCTCTGGGGAGTGAAAAGTCAAAGGGCAGAGTTGCTGACGCAAATGTCAGGGGAGACATGTGGAGGCTTGAAACAGCTGGGATCCTGCTCCCAGCAAGGTCACTAGAGCCCTGAACACTGTGTCCCCCAGGGCAGCTGGGAGAGCTGTTCTCAAAGCGCTTGAGATGAGGGGGCTCTGTGGCTTTTCCCTCCTGATTCTGAGGTCATTAGAACCCGATGGAGAAGGTTAATCAGACTCTTGGGAAAAGACCTCTGTCTCCTGTGAGGGGGATCCCGGCTCCAAACCCTCTTCTAGGTTGGACCTCCTGTGGGCACGCCTTGGCATCTCTACCAGTCTGTGCACAGTGGTGACCCCCAGTGGTCAATGCTAGACTTGAACTTGGGCCTGGGCTGTTACCATTCAAACACTGCAGCCTCAGCCCCAGGCCAGGGAACCTTGGACACAGCAAGAGCAGCCTGGGGATTTGGCTTTGGTCAGGGACATTTACCAGGTCTTAATTTTTCCTCATTGAATTGTGGCTAGACCTCAGCTGAAATATCCCCCTGTTAGCAGATCAGGGTCATCATGGCTGTGGATGAACTCATCATCTCCTGGCTCCAATCCTGCTCCTCCTCCGGACTTCCCTGTTTCCATTAATAGCACTGCCACCACCCAGTCCCTGGAGCTCCAAACCTTGTCATCGTCAACCCCTCCTCTCTGGACTGGGCACCTGCCCTGCCCCTCCATCTTCAGCTAGTCAGCCTTTTGCGGAGCGGCTGGTGTGCTCAACAGCACCACCCAGAGGCCAGGCCTGATCACGTGACCCAACACCTGCTGACTGTGTCTTGGGGCGAGTCTCAGCTTTCTCGGCTATCACCTAGTGAGAATAATCATTTCATAGGATGATGTGTGGCTCAAGGGACAGAAAGTACCCCGAAGCCCTATCATGGAAGTTCCTAGACAAAGGAGAATTTTACACATCATGTCCTCCAAAGCCTCCGTTTTACAAATAAGACCCAGAGAGCCAGGGTAGGAACTAACAGGGGTGCTGAATACTAAGTGTCTTTACAACACACTGCAGAGCTAGCCACAAGCCCTTGGAAATTCCTGCTAGTTTTAGTGTTTTTCCCGCCGCCGCCATCATCCCATCCCAGAACCCAGAACGAGAGGCTGCCTCTGCGTTCATCCCGCTTCAGGGGCAGGTTCACCTGGCAGGTATTGAGGTCACTTAGCTATAGGAAGTAATTCTGAGATGTGACCACCACAGGTCACATACAGCAGTCTGAGTCAAGGCAGCCCATCTGCGAGGTTCTAAGTGAGGCTGAGCACACAGCCAGTTGCCTGAGGGGATGGCCTTGTGTCAGCCGTCCAAAAGGGTAGGGGTCTCCTCCTGTGACCCTGCTGCCTCTTCCCTGTCACTCCTACCCCAGTGTCCATGGAATTCTTAGGGTCAGGAGCTGGATGACCCAGCTTACTGCTATCTAGTCCTGTTTCCCTGTGGGCAGATGTTCCTTTCATTCACCCTGGGGATAAGGACCTGGATTCCACACGTTCCCTTCAAATGAATAGTAAGAGCCACATCCTGGGAAGAGGGTCATAATCATTACCAGATACCCAAAGGGGTCTTTTATCCCCAAGAGGCCACAGCAAGAACATGGCGTAGAAAGACTTTTAGAATGAAGAGGATGGGCCATCCTCGAGTCCTTGGTCACCTGCCTTCTAAGACCATGGTTCTCAAATGGATGGCTGCTTCTGTTTCCAGGGAACATTCAGTAGCATCTACAGACAGTTTCTGTTGTCACAACTGGGGAGTGGGTACTGCTAGCTGTTTTTAGTGGGTCAGGACAAGAACATTGTTATGCAGCCTGTTAGCGCTCAGGGCAGACCAGGACACAGCACAACCAGCCAATGGGCACAGACCTGACCTTCACAGACTTTGTAATGATCCTGGTGTTCTTGCCCCTCTGCCCAGCCTAGGGAAGTTCTAGAATAGTCCATGCTGACTTCTCAACTCTTTCAACAAGGATAAATAGGAGGACACCCAGGCCTGTGTACTCACATTCCCATTTCTTGAGCCGTGCGTCCGCTGGATCTGCATGTCGTCCTTCATGAGGGGAAAGACGAGACAGTGAGGAGCTCCCTCAGCTCTCTTCAGAACCAACCTTCAACCCCAGGAGAGACGGACTTGCTGAGGAGCAGAGGCACTTCAGCCTCTATAAACACCGTGCCTATATAATAACCACTGTCTTTTCCCTGGGACTGGCTAGTGTCCCCAAATGGAATTCCGGCTGACCCCAGCTGCCAGGCTGGCTCATACAGCTCTGCTATCAGAGCATCTCACATTATCCAGGTATCTGCTCGAGGCAGCTGACAGCAAGTGACTCTAAGACTCCACTCTGGCACTGCTTACCTTGTGGGGCGGGGGACACACAAACATGCCCACCCTCTGCCTCAACTTAATAGAGGACACCACCTTCCCCATCATGGGGATGGTCAAGCTATTGGAGAGTGGCACCACTGGGCCTGGCTCTGGACACCCCCCCACCCCCCCTCACCCCCCCACTACCCCCCGCTGTAGCCTCTGAGAAGCCCAGGCAGGTAGTTTTCCAAAAGATGCAGCAATGATGGCAGAGCCCAGCCCTGGAGGAAGAAGGAGCCCGCTGAGTTCCTAAGTGCAGGTGAGGCTCTGAGGGATCTGGGAATACAGAAAAGCTACCGCTTGCCTCAGGGGTCACCCCTTTTTGGGATCATGCCCATCTCCTGGAAATCCCTCCCTGCTCCATGGCATTCAATTTTTACCTTTGCTTCCACTGTGTGTGAGGGGCCATGGCCGCCAGCCTGTCCCAGTGTTCCACCTAGCGGGTCACCCTCACTGTCTAGCAGTCTTCTAACTATAGAGCCCCAGAGTTGGGGAGGGACAGCGATGGCCTGGCCTTCCTGCCCGAGGGGTTCCTGCCACTGCAGTACTGGGCCAGGACCCCCAAAGAAGGGCTGGGAACCTGACTGCTGCTTGAAAGGGGTCTTTGCATGACCCTCAACTCTCTGGCTAACCCAGCCCCTCCCCAGCTTTCCTTTGCCCCAAGCGACTTTGCCTGGCTCTTCCCTTGCATTATCAGCGTGGTGTAGGGCTGTCAGCTGGTGGGGTCTGCACTGCCGCACAGGGGCCAGTGCAGGGTGGTACTTTAAACATGGGGATGCTATTTCCCTAGGGGCACTTCGGCTAGAGTTTGGGGCACTCATATCCACCCTCCGGAACACGTGTGAATGCTCTGAAGCATTAAACTCTGAGCTTGAGGCTGGCAGTCACTGCTGTTGAGATGCTCCATCCTTCAGGCCTGTGCCTGCTTTAGATAGAGGTGTGGCCCAGACAAGCTCTCATTTGGCTGGACTGTGAGAAGACCTCAGGGAGGCTGCAAGTGCCTCACCATGGGCTCTGCAACTTCCTGCGTACTCCACATAGCCTCCACCCTCTGACCCTTTTCTGTCAGCATCCTGGACGGGGAGTGTTGGTCAAGCTGGTCTCCCTCCATGGGGCTGACAGTCAGACCTCACTCGCCCCAGCCCTCAGTGATATCTGCTCTGTCTTTCTCCTTAGGAAGATCCACTAATACGTAACTAACACTGGTCACAGATGGTGAACACCCCCCACCCCAAACACACATACGCTATCCTAGAACCTATCTGACCCAGCACCGCAGTGCAGACCCCACCAGCTGACAGTCCTAGACCACGCTGGTAACACAAGGGAAGAGCCAAACAGAGTTGCTTGGGGCAAAGGTTTTTGTTGTATTTTAGAACTGAAAACCAAGGCTCAGAGAGAAATACCAGGCTAAAGCAGTGGCCACACAAAACAACTTCGGAGGGGTTCATGAGCTTCCTGGTGGCAAGTGCAGTGACTAGCAGGTCCCTGGGAGTAAGCTGAGGAGGGAGTATAGAGAGGAGAGGGGAGTGCAGCCTGGGAGGTTTATTCTGGGCACACAGATGTTCTCCCTCTAATCCTTACCCCCTCCTTTCTTTTCCAGCAGCAGCTAGAAAAGCCAGGAAATAGATGTGGATTGATGGCCTATAATGGGCTTAGTTAGTGCTGTGACCTGCTGAGTTATGTAACTCCTATTTATTATCGGCTTGGATGAAGTTTCCATTGAAACAACTCACTAAGCTGATTCTGTGACATTTCCTTTAGCTTCCCCAGAGGCAGCAGCAAAAAATTCCTCTGCAACTTCAAAGACCAGAAATTATGGCATGGATGCTTTCAAAACCCTTTGGCCGATGTTTGTCTTACCCATCTCGAAATCTGCAACTTCAGCATCAGCCCCATGCTTGGGTCTCCTGGATGCCTAGGCTATAGGCTGCCTTGGTGGAGCTGAGCAAGGACATTTTCCTGCCTCTAGTGAAGGGGTGAGGAGAGCCAGGGCAGTGAGAAAGCACAGCAGCCTGGTGGGAAAGGCACTGAATTAAGAGTCAAGAGTTCCAGGCTCATTTTCTGGCTTGCTGGCACTTGGAAGGTTAATACCAATGTGGCGCCACCTTGTGCTGAAAAGGAAGAAGAACCTGGTCTCTTCAAAGCACAGTGGGTCTTCTTTTCCCACTCCTTTCCTGCTCTGGGAGAGGTGGAGACTTACACTCCAAGGATTCTCCCTCACTAAACTTCATCTCTCATCCCATTATCTCAGCTGCTAAAGGGGCCCTAGGAAGAAGGTGTCTAAAGGTGTTGACGCTTGCCCAGGATCATCTCCAAGATGCCTCAGGAAACACAAGTGCTAGAGATGCCCTTGAGAGTCAGAAAAGCATGCCTCTGGTGAAGAACGCCTTATGCTGCCGTTCCTAGTTCTTTGTGAAGTCCTTGGTCGCTTCTCGAAGGAAGCACAGGTGGCCTACACACACACACACACACACACACACACACACACAGAGAGAGAGAGAGAGAGAGAGAGAGAGAGAGAGAGAGAGAGAGAGAGAGAGAGAGAGAACGAGAACCTGTCTCCACTGATGCAGACTAAAACCAAAGAGCATGGAAGGCCAGTAGCTGAAAATTCACTCCCAAATTGGACCTCAACCACAAATCTTTGTCTGGGATGAGCCAAAGATTGAAGGTAGGCTTGTTGAGAAAGGGCAGTAGGAAAAGAAACTTAGGCAACTGCATGGAAGGATACTGGTGTCTTGTTAATTGTTGAGTAATACACGATCTCATGAGCTATTGCAACAAAGAATCTCGAGACCATCACTGTGGTGCTGATGAAAAAAAAAAAAAAAACAACAATCCAGTTTCTGAACAGTTACTCCATTTTTGGTTGTCTGCACCTGCTAATATCTCCAAAGATGCAATTTTGCCTTCTTGCTTGGGTAGAGTAACGCTAAGCTTTTATATCCTATCAAAAGCATAGACGTCTCCTGGACACCGTTTCCCCACTCTGGTGTGCATTTGATGTTACTATTTTACTTAGTTCTGTGTCTGTTCTCCACTCATTCATATGTGCTGAGCTTGGCTTGTTATAAAGCATTATAGGCAACAGGTATCAGGCATGTTGAATGGTATCTATTGTCAACTTTATCACTATTTCCATGCTCCTCTCTGTCGTCATAGAAACGGAATCAGCTCTTAGATTAATGTAAAATGTAGTCTTCCTGTGTTTAATTTTCAGGATCAATCTCCTTTTCCTTAAACTGGGAATGGCGAGCAACAAGAAAAGGTCTCTGACAGGAAACAGAGTACCTCTGCTTCTCTGGGAATCACCAGACTTTTAGGCCCACACAAGGCTTAGAACACTGTAAATAGATGGGACTTCCTGCAGTCAGTATTCTTATTTTAAGTGGACAGCATTCTAGTGTCACATGTTCAACTCCTGCTTTGAATGTACAGTCACAATACTTGATTACATGTCACCATTTCTGAGTCAGCGTTCCCCATCAACCTATGTTCCTTGAAGGTGTCTTACTCATCTACACATCTGACCTCTGGGACCCCCGAAAGCCAGCTTCTGAATGCCCTGCAGGGTTGGGGTGTGTTGCACTGTACACATTACCTCATTTAGTCAAGTGAAGAATTATGGGGTATTATAGCAAGGGAACACAGTAGTTATGTAACAAATTAGCAACCAGTGGACCAGGACTCCAACGCAGGTCTCACCCCACATGTGCAGCAGCCTCCATGTCCAGTTAATCTGGTTTCACCAACTGCTGAGATGCCTTCTCATCTGTCAAACCTGTCTATCAAAAGGCAGGGTATTTTCTATGGCCAGGCCTCTGGATCACGTGGGGTCAATAGTGCTCTCCACAGGGGGTTCTCTGAAGATCACCTGTGGATCTGTGGGCACATACTCGGAAAAACTAGTTGTTACAAAAATGATACTATGGGCTCAGTGGTCGAGAGCACTGGATGCTGTTCTTCCAGAGGTCCTGAGTTCAATTCCCAGCAACCACATGGTGGCTCACAACCATCTGTAATGAGATCTGGCGCCCTCTTCTGGCCTGCAGGCACACATGCAGGCAGAACACTGTATACATAATAAATAAATCTTAAAAAAAAAAAAAAAGAAAGAAAATGACACTAGGCATGATCAAGAAAAGCTAATGGGCTAGGCGGTGGTGGCATATATCTTTTTACTCGGGAGGCAGAGGCAGGTGGATCTCTGTGAGTTCGAGGCCAGCCTGGTCTACAGAGCAAGTGCCAGGACACTCAGGGCTACATAGAGAAACCCTGTCTCGGAAAAAAAAATAAAAAAAACACCAGACAAACAACAAGCAAACAAACAAGCTAATGGCCTCTTCCTATGAAAACCGTAAGAAATTGTCTTGCCAAGCAAATACAGGCTCATGACAGGAAATATCGCTTACCCCTTTAAGGTATCCTAATTTTCAACTGCCCTTGAATCATTAAAGGACTATGAAGCTGAGGTGGGGGGTAAGCCTCACAAAGTTACCACACAAAGACCCTAACTGGCCAAGAATAAATGAAGCTTTGTCTCCTGGGAAACAGGATGTCTGGGACTCCAGCAGGGCTGCTCTCATTCTCATAAGCAAAACGTTACCAACTTGAAGATCCCAGAATCTCCTGGGTAACGTGAGAGGAGACAAAGAAGGGAAAACCTTACTGTGCAGTAGCTCCCTCTTCTGGCCCGACTGAGAACTACAGCCTATGGCGAGACTGCTCTCCCAGAGTCAGGGTGTATTTTGTCCTCCTGTTGATGATCTTTCGCGGCCTAAACTCAGATCGCAGCTTTTATCTTTGTAGGTGGAAGCTGTTCTGTTGCTTTTAGCTCACCCAAAAGCAAAGACATAAATTATGTGGATTCAGTGTCTTTTGGATAAATTGGTAATTCTAAGTATTCCAACCTTCCCTAACCCAACCCACTGGATGGTCCAGAACCTGCCAACAGGTATGTCTCTTGTTCTGTGAGCTCAAAGCCACCTAGTTCACACAGCAAGGTCCAGGCAAGCCCAGGTCACATAAGTGAGAACCTGTTCCAAAGGAATAAAATAAAAAATAAAGGCTAAAGGTTATTATCATTATGAAGTGGAGGTGGTAGCAGCCTCTGCCAGGAGTGAGCATGCAACTTTCACTCCTAGACTCAGGAGGTGGAGGCAGGTGGATCTCTGAGTTTGTGGCCAGGAGGAAGAAGAGGAGGAGGGAAAAGGAAGAAGGATGAAGAAACCCACCTCTCTTTAAATTTTTAAAATTACCCCCTCCCTGTGTGTGTGTGTGTGTGTGTGTGTGTGTACACTTGTGTACATGCCAAGGCCAGAAGACAGCCTGTAGGAGTTGTCTTTTTCCTTCTATCATATGAATGGATTACAGGAACTGACTGAGTACCTTTATCCACTGTGCCGACTCACTGACACCAAATCTCATCATTTTTGAAAACGTAATCAAATCATACCAAATGCTGCACACTAAAAGTGTACTTACACTGTGTTGCCATGGACCCCCTTTATTTATTATATTTATTTATTTATTAATAATTAAATCACTCACTCAATCAATTTATTATTATACAGTGTTCTGCCTACATGCCAGAAGAGGGGTCAGATCTCATTACAGATGGTTGTGAGCCACCGTGTGGTTGCCAGGAATTGAACTCAGGACCTCTGCAAGAATAGTCAGTGCTCTTAACCTCTGAGCCATCACTCCAGCCCATGGATCCCCTTTATAATCATTCATGTTTTCACATCTTTGAACAAGTATATCACATGTGTCATTAAAATCCACATTGTGCTGGGCAGTGGTGGTGCACGCCTTTAATCTCAGCACTCCAGAGTCAGAGGCTGGTGGAACTCTGGGAGTTGGAGACCAGCCTGGTCTACAGAGTGAGTTTCAGGACAGCCAGGGCTACACAGAGAAACCCTGTCTCAGAAAACCAAAACAAAAGTGGAAAAAAAAAACCCAAAAAACCAAAAAACCACACTGCAACATGTTTCTGACCACTGACGGTAATCAACTGCAGGAGGCTGAGTGCAGGTTTTACTCAACACTCCTATCTGTCAACTGAATGCCCTCCTGACCACGTGTCATCTGTACCATGAGCCACAGACATGTCCCCACTGCTCACTTTTAGACAGTGCCAAAGAACAATCTTGGCTCTCAGAAATGACATTTTATGGGATGTATTATTGGACTTTCTGGTAAAAATGAAGTCTAGAGCCCTAAGAAAGATAAAAACAAAGCACACTGGACCTCACACGTTTCATATACATATTTATATATATTTCATGTACAAAGTTACATTCTGAACCCCAGGGATTCCATAATAGAAATAAATACTGAAATAACTACATTGCTAATGAGCTTTTTACTCATAGAAATGAAGCCTTGGCCTCTAAGAGACAGCAAATGGGGCACTCTAGATAACCCAATCTTATGAGGCAAGTAAAGTTCTGATGTCTAGGACAAAAAGAATTTAGGACATAAACAGTTAAAACATATTCAAATATTGAGAAATATAAGACAAAATTATTAATAAAACTTCATTTTTAAGAGAAAGAAAAAGACAATTAGTGTTACAGAATAGCACAACCCTGTTAGAAAAGCATTTATCATTTCAACATTTATTTCCTTCTCTCCCATGTGACCAAGTGGGACGTCATCAGCCCCTTTCCTAACATGATCAATTAAGAAGAACCCTAAATCTGGTCGAGTCCTTTGGTAATAGTCATAATACTTACTAGGAGAGGAGATAAATATCCATTTCCATGGCATTTGCAAGACACATTCTGTTTAGGTTAATATGAGGCATTTTGTTTTGTTACAAATGCTGCATGTTAAGTGGTCTCTTCTCAAGCTCATGAGATGAACAATGGTACAGGCTGAGAGTATATTTTAACCTTTCCACTGTACGCACATTCCACCTGAATAGTGACATGCTGCAGCCTCTGTGCTGAAACGTTCTCAACTCCCAGCAAGCTGCAACTTCTAAGGGATACAACATTACTATTTTACCAGTTTTGATCTACACCAGTTAGAGAAAAATACTCTCACTACTGAGTTTCTAGAAAGTAGTCTTCTTTTGCCTCCTAGAGATTTGAACCTGCATTCCTAGTGTCAGGTTGAGACATACACTGCTGCTCTTTCTATAGACCAGCAATGGTTGCACATTGGTAATTTCATATGGTTCAGCCTCATATATAACCCAGATGTAACAAAACGAGAACTCAGTACTCTGCCTTCTTCCTCTAAGTTTTTTTTACATGGGAGACTGCCCAGAGGCA
Source organism: Peromyscus californicus insignis (assembly GCF_007827085.1). Lineage (NCBI taxonomy): Eukaryota > Metazoa > Chordata > Mammalia > Rodentia > Cricetidae > Peromyscus > Peromyscus californicus. The sequence continues at coordinate 28,655,353 of NW_026294551.1, forward strand.
TTCAAGCCTCCTCTGCCCTGTGGAGGCTATGGCAATTTATACCCCTTTACTGTTTGTGAGCAGCTTACATCCTGGTATTTCTTCCAAAGATCACCCCCTTGACCAAAATAAACATCACAAGAATATATGTGCTATGGGGGGAAGAGGAAGAGAAGCAAAATGATAAATATAAGCACAGCCCTTAAAACAAGCTGTACGGGTGCATCTGCTCTCTCCGGGCCTTGAAATGAGTCCACAGGGCCACAGTGATTTGGGATCTTTAGCTAAAATCACCACACACCTACAGTCTGTGAGTGAAGTCAACGTCATTAAGTCTCAAAGAAACAATTATAACCAGGGTAACAACACACTTGCATGTTTCTTCTTTAGCTTCTGGTTTCCTGAGCTACACTGGACCACACAAACATGTAAAGAGCTTCTGAACAACAATGAGGGTGTCTGACTCTGGGACACTTACTTCTTGGGGTTAAAATTCCCAGAAACTTTGGTGTCTCATTATGAATTTATACAACATTTCCAATAAATGTTGATAATGCTTTTTTAAAGTATTTGCCTCAAACAACTCATGTTTAAAGATATAGCAAACAAGTTATGGAAAAGTGGTCAGCTCTGAAGAAAAATGAGTATGTAGATCAAACAAAATATTATCCTCTATACAGATTTATCAAAACAGGTCTTTTTCTTTTAAAACATACAGGGGCCACAATTTTAGAGTGTGCCCAATGTGCTTATTGATACAAAAGCCTCCCAGGCTCATTAAGCCCCATGTGTTTTAGGATCTAGCCTAATCACGTATATGCAAAAAAATCACTGGTGTACCTTTTTACAGATATCTTTGTGTCACAGTCTGGGGAAAAGTCCCCTGGAACTTAAGAATGTTTTAGACAATTAGAGACTTGTGTTTGATTTCTTGTCTATGAAGTGATCTGGTCCTTCTAGTGACTGGAGGACCTGTTTCCTGTATGTTTTTATTTTTAAAATAGCACATAAAATTTTGTTAACTTTGCTTGCAGCAGTGAGTAAGAAATGGTAAATCATCCATTTTCAGGAAGCCCGCGAGAGGAAAAAAACATATAGCATCATGGTTTTTGAAAATTCATAAGGTTATCAGTTAAAATTAGATTTAAACCCACTTTTTCAAATGGACACCGTGAATGAAAAGATTAATGCCGACTTGGCTGGCTTCGCAGCCTTTCCCTTTGAAGGGGGCATTTTAAGCTGACAAGGGTGCCAATGCTGAAACATTCTCTATACCAAGCAAACACTGGCTGGTAGTTTTATACAGAACAAAATAAACCAACTTTTCCTAATCATTTTGCATTCAGCTAATTAGGTCGAATCCATGGCTACCACAGTGTCCCCTCCTTAACAGGTTAAGAGCAGCCTACGAACATCTGGCTGACAGGTGCATTTTTTCCATAGAAAAAAACTGAATCAACTACCACCATCCTCTAGGACAAGGAGTACAAAACACAGCTTCCTCTTAGAATATCCTTCCAGTATTGAAGTGTCCTCTACGCTTCCCAGAATATTTCCTAAACTTCAAATGATATATTTCTTAAATGTCAGTATGAATATGGGTGAAACTAGTCTAAAAAAATGAGAATATTCAGAGAAGCAGGCTTCATAAACTTTAGAGTTCTAATGAGATAGGAACAAGAAATTTTATTTAAATAGTGTAGCCTTAATTTCTTTAATATAAAAACCCCCAAATCTGATGAAAACAAAGTTTTATATACCATATAAACAAGATTTGTCAGAATTGAAAGTGAAAGTTAAAGTAATTTACAGTTAGCTTTTAGCCCTCTTGGGACATTTAGATAAATCCTGATAATCCATCTGCCATTAGTGTGTCAATTCTATAATACACTGGGGAAAACTCTATTGTACTTCATGTACAGTTTCATTTATTAAATCTTTTCCATTAGTTCCATTATTAGTGACAGCTAAAAAGTGACCTTATCAATTAAGTGAGTGACATTAGACTGTGGCAGAGCAAACCACATCTGGATTGCTTTCTGTAATTCACCAGTTTGCAGAAAGTAAACATCCTTTGATTTGTTCATGATATACTGAAATTGCCTATTAACACTGGTGCAGTAAACTAGCTCGCTCCTCTGTATTGTTACCATAGGACAGATTTTGTAATATAAAGGTAACAGGGGAAAAAATGCTCACGTATTATGTGGTGAAACATCTTTCACAAAAAGAGCATTAAATAAGGGGGAGGGAAAAGAAATCATGCAGAAGAGGCAGCCTCCTCATCTCCACCTGTCTCTACGGACTCATTCACTGCCGCACATCACTTGCCACACTATCAGGTGACTCCTTTCTGCTTTGGTGACTGAAGGTTCCAGTGGAAGATCCTCTCCAAGAAGTTCAGATTCTCCACCTTCATCACCTAATGGGTCATAAGGAAACTGAAGTTAGCTTAAATGCAGAAACTAGAGAATGATGTGAAATGGACTCACAATTAGCCTATGAATAGGATGCACAAAGCCTGTTTGACGTCTAGTGTAGAGAACACTGCAGCATACCAGTAAAAAGTCAGAGAAGGGTGGGGGCCAGGGAGATGGCTTAGTGAGTCAAAACCTTTGCCACCACATGGTGAAAGGAGAGAAGTTTCTGCAAACTGGTGAATTCATGCAAATTGCCCTCTGATCTCCATATCGTATTCCATAGTGTATACACATGCACACACACAAATACACACTAAATGCAATAATGACAAAAAAATACCAGAGTCTGAATCTTCACCCAAGCCATTGCCTGATTTTTGAAATTCCCTTTTCCTTTCACTCATGGAAGCTAGTTCACAATATTATGCTGGACAGTTATCACAATATGTCTGTTCATTAATGATAACAGAAATGGGAGACGTTAAAAGCAAACATATCCAGTTCTGTGTTTCTCCAACATGGACATTCTACTCCTGTTTATTTCAAATTAAGAAAGCATAAATGTGGAGCATACTAACTGCGGCCCAGGATGTCGTGCTGATTCTCAGTGACCAGGGGTAAGGTTCTCTAGCTGAGACACTGGGTACTGAACAGGCACTGCTGCTCCTCCCCACGAGCTTGCAGCAGTCAGCTCTAATGTGCAGAGCCAGGTTATTCTGGTACAATCTAGCTGACAACTTGTTTAGTGGGATGAATTCTTCAGCAGAATCCTAAAAATGTGCACACTAAGAAACAAAGATATTCCACTGATGTACTGGGGTTCTGTAATACTCCCATTTGAATTTAACAGAAGAAAATGGCACCGTTGACTAGAAATAGAGGAAGAGAAGTAACTGAATATATGCACTTTTCTATGCAAGCCATTTTCCCTTACTCCCTACCCCCATGACTTTTTCACAGCAATGTCAAAATACAGGGACCATGCTCAGGTCAAAAGTCAGTTTCTCCAACTAAATATAACCATATGTTTAAGAAAAAACAAGTCTGACTTTTTTTAAAAAAAAAGATTTATTTTTATTTTATGTGTATGGGTGTTTTGCCTGCATCTCTGTGCACCATGTGCATGTGGTGCCCACAACGGCCAGAAGAGGGCATCAGATCCTATGGAAGTGGAGAAAACCTCTGTGTGGGTGTTGGATATAAACAAGGGTTCTCTGGAAGAGGAGCCAGGGCTCTTAACCACTGAGCCATTTCTCTAGTCCCAAGTTTGGCTCTTAAATTTAAAACATTTACAACGAGCCAGGTGTTGTGGAGTATGCCTTTAATCCTGGCACTCTGGAGGCAAAGGTGGGCAAAGCTTCAGTGAGTTCCAGGCAGCCTGGTCTAGCCAGTCAATTGCAAGCAGCAGAGCCACAACGGTGAAGACGTAGTGGCTCAGGCCAAGGTCTCTGGGCTCTTGCCTCCTGAGCTGTTCGGAAGACTCAAAGTTTTGTCCCCAGGGTTCCTATACTGAAGCCCTTACTGCTTCGATAAATTCCTTATTGTTAAAACATTACAAAAAATGAGTAAGAACAGCAACAAGATTAAATTTAAGGTGTTTCTGTTGTTACTGTTTTGGTTTTTTGAGACCGTGATTCACTTTGTACCCCTGATGTCCTAGAACTCACTATGCAGCCCAGGCTCTACCTGTCTCTGCCCCCCAGGGTGCCGATATTAAAGGGGTGTGCTACCATATTTCACTTTTTTTTTTTTTTTTTTTTTTTTGTTTTTCGAGACAGGGTTTCTCTGTGTAGCTTTGCGCCTCTCCTGGAACTCACTTGGTAGCCCAGGCTGGCCTCGAACTCACAGAGATCCGCCTGGCTCTGCCTCCCGAGTGCTGGGATTAAAGGCGTGCGCCACCACCGCCTGGCCCATATTTCACTTTTAAAATCAACATATTCACTATTAAAATACAAGTGCGTTTTCCAGGCTGGATTACTAGAGCAAGTGCCAAACCTGGTTAAGCAATTTTTACGCTATTTTCAGAATCTGCAATGGAAAGCATTTAGTGGAGGTGGAAAACTGCAGAGATTTGACTAGATTATTCTTTAGTATGATTCCAACTGCCACACTACACTCCAAGAAAAAGCTACAAAAATCACCCTAGCTAAGGCGAGTCCCTACAATTCCTTTCCATAAATATTTCTGTGCCAGTAGTCAATTACTCAAAATGCTTTGAAACTCTGTGTTCTTGCTGGCACCAATCTCTAAACTTGACACTGACACTTCTACCCCACAGTGTAGCAAGAACCTTTGGCATTACATGTTCTGGTTTAAATTGACCACATGTGGCACACTGTCACTGATAAGACACTACATTTTCTACTCTGATAGACATCTTTATTGCATTCTCTACAGTAAACATTTAATAGCTTATGTTTAAGAAATCATTAAATTACTAGGACTCTTACTAGACTAGTGTTTCTTCGTAGTGAACAAACATCTATTTGTACAGCACTCTTTTCCTTCCCTGTCTTTGAGCTGCTTACATTTAGATAATGCTCTGAGTGAACACAGGACTCCCCACATCCACTAGCTAAGGATTCCTCATTATGCTGCTTCTGCCTCTGCTATTACCAGCTGTCCACTTTTTCTAACTCATTTCTATATCTCTTGTCTTGAATCTAAATACCTTCTAACCAAATCTAACCACATCGCTCCTCCATTTCAAGTCCTGCAATTCTCCTTTGCTTGAAAGATAAGCACAAACTTTAGTTGGTGTGGTGGTCTGAATGAAAACAGCCCCCTCAGACTCACAGGGAGTAGTATTAGAGGTGTGGCCTTGTTGGAGGAAATCTGTCACAGGGGATGGGCTCTGAGGTTTCAGACGCTCAAGCAGACCCAGTGGCTTATTTTCTCTGCCCCTTGGCTCCTTGTCCAGCAGTACCACATCTGCCCATGTGCCATCATGCTCCCTGCCATGATAACAATGGACTAAACTCTAAGACAGCCCCAATTAAGTGCTTTCCTTTCTAAGAGTCGCCGTGGTCATGGTATCTCTTCACAGCAATAGAGACCCTACGATATTTAGGAAAAGATTCTCCTTTTTCCTTCCCTCTGTCTAAGCACCCACAAGTACATGCAGTATATGAAAGTCTTCCACAACTCATCTCATCTTCCTTTCTAGAGAAAATTGTACTCTTTGCTCTCATATTTCTAAAAAATTTTCTTCAACTAAGATAGTCTCACTTTTCTAACTCTCTAGTAAGCTAGGGATATGACATGCTCAGTGTTAAAGCATTTGTCTAACATGTACAAAGTCCTAGTTTCAACACCCAACACTGAAAAAAACAAACCAACCCTGCACAACAAGCAAATGAAACAAAATTACCTCAGTTAAGCCATTTTTTTTAAAAGCCAGGAACCCCTAATCCTCACCCTCACCATTTCCTGTCCTAATGCAATCCTTCAGGTTACCACTCTCTGTTACAGACTTACCTCAGGCATTGTTTCTTCTCTACCTTATCTTCCCACCATGGGAAGAACCAACAACTCTTCACCAGAGCACTTACAACATTTGTAACTTGTTAACAACCTTAGCTCTGTACTGTTCCATAAAACAGAATTCTATCAGATTGAAGCAGCTGGGGTGGCCCACGACTTTAATCCCAGTGTTTGGGAGGCAGAGGCAGGTGGATTCTGTGAGTTTGAGGCCAGCCTGGTCTACATGAGCCAGTTCTAGGACAGCATAATAAAGAGACCTTGTCTCAAAAGACAAAAACAAAACAAAACAAAACTATTAAAAGGGGACTAGTGACTAATTTGTTTCCACATCTTAAGTTTAAGGTTGATAGGCACAAGGTGAGAAAGTGAACAGATAAAATAATTTGGACATAAACAATGTTTTATGAAGTATTTTTATTTCTTCATTTTGTGGGTGAGAAAACAGGTCCTGGGATAGTTTGCTAAAGGCCTTATGATTACAATTCTTTAGCTCTTCACACAAACCTTAACATATAACCATTTGTAATTTAAATGCTCTTTCAAATGAATACTTTTAGTATGAAAGAAATACACACACACACACACACAACACACACACACACACACATATGTATACAGAAAAACATGCAAAATTCTTCTTCAGGTAAAATATTCAAAGAGAAGTCGTTATCAGAGTGATTTCTTACTCACTGTGGGTGAAAGCCCAACTCACAGAGCACAGTGGAAAATGATGTCCCAGAACTCAAGACTTACCCATCCTGAAGTCAATGTAGCCTTCTCCCCCACTGATGACAAGCATAGACTTCAAGGGTGTCTGGCTACTGGGTTCCTGTGCAGATGACCCTGCTTTGTCGGCTGTTAGATCTGCTCCGCTACTGCCACTTTGTGGGCTAATGACCTGACCTATTTAATACAGAAACAGAAGAGTGAATATTACTTATCATACACGCTGGTAGGGGATGTTACTTTTTCCTTCACCTTTTCAAAGTTAAATAAATGACATGGTTGACTCATCCTGTCACTGCAGCACTAGGAAGGGTGTGGCAGGATAGTCATGAGTTCAAGGCCAGTGAAGGCTAAAGAAATCTTGATTCAATAAAGTTAAGCTGTATAATGTCCTGATTGCCTTTAATCTAAGGACTTAGGAAGCAGAGGCAGCCTGCTCAATGTAGAGAGTTTGAGGCCTTCCAAGGATGCAGTGAAACCCAGCCTCAAAGAAGTTAAATAAATGAAAAGGTAAATATTTCTTTACTTCTCTTTCTGTCTCTTTCTCCTTAGTACACAGTACCAAGGTATTAGGAACACGGAGGCTTTACATTGCCAGAAAACCATTACATGAAGTTTTTAAGAGCCTAACTTAAAAATCTTGAGTAAAGCAATTTCCTAGTAACCAGGAATAGATGATCTTCAAAGTCCAGTGTGAGACACACGTACAGCAAGGTGGATGTTAGTGACCTGCTCCAAACTATATTGTTCAACTTTTTGATCTGAGGGGCAACAGAAAGTTTCCCTCCTTAAGGTAAACATTTGTATTTAAGACAGAAAAATCTTCACTTAAGCCTAGGAATTGGCATATTTGTGGTGGTTTGAATGAGAAATGTTGCTTATAGGCTCAGGTATTTGAACACATGGTTCCAATCAGTGGCACTGTTTGGGAAGGTGGGATAGCCTTGTTAGAGAAAGTACATCACTAGGGGCAGGAGAGTTCATAGCTTGGCTCTATTTTTAGTTTGCTCTCTCTGCCTCAGGGCTGCAGCATGGTGACACATGCCTTTAATCCTAGTACCCATGAGGCAGACAGGAAGATCTGTGAGTTCAAGGCAGCCTGGTCTACAGAGCTGAAGGACAGCTAGGACTACACAGAGAAACCCCATCTCAAGAGAGAGGGGGAGAGAGAGAGAGAAGTTATGATTTCTCAGCTTTCTGCTGTTACACTGTCCCTACTGTTATGGTCCCCAACCTTCTACAACTCTTTCTGTAAGTTGTTTTGGTCATGGTATTTTATTACAGCAACAGAAAAGTAATATAATATTCATACTATTTTAAACATATTTTAAATCTATGCCCTTTTCTTTCATAGTTAGGAAAATTATGTCTTATTTTTAACTTAGAGCATGCAAATAAAATTGCTGCTAAAAGTGCCATTTGTTCTAAAGTTCAAATTCTAAGGCAGAATCATTGAGTATGACATGGCAGAGGAGAGAGAAACCTTTACACGTTCTTCAAACTATGAACAACTGAACAATCTCCAAGACATTCCTCTTAGAGAGCTTTGACTGTGGAGCTCAGAAGCAGAGTGCTTGCCTAGCATGTCCGATCCCCAGAATTGTGGGCAGTGTGTGCATGTGTGTGAGAGAGAAGGATAAAGAAAGCTTTGACTGTGAGATACTTTTTTCCTTTTCAGAATCTGCTGTCCTTTGGACAAATCTAGATCACATGCCTCTAGGAACTAGCAGAACTCAGGACTAAGTCATATGATGTGATACACTATAAATTTAAAATTTTAATCGAGGGGTTGGGGATTTAGCTCAGTGGTAGAGCGCTTGCTAGGCAAGGCCCTGGGTTCAGTCCTCAGCTCCAGAAAAAAAAAATTTAATTGAAAATGGATGGGGTGCTGGGTGGTCATGGGGTAGCATGATGGATCCCTGTAGGGCTTCATTAGTGCATTACTCAAGCTTACTCTGGAAGCCATCAGCTCTGCTAGAAACAATTTCTACAGTAGAGTCTGCAATAGAAGAAGAAGCATCATAATGAAGTTAATACAACTTCATCCTTAGAGCTAATTGACTAATTAGTAACAATATTACTAATTCCACTTTTAGATTTATACTCCAGAAGAAAAGTCTTCCACATATGCAATAAGGTTCAACACTGGGGGACGGGGTGTCTCAGTAGTTTAAGTGCCTGCTGCACAACTGAAGACTTGAGCTTAGATCTCCAGTCTCCAGCACGTACATGAAAAACTTGGGCAAGATGGGCATGTGTAATACTTACTGGTGCTGGGCATGCAGGTGCAGATGTGTAGGTTGTGTGTGTGTGTGTGTGTGTATAGACAGGTGATCCCTAGAGCTCACTGACCAGCAAGTCTAGTTAATTAGTGAGTTCTGGATTCAATGAGGGACTCTCATAAAACATGATGGAGAACAATCAAGGAAGGCACCTGACCCTGACCTCAGCCTTCACACACATGCATGCATACCCATGTGCACACACACACACACACACACACACACACACACACACACACACACAGAGTCCACTGTGGGCCAGGTATGGTGATGCACATCTGTAATTCCTGTACTTAGGAAGCTGCATTAGGAGTATTGAGAGCTCAAAGGCAACCTGGCCTACATAGTGAGTTCCAAGCCAGTGTCTGTTATATAGGGTGACTGTGGTGTTTCAGGTTGGCCTCAAACTTACTATGTAGCCAAGGATGACTTTGACTAATACACTGTCACAAAATATTACCATTGATTTTCAAAAGTAAGCAATACTCACAAAATATCTGCTTTAGGGACTAGGGGAGAGATTGCAAAATAACTCCACTCAATCACATCTCCATTATAGAACTTCCTTATGTACTGTATTGAAATGGTGGGTAATCCTAGTAATGTACTGTTTGGAAGGGTGGTGAAACACAAGGAAGACAGACACAGTCACATGGATCCTTCAACAGAATAATCTAACTCACCTGGGACTGCCACAAAGAATTTCACAGCATCTCGGTGCCCGTGGAAGCAAAGCTGTGCATGTGCCATTGAACAGTAGGGTATAAATGTCCCTGGAGTCACTTTATCACTGTTTTCATCACCATACACACGGATTACACTCCCAGGACGATTACCTGGAGCCCCTGAGGTTTTATTTGCTGCAACAAAAAAACCAAATACCAAGCATTTTCCTCTAGAAAACAGTACTGATGCCAAGAGGTTACTGGTTAATCCTTAGGATATTATCTAAGAGCTACAGCCAGTTGAGATACGTAAGTGCAGCAACGCCAGCTCAAGGCAAAGCTGGGAAGAGATACAGCATGCTAGTTATTTTTAAGTACCTCAGTAATGGAAGAGGAGATTTTGCCAGTCTAGCAATAACTAAGCTGTTATAAATTCGAGGGAAACCCTCATAGTGAACAAAGCAGAATTGAATCGTAGTTAAATCTGTTTAAGTTTTGCTTTTTAGTCCTTATTAAAGGAAACTAAGCATTATAGACTAAAGTACATAGGAATGTTCTTAAATACGATCTTTTTTGGTTTTTTGAGACAGGGTTTCTCTGTGTAGCTTTGCGCCTTTCCTGGATCTCGCTCTGTAGACCAGGCTGGCCTTGAACTCACAAAGATCTGCCTGCCTCTGTCTCCCGAGTGCTGGGATTAAAGGTGTACACCACCACCGCCTGCCCCCCCCCCCCTTTTTTCAGAGCTGAGGACCGAACCCAGGGCCTTGAGCTTGCTAGGCAAGCGCTCTACCACTGAGCTAAATCCCCAACCCCTGCCCGGCTCTTAAATAAAATCTTTATAGTTCATCTTCTGATTTTTCCCCATGGTAAGAGGTGGGAAAGTTTTGCTTAAAAGAACCCAAGCATCACCATAAAGAAGCTTGCATTTATGCCAGGCTGACAAGTTTGCTGAATTCTTATAGAATGGCCAGACTTACAAAATACCCCTGCTTCCATGAGTAAGTGAATGAAAGAAACATGATCGGTAACAAGAGTAAATAATGTAGATTAATGGCAGTTTTAAGAGATGTTTTATGTTTTTATTGGAAGGAAAACCAAGTTTGAAAGAAAGTTTAGCTGCAACAAAAGATGATCGATAGACTAAGCTGCTGAGCAGTTGGTGGCTAGGTAACAAACGTTGAAAGGACAAAACAGAACAGAACAGAACACCTGCTGCAATGCAGTGACTGCCAGGGCTGACACTGAACGACATTCAAGAGGGTGCTCTAGAGAGGAGGAGACAGCCTCACAGTGGCTCCAAGAAGCCACAAGAAGAGTTGGGTTCCGGATCCGCACTTACCCCTCAGCCCCAGTAAACGTCCCTGGTGGAGGATTACGGCTAAAGTGAGAGAGGAGGGAGGGACATGGGGAGGTGCACGACAGGAAGGAGAAGGTTACTGTGAGCGGCCACTCAGCCTCTTCTGTGTGGCCCTCCCGAACATGACAACTGGCAGAGCACCGAATAATGCAATGTCCTCCCAAGGCCTCTTAACGTCTCTGCTCAAAAACGATGATCTATTATTTCATGAAGCCATTCCAGGGAAATGGAAAACTGATGTGGAGTGCATACTAAAATTCTCTCTCAGTCTACCCAAAAGAAACCACCTTTCAATAATTAGGCTAAAATGCAACTCTCTTTTAAGGAGAGAAGGTAATCCAAACATCTTGTCTTAGGTTTTAAGAAGTGGTCTGAACACGTAGAGCTGTAGGTAACTGCACAAAAACAAGAAGAGGTTGAGAACATAGACTCTTCAAAGGCTCCAAATCCACCTTCTGGTATTCTTTCTTCCCTTCCACTCAAGGGAATGTACTAACTTATTTGATGGACTGAAGGCATTTTCTTCCCCCAAACTATTCCTTGTCTGTGCATTTGGCAACACAAAACCACTTAATGGATGACCAGTGCAATGGAATATCATGAAGAACATACAAAGTACATTCCCTCCAAACAGACAGCCTGTCCTCAGTATGAGAAAAGGCTCAGAGAGCTCCTGAGACTTCTCCCACAAGTTTTTTTTTTTTTTTTTTTAACAAATCTCAAATACAACAAATGGGATAGCTGTAACTATTAGTCAGAGTGAGCTAAACTATGATGAATGAAATGTAGTGCTTCTGAATACTGGCATAATAAAGCTGAAGAGAAATGACATTTTATTTCAAAGATGAAATAGGGCTGTGACTCCTGAATCGAGAAAAAGAGCTTCCTAGAGTGAGACCGCTGAAATATGGACACTGGTCAAGATTCTTACAAGCTGATTCTGTAGTTTATAAACTGATTTCTGTATTGTCACAGATTTGCCAAAATCTACACAATTCCTGAATTCCGGGCACCACTATTTCTTGTAATTCTTTGACTTGTGACAGCTATTTTAAAATATACTTACTTTCTGTCAGTGGGATGGAGATAATGACACCGTTTCCTGTCCCCACCCACAAGCGATTGCAAGACACCATAAGAGCTGTTATCCTCACAAAAGAGAAGCCCAGTTTTCCAGTACCTGTAGGGGAGAGAGAAGAAGAACAGTTTATTGAGAAACTAGAGCATTTCAGATTCCAAATGCTCAGGAGTCTGACTTAAAAACAACAAAGGAGGGCTGGAGAGATGGCTCAAAAGTTAAGAGCACTGGCTGCTCTTTCCATAGGTCCTGAGTTCAATTCCCAGCACCCACATGGTGGTTCATAACCATCTGTAATGAGATCTGGTGCCCTCTTCTGGCATGCAGGCATATATCCAGGCAGAACACTGTATATGCAATAAATAAATCTTAAAAAAAAAAAAAAAAAAAGCAAAAAGTTTGCTGGAAAGGTATACATTAAAGCAAACGTGTGTGTGTGTGTGTGTGTGTGTGTGTGTGTGTATGACAAGTCTCATGTGCCTAGGAGATCTGAACTAACTATGTAGCCAAGGATAACCCTGAACTTGTGATCCTTCTGCCCCCACCTCATAAGTGGTGCGATTATAGGTGAGTGCTGGGGTTGTGGGTGGGCGCCACCATGCTCAGCTCAAAGCAAATTCTTATTTGGCTTTATTATTTGACAAGTCAAGGCTAAAGGAGAAAGAATATTCTACACATGGTTGACATTACTTTATCAACCAGAAAGAAAGTACAAAGGAAATAAAGTATAACAGAAAATACAGCTCAAAATTCAATGAAGGGAGCTACAGACCCAAATCAAACCCAACATTAGACAAAGGCAAGCAGCAACAAACCAAGCTAGACTGGGAAATCAAATGTCACTTTACAAACTGAAAAGGTTCCTAATTTGCTTTAAATTTCTTTGCATGTATAAAAATCAGTCTTTGCTAACAAAACATACCTTTTCTCTTGTATATATACTTAGGCTCTAATCAGTTTAGAAGTATTAGGATATCACATAAAACTTAGGAAGAATAAACACGTTTTTATATTTTAAGAGAATTTTTGTAATTGATTTCATTTTCAGAGATTTGAAAAGTATAATGGTTAAATAAATAAAACATTTGAGACAAACATCAGTCACTCAAAGAACTGAGGTCCTTCCTGATCATACAAACAACGTAGGAAGCAATCTTAACTCCCATTCAGCCTATGCTAGGTATCTTTTAAAAAATGGTTTTTAAAAATATTTTTTAAAGATTTATTTTCTTGCATGTATATATGTACACCACTCACATGCCTGGTACCTGCTGAGGCCAGAAGAGGGTGTCAGATCCACTAGAACAGGAGTTACAGACCCTACCTCCCTCTTCTTTTTGTTTTTTAAAAACAGAACCTAAATAAAGATCTCTCTTCAATATGACACGAGAACCTAAGAGTAAGTAAACAAAAACCACGAAGAACTTGCTAGGCTGAGGATACACAGTACATGGGAAGGAACATGTCAATGTGGGTAGAAGAATGTGAGCAGGGAGACTGGTCTAGACCACGTAAAGTCTCCTGGTGATGATCCAAATGTTACCCGGCCTAGAGGCTAGAGCAAAAGTGCATCATCATGGATTTTTGCATTGTTTACTATGTAGAGAACAGACTAGCATTGAACAGAGAGACAAGTTAGGAAACACAGGTTATCAAAGGGGAAAAGGACAGTGACCTGGCCTAAGATGATAGTGATCAAGATAAAGTAATTGACGTAAGGTAGTTTCAAACTTGACAGAGTTCCAGGTCATCAAAAGATGTAAAGAATAAGGAGGATAGAAAACAAAAGAATTCTAGTCAAGAACCATACTATACACTGGAGCATCTGTCTGATACTTCCAGTGATGAAAGCTAACTATTCATGTGGTAACTTATTCAGTGATTTTTCTCAGAGCGTTAGAAGAGGATGGAGGTGTAGTTTAGTGGTAGCCCATCTGCTAAGTATACACAAGACCCTGAGTTAGCACCACAACACTGCATAAAACAAAAATAAAGCATTCTCACTGATTTTCAAAAAGAAAACACTTTGGGAGCTTACCTAACATTTTGCTTACATAAGGCTCAATGTCCACATCCTGGAGATGTTGGTATGTATGTGCATGATAGAGACGGAGTGTGGAATCCAAACGGATGGAGACCCACACACCATCCCCCACCCATGCAAGCTGCCGTACTTGGCTCTCCTTCCTGGGGTGTGCGTCAAATGATTTCTAGAAGAGATGTTTAATAAGAAAATTACTGTTTTGTTGTTTTTTGAGACAGGGTTTCTCTGTGAAACAGTCCTGGCTGGCCTCAAACTCACAGAGATCCACCTGCCTCTGCCTCCTGAGTGCTGGGATTAAAGGTGTGCACCACCACTGCCCTGCTAATGAAATTACTTTTGTCACATAGGAAGTCATTTAAAAATGATTGCCCAACAATCTGAAGACTGTTTATTAAAGGGCCCAAATTTGCTTATCTTCTATGACTGTTCTTCCCATAAGTTCCTCCACCACAGAATGCAACACACAGACACACACACACACACACACACACACACACACAAAAGAACAAAAGACCAAATGGCAGTTGGGCTTGATGGCTAACACCTGTAATCCCAGCACTTGGAAGTGTGAGACAGGAGAGCTGCTGTAAGATCAAGGCCAGAGTGAGATTCTGTCTCAACAGTGAGACAACAACAGAACCAAGTGGTGTTGGGCTTCAGCACTATATAGGATATTTCCTTATTTAAACAATGCTGGCCATCCAGACTATATATCAGTGTTCAGAAATGATGATTTCAGGATTTGGTGTTGCAATGAGAAGATCCTATTGGTAACAAACTAAAAGGAACCCACACTTTGGTTTTTTTTTTTTTTGGTTTTTTTTTTTGGTTTTTCGAGACAGGGTTTCTCTGTGTAGCTTTGCGCCTTTCCTGGATCTCGCTTTGGAGACCAGGCTGGCCTCGAACTCACAGAGATCCGCCTGGCTCTGCCTCCTGAGTGCTGGGATTAAAGGCGTGCGCCACCGCCGCCCGGCGGAACCCACACTTTGTATAAGGAACAGTCATGAAAAATAAATACCAAATGGTTACCTGTGGGATGTATTTAACAGAGGGGGTGGCTATTGAGACAAGGTCTTGCTATATGTAGCCTACGTTAGTCTCAGATTTGTGGCAATCCAAGTGCTAGGATTATAGGGGTGTGTTATGTCTAGTTTTAACTGTGAGATTTCTAAGGAAGAAAATGAGACATGGGGCAGGGAGAAATAGAAATTTCATCTTAAAACTTTCCTATTGTAATTTTTAAATAATCAGAATGGATACATTATGACCAAAATTAAAGATTTTTTTTGTTGTTATTTTGTCCTTTTTTTGGAGCTGAGGACCAAACCCAGGGCCTTGTGCTCTACCACTAAATCCCCAACTTCTAAAGATTTTTTTTTTTTAAATTTCACTGTAATGTTATTTCTCAGTTTGTGATACATATGCAAATGATTCTGAATGTACACTGGGTAAAGGCAAAGGGAACTTAGGAATCCTCTCAACCAATCCTTATATGAGTAGACTTATCAAGAACTACATATTCAGGCTGGCATGATACTGTACATCTTTAATCCTAGAACTCTGGAGGCAGAGGCAGGTGGATCTCTGAGTTTACATAGTGATTTCCAGGACAGCCAGGGATATGCAGAGAAATACTCTCAAAAAACCAAACAACAAAAACCACATATTCAAATAAAGTACATACACATATGTGGATACATATATAGACACACACAAACCTTTATGTGTGAATCCTCTGTCCTTAAAAACAAAACAAAATAAAACCAACAACCAGAAAAGCAAACAAACAAATCCCATCATTGCCTACCCTCATAGTCCAAAATGACAAGAGAGATAAAGTCATAGACAAAACTAAGACATCCAAAACTGTACTGAAGTGGCCTTTAAACAATGATCTGGAAAGCAGTCTTTGGGAATACCAACTCAGTATGTACACAGAATATAGCTTAACTTGCCTCTATCTTCATAGCCTTTGGCTGAACCACATAGATTTTGTTTCTATAGCCACACCAGACTTTGTCATGGACCACAGTCATGCATCGTATGGAATGGTGAGGACGTCCAAGGTCTAAAAGGTGATAGTTTGACAGGTCCCATTGTCCATCTTTAAAACAAGAAGTAGATTATAGTTAATCACACCACTGTTCACCTATATGGCAAGTCCCAGAATAGCCAGGGCTACATAGTGAGACTCTGTCTTTAAAAATCAAACAAAAAGGGATAAAAGAAAATTATCCTTGCCAAATGTTTTCTAATTAAGTATATGAAAAAACTTGCTGTATTACACCACATAAGGGACCAAGAGAGCGGGGAAGATGGCTCAGTAGATAAAGTGCTTGTTGGGTAAGTGTGAGGAACTGAGCTTAGACCCCCAGAATCTATGTTAAAACAGGGGACAGTAGCATGTATCTCTTTCCTAGGAACTGGAAACAGAATTTCTAGAACTTGGAGAACAGCTAGCCTGGCATACACATCAGAGACCCTATCTAAAGCAAGGTAAGGAGGTAACAACTAACACAAGGTTGTTCTGTGACACACACACACACATACACACACACACACACACACACACACACACGGCATATGCATGCTCGTATTCACATACAGGAATACCTTTGTACACACATCATAAACTTACAAAGATAATATATATATATATGTATATATATTATCACACACACATATATGTATAATATATATATAATATATGGACACATGAAAATGCTAAACTCTTTACTCATTGTGATAAACACACTTGTCCATTGCTGGGCCCTGACCCCCGTTCCTTGGGTGGCTGTTGCCTTGCTTGCTGACCTTGATCAGATGTCCTCTCTATGCTAATTCCCTGCCAGTTTCCTTCCTCCTGAACAGTTTACCGGAGGTTCCTTGCTTGTGTATCCTGCATATTTGGTGTTAACAGCTAGGATGCAAGAATGTAAAACATCTGTAGCGAACTTCTGCCCTCCGGGGTTCTCCCACTGTACGGTAAGCCTGTATTTAAGGCCTCCTCCCTCCTTTAATAAAGGACATTCTAATGAGATGAATGACCTGCTGTCTTGTCTCTGTTTTTAATCCTCAGCCCCTCGCTTGGACATGGTGAACGGGTGATAGCGCGGGCTATCAAGAATACCCAGTGCATACCTCCACAAAGGTATCCATATATTTACTGATATATGTCACCAATATTCCATTTAAAACTTCTTTCTCTTTTTAGGTATCATTTCTTTCAAATACAGTAAGCCAATCTACTTGAAAATGCTCTGCAAAGCAACACGTTGTGTACATTATAAAAACTCACCAACTCCTCTGTGGAAGATTGCAAGGGTGCCATCAGCCAGGGCCACTAGCACAATTCCTTTCACATGTCTGCAAACAGGAAAAAGAATCTCAGAACCTCCACTTAGGAGCACAGAATGGACCATGTGTTATTGACCATGTTTAAGAGCCTGCAGAGGCTCTTAAAGGGCCAGTTTGTGATGGACTGACACAACATTTGAACATGCTCCTGTCTTCACTGTGAGTATCTTGTTATGGAAACATGTCACAGAAACTAATGCACAGCATGTGTGATTATCTTGGGTGTTCTGCTTTCTAGCCCAAGGCTCCTCCTCTCATTACACTTCAACATAACTCTACAGACCAGACACACATCTTGACTGTAACTAACAGAGTCAAGTCCTGGAGAGTTAGGAACAAACTGTTGGAATTTTGCCAGTCAACATATGAAAAAGGATTAGCAAACCAATGACCCAATCAACATATTGCCAAGCTATGAGGAGTAGTCTGAAACAAATACAGAACTACTAAAGTGAAGATTCAATCCAGAGAGTTTTCTCTTTTATTTGAAATGTTTTCTAGTCTTCTTTCCACTATAGAATTTCATTCTCATCCAGTTTCTCTAGTTCCATTAAAATGGTTGTGGTGGTTTGAGTGAGCTGTCACCCATAGTCATGGGTATTTGAATACTTGGTCCCCAGTTGGCGGTGTTGTTTGGGGAGGTGTGGCCTTGTTGGAGAAAGTGTATCACTGGAGAGCAGCTTTCAGAGTTTCAAAGACTTGCATCATTGCTAGTTTGCTCTCTCTGCTTCCTACTTGCAGTCCAAAATGTGAGCCCTCAGCATCCTGCTCTAGCCTGCTGACTGCCATACTTCCCTGTCATGATGGACTCCTATCCCTCTGGAACCATGAGCCCAAATAAACCCTTCCTCTGTAAGCTGCCTTGGTCATGGTGTTTTATCACAGCAATAGGAAAGTAATTAAGATAATGGTTAAAACCAACAAGCAAATAAATCAAGCTTGTATACTGATTTATCATAAGATACATGCTAACTTTAATAGTCTTAAAATCTATTTTACACCAAAATCAAAAAAGGAATAATTTAAAAAATAAGACTTACACAATACTGAGAATTGAGTCTTTAAGCTTAATGGAATGGAGACATTTCCTCCACTGGGCTACAGATGAATGGACATACAAACTGCAGGAATAAAGTCAAGACAGTTAAAGGCACAGGGTATCATCAATGCTTCTATCTAACAATGACTACAGGCACCCCCAAGAGGAAAGCAGAGCACTTTTTTAGGAAGTCAATTTTTAGGAAAAGAGCTTGATACTTTTGTAAGAAAAGAGAAAGAACAAAGGGTAGGGAGGGGGAGGGGGAGAGGGAGAGAGAGAGAGACAGGAGGGCAGAATGGAGGAGAGAAGGCGTGCTGAAGACAGAGAAACAGGCCACCCACACCAACAGAAGTCTATGAAAATCCAAAGTCTAGAATTAGTATCGGCACTAGAGTATTAACCAATGATACCAGCTACCTTTGGGTTGCCCCATGCCTTCGCATTTCTGCATAAAACCCTTTTCATGAATAATCCTACATCTCTATTACACTGAACTTTTAAATGACAGAGTGATTCACATCAGACAGTGGCTGACTCTATATAACCTGCAGATTGCTATGGAAAAGACACATAGTGACCCTGCTTAACCTTTGGAAATACCCTGTTCTAGAAGAGGCCCCACAGTATTAATAAGTGAATAAATTATGCCAGATATAGTGGCCCACGCCTTTAATCCTAGCACATAGGAGGCAGATGCAGGCAGATCTGAGTTCAAGGCCTGCATGGTCTTTTTTTTTTTTGGTTTTTCCAGACAAGGTTTCTCTGTGTAGCTTTGCACCTTTCCTGGATCTCGCTCTGTAGACCAGGCTGGCCTCGAACTCACAGAGATCCGCCTGCCTCTGCTTCTGCCTTCCAAGTGCTGGGATTAAAGGCGTGTGCCACCACCTGGCTTTTTTTTTTTTTTTTTTTTTTTTTTTGGTTTTCTGCATGGTCTTATAGAACAAGTTCTAGGACAGCCAGGCTACATAGAAAAATCCTATGTCAAAGAGGGGGGAAAAAAGTGAATAAACCATGTAATATAGATTATCATCTTCTGAGCTTTCAAACTGTGATTTATTCCTTTTGTAAAAAGATTTTTAAAATTTTGTGTGTATTTTGCCTGCACGTATGTCTGTATACTATATGTGTACTTAGTAACTGTGGAGGCCTAGGACCAGAATTATAGACAGTTGTGAGTTGTCATGTGAGTGCTGGGAACTGAACTGGATCTTCTACAAGAGCAGCGAGCACTCAACCAATGAGCTATCTCTGAAGCCTCATTTTTTATTTATCCTCTCTCTCTCTCTCTCTCTCTCTCTCTCTCTCTCTCTCTCTCTCTCTCTCTCGTGAGGCAGGGTTTCTCTGTGTAGCCCTGGCTGTCCAGGAACTCGCTTTGTAGCCCAGGCTGGCCTCGAACTCACAGAGATCCACCTGCCTCTGCCTCCCTAGTGCTGGGATTAAAGGTGTGTACCACCAGTGCCCAGCACAATTTATTCTTAGTTCTATACCAGATTTAATTTTTTTTTTGAGATAGGATCTTATTTTAGGCCAGGCTATCCTAAAATCCTTCTGTCTCATGATTATAGGCATGTACCACCATGTCTGACCCAGATTTAAAAATCCTGTTTACCTTTCCTTCTAAGGATATTACATAAAGAAAACATTCTGTGACAAAAGAAGTTTACCATTTAAAACTAATGGAAGCCTAGTTTATGAAAGATGCAACAAAAATTTCAAATTTTGTATGTGTGTATTAAGTTTCTGTATTAATCTATACTTTTTGTTTATATTTATATTTATGATATTTACATTTCATTTATCTTTTGCTCAGGGTTTTTGTTTTTGTAAAGGGATCTCACTTCACTCCATAGTCAAGGTTAACATGGCCCACGCTGATCTTCAACTTGCAATCCTCCTCCCCAACCTCCTGAGATTACAGGCCTGTACTACCATGTCTGGCTCGTTTTTTAGTTTCAAGTGCAGAAACAGAAGACTGAAGATATCGTCCTGTTAGGATGCTGGTACTTACCAGCCGTTCTGAGCTCCCAGCCACATGGTTGGTAAAAGACTACTCATTTTTTGAGCTTCTTCTCTCACCAGGTCTTGCTCATTTGGCAATACTGATATTTGATCTTTGTACACATCTGCATCATTACTGGGAAAATGAGGCACAAGGAGAAAAAACCCACACTGAGTATACACATTAGCTTTAGTTTTCAGGAATTGAATAGTTCTACATTGAAGCTTACCACAGTGAACAAACACTGAGATTCCATTAAAGCCAGTATTAAACGCTTACTCATTAAGTAGTTCAACAACTGTACCAGAAATACTAACACACTAGGAAGTTCAAAGTGGAGAAAGAAGAATAAGATATAGTAATAAGACTCATCAGTTAATATCCAAGACTTTAATTATGGCTCTCAAAAAGAATTGAAAAAGCCCAAAACCAACCAAACCAAAACATGATAGAAAAATTTATGGCTTCGCTATTAATTATTTTGAAGTTTATAATAGTTTTTTCTGGGGTGGGTGGGACAGAGAAGGGACATATAGTTTGTTTTAAAACCACTCACCCCCAAAGGAGGCTGATATATAATTTTTTTAAAAAGATTTATTTATTATGTATACAGAGATCTGGCCAGAAGAGGGCACCAGATCTCATTACGGATGGTTGTGAGCCACCATGTGGGTGCTGGGAATTGAACTCAGGACCTCTGGAAGAGCAGCCAGTGTTCTTAACCACTGAGCCATCTCTCCAGCCCCCTAGCCATCTCTCCAGATGTAATTAATTATACATTTTTTAATGCATAATTAATTTTATAAAATAAATTACAGCAAGACATGCTTATATTCCATCATAAACCCCTTCTTTTGTATTGTCAGGGCATAGTAAGTAGACAATGTAAAACTGGGCTATCAAATTCAAAATGACTTCATTCTAAATACTAATAAACTCTTGGTTGCTCTATATACTAAGAAAAATAATTGTAGAAAGGACCAGTTTACAAAGGGGATGGAAGTATGTACTTAAATGGCGGAAGCCTCAACAACAAAACCTGGATCAGAACAAAATTCAAAAGGGCCATCTCCAGTGGGGACCCCTCAGCCATTGGTTCATAGTTCATGTGTTTCCATTCATTTGGCTATTTGTCCCTGTGCTTTATCCAACCTTGGTCTCAACAATTCTCTCTCATATAAACCCTCCTCATTCTCGCTAATTGGACTCCCAGAGATCCACCCGGGGCCTAGTCATGGATCTCTGCATCCAGATCCCTCAGTAGTTGGATGAGGTTTCTAGCACAACAATTAGGGTGTTTGGCCATCCCATCACCAGAGTAGGTCAGTTCGGGCTGTCTCTTGACCATTGCCAGCAGTCTGTTGTGTGGGTATCTTTGTGGATTTCTGTGGGCCTCTCTAGCACTTTGCTTCTTCCTATTCTCATGTGGTCTTCATTTACCATGGTCTCCTATTCCTTGTTCTCCCTCTCTGTTGTTGATCCAGCTGGGATCTCCCGCTCCCCCAAGCTCTCTTTCCCTCAACCCTCGCCTTTCATTACCCCCACTCATGACCAGGCTGTTCATGCAGATCTCATTCCATTTCTCTGTCATTGGGCGAGGCCCTCTGAATGGGTGAGACAGTTGATTGGCTTGATCTGTTCGGGAGGCATCCAGGCAGTGGGACCAGATCTTGTGCTCATTGCATGAGTTGGCTGTTTGAAACCTGGGGCCTATGCAGGATTGTTTGGCTCGGCCTGGGAGGAGGGGACTAGACCTACCTGGACTGAGTCTACCAGGTTGACCTCAGTCTGTGGGGAAGGCTTTGCCCTGGAGGAGATGGGAATGGGGGGGGGGGGTTGGGGGGAAGGTGAGGGGGACGGGAGGGGGGAGAACAAGGGAATCCGTGGCTGATATGTAGAACTGAATTGTATTGCAAAATAAATTAAAATAAAAAAAAAAAGGGCCATCTCAAGTCTTATTTTGGGAAAAACCAAACAATGACAAATTTAAACAATGCCTAATTTTGATGATAACTGAAGTGAGAGTAAGTATGGAGAAAAAAACCTGGAGTCGTTGATAGGATGTAAGTCAGAACACCACAATGAAGACAATAACAATACTTGGACTAATATACTATATGGACAAGGGTATGTTTTTTGTTTCTTTTTTTGTTTTTTTGAGACAGGGTTTCTCTATGTAGTTTTGGTGCCTGTCTTAGAACTCACTCTGTAGACCAGGCTGGCCTCGAACTCACAGAGATCCTCCTGGCTCTGCCTCCCGAGTGCTGGGATTAAAGGCGTGCATTATCACGGCCCGGCTTGTTTCTTTTGTTAAACATTAGAAAATATAGCGAAGAAATGGATTGAGTTGGGAGATGGTGGTGCAAGCCTTTGATCCCAGCACTCGGGAGGCAGAGGCAGGGGGAACTCTGTGAGTTTGAGGCCAGCCTGATCTACAGAGTGAGTTCCAACACAGTAAGGTCTATACAGAGAAACCCTGTCTCAAAAAACCAAAAGCAAAAAAAAAAAAAAAAAAAAAAAAAAAAGATGGAAAAATCTCCAGAGAAACTAAAAGGAGAGAATAAAACATCTTTAGTTCCCTATAACAATTAGTGGGCATTCTGACTATTTAACACTATTTTGATTCTTTGTATCTGTGCAACTCTCCCAAATTACTGACTTAGGATGCATACCTTGACTGAAACACTGGGGAGAGGTCTTCTGGGATCTGAACTCCCAGTGGATCTGTAAACACATGCTCTGTGTACACACCAGGCTGAGAGATGTCCACAGCATCTTCAGTGGACCCCGCATTGCCCTCCGTGGCTTCAGTTGCTTCTTCTGCTGTAGGAACATTTTCATCAACCTCACTATTTTCGGCTTCCGTTTCTATAAAAACATAAACACTCTATGCTGAATGAGTTTTTCTACTCCAATACTTCTACCACATCCGCCCCTGTCCGGAACTCCACTCCACTGAACCCTCCCCGGCACTGCAGTGACATGGAGAACTACTTCTCTCACACAGTCACCACAGCATCATCTCTCCGGCACTTTTACCCTGGCTGCTTTAAGGTCAACAAGTCAACATTACTGTGGCACTCTCAGGATTGGTCAGACTCTCCACAGGTGTACCTGGTGGCTTTTCTATCACTGGAGAAGCACCGTTGGTACTGGGGGAAGTGGCAGTTCCTGTCACTCCTTCTGTGGAGCACCCAACTACTGTGATGCCTCCCAGCAAGCTGTCCGTCTCTGCAGAGCTGTTGCTTGTCACGCTTCCACACAAAGATGCTTTGTCTACCTGACCAGGTTCAGAAAGTTCTTCTCCTGCAGGGTAGTCTGTTTCCCGAGCTCCTAAAAAGAGCAACTTTCTCTGAATACCCAGTAAACTAAGCAGCAGTTATTTTCTATTAAAGCAACTCCAGGTCTGAAATGAGGTACACAGGTGAGACATACGGCTGCCAGCATGTATCACCAAGAAGGTAGTGTTAACTTAAAGTAATCTTGATAAAATGAAAAAGTAATTAAGAGGTAAAACAACATTTCTATTAGTTCCTATTCTAATGAAAAACATGTTAGAGATAATACCTGCTTTTTTGTTTTATTTTCTATGAGATAAGGCAGGCAACATGGTCCGAAGGTAAAGACATCTGTTGCATAAACCTGATGACTTGAGTTTGGTCCCTATAACTCACCAATGGGAAGATAAAACCAACTCCCTAAAGTTTTCTTCTGGTTTCTATACATGCATCGTGGCATGGGTACATTCCTACACACAATAATAAATAAAAAAATTAAAAAGTATTTATAATATGGATTATTAAAGTTAGACAACAAAATGGAGCGGGTGTGGTTTTCAGAGACAAGGTCTCACTTGGTCCACGCTGGCCTTGAACGAACTCTATGTAGTCAAGGCTGACCTTAGAGTTCTGATCTTCCTGCTTCCACCTCCCAAAAGCTGGGATTACAGGTGTATACCACCACACCTGGCTAAGCCATAATAATACAAAACAGAAAAGATGATAGCACGATGTTCAGTTGGCAAAGCACCTGCTGCATGAGCCTGATACTCCAAGTCTGATCCTGAGAACCATTTTCAGGTTGAAGAAGAGAATCAACTCCATAAAGTCCTCTGACCTCCATACATGTATCATAGCATATGCAGTCTCTCTACACACCACACACATACACAATAAAAAAATTTTTTAAAGACTGAAAAGGGTCCCACATTTTCAGGAATTAGTAACTATTTATACAGTAAGTAAAAAAGAAAACGAATTAGTGGTCAAATAGCCAATATACAATAGATCAATTAACAAATGGGGCCAAAAAATTAATGTAAATCATGCATCATATTCAACTTAATATCCTGGCTTCACTCCTGTACTAATTAATCTAGGGAGGTCATCATCCTCTATCAACAGCTATCTTCTCATATTGCCATTTTAAAAATATTCTTCACACTATTTTTCAATAGTTAAAGAACATATTGTTATTCAATGACTTCCAGTTTACTTTAAATCTTCTCTTACTAGGACATAAAACCTGTAAACAACAAACCACACGCATTTCCACCTGGAAGGAAGCATAGAGAGTACAGAGAGGGAGGAGCAAGAAACTTGCTTTACCTGGGACACTTGCAATGCACAGAACATGAGAATTGCAAACAGTGAAACTATCTAGAATGTTGCCAGGCTGAACAGCATCAATGATGATAACCTTTGTAGCTGAATGGGTGCTAGTACAGATCCATACTTGACTGGACAATTCTTCTTGATTTTTTAATTCTTTTTGCTGTTCCTGAGTAGGCAGAGGAAAATGTTTAAAATTATATGAATGTGAAAATATCCCTAAGACTGTGTTCTTATACTAAAATGCAGTATTATTTCAAATTATTTCCAGATTATTTGGAAGGGTCAAACTAGTTTATCAGTATTACTGGAGTAAAACTAGTAGTTAAACAGATTGGTGGTTAAAAAAGAGTCGGTATGTTTTTTGTGGTAGTAGTCATATGTATTTGGCAAAATGGAACTGTAGTCACTTGAATACATGTAAATAAAACTTCAATAAAATGCATATTAAAGGGACATATGGGGAAAATAGCAAGTTCACAGTAATCCCCACTACAGGTTGCCTCAAATAAGTTTTGTATTTAAGAGCTGAACTTCTACACTCATAAACCAGGAAGTCAAATATTAGTGCATACTTGCCTTGAGTTCTTGATCCAACTTATCTAAACTACTCTGAGATGCACTTCGCTGTTTACTGCCTTCAGTGTCCAGACCAGCAACATCCTTGTAAAATACACTTGCTCCAACAACAGAACCACCATCTCTCGTCTTGCCACCAGATAAATTGACTCCTACAGCACACCACAGCTTCTCGGAGGTAGGGAGTGAGAGAGAAAGGAATTAACTCATTTTTTTTCTCTACAAATAGTAAGAAAATTTTCACCTTTTCTTAAAATAATTAAAGGTGGAACCATGGGTGTTTTAATATACTTCTAATGCTATATATTGGATGTGGTAGCACATGCCTAAAATAATAATAGCACTTAGGAGAATGAGGCAAAGATAAAGGGGTTGAGCCCAAAACATGGAAGCAAAGAGAGTTCAAGGCCATCCTGGATTATATAGATTCTGCCACAAAATACAAACAATTACCACATTTTATGGTAACGAGCAACCATTTTACTACAAAAAGCACTGTTTAAATAGTTGTTTTTTGGGGGGTGGGGTGGGGTGAGGGCTTACTCCTAAAGTCTTTCCTTCAGTGTCACAATTAACTTACCTTCATAGATGCATCTTTTTCGTCTAGTGGTCTGAGATAGACAGGCACAGGTAGATTTTTCATCTTATTTTCCCCTTGACCATTGGCCACCTAATGGAGAGGGAATACGTATTAGTAAGTCCCATTAACACTGAACTTACAGAACCACTGAGACATAGGCAGTTCCTGAAATTAAGTTCAGCTTGATTCTGTCATTCTTACTTGAAAAATAAGCAAAAACTCCAGTAGCAATTACAGACAATAAGTAGACAAGCTCAATAGGAGACAGAAGTTCACAATCACACATGTACACACGAGTACATGTTTGTATACAAAAAAGCTTAGTTTGTTTCTTAGGAATATAGACCTAGAATGTTTTATTTACATTGTAGGGCTCTAGAAAATAGCCTGAAAACCCCTATTCTCCATATTTCTATAAATGTGCCAAGTCCAAGCAGGCTGAAATGAGCAATTTATGGTTTTATTTTCAGTTCACATTTCCATGCATACTTCTCTCAACCTGCATTCCCTGCTAGATGCTCTCATCACATTCCCAAGTTACCTGTTTGTACTTCTGAGGCAGACTCCAGCCGAAAGCTTGTACTCGACCGTCTTCCTTCTGAACATGCGCCTTCACCTGCCGATACTGCTCTCTCTTTTGCTCTCTGCGGGAAGCTAAACTAGCCTCAGTTCTAAAAGAAGACATTTGCAGATTTAATTAAGTGAATGCAACAAAAACTCTAATCTCAGGTCTGAGTCACCCTCAATTTCATAGAGAATTCAAGGCCACCCTGGGATACACGATCCACATGCACCGTTCGAACACAAGGATTATACCAAAGCTGATCTTTCCCTGTTTGTGAAACCAGCCTTCTGCAGGTAGTATTAAATTGAGTTATCAAAGTTAGGAGGTTTCAGATGCTATATATAAAAGGAAAATGTTCTAAAGTAATTTGGGATCTTCCTATTCTTATTTAACAAATACTAAGAATTTTCTAATGCCAGATATTGTGCCATAGTATGCTCAGGGGGGTGATTAAGTTAAACTTTTAGATTCTACTCACTATTTCATTTTTTAAAAATTTAATTATTTTAATTTTATGTGTTTTGAGTGTTTTGCCTACATGGATGTCTGTGCACCATGTGAATGCCTGGTGTCCTCAGATGCCAGAAGAGAACACTGGATTCCCTAGGACTGGATTTTCAGATCATTGCAAGCCACCACATGGGTGCTGGAAACCAGACCCAGGTCCTCTGGAAGAATAGCAGAGTTCTTAACCTCTGAGCCAGCTCTTTAGCTCCTGTTCACTTATTTTAGAAGACAAAAAGGCAAACTGACTTAGTAAGCTTCAGAGATATGGAATAAAATATAAAAATGATTCTAAAAATAATTTCTCTTTCTTTTGGCCATTTATATTTTTGTGAGGTGACTTTCTGCATAAACCACAGTTTGCAAAATCTACTGGTATGTCAGACACTCTACATAGTGTACAATACAATATTAACCTAACACCTTTGAAATAGGTTATAATACAGCCAGGCGGTGGTGGCGCACGCTTTTTATCCCAGCAGTTGGGAGGCAGAGGCAGGTGGATCTCTGTGAGAGTGAATTCCAGGATAGGCTCCAAAGCTACCCAGAAAAACCCTGTCTCAAAAAACAAAACAAACAAACAAACAAACAAAAAAATAGGTTATAATAATTTTTCAGAGAGAAAAATAAAGGGCTCTAAGAGATTATTTGTCCACATGCAGAGTCAGAAGTCCTTTTGACAACCAAGGGAAATACTAAAAACTCAGGATTAAAGCCTTAAATTAAGTATTCAGTATTTTTTTAAAGTTTTTAAAAAAATAATTTATTTTTATTTTATGTGCATTGGTGTTTTGCCTGCGTTTATGTCTGTATGAGGGTGTCAGATCTCAAGAGTTACAGACAGTTGTGAGCTGCTATGTGGATGCTGGGAATTGAACCTGGGTCTTCTGGATGAGCAGTCAGTGCTCTTAACCACTGAGCCATCTCTCCAGGCCCAGTATTCAGTATTTCTATTGATATTTATCAATGCTATTGTGTCAACAAAAATTCTTTTTCCTTATGAAAACTACGAGTGCAATTTTCTTTTTTTAAAAATTAGTATTACATTTTATTTATTGTGCATGTGTGTGTGTGTGCGTTTGAATGTGTGCTATGGTGTGCCTGGGGGGGCCAGGGGACAACTTATGGAAGGCAGTTCTTTCCTTCTAACAGATGGGTCCCAGGAATCGATCTCAGTTTACCAAGGTTGGTGGCAAGCACCCTTACCTGCTGAGCCTGCACTAGCAGGCTGAAGTGCAACGTTCCCAAGTACTGGCTACACGTCATTCATTCATTCATTTATTTTGGGGCCCAGGATGTCCTCAAAACTGAAATCCTCCTGCCTCAGTTTCCACAGGTTTAGAATTACATTACATAGCCCTACAGGTAATTTACTTTAAAGGCATCCATCCACGTTATAGAAACCCATCCTTCTTTTTTCTTCTCTCCACAACCCACCCCACAACATAATTTCCTTTGTTCATTAAAATGGGGTTTAAGTGTGTAGCTGATGCTAGTCTGAACTTTCTATACAGACCAGGCTGGCCATGAAATAATGATGATCCTCCTGTGTACTGGATTAACAAGGCTAAGCTACTATGTCTGGCTAGAAATAGTTTCTTTAGAGTTATCTGAATTTCTGTGAAGGAGTCAGGAAGGGATGAGAGATTCCAGCGATGAACTTACTCTAGGCATGATCATTGCTTGGAATACTTACTCCTCACTAAGGAAATCGAATGCCTTGGACTTATCACCAGGGAGTTGAGCTAAGGTGCTGCTTCTTTTCTTTACAGAAGGAGTCACGTGAGAAGTGGGTGCATTGTACTTCAGATTCACAGGGGGTTCAGGCTTCTTTGTTGCATTACTTGAAGAGCTAAAAAGTCGGCTGAAACTAACAAAACAAAACAATCAAACAAACAAAATCCACAAGTATATCTATCACATGTACTGTGAAAACCAATACTGGATTTTCCATAAATTTTTATGCTTAGGCAAATTTCAAAGACTTTGCAAGGCAGTGAGTTAGACATTAGCAAAACCAGTTTTTATAGTTATACTATAGCCTGAGTAGTCAGTCACAGCCAAACTTGGTCATTCAGGAGAAAGAAACTATTGCTTAGAATGCCAGACGCCTATTCTTTAATTGGCAAGTTCCACAATGAAAGAGATGCTCCTGCATCTAGAAAGCTTCTATTGAATAAACACAATACAAAGGTTCCTTGGCTAGCTCCTATTGGGGACAACGTCACAGTGGTTGTTAAGCAGCAAGGTAACGACTGTGTGATGACAGCAGAAGCTTATTGTGCAGCACTAAGGACAGTCACATCACCAAGACAACTCGTATCATGAATTTTCTAAGCTCAATTTAAGCAACTATTTTCATGTCCACAGTTTTAAAATATTTATGCTTCCAGTAAGCAGACTAATACTAAAAGGGTAAGTTTTAGCTTCAGTAAACACACAGTACTTCTGGTACAAACATAATAGTTTAACACACACAGACAAACCAAGCAGTACAAATACTAAATTTTTCATCTTTCCTTTGATGAGGATTCATGTAACTGTCAATTTTACAAACAATTCCCCACGATTTTATGTAAACTGGCAGAAGATTCCATCAAATGCATAACCGACACAATGCAGCTTACGATAGCCTACTTTGGGTCCTCAAGTACAGCCTTACCGAGTTGGCATGCTGCATATTAAAGAGAAGAACTTCAGTTTAGCTATTTCCTCCCAACTGGGAAAAGTCAGTGTAATGTTCTTGTCATGAAGCACCACCTATGCTTACGGTCCTCAGTATACTTACAACTGCCAGATGCTGGACCTTTTTTTTTCTTGCATGGCTGGATTTTCTCGTGATGCCCTAAATTAAAAAAAAAAAAAAAAAAAAAAAAGTATTATTAGATAGGTGTTCTACTCTTTCTCCAAAGAGCAAAAGACCCAGGAAATTCATGGGCTACACAAAGTCAAAAATTGAATTTAGCAAACAGTTGCTTTGCTCTTTCATGAAACAGCCTGCTAAATCTAACCCTGCTTAGATAGATTGCTAGACCTCCTTAAAGAGCTCTGACTCTTGTCAGATTGTTCCTGGGTTAGACAAATTGAGCCAACAAGCATCAATGTTGGTATTTAAAATTTTCCACTCTTTTGTTATTGTTAAGAAACAAGGTCTACTATGTTGTCCAGACTCGCTCTGAACTTTTGGTCATAAGCAGTGCTCTCTAAGTGGCTAGACTACAGGAGTAGACTACTATGACTAACAATATTAAAGTATTTAAGCTGGTATGTATAATGGTACATTACTCTAATCCCAGCACTCATGGAGCTGAGGTAGAAGGATCACAAGTTTGGGGTCAGTTTGGAGCAAGACCTTCCCTCAAAAAAACAAATATTAGCAAAGCAAGAAAAAAAATATTGAAAAGATAGCTAGCTAGCTCCCTCTTTAAAATACTGCCTTATAAATCCCGGCCCTAACCTGAAGGTTTTTTTTTTTTTTAATCTGAACTTTTAACTCACAAAACAGTTTATAACTATACTGCTCTGAATAGGCCACTTAATAAGTAGGTAGTGCTAAAAATGAGGTAATTATAAGGAAGTAAAGGCTGGAGGTTAGATTTGTAAACTAATGTATAAATTTGATGTGATAATCCAAACTCAAGAATATGAGTAAATTAACAGGAAGTCAGTTGGCAAACTTCAAGAGCTGTTTCTGAATTAAAGGAACACTGTTACTGAGACTGTGACCACTGGATGGCAGCACTAGGTGAGCTTTAAGAGTCAATAAAGGAAAACTAAGTGTCCTCTCACAGGTGGAAGTTTAAAAAGAAGTCAGCTTGAATGCAAAATAGTAATCACTAGAGGACAGCCGGTGGGGAAAGTGACTAAAGAGAGGCCGGATTTGATGACTGTATTGCACTGTCTGCACAGACCGGCACGTAACTCCATTAACAGGAACCATTACAACATGGTCATGATGAAAACAAAGATCTAGTTGACTAAAATAGAAGGTACATTCTGCATGAAGGAGGGGAGAGTCAGGTATATTTTAAGGGAGATACTAAATAAAGACAATTTTTCCTATATTGCATGCGAAATTGACAGGGAAAGAATAATATCAATTTTTGAATTTTTTTAAAATGACCATTATTCCTAAGTAACAACGATTATCTTTTACAGGTTATGGTAACGATTATCTTTTACAGGTTATGGTAACGATTATCTTTTACAGGTTAGGTTATGGTAGCATCCTCCATGGTCCTGTGCTATCTCAAAAGACACCTAGTCTTTGGGCTATCTCTGATCTTGTTCTATTACTAGTCTAAATGTAAACTGAGAAAATTTCTCCTAGTGAACAAACAAAATGGCATGACCCCTCAGGCAGGACTTTTGCTGGCAATGAAGGAGCGCATGCATCTAGCGAAACAACAGGAAACATCAGGGTCCTCATCGATACTGACCGGATCATCTCTGTCCATCGAACAGCTTCTTGAAGCTCCATCAGCCTCTCTTTGTACTGGTTTCTCTCCATGAGAACTCGGGCCATTTCCACTCTAGTGAACCGCTTCCTCTGGGCTGTGGGAATGTCACTCTAGAAGGTTAAGAGGAGGGCAAATCACACTGAAGTTTACATGTGTTTTGGTGTTAACCTCACACTGAAACCAAATCTTAAGTTTTTAAACATTTCTTTAGAGTTTAATAAAGAAATGTTTTGGGAAGGCTAGGGGCTGGGAGGAGGGAGGGGAGGGGAATCTGTGGTTGGAATGTAAAATAAATAGAAAATTTCTTAATAAAAAAATTAAAAAAGAAATGTTTTAATTTAATGACTTTAAAATGTCCTTATAAAATAAAATCAGATACTCAAATTTTTATATAGGACTTAAAGGAAGTAGGCAATTTAATATTGAACATGTAAAAGAATTAAAATTATAAATTTTCAGCTAATACCAAATAAAGAGATTTAACATGCCCTGGAACTCCCTATGTAGAACAGACTGAACTCAAAGTCACAAAACCCTTCCTGCCTTGAGTATTGGGATTAAAGGGTGCACCATTACACCTGGCTGGTTTTTTTTTTTGTTTTAGACAATATCTTACTATGTAATCCAGGCTAGTACAACTGACATCCCTACACATAGCCCAAACCTGCCATCCTCTTACCTCAGTCTTTTTACATGTTGGGGTCACAAGTGTAGTAGTTTGAATGCAACTGGCCCCCATAATCTCATAGGGAGTGGCATTATTAGGAGGTGTGGCTTTGTTTGAGTGTGTATGGCCTTGTTGGAGGAAGTGTATTACTGTGCGGGTGGGCTTTGAGGTTTCTTATGCTCAGGATACTTCCTATTGCCTGCAAGATGCAAAACTCAGTTCCAGCACCACATCTGCCTGCACTCCACCATGCTCCCTGTGGTGGTGATGATGATGATAATGGACTGAACCTCTGGAACTGTAAGCGAACCACACCAATTAAGAGTTGCCATGGTCATGGTGTCTCTTTACAGAAATAGAAAACCATAAGTCAACAAGCAAGTACCACATCTGGTTTATTATAATGCTTTTTTTAAAAATAATTTATTCTTATTTTATGTTCATTGGTGTTTTGCCCGCATGTATGTCTGTGTGAGAGCGTCAGATCCTCTGGAATTGGAGTTACAGACAGGTGTGAGCTGCCATGTGGGTGCTGGGAATTGAACACAGGCCCTCTAGAAGAGCAGTCAATCAATGCTCTTAACTGCTGAGCCATCTCTCCATAATGCTTTTAACAACAGGATTGCTTGTTGTGATAAAAAGCTGAAATAACCTAAATATTCATTAACAAGGAAACAGAAAAACTGTAGAGCATTCATATAATGGAATGCTAAGAATGAACTACAGCAGTTACTGCAACACAAGAGAGTCTCAAAGTATACTTAAAGAAAAACAGCAAGTCTCCAAGATGGAATATAGTGTTTCTGTGGTACTAGGGATTAAACCAGGGCCTCGAGCATGCTAGCCAAGTGTTCTACCACTGAGTCAAGCCCTCTGTCCCCAAATGTAGTATGAAACAAAACCAACACCATACTTTGTAGAAATATACAGAAGTAGGTAATTTAATTTCCAAATACAAACATATTATTTTAATATTTTATTAAAGAATTCTGATGCTGGGTATGGTGGTGCAGACTTTTAATCCCATAAGTCAGGAGGCAAAAAGTAGGAAGATCTCTATGAGTTTGAAGCTAGCCTGATCTACATAGTAAGTTTCAAGCCAAATAGGGGCTACAAAGTGAGAATGTTTCAGAAAGGAAATTTAGTGCATATTTGGGGCAGGAGATTAAAAAAAAATTTAGCTGTTGTTTATACAGACTTGATATGCTATTCTAAGATCTTCATGGAAATGTCAACTATGTATGTGTGTGTCTCCTAGTTCCTTTCCTGTGTATTGATAAAACAGTGACCAAAAGTAACTTAGGGGAAGAAAAGATTTATTGGGTTTATACTTCCAGGTCAGAGTCCGTCAAGGAAAATCAAACATAAGCAGAACTTGAAGCACAAAACCATGGAGGAATGTTACTTGTTAGCTTGTTTTCTGGCCTATGCTTGTCTAGCTTTCCTATAGAGCCCAGAATTATCTGCCTAGGGATGGTTCCATCCATAATAGTCTTGGCTCTCCCATATCAATTAGCAAGACAATCCCTCACAGATATGCCCACAGACCAGCCCAATGAAGACATTCATTCAAGTGAGACTTTTTTTTTTTTTTTTAAGGTGACTGATTATAGTCAGTGGTAAGTTGACAATTCATGAAAACTAGGACAATGTGTACATATTTATATGATGAAATTTTTTTTGGTTAAATAAATGAGAAAGAATCATGGCTTCATCTGGGCTGAGAGAAATTTTTGGCAATTCTGGGCTTTTAAAAAATTATATTTATAGCTGGGTGGTGGTGGTGCAAATCTTTAATCCCAACACTTGGGAGGCAGAGTCAGGCGGATCTCTGTGAGTTCGAGGCCAGCTTGGGCTACAGAGTGAGTTCCAGGAAAGGCTCCAAAACTACACAGAGACACCCTGTCTCAAAACCACCCCCACCAAAAAAATTATATTTATAATTTAGTGTGTCTGTGTGTAATGTGTATCTATGTATGTGTATGGATGTATGCATTCTACAACATACATG
This sequence comes from Peromyscus californicus insignis, assembly GCF_007827085.1. Taxonomy (NCBI): domain Eukaryota; kingdom Metazoa; phylum Chordata; class Mammalia; order Rodentia; family Cricetidae; genus Peromyscus; species Peromyscus californicus. The sequence goes on from NW_026294551.1 coordinate 28,689,758, forward strand.
TGGACAACTTGTGGTCAGTTCTCTCTTTCTACTATGTGGTCCTGGGGATTAAACTCAGGTCAACAGGCTTGGCAACAAGTACCTTTATATGCAAGCCCATCCAAAAAAAAAAAAAAAAAAAAAAAAAAATTAATTAATTAGTGACTTCTTCTGGATTCTTGGGACCAGGTACACATGTGTACAGACATACAGGCAAGCAAAACACATAAAATTAATTGTGTGTGTGTGTGTGTGTGTGTGTGTGTGTGTGTGTGTGTGTGTGTGCGTACACATGTGTGCCACATTATGTGTGATGTGTGTGGCTAGAGGATTGTTAAGTTTGAGGCCTGTCTGGGCTACCTAACAAAACCTTACCTTTTAAAAATCAGAAATAATAGCATGCTAACATAGGTCAGAACACTGAACCACCACTGGGAAAAGTTAGCGCACAGCACTAGAAAACACAGCATGTAGAAACATGAGCCAGCTATTCATGACCCATAAAATTAAATATTAGCAAGGAACTCCCAAATATCCAAAAGCTGTAAGAAAAACAGCGCCAAATCATAAACTTACATCATCATCGTCTTTTGCTTTTTGCCTTGCATCTTCAGCTTCTGCACGAGCTCTAGAAAGGGGAAAAACCCAAACAAAGCATGTTATCAGAATTGAATTAATCTTCAAAAATAATGAGAGAAAAGGTTATCACAGCACCTCTTAAAACAAAATCAGGTTGGGCCAGGCATGGTGGCGCACACCTAAAATCTGAGCGTTTGGAAGTTGAGATAGGAGGATTAGGAGTTCAAGGTCATTCTTACACAATAAGCTTAAGGCCAGCCTGGGCTACGTATTACCCAGTCTCAAAAAAAAAAAAAAAATAAAATAAATAAAATAAAATAACAAACAAAAAACCAAACCCAAAAAGTTAGCCACAGCAGCATAGGCTTACAAATTTAGCCTCTTGAGGTCAGAGGACGGGTGTTTAAGGCCATTCTCTCCTACACACAGTGAATTAGAGGCCAGCCTGAATTACATAAGACTATCTCAAGAACAGGAAACAACAACAAAAACCAGTTAGGTGGAGGAAGTTAATGAATTTTAAGATTTAAGGTTTTTTTGTTGTTTGTTTTTAAAGATTTATTTTTATTTGTGTGTGAGCACATGAGTATATACGAGGTAGTGTATAACCAGGTGAGTGTGAGACAACTAATGTGGATGCTGGGAACTGAACTCAGGTCCTCTGGAAACGCAGCAAGTGCTCTTAACCATTGAGCAGTCTCTCCAACCCTTAAGTTTTTTTTTTTTTAAAGATTTACCCTATCCTTTATTTGTTTATTTATTGAGTGTGTGTGTGTGTGTGTCTGTGTGTGTGTGTATCTGTGTCTGTGTGTGTGCAGGCATCCGGAGAGATCAGAAAGGAGTATTGGATTCCCTGAAGCAGGCAATTGAGGGCTACCTGGTGTGGGTTGTCGCTGGTCCTCTGGAAGAGCAAGCAACAAGTGCTCTTAACTCCTGAACCGTCTGTCCAGCCCATAGTTACAAATTTTGACACCAAGATTAATAGGAAAAAGAAAAAGAAAACAAAAGCAAAACCCACAACTTTTTGGTTAAGAGACTGGTTGTTGGAACAGAGAGACCAGCTCAGAGTAGAGGCAAATGGTTGAGACACTTTACTTTCTCCAGGTAGCTCTTGGCCCTTCCTGGTTTGAGGGAGCTCAAGGACTCAGTCTCAGGGTTATACCTACAATCCTTTGTGGCACCCTGGCAAGGTGTTTGATTCAGAGCAGGGGTGTGTCCCAGGGTAGCTGTGAACACAGCCCCACACGCGTAGATGACAGCCTCAATGTCAAAGGCTAGAAATGACTGGTTTCCAGCAGCTGTTGAAACTTACTTCCTGAGCTCCTCCTCCAACTCTTTGTTCTTTTCCTCTAGCTTCAGCTTGGCCTGTTTCACAGCCTCCAATTCTCCCTGCAGCACATCTTTCTCACAGGTCAGCTCATCCACTTTTGCTATTAAATCATTCTTCACTACATTCAAAGCATTTCTAAAAAACACGTATTTCAAAAGGATCATTACAAATTACTTTTCCATCTTTGTAGACTAAAGTAACTGTCAAATCATAAAGCTGAACAACTGAGAACTTAAACATTCTTCCTGATGTTTTTTATAGAAAAGGCCATAAAACAATAGCTTAATGTTTGCTCTTTATACTTGCCAAGCTAATAATGGATAAAACAAGACATACCACCAATAAATAAAATCAGCATTAAGAAAGGTTAAACTTAAAAAACAGCTTTCTAGTCAGGTGCTGGCAGCACATGCTAATAATCCCAGCACTCTGAAGGCAGATGCAGGTGGATTTAAGTTCGAGGCCAGCCTGGTCTACAGAGGGAGTTCCAGGACAGCCAGGACAACACAGAGAAATTCTGTCTCAAAAAACAAAAAACAAACAAAAACCCAAATAAACCAAGATTTCTAGGACTACTATTATTGAAGTTTCTGCAAAGGTATTGTTTAACAATACAATCAAATTCTCCTTGAAGTTGTATTTAGTAACTCCTGAGAAAGTAGTTTAAATTAGAAATAAACTGAAAGAAAAAAGTAGAGATATAGTACATTCGGATATGTTGGGTGTGACCTCATTTACAGTTAGTGGCAGTCTGTGTGGATAGACACAGTTGTTCCAAAATTGTTGACACAGCAAATTGACAAGTGGACCCTATCTGCTTTTTCATATGACAAAGGCCCTGTACTCTAACATGCTGCCTTAAGACTCCACAAACTACCCAAGAATATACAACTATGAAGTAGAGATCTACAGAAGTGTCTGCATAGAAGCTAACACATTCACACAGAAATGTAAAAAACTCAAAGAGAATAAGAAAACAGCAGCTCTTAGGGGGAAAAGGATACACAACACATCCAGAATACTGATACTTGTATGGTGGAAAAGAAATAAAAACTATATTTCTACAAAAATAACAAAGCAATAAAACCTATCAGAGCAAAGAAGGGCTCATTACCCATTTTTCTATGTATGCACAGATGTTGAGAAGAGAACGTAATTGGGTAGAGAGACAGCACAATGTTGTGTTAGATTAATATAAAAATCACTGACTTGGAGAGAAGAAAACACATTTTTATTCCATGTTAAACTTTCATACTTACTTGGTTTCCAGCAGCTGTGTATTCTCTAGTATGAGATTCTCCACTTCACGACCCATTCCTATCAAAAGGAAAATGATAAAAACTTTGAAAATAAATTTATCAATAATTACTATAAGCTATGGTCCTAAGTTTTATTATTTTAACCTTTCCTTTAATCATATTGTCTACATTGTTTATGTATTTATTGAAAAGATTATGAAATTATAAATAACTAGTCATCACAAACCAAAGCTGAGGAATTTATTGGCTAAATCTCTTTGTTACAGTTGATTTCGTTTTTTTGAGATGGGTCTTGCTATGTTAGGTTGTTCAGATTGTCTTAATTTCCTTAGCTCAAGTGATCTTCCTTCCTCGACTTGCCAACAGCTGATGTTGCAAATGCAAGCCTCACCCCCGGGCTCTTCTTGGCCAGTTCTTTACATCTATCAATTACATTTTGTTTTGCATAGATAGTATTTCAGGAGGATCAAGACTTTTCTGCCAGACTTTTTTTTGTTTTTATTTTGTTTTGAGACAAGTTCTTTGTGTAACAGCCCTGGCTGTCCCGGAACTCGCTTTGTAGACCAGGCTGGCCTCAAACTCACAGAGATCTGCCTGCCTCTGTCCTGAGGGCTGGGATTAAAGGTGTGTACCACCACTGCCCAGATGTTCTTAATAAGTATTATTATTTAAGGGAATAATGAACATTGATAGGGATCAGAAATGATTTCTAAATCACAGCTGCTGTTGTAGGCTTCTGCCTAAGAAATTATATTTGACTAATCGAGGATAAGCAGAAGTAAGGCCAAAGATAGAACCCCAAGGCAGATGAAACCTTACCAAAGAAATTATGGTCTTAAAGCCCATGCATTCCATGAAAAGCAAAAACAAAGAACAAGAAATGTTTTATGTAAAAAACAGCATGAAAACATATCATTAATCTATAAAGTTCTAGCATGATATGAAAAACATCTGGACTCACAATGTTATGACTCAATGCATAATGATGTGCAAAAGGCAGAAGTAAAGATGATTTCCTTCATTCACAAGGATGGTCTCTGATATAGTTAAAAATGCTTCACCAATTCTTCCTCACATTAATTTGAATATAATTATAATGAAAACTCCAAATCAGTACTACAAAGTGTTCTACAAAGTGACACACAGAAAATAATAATTTTCAGTTGCCACTTTATAGAATTGTGCTTAATATTTTCACAAGTACTATAAGATAGAGCATTTAATGTAATATAGTCATTTTTCAGAAAAATAAAACTATTTACTTCTCATAAGAGATTGGAGAAACAAAGCAAAACAAAGCCTAACTTCCCCCAAGATTCATGAAATGATGTTGCAGAACAACAGGACAGGAGAAGCAATATTTATAATACAGGAAAACAAAAAGGAAATATTTCTAAAGAATTATTTAAGGCCAAGGAGTTAACATATACTTTTACTTTAAACAGCGGGGCACTGGTGGCTCATGCCTTTAATCACAGTACTTGGGAGACAGAGGCAGGAAGATCTCTGTGAGTTTGAGGCCAGCCTGGTCGATAGAGTAAGTTCCAGGACAGCCAGGGCTACACAGAGAAACTCCGTCTAAAACGAAACAAGTTAATATTCTTAATGATTTTTAAATCATTTAAAACAAAACCAGCCTGGGAATGTTAAAAATTTAATGCTGACAAATGGATTCCTATTTTGTCTGTATTACAAGTTTTCAAATAATCTCAAACATCAGAAACAGCAGCACATTCAATCATCTTGTATTCACCACAAACTGGAGTGGCAAACCTGAAACCTTCCAAATTCCATCTCCAAAATGATGCCGAGAGAGTTTCCTTAAACACTAACGCTAACGTTTTAGTAAAGGTTCTGAGACAGAAGGAACAGCTCAGACTCACTGGGAAAGCTTACACAGCAACTGTAACAAACTCTCAAACATTCAGAGCAGCGTAAAAGCTAAAAATATATGCAGAAAAAAAAAGTCAGGCAGAAAAAAAAATAATGAAAAAGCATCAAATGAGAACAGCAGCCAAGAACACCCAGCTTAAAAAGCAGTAATAGGAAAGTATTTAAAAACATACACACCAGAATATTCCCCTGGGTAAGCATCCCAAGAGAAAAATGAACAAGAAACTCAATTAGAATGTTTTTATAAAGCAAGAACTAAACCAATCCATTTATTTTAAAATGAGAAAGATTTGACAAAGAAAATTGAATCAATATAGCAAAACCATCAGCTATATACAATAAAGTGTAAATATTATAAAGAAAAAAAATTGGGTACTCCTGAGGAACATACCTTATAATTCCAAAAGTTTCAATTAAACTTACATACACTCAATGAAGAATTCTCTTAAAATGTAGTGTATAAGCATGATTATCTAAATTTTTTTATTTTGAAATTTATCAGTAAAACTAATTATAAGAAAAATACACCTTGAAGTAAACTTCTCTATTCAAGATTTGAAGTATAAATAACATAATATACACATAAACTTTGCCTACAAAAAATAAGCAAAATAACAACAAAAGAAACAAACAAACAAACAAAACAAACAAAAACACCCTGTTCTACTTAGAACTGTCAAGCTAGGTCCAGAGAAGGGCACACGGCATCTGGATGATCTACAATTCCTTGAGAATGGATGCATCATTTTACCTAGTTGTATACATTCTTACAAAAGTGCACTCTCTTTAAAAATCCTATTAAAGAACTCTTTATCTCAAAAGGGAAATCACAGATTTTGAAGTGAAGCAAAACTGTCAGGACTATTTCGAATTCCCAGTCACTTGAATGTTGCACTAGGCTATGCAACAGCAATGAAAACAGACACAGTTGTGCCTGACAGAGTGAACTTATAGTCTGTCCAGGGAGACTGGTACATAAAAAACAGGGATGTACCAAGAATGGCATAATGAAATTCACTGCTGTGGGCATACACTTCAAGGATGACTATGCTTAGGGAATCAAAGCAGAATTCCTGGAAGTCATGCCACTTAAGTAGAGACAAGATGAATATATGCAACTATTTAGGAGATCAAACAAATAGGACCTGAAGGTTGGTTGTGAGGGAAACATCAGAGGTCTAAGATGGAGAATTGCCTGTTAGTGTGTTTTCCACTCTGCTATGTCCCAGTACCTAGAATGGTCTATAACACATAGTATGCCATCATTACATAGTAATAGAGAAGCAGGACAAGAAATGGGAAGATGGTGAGTAACAGGTGCCTTTGGGATTCACAAAAAGAGTTTTTACTTTTAGAGATCTATTATTTATTTATTTATTTATTTATTTATTACGTATACAGCATGTATGACTACAGGCCAGAAGAGGGCACCAGATCTCATTACAGATGGTTGTGAGCCACCATGTGGTTGCTGGGAATCGAACTCAGGACCTCTGGAAGAACAGTCAGTGCTCTTAACCTCTGAGCCATCTCTCCAGCCCCGAGTTTTTACTTTTAAAAAGGAAGGGACCAAAAGCCGGGCATGGTGGTGCACACCTGCAATCCCAGCAGTAAGAAACTGAAGCAAAGGGAGTGCCAACAGTTCCAAAGACAGCCAGGGCTGGGTGGGCAGTGGGGCGTTCCTTAGTAAAAGAGAGGGAAGTTGAAATCCACAAGAATAAACAGCTCGAACTTCTTGGGAGCTGGACAACCAAGTGTATGTTTTCCAAATTATAGAGAACAGTCATAGAGAAAGAAATTGAGAAAGGGGTCATCCAAAATAAGGAAGTTAAGGAATGAGACATCAATGAAAAGAAAGGAAAATGAAGGTGGGCAGTGGTGGTGCACACCTTTAACCGCAGCACTTGGGAGCAGAGGCAGGCAGATCTCTGAGTTTAAAGCCAGCCTGGTCTACAGAGTGGGTTCCAGGACAGCCAGGGCAACACAGAGAAACCCTGTCTTGGAAAAAAAAAATAAAGAAAAAGGAAAACTATTGGGATTATTTATCTCTTTCAATTATTAAAATAAAAAAGTAATCTGTGTGTTGGACATATGTATAGTGATTAAAGGAAACTTAATTCTAGAACAAAAGTTTGATAACAAAACCTAGGAAAATGATAGATAAAGAAATAGACTATGAACTTACTCATCAACCCAGGTCTAATTAGGGAGAACTAGCTGGCACAAGTACACCCTACTGTGTGAGCTTTATTATTGATTCCTGAACTGAACAGAAACCATTTACCACCCTTTTAAAGGTGGGGTCTCATGTATCTTGAAGACAAACTTGAACTTGATTGTCCTGTCTAACCTCCCAAATGCTGGGATCACAGGTATGTGCTACTACAGCAGGCTTAGTATTACAGGGATGGAGCCCAGAGCTTCCTGTGTGCTGGGCAAGAACTCTACCAACTGAGTTCCATCCCTGGTCCTCATTTACCATCTTTGACTCAAGTACTTATGTAGGTATAAGTCACTCAGTTTAATATATTAAAATATTGTAATCTGGAATGTTCTAGAGCTATATATGCCAATATTTACAAAGCAGGAAAGAGTAGCTTAAGACAGTCCCTTATCTTCAATAGGGAAAGGAAACCAAAGAATTGCGCTTTTAATCTGTATTAATTTTCTGACTTTCAACAAGTTAAATCTTTCAGATTTAACTAAAAGACCACCATTATTTCTGCCTACTATGTGACTTAATTTTTTACAGGAAAAGAAAGTTATGGGGTCACTGACTTCAAATTCTGTATTACTCACTACTGGGCTTTATAAGGCAATGTATACAAATCATCGTAAGTACTTCATTCAAAGGGCAGCAGGAAGGACACAGTGATGAGTGATTCTGGTGGTTGTTACACAATTCTTTTTTTTTTTTTAAAGCTGACACACTGATTTTTATTATGTATACAGTATTCTGCCTGCACATATCCCTGTAGGCCAGAAGAGGGCACCAGATCTCATTACAGATAGTTGTGAGCCATCATGTGATTGCTGGGAATTGAACTCAGGACCTTTGAAAGAACAAGCAGTGCTCTTAACCTTCAGCCCTTGTTACACTTTTCTAAGAATTTGTCAAAAATTTAACATGTTGTACTCAGCAAGCATGAGAATATTTATCTCCTTCTGTTTACTGAGTGTGGATGCAATATAGTCAGCTGCCTCAAGTTCTTGCCTCTGTAACCTCCTTGCAATGACGAATTATGACATCAAACTAATACTTGATAAAGGCAACTTCAAGAAGGAAGAATTTATTCTGGCTCCAAGTTCACTGAATTAGCTTTCCCAGATCTTAAAAGAGAAGCTTCTACCGGAAGTGGTGGCACACGCTTTTAATCCTAGCACTGCCTCCATAGGTGGAGGCAGAAGGATCTCTGTGAATTTGAGGCCAGCCTGGTCTACAAAGTGAGATCCAGAACAGCCAGGGCTACACAGAAAAATCCTGTCTCAAAAAACAAAACAAAAACCCAACAAACAAACAAACAAACAAATAAAATTAAATTTAAAAAAGTAAGAGAAGCTTCTAATGGTTGCAGGATGGAAGGATCCTAACTTGTCAAAGTTACAATGATAAGTAATGGTGGAGTCTTCAGCCCTAAATGAAACATCTATATCACCTCCTCTAGGGCTCAGGGAACAAGGAGGAAGAGGGTGACAAGAATGTAAGGGCTAGAGTGTAAGGTGATGTGCTGCAAAAAGACGTCTCCTAGCATGACATAGTCATTGCACTCATGAACTCACCACAGCCATGGTTACCTGCACAAGACTTCATGACACTGGATCAGTACTTCATCATGGAGGGAGCATGAGCACATGAGACTCCACCCCTCTCTCTGAAGGATTACTGGTGGTTACTGGTTACTGGTGGCTGGGTATGAGGTGTCATTTTATCAGTAGTATGCTCTAATCAATAGACTCACCCATGCTCATGCAAACAACCCACAAAGGATAGAAAAACAGAACAGAAGTTTCTTAGGAAGAAGAGTTTAGCTATGGAGAGAGGGCATGGGGACAGATAATGGAGTGCAAGTTGTCAAAATACATTATAGACATGTATGAAACTTTCAAAAAATAAGTTTTAGGAGATTACAAAAAAAAGTTTGTTCTCAAAATACAGTGAATTTTACCATCTCAATATGTATTTTTAAAAATAAATTTAAATCCTTCCTAGCATTTTTTTTGAATCTGTACTTAAATTGCTGGGGAGTCAAGTTTCTAAGCCCATCAACTTTTTTTTTTTTAGACATTTTTGTAAAAACTGCATTTGAGATGACATTCATTGATTGCACATTTGAAATAATTTATTTATATAAACAAAGTACTCAAAAGGAATAAAGTCCCCTGCTCCCAAGCAGCCAATCAACTTTTTATTAAGTTTTTATTGTGTGTATGCACATCTGTGTACATGTATGTATGTGTGTGCACAAGTGTATGCCATGGTTATGCCAGTGAAACCAGAGGACACCTTGCAGGAGTCCATTCTCTCCTTCCATCATATGGGTCCTGGAATTGAACTCAGGTTGTCACGCTTGGTGCTGAATGCCTTTACTCACTGAGCCATCTAGGCATCCAATCAATCAAACTTTCACAGAACTTTGTCATGTGAAACTGAAAACGAAGGTATAAATTTAAATATAAAGTTTCCTCAAGATCTTTCTGAGCCTTCCTTGAGAAAGGCAATTCATTTAATTCTTCCAAAGTTTTACTTAACATTTTAATGGTAGGAGTCTATGTTTAATTACAAATAGTTAAAAGTGGCAGACCTTTAAATCTTGATTACTACACATATGTTTACACAGGACTTTAGTGTAGGGAGGTGGAGTTTAAGGTATTATTATTATTATTATTATTATTATTATTATTATTATTATTATTATTCAGGTGTTCTGCTTGCATGTATGCCAGTGTACTAGATGCATGCCTAGTGCCCATGGAGGCAAGAAGAGGGTACTGGACCTGTGGAATTGGAGTTACAGATGACTGTCAGCTGCTCTGTGGGTACTGGAAGAGCAGCTATTGCTCTTAACAACTGAGTCATTTCTCCAGCCCTGTGGTTTTTGTTGTTGTTGTTTGTTTGTTTGTCTTTTGAGACAGGGTCTCACTGTATATTTCAGGCTGACCTTAACTCATAGAGATCCATCTGCCTCTGCCTCCTGGGTATCCTATACCACCACACTCTAACTTTTTGAAGTACTGTCTTCCTATGTTGCCCAGGCTGGCCTTTCACAGCTCATCTCCCTCCACACCCTGAGGACTGGGATTTAAGAATGTGCCACTATGCCTGGCTGAACTTGTAATTTCAAATAAAAACAAATGAAAAATCTTCACAATGTCAAGCATATAACAATCAATAAATTTAACATAAATTATTGTAAGCAGTTCACTCCATTCCATATTTCCTAGACCTAACAAGCACAGCCTTTTAAGAACAGTGTAGTCATTAGTATGGTGACAGTAAAAGAAACCTTTATTTGTTGTTGAAGTCTAGTATCCACCCAAAGCAAAAAGCTGAAAATTCTATCATTTTCAATTGCTACACAGTGTTAAACTACAAGGAAGGTATGTTAAAACTAATTCACATGAACCAGAATCAAAGAATTCTTGCTGAAAGGAACCTTAAGAGATTCTGCAGAGGACGGGCTGGTAAACTTTTACTCTAATGGGACCAATGGTAATTATTTTGTTTTTATATACCATATGATATTTTCTGCAAACCATTCAACCCTAATATTGTTGAGCAAAGGACATCAGAGACAGTAAACAAACAAACAAACAAAAATGTAGAGGAGGGCTCTTTCTTTTTGGTTTTTTGAGACATAGTTCCTCTGTGTAGCCCTGGCTGTCAGAACTTTCTCTGTAGACCAGGCTGGCCTCACAGAGAGATCCACCAGCTCTGCCTTCTTAGGCAGAGGATTAAAAGCATGCACCACCACTCCCAGCTGAGGGAGGGATGTTTCAATCAAACTTAACTGATACACAGAAGAGATTAGCTGGTTTTACCCCACAAACTCATCTACCAAACTCTCTCTCTCTCTCTCTCTTTTTTTTTTTTTTTTTTGGTTTTTCGAGACAGGGTTTCCCTGTGTAGCTTTGCGCCTTTCCTAGAACTCACTCTGTAGTCCAGGCTGGCCTCGAACTTACAGAGATCCACCTGCCTCTGCCTCCTTTAAAGTGCTGGGATTAAAGGCGTGCGCCACCACGACCCAGCTACCAAACGCTTAAACAGAGTCCAACTCCTATATTTACACACAATGGAATGTCAAGGTAGACAAAAGGGTTGATCAGTTTGGCAAAGATAACCCAGGAAATTTACAGTGGAAGAGTTGAATACAGTACTTCCCTGTCCCCCTAGTTATGTGCTCAACAACATAAACTGTTTTTGTTTGTTTGTTTGGGGAGGGAGAGGACACAGCAACAATGGCTAGGAACTGGGCTACAACCCTAGCTCAACACAAGCTTTAAAATAACTGTATTTCCCAGAGGTAAATTATAAAGCTCTGGGAAGGGAAAAATATTTCAAGTGTTGTATTGCCTATTTAATTAAGGTCAACAGAATACAATGAGGTTTATATAAGCCAAGAACTATTTGCCCCACCAATCATACATGTACACATACACACCGCACTTTGTTCCTGATGTGTAATATCTATTCTTAGAATACTGCAATTCAATAAACTGTGTTATGTGAATTAAAAATATAAATTTAAATGCAAATTCAATTTTTGTCATTTCTATATATAAAGATGCTTTTCATTAAAACTTTTATGATAACAAATACGTTCTAAATAATTCCCACAGTACAATAACCTTGTACCATCAGGCAATCAGGACATTTTAGATACATTTTCAAAGAAGTCATTAATGAGATCTATTTTTAAACAGTATGGTACTTCTCAAGAAGAGCTGTCATACCTAGTAAATCTGCTCCTTCATCCACATCTCCAATGAGGCCCGAGCCAGCTGAAGACAGTTCTTCAAAGAGAGATTCTGTATTTCGATCAAAAGCTTTGTTCTCTATGCCTTTGGTGGGAGTGCTATTATAAAAACAATAAAGCAAAATCAACAAATTATAAAGACTTTCTCACAATGTATTTTTAATATAATGATTAAACAGCATAGAAATTTCTTACAATTTACATTTACTATAAAGTATCAACATAAAAAGATTTCTCAGCCGGGCGGTGGCGGCGCACGCCTTTAATCCCAGCACTCGGGAGGCAGAGGCAGGTGGATCTCTGTGAGTTCGAGGCCAGCCTGGTCTACAGAGTGAATTCCAGGAAAGGCGCAAAGATACACAGAGAAACCCTGTCTCGAAAAACCAAAAACAAAAAAAGAAGATTTCTCAGTGGTTTTCCAAGGAACTCCCACAGAGCATACAAGGAATTACGCTCCTACCGTGAAATCCCAGCAAACATAAAATAATGGCAGCTACTTGGGTCTGTATTACACACATTATATATTTTATTTACAGCTACTCCACAAGGCATAGGATACTATTACCCCAATTTATAAATAAGGAAACTAAAGAGCTTAAGGAATTTGACAGAATCATTCAGCAATAGGTGGAAGAAGAATTCAAACTAAGGCAATGTTGATTTATTTTATTTTTTATGACAGGGTCTCATGTCATCCAGGTTGGCCCCAAGCTTGCTATGTAGCTGAGGATGACCATGGACTTCTGATCCTCCAGTGACAGGCTTGTGTAACTAGCTTGACAAAAATGAAGACACTCTAAAGAGACTCTGTGTCTCCCAATCTGACTATCAGACTATTGAGACAGTAGACCCCAAGAAATGTAAATTTTGCTAGGAATTTCATGCCAGAAGGAAAAAATATCAGCCAGAGGGGCAACTTGTCTCCCATAAAGAGATTTCACACAGTTCTAACAACTTGTCAGACCATCTGACAGGATGAGACTGAAGCCTAGACAGTGATGGGTCTGTGATCTCCCTTCAGGTCCACAAAGAAGGTCTTGGGGGTTCCCTGGATCTCTCTGTTCCTCTCCCAATATTGATTGCCACATTGAATAAATCAATCCCCCCTTTCTGCTTTCTACTTTTAGTTTGGCTTTTATTTGGCTTACTGAGGTGGCCAGACCAGACTTGGGGCACCGATTGTGACTCCCAAGTCTGATGATACTTACACCACCATTCCTAGTTGATACAGTGCTGGGGATCAATCCCAGGGCTTCATGCCTCCCAGATAAGCACTTTGCCAATTGAGCTACAGCCTCAATAGAATCAATAATCTTAACTATGATGTTCTGAACTATCTGGTACAAATTAGCATGGTTTTATGGCTTTTTCTTTTGTTTTTCTAAAAAAACACAAGAAGTCAGGCATGAGAGTACATGCCTTTATTCTCAGCACCTAGAACTCAAGAGGCACAGGCAGATCACCATGAGCTCCAGCTCAGCTTGGTCAACATATTGAGTGGCCAGCCAAAGATACGTAGTAAGACACTCTTTAAAAAAAAAAGAAAATTAGAGGAAAAAAAAATACAAACATCATGCTCCCCTCCAACTCACAAAACCTTACTACAAACTCAATTTTGAATGTAAAAGACAGTCATAGTGTTAGTATTCCACCCCTTGGGGACCTGCCCTGCATGTCCCGATGTAAAGTCTACTTTAAGAGAAAACCCTCCATCCCTCCCCCTCTCACCAGAGATATAGCACACACACACCCCATCTCTCTCTTTCCCTTTTTCTTTCTCCCTCTCTCTCCCCCCCACCAAATAAAACTCTTCACTGAGCGCTATCTGCATGGCATCTCTGTCCCTCACCAACAGTGAGGCACTTTGGCTCTACCTGCCAAAGCTTCCTGTGCGCTCTATTATAAAATGTAGTAGTTTGCTTATCTGAGACAGGGTCTCACTATGGTTATCCTGGAACTCATGGGCAGACTAGGCTGGGAATATTTCCGGCTCTACGTCCCAAATTCTGGGATTGAAGGCATGCACTACGATGACCTACCATAAGAGTGTTTGGCTTTTTGTTGTTGGGAGTTTTTGGGTTTTTTTTGCAGTAGAAAAGTTAACATAATTTAAGTGACTATTAACAGGAGACAGCTGGAGATATATACATAAAGTAAAAATTTTACTTTATGGTGTGTGTATGTGTGTATATATATATATATATATATATATATATATATATATATATATATATATATATATATATAAAGTTATATAGCTTATGGGATATATGTGGTGATATATTGTGTACCCTAAGAAACTTGCCTGAGATTAGGGGACAGAGACTACCAGCTCTCTGAACAATGGAAACCAAGTCACATCTATGTCCCCACTCAATGCTGAGGATCCAGGTCAGGAGCTCACACATAGCTGGCAAACATTCTGCTACTAAGCTAACTGCTAGCCTTTGGAAATCAAGTTTAAATGTTGTACAGGCAGGAAACCAGGAAATATGCATTTACCTATGCACGTGTAAAAAGTCACAGAGCAGCAGACATTTAAAAACTACTCTACCACAAAAGAGAGCCCAAACCAAAGGGGTGGGGGGTGGGGAGAACACTATAACAAAATAGAACTTACTGGACAATGTAGTCAGTGGCAGCAATAACAGAAAACAAAGACTCCAACCAAAAAAGAAAAGACCATAAAATTTTCAGAATAAATATATCTATAAATGGTAACTATCTAGGTATAGGGACCTAACAGCCAGCCCTAACCTGGTGGCACTGTGTTTTTGCTTGCTCAGAAATGAACAGCTCTATCCCAGCCATTAAAGGGCTCAAAGCTGAGGAATAATTTACACAGGTCCCTGGGATGACTAAAGAAACGTAATATGGAGCCAGGTATCCCTTAAGAGCTGCTGACCTTTTGTTCTGGAATGCCTGGAGATCCTAGTGGCCTGCAGGTGAGATAAGAATAGGACAATGGGCTGGGAGACATTAATGCTGCCTTTACTTCTGTAAAACCTGCTTATGGCTATGGGAAAGGGGATGGAATGGTCTTTTTATTACTAGATAGCAGGAAGGTAAGAAACAACTGAGGGAAGGAAAACAATTTCACTGCCAAACTTTGGTTCCATGGATAACTGAATACACACCTTTCTGATGGCCACCTTAAAAACTCACCTTAACCCCCGTCCACACAGCATGCTGTATTGGCTCTAAGGCTGCCATCTTCTGGTAGCAGTAAGAATAAATTCATTTAGTCTAAATTTGAATTGAATCTATATCTCTGAAAATGTCACTGAACTTGGTATCATCTGTCTGTAATCCCAGATTTTAAGAGATAAAGGAGGATAATCAGTGCAAGGCCAGGCAGGGCTATATTGCAAGACTGTCATAAAACCAAACCAACCAAACTGAACTCTGTGATAAGGAAGCAGTACCTTCACAATTCTCAAAGTGTTTTCTAACCTGCACTTCTGTATCTAGCCAAACTACCAAACTATGAAGCATGTCTACAAATGATATTTGTTAATTTCAGTCCTCAAAAATTACTGCCCATGCACCCTTTAAAGATCCAGAAAGCTAGTTAGGAATAAACTCTGTAGAAATAAAGGCATATATCAAAAAGCAGATGACATGCGATACAGGAAGTAAATATGAAGATATTCCTAGGTATTGTGGGCATATGGCAGCATAGTAGAGGTCTCCAAGTTCCAAGGAGAAAAGGAAGTAACAACCAACATGGGTCAGTCAATGTCCTAAGTGTATGTGGTACTTTACCAGGTTTTTTATGCAAGCCTCATTCACCCCTTCCTTTGCATTACAGTAAGTTTTAGTAGCTCTGCCTGGTAGTGAAAAATAATAGTTGAGTTATAGGTCACATTATATAGGGGATAAAGAAGCCAAAAAATGCATAAAAGACTCAAATACATTATACATGGAACTCTACTTTTGGGAAACTCCTGTACAGCCTGTGCTAGCACATAACAAAGGGCCTTGGCGTCCTGTTTCTCTGTAGAGAAAGTCTGAAACAGCAGAACTAGGTAAACACCATGGTCTACATGAGAAAGGAACCAGAAGGCCAAGGGGCAGAGTTCTGAAAAAACAGCTAGATTTGGGGTCTGGTCACAATGATGATCTTACACTGAGGAAATTCATTGTCTATCAATGTTAGTGATAAGTCCACGGAACACTATAAGGAAACAAATTTAACCACTCAACATTTCACCAATTCTAGGAAAGCACAAAGCACCAAAAGAAAATTTACATTATGGCTAAGTTGTAATACTTGTATAGCCATACTAATATCAACAATAAATTCAGAGAATGAAAAGATAGATGGTGCTAAGAGCAATCCCTAGTCCTGTTGTAACAGAAAAGAAGAGTGAAGCAAGATTTGAACCTACATAAGTCTTTCTCTGTCTAGGGTTATTCTTATCCTGGGGTCCATGCATTTAACCATTACTTCATGGTACTCAGTGCTTAGTAGGGATTAATAAATGATGCATCTTTATGGCTGTGGTGGTTTGAAAGAAAATGGCCCCCAAAAAGAGTGGCACTATTAGGAGGTGTAGCCTTGTTGGAGTAGGTGTGGTCTTGTTAGAGGAAGGGTGTCACTGTGGAGGCGGGCTTTGAGGTCTCATACATGCTCAAACCATGCCCCATGAGACAGTTCACTTTCTGTTGCTTGCAAGATGTAGAATTTTCAGCTCCAGCAACATGTCTGTCTGCAAGCCTCCATGGCCCACCATGATGAAAGTAGCCTCTGAAATTATAAGCTTTCACCACAATTAAATGTTTTCCTTTATAAGAGCTGCTGTGGTCATGGTGTTCTTCACAGCACTAGAAACCCTAACTAAGACAATAGCTATTATTCCTTAAAGGTAAATTATTTAGGAAACTCAAAATTCAGCTCTAATCAATGTATTTTGGATAACCTTGATATTGTAACAGTGCCTGGCCATTCTCCTGCTATCATCAAACAACCCTCCCACGAAAATGAGACTTAGTTCCCCAATAATGAAATCACTGCATTTTAAACAGAATACATTCTCTTCTTCCTCATTTGTAAGAAAAAAAAAAAACAAAGTTTGTTCAAATTTTTACTTCCTCCACTTCTCCTCTTTGTTTCCTTAGGCTGCAGGAATTACTTCTTGGCTCTTTCCTCCTTCATCTGCTATCATGTGACTGTGTCTTCTCCAGAACTAGATGACTCCAGTGTTATTAAGGTGGGGTGGGAGCTCTATGGGGATGATTAGGCCATAAGGGCTCCTCTCTTGTGAGAGTGAGGTAAGGTCCCTTGGAAGAGACACTT